>NW_024104554.1:1299117-2598234 GCF_003945595.2 Pipra filicauda | reverse complement strand
TGAACTGACTGTTTCTCCCACATGTTCACTTCTGAGTGTTAGCCCTCCTAACATTAGGCAAGTAAGACTGCCAGAACCCATCTTCCCTTTGAGTGCACTGCTGCTGAAGTCCATATTCATGTCTGTAATAATTCCTGTCTAAGTGAAATTCCTTCCTTCATGGTCTAACAAAATCCTCACACGTTTGAACATCATGGAGTGCAGAATACCAGCGTTCTTCTATGTACTGAGTTTGCATGGCAAGATTTTGGTCATGGTGGGGGCTACAGTGGTGACTTCTGTGAAAAGTTAATTTGCCAGAAGCTTCCTGTATGTCCGATAGAGCCAACGCCAGTCGGCTCCAAGACAGACCCACTACTGGCTGGCTAAGGCTGAGCCCGTCAGTGACAGCAGTAATGCCTCTGGGATAACGTAGTAAAAAAGTAATTGTGCAGAAGTAATTGCAGCCAGCGAGACTATGTCAGAGAAACAACTCTGCAGACAGCAAGGTCAGTGAAGAAGGAGGGGGAGGAGGTGCTCTGGGAGCTGGAGCAGATTCCTCCACAGCCCATGGAGCAGAGCATGGTGAGGCAGCTGTGCCCCTGCAGCCCATGGAGGACCACGGTGGAGCAGAGATCCACCTGCAGCCTGTGGAGGACCCCACACTCGAGCAAGTGGAAGCCTGAGGAAGCTGTAGCTTCATAGGAAGCCCACACCAGAGGAGCACCTGGCAGGATCTGTGGCCCTATGGAGAGAGGAACTCACACTGGAGCAGGTTTGCTGGTAGGATTTGTGACCCTGCAGAGGACTCACACTGGAGCAATCTGTTCCTGAAGGACTGCACGCATGCTGGAGGGCTCCTGAAGAGACCCATGCTGGAGCAGTTCATGAAGAACTACAGCCCATGCGAAGGACCCATGCTGGAGAAGTTCATGGAGGACTCTCTCCCATGGGAGGGACCTCATGCTGGAGCAGGGGAAGGACTCCTCTCCCTGAGGAAGAAGTAGCAGCAGAAACAACGTGTAATGAACTGGCTGTAACCCCCATTCCCCGTCTCCCTGCAGTACTGTGAGGGAGGAGGTAGAGAACAGGGAATAAAGTTAAGCCTGGGAAGATGGGAGGGATGGGGGGGAGGGTGTTTTTAAGATTCAATTTTACTTCTCATTATCTTGCTCTGATTTTGATTGGTAACAAATTCAATTGATTTCCCCAAGTAGAGTCTGTTTTGCCCAGGTGAGTGATGGTAATCGGTGAGTGATCTCTCCTTGCCCTTAGCTCATGAACCTTTATTTTCTCTCCCTTGTTCAGCTGAGGGAAGTGATAGAGTGGCTTTGGTGGGCACCCGGTGCTCAGCCAAGGTCAAACTACCAATTCTAACGTCTTGATCTAGAAAGCTGAGCCATTTATCTTTCCCTCAACCTCTACCTGCATGTTTCTAAATTCCTCACCGTGTACCGAGCCTATTACTCTTATTTATCTGGGCTTACAACATTCCCTTAGGGTCAAAGAATCTTTGCTTGGCTAACACTGGTGTAACACAGGAGAGACACCTGAAGCCCAATGCTCGTTTCAGGATGATGTGCATAATCTCCTGAACTGCCTCTGACATTCTCGGCTTGTTTGGCTTTCTCATCACTCCTCCTCCTCCTAACTAGTCTTTGCCTCTATTTTCTCCACGGTTGGAGGCCCTCTCTTTCATTTCTGTTTCTTTTTCTGTCTTGAACTCTGTCAGCTCTGAGCCACTTTCTCTTTAAATATCACTACAGATTTGTAGTTCTTTAGCTGTCAGATGACTCACTGCAAAGCAATTTTCCATACTTTCAATGAAGGCAGGCTGCATAAAAATAAATTTGCTGTATTATAACTGAACACCACAGCATGTTAAAGACATGCCAAACGTCACCCTGGACCCACAGTGTGGAATGTTTCACACTCATGGTATTTGAGCTAAATATCTTTATATGTGATTTGGACATATGGGATGTGGGAAAAATAACGTCTGTGTCATCTTGAAGGAATAAAATATCAGAACTGAAGGCAGATATGAATGGTGAAAGATGCTATAAACAAAACATCACTGTTTCATCTTGAGATCTAACTTGGATTTTCATGGGAGTATTTGTGTTATAATAGGTGAATTTCAATGCAAATGTAGGTACATTGTTTTGCAAAATTCCTCAGCCCTCTATTAACTTGAACCTCACTGTTTGCTAAAAACGCTAGTTTAATCTATGCTCTCAGCAAAGTGGCCTAACTTGCTCTTTAAGCATCTGAGAATCACCAAATCTCAGCAAAACTACAGCATGTTGTGCAGACAAACACCCTCAATTGGTTTGAAACCACTTGAATAAAACAGTGCAGAAGCCAGGACCGGGCTTAAGATAATTGATCTTTTGTGTCATATCCAAAAGTTTCTTTATCCTAGGTACCTTAGGACAGCAGAAGGTCTGAAGAGACCATGGTGAAGCTCTCAAAAGGCAGACTGAATGTAGCCATCCTATGTGTAGGTATTAAGATAACTACCTGACTGAAAGTAAACAAAAACTATGCTTTCCTCCAACACGGAAAAAAAATCAAACATAAGACTCTACTACCCTACCTAAGTTCTCTTGAGGAGTTAAGAGTGGCAGTCCTTTAGCGGTTTTTGTCATTCTTTGTCCTGTATTTTAGCATCTATTTAGTATCTACTCTTCCATGTGTGGGAGCTACTAGTGATTCAGCATCAGGAACAGACGAAATTAGATGGTTACGAATGCAAAGTAATGCACACAAAAGGGATTAATTTGAACAACCTACTGCTAGGGCTAGAGTGAACTGCTATCAGCTCAAGAAAAACAAAAGCCAGACCTGTGCATCAGTATAGAAAGCTCAGTGAAAACATTTGCTCAGTGGGTATCAACGATCAAAACAGCTAACACCTTGTTTGCATACATAAAAAAGGAGATGGAAAATAACTGGAAAAATATTCCAAAGCTATTATATAAACCTGTTGTACTCTTCAAGCTTGTAATACTGTGTTTCTTAGCATAATCCCTGAATAAGATGACTTTGGCAGACAAGAGGAGGATTCTTACAGAAGTTACCAGAGAAAGAAACTCCAAAAATGTTTGTATTATTTGACTTGAAAGAAAGAATAACAAAACAGACTTCATTTCTGCCTCCTCATGCAAGAACAAGGTGACGTCCAATTAACCTGAGCAGTTTCACCAGCTAACAGAAGAAAGTAAATCCTTGTGTTACTAATGGTACAGATTGCTATTGAATTCCCATGTGTGTGGCATGCACAGGAGATTGAAGAACTGGTTCTTTATATAGCCAGTAAGGCTACCTGATTATAACAGCCATGCTAAAATATAAATAAGAGTTGTACAAGGCACATAAACCATAAAGTTTAGGTCGCGTCTCACACAAGGATCTCAACAAGCAACATGTTCAGTGGGATCTGCTCCCACAGCTTTAGCTGTCTGAAAATACTCAGTGCATACCTAGACTTATGCCCCCTCAGATAACCCAAGAGACACTACCATCTTCAGAAAACAGTTTGCCTCATCCTAAACCAGCCTGGATGGAAATGCAAGCGGAAGGACTAATATCTCTCTCTCCCCTTCTGTTAACCACAAAGGAAATGGAGATAATGAATTTTGACTAGAGGCTTGCAACAACTGAGAACAATTAGTCTCTTTTATAAAAATTATTAGTATGGAAGAAGGTGTTTCATAACATGAGTCTGGTCATGAGATTGACTTTTGGTAATTAACAAAATCCACTGTTTTATTAAAAACACCCAAACAAAACAAACGAAATTCTGACAGATTCTCTAGATTTCAAACCAAGAGGGAGGCCTGATAAAATTTCAATAGATACAAATTTGGTTCTAATAACTTTTCCCACTGATGGAAAGTGTTGCATAATTATAACAAATGCAGGGAATATATACTATGCAAGCAATCTCAGGATGGTGAATAAGTACTTCAGAAACAACGACAGGAATAGCAACTTTTGGGTCACACTAACTCTGGCCACAACTGCACCTACAGCTTGTCCTAATTCCAAAAGAGCTGATGATTCTTCCTCTGTTCCGTAATGGCCTGTCACCTCTCTCCCTCCTAAGACCCATCTCTGTTCCACAAATCACTTAATTGATCACGTAATCTAATTATCCAGAAGCAATTGACTCTAACCTGTTTAGCTGCACTTGGTGCTCTCAGACTGAGCAAAGTGTCTCCCTGACAGAATGCCCATATACATTTTCCAGTCACAGTCATAACTTCATGGGCATTTCTTTCAGCCTTAATAAGAACACCTTCCTCAGGAACTGTTTGGAGTTAAGTTTTTTTTTTAGCATAGATTACTTTCTGGATGCAGTTTACCACGCAGGTGCACAGTCGCCGTAGCCTGATTGACAGTATGATATAGAAGTGGGAATGAGCAGCCTGAAAATGAAAGCTAGCTGTAAAAGTCATTTTCTAACAGCCTATCTTATCTTGTCTGAAAGACTAAAACGTTTCCTCCATTCAAACTGCATGATTCTTTAACAGAACAGAGGTAGAAATATGTCAAAACCCAGACTTAAAATGAAATAAGAGGACTCGTTTATAGATACAGCGTATTGAATTTTGATAATGAAAAGTCACTGCATTGAGTTTCTATCTTCAAGGAAAACCAAAAAATAATAAAAAACAGAAAATAAAAAAATAATGATTGACATTAAGATTACCAATAAGCTAACTTTTATTTAGTAACTTCTATTATATTAGTAAGTTACTTTGTATTCATCATCAGGGCAGCTGGAGACACAAACAGATTAAATACAAAGCTTAACACAGGCTAACTAATAGCTGACTTCCTCCTGTCCAGACTAACCATCAGCATGAACACCCTGTTGGCAACTCTGTGATGGAAAAGATGAGCTTCCTCGAGTTTATCTGTACTATTTTGGTTCCTTCAGACAATGGCAGACGGAAACATTGTGGGACAGCATCCTGTAAGACACTGAAAAATGGGAGGCTGTTTATTTAGTGTCTGCAAGTCTAAGAGGATATCAAATTCCACAGCATGCCAAAATGAAGTTTGGCTCTGAGAATAAGCTGACAATGCTAGGGATTTTTAAAAATCAGGTCCCTGAATATTATAAGAACAAACTTTAGGTGTATAAAGCAGACCAAGAAAAAGACAGTCAAAGAATATTCTCTCAGCTTTGGAAATCTGTATAATGTGTTCATCACGACTCAAGTATGGCAGCTGGCTCTCCCATTCAAGAACCAAGTCCCACAGCTGGCTTTCTGGATGTCTCTCATGGCAATTCTGCTGGGTGGTTTTGTTTTCTGGTTTGTTTGTTTGTTTTCAGATTAACAGGACGTATGCCTCTCCTGATTTTCCCAGCTAGTTGAAGTTTTTTTCTTCTCCCTGATATACTGGATGGATTTTCCATGCTAAACCATGCAGTCAATGCATAGGAATTTAATTTTGGTTCAGGATCTTGTAAGGTAAAAAAGAATGTTATTTTTAGTGACAATTAAGACGTGCAGCTACAGCTGGACTGAGAGTGAAAAGCCATGGCTAGTGAATGCAATAAAATGTAATGGTTTGTTGAAATAAAAGCAATATTGCAAAGACCTCAGGAGCATAAAATGATAATATTTTCACACTCTTTTTGGGTGGAAATTGTTTCAAATCATCATTTGAAATCAGTAAAAGAAATCTCAATTCAAAACTTCAAAACTTTTAGTAATCTGCAACACTCATGATGTTGGAGAAAATTGCAAAAGACTGGAAGCTGTTTAAGATAGGGACTGTCCTTCCTTTGTTCACTCATGCTGTATTTGTGTGTTCATAAATGAAGAATTCGCACAAAACTGGTAAATGTTGCATAAGTGCTGTCTAGCACAACAGAGTAGTAACTCTTGGATTTTAAGCATATCCAATTAACTGTAATGACAATAATCAGTAAAGGCAGATATCATCATCTGCATCAGTCCTCAATCCTAAATGTTTATTTGACCGTACATACAGATGAATTTCTCTTACTCATAAGTTACATCAAATTCCTGCCATAGGAGGAATTGTAATTGGTCACTACAAACAACTACCTAGGCCTATATTCTGTATCAAACAGTAGCCATACCCTGCATTCAAGAAAAGGTGAACTTTGGACTTACAAAGTGGTATAATGATAGTCCTTTTTTTACACTTTTTACCCTAATAATTGCAATAATTTTGTTTGCTTTTTTTGATTGCTGCTGAGTGCTGGAATACTCAGTTATTCGTCATACTGTAAAATCTTACTCCTGCTTGGTAACAGTCAGCTCTGAGCCCACCATTTTGCAGGTGAATTTTGACTGGTTATTTCTTCCTAAGTGCATCACTTGACAACTATCTGTGTTTTTGACAAATCACTCAGTCTGAGATTACATTGCATCCAGCTCTTGCCTTTAGTGCAGTCGATACCCATGTAGCCATCAGAAAACCTGATATCACTGTTCACTCTTTTTACCTGACCATCTCTTGAGCAAAAGCCTCCAGTTGTGACCTCCCTGTTTTGAGAACTGCTGCTTTCTCTCCCTCTACTTCCCTATCTGGGGCTTCATCTGTGCTACATCTATGTGCTCTCTTTGGTTAGGGGCTTTAACAAAAACTAGGTGGAAATTCAAGGAAACTGTATCAGCTGTAGCATTCTTATCCATATATTTCCTAGCTTTTCAAAGATTCCAAGGTATGTGTATACGTCCTCTTTGCAAACCTTCTGTGGATTTGTCCCATGCAGATTACAGGTTTTCAAGCATCCACAAATATTATTTTGCTTCATAACTTGTGGTAACTGCCTAAAGCAAACCACAGGACTACAGGCTTGCAGTTCCCTAGATGATTCAAGAACTGTTTCAAAAAACTGGCATCACACTATCCAACCACAAAATCTCTGATAACAAGGCATTTGAAAAACAAGTAGTTATGCATCACTGTCAGTAATGCCGGCAATTTTTTTTTCTTGAATTCTTTCAGAAAGTTTAGGTGAATAAAACCTGGTACTGGTGATTTTATTTTATAATTTATTTTGTTGCATGACCATTAAATCCCTTTAATTTCACATATCCTTTCAGAAAGCCTAGGAAGAAGTGCCGCATCATGGGATTCTCCATAGTTTTTTTCCACAGGTAACAGCAATGCAAACAGGATTTATTTAACTTCTTTGAAACACACCTCTCTAAATATTAATTCTACACCATGATCACTGTCTCAAAAGACTGGCAGACACATTGCTCCTGGTGTATCAGAAGTAAGACCTATTGCCAGTTTCAGTTGTTTGTAACATTTGCTCGAGCATTCCTTCACCTGTCTTACCATGTTTTTACATTTAAATATGTTTAATACATCATTTGGGTGTGAACTCAGCTTTTTAAAGAACACCTACTTCTTTCTAACTTCCTTTACTCTGTTGTCTAGCTCTGCTGTCTTCTCACTTTCTCTCACGCCTTTCATGACAGGTGGTGGGTGCTGGCCTTGAATATCCCATATGGTGTCCTTAAGTAGCTTCCACACCACCTGGTACAACTTCCTTCTCTTCGCTGACCTTTTCTAGGTTCTTTTTAGTAAATATCTTTATTTTTGTGTAGTGTTCCTTCTTGAAGGGTATCACAACTGTTGTGCATTGTTGTTTCCTGCTGTTGTTGTTTCAGCAGCATGTTGAATACAAAGGTTGCTGTTGCGATGTGCCTCTTGTGAACTAATTGCTACGCTGGATGAAGTCAAGAGTCTCTATTCCTCTCACAGCCCCACCAACCAACTTTTCACAACATCCTGATGTGGCAGTAAGGGAGAAACTGAAGATCCCATTATTACTCTGTGATGCTTCTCTGATTTTTCAGCACTGAGTATTCACAATCCCAGCTGGATACGTGATGAAACAGACCCTAAGCTTCCTTTGCTTCTTGTACACTCAGTCCACACACACATTAATCTAAGGCATCCAGGAGATATTTGAAACTATTTCAATTAATAAATTAATTTCAGCAATAAGTTTTTGGGCCTCTTGTCACTTTATACAGAAAATTATACTTGATGAAGCCCCCAATCTTTCTTAAATAGCAACATTTCTGATAAAAATTCGGTACCACTTAATGACTTAATTTTTAAACAAAAGCAAATATTTTGACCTTTTAGTGATCCTTCATTATTTTTTAATTTCAAGCTCACTGTCTTCATTGCTTTTGGCATTTTAGGGGTGATGTGCAAACTATCAGTCAGTCACCATTATACAGTCACTTTTTAAATGGGCTCAGCTGTGCTCCCCAAAATCACTGCGAATTATATTGACTCAGTGAGGAAAATAAAATAAAATCACAGAGCCGAACATATTCAGAGACATGAAGGAACAGAGATCCAATGACAATGAGTAACTGTTTTGAAGGCTACTAAATCACCAATGCTCAAGAATCTTAAAGCAGCCACAAAGACTAATTGCTACTAAATACAGAAATCTTCTTAGTCTCTGGCTAAATAAGATTATGTCTTTGCATTTGAACAGAAAGTACCATCATGAATGGGAGGGGGAGATTTATAACATTTATATTAAAAAACTGGAAACATTTTAAACATTCAATATCACATTTCCACTTAAAAAATTTGTTCTTTGTTTTAACTTTACAGGACACAAACACACAAGCAGAGTTTTCTTGAAAGCCTTTTTTTCTAGGAATGGTTTTCAGCCAATGAATAACAACAGAAATGATAAGAAACATTGCAATCTTAAAATTCTGTGCAGCATTTAAAATGTTCTTTCCAAATATACCAGATAAAACAGCACAAAATATAAGAAGTTATTTAGACCACAGGACCACAGACTGGAAAATAGGAAATACTGGAAAACAGTTATCTACTGGAAAAAAGATATCTAATTTTCCCTGGTGATAAAACAGCATCAAAGAGCAAATCTAAACTAAAGTACAATCTTTTGCACAAAAGAGCTATCTAAAAATACACAGACACTGACATAGAAATATGAAGATACTCAACAACCCCTCAGCTCCAATCAATGAATTTCAGTTATCAAACATTTAAATATGGCACCTCAATTCTATTTTTGCAATATTTTACATTTCTTAACTTTTTATAAAGCATCGAATAAACAATTATATTTAACCCCATATATGAAAGAGTTGCCACAACTTCAATTTATTAAATGGTTCTGCCAGTAAATCCTATTTCAAAAAACTTTGGAAAAGTAAAGTCTGAAAGAACGCAAACCTTCCAAGTGTTTTACTTTAAACTACTTCCTTCATCCATTTATCTTCGGATCTTAAACTAGATTTCAATTAAATTTAATTACATAGTTTCCAAGCAGCTTCATAAAAACTGGGATGTTTTAGGGCATGGATTCAGTTTACTTTTATTAATCACATTCTAAATTAAGTGTGTTTTAAAGCAGTAAGTAATTTCTTAATGACCAAGTTCTCTATGTAAAATAAATCATATATATAAAGATGCAGGCAGGTAGGCTGGGAAAATGAGCATCATCATAGGGAAGATCCTGAACTGGTAATCTGTCAGTTTGTAATAGATGTGAACTTGGTGCCACGGAGCCTTCCCAGGGATGCAGGTTTGTTCCTGACTGCACGCTGCGCTGCAGTGGGCTCTGACCTGGCCAGAGCTTTGAGGTCAGGCTGCTCAGACTTTTGCTTCTAGAGTGAACACTCCAAAACAGCCTTTTATTAGGAAAGCTAGGTTTTATTAGAATAGACACTAGAACAGCTGATTTTTTTGAGGGGGAGAAAACTTAAAATGAGGAAAATCAAAACAAAACAATAGGCACAAAATCATATCTCCAGTTTATTTGACGCTTTGTAAAAAGTTAAGAAATGTAAAATATTGCAAAAATAGAATTGAAGTGTCATATTTAAATGTTTGATAACTGAAATTCATTAATTGGAGCTGAGAGGTTGTTGAGTATCTTCATATTACTATGTCAATGTCTGTGTATTTTTAGACAGCTCTTTTGTGCAAAAGATTGTACTTGCATCTTCATAAATCAATCCTCTTTTCAGCATATAAGATATTTCCAGAGTTGCAGAAAAGTCTGCAGTGTTGTCTGAGTCTCTAGGGAAAGTCCCTCTGAAGCCTGGGGTCGTGCTGTTCTCAGCACATCTGAGAACATCAGATCTCTGCTTTACATAGGGCTTATTCCTTTGCCATCATTCCTCCACAACCTGTTTGTCCCTCACATTCTAGAAAGTTACTCTCTCTCAGCAAGTGTTTCCTCATCTCCTGAGGGCTCTATTCTGGCTTCTCCACCAAACAGCTACAGATTTTCAAAGAATGAAACATGATATGTGACATAAACACGTGACTATTCATAATAATAAACTGGAAAAAAATCCCACAAAACCCAGCTGATATCATCTGTTACAAAAATAAATGTTTGAAAAGTGATTGAAATAATTTTGTCACATGTTCTCAACAAGAAATCATGAGTATGCATATTCTATTTTCCTAGGTATTGACCCCACTGTACATCATCACATTATTAGACCACCTATTTCTAGGCTTAGTAAAATGTTACTGGGATTACATGGATCACCCTCTATCACTTCCAGGAATCTTGTGCTGCTTCCCAAAAGTAAAGCACTTAAAATGGCAATGGGAGCACAATGACTTGTCTGTTCAGCTTAGTAAAGCGTCAAGGTGTTTTTAGTTCCCATTTAAGTTGTTGAAAAATAAGAGTTGCCCTGCATCTCACTGAAGCATAGTACTGTCACCTGAAGAGAGACACATTCTTACTTTTCTTCAGTTATATGACATGATCTGTGAAATAACCCTGCTATGATAAAGGGAAATGTGTTCATCTGTCTACACTTGACTTTGTATTTCATACAATTTTAAAATCTGTCACCTGCTTGCAGAATGCAGTTTTTTCCATCACATGTTGCCCCTCTAATCCAGATTTCTGGCAATGCTAATGCTTTTCATTTTTACTTGGTGCATTGCCTGACACCTCTACAAACTTAGCTTAATTTTTCTTTTCTATGTAATAGAACTTTAGGTATAAACAGCTTTAAGTCACAGACTACACATAATATGCTATGGATATGCGTATTTTTTTTCTTCTTTGATGAACTCAGATGTTTATTATTAATTGAATCTATCACATGCTTTCACGAACTGGCTGATGTATTCTACTGTTAATCCAACTGGGAGGCAGGTAAAGTCCCTTGTTGGTGTAAAATGGCATTCCTTTGGGGAAGGAATAAGAGGGTTCTCCCAGAGAGAGCTTACCCTGTCACAACCACTTAACTTTAACCATACAGGTAGGATATTCTTCCTGAATTAAAAATTCAGCAGCAGGTAGGAAATATGTGAGAAGAGAAATAAATTCAGGTCTAAGAAGTCCCTCTCTAGGCTTCATGATACCACAGGTATCACAGAATATTCTGAGGTGGAAGGGACACACAAGGATCAGAGTCCAACTTTTAAGCGAATGGCCCGTATGGGGATTGAACTCATGACCTTGGTGTTGTGAGGAACTGAGCTAATTCTTTGTACATCTCCCACTATCTAGACAGCCGATTTGGGCAGAGAAATTGCAACACAAGTCATTTGGCAGCTCTGATGTACAAGGCTATTGTACCACCGTGTCTCTGGATACAGCTTGGGGACAGACTACAGTTTGTCATAAGAGTCTCAAGCTGTACTGGATACTGTCAGTACACCCACCATTGACTAAGCAGTTCATTTTGAAGACTTTTTGGACTTAAGGAGGACAAGGCTTCAAAGTAAACAACTTCTCCTCTGTCTTAAGTTTAAAAGGATCACTTCCACTCTGACACAAGGAAACAGGTGTAACAGTGATGGTTTAACCCTTATGGAGCTTGACAGCACAGAGGGTATTTCATGTTTCCCTCAATCCTTCTGGACTTTGTTTTGCTCTTCCTGACCTTTTAGCAATAATTAATAATATAGTAATAATCACAAAGGCTTACATGATTGGGACAGCAAAAGAAATATTTGCAGAGAACTGGTTATCTCAAACTCCTGCCATTACAGTTTTGAGGGTGCCTTTTCAGCTAGTCAACAAAAGTTCCTTCTATTATGCTGCCAGTATTTGTGCAATGCCTTTAACAGTGCTACAGTTCATCATTAAAATCTACTTGACAAATTTTTCCAGAAGAGATGCGATTACATTATCAGACTATAGATAAGAAACTTAAACAAGTGCATACAAACAAAACTCCCCCTTCTGTCCTCCTATCCTGGTTCCACCTGGAAGTAATCAGACATGGAGTGTAAAATTGTTGCTTCCCTTTATGCTTGTAATTTGACATTATTCTTTCCAGTCTAGAGTGAAAAAACACATCGCTCCCCCTTTCTGGAACTGGAGTGTCTCAGCATCATTCCAATAGCGAGATATTCAGGACTTTGTGAAACCTTTAACACAACTTTACTCAGCTTTGAGTCAATCACATTACTCCTCTGGAGTAGTGACAAGGTTACAAAATCATATTACTTGATACAGTATATCCTCTGCATTTGGGTTTCTGCTATGCCTTAATCTGAACCTTTTCAAAATCTGGAAACTAATTAGGTGATATCACTTCTTTTCCCCTCACAGAGACCTTTCTTCTGGTCTCTCTCACCTGACTTAACAATTGTTGTCAAAAGGGTATTCAGGTTTCCTACACTTAAGCAGCAGAAATTGCTTCCACCAACACTTAGGGCAGCCAAGTTATATCTGACTTTTTCCCAGGCAGCTACTACACCACAGAAAGTTTTCTGACACTAAGGGAGTATTACCTTTTTATACTCAGAGCCTGATGACGTATCATGCATAATTTTACTTAAACAAGAAAATGTAAAGAAGATGTTTCTTCATTTTACTTGTATAGAAGAAACAGGAGCCTTGTTGTAGGTTCCAGGTACAAGCTTGTCCCCAACACTATAAACCAACGACATAAAGATGTTGAATTTAGATGCAAGGAACACAGGCCTAAAAACAATTTTTCAATTTGCTTAAGGAGTAACAGTTTCCTTAATGTTAATTAATTAAAAAATACAAGGCTGGTGAAAAAAAAAACTCATTGCAAATGTGAATGTTTTGCTGGAGTCACAGACTATAGCTTCATTTGACCTTTTCTTTTCCACCTTGAGAACACAAAATTTTTTACAGCTGATTAGACAACACAGGCTTCTGTAATAAATATATATCTTACACAATTGCTGCTGTTCCTACCTGTACAAACTATCCAACTGCTTTTACACTATACTACTATCACTCTCGTGGCTGTATCACATGCCATACTTGAAAAGTTACTGCGTATGTATAAACTCTGTGGAGTACAGGACATCAAAATTGCCTCCTTGGAAAGTAATGTTTTATAACAACTCCTGGATGACGGTTTATGAAAAAGTGCTTTCCTTAAAAAAAAACAGAACACAACCAAATCACCAAAACCAATGTACTATGCTTTATACAGGTCCTAAAGACATAGGGGCTTATGCACCCATTTTGATTCTTTCCAAAGGAGATGCGAAATAAATGATGAGAAAGTGGCTCATTTTCCTTTACACTTATGAACAGCAAAGAGAATGCAGGAGAGAACTAATCAAAAATCACTTATTTAAACCAAAAATAAATTCCAAGAAGTCTGCAGTAAGGTTACAAGCTACCTGCACATCTCATTAGCAAAACCAAAACTCTTAAGGTTTCACTGGAATGCTGGGTTTGAAATCACAAGCAATGGTTGTTCAGTCCTCCGCCTGACCTCTTCATAAAAGTCCTCTTTTGTCAAGCTGGACAAGAGGCCAGGTTTCTGTCTTCTCAAAGAATTAGGATTTTGGCTTTAGTAGCCAGTTCCTATATTCACAGGACTTTTTTCATTCTGAAATACTAAAGAGTTCACAAAAATCTTGCAGCCAGTGTCACAATCAATAAATCTCAGCAATGGCTTTAGGTTCTCTGAAGACAAGGGCCAGAGCACTGACCCCTGTGAAAGCAGGGCTGGGAATGGGGGCCCTCTGGATGGAGACAGCAGGTGCCTGGCTCTATGGTGTCGCCTACTTCTCTGGCTGAGCAACATCAAGAAAGATTACAAATGAAATTTTATTATTCACTTGTCCCCAGAAGGAGATACATGCTAATCAGGGCTTCACGCAAGATTTGTTCCTGCCATTATCTCATACTGTAGCAGGTAGAGAGAACTTCCACTGTACTAACAAGTACAGTGACACAAAAAGTTTTCAGAAGTTCACCAGAGAACAGGCTGCAAACGGCTCAAAATAATTCAGGGCTTTTCATTTACATGGCTTTTAAAATAAGTATTTCACTGCAAGCAAGTTTAAGTGTACAGAATTACTGCCATTAAAAGAGAAGGAATTAAAATAAGAGAAGTATAAAAACCTTGTAAATACATCTGAACTAAGAGACATATAAAATACAATGAAAGTTTATACAGCTCGTAACATAACTGCTAGAGGCATTTCACTTTAATAGGCATATTTATCCAAGAATGTATTTAATAGAAGAAAATGCCAGAGTTAAAGTGAAAAGGAAAAGTACTGTAAGTCACTACAGAACACATTCAAAGATTTTAATCATTGTACTTCTACTTAGATATTTTTCTGCATATGTACGAGTGATAACACCATCTCTAAAGCTTCTGCTGAAGTTCTCTATGCAAGCATATATGGTTTTGCACTAAACAAAATATGAAGGTTATTTTCAAACGCAAACATTTCTGATTATTAGTGGATTTTCCATACCATTATGATTTCTAGATATATGTCAAACAAAATACTGCAGCAGATTTTTTCCTTGGGTAATTTCTGAGATTACTGAAACATACATCTAAATTTCAAGCAATCACTAAACTACCTTACAACCAGCTTGAAATGAGAAACACACACACACATATGTAACACTTATGAAATAAGGAAACACTGCATACTGTATTTGATAGTCTTTAATTTTTCCTTGACATATTCTTCCCTTTCAGAGGAATAAAACTCCATCCAAGGCTGTATAATACTGACCAGTAAAGGCTCCACCCATCAACAGCATATTCAAGATTATGGTACCAATATCTGAGCAGCATTTCAGAATTGCCTGTCTGTACTTCACCAGGTACCTGTATGCCCTACTCAAGAAACAGTTAGTAATGGAGGTAAGTGCAAGATTTCCACTGGCAAGTGCTACAAAGGAGAAAGCAGATGCCAAGAAAACCTGGCATTTTTTCTCAGGATGAGAAAAGCTGGCAAAAAAAGACAAGATTAAATGTGGATCCTGAGATGAAAGTGGAAAATTTGTATCACTGGTTTATTATTTTAAGCCTTCCCGTTTATCCTAAGGCTACATATTTTTATTTCTTAAGGAGCTGTAACAGGCACAAATTAGCATTTCTCTCCTCTACAGTGTTAACCTATATATGAAATAAAGAAGTACTGAACAAAGAATCAATCCTTTCTTTTCTCTAGCAGAAGAACGAGAAGGATAGAGATTATGTTCTTTTCAGTAAAAATGCCACAGTTCAGCTAAGGTATTTAACTGCCATGTAAAAGTTACCATCATACTCACTCCCCTTTCCAGACTCAAATAAAAAGAGACTGCCTTCTCCAAGTTTGATCCTAGCCAGACTTTATTATAGTCACTTACTGTAACATCACTAGATGCCTCACTCTTCTAATTACACATGCAGTTTGGTCGAGTATTCTCATAAGCTTCAGTGAAGAGCTGGGAAAAAACCCCAGGTCCATGCACGTAGGTGTTGTATTGCAGCAGTTCAGGGTATGAAGTGATACAGACCTGCAGACCAGCCTGGAGCCTGCAGCAGTTGCTGCCTCTCTGTGCTGATCTATCGGCACTGTCTCAATATCAACCCCATCAAACCCATTACTATATGCATATTTTTGCTCATATATTTATATGTTTGGGCTTCCACAGCAGAATCTTTACTATTTTACATACTTTGTGATAAGAGAAGTGCATTGATCTGAGCATTTAGTAAAGCTGGGTACTCTGAGGAATGACTCTTAATAAAGGTACATACTTAATTATGCTACCTTGTCTAAAAGTTAATGGAGAACAAATCTAAATCTAAATTAAGTATAAAAAAACTAAGCCTTTTTAGTACATTGGATGAAGGCTGGAAAAGAACAGGTGCCACACGAGCACGAGAACTACTTAAAACATCTTTGCTGTATTTGCTGCTTCCTTTAGAAAGCTAGCTGAGTAACTAGAGACATAGTTGCTGTATTTATTAATATCCACTTCTCATAAAGTTTCACAGCAAATAATTTTCCTATCAACTAAATGCTGCATACCTTTGTCGTTTTTGGAAATTTTATCTTCCACGTTGTTTGATAATGGGAATAACAAAGTATTCTATATATATAAAACATACGTAGCAGACAATATTAGCTTGTAACTCTCATCTTCAGAAACACAGTAACCAAAAAATTAGGTAGAGATATTTGTCCAGACTGACAAAAAATAAGTCCACTTGTAAAATCTCGAGAAATGCTGATATACTATTGGAGTTGAGTGCATACCTAAATATAAACAAAATGGAATGGTTTGTGAACACACTGCAAACCTAAGCCATCCAGATAATAAAGTACCTAAAGCTGAATTTAAGATAGAAGTGTGAAATGAATTAAGCTCATCATGCGTTAAAGATGCATCTTTTTTCTTACATGTGTGCTAGGCTCTCCTTAAGGTGTGGCAACCATTACAGTTGCCAAGCTACAAAAAACAAAGCTACAAGCTACTAAACCAAATGTTTTATCTAATATTATATCTGGCATTGTGACAGCGCAATGGCTATTTGTCAGCGAAAAGCAAAGCAACAAAATAAATTTAATTTTGTGGGTAGGTGTGCAAGATGCTGATATCCAGTTCAGTGTTACACTCACACCATGGTCCTGTTCCAAAAATTGCACCACCACGTCACTCACTGAGAGTAATGTACTAAACAGATTTGAACTGGCAGAACCTGTTTCTAGCAGTCAGGACATTAGCTCCTGAGTGCTCCTGACTCCTGGCATTTTTCATCCTGTTCTACACACCTTAAAGTATTGAACAAGTTGGATTTATCAGTGAATTAGCTTATGTTGCATTCTCTCAATGTTCCTAACATTTATGAATTATTTTAAATAAAATAAAAAAGCAACTTAGGGAAACCTTTCATTCATGTTTATCCAATTGGATTAGTGGAAAATTGGTATCATCAGCCTAACAAAGCAAAAATAGTTGCATAAAACTGTTTCTGAATTCTTTCCTACTCCACAGGAAGATGCAGAGAGAGTGTGTTGGGTGAGTTTTATGTAAGTGTTTTCCAAATATCATCAACTCACCCAGAAATAAATAGCTTTGAGAAAGTAAGGTCACTCAGTTCTTATGGAAAAACACAGATGTAGGCAGAACAGATATGAATTCACACAAATCTTCACCTGTCATTAGACCAGCTACACCAAGACTGGATTTTCAAGACAACTGTTTAAACTATCGGCATCAAGGAAAGAAGGAAAGTGTCAGATGTTGGCAGTGTCCTACACATCAATGAAGGCCACGTGCCCCACTACACCTCAACAGAGTTAGATGCTCAGCTAACTGTAAACTGCAGACTCAGTCAGGTCAGTACAGCTGTGCTGGTTATACCAGCCCAGAGTCTGAGCACAGTCAGATTTCAAGAGAGAGTTTGTCAGATGGAGCACTATCAGCTGGATACAGCCAGAGGTGCAGCTGTTGGAAGTGATTTGTTCTGGATCAGGAGAGACTGCCTATTTGCCCTAATGCCTGCCCCACAGCTGCACACTGCCAAAGCAGCTGGGAAATGAAACTACCCGTACAGAGATGCAGGAGCTTTGGTCAGCCAGAACAAGCTGTTCAAAGCAACTGGGGATCCTTGGAATGCACTTAGATTGCCTGGAGTGCATTTTGACCAGATTTCAGCAATTCATTTGTGTATGGTGGTATTTCTGTCTTTTGCTATAGCAACATCCATTTTTTTCCGCCCTCCACAGATGGCTGGAAAGAAAGAGGGTGAGTGAGGTTAAAGCACGGAACGGGCAACACACATCCTATACTACTGAGCCTACAGTGAAGGAAGGGGCTTCCTTTCTCTCCAGAAGTCTACAATACAGAAGGCTCTGATGAATTATGCCCTGTTAGTTATTTGAAGTCTAATTATAAACCAATTTCCACTTGCAGGGATAAAATGGAAGGAAAATAGCATGAAACTAGCAAATAAAATTATTTAGCAAATGTAATGGGAATGGGAGACAGATGGAGGATGATTATCAAAGCTTCCTTGGCAAAGGTTACAATTGTACTGAGAGTTGTTCAGTACTTTAAAAGACTGCTACCCGTAAACTTTGCAGAGGGCAGTAATCAAAGGCAAAGGATATGAGATCAAGAAATTTCCCAAGTAGAGACGGAATGGAGACAGCCTACTGGAAGCCATATTAATGTGTGTCTGTAAGCCTACAAGTTGCCATAAATTACAACTATTGCCACAAAAGATTAACAATAAAATGAAGCTGTGAGGTAGGCCTGATTCTGACTTTCAACATCAGACACCATCATACATCTCTATGTCATACTAAATGCTTACATAAAGGACATGGTTAATACTATACACATTCTTTTTCCTGCCGTCTTCATTTTCCTTGTCCACTCAGCCACACTGATTCTAAGCCCCTGCATGTTAGAAGCAGGCTTTGTACTCTTACATTGTCAAGAGTATTTAAACAGCAGGGTAATATGAATGGAGAATTTCTATTCTTACAAAAGGCTTTCCTCTTCCCTTGCTCTCTATTTTATTTTGAATGGGAAAATTGAAAACATACTGCATTGAAACATGTCTTGTTAGACAGAAAGAGTAACATGGGCCCTTACAGCAAGAGGATGAGCCAGGGTCACATTCTCATGCTTAATATTCAACAAGTGTGTTGTCTATCACTGGATATATTTGGATCTTGACACATAGGACAGCAACATGTTGCTGTGATTCAATACTAACAGGCTCATAGGCAATAGCAGAGCAGTGGAGGCTAGAATTTTATATGGAACCAACTATATAACTGATAGCCAAAATCAAAATAACGTGTATATTAAGACTGATCAGAAACATCTCAACATCTACAAAACAAATTTCCTGCTTTAACATGTGATGAACTGAGATTCAGAACAATGAAGCATTTAGACAGAGCCCAAGCTGTCTTCTGCCTTTCCCCTTCATCCAGCCCCCTACTGACTTCACCAAGGTGCTCCACGATGATTTAACTACAAAAGCTTAGGTCTTGATTATGTTTTCATTATGAAACAAGGAGATGACAGTAGTCAAGCAATGTCAGATTTCCAAAGTGTTGGTTGGAACACGTCAAATGTTCCAAAGTGAGGCAGAATTACAACAGCGCTGTCTTTTTGCTGGGATCTAAAGTGGTTGTTGGTGCTGTTCTCCATTTCTTTTCCTTTCCCATCAGTTCCTTACTATGACTATGAGGACAGGAAGCCTTCAACACGGCTTCGAGAGAGTAGAAAGGGGGAGCATGTTCCTGCTGAGAGGGGAGAATTGACTCAGTGGGTGGGGAGCAAGAAGAGAAAAATGATATGCAGTCAGGAAAGAGGAGAAAATAGAAAGTCAGCGTCTCTTCATTCTGTGAGGTTCATCTATTAGAGGAGAGGATGCTCAACAAAAATGTTTGTCATCACTGTAACTTAAAAAAAAAAGCAAAAAGCAAGGAAAAAATAGTCAGAGATAAAGGCCTTAATTCCACCTCCTCCTGCTACACATACTATCACCTGACTAGCTGAATCTACTTTAATCTAATTACTTTCAGACTTACGGACATGGAACAAGAGGAGATTCAGTTTGAGATACTGATTGTATCACAGAGGAATAAGAAAAACTGAAGGGCAAGAACCACAAGAAAGTGAAGGTAACTGCCAAAGTCAACACGTCTCATTAAACATGCACTTCTTGGCAAGTTCTTACTCAGCTTAAGCACACATCTGCCCTCTGGGTCCCAACCCAGCATTCTCTTTCATCTGTTAAAATGTAAAGGCATAAAGTAGGATTAGGAGTATGTTGTTTTCTGCACTACAGAAACACACAGGAATGAGAGCTCATTTCAAAGGTACATTTTCTTATTCAAATACTTGAGGCTTTTTCAGAAGCACACAGAAACTAATACAGCATCTGTACACATACTTTATTTACAATTATAGAAATATAAACCAAAGATCTTTAATAAACCTTTAACATGCAGCCATGGCTAAAGTAAATCATTACAAGTGTATTAATATTAGCATGTACTTTGTTTTTATCCTTAATACATTTTCAGCATTTATATCCTAACACCACACCACAAAAATGTGAACTAAATATTTGGGGTAAAATTCTTTTCCATTCCAAAATACATTTTTCAGAGGTTTTTTGGGGTTTGTGAGTTTTTGTTTGATTTGACGGGGTGTCTACTAACGTCTTCATGTTAGAAACTATCACACCAGAATTACCGAAGACTTCAGTGCCATGAAAAGCTCCTGATTTGTATCATGAGTTTTGCAATAGTTCCCATATGCTTGTGGTTGTATCGGCATTTAGAAGATGTAAATAGTTACAGACAGTGGTAGTTAGAAATGACTGATTTCTACATTGTATATAAACATAAACTAGTGATTCACACTTACCTCTTAAATTCATAGCCCAATCCTGTGTTTAAAACCCTCAGTGGACAGCGGGGAATTTCTTGTTATATTTCACACTCACCCTCAGGAGGTTCAGACTTGTTTGTTGTGAAATCAAGAGAGGTGATTACCCCATTCTAGATGGTTGCTTGCCAAATCACTGAAATTGCTTGTAACACTGCTACAGAATACTGGTGGTCTGGAAATGTTTTCCTCTAAGTGCCTGCCCAAGCTACACCTACCTCAAATGTTTATTGCTTGTATCACATGTAGTACACCAGAAAGATTTCCAAAAAGCTGTGATCACACTAGTCAGCTAGTTTTTGCAACACGAGTACATCAGCAAGCATCTTCTTCCAAGCATACACTTAATTCCTTGAAATTAAGTACGATAAAAGTTAAACACAAAACTAGAATTCTGGACAACTCTTAACTCATGTGACACTTTAAAAAGGAAACCTTCTCCTATTCAGATAGAAAAGGATTTAAAGATTTTCCAAAGCAGTATTAGAGAAGTTGATTTAAGTCTTTCTTAACCTTTAATTTAATTCCAGTGATGCAAGTCAACCGATAACAACGTCAGTGTAATATGAACAGCACTGGACCTAGATTTTTATTTTTTTAAAAATTAAGCCAAAGATAACAAATGATTCAATACTTTATCTGAACTCTGAAAACAAAAATGGTTCTCTAATCTCATTCAATTTCAGAAAGAAAACTGTGGTGATGTCATCTATGAAAGAATGTCATTGCATCTATCAATAAACACAAGGTCTGCCGAGAGGATATTCAAAGAGAAGACGTGCAGTATGGATTCTTCAGCTATAGCTGTCCAACACCTCTATTTGTTTGGGGCATCTTTCACTGTAATTGGTTCCAAAACGTCAAGTACATTCAAGCTGAAGAAGAAACAGGCTGTAGAGAAGAAAGTTCCTTAACTCCCATACATCTCTTCTTCCAAGTTATTGATTAATCTATAAACACCACAACGCTATGGAAGGGTTTATAGTAACAGCCTTGACAGAGGTGCCATTGTTGCTACAGCTTGCTTTCTGATGATGCCATACACATGAGACTTCCTGAAGCTGCTCGGAGTTCAGGAAAATCTGCCATTCACAAACTGGGAGTCATACACTAATTTCTGCAAGGACAATGTTAAACTACAGAATGTTATCACCTAAAATTTTATCATGCATAAATATATTGTTTTAATACTAAACAGTGACATCTAAACTGTCAGAGAACTAAAACCAGAACACCCAAAATTAACTAAAAGAATTCATTAATAGAAATTTAAGAAAAGACTTAGCCTAACTATTAGAAATATAAAAGAGTCAGAACCCTTAGTCACTGTTTCTTCCTTGCCGAATTACTGAAAACCACTTTTTAAACTCTTTCACAAGCAAGTTTTCAACCTGAAAGTCCATACCATCCATACTAGAAAAGGAAATACCCATGCTAACAAGTCTAAGGAAAAGGACGACAGAGAAGCAAACCTCACAGCACAAGTTTTAGAAGTAGCTGAAGTGAAACAGAAAAACTTTTTTTTCAGCAAGTTGTAAGAAAAATCTGCACACTTGCATATAAATCATATTCACTTATTCATTGAAATATGATTTGGTGCATCTGTGTTGCAAAACACTATTATATTAAGAACTTTACTTCGGCATCTTTCATTATTCAGGCATACTTTATGAAGTCCTAAATTAGACAGGATTTTTATCTGTGACAATTCATTAATAGGCTTGTTATTCCATTAAAAAAAAGAATAAATCTGGAAAGAATTTTATTACTTTTTGTTTGCAAATGCCCAAGTCTTACCCCCAAAGTGCCACAATTCCCATAATTTGTCTTGGATATTCAACACAGAAGTTGCCACAAGTCAATCCACGAGCAGCAGACAGAACACACTACAAAACAACCTGATTCATAGGAGGACTTTTTCATAGCTTTTTCTTTCAGATATAAGATTCAGAAAAGCAATTATAAGTGTTCTTAAACTCCTTTGGCTTCAAGATAAGTTGAGTTTATTTCATGTTGAGTTCTTACTTGAACTATTTTATTTAAAACAGGTAATAATAGTCATTGAGCACTGTTAAACATTTTAATTTACAGTTAAGAAGTACTAAGCAAACAATGTATATTGTAACATCACTGAGATAATTGCAGACATGAATGAAGTGGTGTGGAATTAGAAAAAGATTTTTTTAATGACATATTTCTTTTAACTTTTTTTTACTGTCACACCCTCTGATTAATTTGAAAACACGTCTAAAACTTTGACACAGTATTAGTTTCTTCAAGGGTAAAGAATTCTGGGCAATCTGTTGTAATTGGGATGCTGGGACATACTTTAATCACATGGTATGTAATGGCAAATGTATTTTTGGGGAAAAATAATACTTAGAGCTTTTGATACACTATTCTTGCAACACATACAGCCTATGAACTCATAGTACTGAGATTTTGAAATACGGTTTGAGACAACTTAAAAAAGCCCAAAAGCCTGCTGTGGGAACTGGCAGGAAGCTTGCACCTGCTTGGCTTTTTCATCAGTGATTAACATTAAAATTACTGTTGACATTGAAAAAAAAATGAAAATAGGAAAGTTATATATAAGCACTACTTGGGTTCTAAAAAAACCCCAACAAAATCACCCAAACAAAAAAACCCAGACACTAAATCCCGCAAATTTTAAGCATGGTCAGAATATCAGTGTACCAAGTGAAAGGAGCTCCTGCTGAAATGCTGTGGCAGAAAAACATTGATGCAATTTTCTTACCTATTAAAACCAAAACCAAACCCCAGACTTGTGGATAGAAATACAAGGACTATATTACACAGAATCACAGAATATTCTGAGTTGGAAGGGACCCATAAGGATCATCAAGTCCAAATCTTAAGTGAATGGCCCATACAATATTATATCAACATATGGCCTTGTTGAAAAAATAAATACTACCAGCAGTACCGGAGTTTATATTCTTAAAAAGGATGCTGTGAAATGGGAGATATCTAGAAGAGCTACAAAAGTGACTTGAGGATTGAAGCAAACATCTTAGAGCAATACACAAGTGAATCTGTTTAATTGAAAAAGATTGGTGGTGACTTGATTACTTTTTTCTTTGTGGGAGGAAAATACTGCTAAATAAATACTGGTAAATAAATACTCCTCTTTAAATGGACGAAGGTAGAAAAAAAAACCATTTTCAAATATTTTTTTTGGTTTTGTTTTTGATTAGAGTGAGGCCAATTAACTGTAGCACCAGAAAGTAGTGGAGACTGTGACATCCTTGAAATGTGAATAGGTTTTTTTGTTTGGTTGGTTCTTTTTTTAAATGCAAACTGCTGAGCTCAATATGGGGTAAGACCTCTCTAGCAGGTAGAGAAGATTAAATTACACGGTCTAATGATTCCTCTAGTTTGAAGGCTACAAAAACATTCATAATTTCAGCGGTGCTACCTGCCAGTGAAAAAAATTTGCTGCTGGCCTTAGCTGCTCAATATCCATTGTTCCCTCGGTGTGCTATCAGTTCTGTAATGTACTGCATTCCCAACCACTTGCCAAGAACCTAAGTAGTCAACACATGATTCACACTAGCACCACTTAACAAACATAAGCTTAAGCATTATTAAGTCTTCCTAAAATGGTTGCCTTAAACCTTAAGCGAATCAAGAGACTACAGAGAGGTTGGAGATTACCTGATCATGCCTTAACCAAAACTATCTTTTGCTGACCAGAAAGTGCAAACATTTTTGCCAGCAGAACCAAACACAAGAAATGTAGTAGCTTTTATGAGACCGGTTAAGGACCCCTCCCCAATGTTGCTATTCTATACTGACAACACTAAGAATTTCCTGGTATGCATCTCACTTGAATAACTAATTTACTTGTATATAAATGAGACAGATCTCTAACTTCCTTCCTTCAGCTTAGACCTCTTGCAGCACCAGTAGTGATTCTCTGAAGTATTGCCCTTTCTGACAAAAACAAATAAAAAAAGCAAAAGTCCAAAGGGCAGCTACATTAACAAATAACTCATGTGCCTCTATCATATAGAATTGCAGAGCCTGAGACCAACAAGCAAATTTAACCAGGCGAGGAAGTGTCCCACAGAAGTACCACTTTTCACATTATGTCAGATTTGTCAGTTGTCAAAAAGTAGGAAAAAAAAAATCAGTTGTTTGCTTCTATTTCTCTAACTTGACTTCTCAGCATGACAATGAAGCATCCAAACTGGATTCTTCCTCCTAACTAGAACTCCACCTCATAACCTACCCAATAGGACAAAGCTCAGCCAGGTCTTGCTCCTTCTGCCTATATAACAGGCTTCACCAAAAGTAGGAAGGTTGTTATCAAGACAGTAACAACAGCGTAGTATCAGATGAATACTACACTGTGGTTCCAAACTATGAAGGAAAAACGAGTGAGACTTGACGAGAACAAAAAGAATGGGTTATTAAATTAAAAATGAAAAAAAAATCCTAAGAACCTTTTCCTTTGAGTTCTCTTTATCTGCTCCTCCAGGTGCCCTCAACTATTGCATATTACTGAACTCCTACATGCACAGCTTTTGTCTTCTACAGTCTCTGGGGCAGGAATTTGCTCTGCCATAAATCTAAGAACCACCAAATATCACTTTGTGATGCTACATAAAAATATGGATTTAATATTAAAGAACTTTTGAGAGAAATTATAATCCAGCACACTGTTTTGTGCAAAAATAAAATAACTTTATATGTTATATTCTATTATCATAGCTTCAATTACACTATCCAAGAAGAAACACTGCTGGAGAAATAAAATCAGTTTATCTTTTAGAAGGAATAAGGTTACATTTTTAGCATTCATACTTTAATGCAAGATAGTGTTTCCTATTGTTTTACCTGTCTTGAAATAAGAACCAAAACCCCCGCAATTTTACTTCATCTTACGAAAGTAAAAACCAAAACAAAAGTACTGCTTCCTAGAAAGTTAAGGGACACATAACTTAAGTTTTCTGGATTCTCCTTTCATATAGAAAACCCTTTTAAATGTGATGGTGGATCTTTCAAGTGACTACTCCTGAAGAAGCATTTCTCAATAAATAGATATGAAAATATTGGACTTACAACCAGAATATGATGGATAATAACTTATCTGTAGCTTGAAAATTACACATTTTAATACCCTTGCCAAACATATAAAGTATACTGCTAAACAAGTTAGCAATGCATTAACATGTACCAAGGTCAGTATGAAAATAATGTGAAAAACAAAAGAAATTCTCTGGATTATTTCCTCCCCTGACTGTCTAATTCTTGTTACTCAATTCAATCAGAAGAAGGCTGACATAATCACACTGTCATAGTGATTCAACTCATACAAAACAGTCCAGGGAGTTTTTAATAATTAGATGCTCAAGTCTATTATTCCAAGAATGCTGGATAAATGTAATATTCATTATTTTCCTGAAAGATAAGAAAGACTCTTAGATTTTTCTTCTCATTACTACAGGTTCATCAATCACCTGCTTACATGAAGGAAACAAACCTGCAACAGCAGCTTTATTCTCCTCACCTCTGGGAAATGTATAAGAGAATCCCACAGGGAAGCAGAGATGCTTCGCCAAACTTTGAATCTCGATGCCATTAGTCATTTACGCATCATCACAAGGTGACTGTGTAATGTTAAGGGCATAACTACTCACAATTTATTTGACAAAACAAAGAAAAGTTTTTAAAAGCATTTCAAAAAATATTTGAAATGCTAAAAATACATGCAGAGACAGATGGAGAAAGACATACTGAAATATTCACACAGACCTGCCTTTTTTTTCCCTCCTCTTGCTCAAAAGCTGGTGTTTCCTAAAAATTTGAGCATCTTGTGTATATGCTGGGTAACAAAAGGTTCCCACGATATCCTTTTCTAGCCTTTGAGTCCAGAATTAATGGAAATAAATTATGTGGAAACTCAAGCAAAAAAAAAAAGTAATCTGACTCAAAAATAATTTCATTGTTTATCAAACTTGTCTTATGAAAACAATCTGACTATTTTAGGATTTAAATTTTTTAGTTGCAACTTACTTATATATCAGCGTGATTTGCTATGTCTTCTCAATAAATTAAGAAAACAAAATCTGTGTCTATTTGAATTAATAACAAGGTTGTCAAGAGGGATAGAGATGTGCCATGGCTGATATTTTATTGCATTAATCTGTGAAAGAATGAAGTATTCAATCATTAGAATATGAATTTAGCCATCAACTGTTTTTGAGAAATTGTTTAAAAAGTTAAAGTTAATTAAAATTATAAATTAAAACAACTTCTTGTCAGCTCTAAAATATTTTTGGGTTGTCCATTATTATTACTCTTTAAATTAGTTCCATTACAGTTGATACTGTCGGGATGAAATTAATGGTGTCCTTCAACCTTGCAAGATTTAGCACAGATCTCCAATTCTGAATCTGTATTTAGACAAAACAAATAAGGGTCTAAACTTCAGCAAGAAAGACCTAGTATTAAAGGGTAGTGAAACACTAGAGCAAGTAGAAAAGAGTATGTAAGAAAAACCTCCCCATGAGGAGGTTTTTAAGAACAAATTAGGCAAATCCCTGGCAAGAATGACATTTACAGTCAAATCTACCATGCAAGGAGAATCACTGATTAAAAAACTTCACTTCAAACTTATTTTTTCTTGATTCCATGATAAACTGCAAAGTCAAATAACAAACCAATCCAAAAATAAGTCTCCCAAAACTCCAGATCAATTTGTTAACTGTTGAAAAAGTGGTTGAAGTCCAAAACCTACTCTTGCTGAACACTGAAATTGGGATCAGCTAAAAGAGCTCTCCATCCAACAGTCAATACTGTCACTACACAACATCAGAATTCTACTTACTGCTATCATGGTTGAGCACATTTGTTTTGAAATACTAAGGGAAAAGATTAAATCTAGAAAATGAACCATTATTCAATATTCTATCCACTGTAAGACCAGGCCAAGTATTTATACTACTTTGAAAAGAGACAACATAATGCAATCCTAAATTCTGTTCTGCTTAATTGCTATGCAATATATCAACATCTAATATGGACCACATATAACCTGATTTACACACAGATTTTGAACAGCAGCTGAGTAAATGTGCCACAAAAGTTCCATGTTAATACCTTAATAAAGAGGTTGCAGCAGTGTTCAGACATCTGTATTCTAGTGTTTCATTTAAAAGCAACATAAGTCCCTGTATAAAACTGAATGTTATAGGTCCATTTACCTACGAAGTATTACAAGACTTCATTTAGTTTTATTAGCAAAATACAGAAGGGGAAACATCCCTCTAATATCTAAAAGGAAAGAACACCAAATAATAAATGGAGATTATATGGCATGGAGGGAGAAAAATGGTGCTTCGGGATCAGAATAAGCAGCTTGAATATGACATGCTGGGAAACAAACCCAGTGAACTGCCCAAAGACAGTTGTACAACTAAACAAATGTAAGCATCGCCTAGAAGTAGTTTTTGGACTCAGAACATGAATCCCATTCAACAGAGAAAAGAGTAGCCTAGAAGCTGTACATTAGAACAGCTTTCCATCCATAATCCAAAAGGTATCAAGATCTACTCTTACGTCACTCTGATAAAGTTACTTCTTTGTCACTCAAAATATGGTCTTTAAGCCACTTCACATCAAGGAAAAACATTCTTGATGCACGACCAGTCACGCTGTATTTTGCTTCAGTCTCTTAAGCTACTTTGATAGCTTTACTTGTATCCACATTCTGAATGGAGCTCAGAACAAAGTGCAGACCTAATTTCCAACTGAAAATTCACCCCTGTGGGTCCTGTTTGCAGAGGCAAGCAGCATTTGCCTTTCCATATATGCAGGTTATATCGGAGATTTTCCTTACATTTAAGGCAGTCTCCAGGCTGAAACAGATACAGTACTTTAATAACCGCTGCTTATCAGGTGTTTTACTTCAGCTGCCTTACCTGTGTATTTTCTTTGCTGTAGAATGCCCCTAGCAGCAAATGACAGTGATACACCATTTTAGACAAACATACATCCACAGGAACATGGCAACTGAAAAAACCAAATGAATTTGTCTTGTCTAAGCTTAGAACTCTTTTTTTTTTTAAAGACAGACAGAATCAATTTATTCTGGCAATGGCATTCAGAAAACCATGTATTTAACTGAGGCCAACTTAGAGCTCACTTTACAGATTCTGTGCTTCTTCTCTTGTATTCTTTGACAACCTTAAATATTGGTTCTAAAGTTACCTGGTCACAGTTTCTCATCAGAAAGCCTCTCAACACTAAAGAATTGGTATCTCCCTCCACCCACACCAATGCTGAATGTCCGTTCTAACGGAGAGAGGTAAATTTGAAATGTTGTTCAGTCTTTATCCAATTTCTCAGAATATCAAGAGTAAGACTTAGTAAAACAGCTTTATCTATCATTTATCCTTAAAAATAACAAGACTGTAAGCAGGCATAATATGAATATACATGTGCCACTTGAGTGGGAGGAGCTAAAGACTTTGTCCTCAGTTAGACTTTATGGAACTTCAGCAAGATCCGTGGCACTGTATGGCTATGACCAAATGTTGAATCTAGTCGTGCAACACTTAACAAGAGAGGTGAACTCATAGGGATGCACATCTTCATTTTGCTTATGTTGCAAAACAGTGACACCCGCTGGCAGCAACAGTTTAAATACTTAATTGTTGCAGTCTGAGTCTACTTGATAAAGAGTTCCTTGAGAAAAATTTATCACAGTAACAACCATAGAAACTTACCTGTTGAGTCAGCACTACTGCCTGAGTTTTCAGAAATGGCACTACTAATAGCATCTGGAGTAGCTGCAACATAACCCTCTGGAGGAAGATCCACTTTGTAAATTCTTCTTGGAGACATAATTGCATCATCACTACCTACAAAACAGAAAAAAACCCAAATATCTGCCTCAATATTGGTCTCACTACAGATTTTCTCAAATGTTTTTCCAACCATGGCAATAAGTTTTCTCGAAAATCCTTACAGAGGGTCAGGTGTGGAACACTGAAATTATCCTACAACCAACAAAACTGCACCAAATTTTGTAGCAGCTACAAATAAGCAATTACTCCATGGGTTAGTTCTTTCCACCAGAAACATTTTTTTTTCCTTTGTATGAGGCAAATCTTCTGCTCTAACTTCAGAAGACACTTACAGTGATATTTTAAGAGAGATTCTAAACATTTTTCCCCATTCGGCATGAGCACACATTATTTCCTTAAGACTTGTTTAACAAAAGATGGATGGATGGAGAGATACAAGCTGATTATGCAGTGATAGAAGCAACAGAAAAAGAATCACAGAACTGTGGTTTGCCCATTTGTAGACCTTTTAAACATAGCCTATCCTGTTCTAAAGGATGCAAAGACAAAGGGAGTTTGAAAGCCACACTTGACTAAGCCTCAGCAGGGCCTGCTCATCCCTGCTGTGCTTCTTTCTGAAAGGGGGAGGAAGGGGAAGAGCCAAGGGTCAGCTTTCCAACTATTTTATTGTATAGGAAACTACTTGTGGTGATGGCAGCAGTCTCGTTTTGTAGGATTCCTTTCCTGTTTAAAAGGTATTTAAAAATACATGCAAGAGCGTCAGTATAAACCTCTCCTGTGTTCACCAGATAAGTAGCTCTGTAGGAGTGACAGAGACACATCTCTGCTCCAGTTAAACGAAAAGAGTCCAAATACCAGACTGTATTTCTTTTGCTCAGCAGTGACAACAGCAGAGACCAACCACAGGGAGAAAAAAAGCCCTTCCAGAAGGCCAGAATGTCAGGGTATTTCCAGATGCTGCAATGTAGTTTTAGATGGCTCAGTGTTGTTTTGTTTTTCTTTTTGGTTTATTGGGGCTTTTTGGTTGTTGTTGTTTTGTTGGGCTTTTTAACACTCAGCTCCATAAGTCAGCACAGACAGAGCACCAGCCTTCCCTTCTTGGGGGCAATTTGTCCCTTTAAAATGCAGAATCAGAGAATATACTGAGTTGGAAGGGATTCACAAGGATCATTGAACTTAACTCTTAATCCTGCACAGGATCATCCCCAAGAGTCACACCACGTGCCTGAAAGTATCATTCAAATGCTTCTTGAATTCTGGCAGGTTTGGTGCTGCAACCCCTCTCCTGGGAAGCCTGTTCCAGACAGAACTGTTAAAATAATGTAAAATAAAAATATCTTTGTCAAGTGGACACAATCAACCTCCTTACACCACGAATTTGCTAGAAGATCCCAGGTGATCCAAGTCTATCACTGAGGTGCAGCTATGGTTGGACTAATTCTCAAACATTTAAAACATAGTTGTGTCTGACAGATTCCTAACAAGAATTAGTTCTAGGTTTCAAATATGCAATTTAACTACACATACTGTATGCAAATATGTAATTTAACTATACACTGACATTTCTCAGATACCCTACTTCAAAGAATTCAGCATGACTGATCATCTTAGATATCTATGACAAACTACATTCCTGAACATTCAAGGCACTTCTGAAAAGCTATACCACAGTTGTTTTCATCGCTAGGAGGTAATAAATTTGTTTTGAAAACACATTAGAAGTTTTTTTTTTCTTGACCAAGCCAGAAAATTTCCAACTCATATTAATGATACTTACTTTAAAGGATAATAAAGGGAAAGGAATAAATAGTACAGAAAGATGAAGAACAATTTTGCAATTTGAAGAAAAATCCACTGAAAATTAACATGGAATAATTCTGCAATCCTTTCCATAGGGATGATGCCAAATGGCTGAACTGGCAGCACTTGCACTGATTTTCCCCCCACCACCACCCAGGTTGATTAATGATGAAGTGCTAATTAGTGACAGTTTTAAATTACAAGGATGTATAAATGTTTGAGTTATTTCCTTCTGAATGATTTCAAGTTTCCTCATGCTCTTTTCTACAACATTCCCCATACAAAGAGACCCTTTGCATGTAATTAGTGACAGTTTTAAATTACAAGGATGTATAAATGTTTGAGTTATTTCCTTCTGAATGATTTCAAGTTTCCTCATGCTCTTTTCTACAACATTCCCCATACAAAGAGACCCTTTGCATGTAACTCAACCTTGTGCACAGAGCAGGGATGTGAATCTACATCATGCCCTTCCCAACATTACAATTGCAAGCATGTCAGTTGCTTGGCCAGCTATGTTATCTCTTGCTACCCTACTACAAACAAGTAGCAGACTGCCCGAACATAAAGCATGCTTAGGCACACCTCAGACACAGACATGGCCAGAACACATGTTCATATAATCTTGGTCCTTTTGTGGCAAATTTACTCAGCTGCTGGTTAAAATCTTAAAATCCACTAAAAAAAAATCTTGGTCCTTTGCTTGCTGTAAGACTGGACAGAGACTGAATCACTTCTAGTTTCTGTGGTGGGTTGACCCTGGCTAGCAGCCAAACACCCACGAGATGCTCACTCACTCCCCCCTCAGCAGGATGAAGTGGGAAGAAGAGGACTAAGAGCTCATGAGTCAACAGCAGGGAGATCACTTACCAACTATAACAACCTTTCCTTGCTGGCTTATATTCACTCTCAACTTCACCTACTCCCTACTGCTGCAGTCCCTTCAGTGAGACAACAAGCAGTGCAAGGTGGTGGTGGAGGCTGTCTACAGTCAGTGTGCAACAGTTTCTCTCTGCTGCTCCTTCCTTTTCCCCCACAGGTGTTCTCTGTGGGCTGCAGTCCTTCAGGAACATTTCAACAACAGAGCACCTCCTCCTCTGACCCTAGGGTTCCCACTGTTGTCACTCCTTTTAGTTCCCTCCTCTCTCAGGAGCTCTCTTAGTCCTCTCCTTTCTCAGAGAAGTTTCCCCGAGGCACCCCCCTCGGCTGTGGGCTCAGCCGTGCCCTGCAGCGGGTGGGTTGGAGCCGGCTGGAACCGGCTGCATGGGGCAGCCCCGGCCTCCCCTCACAGAGCCACCCTGCCTGGACACCGGCACCCTGTACAGCTTCACAATCAGACAGAAATTTTGTCTTGCCCATGAAATGCTTCCCTGCAACTCAGAAAGCTTTGGTAACCCACTGCTAAGTTCCCACAGGGCAGAACTCATACTGCAATTAGAGGACCCAAGTCCATCTAGAACATCCTACAGCCCCCACAGACAGCTGACAAGTTAGCCCAATCTTACCAAGACTATCTTTTTCACAAAATTATCCCTTGGAAACACCTGGCTATCACTTCTCCAAATAGAATGAAAGAGTTTATCCTCAAAAATAGGTCTTTACAAAAAAGCACAGAAAGTGAGGGATTGATGTTGGTTCAAATACAAGGTCTGATTAGTTAAATGCCATACCTTCTACAAAAGTCATTACTGTCAGTAGGCATTTTCTATGTGGTGTTACAGTAGACATAATCTGGACAAAAATAAGGCTTGAAAGAGGTCTGTTATCTCCTTTAAAAAGCTTGCATAACGTATGATTTTACTTATTAGGAAAGCTCGAGTATGACCATGTTATAGCTATTCCTCATTTGTATGTATACAAATGAGACTACAACCTGAAAATTCTGACAATCCCCAATGCACATAAACACCCCCTTGTTATCTGTACACAATCACTTTCCCCTTCACTGACTAGCAAGAGAAGTATCTAAAGACAATGCACATACAAATCCTGGGCAAGAGTTGTCTCCTTCAAAAAGTCTTCATAAACTGAAGTGCACCAAAGGTGATATCAGTGACTAAATGTAGAATATACACACCTCGAGGGTCCTCCTGAGCTGTGGTACTGGAAAATAGGTACTTTTACAGTTGATCAACATGAAGACATCAAATTGTCCTTCAATAGCGTGAACAAATCTGGTGATCCGAAATACTCACCCATTCCCCAATGTATACTCATTTTTCTTCAGATGACATCCAAGTTCCTGACCACTAAGCTATAGTTACTTTAGTCTGCCATGATAAGGTACATCAGAGTAACTTCAGGGACATGAGGTGTTATATTATGTGCAAACAACCTCTGTTCACAGGTTGACTTTCACAGGTTTTTCAGTCTCAAGTCAATACACACTACAGTGCTTTCCACAACAGAAGCTTTTAGCTCAAGTAGACCTTTGTGTAATTGGAAAGTAAAATCCTTTTTCTTGGAGTGCTGCATAATTCCTGCTATTTGACCTCAGTTTTCAGCAGAAACCTCTCCCTCAATACCAGAGAAGCACATTCGGTAGAGAACAAAAACAAAAAAGTGATACTGATAATAAACAACCTAGCAAAGAACAGGCAGTCATTTACTGCTGGTCATTTGTTTCACTCAAATGATAACCATCACACAGAAATGGAAATGTTGTGCTATTTTGCCGGGTGACAGGAGTAGCTGATGAAGTATTTCTGTAGAAATTCACTACTGCAGGTAGGAACTTGTTTCTCACAAAATTACGGAACTCCCTTTATGGAGAGCTACTACAGTTTACCATTACAGTCTGATTCCTTTAGCTTGTTCTAAGACCTGATTATTTGTACTTTATCAGAATAAACTAGGGGAGTCACTCTAGCCAGTTTCTGGCTGAAGATGATATACTCCTTCCAACGATTCTTCATCTCTTTTTTTTAATTTATGAAAAAGAAGTTTTCTGAATGTCTTTTGAATATCTAATTACCTCAAGTTACATTGTTTGCTACAGTCACATATTTTATTGGCACCAATACATGTAACAGAATACTAAAAAAGCTTTTTCTTTTGCAAAATTCTTTACAATTCTAAAGATGCTTGCTATTTTTTTCTGAAGGATGAACTTCCCTGTTTGCCAAGTAAACCGTCAAAGTGTATAGTTTTATTCCAAAGTGCTCGATAACATACATTCAAACAATAAACTGATGAAAGAATAAAGTCTTAAAATAAATAGATACATGTTGTCCTCTGGCTCAAAAAAATCCTCAAGCAGCATATTGCTGGAGAACATTGTGGGGAAGCAGTACAATACACTTATTTTATTCCAATAACCTTTTCTACAATATTAATGGTCACAACATATTAGTGTAAACAGCAGTATTGAATTTTTTAATTTACCTTAATTTCTGCTACTTTATTGTTATGTTTACACAAAAAAAATCTACTATCCTTTGTCAAGCAATAGTATGCTTTCACTGCATTCTCAGATTTTTTTTCTTAGAATACAAGCCATATCACAGACGAGTGCTCCCAGTTCTTAGGCTATATACCATTTGTGCCTGGTAGCATGTTTAAACAAGCCAGTTCGTTACGACTTCCCTCCTGACACTTCACGTCACCAGAAGTACTTTACTTCCTTGAAAAGAGTAAGTCTAGATTACACAGCACACTAGACTAGAGCACTGAAAGAAGAAAACAACTTGGGAAAATCCTCAGAAGTACTTCCTCATCATGGTCTTTTCCTTCAGCTTGATGAAAACCAAAAACTTCAAAAGGAAACTGAGGTCAATAAAGACATATCCATTTTACAAGACCCAAAGTTAGGATGGGAAATTCATAAAAAACAAGGATCAAGAGAACTCACATTTATTTCCCTCACTATCTCCCACATGCACACTAACTCCTAATTTACTTTTTTTTTAGACAAGTAGAAAGGCTGTATTATAGCTCATTTTATTGAAGACAGCACTCACCATTATAACTCAACTTCAGTTTCATTACATTAGGAATGGCAGATATTCTTTGTCACAGAGAAAAAACTGATTAAAAAAGTACAAATCCTTCTTCCTCTTGTTCTCACTCATCGTCTGGGGAAGAATTTTTTTTTTACCTACAAATCACTACAATTTCTACATTCTCCCAGAAAAAGTAGTGAAAAATAAGCAGAATACAAAGTGAGAGTGAAGCATGGAAAAACCACTGACTGAGGAAACCAAGAAACATAAAACTTTTCAGAGCAAAATCTGGCTACAGGCAGAGGGCAGTTTTAAAATTACAAGATAGCTAATTTAAAAAGTGGTACAAGCTATTTTGCTAGTTTTTGTTTTCTGAAAGTTGAATATAGGAGGTAATGATGAAACTATATAGCTAAGTGGTAAGTTATTTATTTTAAAAACTTCAGTGTCCCACAGATGCCCTGGTATATGATTATATGCAATATTTTGATTAGATGTCTAAGAATTCTAGCTGTATAAACAGGAGCATAAAGCTATCTTAACATTAAGTTAGTACTCAGCTCAATTACTTCTCCTAGTGCTGCAGATCTTATTTGTTCAAAACACTTCTCAAAAGCCAAATACACCCTTGCCAATCAATACTTTTTTTTTAATAAATGCAACAAAATTGAATCTAAAAGGCCATATCTAAGTTGCAATTAATTAATTATCCTCACTGATGAAGTGATTATGTTATTACTGGAACTCACTTGAAATAAGACCAGAAAATAAACAGATATGCTCATCAGAATAAAAGTGAACAAAAATTCAGGATTTTAAACCTTTTTTTTCCCCCAAAATTGACATTTTCTATTCCCTAACACAAAGTCATCAGTAACAGTCCATTCCCACTTGTGTAAAAAAATAACACAAAGCACAAAAAATTATGGAAAATCATTTCCCCAGAACTCAGTTCAATACAAAGCTCACATTATAAGCATTTCCACTTTTCAAATAATTGTTAGAGGGTACAGTTGTTAAGAAAGACAAGTAGAAAGTAAGCTTGTGTAACAGCAGAAAACATGAGATTTGACTCTGAATAACTACGATTTTGACAATGGCAGCTTAAGTAATAAACTCCGCAGTGTAAATCAGAGCAGGAGTGGGGTCTCACACAACTGATTCTGTCAGCTGATTTCAAACAGGGTGACAAAGTGGACAGTGAGAATGTTACACCATTACTATGCTGTAGTTCAACTTACAGCTTTCAGCCATTCTGTAGCTGAAACAAGGCCATTTTATCAAGTTCTTACACAAAGCCATTTTTCCATTTCCTTTACCAAGATAATTTGTTTTCCTGCAGCTGGCTACATTTAGGCTTAGAGCTTGTTTACACTTAGAGCTAAAGCTGGCATTTTCTACTCCAATTAGGCAATCCCTACATACTCTTTGATGAGCTACTTGTTAAACTACATTCTGTTCTCACAGAGGCCAGAGGCTTTCCCTATGACAGATAAGCTGATGAAACAAGCAGGTAGTAGAGAAGAATGGGTGAATGTATATACATAAAAACACTGGAAAAAGGAGGGATCTGTCAACCAGCAGAAAAAACCTCCAAAACAAAAAACCCACAAAAACACTGCTAAGGGAACTGGAAACTGAACAAGGCTGTTTCTGTCACAACAGAATTTACAGATATTATAGGTGCAGCCCACTCAGCCTGAACAGAGGCAGGCTTTTGGTTTGTTTCTGGGTTTTTGGTCAGTTGGCTTTCATTTTTTTCTCCCCTTCTCCCCTAAACCCCGTATCTCTACATTACCCTAAACCATGCAGCTACCAGCTTGTAAAACTGGTTGGGCACCATTTTTGCCACAGCCACCAGAGGCTGTTGTCTTCAGCCAAAGAAGACACTCACTTCTGGATATATCTGTCCCGTTTGCACAGTGTAATGGCACTGTAAATATCACGTAATGAGAGAATTTTTAAACCCTTGAGCGAAGACCATAAGACTGTGTGACAATACTTTGTTGTATAATAATTATAATCTCCATTGCTCTTTAGCTTATTCACAATAGACAGCCTTTCAAAGTAATTAACTAAAGCAACTCTGAATTGTTTAACAAGCCTCTAAAGTTGTTTACTGCGTTGAGTACTGCTAGAATTTAATTTCTCAGCCATATGCACTTCATCAATTTGATCAACTAAAACGCAGGGCTATTCATGCACATTTTTTAGACAAGTTCTGTCTTCTAGGCACTTGTGTCACAAGCTTAAGTTTTCTATAAGAGAATGGCTGCAGGAAGAAAGGATTAGAATGAGGACGGACACAGTCTTGGTGTCCTACTGATGATTTAAACACAGTATACTGTCAGCATCAGTAACTTCAATGGAACAAGTAAGTAGGAGAATACAAAATTATCACACAGCTGTACTGAATTTTGACAGAAATTCCTCATATAGGATAAGAACGCTGGGATATGTCACATTTGATAGAGATTCATGTTTTTATTTAATAAATATGGAGTAAACTGCATTTTGCCTATTTATATAACATAACATGGATTCTGGCTTTTTTAGAAAACTAAAACCTATCAGTAGTAACAGCTTAGTACTATTCTTCATTACCTCTTACTTAAATGAAGGAGAAGAAAAGATCAAATAGGTTGTCTCTACAAGGCCAGGCTGTCTGCATTTCAAATTCCTTTTTCAAAATTAGGGAAAATGCAAACATCAAAAGTGGCACAGTATGCTTTATACAGACAAACTGAACACTACATTTCACTTGAATGCAATTATCCTTCTTCAGCAACTCTGAAATTTCCATTTTTATAAGGAAGCTGCTAAACACTGATCAGTAAATCCCAAGTCCTTTAAAAAGTAGTTATCATTTGTACCAAGAAAAAGGTCTGAGACTAAGGAGGCCGTTTCCTCTTATGAGTGAAGGCTGAGGGAGCTGGGCCTATTCAGCCTTGAGAAGAGATCTGAGAGAGGACCTCAGCTACGTATATGTAAGTGTCTAAAGCAGGGGAGCCAAGAGGATGGAGTCAGGCTCTTGTCGGTGATGCCAACCACCAGGACATGAGGCAACAGCCAGAAACTGATGCACAGGAAGTTCCACCCAAATACGAGGAAGAACTTCTTTACTGTGCAGGTGACTGAGCACTGGAACAGATTGCCCAAAGAGGTTGTGGAGTCTCCCTCACTGAAGATATCCAGGAATCATCTGGATGCAATTCTGTGCAATGTGTTCTAGGATGACCCTGCTTGAGCAGGGAGGTCAGACCAGATGATGATCCACTGTGGTCCCTTCCAATCTGACCCATTCTGTGATTCTGTGAAAAAGCCAATTCCACAATTACCAAATCTCTAGGTAGAAGCATGCATGTCTACTCTGAATATAAAGCTATTAAAAATAATTAGTGAGGTTTTAAAATATCAACAAAAAGTAAAGAAATTACAGAACTGCAGACCTCATGAGAAACATTTTTCATTAAATTAATCCTTGTTGCAAGTAGATCCTGCTCTAACAAGGGTCAGAAACAAACAAAACCTATCCTTGTGACAAAGTTTAGTCAAAACCCATATCCAAGTGTGCAATGTGTATTTTGAAATGCTCAGTCTTTTGCCAGACACCTTTTTTTTTGTGATACAGCAAGTTTTTAAGTATTTTTAATACAGCATTTGGAAGCGTATTTGCAAGCATAGGGAAAATGTTCTCTTATTTGTAGGAGCTTTCACCTTTTCATTTGCTCTCTTTACCACTTTGCCTGCCATAAGGCTCAGGTTCATTATGTGTGTGTAACTTTTAAATGGTTTAAGGTAATAAAGATTGCCATCTAGACCCTCTTTAATTTTATGCTGAAGCAAGAAAAAACTTTTTTATTACATCTTCTGAAGTTAAAAAATATAGTTCTTGCAATGGAAAGATCAAGTTCCTCTAGGAAAGAAATGGTTAGAAGTCTTACCTAATTGTCCTGGGGGATAGGAATTCCTACTTTGGTTACGTTCATTTTCTCACTGAGAATTTTGGTAAAAGAGGGGGAAAAAGTCTGATTTAATACACCTAGAATCCAAAGGGATGGTACATCTTACTGTGCCCTAGAATGGAAATTCTGGCCACAGGCATATGTTCAGGTTTGTTGGGTTTTTCCTTAAGCACTTCAAAAAAAAAGAAACAATAAGTGACTTCTTTCCTTCTTTGGGATTAAGAAGAAGCTTGACACTTCCACTATTCCTCCATCCCTAACAGAACTACCACCTTCCTAAGGAAAGCACAAATAGCATTCAGAAGATTACACTATAGTCACAAAGGAAGGTGTCCCTCAGAATTTGCCTCCCATCTCCAGTTATTCTGGGTCTCATTGTAAACTTTAGCTCCAGAACTATGGGAAGAGCTTTATGGGATGACCCTTTCTCACAGTAAATTATTAATCTTCAAAAATTATATGAGGACCAACATTAAAAGTGTCCTGGTATTCTATCAAGTTCATCTCAAGTTCAACTTGATCTCAAAAAAAAGGATGTAAATGCAAATATTTACAGGATATGAAAGTATGATCTTTAAATTTTATGGGCATGTCTCTATTATGCTTCAAGATGCAGGCATTTAAGGCAATGCTGGAAATGCATTCCAGTAAAGATCAGAATCTGGCTGGGGGGAGGGTAGTGGTAGTTTAGCTCAGACAAATTGGTAATGGTATTTTCACAATCTGAAAGTAACTGTTAAAGGCAAATAGAATGTTGTGATGAGTTTTATAGTAAAACCTGTTATTTAATGCTAGAAAATAGTTAAGACTAAGTCAGCTTTTTAGAGAAATCCTCAACTTCTTACTGACACTACATTTTTTTCCAGTAGTATTTTGCAGCACTGAAATAATCACTTTCAAACTAGAAAAGAGTTTATATCTACAAAAAAAAATTCCCTCATTTTCCATTGTTGCTTTCAATTACCCATCCTAGACTACTGCTACTGACATCATCAGCTGTTTTGTAGTTACACCTATAACCTTTGATCTGTAAGTAAGAAGTAACTTAAAATAGTTTATGATCAAAATGTTCAACCAATGCCTTTATGTTTTTCCTTCACTGAGGTCAGACGGTTTATAGCTCAAATCTTCTAGCCTATCACTAAAGATGTACTTTCAGTGTTCAATGTCATAAAATCACAAGATGTAAATGCAAGAGCTCCTTAAATTTAAATAAAATCACAACCAGAAAAGAATGGTTGTCTGTTGGTTTCACAGATGGGTAACTGATTTATCTTTTTTCCCATGAGTTTATTACTTCAACCCCCTTCAAGGCTTTTTTTTAAGTACTTATTTGTTGAACATCAGTCAAGGCAGAACCCTTTCTATACTACTGCAGCATTTGCATGCCTCTAACAGAAAGCAAGCTCAGTTACAGTTTGCTGTTAATTTCAAAAACAGCTTTGTTGCTTTGCTGTGAAAATCCTAAATATGGCCCTGTTCTTTTTGCTCCATGTTCCCTATCCCATGATCTATATTTTACCCATATTAGGATTCTGAACTAAAACCTTTCATTTCATTACCTTGAAGAACACTGCATTAGGAATCAGGCATAAACAATCAGAGGAGTTAAAAATCACAAGGTCAAATAAATTCTCCCCCTCACCTCCCACTTCAGTGGGAGTTTGGGCAGGCCGTAATTTATAAGGTTAGAGTGTCTGACTCTCACCGCTGCGACCCGGGTTCAATTCCCGGCCCCCTGGGCAGGTGGAGCTCGTCAGCCGTGGAAGGCAATCCACCTAAGAGAAGGTCACTCTAAACAAACCTACATCCTGGGGACCTCACTGCCACTGTCCAAGCTTTGCTCGGCCCCGGCAGATGAACCTCAGGACTAAAGGGTGGGCTCAGTTCAGCGCACGCTGTGTCTCACCTAAAAATCCACTGCGCAGGCTGGAAGGGTTAATGACCTTTCCCAAATCTTCGCTCGCGAAGACTGGCCGTTATAATTTATAAGGAATGGTATAGATTTACTACAAATGAAAGCAGTATTAGTTTAAGAAATTACTTCATATTCATGCTTATTTAGCACAACTTCATCACAGAGCCTGTTACCTATTTTGAAAGGACAATTAGTTCGCAATGCTATCACATACCATTGTAAAGAGTAAGTTTAATGTTTTATCAGCCTTTTGAAAATATGCCTCTCATTACTGTCTACACAAAAGAAGTACCAGAAGTACTGATCTAAAAAATCAAAATGTGTGTCAAACAAATGGAACTGCAGAAGGTGAAATTTCCATGCAATCGTCTATTACAGTAGGGATGCAATACAGGACAACAGCTACACAACCTTTGAAAGCAAATTCTACCAAAGGGACATGTGAGAAAGTCAACCTGTTACTAGCCATCCTTATTACATATTGGGTGGGGGACTTTTCTTTCTTTTTAAATGAAAAAACCAAAACCAAAACCAAAACCAAAAAAAAAAGAAAACAAACAAAAAAACCACCAACAAAAGAAAATCAAAACCGAACCAAAAAACAGTAACACAGATTTCTAGACTGATATATGTTGAAAAGACTTCTGGAGGTCATTAGTCCAAGCCCCAGTAAAAGTTTTCTAGTATGCTGTTGTTTTTGGCTCTTTCAAGGACAGGGATACCAAAACTCTCTTTGGGCAGCCCATTCCCAGTGTTTGGTCACCCCCAAAGCCGCATTCCCTCCCCTGTCCAACTGGAATTATTCTTACCACAACTTCTTTGGCATCCCTTCTCCTGCCACTGAGGACTTCCAAAAAGTGCACAGATCAGTCTTCTCTATATTCTCCCTTCCCATTTGGTAGTTGAACTAATGAAATTTCCATCTTAAGACCGAAACTCAGTTCTCTGTCTCTCCTCATCCACAGTGTCATCTGGCTCCCCGGTCATTAGTCATTACTGTGCCCTTCGGTGGACTCCCTCTACTCTGTCACTACCTTTCTTTTACTGAGGAGCCCGCTAGTCACAGGACAGTATGAACTCACAAATGCTGCTCCAGTGTGGTCTCACAACAGGAACGATCACTTCCTCCAAAGTGCTGGCTACACTGCTAATGCAGCACAGTATGTCATCAGTTGCCTGTGTGACAAGGATGCAATGCTGACTCAACTGGGCACCCACCAGAACCCCAAGGTCCTCTTCTGTGGAGCTGCTTCCAGTTAGGTACCCCCAGCCTGTGTTGCTGGTTACCACATCAGATAAAGGACTGCACTCTAGTATTAATTGGTAATTAATAAGGTATATCACTAGCACATGGCCATCTTTCAAGTTTTGCACTGCTGATTATCATCCTTTGAGCCTTTTACTTGCGTTCACTTACCCAGCTGACATCCCACTTTGGTAGCTGTAAGAATGCTACAGGAGACCACACCACAGACCCTGCCTATCTACAAGCCAGTCATGTCAGCATAGAAGGCAACTGGTTTGCACAACCTGCCTCTGGTAAAACAAGACTTACTGTTTCCAATTTCCTTTTTGTCCTTCACATGCCGGGAAAGAGCTTCCAGAAGGATTCAGTCCCTAACAGGCTCACTTTTCTAGACTCTGTTTTTGAAAATGGCCATGGTGTTTGCCTTTTGCAGTCACTGAGGAACCTCCCAATGGTGATGACTTCTCAAAGAGGATAGAAACCAGTCTCACAATGACATCAGTCAGCATCCCTGGATGCACAAGTCTTAGTCCCACTGGCATGCAATTGCACAACTGAGTTAACTACTCCTCAGCTGTCACTGTCTACTGTGGACAATTCTTCACTTCCATAGGCTTTATCATTAGGCTCAGGGGCCCGGGAAGCAGGAAGACAAGTCTTACCAGGCAAAAAAAAGGCACTAAGTACCTCGGTCTTTTACTTGTCTTCTGTCACTAGTCCCTTGCCCATTAAGCAGTGGGTCCACATCTTCTTTAGTCTTCCAGTTGTTATCCCCACCCTTCTTGTTTCTTCCCACATCCCTCATGAGATTCACCCCACATCCCTTTGAGCTGAGCTTTGGCCTTCCTAACTCCATCACAGCACACTTGGGCAGCATCTTTAGATGGCTCTTCAGTAGCCAATACCTGCTTTCACCTTCTCTGTATAAGGGTCCAGAGCTCCCTCTCAGGAGTGTAGCAGCCTGCACTTACAGGCAGCTCTCAGATATCACACAGCTGTTGATCCAGATTGTTATGAAGAAAGAGTTGCTTATGAAAGCTTTTAAGCAGTTCCCAGCTTCAGCCAGACTGAAGTCATGCCTGTGCCTGGGCACACAGCCCAACTGATGCACACCCTGACTGACAGACTTGACACACTGGCTTGACCTCAGGCCTGCCTTGTCATTACTGACTTGCCTGGTGTCTGGTGTCACTGGACTGTTGGTTGAACCTGGTTACTGTTACCAGACATGTTCTGCTCTTCTTTTTCAGGCACTGTGGGACTGCTTTCACAGTGATGACACGGCTCCCATGCCTGCCTTGTCCCATCTAGCCTTCCCTTACTTTCTTTCCTCTTGCTGCTCCCAGACACATCTGAGCTCAAGTCAGGCATCCTGCCATACTTGCTTAGTTTTCTGCATGTCAAAATGAGCCATTCTTGTGCTCTGAGAGGTTATTCTTGAAGATCAACCAGCGCTTGAGAACTCCTTTGCAGTTCAAACTAGTCTTCCATTTAATCCTACCAAGCAGAGCCTTGAACAAGACAAACATCTGTTATTATGTAGCACAGGGCCCTAATCCTACTATTCATTCTGCTCACTTCTTTGTGGACTTTACTCTCCCCCTCCAGACCATATCCACTGTCAGTTCTTCCTCATTTGCAAGTAAAAAGTCTACATGACCATCTCCCCTGGAGAAAGTTTTTATACTCTTGGGAAACATATCTTTTTACTTCAAGTTAGTTTAGCAACCTTCTAGTAATGGAAAATTTGGTTTTAGACGAATACAAAGCAATTCACACTCCTGTATCTGTGCACAGACTCCTTCACCCAAAAGTAATACCACAGTTACTTCATTTTCCAACTCCATCTTTTGGCACACTGTTCACATTCAGCAACTCGTTGGAAAAAGGACCTTTACTTACCTGTACAAATACTCATGTGCCATGTTCACTGCATAAACACACACAAAATAATTCTCTTTAGCAAGGTACTAACATAGTCTCTGAATTGATATTTGCCTTCTGTTGCGTTTGTGTTCCCCATGGGGTTTCTGTTGCAATATGAGGGCAGGAGGAAGTGCTGGATCATGTATTCTCACCAATCTTTGGGTGTATCTCTTAACAACTGAGCAGAGCTGTACCAGGGTAAGTAATTTTATTATCATTCAACAAACATTACACCAAAGACAGTTATAGCTTACACTGAAGTTTCACATTTGCTCCTGCTAAATGTTGCATTCATGCTTATACACCAAGACTATTTCTTGGTTTTCACAGGACTTAGCACTGACCTCGAGTGTTCTAGGTATTAAGTACCAGAAGCACTGGTATTCAGATTCATCTGTTGGTATCAATAGATGAAAAAAGTACATACTATACTGTTCTGAAATAAAGCAGTTATATTTAAAAGCATATAATCAGAAAAAGGATAGTCTCACCTTGAAATGATTTGCAGGGTGTATCAGTTGATGTGCTAGCATCTGCTGATGAAGTCTGAACATTACCCAAATTCTTTTCTTTGGATTTTGATCCCAGATTTCCAAGAACCACCTCCTCTTCTCTATTTGAAGTATGCACAGGAGAAGATGATGAAGTTTCACCATAGAGTCGTTTCAGTAATTTTGCCAAGAACACTGTAGGGTAAGAAAACTTTCTTAAACATGAAAAAATGCAGTGTTTTAAAGATATTTTAAGACTTAAAACCCCCCAACAATTAATTGATATATATTTTCCCTCATATTCCATGCAATGGTCTTCACTAGTCCCTACCTCTCACAGGCACAACTGAAAATAATATATATAAATTCTAAACCCAACTCAGAAAAGCCAATTTAAAGCCCCAGAGTTCACTAGCAAGGTTACATTTGAAGTCTTCTATTTGACTACATTTTGGCAATAAATTAATACAGTAGATTTACAAACTAAACACAAATTAATTTTTAAAACAAGTACCTTCCTATACAAGTGTTATAAGGCTGCTCAAAATGCAGGTCTCTTCTGGCACAGAGGCACTGCAATTGAATTACTTATTAAAATCAGTAAGCTACAACTATTTAATTATATAGAAAAATTAGAAGTAGACAGCAGCAGAAACACATGGTAACCCAATTATTTCTACAGAATTAGCAGTATTCTTATATGCCTCTTCTTCTTATGGGCCTCTTTCTGACGACACTGACAATCTGCTACTAGTTACTCAAATACAAGCATCATTTGATTACAGAAATAGATGCAAATAATCCACCCATCAACAAAAACATCTTCTTACGGGTACGTGTATATTTCAATCACTTTAGAAGACATGTTATACTAAAATATAAAGTAATACTAAGAAAGTTTTTATCTATTGCAAAAAAATCCCTAGTTTCATGAATTCTACATGATCAAGAAGATATTGTGGGATGGGGGGGTGAGAAAAGAGAGATTTGGAGAAAAACATCTTATCTAAACTCCAACTCTAAATTTAATATACATTTTTTGGACACTATACAAGCAACTTGGTGCAGATTCATAATAAATACTTCTGCCAAGAGAAAACGACTTATATTGTTGTAAGAACAGTTCCTACTGCAGCTTAGCTGAAACACATTATCATCACACAGCTCATGAATAAATTACTTCACAACTTAAAAAAAATCACCTTCATCCTTGAACATCAAGTCTTTGATAGACAAACTGTACCTCCACATATGCCTTGGCAACTGTAGTGGTTTGGACTTTGTTTTCCCCCAGAGGCTAAGAAAAGTGGTAGACCCCAAGGGGTGGAAACCCCTGGAAGTTTTGCCCAATGGGCGCTCCTGCAAAAATGTCAACATACCAACAAGCACCGGAAGAGACAGAGTTGTAGTTTGTTGGTTGGAGAGGTGGCCATGTTGTAGAGCCACGAGGAAGGGGCTCGGAGCCCCTCAGGGGGGCTTTGGCCCCCAGCCCCCAGCAGGGGCTGCAGGGACCTGGAACAGCATAAAGCTGGGCTAGGTGCCTGTAGTTATGCCGGGAGATGTTTTCTCCATGGGCACAGAGCAGCAGCCGACACTGACCAGAGAAACGGTGGCAGAGAGCCAGGACAGATAAGAACTGAACTGGAGAAGCAACAGAAACATGCAGCACCGCAGAAAGAACTCCTGGAAGGAGAGCCGGGAAAAAGAGAGTCAACAGCTGAGAGACAGAGTTCTGGGGGTAAGACTGATACCAGATCCCCCCAAACTCCTTTGAGACCTCCGAGAAAGGAGGAATAGATGGACTCCTATTTTGGAGAGCAGTTTTGGACATGCAGCACCAGAGAGAGAGAGAGGAGCTAAGAAGCTCAAGAGACGTCCCGGAGCTGGACCGGGACGGCCAGATGGAATGCGGGGGGAGTCGACCTTGGCTCCCCCCTCGCACTGCTGCCACGGTGGCAGCCTGAAGGCAGGGCACAGAGGCCCTGCAAAGAGCCTGAGTCTCCTGGAGATACCAGACCGTCACGAAGACCCCCCCCATGTCTTCGTGATATGACCGTGGTGAAACGACCTTGTCTGGGGTTACGAAGCCCACGGAAGACCCCTTTGCCTGCGTCAAGGGGCCGAGGGAGCTTGGATACCTCCCTCATGAGTGCTGGCAGAAAGCCAGCCACAGCTGCTGCATGCATGAGATGAGGAGAACCTGCTGCCTTAGAAGATGCTGCTGCTTAAGGACTGGAAGGGATCTGTCCTTCTTTCCCTCCTGGACTTTTATTTGGAGGGGAGAAGAGATCTGATCCATTGTAAATACTATATGTCATGGTAGAGATAGTTGTGATCGTGTGTATAATGTGATATGGTATTTATTTGTACAGTCATTGTAATATATTCCCTTTCCCCCACTTTGAGTCTGGTGTGTTTTGTCTGGAAAAACCCATCTCACATTAGGTTGAGATGTGGGAGGGGAAATGGAGCTAGGGAATTGGATTTTGGGGCTATCTCAAACCATGACAGCAACTATGCTTCATCTGTCATGTAAATGTCTAACTATGGGTTAGAATGCTTTGTTATGGGTTAAGACTACTGTTCCTAGAAAGACAGACACAAACAAGTGACTCTGTCTTTTCATAAGGTTCCCTTGCCAGGTTACTCTACAGCTAGAAAGACAAAAATCCACAATTGCCCTCAACTAGAGAAATCAGACAGAAATAAGCAGTGCGATAAGAAAAAGTAAATTGCTCTTTGCAGATCTCTGACTCTAAAGCAAGTTATCCAAGTGGTTTATCCTGGATCCTTTCCCCAAGTGCTGTTACTAACACTACAGCATTTTACCAAACTCCAGTAGAGCCGTTACTAAATGCCGTGGTTTAACGCTGATAGGCAGCAAGTTCCCCTACAGCTGTTCACTCACTGCCCCCACATGGAATGGGTGAAAGAATCAGAAAGATAGATTGGAGACCACTCATGGGTTGAGATAAAGACAGTTTAACAGGTAAAGCAAAAGTCATACACACAAGCAAACCAAGGAATTCATTCACCAACTCCCATTTGCAGGCAGGTGTTCAGTCATCCCCAGGAAAGCAGGGCTCCACCATGAGCTAAGTTGACTTGGGAAGACAAACACCATCACTCTGAACATCCCTCCCTTCCTCCTTCTTCCCCCAGCTTTATATGCTGAGCATGATGTCATATGGTGAGGGATACCCCTAGGGTCAGTCGGGGTCAGCTGTCCCAGCTGTGTCCCCTCCCAACTCCTTGCACACTCCCAGCCTCCTCGCTGGGGTGGGGCGAGCAGCAGAAAAGGCCTTGACTCCGTGTAAGCACTGCTCAGCAATAATGAAAACATCCCCGTGTTATCAACACTATTTTCACCACAAATACAGAAAACACAGCACCACGGGAGCTGTTATGAAGAAAATTAACTCTCGCACAGCCATAACTAGTACACAAATTAACATTCGAGCATTTGTACCGAGGAAGCTGTTCTTTCAAAGCAAATTATTATTGACATACTAATGAATCTATGGAAACATTTTCTACAAGTCTGCTGAGAAGAGCCAGCCTCCTCATAGCTACAGTTGATTTTATGCTCCCCATCTTGAAATCTGATTTCTCTAGTCATCTGTTCAGTTATCCCCACTGTCTGCCCCCCCTCTCCAAATTACATCACTCTTTTTCCTTTCCTTTTTTAAAATAGGGGGACTTTACTCATACACACATTAGCATTGCTTCAGAAAGCAAGATGAGACCTGTCATGATACACTCGTTCCTTCTCATTCCCATGGGGAACTCTCCCCATCTTGAATACCTCTGCCTGAGAAAGGAAGCTGAAACAATGCCTGCCTTTGGAGGGTATGAATATCAAGGAGAGTATTCTTTCATAAAAATTTTTTTCTCAGAAAGAAAAATCTAGATCAGTAACAGTGATGGATTTACTTCACCAGAGCAGTATCCATATGGCTGGAGTTTTCAGCAGACACTGGGAGAAGCAGCTAGGTGCAGAGAGAGTTCTTTACTGCCTGCAAAGTTTACACACCTGTGTCAGTGCAGCTCAGCACTGACACAAGTCATCTCTTAAGATAACCAGTAATTCCCAATAACCACAACAGAATGGAAGTGAGCAATGGTGACTCCTAGGCATGACAAGGTCCTCTTTCAGAACTTGATGTATTTCAAGCCTTCTGAAGACAGCGGGAAGCAATGTATCCCAGCAGTACCCCTTCCTCAGGAGAACACAGAATCATCAGAAAGCGCTGAAAAAACTGACTGATTTAGTTTGAACTATTTGGAATCCTAAGGATATTCTAGCCAGAATGAAAAATAAAAATATGCCTGCAGCCCAAAACTTTTTGAATAAACTGGTCCTGCGTATTAGTGAACAAGGAAATTAGGCTCTGAGGAATACCTATCCTTCCAGAGTCAGCAGCTTTACATGCTCCAAAGCAGCACTGTGCTTTGCAGTTAAGAGTCTCAGAGCTAACAAAATATTTTTCAGATGACAGAGGAAGCTCTCCCCTCAGGGTTTTATTGCTGCAATTACTTAAAAAAGGTATCATGTGATATCCATGAGCACTGCCTTAACAACAGGAGGTTGGTCTTGCTTGATGCTATAGAGCAGTTCTTCCCTATTCAAAAACTCTTCTTAACCTGATGTCTTTGGCACTATACAGTACCAGAGATCAGTCCACTTGGTAAGAATTACTTAGACCCTTAAAAATAACTACCTCTTACCAGAAAATTAGCAATAAAGAAAATTCAAGCAAAAATATCTGCTACCAGATATCCGCTACCTATTAAGAGTTTCAAAATGGAGTAAGACTTGCTCTCATTATATGCATAGCATAGCCAAGACATAACCATATGGTTATTTGTTGCTGTTGTTTTCCAGTCAGCATAACTGATGGAGGACTTGTAGAGGTTTATGTGGTCTTTCAATTCTGATTAAGCTTTAAATTTAATTTTAAAAGCAAAAAAAAAATCAATTTCCAGCTGAAAACATGCAACCCTATCAAAATACCGAGCCTGTAACTGAAAACACTGAATATTCCTACTGTGCAATGAGCTGAAACAAAATCAGAACACGTATCTTTTCAGAAATTACTCTGTGACAAAAAAAAGCCAGTATTTTCAGACATGAGAACAAGCTGCAATAGGTACCAAGCTAGTTCTATGGCTAATTCTTGACAACACATGTCTGGCAATAGTGAAATACAAATACATCAGAGAACTGAAAAAGCACCAGGACTCTGCAGCTTGACATCACATAAATACAGCAAAGTGTAAGTCCAAGAAATACAGTGCAGAACACATACTGGCTACTGATACAAACTGTGAACATCCGTGATCTTTCTATTACAATTTTGCAAGAAGAGTAAAGAGACTCCTTCAAATAAATGCATTTTTGGCATCTCTGTATTAAATTGATGCCTTGATTTAATTCATATTATGTACATTAGCAGACTATCCATGAACACACACTGGATAGCAGCGCAGATTTATGAATGTTCTCCTGAGGCTGACAACATGACTTAGCATGACTTACAACTCAGTTAAGACTAGAGACTGTACAAAAAAGCATGCTGAATAACTAAACAAATTATGTTCTGAACAACATCAGAACAGTTCCTGTCCAGCTGAGTGTAGGAGGTAACAGTTTCCTCAAAACCATTTCTATGGAGACTGCTTGTCACATACTTTTGGCTACTTGCTGTAGCCATACTGTACTGCACCTGTAAGCACCCCTACCATGGGGTACATACTGTAAGCACCCCTACCATGTTTCTCAGTTGGTTGCCTCCTGCCTACTCAAGTTGAAATTGGGCAGCAAGAACAAAATAAATGGCATCAAGAGCACTGAACACATTAGACCTCCGTGAAGCTTGAAAGTTGTCCTACTTGGTGTCTCTCTCTCTCTCTGTCTCCTACAAACAGCTTTCCAAAAATGGATGAATCAGGAATTTCTTCTGAAATCATCCCATGTAAGATGTGCTAATATGCTATTTTTGCTAAAGCAGAAGAAAAGATAGTACAGCAGAACGGAAGAGGACAGAAAGAGGAGACAGAATGATAATCCACACGCAGAACATATGGACAAGGCTTCATTAAAATGTTCAGTTCATCTCTTGCAGAATTACTGTCCAATATTCAAATGGATTTAAATCCTTGAAGTCTCTTTTTATTATGCAAGTACCATATCTCCTATGAAGGTCACGACAGGACAGTTACTTTATAGAATGGTCATAAAAATCACAAAACCGTTAAGGTTGTAAGGGATCTCTGGTCATCATCTAGTCTGATCCTAATGCTCAGAGTAGGATCAACTAGAGCAGATTGCTTAGGACCTTGCCTAGTTGGGTATAACAATCATAGAATCATAGAATCAGCTGGGTTGGAAGGGACCTCTGAGATCATCAAGTCCAACCCTTGATCCACTACCACTGTGGTTACTAGACCATGGCACTAAGTGCCACATCCAGTCTCATCTTAAAAAGCTCCAGGGATGGAGAATCTACCACCTCTCTGGGCAGCCCATTCCAATGCCTGATTACCCTCTCTGTAAAGAATTTCTTCCTAACATCTAACCTAAAACTCCCTTGGCACAGCTTAAGACCACACCCTCTTGTCTTACTGATAGCTGCTTGGGAGAAGAGACCAACCCCCACCCGGCTACAACCTCCTTTCAGGGAGTTGTAGAGAGTGATGAGGTCTCCCCTGAGCCTCCTCTTCTCCAGGCTGAACAACCTCAGTTTCCTCAGCCTCTCCTCACAGGACTTGTGCTCAAGTCTCTTAACCAGCCTTGTTGCTCTTCTCCGGACCTGCTCCAGCACCTCAATATCCTTTCTGAACTGAGGGGCCCAGAGCTGGACACAGCACTCCAGGTGTGGCCTCGCCAGCGCTGAGTAAAGGGAAAGAATCACTTCCCTGGACCTGTTGGCCACACTGTTCCTGATCCAGGCCAGGATGCCATTGGCCTTCTTGGCCACCTGGGCACACTGCTGGCTCATGTTCAGCTTCCTGTCAATCCAAACTCCCAGGTCCCTCTCTGCCTGGCTGCTCTCCAGCCACTCTGCCCCCAGCCCGTAGCACTGCATGGGACTGTTGTGGCCAAAGTGGAGGACCCGGCACTTGGCCTTGTTGAACCTCATCTCGTTGGAATCAGTCCAAGTCTCCAGCCTGTCCAGGTCCCTCTGCAGAGCCCTCCTGCCTTCCAGTTGATCGACACTCCCCCCCAGCTTAATGTCATCTGCAAATTTGCTGATGTTGGACTCAATGCCCTCATCTAAATCATTGCCTGGATCAGGGCTGGACAGTCAACTCCTTGACCAGAGATGCTCAAGGGGACCGCTTGAAAAAGAGTGACTCTTGAAAAAGATATGCCTGCATTTATCAGAACCGAGAGCAACAGAGTGTAAAAGCATTTTAAGAGACTGCTACATACAGAAAATATTATCCAGACTGCCATTCTTACCAACTAGCAGGTGAAAGACTGATGATAACTTCAGGCTAGGAGCTACTATCCATTCCAATAAACCATTCCCCACAAAGCTTACTTGTCCTTTAACTGTTCAGGATGGAGTTTCATAGTTCAGGTCTTCTGGATTCTTTCTGAAGGAGTTGCTCAACTGGCCAAACTGATGAACAAAAGTCTTCATTCTGTATTTGTTTGGGCTAACACAGTGATTCTTGGGTCATGGCTCTGTAAGCCTCAAAAAGACAAAGGCATCTAATTTGTACTTCAGATACTGGGGCAAAATTTGGTTTGTAGTTATGATGCCTCATGGAATGCAAGGTATCATACTCTGCCTACAGATCAGACACTGCTCCAGACTTTGTGTACATAAAACACCAGTTCTGCCCATGAACCTCTGGGTGTCCAAGATGTACTCAGAACAGATGACCAGGCAGTGAGTACAAGCTCCTGTTACAGTAAATGGAAATCAATACACAGGATCTCCAAGAGTAATTAAATTTATTAACCTTGACCTGAATTTCACAATACAAGAAAAGCCACACACACATCGCTCTCAGACAAAACCAAAACCTCCAACCACAAAGTCCCACAGCCAAAACTGTACAAGTAAAACCAAAAAGGTATCAGCTGAAAGCTCAAAACCCCCAAAGCATTGCTAGAAATGGTAGAGATCAGAGGTTTGAATTAAGTCAAGAGAACCTATATGTGTGTGCAAGCAAACAGCACATTCTAGCCCCAAGGGAAATGAGTGGCTATTTAAACATTAACTTCAAACCCCTTTGAGTAGAGATCACTTAGCTGCAGAGAATATTTGGGATTCCCAGATTTGGGATACCAGTTCAGCAACTACCAACAGATTAAAGCCAAAGAAGAAAGAGAGTAATTAACTACAACAAAACATTCCATGGCACCTTAACAGGGTATTGTTTTCCCACTCCCCCTCATTTTTATATGACTTTCCTATTTCCAAAACCATTCAAGCTACACAGGGATATGTAGAAAAGAATGATGCAGTGACATGCAATTACATCGTGCATAGCCCAACAGTTCAGATCATTGTAAGGGTGTATCTAGTACCTAAGAAGGGATGCTCTTGTTCAGGTTGGGAGGAAGAAACAGAAAATGTAACATTCCTGCAACGAGCAAGGTCAGTTTTGCCAAGAGTGATGTAATTCCATTTCACCAAACCAAAGCAAAGCACTGTAGCACTGTTATGAGAATAACAAAACTGATTTTTTTCAAATGAGGGGGAAAAAATAGTGAAATATACAGAATTCTACCTGTGGTGAAAGTACAGTTTTTGTGTACAGAGGAATGGAAAGTCTCCAATTTGACAGTATTTTGCTTTGGGTTCCCAGTCTGCAAGCAGTCCTTATCCTGCAGGCGAAGCTATGATAACAGGCTCTTATAACAGTAGCTAAAGGACATAAAAACAATAAAAGCAAGGACTGCAAGATATGCAGCAGAAAAGTCAGGCTGAAGCTAACCGTCTCATGAAAAACGCTCTTGAAAACAAACACAGAAGCTAACATCTTACAAGATCTTGTGTTTGGTCAAAGAGGATGCCATTCTGCAGATCATTTACAACACCTTTAGTCTTCATACTTCAGACTTAACTGACTCTATCTATGAATTTATAGTCCTTATTTCCAAATAGCACTGTTATTCTATGGCATCCTTTCTTGAGGAAGACATCAAGTAATTTTTCAGCTTCAGATTTCAGAGTAGAATTCACTTGCAACTTATGGCCAGAAAAAGCACTATGCTCTCTTGTCTGAATGACTGGAAGGAGCAGTTTTACACACCTACCTACTCAGACTCAACAAGTTCTGCCTCAATACTGTTAATATACTTCAAAAGACTCTAGAGGTCCTTCAATAAATGGAGGAACGCAGTAGTTCATAGCAGGGTTTTTTTTCCAGTGCTTAATCACCTTTGGCATAAAACACTCACAGCATGTTTGCTACTCACATTTGAAAATCCTGAGTTTTTTCAGTCTTGCACCGTTTTCTTAGTATATTATGGAATCCTATATTACATTGTCTCATCTATATTACATTTCCTGCGAAGATCTCCCTGCAAGTTAGAAACCTTGATTCTGAAGTCTCTTGATCTGGAAGGCAGCCTCTCAGCCTCATACACCTTACTTTCAACTATCTGCCTTCAAGAGATCACTTTTTTTGAACAAAGATTGTTCATCCCATTTCCCCCACAGGCTATTATCACCTGGGTCAGCTGATGTTGAGGAGTGATAGAAGGATTTAGTTGTATCTAAGGTCATATGAATTCTGTGCCTGAACTACTAGGTATCAGCTGTCTACATCTTGTATGGTTGCTAACCAACACATCATGGGGAGCTGCACAAGAAGCTTAGATACTACCATTTTAAATCTAGTGTGTAATACTAACTTCACAATATCAAGGTTTGTCTCAGACACTGAGATTATTCTCACTGAAACAGCATCTAGTAGTGTTCAACAACCCATCAGACATTAAAATTAGATGCTAATTGCCAAATTTTTACTCCTGCCTTATTATTTATTACAGGTTCAAGAACCACAGAGGAAAAAAACTCCAGTTTTGTGCTCTAAGGTAGTAGCTGATAAAATGTGGCTCTATTTATCTTTTTACTTAGCACTAATTTTTATAAAACATGGAAACCCACTTGGTTATTCAAAACTCAGCAATATATAATTCTCCTATCTTTGAGGCAACTTTTGAAGAGCTATATTTAAGTATATAGCACACATCAGCAGGATTCAAAGGTACGAAAATAAAAGAATATAGTGATTACATACCCCACATTTACGTATTCACCTAAATTAAGCAGTTATCACAATGGGAGAGTGATTTACCACTCCAAGATTGACCAGTGTGCATCCAGACCAACACATTTCATAGCAATTGCAGATACAAACCAGTAAGTTATTCACTACATAAAGCAGACATTTATTTTCTCTTCTTAGCTTAGAAGAAACTGATTCAGGTTCACCAAGCACGGTCTCTGTATCAAACTGCAGTTTCAAATCAGTAAGACTGGTGTTACATCTGTCAGCAAATTCTACATGACTGCGTAGTTCAATAAGAATCTGACTAATAGATTGTGCCATCCTGTCTCAACAAAGGTTTTAGAGATCTCTCAGTAGGCCACCTTAATTGCAGCCACAAGCAATCTAGACATCTAATAAACTTGACATGACACAGATGATAAGAAGCTACATAAGCACAATGAGAACATCAGGATTTTGTTCTGGCTGTTCATAACCCCATCTGCCTTGTAGTGAAACCGTGTAAAATGCGTACTGCTACTGCAGTCCCGGGAGTCCTGGAAAAACAGAGCATCTTCACTGTTATTTCAATTTGTGGAGCCTATCATCTTCCACACAACCTAAAAATATATTTCTCATACTGCACCATTATCTTGTTTTTACCTGTCACAATCAAACAGACCTCACTCAAAAGAGCCAAAGATATCTCACACACTTTTACTAAATCTCAACTTTGGTGATTATTATTGTTAGTAGTAGTAATAACTCTGGTTACTCAGAGCTGGGCCATCCGTAAACCACAGTTGCACGAGACTGTGTCAGCAGTGTGCCCTGGCAGCCAGGAGGGCCCACCATGTCCTGGGCCAAACACAAAAAAACCAACTCATTCAGAGTTCAGATTACCGAAGAGAAAAAAACCGCAAATTTTAAAGAGACAGTTTCATATGAGGAGAGGAAGCAAGATAAAATGAAGTTCAGTATACCAGGATTAAAAAAACAAACCATGAAACTGGCAGGTGCTGTATCACTGAGCATAGACAAAAGTCCAACAAGATTGTGCATTATTAAGTGTTATTTAAAAGGAATCTTCATATGCTTATATTATACAAAATATAAATACAACTGAATTTCTACCTAGCCTTCTTCAAGGAGTAAATATATATCACCGTTTGCTGTGATTTCAGTATTTGATTTCAACATAATATCCAGCAACTTCTGCAAGTGTCCCCACATATACATATAACAGAAATCGGTATTATACCAAACATTCCATCAAGACAAAGTTCTGGAAGTTTCAGTGCAACTGAATTTTTATTTTCTTTCATCTGTGGAGTTTTAATTTAAGACATTAGGCAACCCACAGAAATCCAAACTTCTTGAGAACAGTTTTCAACCTTTTGAACTAAACACAACTGAAAAGATAAGAAACCACATATTGCCATAAGAATCTGTGCCGGTTTTGGCTGGGATAGAGTTAATTTTCTTCACAATAGCTGGTATGGGGCTGTGTTTTGGATTTGTGCTGAAAAAAAGGTTGATAATACAGGGATGTTTTCATTATCGCTGAGCAGTGCCAAAGGCCCTTTCTGCTCCTCACCCCACCCACCAGAGAGGAGGCTGGGAGTGCACAAGAAATTGGGAGGGGACACATCTGGGACAGCGACCCCAACTGACCAAAGGAATATTCCATACCATACGTTGTCATACTCGGCATATAAAGCTGGGGGGAAGAAGGAGGAGATATTCAGTGTGATGATGCTTGTCTTTCCAAGTCATTGTTGCATGTGATGGAGCCCTGCTTTCCCGGGGATAACTGAACACCTGCCTGCCCATGGGAAGTAGTGAATTATTTCCTTCTTCTGCTTTGCTTGTGCAGATTTTGTTTTACCTATTAAACTGTCTTTATCTCAACCAAGTGATATAAAAGTGGATTTTCTCACTCAACATACACCTGTTCTTAAATATATCCTCCTAGCATGTTTAAACAGAGTCCCATCTATCACTTGTGGACTACCCTATCTCACTGCAAAGTAGGTAAGAATTGTTACAAAGTAAAATTTCTAAAAAGAAACCGACCTTAAACTAACACTCTCCATCCCCTAAAAAACCCAAGCAACCATGCACACAAAATACAGAACCCTCAGGACCACATTATGTGTAGCTCTGCACATGTGCTCTGTGAGGATGAGCTCCTCTCACAGACTTTCAAAACAGAAAGCCATTGGATGTATAATCTCTGCTTCTTTCATTATCATGCTGGCCTTTCTCATCCTGGCACAACATTGAAGTCAGCAACAAAAAGGGCTAAACATTTCCTTTTCCTCCCTCCATAACAGGTTTTAATGGCACAGTCAAGTACTTTTACTCCAGTGCAACTCCTACATTTAATCACAAAAACCAGATAGTTGTGATTTATTCAACTACAATACAAATAAAATTTATATCTTGGTAAACTGTAATAAATCGTTGGTCACTGAAACCAACACCCCCAATTGTTTAGGGGGAGCAGGCTCTCCCAGAAGAAAAAAAATAGTGTCAGCCATTAAACTCCATTTCTAATTAATATTTCCCTTACTGATAAGCATATGTGAATAAAGACATTGACCTTAAAAAAAAAGGTGCTGATCTTTTTTTCCAGTAAAACCTCAAACTATTTTCTAAAAAATTATGTTGAGTTTAAAAAACAAAAATAAAAAAGTATTTCAAACCCCTCCATATCTCTATTGAGAGATACGTTGCTTTGAAACAATTACAAAAATGAAAATAATGTTGTGTTTTTCTGCAAGAATTAAGTTGTTAAATATCTGATTTGGCCAACAAACCCCCCAAACTAAGGAACTGCAATCTCATTTTAACCCCCATAACAATCCTGCCCCAAGCCATCTGATTCATCAGAAAGAGGTGGAATAGCAGTCCTCGAAGCAATACTCTATTTAAAACCATTTGTTACTGACAACTATTAATCAGCCAGATTTGCTTTCCAGTTTAATCTCTCAAATAGGAAGAATAAGAAGTGTCCTGTAGTACCCCTAGATCATCACACTAACTTTTGTATCACTTCTTACTTGCAGTTATAGTCGACAATGTACACCTCACCTACATCAATATCTTAACTCTGCTCTTCAGTCTATATACAACCCTCCATGACAGTGTTTCTTTGGGGTGGCACAAACTTTCCAGAATCACGACTACTGCTTTAAAGATGCAACTCATGATGTTTAACAGCTACAAATTATGCACTCAGCTGTTCCGGACAGAACAGTCATCTTTTTGGTAATACATATTATGATAACAGTTGTACCTTTAGCCCTGTTATGAATTATTGGTACATAATAACTAAAAAACAAAAAGCACCCCAAAACTCAAAAAAATGCACTTTCTCAGTTAGACCTGCCCCACTTTTTCTGGTAGAATGGAGTGCCTGCACTATGGCTTTCTGCTATTTTCTTCTCACTGACAATCAGATCCACCACCCATAAGCTGCTGACCATCCCATTTATTCTGTATTATGGTCCAGTACAAAATAAAAAGCTTCACTGTTCACTTGTAACGCAGACAGAAGTCTGTCTTCAGCATCTTCAACCTACTTTTACAGACAGGAGTAAAACCAACCTTAAAGAGAAGCATCTAAACCTTCTTTCAGTTTTCATATATGCTATCAGCTGCAGAGGCTGATCAGATCATGCTGTAAACTCTCCCAATTGTGTTATTTCCTCCTGGGTGAGCATGTGGTAACCTTGTATTTCTCATTGTATTTTCTTCTCAATCTTAAGTCATCACTCCTTAGAGTTGCTGAACAAAACATGCATGATTTCTAACTTTACACAGTAAAGACAGTCACTCAGCATGATCATTTCATCTTTCTCTGCCACACTACCAAAACAAGTGGTTCTTTATTTTACCTTTGGTTTTACACAATTTGAGTGCTTTAGAATTTGGATCCCTCGTTTTCAGCTCTAGAGCCATGCATTCATTTACAAGTGCATGAACTCACTCTTCCCAATCCTCTAACTTTCTTCCAGAAGACATCAATTTGTAATTCACATCTCCAAAGTCTCGAAGCAAAACAGCTACTCCTCCATTTATCACAAGAAAGCTGCATCTAAAACACAGAGAACACTACTTTGTATTTATATTTCCTTCAAAATATCACTAGTGACAGTCAGCAAATTGCTCAATCACTAACTCTAGCTGATCTGTCTCAGTCTCAAGTTGTTATCCTCTCATGAAGGATTCCAGTTTCAGGATGCTGGAACTGTCTGAAAACGCAAAAGCCAGCCACAGGATGAGCGTCCAGCTCTACTCAATCCCCCTCAAGAAAGAAATATCACTTACAGAACATCTCTGTTTTTATTATTGCATTCTTCCTGAGCAAAGCCATGTCTTCTAAAACATAAAGATAAACCGAATGGACTGAAGTTTTGCTTGGATAAGCAGAAGGCTTTTATTTTATTCTTTGCAAGCACAGTACCATAGTTATTTCAGAACTGAGCTGATTCACTTTAAATAAGCCAAGTTAAATGGTCACTAACAGCAAGTAAGCACACACGCATGTGCATACTGAGAAAAAAGGTATTATCTTAAAATACTTTGTGATTAAAAAGCAATTTTGATTTGCTACTTCTCCCCCGCGCCCCAGGCAGGACCAGGCGGCAGCAGGACCCTCCGTGGCACGGCGGGTGCGGGGCAGGAGCTCGGGAGTGCTCAGCCCCGGAGGCTCCGCGCACCCACCGCCCCGGCCTTCCCCCTGCCGGGCTCTCCCGGCTTCCCACCGCCCGCTCCCGCTCCGGAACGCGCCCGGGCCGAGGGCAGCCGCGCCCAGGGCTGCCGCCACCGCCGCCCCCGGCTCCCTCCGTGCCCAGCCCCGGGCGCAGCGCGGCAGCCCCGACCCCTCCGCCCCCTCAGCGCGGCCTCACCTTCCCTCCTGCTCTCTGCCATGGCCCCGCGGCCCCGCCGAGCCGCCCGCCCCGCCCCCCGCAGCCCCCGTCAGCCTTCCTTCCCGTTGGCTGCCGAGCCTGTCCGTCAGGGCATCGGCGCGGCGCCATTGGCGGAGGCTGCGTCGGGGCGTGCCAGCGCTGCGGGTGGCCCCGCCCCCTCTCGCCCGGCGCAATGCGCGCGGGCTCCGGCAGGGGGCGCGCGGCTGCGCAGAGCCGGCGGGGGCGCCCTTGCCGCGCGCGCGGGAGCGAGGGCGGGGGTGCGCGCGGGGCGCGCGGGTTGGGGGGGCGCGCGGGGAGCGGCGCGCGGCGGGCGGGCGGGCGGCGCGCGGCGGCCCCGGCGGGTGAGCGGCGCCGGGGGGACGCTGGGCGCGCGCCGCGGCTCCCGCTCCCGGCGCCTCCTCAGCCCCGACCCGCCGCAGCCCGCACCCGCCGCGTTAATAATGCACTAGAATGTCAGCGCTGAAAAAGGTAGGGAGGGAGGGGACGGGACGGGAAGGGAAGGGGCCGCCGTCGGGGCGGCGGGCGCGCCGGGCTCCCCGCGGGGCGCCTCCGCCCAGGCAGCGGCGGGAGCCGGGGGTGCGGGTGCCGCGGGTCCGCGCTGGCACCGCCACCGTCGGGCACGGGAGCCCGGGCGGCGGGGCGAGGGCGCGCCGGCCGCGCCGTCGGTGGGGCTGTCATCCCCCTCCCCGGTGCTTTCCGGCGACGCGCTGGCCGGGCGGGGGTCGCCGTGGCGGGTGGGGGTCTCGCGTCGGCACAGCCCAGGCAGAACGGCTGCGCGGCGGGGTGCCCGGAGTCGGAGCGGGGGGGACGGGGGAGGGACGGCGTACGGACCCTCCGTGCAGCCGGTCTGGCGAGGGGGGCGGCGGGACCGGGGATGCCGCCCGGGGAACCGCAGTACCGGCGGCGATTTAAATTTTGGCAGCGCAGGATCCTCGGGACTGCCCCGCGAGGAGGAGTCGGGCAGCCGGGGGTGCCGGCGGACCGCCGCCCGCACCGCTCCCCCCTGTCCTTTCCCGGCCGCCGCGCCGGGGAGGGTGCGGGTACGTCGGAGGGGCCGCGCTGCTCCTCCCGGTTTGTCCCAGTCCTCCGAGGTGCGTCCCGCCCGTTCCCCGCACGTCCGCCTCGCCGCGGTGCGGGGGGCTCGGCGCGGCTGGAGGAGCCCGCGGGCGCGCAGCCCGAGCGCAGGGGTGGGCGCCGGGCGCATCTGCCGCGCTGCCCTCGGTCACAGGGGCGATCGCCGGTGGCTCTCGCCGCGGGGAGGGCGGCGTTCGCGGGCAGGTTGGCTGAGCGTCTTCGCGGTCCTTTGAAACACCGTCTGCCGGAGAAATGAAACGATGACCCCGCATCATACGGGAGCGCAGCGAGCCCCAGCCCGCCTCGCCTCCCGGAGCGGAACTGGCAAAGCCGCCACCTCGGGCGGGCGGTCCCCGCCGGCCCGGCCCGGTGCGATGCGGTGGGGCCGGTGCGGGTCGGTCCTGGGGAGGGGAGCGGGGAGAGCCCTCCGGCCAGCAGGAAGTGCAGAAAAGGGGCTTTCTCTTACGGCCCCGCTTTCTGTCGCCTTCGTAACCTAGTTCCTGCCGCTGCTGGTGCCCCAGTTCTACCAGCGGTGCCAGTGCTGTACAGCTTGGCGTTTAGCCATAAATCCGTATATAAGTGCTTCGGCCTCAACTTCCCTCAAACTTATGAAGGTTTCTAATTTGCAGTGACAATCTATTGCTTGTTTCCGACTGTGCTTCTTTACGGCACAGGCTTACACAGGCTTAATGTGCCTTGGGAGCAGGTGATAGTTGAATCTCTTCCAAATTAAAGCCCTGAGAAGGTGACCAAGTGTTCCTGTCACTCTAGGTGGTGTGAGCCCAAGAACAAGGCTGTGAAACTCAAGTGCCCTTCTCAGTGCTGGAGTGTTTGGTGACTATTTCTCTCTGCTTCAGGGTAGCATCACAAGCGGAGCACTATTTTCAACACTAGATACCTCTAACCATTAAGTAGTAGATGACTGGAAGTGGGCATCCTGTGACAAGCAAGGGGCACCTCAATGTGACTGAGTGCAGATCCAAGTGCAGACGACAGAGAAATGTCGTGTGGGGTCTTAGTAACTGAATGCTTTTTACTCCGGGATGTGTCAAGGGAGTATACTGGTTGTACTGGACGTTTTAAAAAGCCACTCTGGGGTAGAGCAGGGGATGGTACTATTTTATAATGCAGATGTGTTTGAGGTATCATCAGCCTTTCATGTTTGTGACTAGTTGCATTTTCATCTTTGTGTTTTATCTGGAAAACAGGTAAAATAGGAAGAGAAGCAAGTTTTATATTTCTGTGCTTTCAGCAGTATAGCAATACTTTCAAGTCATTTCCAGATGGTTTGCACAAAACACCTTCTTTCAAAACTGCAAGTTTTAATTTTACTGTGTGTAGCTATTTTTACAGTGCCAACCAGATCTTATAATTTATATTTGAAAGGTTGTTCCCTCCCCCATCATTTTGCATGCTTTTCAAAATGTCTGGTATGTGGTTAAAATGGACTCAGACAATGTTTAATAGTTTTATGAATTATAGTGTTATGCATTGGAGATTTAATTCTGAGTGCTTTAGGCAGACCCTCTGTGATCTGACATAATATTCCTAAGTTAAAGAATGCATTTATTATGCCTTTGTTCAGTTACACATGAACTAAAAACTAGGATTATCAAATAAATTCATTGATTCTAATTTAGATTATTTTTAGCTTTTTGTTTTAGTACTATAAATTGCTATTTGCATTTAGTTACTCATATATCTAGTTTGCACTAGAACAGTATAGGGCATACTTCTTTATTAACTTTTTAGAATTTCTAGTCCCTCTGAAATGAATTCAAATTTCTGGTGCAAGTTGAAGTTACACTTAGAGTGAAGTCATAAGTCCTTTAAACTAGCATTAAACAACCAGGAAACATAGACTGCTCTTGACAGAGGTGTTGAGGAGACTGTGTTTTGTCCATGTACCACATAAAACCACACAGTCAAATCCAAGACAAATCCAGGGTAATGTTCCTAATGACTTAATGGGATCGGGATTTCACATTTGTGTAGGTCAAAGTCCCACCAGTATTAATGGTGATACTGTTGGCAAGACCAAGCTGTTGAAACAAAACATTACCAAAGCAAGACAAAAATGTCAAGGTCTATTATGGCAAACTAGAAATTATATTCTAAATGAATTTCAGTATATGAAGCAAGTTACTTCAATAGTAATTGGTAGATGTGATGGGATAAATGTATCCCTGAATACAAAATTCATACCTGATCCTGAGGAAAGCTTGGATATTCAGGTTCCACTGTGACTCACTGCCAGGCAGCGTCCTGCCCAGGGAGTACCCCCTGCAAGCTCTCCTGAACATTGCGTGTCCTGGTCCAGTCAGCATGTCACAGTTACAAAAGGGTTCTAATAGCAGATGTTCTAATAGGAAATATTCATAGACGCAGTCTGGATGACTGAATTTCAGCTTGATTGTGAGCTTTGCCTGTCTAAATTACAGACAATGGAGTAATTATTGGAATACTTTTTGTATGCCTTAACAAAGATGGTAAAATGTTATTTTACACGTACCTTTGGCAAGAACTTTTTTCCTATTTGTAATTACACATAGTCAAAGCAATTTTCTTGTATATCTATGATAATCTATGAGAAGTTTTAGTAGTAAAAAGAACATAACCCCTAAAATAACGCCCCGTTTTTTTATGAGGTATACCTTTGGGGACCCTTTGAATCTGCAACAAAGAAAAACAGCTGCTTCGGTTCTAATCCATGAACAAGACAAGTCTTATTTGCTGCTGCAGTTAATCAGTACAGTGAATTTGTTTATCTAACCATGCATGGTGAACAAGAGGACCACTAATGCAGAAAGTTAGTGTTAGTCTATCAAGACTTTCAGTTCTTAGAAATGTGTTATATGGGCTTCATATAAAATCTTGTTGATTTGAAAATGTTCTGTTTGCTAAATGGGTAGTTTTGTTTTTATAGCTACAGTAAAAAAATTATATACATATTAGTTCAGTTTGCCTTGAGAAAATTCATAGTCATCCACGAACCATATGGCTTTCTTACCTCTAGTAAAGAAATAGCTCTTTGCATGGCAGATACAGTATGTCAACAGCTATAATCAAATATAAGTAGCAGTGGGCATGGATGAATCAGAATCTGTTTTAAAGCAGACCTGTTGGAGACCACAACTTCTCATATTTCAGTCCGTATATATCTCCATTATAGAATTATATTTCCCGGAACAGATTATAGTTCACCACATCTACTTTCTGTTGGAGAGGCCAAAATGATTCATTAAAGTAAAATAACTACTCTTCCCATGATATTTATTTAGGAAATGTCAAGTAGCAGTTTATTCATTTAGTACATGCTCAGTTATGATGAGAGGATGGAAATGATTGCAGTTAGATTTCTCAATCAGTGTTTCCACACATGCATATATATTTGGTCTCACTTTGCTTTTATCTGTTTCTTACTGTACTTTCTTAAATACTTCTTTTGTGCATAAAATTTACTTATCTTCCATGCATTTTCATTCCACATTTGTCACATTTCTCTGTCCTTGCTAGTTTTGAAAATGATCAGCAAATAGCTTCCAATATGGCATTGGCCTTAAGCCCTCTAAATTTTTTTCTGGTTCTATAAGTATGTATTCTTATGATCTAAAAAGACTTTCCACTTTTGATAGTAAAAATACATCAGCAGTTAGCAGACATACATGAGGTATACCACGGATGAAGACTTTCATCTCACAAAGGGAATCAGTGTCTGTTATCTTCAGTAGATGCTGCAACCACTGTGTGTAGATAAAGTAGATAAACTGACAGTAATGGAACATGTCAAAAATATGACCAAATACATACATAAATCCAATAAGACAGAAATCAGTAGTTTAGAGATTCAGACTGTACATATGCACAAATAGCAGAAAGAGCTAAAGCATAAACCAGGGCTTTCTATATCTCCCTGTCTTGGGTCCTTCATAGCTGCTTCTTCTCCACTCAAAATCCTTCCACCACTCTCAATTTTGCATCTTCCATCTTAAATATTCTCTTTAAAAAGTGAATTTGTTATGTCAGAGGAAAGAAGAACATCTTAGGGTTGTCAGATTGACCTGAGCTCAGTCTCAACACAAAAAGTTCTTGCAAGTCAAAGTTTATTCTAGGAAATGTAAAATCTTAATAATGATGTTGAAAGCAGTTAGGAAAGTGTAAAACTAAGACACACAAAGTTAGGGAGAAATTGAACACCACTCTTGTGTAGTGGTCATTTAAGGTGTTTCTGATACATATTTCATCTTGGAAGCTGAGAGGCTGCTCAAGCAGTGTTCAGCCTCTGAAGTGCTGCCTTTCAGAAGGAACAGCTCCTCTGCATTGCCCTGGAGGGGCAGCAGGTCAGTACTGAGAATAACAATTCAAAATATTTTTTATTATCTTTCTTCTTTAATTTAGGGGATACTGTATTTTCAATAATCCCTAAGGTGTGGGGAGAATGCAAATTAATTGTTTAAGCTTGTCCAGAATCTAATTTCCCTTAGCATGCCAGGTTTTTCTAATGCATTGATTTCCTACATGAAATTTATTTTTCTGCACTGGAGGTCAACTACATTAGTTTCCTCTGATTCTTTGCTTCTTGACAGTATGACTTGTAATGTGAAACTTTTAAATACCTTAATAATGTTATGCAAATTAGATACCATAAGATATCTCCAAAGTCTCCAGCAATTCTCCTTCTTTCGTAACTGGATAGACTGGTGACTTTTCATAGAAAACATACAAGATATTATTAATGATGCGGATAATCAACTTAGCCTTAGCCTTAAAGGAAACTTCGTCCAAACCATTTCACTCTTTTGTGTCATTTTTAGAGCTCGTGCAGCTGCAGAAATATAGAAGAAGGCTATTGTATTATTCTGTGCTTTATTGGCAATGAGGAGTAGAACGAACTTCCCAGCTTTCACACCTGCCTTCCAGTTTCACAAGTAGCCTATAAAAATAACCTGAACAAATCGCTTCAATTGCCACAAGTGGGAGGTTATTTTTTAACCTCTTTTTTCCCCCCCCTGAATGGCAGACAGTAGTGAGAGAATCTCAAGTAGTTACTACTCCTTTTATTTCTTATAAGGATAAAACCCAGAGGATCTTCCACCTTCACTTCCTTATTGATTTACGACTTAATGAGTCATTGGGATGTAAAGCTACAGAGCATAAACGCTCTTATCCTATCGAATTTGTCTAAACAGAGTCCAAGTAAGATAAAAGACAACACTTTTGCTTCATTCATGCAGAGTGAAAGTCTTTCCAAAGAGCATCAGTGTAAGGCGACCTTTATCCTCTGTGCAACAGCAGATTTCACTTAAATGAACAAATATATTCTTTAGTTTTAGAGTTTGATAACAATTATCTTCCCTGATGAGCAGAAAGGAGGACAAAGCTTGCTTTTATTCCTTTGATTTACTTCCCTTGATAGTGCAGCCTTTCAAATCCTGCGTAGTTGAAGCTACAAGAAGAATCTGGGCCTTTTTTTGATGCTAGAAAAGGAAATGAAAAAGCACAACCAAGTGTCTTGAAGAGTGTGTCTGTCTGAATTCTTTTTCATACCTTTAACCAGGCTTCCTCATGATAATGCAACGTAGAGGTAATAATATGTAGACTTAATAATGTTAATTTTTTTTTAATTGGGCTGTGAAAACCATCACAGCAAGAAGATGTTGTGTATCAGTAAGAACTATTAATATCCTCTAGCTGGGAGGACGATGGGCTCCCATTCGTAAGAATGACATGAACTTCACCTTCCCTCTGGAGGAGACTTCAAGCCCTTCTGATGTTTCCAGCCCTTTCTGGCTGCAGGACATGAAACTGATCTTTTCTTTGATGGCAACTTGTGGCTTTGTTATGCAGCATCTGGCCTGGTTTTTGGCTATTTTGGGATTATCCATGCCATAATGTTTTACTTAAAGGTAAGAAATTAAAAAAATATGATTAAGTGTTCCTGTTATGCATTTTATGCAGATAATTTCATTTTTATTTGAGTCCGAGGTTTTGATCTCACTCATTTGAGGGTATGTTTACAAATAGTGTCATTTAGGAATAGCTACTATTTATACCACAAATGTCCAAAATTATTTTTCAGAGCTAGATAACTTACTGGATCTAAGAGAATACCTTCAATATTTAAGAGAATAATTTTAAAATAACTATAATGATTTTTTTTCTTAGTAGCTTAGCAGTAATTTAAATTTATTATTTTCCTTTCTGCAATCCAAATGGATAAACAGGATTGCTGGGTTTTTTCCCCTCAGTTTTAGTAGATTGAGAAATCAAAATGTTACACATAGGCTAGGCATAGCTCCTTCACAAGACAGTTTATTTAAACTGCAATTTACTACAGTTTGTAGACCAGAGCAATTTTGTCACAAGGTCCTGCAGTTTATCGAATTATATGCAGAAAAGGCTGCAAATATGAAAATGCAGCATTACTTTTGCTTTCAGTCCTGAAATACATTGAATTCTTAGAGTCTCCCATGTCCATCCATGTCAGCTTTTATTCATTATGCAAGAGGTGAGTATAGCAAGTGAAGTATTTCAAAAGAAATTATTTTTATGAAGTTGAAAAGGGATGTAATTAGTTATGATATTGTGTAGTGGTAGATAATTTGATAACAGTTTTCTTAAATGGTAATTTGTAATGTACTACTCAAAAATCTTAACATAAATGACACTTCTAAAGGCAAAAACTTGTCTCTTAGTTTTCAGCCTCATTCCTCCTTTAGTAAAGTGATGCATTCTTATATTGTGCTGACCTTTCTCACAAAAACTTGAACTATCTACACTGCAAGGTTTCAACTATAATGAGATATAGAAAGTTATGTATTACTTTATGAATTCAAAGGCACATAGTGACCTTTGAAAATAAGGAAATAGATGACCAAAGTATTACAATAGATCTAAATAGTTAAATTAATTATTTTGAAGTTATGTTATTTTTCTTTTCAAATTCAGAACTGATAGATTAATTTTGGATGTGTACCAGAGTTTTTCTCTTTCTCCCCTCTATAAATGTTTCTCTACAGCTAAAATAACTTGTTAAAGGTTAGGGAAATAAGTCAAACTATTCTTATGACCACCAATAAAATACCTCTTATAGTAATGTGTGTTCATTCTTGAGGTCATTTATAGTGCAGTTAATGTTCTTTTATATTGTTTCATTTTGAGTTATCTTTTTTATGTACATTTTTTTCTTAATTATTGTATTTCAAAATACCTTTTTTCTTTATGGTGCTTTTTGATACTGTGTATTCCTTAGTAAATGTCTCATCTGATTTATTAATATTTTTAACATGTACTGTGCTTATGATTTAGAGCAGGGTGGAAGTCATTCCAATGCTCTTTGTCATGGATAAGTTATGCAGCACACTTCCTTTGCTAACCAGTGTCGGGTTTCTGATCAATTCCCTGGGATACTTCGATTTCTTTTTACTTTCTAAAATTGCTGTTCTAAAAATGATGCAGAAAAAGCAAAATATGAAGCTGAGAAGCGCAGTGTATGCCAGGCTGTCGTGGGTTTGACACAGGCTGTAGAATAATGCTTTGATCAATAAAGCAGAAAAGTTTTTCCTATATAACTAACACATTCAGATGGCATTCTCATTCAAGAGCTTTCCTGGCATCTGTTTGTGAGTAACCTTCTATTTAGTTGCACTCCCAAGTAATGTAATAAATTTTATTTTTCTTTTAATATTTCTAGAAAGATAACAAATGCCTTTTCCAGACTTCCTTTAATAAAATATTTTCTCTGCATTAATTAAATTCTTTAAACTGCATTCCATTTTTTTAAAATCTTTGTGATATGCTTCCTAACTTGATGGAATCTTGTTTAAAATGTTCTGACAAACGTCCATTTGTTACTTCACAGCATGTACATGGACACTGAAACTTAACAAACTAGTGTGATGCCTGAGAATCACAAGAATGTGTGAAGCCTTACGTTCTGGTTACAGCCTGGAAATGAAATGTAACATTTTGCTTCACTGCTTGAATAATCAGTGCTCTAGGTACAGCTTGCTGTGTTAACATTTGTGTTTTCCTGCAATTCATAACACAGTCTATCAGCTGAAGAGTGAGCAGACACAGGAGCAAGCCCAGGTTAACATTGGAAAAAAGGGAGAGTGTTGTGGAGGGGTTTAGGGAAGCATGTGATACTGCTTGGCACCAGAAGAAAAGGAGACAAATAATCAGGGATATAGATGCAAGTGTCTGAATATAACAGTGAAGAGATCCTAATGGGGCAGTACGGGGGATGACTATTTTGGTTGTCTCGTTCCAGTTACATGGAAGAGGCAGGAACAAGCTGCATAACATCTCTTTCCTGAGGCATCATGCACATTTTGTGAACTGCATCATGCAAGATTAACAGGCTTAAATGTTTTCATATGTACAAGATAAAATTGCACAGACTATAGATAAACAGACATCAGCATTGAATAATGCATCTCGATATGTAAAAATGTGTAGAAGGGGCTCAGCTGATACGAGGTAGCTGCCAGGCTCTGTTTGTACTGTTCTTTGCTTGGAAAAAAGATTGCCCACAAAATAGGGTAACTTATAATAAAAAAAACAAGAAGATGTTTACTGCAAGAAAAAAATACTAATTTCAGTTGCATAATTCCACATAATTATGAATAAAATTTGCCTCTCTTTTTCAACATCTTTCATGCGGCTGGTCCAAGTTACCATAAAGAAATATCTTAATCGTTATTACACTGAAATTTGCCACAAAAGCTGTGTTCCTTTTGACCAATGGAATAAATTTTTCTTATGTTTCTGATTTTAGAGCACAAGAAGCAAAGTATTCTTGGCAGCCAGGCTCTTCCTGTGTGAATTCGCTTCTGAAAGACATCAATGTGATCATTAGTCTTGCTGCTTTCTTTTTTTTTTGAGCAAAACATAAAAACTTGCAGCCTTGTCCACCCTTTGTAAATATGTCCAGCTTTTGTAATCACTACCACTGGTGAAATATCATCTGAAAGATTTGCAAGAACTACAGAAATAAACAACAATGTATATGCATGGAAGATGTCTCCATTAGGAAGGAATGATGGGTATACTGAAATATTTTTCCATAAAAACTTCTCAGTGCATTTCCTTTAAAACTGTATCCATGAAAATTTACTTGAACTGTCCAGTACTACTGTTTCTTTGGCTGTGGTTATTAATCCTGTGTAGTTTGATCTAGAGGATTTCCTGATATTCTTTTTAATTGATTGATTTTTCATGTATTGTTTTAACACAAATCTGTTTCAACCTATATACCTTCTAGAAAAATTGATTGTATATATAAACAACAACTTGTGATTACACTCAAGCATTTATATATGTTCCACAAAGGAGAATGGAGAAAGAGGTAAGATTGCAGACCAAACAGTAACTTTTCAACATCTTTAGTATCCTTAGATTTCACAGAAATTTTAAGAGTAATTTAAATATTTCCACTGGAAAAAAAAAAAAAGCTAAAAGAAGTGATTAAAGTATAATAAAACAAAAAAAGTAGAAAGTCAGAAGATAATATAGAATTTATGATACTGAGCAATAGTGAATTAGTATTCATATAGTCATTATGAAAATGACACTAATTGCCTGTGTGCAAATTTAAGCTGTTAGTTGCTCAGACTTCAGCTTATTTGTATCTAGGTTTCACAAATTAGTGTATTTCCTGGTGAAAAGCAGCCATCTGATATATTGGAAATGTTTTAATTCATCTGTTTGGGTTATGGTTGATCAAGAAAGGCTTTGCTACTGAACTCAGACCCAGTTTTTAGGTGCCAGCTGGTAAAGCCATCCCTAAGCACACACCTTGCTGTAAGCAGGGGTTTAGGTTTTAGCATCACATTTTCAGTTCTTTTCACTGTAGCCTTCCACAGAAGGAAGGCTTAAATGTATTAACTCTTTGAGCAAAATGTGCTTAAAAAAAAAGAAATCACCCAATTTTGAAAGAGCTAGTATGGCCATTTTCAAGTCTCAAAGATCAAAAACTGCCTACAAGAAAAACTGTATTTTTGGCTTCTCTGTGTTGTTTATGAGCAAATAATCCATGTTCCAATTTTTTTTGTAATGGAAAACTAGAAAACAACATTTTCTTTCTGTTCTTGCTTCTGTCAGAAAAGTAGCCAAATGCCCCAGGATACTGGGCTGGGACATATGCTTTACTGATGGCTGAAGAGAGAGCATCACCAAGTTATTTTCCCCAGATTTTGCCGTCCCCTTTGTTTGACAGTCTCCCCTTCCATCAGTGACCACTGGAGGTGTGCCAGGTGCCTGAGACCAACAGAACATCCCATGGGATGCCATAGCAGCACTTGCCCTGCCTCTGAATTGCTGGTGAACATTATCTCCTTTGGGGCTTGTGGCCAACTGTAAATTACCTGCAAGAGGGCAAATCCATTTTTCTGTGATGTCATTGAGTTGTCCATCTCTCTGAACTTGCTGTGAGCTGCTGCAGTCACTGGCATGATGGGAATTACTGGAGTATTTTGGACCATTCCTCTGCTGGCATCAGAGAAACCTGAAGGATGTGCCTGGAAGGGAAGGGGCACTTGAAGATCTCTGCCTTCTCCATCCAAGATGATGTCTTCAGGCCATAGTAATGCTGAGCAGCATATCACATTTTGCTATCAAATCACAATTACAAGCTTGAAGGCTTGTCCCCATGGCTGGGACACTGACCTCCCTGCAGGTTGCAGCGTTTGGGAAAAGCGCAGTCAGCAATCCTCTCTGCTCCTCTCCAGTAAAGACCGAGAAGGGGGACAGATTTAGTGTTTGTCCTGAACAGGGCTGCATGTGCTTTTCCATCATTTTTAGAAATTTCCTTTGGAAGAGCTGACAGTGCATGATCTATTTTAAATATGCTTCAGAAGATAAAATTATTTCTGGTCTAAGTGAAATCAATAAGCAGTTTTAAATATAAGATATGGTTTAAATAAGCTAAAAAATATCCAGTGACCCTCTGTATATATTGGATGTGTCAGGCCTGCTATGACAACCTTTATTAGCTAATTAATAGCCCCTTACTAAGCAGCTTACTAAAACCAACAAACCTCACTCTGAAGTCCTTCAAAGGCATGAGTAGTAAAGGTGCAGGTGTGGTGTTGCCTGCTTTATCCTGGGGTACCTGTTCCTCAAAGTCCTGGACCTTGTTCTCTCTGGCTTCTCCTTGTGTGCATCAGGAAGTTTTCCCAAGGCTGGTCTGTGTAGCCCATCACAAAGTCAGGTGCTGGTAAATCCCAGTTTACAACTTCCTCGTCTGTGCTGTTACAAACTCCTCTGTCCTGGCACTGCACGCCTGAGCTCCACACTGAGGTGTATAAAGTGACACTCCTGCTTTGCCTTGTGGAAATCACCCTTCCTCTGTCCCTGCTCTCACAGTCAAAGCTCTCAGAGTGGATTGGATGTTCCAAACAGAGAAGCATTCTTAAGTTCCTTATAAAAATTAATGTAGCTCTCCCATGCTAGCATTTTCCCCCTTAGTGCCCTCTCTTGGCTGTCTTCTTGCCTACCATTATAATTCTGATGTTGGTACTTTCATTTGCTATATTGCATATTTTCTGAAATAAATAAGAACATTGCTTACATTTGTGAATAATACTGGTCCCATATGTATGCTACTGGGAACTGTTGCCTAGCAAATTCTGTGACTCCTGATAAAATATGTTAGTTCCTTTTCATAACTTACACTTGTTATTTCTCACAGTATTTGATATATTTTACATGCTTTTGTGATCCTGACTTTAAAGGAAAGTGAAGTGGTAGTCAGGTGGACTCATGTACTCAGCTCTTTCTTTGAGACTTTTGTTTCTAGATATGAGGTTAAACTCATTAAATGTGCACATTGTAGCTGCCTCTATTGGGGCAGTAACTAGTGGTTACTGGAATTTCTTGGTTCCCTTGATGTGGTGAGTGGAGTGGAGTGGTGTGGACAGCCCTAAGGGGTGATGCAGTCTTGCCTTAAGGCAGGTTAGCTGCATCACACCTGGGAAGTGCTGCTTTTTTCAACACCAGAGCCTGGGATGACTGGCTCAGATGTGGATTTCTATCATAAAGGATGTATATCCAGGTATGGTGAATTCTGTCAGGGAAATCTGCAGGTAGCCTCCTTTTTCATACAGTCCAGTAGAATTTTGTTATACTGTTAAACAGGTCTTTGAAGAATGAACCTGTTGATTGTAGTTTCTCACTCTTGCTAAAGATGCTTTTAAAATAAGCATTTGTGCATAAATACATCAGAAATAACTGATTTTTTATTAATGTAAGGCTGCAATTGAACCATCTATTCTCATACCTTGAGTTCTGCAGAAGGTTAAAAATTGTATCATAACACTGAATGAACTTTGAGTTGTATGTCCTGTCTCATGCACACTTTTTTTTTTCATAGCAGAAGAAGTCTGATTTAGCTGCACACAGGAGAAAGTCTTTTCTCTCTCTTTTTTTTTCTATTTTTTTTTATTTAAATCAATAGAGACATTTTTTACCAGATCTTCTGAAATACTTACTGATTCTATTCCTTGCTCAGCAACAGATTAAGAAAAAGGCTGGTTTCAAGCCTAATTGAAACATTCCAATAATAGCATTTGTTGTTAATGAATCTATTTCTTATGAGTACATGACATGCTCCTTCTTTCTTGTGATAGAAGCTTTAAATGTTAGTAGCCAGGAAGTGCCAGCATTTGATTGCTGCCTGTACTTAAGTACATAAAAATATCAGAGGCATAAAATATTTTGGCATAAAAAAATCCCCAAATGGGTAGAGAAATAGGGTGCAGTTAAGGAGTATAAGTCAGAGGCAGAAGTGTCTGCTTGGAATACTTGATATAGCCTTTGCTTCAGGTATTGCTAAGGGAAGTTTAGCAGTCCCATAAGAAATGTGTTGGTGTTCCCTCACCTACGTTCAAGCTACGTTTGAACTGGGAGCTTTGATCTCTAAGTTGGTCCTTGTTACATGAAGATTTACCATTTCCAGATAATTGTGGTGCTGGTTTCAAGATGCTAAAAAGTGGAAGGTCCCACAGTGACATGGTAATGCTGGCTCCATCCATAGTGTTCTTGGAATGGATGTGTCCTCTATTTTCTTGGCTCATCTGCTGTCGGTTTCTGGAGTGGCAACACTGTACTGTGCTGCATTTAACTTATCCCAGAGTTAAAATAACAAAACAAATAAAATGTGACAAAATCTTTTAGAAGAACAATTGTTGTGCATTTTATTCCGGATGAACTTCTTGAGAGTTAAATCTGCTGCTGACCATTAAAGAGAAAATTGCCATTACAACTGGATATTTAGTTAAATTTATACTTCCATAATTCTGTTAGCGTAAAAGGGATAAGTTGTCAGTATACATTATGCACATCATTATACACATACCCATTATCTTTGTCAGTAGCAGATATATCTGACAAATTTCAATGTTTTTAAAAATTATTTTAAATAAATGAAGCTGTTATTGCTGGGGTTTAAAAGGTGTAAAGCTCTGTTTTACCAAGCTGCACACATAGCTATTTTTAGAAGTGATAACAAAGTTTCTCTCAAACTGAGTCAATGTTAATAGGTTTCAATTGAGAAAGCTTGGAATGATTCAGAGTAAGACTTCAATTTCTTTATATGTAAAAGTAAAAAAAAAAAATATGCAAAAAATTCTATAATTGGTTACTTGTAATACCTAAAAAAAGCCTTAATAGATATTGGCATTGCTCCATATGAAACTTCTCTAAGTCATCCTAGTCCTACTGAGTTCAGCATCCTAAATAGGCATATGTTCATGCATTAAATAAACAGCTCCTCTGTTGTCCTTTAAGCATGAAATCAAATCATGGTTCTTTAGTCCAACTTTTGTGGTTCTTTATTCTAAAGACTTTACAATGGATCTCTAAATACTTTTATTATTAGAAATTAGGCATTTTTTGTTCCTCCAAAGAGCCTGTATGCTTTGTGTTTGAGCTGCATGGGTAGGTTATATTTTTTGTGTCCAACTTACTTCTAAAGTGTTTTCTGTTGCTTTAGATTATTGAATAGTTAACTTAGCCTATTTCTGCAGGGCACCAAGGAAAAAGAAGAGAACTGTTCAATACAGATATGGCTATTCTCCCTCTACTCCTCATCAACGCTGTTCTTATAATTTGTATTTTAATACTGTGCAGACATGTAAAACATTCACAATTTTTATTCATAAAATAGGAGAAAGAAGTAATTTATAAATTACCTATACATGGATGTCTTGCATATCTATCAATCATGTTTAAGCATAGATAAATATTAGTTTGTAGGGAAGAAGGCTGTAAACTTTTTTCATCTGTACATTGGTAGCCTGTGTGCATTGTTACCATTCAGGCAGCAAATTCTTTGGTTAAAATGTTTCACTGCACTTCTGTATAAAGCTTGTATGCAAGGTGTGTTGGTGTTTTCAACCAAGCTGTTAAACACCACTGCCAACTGGGGGTGTAAGCATCCCTGTCTTTGCTTCTATCAGACTTCTTTTCACTTCTCTGTAAGCTTAAGGGGTTAATTAAAAAAAATTGCATTCTTTATGACCTATTGCTTAATCAGCTCTACAGTCTAGCTACAAACTCTTAGTTTATGTCAGAATCTAAAGATGATATTCAGTTTGAGATTAAGATACCTAAATGTAATTTTCTGCCTTCACTCAGACATTTAATGCCTTTTCAGAAGCCCTTATTTATTCCATGTCACTCTCAGCTACTGCACTAAAGGATGCCAGTCCTTCTTAGGTCCTCTGTAATATCTCCCAATGTCAGCAGAGCTCTGAGTAAATAGGCGGCCCCAGAAGTCGGAGGGGGAGGCATTATAACAATAACTATTATTATTATTATTATTATTATTATTATTAACACAGTCACCTGTATTTATGCACTGCCTAAATCCCTACATGTCTAAGATCCCACTATAGTGCGTGAAGATTAATCAGTACAGCTGTGGCAACTGAGAAAAGTCAGATGAACAGCCTCTATGTGTACAGTAAACTTATGCTTCCTGTGGTGTTTCAGATGCTTTAAGTTATCTGAGACACCTGCATGGGATAGAATGTACACCCTCTGCAGAGGGTGTATGTTCTTTAGAAATGGCAAGTGGAGGTTAGACATGGTATGTGAGAGCACCGGCAGTGACATGGGGCACTGGTATGTGAGCAACTGAATTGAGTCTCCAAGTATCATCATAGGCACCACTGACTGTACTAGAGCCGTAGGCACTTCTATAGCTCTAGACATCAGAATTTGGGCATTGTAGATCTGTGAGCTGAATTCTGCCTTGCTGAGAACCTGGATATTAATTTATCATAATTTTGTTGTTTGGCTACTTGCCTGTGGTACCTCAATACTTCATTGTCATGTGTGTATGAGAAATTACTTGTCCATCAACTAAAGAGTCTCGTTCCCCTATACTAACATTCTCTGCTCTCTGGCCTTTAAGTCTCATAGTCAAGACTTTGACTTAAAATCCAAACAATACCCTACTTGGTACATCTTCTGTGCCTGATTAAACCTTTGAACAGTCATCGCTAATTTTAATGAACCAACATCTGAGTACCTCAGACTATGGTTATGTCTACAAGCTCTTCACTGAGTCCTTTATTGACCTCCTATTACCAAAACATCACTTCGGTTTTATGAAGTTCAAACTCTTCAAGTGTGGAAATCTGAAGTTTTTAGCAATCTTTCCTTCAGACTACATCTATGCAGCATGAACAGAAGTCAGGGCTGAAGTCAAACTATGTAATAATCACAGTAACAGGATCTCACAATTCTGGATCATCAGAGGTTTTAAATGTCTTTTGGAAGTATTAACATCACAACAGAGTGAAGTGTGTGTGTATTATTAGCTTGTGCCCAATGTTTGTGAGGATGAGTACTGAATAAAAAAGAAGCTATGAACCCTGGGAAAATCATTTATATTGCTAACTTCTCTCAGGTGGATAGCAGTGCTTCTGTATTCAGGGGGAGCTGAGAGGCAATGCTAGCTGGGAAGGGTATTGCTATCTAAAATGGCAAGTGTAGGGGTGTTTTTACAGCCAAATATAATGTGAATAGGGATTCAGTACACACTTCTTATTTGCATTTATCACAATGTGTGGAATTCATACAGTGCAGATGTCTCCATCTGAGCTTGTTGCCCTTGCATTTCTTTATAGTCAGTGGAGGTCTAGTCAGTGTAAAGTGTAATTAATCTCATTCTGAAGTAGGTGTCTGAATAGAACAGAATGACTGCAAAGGGTGCATGGGGTGACTAGTTCAGATGGAGGAGAACTGAATCTCATCCTACCTGTTCCGTGGGCAAAACTATGATTTTGCCTTTAAAAATATATATTTAACTTTACTGAGCCACAGTTAACATACCAGATGTAGAAGTGTCTCAGAATAAGTCTGTTCTAAGCATTTACGACAGATTGCCATACCAGAATTTTTATTTAATTAAAAATACCAAATAATTATTTCCTCGTTTTACAGAAACACAAGGCCAGTACCCATTATTTGTCTGTGTGGGTCGTCTGGAGCAGAAAGCAAGGCAATGAGTAAAGTTTCATAGTGGAGGACTGAGGAAATTTTCTAGGACTTCTTAATTTTAGGACTTCCTAATTTCTAGGACCTCTACATTCATCCTTAATGTGATCTCTTGGAACTTTGTTCAGATTCCCACACATCCCACATAAGCACCCTCATGTAACCAACCATCCTTATCTCCAGCTGGTACGTAAGAAAGGTGTGGTCTTCTGTATGTTCTGTAACTTATCTGCCACTGTGCAGCTGACGGAGGTACTGGTTCCTGAGTGTCTCAGAATGGCACTAGACATCATATATGGATATCTTGAATCAAGATTAATTTATTTGTCATCTCTTCACTTGTATCTCCCAAAGTTATCCTTATCTGGAAGAAAATCATGTTACAGACAAGTTTTCTGCATTGAGAATTTCAGAGCAAGCACAGATCATCCACAGTGGAATTACTCACAGTTACTGACCTGAGGTCTCATTCTCATCCTAATTTTATGTAGTTTCCCTCTGCCCTGTTTCTTTCACAATCTTGCCTGATTTCCCATCTGTGAAAGCATATTAATCTTTTAAAGTAACTGAGTAGAATTTGGGGTGTACTTTTATGCTCTTCTCCATAATAGAATGTTTCTTCTACAGCAACAGCTAGATATTGACACTGTACCTCACAAATTTATCCAAAAATTATTTTAGTTGTTTTTGACAACTTTCAAAAGACTTGGAAACAGCTTCATGTTGGAAGAAGGAAGATCTATATGAGATTCTATAAAAGATGGTATCTGTTTTATATATGCTTATAATTCTTTGTCAGCTGTTACTGGTAGGGAATGTCTCAGTAATCAGCAATACAGTAAAAATTCCACACTTCCAAATAAACAGATAAAGGAAAATACACCTCAAACCCCCCCCCCCCCCGAAAAAAAAAAAACAGTGAAGGAACTTATAGCACTAAGAAAATCTCTATAATGTTTTAGTAAATTTGTATGTATGGGACCTGCATCATTGTTACTGAAACGAATAGATAGTTTGATGTTGTATTTCTTACAGATTTTTTAAAAACAATGTTACTCACATGCTGATCACACAATTTACTAGAAAATTCTTTGAAATTCCATAGTGTATTCAAACATTAGATGATTTGAAGATGATTTAAATATGAAGAAGAAATGACACGTTACCAATTCAAAATGAACGAATAAGCCCTATGTTTGTTATGAAGCTACAAGTTGCACATTGTGGTCTAGCCATAGAAATTGCTAAAGAATATTAAGGGATTCATGCAATGCTTTTCCTAAGGAATAAATATTCTAAGTCAGTGTGGCCAGTCAAGCCACAGATCTCAGATATCCTGAAACCTGTTCAAATGTTACAAAGAATGTTTTTAATATCCTATATTTTAAAATCAATCACAAAATTTTAATGCCTAAATTTAGGAAAAGTTCAATTCTAAGCTGTGTTAATTGGGAAGGGCAAGTTCGTTAGTATCAATCTAGACTTAGTAGCAGCTCTAATGCCCTTACTCTTGCTAGTGAAAATACCAGGCAAGAAAAAAGGCCAAGGAGTTAGCAGTGTGCCAGTCAGGAACTCTGCAGGAGAGGCAAATTATACATGGTGGGAGTTACAGAAAGAATAATGTGAGTCATGCTAAGAAGCTGTGTGTATCTAAATGGAGCAGTGGACAAGGGTGTATTTGCTTTACCTGTACCTACTGCACAGCAGCCTCGTATTCACCATCCCTGTCAGGAGCAAGTGTAAATAGCATAGCTAAATAAAGGGATGGGAAAGCAAACTATAAGGGAGTATCTCCTCCCATCCAAAAGCTGTAAAGCTGCATGAGAGTGATGCTCTGCACGATCTAATAAGTCCTTGCTGTGTCTGTGAACAAATGTGCAGTTTTTAATGATATTTCTTTCTCCATTTGCTGATGAGCATAAGGACTTAGTGGGTTTCTGTGGCTGGGTTCTGGTAGTGGAGGGCGTGGGCTACAGGGGTGGCTTCTGTTAGAAGCTGCTAGAAGCTTCTCCTGTCCCGTGGAGCCAATGCCAGCCGGCTCCAGGATGGACTTCCTGCCGCTGGCCAAGGCTGAGTCAATCAGGAGTGATAGTAATGCCTCTGTGATAACATATTTAAGAACAGAAGGTTGTGGCACAGAAAGAATTCCAGCCAGGGAAAAGCGGAGTGAGAACATGGGAATAACAAGGTAGACATCAAGGTCAGTGCAGAAGGAGGAGGAGGAGATGCTCCAGGCGCCAGAGCTGAGGCCCCTGCAGCCCGTGGTGCAGACCATGGTGGAGCAGCTGTGCCCCTGCAGCCCATGGAGGATCATCGGGGTGCAGAGACCCACCTGCAGCCCATGGAGGAGCCCTTGCTGGAGCAGGTGGATGCCTGAAGGAGGCTGTGACCCCGTGGGAGGCCCAAGATGGAGCAGGGTCCTGCCAGAGACCTGCAGCCCATGGAGAGGGAAGCCCACACTGGAGCACGTTTTTCCCTGGTAGGACTTGTGGCCCCTGTGGGGGACCCATGCTGGTACAGCTCATTTGTGAAGGACTGCACCCCATGGAGAAGTGACCCACGGGACAGCAGTTTAGGAAGAACTGCTGCCTGAGGGATGGATTCACACTGGAGAGGTCCATCAAGGACTGTCTCCAGTGGGAGGAACCCCACGGGAACAGGGGAAGGACTCCTCTCTCCGAGCAGTGGCAGAAACAACAACTGACCGTGGGGAAAAGGTGTTTTTAAGATTGTTTTATTTCTCACTCTTTGACTCTTCTTGTGTTAGTAATAAATTTAAGTAATATCCCCGCTTTGAGTCTGTTTTGCCCATGAAGGTAATCAGTCACTGACCTCTCCCAGCTCTTAACTCATGAATCCTTTGCTGTTTTTTTTTCTTCATCTGACCAGTTGCAGAGGGAAAGAGAGGCTGTAGTGAGTACCTGGCATCTGGCCAGGGTCAACCCACTACACCAGGGTATATTTTAGGAAAATGGTAACTTATCATGCATATTCAGAATTGACATGACTGGCATTTAAGAAATTAATTTGTGTTTCAAATTGAGCATGTAGAAAGGAAGCTTTCTGTTACATTTAGCACCACTCTGAAATGTATTGTAAAACTTTAGTGTCTGTAAAGTCATTGAGGCTTATAAAAACTTTGTGTACAAACATCTTTTTTGATTAACCTATCCTCTCAATTCAGACACTTTAATTTTTTCAGGGGAGGATCACTTTTTTTGTCTTATATTTGTGAAGAAGTTTTTATTTGGTGAAAGGGTAGGCAGATTGGAATGATGGTATATTATAGTCACCCTGCCCTCAGTTAGAAAAGAAGTAAATAACTAAACAGAGGGTAAGCTGAGTTGTCTGTTGTGTGCATTCTGTAGCAGTTCAGCAGTTTCTCATGTCATTAGTGTGGTAACACAATGCTGTGATGGTGGTACTCATAAATACAAAGAGGAGTTGTGTTCAAAGCTACAATCTTGATATTAATTTCAATGGGAGTCTTATTAGTCTGTATATGAATGGGGTTTGTTATTTCATCTCTTAAAATCTGTCAAACACTGTTGTCTCTCTTCAATAAAAATTTTTAGATCAGTCCTATTAAATGTTTTAGTGTGCTTTTTTGTGACTGCTTTGGAATCAAGGCACTCTTGTCCTAAATGGAGAATGAAAAGCAGCCCTCCAGTGCAATCTCTTCACTTCTTATTCAGATTTTCTCTCTAAATTTACATCAGTATAATAACAATATAAAATGCAGATTTTGAAATCCAGAATTTATAAGACTGTGGTAAAAAAAAATTAGAAGTGTGAATAACTGTTGTAAAAATCAAGAGTTAACAAAAGACATACATTACATGAAAGATAGAGAAGCAGTTCAAAATATGATCATATTATTAAAAGAGCTTAATGCAGCATTAAGCTTCAGCAATTGAGATCTTACACTATCTACAAAACCTTTCATTGTATGGCTTGTGGCTCTGTTCCTCTCTCTGCTCTTTTCCATTTTTTGCTTGTTTTACTTTATCATACTCTAGTCATGCTCTTAATCATCCATTTGTATTCCACTGCTCTCATCTCACCTCCCTTGTTTCTCAGTCCTCATGGCTGAATCGTGCCTCTGCTTCTGGGAACTTCTCTGTGAGCAGTGCTTCTCAAAAAGCCTGTGTATCCTTCCAGAGTGCCTACTGTTGGAAACACAGCTCTCCCAGTCCTTAAGGACTGATATTTCAGTTCTTTGTGACCAGCTGTTGTCATCTCAAAAGAGTGAGAAGTTGACTTGAGAAGGGAGTGAGGAGCCACAAAAGTGGTGGACATGGCTACATTTAGAAAGGCTTGCTTTACTCACTTAGGCTTAAATGTGCAAGAAATTTTGTTCATATAACTCTTCTATTGATTTCTATGTGTTAGCTGATCAAAAAGCATTACTTTCCTGAACATAACGTAGAAAACTGAGCTCTTACCAGCTATTTCACAGAGTAATCAGATGTGACTTTTGGTCAGGAGGATCTGAAACCACTGACTGTGAAAGCCTGGAGTATGCACCCAGAGAAGGGGCATTCTGTTTCCTCACTTTTTTGAAGTGTCTCCTACTAACTGTGGGTGAAAGCAGGGCACTGCTGTTACATGTTACATGGGCTGCAGGTCTGAGCTGGTGTAGCTATTCTTGGGTTAATCACCTGAGGATGTGCACACTTGGCCAAATCTTGAGTTAGTAAAATTCTTTATATTTGGGTTAAAGAAATTAAAACACTTCACATAAAATTGGATTTCTGTCATAATGTCTTGGATTTCTGTGAAAGTATCAACCATGTATAGGGTCTTAAAGAATTTAATTCTAGTCTTTAGGAATGGCTTACATAAAAAAGGATCATCTTCACAGTCAATAGCTTTAAAAACTGCTCATCAGCAAGGCAGGTAAATTATCAAAACTACTTTAATTAATGTATCCCATGTAAGCCTTTGGCTATCAGACTTCGGCTGTCTTAATCTGTAATTAAATATTTTATCCCTTTACAGATTAAAAGGTGATCCCTGCATTGAGCTTTTCAGGTGGTTTTGTTGGAGCATAGATTTGAATTCCCTGTTAAATTTTAGAGACTGAAATGATGTCTTTTTCTTCCTCCCCTGCGAAATGCTGAAAAGTTTCTTGCTTGCAGTTTCAACCCCCTCTTTTGCACTTTGCACTGAGGACTTGGTGAATCTCTTCTGAACAATTCTGATGTTGGATGTGCTCGTGTTGTTTCATTTATTGTTTGCTGAAGTAATATAATGTCCTCTTGTGTGTATAGACAGTGAAGTATGGTTGCTATTACCCCTAGCAACACTAGAGTTTCCTTAATCATTAACAAGACTTTATGTACAAGGCGACGATTATTTTCTGCACTGAATGCATGACATGGGAGTCCTTCTGGTCATCAGTCAGTCACTGTGTAATTTAAGTTTGTATCCTAATGCATATTCAAAAGTGCCCAAATAAAGACATTTCATGTTTCCTGACTTTCAACTGCCTGACTTCACAACATAAATGATTTTATTTTCATTTATATTTTAGAAGCTTCCTAGGTTAAAAAATTGTTTTATTTTTAATAAACTTTGCATCAGTAGCACACTTATTAGTTACCACACACCTCTGTCACTCATGCTTAAGAATGACATTTATCCAATCAGAGGAGAAGGCAGTTTTTCTAGTTAGACCAGTCATGGGGAGAAGATGGTTAATAAGTGGGAATGGTGGGAAGGACCTTCAGCAGTAGCTGTACACAGATACTTGGGTGACCTTGAGAGACTGTACCTACAGGGCATAGTTTTGCTGTATTTCTCTTATCCTTGTTTATTTCTATTGCAGTAATGCATATGGTGACAGGTCCTGACTGCTTTTGTTTCTTATAATCTGTGTAACACTGTGTAAAAGAAAATCACGCACACGGAAGTGTAGTGTCTCGGGTTCGAAGTCGTTAGAAATGTACTGTCTGAGGTTACAAAACAAGCACCTTCTCCACAAGACAACACCACGCCACACGAGGCTGTGCAGCTCTGCTCCGGGGTACGGCCCGGCAAGTGTGCAGGAGTCAGAGGACCTGCAGTTGAAGCTGGAAGGGATCGTCTGTTTCCCAGAGCCACACAGCTGCCTTCTGGCCATAGGGGCAGCTATTTGACTGCTGTAGTGACGTGCTGGAACAGACCTGCTCGGCGAAAAAGAATTTAATGAAAACTGACTCTTAGGAATAAAGCATTTAGGACTGAAAAGAATCCTTCGGATGAGTGAGACAGCATCATCGTATATCTCATAAGACTGATTTAAGTCCCATTTTTATTTATTGTTGGTTGGGGTTTTTTTGTCTTTATTTCATATTTTGGAAAGCTTTCTAGATATTTGCAACTCTGAGGATTTAAAACAAACTAAATTTACTTTTTACTATATCAGACAGCACACTCCTTCCTCACCCAGCTCAAAATCGTCAGAATGCTTAAGGTGTTTGTCTAGGGAGTAAAGACCAATATTCAGTTCTTACTGTGCATAGATTTAGTGGCTTAACTTAATTTGTCTTTTCCGCATCACTGATCAGTGCTCAAGATAAAAGACTATTAGCTGTTTTCCCCACTCTTACAACAATATCACTCTTAACTTGAGAAGTGTTTTCAGGAACTGAGTATTGTTCCAAATAAAATATCTATGTTATCAAGTTGTTCCTAGCCGATATTAGCTCTAAAGCACTGTATGCAGAGTAGAAAAAAATACTGAACAGTATTACCAGGCTGACAGCAGTGCCCTGTGCTGTCTGATATGTGGACAAGAAATGCTGTCATTCAGTGATCTTCTCCAAATATAAATGTTTTTTTCCCAGAACAAGGCAAAAAGTACCTCCATGATTTATGTACCTGCTAAAGTTTTAATTCTGCACAAAATGGTGAAGAGAACATTTCAAAGAAAATGGCAAATATTTTATAGTGGAAATTAATACATAATAGTATTAAAAGGGTTACTGCTTTTTCCTTCATCAGTGTATCTCGGAATCTACATATAGCCAAGACTTCTATTTCTGGAATTGCCCACGTAAATTACTGGAGTTACCTCTCATGGTTAAAGTTAGTTGTGTGTTTGCAGCTTTGGGATCACACACTCTCCATGCTGCTTCAGCTTCCTCAGCTTCACAGTGCACCTTTCACAGTGCACTCCTTCCAGGCTTTTCTTGCATCAGAATTCCTCTCCTGGACATCATAACTGATACCTCAGGCGTAGTGGTCTCTTATGTTATAGGACACGGTCTAGGAAGACAATGCTGTGGGGTATTGAGTAGAACTTCACTGATTCACAGAACTGGAGGCTAAAAGTGCTACCTTGAGTATCTGAACTTGCCTACTGAATGTTGCTGGTGAGGCACCAATATTCCTAAACCCATGCTCCTCTCAAGACTACCTGTTGTTCCTCATGGAAGCTTGAAATTAAGAAGTATACAATTGTGACTGACAGAGCAAAATAAGGTGTTTTCCAGAACTGGTTACCACTGATTGCTGCTCATTGATCAGCAAAGAGTGGGAGTTTCCTACCCTAACATTTCATCCAAGAATCCCACCTCAAAACATCTACTTCTAGAAAGAAAAAAGAAGTTACTGTTCGACAGACAGAAAAGGAACACAAGTAGGGATGAAATAGGGGTAAATAATGAAGAGAAGTAAAAGCAATGATTTGCTTTTTCTAACAAAAGAAATTAAGACAATAGCAATGAAGTAGTCATACAGCAAAAACAATACTGCTATGAGCAGAACAGTCAGATGATTTTCCACTTCTAAGCTTACCACGTGGCCAGTGCTGATTAGGCAAGTTTAATAACAGATCAGTTGGCACTTTTTCATCACCTATTCTACATACTCCTCTTCTTTCCATGCATAAACTATCATTACAGGCAGTGCAACAAGTACAGCTGTGTTCCACTTATCTTTTCTGTATGTTACACACATTAAATAGTGCCAGAGGACAGCTCATGAATATAACATTTTCCACTGCTATGGAAATGTTTTCCGTTTTAGCTTGTCCTTGTACTGCTACCTAAGAAAAGAGAGAAAAGAGGAGTTTTACAGCGCCCTTTGAAGGTTAACAAACCTGAGCTTTCAGAAACCCTGAGGGTATATGAATCCCAAACTGAGCCCCCCATCACAAAAAAAGCCTTCTCACTTATACCATAAAACCACAATTGAGCATCCCTGCAGATATTGGCTGCAGTAAGATTTCGCAGGGACAGAAGCAATTTCTTGGGTAATATGGTCCCAAATCACATAAGGCATTGTAGGTTACAGCCAGCATTTGGCTCCCACCTAGAAACCTTTTGTATTTTCATTATGGTATAGAAGCGATTCAAGCACTTCCCTTCTTTTTTTTAGAAGTTTTGAATTTAGGGCACAGGACTCTTACTACAAACTTTGAAATGTGCCTATTTGCTTGTGACAGGCTGTGCTTGTGTAAGTTTCTGCCACCGGGGAAGCAGTAAAGCAGGGTATTGGGATAGCAAAAACATTGCCAGGTATTCATCAGACTTTTCATTCTGGGCTGCCATTTCAAGTGATGATTTATAGTCCCGCTTCTACCTTCTCTCTTCTGCCTTTCCTATTTTACCTTGCTGCTTTGGCTGTGGATCTTGGAGAGAGAGGAGATGTTGAACCGTTCTTGCTATAGGGCTGTTTGTTCAGACCCAGAGGTTTCAGTCTAAGGCAATATACCCAGACTGGTGATCAAGACACCAAAGAATGAATTTTCCGCTGAATTCCAAGTCTCAAGTGTAGCATACTTTGGACCAAACCTAAGGCTTTCTGAGGCCAGTGGACAGTCTTCCACTGACTAGGCTGACCTTTGGATGTGGCCAAGACCCATCAACCTGACCTAGTTGAAGATGTCCCTGCTTATTGCAGGGGGCTGGAATAGATAACTTTTCAAGGTCCCTTCCAATGCAAATGTTCTATGATTCTATGATGTAGCTATGTTTTCATAAGCAGATAATTACAGGTAAAATATTCACAATTAAATGAAAACTCAATAGGCTAAATTATTCCCAGGGGTCATTCTGTTGTTTTTCAGTTGAGTTATACCAATAAGTGATTTGACCCAATATTTTGTTTATAGGAGAGCTTATGAAATGCTAATTATGTTGGTCAAATTAGTGAAAACCAAACAGACTTCAGCTTTGTTTGTGTGGTTAAGCAGTGTAATTATGAATGCTGGAATTGACAATGAGGTTTTTTGTGGAATACTGAGCTCTAACTAAAAATGTATAAGTGAAACACTTTGTTGGGAGTACATACTGTACGGAAACTGGAACATGTTTTTGGACGGCATCCCTGGCTTTGCAAATCAGATGCTAAGAGTCAGCAAAGACGAGTTTTGAAGGTAAGAAACACTTTTCCAGAAGAAAATTATAATATGGGTGTTACTCATGGGTTTCATTGCCCTGTGAATGAAGGTTCAGCTGAAATAATTCAAAATTAACAATTATATTTCAACCATCTCTAATTCACTACAGTAAAGCAATCTTAATTTGCTATATGAATGGCACTAATCTGAATGAAGTTGACCATGTCAGATGGGGAGCTGTAACTGGGATTGATTTTCTTTGTATTGCCCCGTTTGGGCAAAGCCAAATCCTGACACCGCATCCTAACGCAAACCTATAGAAGAGGAGATCCCACATAGCAACAGCATTTAACAGCATCTTACATAACCAAACCACATTATCTAAGTTCCTATCTCTTTTGAAGCTCTTTTGTCAACACGCAGTGGAGACTATATATATATATATGTATATATGTGTGTATATATATATATTTATAAAAAATAATTCACTTTATATACTAATATTACATGGTAATTTCAAAAATTATTTTAAAATAAATCACTATATACAACAAATTCTCTCAATAGGCCAAAGCATAGTTTTCAAACTGTCAGTGCTTGATTGCAGGTTTACATTGAGATGCTTTTGAAATTATTAGAAAATATTAAGAAGACAGTAATAGTTAGGTACATGAAGATCTAGAAAGAAAATCTGAAGTGGAACGCCAAATATGAAACTGTTTACTCTCTTTTCGTTCTTCTGTGCTTACAAAAATGTGAACAATGGCATTTACCAGCAGCAGAGGTGCTGCACTAGATTTTCCCATCCAACTGAATAATTGTGTTTTATGCTGATGTATGGCTCTGCTGTAAAAATCCCTACAACACTCACCAGAGTTGCTAGCAAAGACTAATCGTGTGACTGCTCTTCTGGCTAATATCCATTAGACAGGGTAACCACATTTCTCCTTATAGATTCTGATACTCTCATAGGTAAGCAGTTATTATATTCACCCACTGAGCCTCCTACTGTCTCATAATACACCTTTAGCTCACTGTCAAAAATATCTCTGGAGTTGAAGTGATTTATTTTTGCTCAGAAGGTACTCAGCAACAATTGGGAATCCTTTGTTTTTATTACACAGTACTTCTTAGAAACCAGTGTGGGGGAGAAAGACTAAAATACTAACCTTTGTCTCTTGTGTGAACAATTTATAGTTTTAGAGCATCTTTTTCTCATGTCATTATTACAATAATAATAGCAACAGCAATAATAATAGTTAATTTTTAATTATTTCATCTAAACCTTCACTCATAGGGCAATGTAATCCATGTATAACAGCCATATTACAATTATTACTATTGTTCCTATGGAGAATATTTCAAGGACTGTATTACCATTCCAGAAAATGGTTGGTGATTTTTTTTTTTAACATATGTAGGCAATCATATATATATATATATATATATAGATATAGATATAGATATAGATATAGACAGAGGAGTAGCAATTAGAAACAGGCTTGTATTGTTCTATGAAGTTTCTGACCAGGAGTCCTTGCTTAAGATTGGTGACACAGTTATGGAATTAATAGTATCTCTGTCCCATTTCTGGTCCCTCTGGAATGAGTCCTCCAGGTGTCAGGTCTGATGCCTAGTCCTGTGTCTGGATGTAAGCTCAGCCTTTAACCTACATTGTGACCAGAATCTAGGTGCTGTTCCAGCTCTTACTCAAGTTATTCAGCTTTTATTCAAGTTGTCTGTTTGAAGGCTCCTGCTTCTTCATTTTGTTGTTCTCTAGCTAATATGTAGGCAGTATTTAGCCAGTGAGACAGATCATTGGAGGAAAGTATTTTAAAGCCTCAGCCAATTTACATGTTTATCTGGTTTTACAGTCTTATGCTGCACAGTGCAGAAAAGTCAGTGATTTCTTTTTTCAAGGGATCAGGCCAACTAATTTTAAGAGAGTTAAATATTTTTAGTAAACAGTTCCAAACATTTTTAGGAATTTCTCAGTGATTTTGCTTTCTCCTCTTCCCTCACTACCCTCACTGCTTCTTCCCTCTGGCCTTGGGTCCTTTTGGAGCTAGTCCAGGCACTGGCATTTGGGTTAGCCCCACTCAGCCCCACTCCTTCCTGACACCTCTCCCCTCTCGAGACCTCCACCACTGCCTCCCCACTGCCTGTCCCTCCTGGGACCCAGCCTGGGGAACTCCACTTCCCACTTTTATTTCTGTCACAACTAGGCCTGAACTTAGTTTAGATACTGATTTTCCAGGCAAAAGCCCATATTTGGTACCCAACATCTCTGTTCCTGATCAGTTGGCCCAAGAGGGCACTGATAAGGTGATGGCGCAGCAGTCTGCCTACTACCCATTTAATATCAAAGGCTTTTGGTCACTGCTTGGTGTCTGTGGGACAATTAACTGGAAGTGTTTATTACTCTCTGATGGTCCAACTCCTCAACTTAAAGCTACAGTTTGGGCAGGAATTAACATCCACCTTGGATCACACCTTCATTTACCACCAAGGAGTCTGCTATTACAGCAGAGATTTGGACTGTTTGATTGGGAAAACTCAATGTTATTTCATTATTGCAACTATCTTATCCAAAGAAAAGTGATAACTAGTTGTACTTCTGAAGGAGGTAATTTTCATTTTTTTTGACTCATAAATGCATTGATTTTATGACTTCACTGCAGTTTCTTTACTCCAGCCCAGGAAGGATTGGTACTTTTTTTAGGCTGTTTCTTAAAGTCAGCAAGAAAACAGCGTGAGTGGCATCTTTCAGTTGCCGCTTAAGTCACAGGCTAAGGTACAGGAGGACAAGCTACAACTGATCTAGCAGATAGATGTTATAAAGCAATTTTCCAGCAAACTGGCACTGCAGTGCAGAGCTTAAAATCCCTTTCAGCAACGACATTAAGGTCTCAGGGGTGCCATTGCATTGCAAAAATGCTGGTAAAAGGATAAAGTTCCTTGGTGTTTTGTTCTCTCTTCTTTGTTCCTTGCGGCTCCTGGTAGCTTGTGGAAATTAATAGGCTGAAATTGAGAATATTGCTCTTTATTCTGTCGATTCAGAGAGATTCATGTCCTTTCTTTCCCAAATCTCTTTGAAGAAATAGGAAAGGCAGAAAAACCCCCACACTTCAGTGGGCTGTGTAGATTCAAATACCATCCACTGCTGGCCTTTCATTGGTGTTCAGCAGCCTTTGCAAGATTGTTTTGGGAGCCCCTCCAATACACGAATTTGCAATCTGCTGATACATATGCCATGGAGTTGAAAGTGTTTTTCGTTTATGTAGAACCTCTCAGAGCATCCTTATGCTTCCTGCACTGATTCAGGCTTCTGCCAGTGTTACCCCTTACATTTCATCAGTCTTCAGCAGCAGAGATGAGGCATTGCTACTGCTAGAAACCAAATTCATTCTACAGATGAGGCTGCTGTATGGAGATGTGAAATATTTTACTACTTTCATAATTAGTGTCAAAAATTACTATATAAAACCTTCCTATTATATCCAACCCAGATTGAAATATAAATACAAGGTTATGCTGCTACTCATTTACTCACACTTAAGTGAGTATAAAACATTTCATTTAATTAATTTAAAACATCATCTTAATTGAAGCATTTCCAAGCCATACCCAGGGCATGGCCACCTTAGGGTCCAGAAGATGAAGACTCTAAAGTGGTGAGTATAAACCCAGTTGCTTTAAAAGTTGGTCTCATTTTTTTTCTGTGATGCGAACTAGTTCAAAACCACCTTCCTCATCTTCACTTCTCTTTCAAGTATGGGACCACCTTTGTATTCTTTTTACAGAGTGTGTTGAGGTTGTGGTGGTTTTGTGGTGAAGACCATACCTATTGCAGGCTGAAATCTACACAACAAAAGGTTACTCTTTCTCCCTTTCTCTACATTTTTTTTTTTAGAATTCTTGCATTCATTTGCTTTCCTGAATAAATGGTTCCAGATATGACTTAGCAATTGTAGTGTATCAGTAATATGTAATTAAAGTTTTCCATTAAACGTTCCACATATGAATAAAACAACACAGAACTAATTCTTACAAACTGTTATCAAATCCATTAATGCTGAGCCCTAAACTAAAGAGGCATTTTAAAGTTTTCTTCCAGACCTGAGACATGTGCTGAAACAATAGATGCAAGTTTATAGCTACAAGGATGAGCATCTTTGCTGCTGCATAGGGATCTTCCACATGGAAAGAAAATAGTTGCCATAAATATACTGAACATTTGTGAAATTCAAATAAGCAAGGAAAGCCTAAGCTTGTAAATTCTTATATTCTCTAAGCATCTCATCTCTGGAAAAGATTGCATACGAAAATACTAGTTCTGTTAATGGAAAGGCAAGATTGCAATGACCTGAAATTGTAAAAATACATTGTACTTACTTTATTATTATTATGAAAATCTCCTCTGCAGTAAATAAGTTTGTTGTAAAGGAACATTTTCAGACAAAAAATGGTGGTTGTCCTGCATACTCGTCTGCAACTCGTCGTTGCAAGCTCAAGGGATATCAATTGTGAGCAATAAAAATGTACCTTAAAGTTACAAAGTTGCTTACTAGCTCTTTTTCTAAGCTTTTCATCAATAAATCAATCGATGTGTAAGATGGTTACTTGAGCAAATGAAAACATAATGGCTCAGTTTCACTGTATTCCTAAGAAACAGATTATTTTTTCAACAATTAGCATTTATAGCCAATTCATTTCTCACACCAGCAATGCTCCTTTTCTCGAGTTGGGATAACCTTTGCTACCTGATACTTCTTTAGCCCTTGGTAGATATACATGCATAAATAGACAAAGTGCTCTGTAAACAAAATTTGAAAATATCTTCTGCCTTCCCTATTAGCAGTGAGGGCATATATTTTCAGCCTCTGTGTTACCACAAGTTATCAGATGGACAGAAAACTTTAGTTTACAAAGGCAAACATTCCTATTCCCTACTTCTCTTTTCTATTACACATTACCAAAACCACGCAGAAAGAACATTTGATTTGTAGTTACACTTCTGCTTGGTCCAAAGTCCAAAGCAATGTCCAAATGTACTCTCTAGTTTGAAAACAAGGCCCTAGACAGCTATGTAAAGAAAATGAGCTTATAAATATCAGTAATCTTTACATTAAATCATTAAATAGTTGTAAACCACCATCTAAGGATGAGATGCTTTGCATTCTCTTTTATCTTCTGTATTTCCAGCTTCAAAATTTCTGAAGTTCTGTGTTAGTTCAAAGAACAGGAAGCAGTTAAGTAATGTATTAGCTTAAAGCAACATAAAAACATCAGTTCTTAGATGCATTGGTTGTATTTGTCTGAGTTACTACATATCCTTTGTCTTCAAAGAAAACTTTAACCAAATGACCCTCTAAATTTTCATTTATATTTTCCTGAATCAGCAGGAGGTTTAGCATCAAGCAAGGAATATACACAGGACTGAATGCTTTCTTTGATTCATAAGTTCATGCAAAAGCTTTGATATAACTACTGTTTGGAGGAATTCAGTGAAGCTTGGTGGTTTGGAGGAATAAGATAGTTCAGGATGAAGAACTGGCCATGCATATGGCTATGAGAAGTCATTCTTTATAATCCTGGTGAATTTTCCTAATTTTTGACCCAAATATTAATAAGTTAATAGTTAGGGTAAAATTGTTCAGATTCTTCATTACAAAGGAACTGTGTGCTATTCCGATGACTTAAATTAGCACGCTCACTTTAAGGCACCTTTACCAAAGAAGCACTTGGAGAAATTTTGGGGAAGCATCTGTGAAAGACATGTGCAGTCCCATCCCCAGCACAGCAGTGCCTGTTTTTTGGTCCTGTCTCCCAAAAGCAGAGTCCTCAGTTCTGAGATGAAGCCCATAGAAACTTTATACATCACCTGGAGTGAGAGAGTAGCATTTCAGAATCGGATGTTAAGTATCATGTTGAATCAGACAGCTCTTCAAGTACCTCAGTGTGAAGCCATGTAGAACTAGCCAAAGGAGATGCTCAGCGTCATAAATAGATGTGACCTACATTTTAGACCTTTGCAAGATTTAGATACATATGGCAGGGACATCCCTCTGCTCCGGATTTGAAAATATTAACTTCTCATATGGTATGATTACAGGTATGATCACACCTTTTCTCTCTTTATTTTGTTCTGGTGTTTTATTTTGAAGCAAAGCCCTCATCCTGCTGTGGTTTTTGGTCCTATTCTAAATCCTGGAGCATTCACAAAAGGCATCAGCTTATCTTTAGTTTTCCCTCCTTACTGAAATTGGTGATTGGTCTCAGCTACTTTCCATGCTGAGGATCAGGTGAAGAGTTACGGAGTGCCACTAAGTAAATCCAATTTAAATAAATTAACCTAATTAATGCAATCCTATAAAAATAAATCCAATTTATTATTTAAAACAATAAGTAACGATGTAAACAATAATATAAATAATAGCATTTAAAAATATTAACGAGGAATTACTAGTTTTGCTAACATTGCTCCTTGTGCTGTCTCCATGTCTTTAGCAGTGGGGGGACAGAGATAAAAGAAAAGGCATACACAGGTGGGAGACATTCCTGCTGGTACAAAGGGGAGCAGGAAAGGCTGTTCTTGTCCTGCATCCCCTCCTTTCTGTGGGAGGCTGCAGAGGAAGCTGTGTCGACTGTGGTTTGGAATTGCATCTGCCTGGGGCTGGGTTTTCTCACTCCTTTGCACAGAAGCAGCCTGGAGAGAGTGTGAAATACTGCTAGTGAGGCCAGAGGAGGGATGAGATGCTGCAACCCCTGGGGCAGCCAGGTGCTAAAAGAACCTCTGACCTCCTCTCCACCACCCTGTCTGACTGTCAGCTCCACTTTCTCTGCACTTTGGTAATTTCCTGCAGTGATTTCACCTGAAATCTGATATTTCAGCTCAGCAGAGAAGTCATGCAGGACCTGGAGGAGGTTCAGGTGAGGGGCTGGGGTCATGCCTAGCCTGTCCTCAAGTCTGGGGTTGGTGTTGAAAGCATAGGGACAGCCTGTGCTCACCCCACTCCTGGACTGTCCTCCAATTTTGAAGATCTAGTTTCTGTGCTTCTGAGCTTGCCTTGGGCTTCCTCCCCCACTGCTAGTAGACATGGGTCTGTGGGGTAAAACACTGCTATTAGGCATCAAATTCTATGGTATGTCTGTTTGATTTGTCTGTTTGAGGCAAAATTCTGAGAAAGCCAAATTGTCAGTTTATCCTTTAATCCTGGTAGCTCAGGTAAGCTGGTGCCTTTTCGCTGTGAACCAACAGAGCAAAGCAGTGGGGAAATAAACATTAATTGAGAATATAGACCACCCAGATAGCCTGAAACTGGTGGATGAATTCTCCAACATCATAGAAACTGAGCTGGTATCTACAAACAGTGTTTATTAGACTGAGAGAAGATGAGCTGCAATTCAGTGTTCAGTGCTGACAGGCAAGTCAGACTAACATTTAATTTATAAAGGGTATGGAAGAGAGTATTTTACTGGTTTATGAATGAGAATTAACTTGTTTTGATTTGATTTGATTTTGCTAAAGTAAAAATGCCCCACTTCTACTGTAAATCAAACCAAAGAGCTTAGCTAGGATTTAAATGTCTACATATCTAACACAAGTGGTTTTGTCTGTATCTACACGGTTGTGTGCTGCTCTCAGGAGTAGATCAAGACTCTCATTGCTGCACATCCACAGTTCTTGCCTGTAGGAGCCTGAAACCTGCTCTGATGCAGTATTTTGGTAGGAGAGAACACAAATGCCCCTTTAATAATAAAACTGTCAGGGTGCCCTTACCTCACGAATGATTGGTATCCGATCCTCAGCTGTTGTATTTGCCTTTGGGATGGTGTGGCTGAGAACATAACTCAGTCTACTTTCTTGCAGGAGTTTTTGAGTTTTTTTGTATGTTCTTCAAGGGTTTTCAAGTGATACCTAAACATTATCCAGGCCCCATGGTACCTATGCTCATGCCAATGCTTTGAGCTGAGGGAATGCTATCACAGCAAAATCAAGGCAGAGAAGGCTGAGATGGGCTTTGGGTTCGCTAAGATGCTGATGACAATTCAGTGCTGGTGCACTCTGAGTCTAGCACACCACTGCATTTAGAGCATTTTGAGATGCTCCCAGTAAATGGAAGTATTTATAAGGCAGATCTATCCTTCAGGTAACCCTGTCTACAAAGGTTCTAAAAAGCTAAATCTTCAGAGAACTGTAGGAAGAAGATAGGTGTACAAATCCAAAAACGTTTTAAAATAGAAAAGAGTTTCTGTTGGTAAGGCTCCACCTGTTCCTGTATTGAAGTGGCCTTATTTACAAGTAGAATTAATTCTCTGGAATTCACATCTTGCCACTACCAAGTGGTATTTCTCTGGGCATTTTTTTTAAAGAAAAGACATACTTCTGCAGTTTTTGAAGAAAAAAAAATTTCCTAATGCAGCTTCAGGGATCATGGATTAGTGTTTCAATCCCCAAAGAAAAAGAAGTTCCTCAAGAACTGCTCAGAAGTCCTTGAATTCCAGAGAAAATAATAATTAAAAAAAAGGAATAAAATTCAGCCATCTCCATAATCTTCTGTTGGTTCCTTTAATGTGCTGGCTTATATGGACCCTGTCCTCAGGTACCTCAAATTTCTTTAGACGGTGTAGGAACACTAACTGCTGAATCTTGGATGTTGTTGATTTGAGGTGTCCTGACCATGACTTGTAGTAGAAGTACTGCATTGCTTAACATTGTGGAATAAGGCCAAAATGTGAATTCCTTGAATGCTGTACAAATAATGGGAGCTTATTCCCCAGCTAGCTGCTGTGCGATGTAAGGCCTTATCTGTGTTCTTTCAGGTCCAGGTTATTAGCTTTTTCTTCCAGACTCCTTTTTTAACTCTTTTCACAGATACTTGGACAAATATCTGCAAATATGTCAACGTCTTATTCCTCCACCTTCCCAGGGCACCCCTCAGGGCCACCTCGGTGAGGTTCTGCCGGGAATAATCAAATTTTGCCACGAAATTCAACTTATCTTGTTTCATCATTAGTATACTAAAGACAGGGTTTGAGTACATAATGCAATGAGCTGAATTATGGCAGATTAACAAGTTCCTGCCTGTCATTGGAGTTGCCATGTTGTTCAAAGTGCCTTGGATACTTGACATGCATTAATTGAACAATAGCACTGTCTTTCAGACATCATCCCTGCTCATGCATGGGTTAGCCCTCTGGGGCACACACATAGGGGGTCAGCTCTATGGGTTTCATGCATTTCATGTGTCTCAGATTCACTGTGAATGTACCATATGTATAGTTTTATCATGTGGGTTTCCATTTGCAAATTTTCAAACAAAAGTTAAACATGCTTCCCAAAAAATGCACCTTTATCCTTTATTTATATTTTTTTGGGTTGTGTAGAGGGTTCATTATAGTAATACATTGCATTTTCTATTCACTGGACTTCTGATTTCCTGTCTTGCTATGCCGATTATCCTATATTGCTATGCTGATTTTCCTCAACAAGCTCAGATCTTTATTCAATCTATTCCCTTTTATGTGTTTTCAGCAAGTAACGTCCATCCTACCTGGTGAATGAATGACTGGGTAATTCAATCAGATTGTTTCTTTTTTCCCTGTATCTTGTATGTAAGGAGAAAAGGGATCATTATAAACATTTGCAGTATACGATGGCAAAGTTTAATATATGGGAAGGGTTTTCCATAGTATGGTTGCTAACATGCAGCATGTGTCCCTGTGTTTGTTTCATGCAACATTGCTATGCTTAAATACATAAAAAGCTTCTTAGGGACATGGTTTTATTTTTGATTAATGTGCATACTACAAGAACTTAAAACTTGATCCCTTTTTTCTCTTTCTCTTTCTCTTTTTTTTTTTTTTTGGGGGGGGGGGTGTGTCTGCATTTTTAGCACAATTCCCTCATTGCTATTCATTCCTCACCTTAGGGTTTCTCCTCCTCTGAAACATGAGGATGAGAACCCCAAGTTTATTCACTGATGCTCCGTGCGGGTCCCTACAGGGCTGTGCAAGGCTCAGACACGGGGACAGCTCAGGGTCTGCTCTCAGCTGCTGGGACAGCGCCTGTGCCTCTGGAGAAGGCAGTGGGCTGACGATACAGAATGACAGGACTCAGCGCGATGCTGTGGTCCATGTGCCTTACGGCTTCTGGGCTGGGGAGAACAAGTGCTTATTGCTCCCGGGCAGTGGCACTCCCAAACTCTCCCTCAACTCTCCTTCTTCGCCCTTCTGCCATGCAGCGACAGCCAGCACAGCCTTTGCCCCCGTGCCCATCGCTGCCGTGGGTTGTGACTGCGGTGGGGAGACACCTCCGGCAGGGCAGAGCCGGCACGTCGCGGCCCACGGGGGCTTATTTGTGTCCAGGAGGCAGCAAACCCTGCGCCTGAAGACGTTTTTCCAGAAAGCTCTTTGGCTGGGCGAGTGCCGCGGGGTTTCCATGGTGGCCGCGGGGCTGGCGCGGCTCCCGCGGCGCGGCGCTGCCCTCTAGTGCCAGGAGCGGCTCCGGGAGCGCGGCATTCCCGGCTCCCTCGGCACGGGACACCCCGGCACGGGACACCCCGGCACGGGACACCCCGGCACAGGACCTGCCTGGAACGGGTCGGGGTCCGGCTGCTCCACCTTTCCCTTTGTCTTGGTTTGACCCGGCTCGCTCGTTGTCCCCATCCCTGGTGGGGAGGAAAATAGGAAAAAAAAAACCAAAAAAGGTAAACTCCAGGGTTTGAGATAAGAACATTTTAATAATGGCAGCAAAACAAAATATAATAATACGAATCATACTAATTATACCAATAACAGCAATAATAATAATAACAAGAATAATAATGATGATATAATAATTGTAATGAAAAGGAGAGAGAGGAATAAAACACAAGAGAAACAAGTAATGCCCAGTACAGTTCCAATACTCTCCCTGATGCCCAGCCCCTCGCTGAGCAGTGGTAGGCAGCTCCCAGCTAATTCCCCTCCAGTTTATATACTGAGTGTTATGTTCTCTGGTATGGAATATCCCCTTGGGCAGTTCTGGTCAGCTCTTCTGGCTATGCTCCCTCCCAGCTTCTTGTGCACCTGCTTGCTGGCAGAGAATGAGAAAGCACTGTTAGAAACAACTAAATCATCAGTGTTTTATCAACATTATTCTCAAAACACAGCACTGTACCAGCAATTAGGAAGAAAATTAACTCTATCCCAGCCAAACCCAGGATATCCTAGTTAAATTTTTTTTACCTGTGCCTGTGTGTTTAGTTATCTGTATTTCTTTGTAGGTTTTTTTTTAATTTTTTTTTTAATGGATTGAATAATTTTACAAAAATATAATAATTTTCTACTGTAAGATTTTTTTTGTTGAATTTACAATTCAAAAAATAAAAAGAACCACTCTAAGCCTTAAGTCCATTTTAGGTGTTCATGTGCTGTTGAGATTTGATTTAGTTTTATTACATTGAAAGAATCAATGTTACTGTAATACAGAAAATACTTAAACTGAACTAGGTATAGGGCTTTTTTTGTTTGTTAATAATTAATTAAGTAACAGTGCTGTAAGTAGGAGAACAGTACCTGAAGTATAATTGGATTATAAACTACATTAATCATCAACAAAGTTAAATATTATACATGATACATACAATAGATCTTGTGAAGCTCTATAGTTTCCATTTTCTTTGTGTCATTTTTGTTGATCAATATTTCTATAGTCTCTGTTTATTATTATATAGGTATATCTAAAAATGTAGATGTGAAGTTAATCCTCACAAACCGTGCTTTAGCAATCTGCTTTCTAGGTGTTGACTTTGTTTTCTAATCACGCATAGTAATCATACGATGATGAAAAATGAATAGTGAAAGTGAAAATATGATGGATGCAGTAAAAGTGCAGTTTAAATTATTTAGCTTGTATTCTTTTATTCTTATTTTGACATCAGAAGTGTTTCTAGAGGAAATAAAGTGACAAAACCTAAAATTTCTTTGAAAGAAACTTGAACATAACAATGGTAATCAATCCAAGCCCATGTTTTCCAGATACATTATTCAGATTGGGTGAAGCTTATTGTTTTCTTTATATTATAGATTCACTAACTTAGAAATACTGAAGGGTATTAGTTTTAATAGCTCTCAGTTCCTGGTCTGCTTTGTAAGTAAACTATTGCCATCAGCATGGGTAGGCTACTTCTTTTATCACTTACTTTGCAGTGATATAAGGAATTAAGTTCACTTACTAGAGATCCAGAAATATAAATACGTGTCCTTATAAGGAGGAAGATATACATCATCCTATGTAAGGCAATCCAGTAAGAAATACATTATGTGTGATTCATAGAGACCATGACCTTTTCCAAGTCTAGCAATTTAAATATATTTTGTTGAATATAAGATAGCTGTGGTCTTGAAAGCCATCTTCTTTATTCCATTGTTTTCTAATATTTCTTTTGTAGCCACTCTTGCTGACCTGGATGAAAATCTTAATATTTTCAATGTACTTTTCTTAGATTCCTATCTACATAACTGGCAAACGCTGTGGTTTCTCTGGAGTAGACCAACTGTAAACATATAATAACCTCTAAACTCATGCTTTCAGTTCACTGTTTGTGAACATGTGGTCCCAGTGTGCCACAGCTCTTGGATGGCATTTTGTATTGTTTTACCTTTCAGCTTGTAATTATTTTCTACTTTACAGCTACAGATCTAGCAACTTACTTGACAAAAATCTAGCATCTGGTAAATCTGCATGCAGTTTTCCTGATGCCCAGAACTCACTGCCAACCACAAGAGACAAGCAAAGTAAGAATCCTGTGTTTTTGCTGGCTCAGGGTCCAGTCTATGCTTTCTGAGGGCTTAAGTAGAACTTAAGCGACTCACCGGTCTTTCATCCTCACCATGCCCCAAAATCATTTTTCGCCAAGCCCTTGGTTCTAAACCTTCTCTGTGTGTCACTGTATGTCATTGCAGAGCAAACTTTGAGGAATTTCCCCATGGATATTATCATCTTTACTAGAATACTCCCAATGACAAGGAAGGGCAGTTGATGTAGGGGAAGGGAGGTAGAAACTGCTGCAGGAATAATTCCAGCCTCAGAAATAATAATAATAAAAAGTGATGAAACCCAGGAAAACTTTGTAACGTGTTTCTTTAGAAAGAAAGGCACCAAGTAAAACTGGGGACAGGGCAAGTGCATTATATTTGCTTTTGGCAAGCATGGTGTGGAACCTTCATATTGCGATTAGAGAAATTTACTTTGCAAGAGTAAATTTTTGCTGCAGGGGAAGGGTACACACATAACAGATTTAGTGGAATATGTGTTTTCTATTTAAATACATGAATTAGAACTGAGTGCAAAGTGCTGTTTGCACATCAATAATTGCCTTGTGTCCAACTGCCAGCCAGGCTTGACTGCTCAGCAAACACTGAAGAGGGGGCTGATTGCTGTCTTCATATCTGCTCTTTGTCCTTGACTACTGCATGCAGTTTTGGTTTGTTCTTTTGTTGCAGGGTGACTGATTGACACAAACCATCCTGAGGTAGGAATAAACCTCTATGTGTTTTCTCAAAAGGTGAAATATCTTGAGGATAAATGACATCTCTGGTGTGGTTGATCTCACCTAGTTTACCTCATGATGCAGCTAAAGTGCTTTTTCTTCAGCATAGCTGCATGCAGATACAGCTTATGTGTTAGTTACCTTCCAGGGTCAGATTATAACTTTTTCTGACCGGGGAGTAAAAGCTTACAGCAACAGTTCCACAGGAGCTGGTAACTCCATTGTCATTTGAAGGGGAGTGTGGATATGTGTGTCATTTTGGTTAGGCAGTTGGACTGTGATAGTTTATATTTCAGGCAGAAGCAACTGGTTTCCAGGACTGTGGACATGGATGTTATTTATCATGGCCAATACAAAGACCTTTTTCTCTCTGGAGTGCATGATATCAACTACAGATCTCTTTATTTACTTCTCCTGTTGTATTCTAATCCAGTCTCACAGAAATTCACCATAGATCTAAATTATAGAGAGGAGTAAGCCTATTAGTCACTCATTCCTTTTGAAAATAAAAATAAATAGTAATCAGGCTTGGAATTACTTAAACAAGGCTGCAGCTAATATATCACTGATAAAAACCAAGCAGACATTTTGATTTTCCTAAAGCTGGTTTGAAAAAAAAAAAAAAGCAGAAGTGGACAAACCACAGCAAAGAGGAAGAAGGATAGATAAGATCTGGAATAGCTTCTGAAAGGTTGCATAGCCTGGAATGGGTAAGGCTGGGAAAGAAACAGCTGGAAGAGGTCTAAAAGTCACAAGTGATAGGAAGAAAGTGAACAAGGAAACCTCTTTCTTCCCACATAGGAACAAAGGAACATCAGCTAGAACTTGAAGGTGGCAGGTTGGAGACATGAGGGCTCTGCCTACAGTGCATGGATATGTTGCAGTACCCCTTGCTTTGGGATCCCTCAGGTGTGAGGAGTTTCAGAGCATACCAATGGATCAATTCAGGGCAGGGGCAGGTTAACACAATGGCTGTTAAACACAAGAGGCTCACTCTACCCGCTGGCATTTTCTGGCTGCTCTTAAGATGCTTAAGGGTGCCCATAACATCTCCCTAGGACTGGTGCAGAATCTGTGGTGGAGCCGAATATGTCACAGGAGGGAGCTGAAGGCCCAGTGGGGTGTCGTTGGGCACCTGGTGTTGGGAACCTGAGGGGATATGGATGTGCCCAGCAAGGGGTGAGCCAAGTGCTGGGGCTTGGGCAGCACTGATGAGATGTAGCAGGTGAGCTTAGCTGGCATCTTGGTCGGTGGACAGGTGAAATGCTTCTGTTGCTGGAGGACAGGTAGCAGGTAGAGGAGTGTGTAAATGGCCTTAAAATGAAGTAAGAGGTACCTTGTGATGCATGCCAAGAAAAGCTATTGAGTTTTGTGTCTGAGCAGTGAAACTCGGAGAAACACAGAAGCCACAAGTTTTGATTTCCAAAATATCTGCTAGGTTGCCAGGATGTGTCAAATCTCTGAAATATTTTACTTAGGACTCACTAACTTTATGGTCTTGGGTAAGATTGTTTCACTTTTTCATGGTAATTTCAGAACAGTTCTGGGCCTCTTGTACGGATTGTCACGTGTGGTGAATTGCAGCCGGCTCTGCTGGTGTGCAGCTCACCCTGGCCAGAGTCCTCCGCTTTGCTTGTGCTGAGGAGCACCTTTAGGGCACCATGGGGCAATGGAAACCCCATTTTTTTAGCATGGGGGCAAACCAGCATGGGGATCTGACCTCTCTGCCAGCACTGCAGGACATGCAGCCAGGCAGTGGGAAGGACCTGGGTAAGGCAAAGGCCAGTGGCTCTGGTTGTTTGCAGCCCACCGAAAGCCCTGAGAGTGTTTCATGTCAGTGGTGCAGTCAAGTCCTGTGAACTGATCCTGGGGCCAGTCCTTCCATCAGGGGCTGAAGCTGAAATTGCTCTCTAAACACTAGCCCTTCCTCATGAACTCAGAGGCCGGGAACTGGGCCCTAATTCACTTCCTGCATCCTAACATGCAGCACTTTGGCTTGCACAAACTTTCCTGGAGCTGTACAAGGGCTTTGCTGAAGTCTTTGCTATTCTCTCTCTTACTGCTGGATGTGTGGAGGAGAGTGTAGATACCTTCCATGCCATCACCCTGCATAGGCTTAGCCATTGCCCTGATGGCACATAATGCCATCCATCCATAATGCCACTTCAGACTTGCCTTGCTGTTACTTACCTGTTGCGTTCAGTTTTCTTTTTATGGTGGCCAAATCAGAACTTTCCATCACAGAACTAGGAAGGCATCTGTCTTTGATTGTTGGCTACAGTCAATCTTACTGCTTCTGAGTTTCGAATGCTCTCTTCCTGTTATTACTTTACATTTACTGTGGATTTCTTGAAGAGAGCGCTGCACTGGCTGTGAACTCCCTTGGAGAGCCTCATGGCAGCGCTTTCTGAAATAAAGCTCTGCACAGGCTGTAACTAGAGCCTGCTGATACTGATGTTACTTTAATGCAGTTGACATAGATTGAAATGAGTAACTCCACTGATATAGAAGTTTAACTGACTCTCTGTTGAGTCTGGCTGGTGCTTTATAAAGTAGTACATAACTTGGATAATATGTACAATGACACTGCTTTGCAATCTGTGTCATGCTCCAAATTTTGATAAACTATCTTGTTTTAATCTTACATTTCTTTTACAAGTAACCAGTCCTGTATACTTATGCCAAACCACTATGATATACACTTTTGTTTATCCTAAATAAGAAAGAAAGATAAGATCTTAAACAAATGTCAAAGACAAAATGCCTGAAAGATCAGAGTTTTCAAATGACTGTTTTTTTTAAACACTTAAAAGAAGCATAGTCTTTTATATATATATATATATGTCCAGCAAGTTTTAGTAGAAAAGTGACTTGCTGAATTTGTCATAAATGGTCAGATTGTACCCTGTGCTCAAATAATGTAATCTAACTCAAATGTTGTGGTTCCTGTTTGCTTACCTGACAGAACTAGATGGTATGTTTGTGGAACTAGAATCATAGAATCATTTAGGTTGGAAAAGACTTTTAAGATCATGAAGTTCAACCATTAACCTAAAACTGACAAATCCACCACCAAACCATGTCCCTAGAGTATAGCTTTGCCTCATTAAACTCTAGCTAGTTAGTCTAGAACTTTCGCAGAGTAATTTCATTAGTCTAAATGGCTACCGTTACTAGACTGTGTAAATGTGTGCATAGGTATAAATGCATGTATCCTCTTGCTAAGATACCTGTCACAGAATTCACCAGTACTTCTCATCTATTTCCATGTAAACTGTCTTCCCCCCAGCTATTATCCAGTCAATGAATGTATGATATGATGTGGATTGTATGCTATTTTCTTAAGCTTCACATAAGGAAATGAATTCTGAGGGGGATTTTTCATTGTAGATTTAACCTAGAGTATGCGTAAATATACCTCATAGCCTGTTTTTTCTGACTTATGTTTGCTATATATTCTGAAAGATTTGTAAAATATAGTTTGATTGCTAGTGGTTCCACTTATTCTTGCTTTATATGGTACTGCATTATGCCACACTAGGAATGCTGACTATTTTGTGTGTAGACAAAGGCACAGCTGATGATGAGACTAGGCTGTTTTATCAGTCTAGATGAAGTCAAACAAAGAGTGTTTTTATCCTGAGCACTGACTAAGCAAAAACTCTCATGGGCGTTTAAAAAAACCCTCCAACCATAATAGAGAAACCCCAATCCACTGAACAAGTCTCACGAGGAATCAGAAGGCCCTGGTTCCTTTCCTTCATTTGCTGAAGGGACTCTCAACCCTGTGCTGATGGAGATGTCTCTCAGGGGAAAGGATTAAAAGTGCTACATCGTTTTGATTCCTGGGGTTGCTGGGTTTGGTTTCTGCACTACCCTCTTCCTTCTCCTGTTGGTATTGTGAGCAGCAATCCCCACAAAACACACCCCAGCTGTGCTCTTCAAAGACAGTTCCTTTCTATTAAAGCCCAAATTGCTCCGTACCTCAAGGAGATGCAATAGAAATAGGAACTTATTTTAGAGCAGCTGAAATCTCCTGCCTAAATCCTAGGATTTATAAGATATACAATCATGTATCTGTGGGGTTGATTCTGAGAAACTGCTTTCCCACTAAAACTCTGCAGAAAGCAAGCATTTGCAGCTAGATGGAGCGGTGTTCAGTTCCCTCTCCCATCTAAAGGTGCTCAGTCTCTTGTCTTCCAGTTTACCAGGAAATGCTAAACTTGTATAGTTGATTGACAGATTTCACAGAATATTCTGAGTTGGAAGGGACCCACAAAGATCATCAAGTCCAATTCTTAAGTGAATTGCCCATATGGGGATTGGACCCGCAACCTCAGTGGTACTAGCACCATGCTCTGACCAACTGCTCTGAGTGTCTTAGTTCTTTCTTTTGGAGGAAGGTCCTTTAAGTTTCTCCTTTTGCAAAAATAATTAAATCTTAGGGAGGCAAGACCAAAAAAAACAAAAAACAAACCCGTGTAAAGATAGTTGTTGGGGGTATTTGTCTGAGTAAGGGACTGCCTATGTTGTGGATGCTTAGTGCTCCACACCCACTGAAATAGTTCCGTATGCAGTACAGGAAGAGTTAATTTTTAACGATCCCACTCTGTGTATTTGTCCTTCTCTGGCCAAGAAAAAAAAGACAAAATTCCAAATCAAAAGATAAACCAAGAAAAAAATATTGCCCATTGAAGATGGAGGAGCTGTAGTAAGAAGGATCAAGCAGTTAATAAGAACACTCACCTTCCTGACAAATGCTGGTTGCTTGAATCTAGTCAGCTATGACAACAACCTGAAATCCATTCTCTTACTTCCTGTCAGTCTCTGAAGTGTTCCAGTTGTATTTTCTGAGAAAGAGCTGCCTTAGGCAGCCATATATGGAAGAAAATTCCAGTTGGAGAAGTCCAGCAGATTGAAAGTGAGTGCCTAAGAGAAGTGGGCTTCAGGTCACATTGCTCACTCAGTTATTTCCATTGCCAAGGCAATACCCCTGCTCACTGCAGAGGCCTCATGGTTCCAATTTTCTGCACCTGTTTTCATGAGAAGATGCATTCCTAGTTCCCTAAAGGGGATTCCTGGTTGGAGTACGTAATCAGAGGAGTGTTGAGTCTTGCAGCACCTGAGCCCATAAATGTCTCCCATTTGTCTCCTTGTCTGTCAGTGAAACACAGAGCACTCAGTGGACAGTAACTATATGCTATCACAGTTATGCAAAATATGGAGGAAAATTATTCTAGGAAAAATTCTAAATCAATTATATGCTTGATCCACGTCCACTGAGGGACACTAGAGCAGAGAGGCAGCAAACAACACAAGCGTAGTGGTGGCTCTGACGAGGGATCTGGAAGCCAAACCAGGGAAGAGAGGAGAGGGAGCATCTTTTGTTATCCACAGAGCTGGCAGCGAGCATCTTGGCTTGAGGATATTGCCTTAAGGTAGTACCTTTCTAATGTCCGTGATCAAAGCTGTCTGCAATAATAATCTGGTTCTTCAACTTGAACCATCGCATTTCAGTGCAGAATATATGAGAAGCCATGTGGTTGTCAGGAATATCAGTCTCTGCCAGATTCTTCTGCATTAATCATCTATTTTGCATCTTGCAGGGGTTGCTGGGAACATGTCACTCCTTCTCATCAGATACTCCCACATCAAGTAGACTTAGAGTACCTTCATTATTCTGTACAGTTCAATACAACTAATGCTCTTTTGATCATTGCTTACGTGCTACACTTTATTTTGGATGTATTTCACCCATAAAGTACTATCACTGGGGACCTTCTGGAAAATGTTTAATTGGTAGGAATTCAGGAATATTGTTAAGAAAGCACAGTTCACATAGGTGGTTTGACACATCTCTCATTCCTGCCTAAGATTTCACATTTCATCTGTATGCACACCACCCAGCTGTTCTGTCAATAGACTGAGTGATTATGGTTGTTGTTTTGGGGTCTTTTTCTGACAATAGTTCTTTTTAAAAGTAAAACCCTGGACACACTGAATGAAAGGTACTATACTAACTGTACCTTTCATTGTCCACGCTCTCAAAGCAAAATTTTGTCCAGGTTAGGAACTTACCTGTTGGTGCTTCACATGATACCTTTTTACCTGCTGCATGGAGGCTCACTGTCCCAGTAGCTTGCAGATGTTCTTCCATTCCCAATTTGTCTAAAACATGTCATGAGAATGACTTAATGGGGATAGATCTGTTCAGAGTGAATGAATGAAACGTTTTATAGGCTGGCTATGGTCTTGCCAGTGAGAGCACTCTTGAAACACATGATGATATCAGGAGAAAATTCTTTACAGAGAGAGTAATCAGGCATTGGAATGGGCTGCCCAGAGAGGTGGTGGATTCACCATCCCTGGAGATTTTTAAACGCAGATTGGACGTGGCACTGAGTGCCATGATCTAGTAAATGGACTGGATTTGGACCAAGGGTTGGACTCGATGATCTCGGAGGTCTTTTCCAACCCAATCGATTCTATGATTCTATGATTCTATTCTATGACAGCCTGGATAGTCAGTAAAAAGCTCAAATTCAACTGCTTGAAATGCCTCATGCTAAAAAAAAAAGAAGAAAGTGTGGAGTTTCTGAAAGAATCTTTTTGGAAATGGAAATGAACTGATTAGGGATCACCTTTTCCTTTGAAAATGGGCTAAGCATTATAAACTGCAAATTTTCCAGCAAATTCTGCTGTACCTTTGTGCCAAAACTTGGCAAATGAAGTTAATCTGAAATGTGATATATTATTTTTAGCTTTTAGAAAAATAGGTTGCTTGAAACTTGGAATGCCATGATAACAAAATAATCTTTAACTTTACAGAAAAACTTTAATGGAATACAGAAACAAGAGTTATTTCCCTGTTTTATTTCATAATGGAGATAAATTAAGAAACTAATTAAAGTGTGGATAACTTGGCCACAGTTTGGGAGATTTTGAGGAACAAAGCCTTTTTTCACTCATTTAAAAAAACTGACATAAAATATAGGAGGGTATTTTTAGCAGAAGTGCTCTGAGGTAATGAATTGAATCAAACAAGTCTCTTAATTTGCTCCTTTATTTTCATTATATTTCAAAATTCATATTCTGCTTCAAGCAGAGATGGCCTTTGCAATTTTATACTCTCTGAGAATGCTGGATAAATTGACCATAAATTGGAATTTATACAATGAACTGTCAGTGAGATTTAGCTTTGTTCAGAGATCTGAATAAGAATTATGCTACATGTAACTCATATTAAGGCCTCTGTGGAGAATGAGATTGTACAACTCTAAGATAATACATAATTGATTTTATCTTGGAAGTGTATACGATTGCTTTTCTTTGTATAAGATGAATGAATCTGACAGACAAAATATGGCATTTAAAACACAAAAGACAAGTCATTATCCATTGATTTCCTTCCTGTCCTTATGATACAATCTGAGTTCTTTCTCCTTATTTTCTCCTACTGGAGCTCAAGTTAGGTTGCCTCATTTTCTCTCATTCAATTTATGGTTATTTAGGAGGTGTAGTAGCAGTTGTATTACCATCAGCACTTCACCTTGAGAAACCCATCTGGAAGTGTTCATGATCTGCAGCAATTGCTTGGATCTCTTTGCATAATAATTACAATAATTATGATTGTATTTAGAAGAAAATGGCAAAATGATAATAAAGGTGTGCGTTCCCTGTTGAAGAGATATGCACAGGAACAGCAACAGTGGGTACAGCAACCTTGACTCTTCAGGGCACTCCCGGTTTCTCCAGCCCAGCTCTCCCTTTTTGTGAAGTGACTGAGCTGTCTTCTTGTCTCAGCAGAAAGCAGACAGCTCTGTCTGAAAGCTGTGAGCCTACCATGGATGATGGAAGTCTTCCAAGCTTTTCCAGGTTGCCAGTTTGAAGTAATGCCCCCCCCCCCAAAAAAGAAAGTTATGGAGGAAATAGATGAGGTGGCTTTTGAATCATAGAATCCTGGAGAATCCAGTGAATCCTGGAGAGCTAAGAAAATTTCAGAGACTTGGAAAAGTGCTAATGAAGTTCAAATGTCAAAAAAAGCTAGAAAATGGAACCTAGGAAACACACACACACACTCTCTCTCTCTCACCCGCTTACGTAAGTCCAAATTCAATTATAATATTGTAGCAGGATAGGTTAAGAAACATGAATAATGTCAGTCAATATGGTTTGATGGCAAGGAAGACTTGTCAAATAAATCCATTATGTTTCTTTAACAGGACTGTAGATTGGTTGATGGAAAGAACTGTCTGGATACAGAAGCAATTTCATTTCTCCAAAATATTTGGCTCGGTATCACAGGGTATTTTGATTAAAACCTACAACTGTGTTGGGAGGAATAAACAACTGTCTCATTTACAGGTTTGACTGTGTCTTTTCCTAGAGAGGATCTGCAGAGACTGGCTATTGACTGAAAGATGCTCAGTACTTTTGGCAATGGTCTAAATGAAAACATGGCTGGTAAAATGTGCGGAGGACACATGGATGCTAAAATTATGTGGATTCTTCTCTAAATAGTTTCTGTTGATTATTTTGTTGTGTTAATTTAAGTGCAATGTAATCAGTTGAGAATGAAGAATAAAGACATACAGTCAAGGACCATCAGGCAGATGCTGAGATGAAGCTTTGTCCCTGATGGGTAGGGTGGCAGTTGAGTGCTGCAGGCTGCTGGTGGCACTTCCCAGCAGACACAGAGGTGCTGGTGGGGGATCCCAGGGGGGCCACCCACAGCAGCAGAAGCAAGGAGCTCTGTGAGGGGCATGCCCTCAGCGACTTCTGTTCCTGTGGCAGGAGAGGAATGGAGGTCCCCAGACCGCTGAACACAAATCTAGAGGGAAATAAAAGGATCTGACAGGAGTAGGCTTTCCTGCCTTGCAGTCAAAGGCACAGCAAGAACCTATGGCTGAAAATTAAGTTAAATTAACATCAGTTTTGGTGTGGGACTTGGGGATTTAGCCACAACTCTCCATGTAGAGCTTGGAATATGAACATCGGCCTACGTAGAAGGGGATGATACAGCAGGATGAAACAGGTACTAAGGCTGAGATCAGCCACCACATTTGCTACTCTTCACTTCCAACCTCACATTACCTGTGACTTCTACAGCAATTATAGAGTTTTCTTGCCAAATGTGTGTGTTACATGTCCAAACACGTTTTCTCAGGTGAGGTATACAGCCTTTCTCAGAATGACAGTGCTACTGTGACTCCCAGCCTAGGGAGAATTTTAACACAGAAGTAAACCTGGCCATCTCTCTTAACAGGATAATACAGAATTGAGCCCAAAGGCCCTTGAAATCACTGCAAATTGTTTGCTGTTTCAAAGGCTTAAGAAGAACCCAGCAAAATATAGAACAGATTGTGCTAGTCTAGTGAAAAAAGAAAAGATGTATACCGTTTTATGCATTTGAGATATAACTTGTGAAAGCACACTGTAAATCTTTAGTAGCACACTTTCAAATGTAAATATTCATATGACTGCTTTTTAAAATAATGCTACTTGACAAGCTGACAGTGAAATTTTAAAAAAAATTCACATTCATGTGTATATGTGTAGGCTAAATAAAGATGTGTAAATACAAATATAAATATTATAATAAAAATTTTCATGCCTGTTATCATATAATATAAAAGAAGAAAAGTGCAAAACTGACTGGTGGGTGACTTTAGTATTTAAACCAGCAGAAATAAGCAATTTGTTCTCAAAATTCAGGAGGTACAGAAGTCCTACATGAGCTGTATATTTGAAAAATAGAGTTCAACTAACTTGGTGAAATAATTTTCAGTTATTTTGAGCCCCAGGGTACACTTCTGTGGATCCTGTGTAGTCAGCCTTTGCAGTCAATGGAGAGAACAGGCTTTCAGAGATGGCTCATCTGTCTGCTATAGAAACCCATCTGGATCTCTCTCTCTCACTGTGCCTACTTCTTTCTGTTGCCTACGGAGAGCATGAATATGAATCATGTGAATCCCATCCGCTGCATGTACAGCACATATATGGCTATAGGAGTTTGGCTGTTTGCTGCTCCCAGCCTCTCTGGCAGCTCTCTGTGGCTGTTCTGGTCTCTGCTGTCTGACCAGTGGCTCCTGCCCACAGCACGGTCTCATCCCCAGGTCCACTGCTGCTGTGTGACCAACTCACCATCTCAGTCCTTGGCCCAGAGCTGTTGCATTGCAGCAGTGCTGGTTGTCTGCTTTTAGGTTTTCCTTGGGGGCACAGTCACTTGTTTCTAAACAATCTGGTAGTTGTGCATTGGGGATCCAGCAGCATCATCATCAATGGGGCAATTGTGGGTTATATCCTGGCAGTTCTCAGAGGTCAATGTACCGGAGCGGTACTGTGCAACAGCTGCCTGTTTTCCCTTTCTTTACCAAAAATCACAGATCTGTTGGAGGCTAATAGGTCTTCAGCAAAGGACTCTACTTATGAAGGCTTTAGTGGTCATTTGAGAGGCTGCATAGCAAGAAGAGATGGGAGCATGGGGAGTGAAATAAGGCGGAGGTGCTGGTGGGTACCAGACAGCTTTTTGTTGCGTGTCATGCAGGCTGAAATACAAGAATTCATGTTCACGCATAAAGCACTGCCAATTTTTTTATTCTTTTTGTCATTATGCATCCACATTTTACAGTTTTTCAGGGAAGAAATAAATTGGTCAGATACAGGTACACAGCTGCAATGAGCTAATGATCATAGAGTAGAGCAGTTCTGTGAGAAAAAGGAGTTTCTGGTGGGGTTTCAGTGCATTAGTAGAAGCCTCTTCTCTGCAAGATGACTCCAGAGCTTACTGCATCAGTCAGTGCTGTTGGACTGCAGTTACTGTAATGGTGGCATCCTGCTGCCCTGATCTCTCCTCATAAACATCCCTCTAGCAGTGAGGACATCTTGGTCTTCCAGAACTTCTTGGCTTCTGTCCAAACCCTTGGGTGCTCTGGCCTGACCCTTAGCAGCACTCAAAGACTTCTGAGGATATGGAGGCCAAGGCTAAGGTGTCTCTGGAGGGCTTAGCGCAGGGGTACTGTTCTTCCTGCCCTCCAGAGCGCATTGAGACTCTGTTTCATAACAGCTTACGCCCAATTCCTTTGTATTTCCCCCATGCTGCCATTTCATTCTGCAGAGGCTGTGACAGTTTCAGTCAGGGACAGGCAGGTTTCTGGCAAAGCCTTTAGTACATTAATCAGACTTTATTCTTAGGGAAAATAGAAGAGGGAAGCACATGCAAACTGCCCCTTATATATCAATATCTCCTTTCCTTGAAACAAGGCAAACAATGCAAGGTTGTAATAAAAACCATAAACAAGGATACAAGCTTGCAAAGTGTTCATGAAATAAAATAGAAATGTTTGAGTTCCCCTAGGCAGATCCCCAAAATGTCATATTTAATGTCTATTGTTAGATCAGTATGGTAGTTTACAAGTACCTAGGGAGAGGTGAGCTAGGTGGAACAATATTGTATCATGTAAACATATATCAAGTGGTATGAATAGTAAGAACACACAGAAAATGCAGGATGTGCTCTACAGCGTCTGTATACAGAGACAGAATAATCAAGACTGGTTTCATTTTAATTTTTATATGTTCTGCATGAATATTATGGCTTTTTCAGTAAAATAAATGCATTGCAATGTTCTGGATATTAAAAACACTTCTTGAAAATACAAGGGCTCTTTTGTCAGTGCGTTGGCAGTATATTGCATGGTGAGTTGCTCTTTACTAACCTTTATAGCAACTTGTCCACTTAATGTACATATCATAGAATCATAGAATATGCTGAGTTGGAAAGGACCCATTAGGATCACCAAGTCCAACTCCTGGCCCTGCACAAGACACCCTAAGAGTCATATCATGTGCCCAAGAACACTGGCCAAATGCTTCTTGAACTCAGAGAGGCTTGATGCTGTGACCACTTCCCTAGGGAGCCTGTTCAGTGCTAAACCACTCTCTGGGTGAAAAATACGAATATCCAACCTAAGCCTGACATTTCTGTTACCCTTCCCAACATATTTGTGTAAATATTTTTTCCTTTGTGTGCTTGCATGCCTTTCTATAAACATATTTATATTTCTGAGTAAATCTCTCACAGTTAATTAAGAAATTATGTCAGCAGAGGTAGAAAGTTGTCACGAGAGAAGGGTCCCCTGCAGCTAGAGTGCCATAGTTATTATTGAAGCATTTATTAAAAATAAATGTAAAAGCAAAACAAACAGGCTCTGAATGTGAGGCATGTATCTTGTGACAGCGCTCAGTTCCAGCGACCTTTAAGTCTCCTAAGTGAGGGGATTAATTATGTCGATGCCCCCTGCCTCTCCCTGTGCATTACTACAGCGTGTTCAAAGAGCTGTGTTGTACGTGCAGCTCATGAATGAATCCCTGCATTTCAGTCACCCCCTCACTCGCTGCATCAAAATGCGAGCTGCTCTCCATCTGGAGTAAGGAGTAGAATATCTTTCCTATCTGGATGACAGCTGTGAAATACGTCCCTCCATCTTTCCTGTTTAGTCTGTAATCTTCCCTCAACTTTTGGGATCCACTCCAATTATGCAGCACCTTAGACATTACAGCGATGGCTTGTCAGTGACAGCTGCTATAGGAAGCCCTAATACAGATGGATCATTCTGCTCCATTCACTCCAATTTCTTGGGTTTGCTTGCTTTGACAGAACCTTCATTTTCAAACGGGGTGTGCCTTCTTTTCCTCTGTCCAGGGACATATGAGCTTCCATGCAGGATCAGACTTGGTATCATACTAATGTAATATCCTGCTTAAAACAGATTCTTCAGAATAAAATGAAAGTCCCATTTGGCAGACTTGTAATTAAAAATGCCTTTGCGGGAGAATTTTCTGACACTCCTAACAGTTCTATTGAATTTTAGATAAAGAGAATATAAATTTTATATAAAGACATAAATTTTATATAAAGAGAATACAAATTTATAGGTCAATGCTGCACGTTCTTTATATTTTGCAATGAAGTAGGAACAAAAATACTAATTCAGATAAACATGTGGTGTTTCTTTTCAAAGTGGTTTTGTTTTCTGCCTTTGCAAGTCAATAAATTAAGTCCTGACACAGTAGCTGTATTTCTTCAGTTCCTCTTTAACTTCTGAAAATTAGAAATCATCCTTCCTTGTCATTTCTATTTTGAGGGAACTAAGCTGATGGAGCAGCATTGATACGTGTAGATGCTTTAGCTTCTGCCAACGTCACTTTGCTATGAACAGAGTTTCAGAAAAGAATCCATCTTCTTGTTAGGAAACAGAGCTGGTGCCAAGCACGTGCTACATATACGTCCTTCTGCTGTCTGCTTACCATCAGATAAGATAAAAGATTGGAAAGAACGCAGCTGAGAACTACTGTGCACAAACAAGTGATCTAATCAGAAAACCCACTGAGAAGCCAGGATTCACCCCTGTTGCCTCCACCTGTCTTGAAATGATGTTTCCTCTGCTGCTTTCATTCTCTTTATTCCTCCCCATAGTCATTCTCCATGGCCTGCACATTGAACCCAGATTTAAGTCTTTGTTGCCAGAAGACCTCTTCTCAACTGACGGCTTTTTGTTCTTGCCTCCCTCCTTCCCCCAGGTATGTTCTTGTCTGGCGTGCAGTGTAACTGCAGCCTTCCATCAGACAGTTTTTACTCTTGCATTTTGCTTGCTGAATTCCATCCACACTCCCCTGCTCCCTGTGAACACAATGCTGAAGCGCTACCCTGTTATTCCCTGTATTCCATGCTCTTCCCTCTTCACACTCCACTGCAGCTGGGAGCATTATGTGATACAAATAAAATAACAGATTAACTGATTAGCTTTTCTCTCTCCTTGTGAAGCAGTTATATAAACTGATTCTATTTGTTGTCAATTTATGCATAAGCCTTTGCTGAGTAGTTGAGATACATATTTTCTAGTCTGTGGGTACTTCACAAACTGCTTACTTTGATTATTAGCTTTTCAGTGTGTGATTAGTCATCTAAATCACAGGGTATCAGCATTGCCAACTTTAAACATTACAGAATCATGAGTCAGCCTCAAAAAATCATGGGATTGTTTAAAAATTGTGTGGGTTTTTTACTATTAAAATACTTTTGCAGTTTGGATTTTACTTGGTTTTTTGAGCATTTAGATTTTACTTGCTTTAAATTTTCAAAATTTTCTTTGCAAGTTTGGATTAGAACACTTCTTAGTAAAGGAAGTTATGTTTACTTTGTAGTCTCCTGATTAAATAATCTGGATCATCAACAAGGAATTATAGAAAGTAAAATAAAAAACTCAAGAGTTGACAGTGCTATACCATATTTTCTGCTTTCTTATTGTATGACTGAAAATTTTTACACATAAAATAAGGAATACCAAATAAAGATGAATAGATATAGCAATTTTCAACATTTATTTAAATTCAAACAATTTAAAGCCTTCACACTAAAGGGTGTTAGGCTCAGTTTTATTAATGATGTCCCTGCAGCCTTCAGGAGATAAAAAAAGTGCATATAGAAGGCTAACTAATTCATTTTGGGATTCAGCTGTGTACTCAACATTCACCTTGCTCCCAGCCATGTCTCTCTCACCTATGGTCCTCATGGAAGAAATTACCTTTGCTGCCACCAGAACTGGCTGTCTAGCTCATGACCCACCTTGGTTTGAAGGCACTAGACAGAGGGTTTCTGGGTTTCTAGGTTTGAGGGCACCAGACAGACAGTATCTAGGTTTCAAGTTTGGAAGGCACCAGACAGAGGGCTTCTGGATGTGTAACCAATTATTTTTTTCTTGCTTGTGCTTCCCACCGCTTCTCCAAGCTGCTAATGCTGCTTCCATCACCAGCACTCCACTTGGGTATTAGTAGAGGAGCATAAAAAAGCAAAGTCTTCAAACCCCTTAAATGTGACAGTGAGTCTGCTGTCAGTTGTGAACTCTGTGTCTTGTCTAGGAGAAAGTATGTCTATACAAAGCCACCATTACAGCAATTGATCCAAGTAAAAGTAATAGGAATTTCTGTGAAAGCATAGTAAATGCCATGTTTAATTTATCTTAGATTCCTTATAAGCAATACCAGGTGCAGCTGGGTTAAAGGCACAAAACCCAAAATGAACAGTTTAAATCCCATGGAAGACTTCACTTCATCATTGCTGGCTAGACTGCACTAAATCCTTTGACTCACATAGATATCTTTCTTATCAAATTCCCCTGATCCCAAGCCAGTGTTGGCTTTCAAAACTAGTTTTCTCTTCTTATTATCAATGCAGCTTTCTTTTAAAGAATGATTAATAGTCACCTTTGAAACATCTAACTGCTGTACTTCCCTGAATCTACCTTGTAAATGAACTGAATCTAAGTTTTGAGTCAGACCTCTTGCTTCATCCCTCTAAGGCTTCCCCCCACCCCCACCTCTAGTCCTGGCTCCCATCTTTTGTTTAGAGACAGGAATTATGAGCAGTTCTTCATATATTTTGAAGGTACTGCACTATTACTCTACCTAGACCAGTTATCTCCTCCAGGCTTCTTGATGACACTTGCAAATGCTGCTGTACCGTAGCCTCCTATCCACCCCATTCATTTCTTCTCAGTGTTTGAGCTCAGTAGCCTTTCCACATGACTTGGATGAGTAACTTATCCTTTTGAGTTCATGCAGAAGCCACTATCACAAATAAGTAACCAAAGCACTTGTTTCCAGCCAATATGCTGGAATGGGAAGGCTAAAGATGCCATATTTAGAAAAACATAAGGTCAGTGTGCTCAAAGTATCAGTGTTGAAAGTGTCAGTATGGATTCATAAATGTTCTCTTCGAAGTCAGTGTGAGGTGTGTGACAGTAGGGACTGACTAAAAGTAAATATAGCCATAAGAGCTTCTTTGGGCACATCTGAACTGGGGAATTTTGGAGCATTTCCCAGTCCCTTCTGCTGAGTACTCAGGCCAGACCATCACTGTTTGTTGGACAGAAACCTAAACACGTAAGTAGAAAGTGAGCTATCATGTGTTCCTCTCTGCTCTCCCATCTGGAGCATGGGACTGGAACTTCTGTAACAGTTTCAGAGCATTTTTGAGAGAAAAGAAAAAAGAAAGAAAAAAGGAGAAGCCCGCTCAGTTCTCTCTGGATAATGCATGTTAATAGTGCAGCTGCCAGCAGTACTTTGGATCCAACTAGATCTGAACCACAAAGAATTGTTCAAGATGCTTTAAGAACTGTTCCTCATTTCCTCTTCTAGACAACTATCTGACTAATAAAAGAAAAAAATATTTTTAAATGTGAGTCTTGTGGGTCCCTTCTGGCACAGGATATTCTATAATTCTATGATTACTGATTTTAACAATGTGTTATTGCTGTCCTCTGCCATTCTACATGGGATGTTGTAAAGAAATAGGCACCAGGTACATTACGTTTTTGTAACTACATTGTAAGGTTCTGGAAAACAAAGCAGCCTCAGGAAAGAACAGAGATGAAGCCATACATGATTAGACTGAGAATGGAGAGCTATAGTGCTTTTGTTGTATACGTAACGGCTTGTTTCAAAGCATGAGGGAGTCTTGTACATCCCTGGACATGTGGAAAATAGCACATTAGTGCAAGGTCATAATGATCATCTATAGTGACAGAATGAGAGAATGAGTATTTTTATTTTAACACTATTATCCTTAACTTAGTGAACAGTAACATTTCTTGAGGCCAAAGTACAAACAACAGTATGTTATTCCATTGCCAGAATTTCATAGGATATTGTGAATTTATCTGCAAATGAGTCCATATACTACAATATTAAATTCAAGAATAAACTGCCTAAACAAAACTGATCTTTCTGTGTGGTACAAGAACAAGACCAGCTTTGGAGAGGCTGACTTAAGAAGGATGTTAGGTAAGTGCAGCAAGGGAAGTGCACTTAAGACTCTTGGGTTCAGACCCAAAAGGATCTGAAGTCAGGCGACTGTCTCTCGGAGATGAAGTCACAGGGTATATCTAAGCCCCAGCTTATTATGAAGTAGCTTCCGTCCCTGGCAGCTGAGGAAGTCTAATTTTCAGCCCTTGGAGGTATAAACATGAGTCATAATAAATCTTGTAACTGCTGTGGGTCATTTTAGAGAAGAAAAACTCTGCACTGCATTTCTTTTGAAATTAAGCTGCTCTCCAGGAGAAGATAAGGAAGATTTTGCTGTCTGTTCAGGGCTCTCCTCTGGGACCAAAGGCATGTAGCTCTGATTCCTGTTTCCAGACCGGCCTTGGTTATTTTTAATTAGATAGTCACTGACCAAAATCTGGAAGCCATCCAGGGAAATTTCACTGCCTCAAATGTTCTGTCTAAATAAAACATTAGGGAACTGCTTTACCAAGTGATACCTAGTCCTTATCCTGCCTTGTGTTTCTCAGCTATCTCACCTATTGTGTATATCTTCTACATCTAACAATTTGTTCACCATCTCTGACCTGGGAGCTAAATGACAGAAATGCTACCAGAAATAGCAGATTTCTCATGCATAAAGGCTTTCAGTGGTAGGACAGTTTTATAACATCACCCACATTTCATAAATGGAACATAAATTCCTTTGGCAGTCTCATGAGGGGCATACACTTTTTCAGACATAACTTTCTAACTCCTTTTATGCTTACAGAACATAGCAAAATTTTTCACATGAAGGAATCATTCCTGCAGAGTAGTTTCACTGTCCATGTCAGCTGAAAAAATTCAGGTATGTTTTAAGGAAAAATGGCAACCTTGGTACTGGGTGAAGATAATTCACTAGAAAGTTGATTTTCAGTTTGAAAACTTTGAAAATACATTGCTATTGGCCATATCACTACTTTGACAAATGACCTTTGTACCCATCAAAGTGTAGCCGACTGTGTGAGGACTCTGATGTGGGTTCCTCTTAGGAGTGTTTGATGCCACCAGACCTGGTTGCTGCTTTTCATGGCACTGAGCAAAAAGTTGCAGCTGAAAATTCTCTGGACTCTGCTCTAGTCTTCCAATTCTTGCAAAGTAACTATTTACCTTTTCTGTTAAATTTTGATGGTTTAAGTTTAAGCTCTTTTAAATTTCTCTCAAGAGAAGAGGTGCCATTGTGAGTGCCTCAACTCAGACAGACAAGGGGGTTCTCTGCCCTGGCCTGTCTCTGCCTGCCTGCTGTCCTCACCTTCCCACTGAGATTATTATCTCTCAGTTCTGGGCCTGTCCTCTCTAAAGGGCTTGGTCTAACTTTTAAATATCTAACATAAGTGTTTACTGTTGAAATAGGTGCTTGGTTAACTCGGGGTGAGCTCAGAAGAGAGCACTGACCTCCTCTCTCTCAAGCCACTGGTTCTGCTGACATAAGAGAGGGTTCTTCTCTGCCTCCTGTCCCTCTCATTCCTACCTGTGCAGTCCTGCTCTCTCTCTGAGGCTAAGATCTAGCTCAGTATGCCAGCAGAAATTAACTATTTTTTTCATTTATTTCTGGATTTGTTTTCTGCCAGCTCAGTGAACTGAAGGGGCTTAGCATCGGGCAGAATAAGTAGCCAAATGAGCATATGAAAAGGTGCCTGGGCAGCAGGCAGGAGGAGTAGGACAGCCTCTTCTGCTAGCAGCATCATGGCATCATCTCATCACTTTTAGTCGCCTCCCAGTGCTCTGTACTGCAAATAGGGGCTGCTCAGCAGCTGTTGCTTGATGATCTGATAGCTGAGCTCCTCCCAGGCAGGTGTGACTTCTGCAACAAAGACAGTGCGGGTAGAGAGGGGCAGGGACTGCAGGAACCGCAGCAACCTTCCCAAAGCAGCCCATCCCCAAGGCTGCATGTGAGCCCCTCTTTGTTTTCTTTTATCTTGTACGCCCAATTCACAGGGATGAACAGGTGTTTAATGGGCTTTCTAAAAACAGCCTTCACAATAAGCCACAAATTGCAATCATGCATTCCAGGTGCTATTTTGGATGAAACCAGCTATAGAAGGATAATTTTGGAGAAGGAAGATGAGAGGATGAAAATAGTGAAGTTGTAATGAAATTGATAGACTTAATTATAGTATTTGCTTCTGTGAAAGCTATAATGTTGTCTAATCAGTTAAAAAATGTGGGAAGATGAAGGAGTTACTGTTTTGTATATTTACGCTACTATTTTTAGGGTTTATTGAGTAGCGTATCTAGGATACCATTTATAATGTAAAGGTGTATATGGAAATATATAGGCTAATTACATGTTTGGAAAAAATACATGAAGTATCAGAAAGCATGAAAAATTCTGGTGTTTTAGGCTGTGCACTCAAAGTTTATGTGCTTCTCTGGTTTACCTGATCATCTCTCCTTAAAAAAGAAACACCAGTAGTCTGTTGTAGTATCCTTCACCATAGTAAATCAGAAATGTCCTCTTAAAGTAGAAGAACAAAAGATTATTAATACTGTTACTGTAACAAATGTCATCAGTAATGTGCTGATACTGTGAAAGACTATTAGGTTACTTGAATCATATCCAGATTAATTTTTATGCTTTAGCTGATTTGCATCACTTGATAGAGCCAAGTTTGACCATTGAATTATTTGAACTTTATGGGGGTTTTCCCTTCTTTGTGCTTATGCTAGGCAAAGCAGCAGAGAGCAAAACATTTTTCCCAGATGCCAGGAATGGTGCTGCACATTTTATTTTCTCTTCTGCATTTCCTGTGTTGTTGAATTTAGAGTAGGGCCAAATTATCATCTCATTTGCATTAGTGGGCATCAAAAATATAGTCACTATAGCTAGCATTAGTTTAAAAATTATAAGTAAGTTACTTACAACTTCTTGGTCATCATTTTTTACTTTAGTAAAAAACTTTGGAGTGAAAACTATAAACACATGTATGGGAACATACACTATATATTCCTTTTTCCTTTATACACTTGGCAAAGCTTGTCCTCTTGTTCCAGACCCACCTGCTCCAGTGTAACTGAGTCAGCGGAAGCAGTTGCTGTTGGTGCAGTTCTGTAGTTGCAGAGCATCCTCATGGGACTGCTTCTGCTTTAGTGACTTTTCCTCATCCTTTTCTCAAAGGTACCTGAAGGATGAATTTTGCCCTTAGATGCTAAAACATAAAGATACCAATGAAACCAACCAGTAGACAATTAGTTGTAATCTTCTAGTGTCCAGTCTGGTATTTCTCTTTCTCAGCAAAAGGCTCCAAAAATGTCATGGGTGTAATAAACCATGCTCAGGGCCACTGCAAGACAGGCTGGGATGCACAGTGTGATGCAGGAAGTGCCAAATATATAAACTGCATGGGTACTGTTGACAGCATCATGCCTATTTATACATATGCAATGGTAGCAAATGGGGACAGTTGTTTACCTTTTTTATTATGAACTTCTGTGTTAAATTTTTCAGCTGAAATACACATTGGTTCTGAAGTTACGACCCAAATGTGTATCTGGTAAATATTATTATATTCACTAATTTAAATATTTATTAATTTGATAATAGTTTTAGTAGTAATTATGTCTATGCTGCAACCCAAAAAAATACTAAAGCATATATTTTATAGTTAAATATGTGATTAAATGTGGGCATACTGCTGAATCAGGACTCAAGTAAGTGACTTTTGAATGGATATTAATCACAACAAAATACTGAACTGTAATGAGCATCTGTGTGCTGAGTCAAAGAGCAAACACATATGACCCCTAGAGTATTTATTGTATTATTATGAGGCTAATTAATGATATTTTGTTACATGTTTCCTCCAGTGATGTGTAATTTTTTGTGAATCTTACACTATTCTGATGTTATTGGGCAAATACCTCAAACAAAGGCTTACTACATTTTTTCACCCCTGATGCCTGTTGTTCAATCTGTAATCACATTCAGACTTTGTGTTTTCCTTGTTTTTAAATGTCTGATTCCCAGCAAAGAATGCCAAGTGTCTGTTTCCCGTTTCCACTTGTTCAAATTTGTTAGGAGGGATGATAAGCGCACAATACACGTTAGTGAGGAATACAGCACTGCAGAGTGGACCCGCATTCATGGCACTTTTTTTGTGATCAAGAGTAGACCATGTCATATACATTAATTTGAATGGGCTACAGCATGAATTAATTATTTATTTTCACAAGTGAATATAAGGAAGGTTATAAAACAAATTTTCATCAGTAACACAATGTAGAAAAGATTGCCTTGTGTGATCATATACGTAATTTTGCTATTCCTCCTGCTCTTGTTATTTTAGATATGAAAAAATATGGACAGCAAATAGCAGGTCAGCTTCAAAAGGCAGAAAACATTTACTTATCTGTCACAAAAATCATTATGAAATGTAAAGGAGCATCCTTTCCTGAAGAGAGGTCAAAGGGAAATACCCACAGGTATTGAAGTAGTACTTTATTTTATTTAACACTTTTTTCCCCCCACATTTGCATTAATACGAATTTCCATACTATGTCACATAGCAATAATGCTTCTGTTCTAGTTCACAGATCAAAATATCTTCTCTTGGTATTTAAATGAGATCAACAAAATTAATTGCCATTGCTTCCATGGGATAGTATAAAATAATCACAGGAAAATTAAAAACAATTTAAAAATTGAAAGAATCTAGGGTGATATTTTGAAACATCCAGAGACTTCTAGCATTTGACTGCATTCTAATTTTTTCTGCTATCTGTATTGATTGCAACAAACACCTAACTTTTCATAACATTTACTCCAAGCACTCCAAGCAGCAAATGAGCTGCAGTTACCTCATGGCTTTTTGCGTTTGAATAATAAAAACTGATCGATCTAAGGCAGTCTGAAGTTCAGTAGGATGTTGCATTAGTTGTACAGGATATTTGTGTGAATAAACAGGCCACTTATACTTTGGGATCTTGTCTGGTGTCAAAACATTTTTGGTAACTTGTTTAATAATATTTTGGCTACAGTAAGCAATACAAATAGTGAGTGACAGAGCCCTGTAGTCTTTCATCAAGCCGGTGCAACTGGGACAGACTCAAGCAATTTCATGGTTAATTCTAGATTCTGGTTTGAAAAAAAAAACATATTGCTGGTCTTTACCAGTGATGAGGTAACATCAATGCTGACGTGTCTGAAGATGAGATGACCCATGAGAATAATTAAAATACTGAAACAGGAACTTATGTCAATGGAGAAGGCTTGTCTACTAGTTGGGTGCTCATTCTTTAATATTTTCAGCAGCCTAGGCTTGTCAAGCAGACTGATTATGTAGTTCAGCATTGCATGACTTAACCTTTTGTTCTTGAGAAGTGACATTTCCTTGAAAGCAACATGAAAGGAAGAAATAAAAACAAACAAGCTGAAAACAAGCTATTTCAACTGGATAGCCAAGACAGAAAGAAAACAAAAATCCCTTAAAACTACATTTATTTCAGCTTCTAGTTAAAAAAATGCATACATAAAAGGTCAGTCATTCCACATATACATTTACCAACAAAACAATGTTCCCCTACCTTTCCACCAGTTCATGTGGTTATTCGTCTGATGGCAAACAAAGACCCTAGAAACATCACAAAAAAAAAAAATAAAAACAGTAAAAAATTTGTCCTGATCAGAATTAACGCTGTGCAGTCCCACTGCCCCTTGCAAGCCTTATAAAACCCCCAAAACATAGAGAGCTGAAGAAAAGGGTAATTGTTTCTTTTTAAAGGAGTACTTGGCATGTTGTCCTGGGATGTAGGTGGCACAGGTCCAAACACTCCTCTGAGAAGTTTGAGAGTGCTCTCCCACTCCTGTTTTCTAAAACTGGGGACATTTTTCTGTGAAAGTAATTCTGCTTTGTACAAAATACTTAAATGACTATTAGCAAAGAGGTGAAGAGGCAGGAATTTCCTTCTTTTTTTTTTTTTTTGCAAGACCTCTGAAATGTAAATTGTAGAGCTCTTCGTGGTATGAGTAACATTCTGCTAATTGTGCAAAATCAAGAAAATCTTCATCAGAGATGAATGTAGTCTCACAATAACTGCTCGTGGAAGCCTTTTAAAAGATAAGATTCTACCATCTCTATTTGGCAGATGTTTGACTTGCAACTCAGTTTTTTTACTGCAGATAAGTTGTGTCTCTGTTGCTTCTATCTCAAGAGCTGAGGCAGCAGTGTCGTCTCCAGTGCTCCCTTAAGACTATCCTCAAGAGTGTATCAGGTCTTTGATGACTGCTGGCTTTGTAACACTCTTGGGGATTCCCCAGGCTCCCCTGGCTCCTTCCATAGCACTGGAAGAGCATCAACTGCAGAGAAATAGGCATATTTATATGTGTTTTACATCTATCTTTCCACTTTTATAGGCATCAAAAATATCCTTTCTTTGTATGCATCTTTGGGTCATCTAGTGGTATGTAGACACTAAACTGACCAAAGATTAGAGCAATGTAATGAAGCTACATAGTTTTAACTGTGTAATGTCATCAGCTCACAGATTAAAACTGCCCTACAGCTCTTCCCATTTTGTATTCTCAGAGACTGACTGCACAGATGATGCAGTCTTGTACCTCAGCAATCCTCGCCAGAAGCAAAACTGTTTAACTGTGACTGAAAAAATTATGACCTGCTTATGGAGACCTATCCTTGTTTTATCCCACCTTCAGCAAAACCTCCCCAGGTGACTGGAGCTCGCAATAAGCTATACTATTGTTCAGCATTGAATGAAACATGGGTAATGTTTCTGTCTTAAAGCGAAAGTTATTATTTCCATACAAATACCTGCTCATTGGGGAAGGAGGTGTGGGTAGTTGCTTTGTGTTCTGAAATCTATATCCCCCTGTGCTATCAAACATTGCCAAGGGCATGAACGAGGCACAGCATCCTTCTCTGTTTGTTCTCTTTGCATGAAAAATGTGTATAACCTATGAAATAAGTATTCCTAAAATAACCCTTCCTTCTCTGTATTTCTGCCATCACTTGCAGTTGCCCTTCAGGAGGGAAATGTCCCAGTTCTGTGTATGCATGGATTCTGTAGCATGCTGCTACTTCCGTTTGTGTGTTGGGCCAAAAGATGACTGAGTGGACTTGACTTACGTGGAACAACAAAGCAACAGTTGGAAAAACTATGCCTGGTCCCCAGTTTTCAGGTCATCTTCTACCTGTCCAAGGGAAATGGCTAGATGAAATATCAGACACCTGATTTATCTGAGCAGTTGTCCTATCAAGGATAGAGAGTGCTACTAATGGCTAGAGTCTCAACTTCTCCAAAGCAGCAAATGTATAAAAGCTACCCTTTACATGTAATATGAAATAGTATTAACAGACTCTGGTCCTAATACAGTGGGGACTTCATTTTCCCCCACATATATAGGTGACATCTATTTTTAACTATTAATAAACTTGAAATTGGGTTTATCAAATAGCTTCTAAAAGCAACCATATGTCATAGCTAAACTACTAATAAATTATAAAACATGAGGTAACTTCCTTGCTAGATGAAGTAATGATTCCCCACTTCTGGTACATGAGTTATTCTTTGCTTCAGCGGGAAAGATCTGTGATACTAGCACCATAAATGCAGGTAACCAGTTAGGATGTTTCCTTTTTAATTTTTTTTGTGTTAAATTTTATACTTAAAAAGTCTGCTGTCACCTTGTTCATGATTTTTGAAAGGAATATCTTTGCATGCCTGTGATTCCTACACAGAAGAATAAAGCAGACCATTGAGAGAGCTTTGTTGCCGAGTCCTAGCACAAAACTATAAACTTTCATTTTTAATGAAGATTCGTTTCTTTCTAAAAAAGTTGCATGGAAGGACTATTACTCAATTTTACTGGTTTAATGCTTCTGCAGTGCAAATACAGGTATCAAAATATTTGAGATCCATATGCTTCACACATAAATCTAATATACAATTCCAGAGCAGCAAGAAGAAATATCACTTGGGATTCCCTGGCATTTACCTCGTGTATATTATTATTATCTCAATAATCTGTGCTTTTGAATCACATAATTTATTGATATTGTGCATTACAAAGATCCCTTGTGACAAGCCACAATAAAAACATATTCTACAACTCCCCAGGAAGGGAGCCAGGACCTAACTGCTAAAGGGCTTAAAATTACCCAGTCTGAAAGCATTTGATGTGATTTGGTGTAGCCTTGCTCCATAGTGACTTTTACCTGCACCAGTTTGGTCTGGACCCTCAGGGTATTACAATAACAAGAGTAATATCTGGGTGTCCTTTTCCCCGAGGAGGGGACTGCTTCCATGCCTACTACCTCACTGTTTATTCCTGCCACTGGAGTATCATCCTCTCCAACTAGGAGACCTCACAGTCCAGGCATTGCAAGGCCCATAAATCCTTTGTATCTAAATAGATTAGGGCAGGGAGAAAAAAGGAACAGTCGCTATCTTGTTTTGTATTTTTTAGAGAATGAAAATGAAGATGTTTGTTCTGCTCCACTATATATCGAGCTCTAGAATTTTTATTTGTTCAAAACTCAGTCAGATGCTTAAAGATAAATAAATCATAGCAGCAACTTCTTGTGCCAAATAACTCACCATGGCTTATTCTTCAATGAATTAAACAATCACAGCACTGGGATGACTATTTTGTAACTTCTGGGGGAATACCTGTCTTTAGCTGTCTCCTAAAGCTGCCATGCTTCTATGAGGTGTTTGAGTTTTGCAGGTGGATGTAAATGTCCTCACTATTCAAATGTAAGATTCATTAGTAGAAATAGAAATTACATATGCCAATTAAAATTATATTTGAAGGTGGATGGAGGAACTGATGCATTTTAATCTTACATTTTAAAGTGATATTTGACTGTATCAATACATTACATTTAATATATAAAAATTTTGAAATAAGTTCAGTTGGAAGAGACTCCTGGAGGTCATCAAGTCCAAGTCTCTGCTCAGTGCAGGCTACTTTTGAAATTAGAGCAGGTTTCTCAGGGCTTTGTTTATCTGAGTTTTAAAAATCTTCAAGAATGGAGATTCCACACACAAAAAAATAAAAATCTCTTGTAGGTTTTTTTCGTGATGTCCAGTCACAATTTTCTTTACTGCAATGCAAAGCTACTGCCTTGTGTCCCTTCACTGTGCAGCTACGGGGAGAGTCTGGCTCTGTCTTCTCCATAATGCTTTCAGTGCAATTCTTTGGCCTTCTCTTCTCTGTCTCAGGATCCCCTATCTCTTGACCTGAGAAGGTGACCACCTTCTAAAAATGACAGGGAGAGGACTCACAGTCCTCATCTTTGACCTCTTGGATGTATTCCATCCAGCCCCATGGATTTGCTGTATCCAGTTAACTGAAATGTTCCCTTCCGTGACCCTTCTGGATGCCCATTACACCCTGCAGGGGTGTAATGCAGGAGCTGGGTGAACCTGTGCAATTGCTGTAGGACATGCAGGACCTGGACTCCAGGCAAGTAGCAAACTCCTGAGACTGCTGGTCCAGTCGGAAGGTAAGTGTCTGCACAGAAAGGAACATCCAACCACTATTACCCATTACATCCTTTTTGTGACCAGTGGCCAAGGCTCAGTCACCTTCCAGCACCTGAAAATCACTAGCTGCCACCCTCCACCTCTGGGGAGGTTTTTGTCAGTCCCTGCTTTGAGGGTAGTCTCTGACCATCCCTCCTTCAGCACTAGACAAGGCTTGGGCTCTTGCCTCTTCAGAGTGTCTGTGGAAAGTTGTGACCAACTTTTGGACTGTTAGTAATCTGCAACAGTTATTTCTGTCACTCCAGAGACAGGGTATCTCGCATCTAGGCTATTGCCATTAGGTAGGAGATGCCTGTGTTGCTCATGGTGGGAAGAGAAGAAATGTTTGTGATTTCTGTTTTACACCAAAGCTTGTTTCTCAGGTCTGATTGGAGAAAAATGAATTTGTTTATGTTGGTTGCTTAATGTGTATGTAATGACTGTATATTGGATGAGTTGGTTAGGAATACTTCATCTGAAAGAAAGTTGAAAATGCAGTTGGTTTTATCCTGAAGTTTATTCTCCTATTCATTTGCTTTTGGAAAAAGGAATTAAGGCATCAATTGAACAGTCTTAGTCTCTTCCTCCTAGCAATGTTAGCCTGGGAGGGACAACATAATCGTCTCACAGATTCAGAGCACTTTGAGGGGTCATCATCTCTCAACTTCAGAGAACTTTGACATTGTTTGTTCCAGATTTTTGAAGTCATAGTTTTGGACAATGGTGCAATGGTGCAATTATATGAACAACAAAGTGAAGTGTTCCAAATAGACCTGTATTTATCATGCTATGTTTAGTCTGATGCATCTTAAAGAATTTGTGGATTCTCTTATAAGTGCATCCAGTTATGGTAATTGGACCCAGAGATCACAAGTATACAGATCACTATAGCAAAGTCTTGTTCTGTCAGTCAGGAGTATAAACTTGTGACAAGTGAAAGGAGTTTTTTGTTGTTGCTGATGTATTGTTCTCTAAGTGTCTAAATACTGAAGTGAAAGTCAGAAATAAACAGGGTTTGTGGCTGTTGCCAGTACCACCACTTATTTTTCTAGAGTATTAAATATGAAAAGACTGTCTTAGGGTATTATTTTGAGTCACTTCAGAGCTAGATGTGCTGCTAATTCCAGTCTACATAAGTTTTTTCCCCACAGGCTTACCTAGTTACTCTATTTAGGCTGATAATTATATTCCTATGAAAGCTACATGGAGGGATTATACTTCAGATGATAACTTTTAAAAGATTCATGTTTATAAGTGCTTGTTAATTTTAGGGCAATTATAATTAGTTCATGCTAATACAGATTCATGCTAACATTACACTTAAAAGTGTCATAATGGTTATCATGTTTTCTTCCCTGGGTCATCAAAAAATTATCAAGCCTGTGTTTCAGCTTTACTTGTCATGGTGACTTGGATAGAAGGAGTAACAAAGTCAATCATAGTGCATGGAGATCAGCTATGCTATCTGGGGTTGTTATAACGCTACACCCCTTCTTCTAGAGTTTCTTTCTCTTAGTTTTGATTCAGATGTACAAAATAGAAAATGCAGTCAGTAATTTCCTCATTACTTAAATGTCTGTCACCTTTAGATGAAAACTCTGCTAAGAAAATGTTGCTTTAGTTGTTGCTGCCAATGCTTCCTTTAATCATGGAAAGGGTTGTAGAGAATTTCCATTTTTTGAGATGTAATGCAATCTGAAAGAACATATATTAGTATGGGTGTTGTAATGTTTTCCAAATATTTCTGAGATTGTATTTGATATATGGCCAACATGATTTATCTGTTTTCAGTGTAGCTTCTCCCTTCCACAAAATCATCATGTTTTATTTATGTTCTTGATATCTAATTGGGAATGGTGGGCTAAGGTAGAGGATGATACTAAAACCCCCACAAAACAGATGAATTATTAGCAAGTTCTGTTCTTACATTAAATTAACATGAAGGTTCACTGGTGTATATGTGAAACTGGACATCGGACAATAGCAATCTAGTAAAATCTTGAAGAAACATAATTGGACAAGTCTTGGCCATCTAATCAGAATACAATGAAATAAACTGACAAGACAGGCTTCTTACTGCCACCACCATGGATGGGAGACATTTTGGCACAGACTGCCTTTGCAGCAGGGTGCAGCTCATCAGGAGCTAAGAGGAAAGGTGGTTTCCTCGGGAGGGCAGAGAAACTGACCCCTTACAGGGAATGATTGAAAGGTCTTGCAAAATCTCTACTATTTTCAGCGGTACCAGATAGACAAAAAGATATCAAGTCTTAGTATTTTAATATTTTCTAGTTGTGCTGGCTTTGCCATTATAAGCGGGGTCTGTGTTGCTCTGACAGGGAACACAAATGGCTTGGGAGGGCAGGTGCCTCTGATCCTGTGCTCTCTTCCTCCAGAGCTAGATATTTCAAGGACTCGTTTTAGGAGTAACCTGGAATTGTTACTGATGCTTGTGTAGGTTGTATCAAGAACAGCATCAGGTGAGATACAGAAGAGACACACTGGTAATCTGAGGTTATCTTTTGAGTTTGCAGAAGAACAGAAACAATAACAGGTATTTATTAATACACTCCCTAGGTGCCCCTTTAAAAGCTTAACCAAATATAATTATGTTTGTGGGAGTGGAATGAAGTTCAGATTTGGTAGATTGAACCAACTGCATATTTTTAGATTGCTGAAGGCAATAACTTGATGCAGCACTTAACCACCTGGTTGCATAGAATCATTATGGAATCATAGAATAGCTTGGGTTAGAAGGGACCTTAAAGTTCAAACCCCTTTGTCATGGGCAGGGACACCTTCCACTAGACCAAGTTGCTGGTCAAAGCCCCATCCAAGCTGGCCTTGAACTAGTCCAGGGATGGAGCATCCACAACTTCTCTGAGCAACCTGTTGCAGTGCCTTACCACCCTCTAAGTAAAGAATTTCTTCCTAATATCTAATCTAAATCTCTTCTCTTTTAGTTTAAAACTGCTCCCCCTTGTCTTCCATGAGCCTGTCTGCTCTGAAAGAATTACTGTAATGCTCTAATGATTACCTTTTGATTTATGATGGTTTGTGTCACCCAACAGCTTGTGAACAGTAAACCTTGCCTACTTTTTACACCCTGTCTGAAGTCAGACACCTTTACAGACACAGTACATAATTAGCTGCTGTGAACAGCCAAATCCCAAATGCTTCCTTTCTGCTTAAGAAGCAGTAGTGAATGGGTTCCAGAGAAGTAGGACCTTTTTGTAACATGCCAATGGGACAGAGACATCTAAAATCCTCAAGTATGAAGTCCAAAATAGAAAGAAACAATAAAAAAAGGGAAAACAAAAATATAATACACCTCTGTAATGATGGGAGGCAAAAGACATTCAGAGGACTGTGAGCACAGGATTTCCAGTGGTTTAAGTTTTAGCTACAAACATTATTCAAAAAGGTCTCTATAGTAGCTGACAAAGAAATATTGCCTAAAACAAAAACCCTTAGACAAATATAAGGAAAAGCAAATACAGAGATGGAATGAATATGATCCTTAGAATGAAAACAGTCATAATTCATTCCAACATGAGGTTTGTGCAGATGGTGGGAAAACAGCAATGCTTAGCACAGAGCAGTGCAGGTAGCAAGGTCTAGGAGGTGCCTCTCTTTTCCAAAGAAGTAACAAATCATTTGAAAGACAAAAAGATAGGAACTCACTCGCTGGATCACACTTAAATATCAAACCTGAATTCTCTCCAGTACTGTACTGCTGCCACAGAAGATGTAAAGCACCCTTGGTGGCTGACTCTGCCCAAGGACCATTTCTTTCCAGCTGTCAGTGTATGAGTAAAGCTCAAATTCTGGAATATGTTTTCTCTGGAATTTTATAAATTGATGTCGATTTTCCCAGTATATTTTTGACACGTTTTCTTCTGAATGTTACCGTATTATTGCAGTCAAAATGCCTCACATGCTATATTTAATAGTTTTCTGGGGGAGGGAGATTTGGAGCACAAGCGGCGCTCTCAGAGGCAGTCCTTGGAAATGTTTGAACATGACCACAAGGGCCATGAAGAGGATCTGTGTGTCTGGCATGGCAAAAAGGGTATATTTTGACTTCCTAGTCTTTGGGATCACTGGATTTCTAGGATGTAAAAAAGCAGAAAAATATCTTGTCTCTACTTGGACCTGAAATTCAAGTTGAGCTTCCTTCCTTCTGGCAAGTTACAAATCACAGGATAAATCCTTGTTCATTTCTACCTTAAATTTCATCTATCAAGCACTTGATCACTGAGTGTGATGTTCTGTAAATTTGGACCTCTGAAACATTAATTTTCAGTTGACTTATTTTTCAGCAGAAATAAATGTAAATGGAGAAGGGAAAATAGTATCCAGCTCATTTTTCTATGGCCATCTTAGCAGTGGAATAGAGAGCAAAACATTTTTATCATTCAGTACCATAGAGAGGACTGATCATCTTTGTGCAGCAGATCCTTTTAAGTTAATAGATATCCATGTCACAGAGGCATTTTTCCATAGTAGAATTATTTTCCTTCTCATTTTTCCGCTTCTGTGTAAAGTGGTGGTTTTTTTTTTTTTTTTTTTAGTGGGTTTGGGGTTAGTGCTTTCCAAATTTAAAATGTTTTTTAGGAATTAATTCTAGTTCTTGCTAAACCACTCTAAAAAAAAGTATTACATACTAATCACTGAGAGGACTCATCTGTCTTTTAAGAAATTGAAGGTAAGTTTCCAAGTAAATACATAAAAATATGATCTTTACTGAACTGCAACAGCTATGTAACTACCCTGTGCTGTTCTGAGGAGCTTTTTGAGTACCTATATTATACAGCTACAGGTTAAAATTTGAACACTAATTATGACAGCTATATATTGTGAAAACAAATGTAAATAGGTCCAAATCAATATCCAACAACAAAAATTAGTGTTTTTCATCAAATTGGAAGATGCTTTCAACTTGGCACCATAAGCAAAGACTATGTTCCTGCCACATGTGTCTGCCTAGCTATATATGTGGACCACAGTTAATTTGCCTGCTACTAGGGAAGCACCTTGATGTTAAGGACATACCACCTGCTGTATTGTTTATTCTGTTTCTGCATCTATGAGTCCAGTTTTTATTTAGTATTGCAATGCCTTAACTCCCAGCTGAGAGCTTATAAAACAACTGAAGGTTAAATCATCAGTTAACATAATTGAAACCGGTTTCTTTTTTGCCTTTTTTCCCCACCCACTCTGCATGTAAATCTCTCTATTTGCTCCCGTGTTTTGATTTCTACAGCAGAAATCTCTCCAAGTCTGCTTTGGGTGAAGATTCTCACTCAAATTGCCTGTATAGGTAAAGTTTCGAACAACCAAAAGAAACAAAGATTAATCTAGGGATTTTCTGTGAAATTAAAGAAAAATCTCTGAGACATAAGGCATTTTAGGCATTTTAAGCAATAAACTGGGTATTACAATATGCAAATGAATGAAGGGAAAGCAGCGGGGGAAGGAGAGGCATGTAGAGGGAAAGGTGACAGTTTTGCTGAGGAATTCTCCTGTCAGCTTCCCTAGGGAGGAGAGAAACAAAGTGGGGAGAAAGTGGGAGGAGAGCAGTGTGAAAAGGCTCTTGGATACCATGGAGATGGGTACAGTGTAAAAATCTGTATACTGTAGATAAGTAAGTGGGAGGTTGATATCAAACTCCTACCAGCCAGAAACTGGCTTTGTGCAGGGTAAACATGTTAAAGGGCTGGGGAGCAGGAAGCATTGTTTAAGCCTTTGCCATACTGTTTGCCTACTTAACACTTAGGAGAGTGAAGGGAAGGGACAAATAAATGTTTTCCAGCCTGTGCTTTTCAGTATGACTGTTCTCTTATCTATATTCAGTTTACTAGGAAGGGTAAATTATTTTCCAGCGCCTTTTTTTTTTTCCGTTGAAGTTGTTTTGCTGCTCCAGATCTGCTCTTTTTTGTCTTTTCCTGTAATTTCAGTCTTAGTTTGATTAACTGGGAGCTCATAATAAATTATAATGCTTTTCCATGGTTCGTGAATGTGGGGAAGAAAATGTGACAGATTCCTGAGGAACTAAATGTTACTTTATGTCTGAATAAGACAGTGTGTTTTTAAAATTCAGTCTTTGTATTACACTGCTTTGAAAGACTGTCTCTGCTCATTTTAGAATTTCTTTGTTCTCTGCTTCTAATTTTTATGCTTTCGATACCTGTAAGACTGCTGTTATTTATATCCATGGCTATAGGAAAAAATACTGTAGTTTGTACATATGACATTGTACTTCCAAGAAATATTGATTTTTTTTTATTTTAAAATTTAGAAACACTGTAGAATGATGAGTGTGGTTTTCAGAAAATTGTTATTTATGCTATTGGTCCTTCCAAAAAGGCAAGCTACCTGCTACCTGTGAATCAGAGTAAGGCACGCTGGTATTTTTTTATGTTTTATCCACAAGTTTAACTTTAGAATTATGACCAAACAAGTGAATTACTTTTGTAAATGCTGTGCCTTCTGTAAAATTTAGAGGACTTGGATGAGGAAACTGTTCTCATCCCTGTCAGTTGTACCCTTTCCTTTTTTGTTCAGGGGGGCTTCCTGGCCACAGACTGACTCATGAAGGTATAATAAAAGCAGCGTTTTGCAATGGCCCTGCCTATGCATGTGTGCATTCAGGAGGAAGCAATGGTGCAGCAAGGTTCTTAAGACTTTGATTTCTTGTGCTGGAGGACACACAAACTGAGGTGTTTGTTCTCCTGGTTGTACTGAAGGTGTGTACTGGAAAAGTCCTGCAGGGAGGAATGGGGACGTGGGGTGCTGCTGTAGGGGCTGTACATGTCTGTCTCTTAGCAGCCTCATCCCTGGCTATTAACCTTGGCCAAACAGCAACAGTGGTCTTTGTGAAAAATAAAAATGTCTCTATTCCCTAAAATATTTTCCTTCCTGAATTGTCAGAACCAGTGTGATGGTTCTTGATGTCTTCTCAGACATTAGAAGCCCAGGATTTCCTGACAGTGGCTGTGCTGGCCTCTTGTCTGTAGAGACTAACATGTGTTTTTTTAAGTTTCAGACTTTAAAGGGTGTGTGTTGACCTCCAAGGGAAAATTTGAAGAAACCGTCTCAGAGTGTGATTTTTAATTGGCTTTTTCTCAGGAACCACAAAAGAAAAGCCATTAAAGTTTAAGCTACAGTTTTACTGATGTTGATATCATACAGGGCGTAAACTGTAGATTTAAAAGTCGGATTACAATGAGGTATTGTGTGCTTCATGTACAGGTTGTTGCTGGTAGGACCACCAAAGTTGGTTGTCTGTACCAAAATAGGTGATTTTAATATGTAAATCTGTGAAGAAAAGGGTTATAGGTGCTGGTAAGCTCCAGCAGCATTTCTCACTGGCTGACAGAAGCATCAGAGCATGGTGGATGCGGTGAACCACAAACTTGGGATCTTCTCTGTCCCTATTTCCCTTCAGTTTTCTACTCTGGAGTTTTGAGTTGTCTACTGGAACTGGCTGTGTGGAGAGGGAAATGCTGTGCTTTGGAATTTGGACCTGAGTGTTTTATGACAAGAAGCTGTGACTGCAGGGCCACGTGTGCAAAATGAGGAACAACAGCATCATTGACTGATAACATACTGTCTTTCTAAGTAGAGCATTTTTAAATATGGTCTTGGGTTCCTTTAACCAACTTTTGATATTGTAGTCAATGTGAGAAAGTGAAACTAACTTTACAGGCAGGTAATAAGCAGCTAATTTTATAAGATTCTTCTCTGTTTGCAGTTCCTAATGAGTGGAGTTCAGATTTACATCACATGATAGCTAATTTGATGCAAATGCAGTGTTCCAGCAATCATTGACTCTTCTTCATGTGATTTTAAAATATATATGTACAGTAACGCCTGTTTCTTTGTTGCCACAGGTTCTGCCTGGCATACTGCAGAAGCATTGCTGCATTTTACCTGACAGGAACACAGGTAAACTTTTTTCTTAATGAGTTAACATTGTAATATGATTTGGAGAAATGCAAACACAAATTGGATTATATTGAGAAGTCTTGTTTGCTATTTATGGTCACTGAAGTTATCTTATAGGGAGTGATTAATTGGATGTTTTGTTTAAATTACCTGCTTTCATGTGAAGACTTTGTGTATTCTGTTAATTTTCTGGAGCTGTTGCAGTTGTAGAGGTTGCTATCAGGTCTTGCTTATAAAGGTATTTGTATGAACTTCTGAAGCATTTCTATGTTGTTAATTATAAAGTTACGACTTTGTCAAGAAAGGAGATTTAATACTGAAGTCTGCAGTCTGGTCCTCTTGGTTCACAAAGGTGCCAAGCATGAAGTCACGCACAGCTCTTACTGCAGATAAATGTTTGCTCTATGCTTATTTTTCATAGTAGAGGAGTAGACTGGAGTAGTAGACTAAAGGGGTAGACAGAATGAGTATCACGAATGATGCCAGAGGAAACTTAGAGTTGTTTGCAGGAGGAAACAGAGTAGTGTGTTTGTGACCAGAACAAAGCAATTGATGAGAATGATATTGGATGAGAAGAAAGTTATGATTTAATTTTACATTCTTTTATGACAGGAAAAAACCAATTTCTTTAAAATAAGTTTTAAAATCCTTTCAATAATATTATAAATTGAGTTAAAGTGACTGTGTATGCAACTGTGAGTATGATTTGACAGACTAATTTCAGAGAAGTAGGAGGAAAAATATAGGTTTTTCTGTGATATCTTCTTAATAGAATATATATGATTGCTTGCATCTCTTAAGGCTACATCCCCTCTTCCTCCAGTAGCTACCATTAAAATAAACTGATTTGCTCCTTGGCTTGCTACTAATTGTATTTCAGGCACAGTTTGCACTAAAGGTAATTACAGAGAGAACTTGAGAACTATGTTGAACTGTAGAGGGACTTGTGGTTACCTGCAAATGCTCAAAAGAAATTTAAAATCTGATTTCCATTTTATCTGTGAACACGATAGAAGTACTACAGTAAGACAGTTAATAATATACCCTTTCTAGCAAGAATTTGTAAGTTCATAATTAGTCTGAAGACAGACTTTGGCCTTCGTAATAATTTCAAGATTTCCTGAAAAGTGGACTTGGTGTAACGACCTCAACTCAGTCTGTGTGCTCCTTTTCTAGTAGCCTGTGCCAATTATTTTGATTCTTTTATTTGTAATATAAGAACTCGATCCAGATTCCATTGACAACCAAACTCTTCTCAACTTATACGTAAGTGTATCATGTGGATATCAAAGCCAGTGTTGCATGAAGTAGTGGTCTGGGCATGGGCAGTAAGACTGACCATATATCTAGAGAGGTTATAACATGTCTTTATAACCAATATCAAGAAAGCCACGTATCTAAAATCTCAGTCACCTTCAAAAGTGCCTTCATTTGGGCATAAAAAACAGGAAGGCTCTTCCTAATATAAAATTTGTTTTTGAAAACTTTGAACTAAGCTCTTAGAAGAAGAAACCTATCAGGTTTACGTAGGTAACAACTGCTGGACAACTCAAGCATACTTATGTGTGAAAATAGTTGTAAATTCTATTGCTGCTGTGTGACTGCTGCAGGAAGTATTTTTATGCCTACCTACTGTATAGTGGGGAGTTGCCAGCAAGTGCAAAGTAAATTATGTCTGTGTTCCATTTTCCCCACTTCCCCCATTTACAGTGTTTAAATACTTGGCAAAGAGAAGCAGAAGGAGAGTTTAGACAGGCCATGGGGGATTTTTAAACTCCTTTTTGCAGGAAAAGAATGACTAAATTTGTGTTTGATTCATTGAGTCTCTTAGAGATAAATGACCCTTTGTCGTGTTTGATTACGTCTAAATCAACTACTCCAAACTAAGAAGAAATTCATTAAATATGGGTAAATGTGGAATGTACTATTTGCATTCGAATGTATACATCAGACATAATCTTGTCCAGCTCCATTCTCAGTAAATGAGCCCAGAAAAATTGCCTGATTGCGAGCTGTAGGTCTGTTTGCATTCAGCTGTTGACATTTGGGGAACTGAGCAATATCCAGACTTGGGTGTTGTTCCTAATGGTGAGAGAAGGATAAAGAGAGATGGACTAGGGGGAGGAATGGGAGAAGAAAGAGGAGAAGAATCATATAACGAGACCGACAAAACTGTTAGGGAAGAACACAGATGCTGTAGGGAGTATGGGTGGGTGAAAGGGAGAGGTGCAGTAGTAGTTTTTCCACTTATTTATATCCATTCAACACTTCAAGTGTTAGCCAGCTTGGTGGTCTTTGGCTCCTCATTCAAGAGTGCCTTCATGACCAGCCTCTTTTATGCTGTTGCACTGGAGCTGCACCTCAGAGAAAGAAACAAGCCCTTGGGAACAGCAGGGCCAGTGCTGCCAGGCCATTCTTTCATCTTGGAGAATATATGCATTTAATCTTAAAAGTAATATGCCCCTGGATTGCCTGTAATCTAGACAATTGTGCATATCGCTGTCCTTTCCTACACTGTGTAGGACACTGAAGTAACCACACTTTGTGGTACTGATATTCTGTATTTGTAAACTGGAGAAAAGAACTATGCATGGAAAGAAGGGTACATGGCAGCAATGATCTCCTTCCCGTGGTGATGATTTGTTAGTACTCCTACCATGAACTTTTATTCTCAGTGCTTATAACTAAGCGATAAAAATATCTCCTGCAGAAACTTTTAAAAGGGAGCATAAAAAATGTAATTCAGCTGTTCCACAGCAATGCAATTTTGGAAGAAGGTACATATTTAACAAGTATTTCAAAGGTTAAAGAATGATTAATTTTCAAACATGTAAGGCATTTAGAGAATTTCATTCTCTAAATATAACACTAGTTGGCTGCTTGCATTAAACTTTGCTAATAGACAGTGATGTTTCATTTCTTAAGTGTTAATTTATTTGTGGCTTTCCATTAATCATATTTTCATTACTAAATTAAAAGTTCATATAGCATGCACTTGCATAATATGTGCTCATTATCATGTTAACTAATATCCAGAACCTGTATTTATCACATAATCTGTGCCTCAAGAGGCAAAAGATCCCAGACCAGACATGTTTATTCTGCACTTCTATTTTATATACCATAATCATACTGTAAGAATTTTATTGATGTCCCTGCTAAGTTTTTTTCCATGTCTTGGAACTGAACCAGCCAGCAACAACTGGGATGCATTAGCAGTTATAAAGTTAATTGGAAGAAAAGCAGTTACATGCTCTGTACAGGCATTAGTAACACGATCGTAAGGGGAAACAGTGTGAATGACCTGGTAGGGAGCAGCTTCCTTATTTTCTTGAATTATAACCCTCTTTCTCTCCAGCTCCAGCTGGGAGAAATAACCCACCCCTTTTGATGGACATCCACCATCCTCTGTGTACATATGCAGCTGGCTCATATTCCCTTTATAAATATTTCCTAGCAATGATCCGTCCCTTGTTAATGGGAAATCTTCAGTGAAATCAGAAGTCCCTCCCATTTCTGCATGGTCACTTCTGTAAACCTTAGGCAGATGCTGAGGCTGTTCCCTGCTCCCTCCCCCTTAGAGAGCTGTTCACGCAGTATGAGCACTACACTTGGTTTGTACCCTCAAAATGAAGATAGCCATTAAATGCAACATGTTTTGGCATTCCTAAACAAAAAATTGAGGGGTTAAAATGCAGATTTGAAACAGAGAAGTGAATGTATGCTGCTGTGTGTTGCTTTTTATTTAAATTTATGTATTTTTTAAATTTATTTTTATTTCCAGTCTTGCTTGAAATAGAACTCTTCAGGCAGTACATGTGGGTTGTTTAGATGTAGAAAATTTCATGCAAATAAAAAGAGGAAATATATCTGAAAGCTTATGCTTTTGTGTATGCTGTGTTTAAGCAGTCTTAGAGCAGATAAGTGAATTATTTGGGGTTTGATTTTTATTTATCCCAGGGCTCCTTGTACCATGATCTAGCACAATAAATGATCCTCAAGGTGAGCACAAATATACTTGGTGCAGTAAAACGTGACTTATCAATGGGACTCATTAATAGAAGGCACTTGGTGTGATTTTTACCATTGCTACAGCTGTTAAATGGACACTCTTGCACTGCTGAGATGCTGATAGCTGTGTGCTTTGTCTGCCTCTGTGGTGCTCTTGATACACAATTATTAGTTTCCAAATTGCACGAAAAGCTTCTGTACTATTCTTTTCCGTTGTAGCCATGAGTTTGATATGTTGTGGACTGCAAATTTGGGCTCATTTTTTCCACTGAAGATCCCAAAGAAAGGAATGAATCAACAGTTGCTAGCAGCTTCTTGGGCTGATTCTTTCTTTGAAGTTTAAGCATGAATTTCCCCTCTCATTGTGAAGGAGAACCTAGGTACAATAAAGAGCACTGGCACTGATCATACTGACTTTATTCTGATAAATAACTCTTTGAGCAATACTTTGAGCAACACTCTTTAAAAAAAAAAAAAGGAAAAGATATTTCTGCTGTCTCAAGTTTCTTCATCATCCATTTTCAGATCAGCTCTTATGTACTGATATTGATCTTGCACAAGATGTGAAATCTTTCATTATAATCATTCTCTTTTGTCCACTGCATTGGCTAAAATTACACTGAAAAAAAGTGTGACCAATGTTCTGCTTTCTGCAAAGAATGAATAATATCTGCTTTAGAGAGTGGTAATTGCTTTATATACAAAAGCAGGAATTTAATAATAACCAATCTCTTCATTGGGTAAACTACAGCCCAAGACAGGAATGTTTCATCCTTGCTTGTTTGCTTTTCTTCCTGTTGCTTGAAGAACAAATATTGAACAGAAGAAAAATCTAAGATGGTATTAAATAGAATTCCTGCACTAAACTTTACTAAATTGGATGAAGAAGTCAACATTACTTATTTTTTCCTTTAACTATATCTACAACAGTATTGCCTTACTAGCTTTTAAAATAAAAGGTGAATTGGTGCTCAAAAGCAAGTGTTTTATAGCTAGCAAATATGTTACTAGTACTAGTTTTATTTATTTATTTATTTATTTATTTATGTATTTATTGAAATGCAATGGATGTTTGTGGGAAAAGCCATCCAGATAAGTGGGCTGCCAATGTGTGTGTATGAACTGTACAGCAGCCAGTTTGACTTCACAGAAGGAATTACAGGATAATGTTCAGAAACCAAAGTATTGTTACAGAAATAACTTAGCATATTATCTTCCATCCGAATATTTTGAAGTACTTAATTAATTGTGATGAATTTTTGTCTTGTGCCATTGTGATAAAGAAATTTTTTTCCTACGTTCCAAAGAGGAAGTCAGATTATCAGCTGCTGCAACGCAAGAATATTCACTAGGGTTAGTATCATCCTCTTTAGAACTTCTTTGCTGAAACTGAGATTGTCCTTTTGCTTTCAAGATGTAGCTATAGATTTTTAGACAGTTCCTGCAGATTTCACCTGCTGTCTGCTTGCTGAGTTCAACATGAGCATTTTCATTCAGATGTTCAGCTGCAGGCTGCCTGCTGGTACTTTCCAGCCCAGTTTCCATGGAAATGGAAATTAGAGGGGTGAAAATAAAGAAAGAATAAGTATTTTCTTAATCTTCTAGTTAAGCTGGAAGTTCTCATACCTTGGCATTAAGGTTGTTTTACTTCTAGTTAGATAGGCATATGATACCAACTTCTGAAAATTCAAAAATAAATAAAACTTGTCATTGGAGCTGTTATAAACAATACCTGTTACCATGACTCTGTAGAGGTGTTGGGAATCACTAGTAAAGGATGAAGAAGGGAGAACTGAACTGAACTGTGCAAGGATAAAGTGATGAAAGGGTGTGAGGCAATACCCTATGGCCATTTTAGACTTAGTACTGCTAGATCTATCTAGAATAAGGAACTATACACTTGCAGTCTCAAACTAGCCAGGAGACTGCCTTATCTTATTGGATCTGTATCTGCCTAAGATTGTCCATCTTGATCCACTAAAATCTGGTCTCTAGGTGTTCAAAAATATAGGCAGTTTGGGGTAGGCTCATACTTTAAAGGAGTCAGGTCTATGATCTCAAGATCAATAGGACCTCAGACTTCAGTATCAAGACTTCCAGCTATAAAGCTAATCAACACATTAGTCCACTTAAAATAATTGGACAGACTAGAAGACTTTGAATATGTGTGAGCATAAAAATGTTTTAAGGCTCCAGCTGGTGCAGATCTCTGTGCCATTCTGGTTATGGTGTAAAAAAGCATGATCACAGCACAACGTGTTGGTGCTTCAGTCTTTGCACGGTGTCCTAGTTGGTTGCAAGCATAGTACAAAGTCCTTTTTGGAGTTCAAGGTCATCCACTACAACTGGTTCCTCCCAAGAGATGTTTTTACCCTCTTATTACTGTTATGAAAAGTCACAGTTGTGCTTCACCCAAAACTATGTAGTCTTAAAAACAAAAAAACTGAGCAAGAGACTTCAGTGATGCTTAGATGTCACATTAAATGTTCCAAGATTGATAAAACGTGCTCCCCTGAAGGGCGAGTGCTGCCTAACACCTGTACTCTTGGGACTGGATGTATACTGTTAGCTGTAAAATAGCACTTTCACAACAGTCTCACCCTCATATGTGTGAGGGGAGCAGGGACTGAAGAAGGCGCTCTAACTTGATGAAACTTAATTCTAGAGGCAGACGTGAGCATGTGTGTTTGCAGTCTCTTTGCCTAACATCATATGAGTCCTGGAAGCTAAAGGTATGTAGGAAGGAAATTCTATCCAGAAAACAGCATCCCTTTCAAGAAAGCTTACTTGACCTTTATTTCTGAAATGTTTTATAAAGCATTCCAATACATATAGCTCAGCTGCTGAAGGAGGAGAGAACTGTGCATCATCATCAGCAGAAACTGCAGGCAGCTCTGATAATTGATCTTATTAGTAATGAAACTAAGTCTTGCTAAATGAAGGCGTATGTAGAATGACTGCTTCCTATATGCCACAGTTGGGGATTTTTATTTTTTAGGGTTTTCAGCTATTTGTGAAACAGATGGTTGCCCAGGCTGTATGTAAATCACATGGACTGAGGAGCTGTGTGTGTGTGTACTGTACACGGGCACTCTCTTGTGGAGGAACACAGTTTTGAAGTCCACTGCCAAAATATATGTCTTGGCCAACACAGTGCAGTGTGTGGGTAGAGTTAAAGAGTGTGGAATTGAGCAGACAAATCAAAAGTTAGACATTTCTACTCGTAAAGGGAGTAAAGTAGAATGTTGGTACGTTTTTCTAGAACAACTGTAAGTCAATGGTGAGGAGCACAGGGAATTCTTATAGATCTCAGAGGAATATAGCTATAATGCTGGAGGACTCTTGAATTAGTTTTTTATGTGAGTACAGTAGACCACACTGATATTTCATTACCACTAGAGGAATTTGACTATGAGCCAAAAGCATTTATTCCCTTACCTTTTAAAGGTCTCAGAAGTGCCTACAGAAAAGTATCTTCATTTCTTGCTTCAGTAGCGTCTTACCTCGCCAGCTACTTTGACGCACCTTGGAAGCAAGGGCAGATCTCTTGGCTGGTATGCATTAATCATACATAAGTCAATTGTGTAAAGTATAGAAGCAATAGATATGTTTTATTTGCTATCATTTTACAACATGTGAATTATATTCCTTTTCTCCTTAAATTGCAATTCAACCATTCAAGTAGATTGTTATCCTAAAAAGATGTCAGTTCTCGATCTGGGAAGACACCCAGTCCTGAAAGGAGGAAGCAATGGAACAGCACTGGAAGTGACCACCAATCCTTTATTCCAGATTCACATCAGTTGTATTGCAACTGGAATTTGTTGGGAGCTCTTCAAGATTTTGAAGAGCAAAACATTTTTTTTCAGGGTTTTGGGAATAATAGAATTTGTCATAAAAGTTTTCTTACAAAAAGAATGTAAGTTAGAAAAAAATAAGGACTAGAATTCACATTGCTAAATTCTAAAACCGAATCTGTTTTAAGAAACTGCTGTTTGCTTTGTCCTTTTCCATACACCCCCACCCACTCCTCCACTGCCCCTTTTTACTATAAGAGTGGGAAAGTATGGGGAATTGGGTTCTGTATCTAAGATGCTCACTGTGTTAGATGACTTTTATTTTCATAAGATGCCTGAACAATGTTTGCCTGCTTTAAGGCATGCTCCTTAATTTGGAGTAGTCTGCCTCATGTTTTGTACTAGTATTTAACTCCCTAGGATAGAATAACAGATTAAAAAATATGTAGCATACAAGCATTTCCATGATTAAAACCATCAGAGCTCTCTTTCATTCTAGTTGTGCATTTTCCAGAAAAGGACATCCCACTTCCACTGACGTACTGGTGGAGACTTCTTCCAGACATACCTTTTTTCTTTCAACTGACTTTATTAATGTGCAATTTTTCTTGTCCTTCCTATTTCTTCTTGTATTAGCTGATGGGGTGGGAGTACTAAAACATACATTTTGTCGTCAAAACATCTGAGCTGTTCATGCTTTCCATTTAAAGATAACCTACAGTGATATTCTCTATGCTTAAAATGGTTTTACGTTGCTAGAATGATTTTATTTGTAATAATGCTGTATGACGCAGTTCTCCTGCCTTTTGGGATACTGTAACATAATAGGAGCTGTAAATAACAGCTGCTAATGTCTACAGTCATGCACAACAGGCAGTAATTTAACCACGTGTCTCCCTTCTGTCATGATGGGAAATAGCAAACATTTCTGCACCAATACTGCATATGATCCCCAAAGCTGTTAGTGGTGCTTATTGTAGAAATATATTTCCAGAAGCAGTGCTGCACCCTGTGCACTTGAGACTAAATGGTAGCAAATGCTTCCATGCATGAGGTTTATTCATCTCAGTATGACTGTGCACTGGGTAAGACACAAACTGTATCTCCAGAGAATCTCTCTCAGTCTGCCAGGCGAGAGGAGTGATGCTGTTGAGCAGGGAAAACCAGAGGAAGAGCCTAGAAACAGCAAAAACTGTCCTATTAGTTTATCTTCTTGAGGCAAAGATTATTGGGGCAGGAAAGGAGCAGAGAAGATGATGATGTTTCACCATAAGGGAGGCTAATATTTCAGTATACCTCTGTGAAAGTCATTGTCCAAGATTATATGCATGTTATCACTTGTAGATTGCATTAATTTTATTAAAATCTGTTGATTTGCTAGACTTAAATAATTAAATGCTTAAGTGAGAAAGTGTGAATTTGTAGTTGGCCAAAGCTGCTGTCCCAGAGTCCCCCAGGTCTTATCTGAACACAGCCTAAAATCAGGGAAGAAGTGAGGGGTAATAGTACCAGAGAAACTACGAGAAGCATAACTCATAACTGTGCTCATCTGACAGCAAGCCCTCGGGATGAATCATCTGAAGATTTTCAGTGGTATATATAGGAAACCTAAACTTACCAAAGAGTAACTATGGGATGACAAAAAGCCATGGGGGCATTTGCAGTTTTTCTTACCTTATGTAATGGCTTCTTGAATGTCCTTTATAAACTGAGGACAGATCCTCTGTACTGTGCCATTAAAACTTCTTGTGAGCCAGGAGCCTCCATACTGAACATGGGCAGAACAATGCTGGAGGCTTCAGCTGACAGAAGTTTAATTCATGAACCACCTTCACAAATATATTTGGAAATTGTGAGTCACAGAAATCAGCCCACAAGGCATAAGAAATTACATCATGGTTAAGCTGCAGGTGATTGCAAATGTAAGGGATAAGATACCACATAAGCTTCAGGGAAAGGGAAGTATATATTGAAAATACTTCACTGCTTTTTACTCCCATTCTCATTTGGAGGGCAGTCGGAGGAAGCAATACAAAATTGAAAAGCCTGAAGAGGAAGGAACAGCATGGCATGAACTATTAATACCATGTGTTAAAGGATGTGTCCTTTCTTTTTGTTGCCATAAAGACTTGGAAATCATGTACAATCATGAGTGCCTCTGCTTTAGGACTAGTGATCCATGCTTCATATACCTGAGTATGAGTCTTGATGATGTATTTGCACTAAATATATATATAATGATTCTTTACAAAAAGTCATTAGAATTTGTTGCCCAGTGCTAAAATTTTCTCCCTCTCTTGTTTCTATGGAAACTGTAATACTTATAAGACACAGTAAACAAATGCACTGTATTATAAGCCTCCTCTTTAGCAGGAGATTAATTTTATTAATATCTGTCCAAATTAGTCTGGTGTCAGGTATTGTTCATTTAACCATCCAAACAGTAAAGTATCTATTTTATTTTTACTGAAGACTTATCTTCCAGCTTTGAGGGCTTTTATTTGCTCTTAAATAACTTTCCTGACCCAGTGATGAGTTGGTATTTGCCAGTGGTTACTGCTGGTAATATTTGCTTAGCTCAGAGGAAACTAGTGAGTACTTTTATAAAGTGCTTCAGAAACAGAAAAATCTTAAAGCGTAGAAGTACACTTTTTGCTAGCTAATACAGAAAATAAAAGCCTCTTTTACCTGAGATTCTTCTGAACATGCTCATATGGCATGGTCTTCTGGGGCATAGCTGGAAAGGCACAGCCTGCTTTCTAAGAATGAGACTTAGCCTTTTGTGGAATGAATTATACCTCACAAAGTGGAGCGTCATCTTCTGGAGCCATGCACAATTGAAGATTTTACTTAGCAACAGGTGCTCTGTATATTCCAGACTGCCGAACACAGCAGAGGCAGTGAGGAGGCTGACCTCTACCTCCCCCTGCTCTACCTGGAAGGAGTTGCAGGCAGAAACAGCCAGTGCATCTCCTGCAGTGCATCTCCTCAGCCAGTGCTGAGGACCCTGTTGCTTGAGTCCGGGTGGTAAACTTCCTACTTACTGATGGTGATACAATGACATTCCTGCATGATTGCTGATCTTGTCTTCTGTTTTAGAAATGAACCTTCCTTCTGTGAAACCAGTTTCAAGGTGACATGCTGAAAAACGTAGTGAGGTTTTCAAAACATTTTAAAACTGGACAAACTGTTCAAGTGACTCAATAAGTGCTATGCCTATGCTGTACTTCTGGAGTGGTTTATGGAGAGTGAAAAAGTCAAAGCTTAAATACTCAAAGATAGGAATGGAGAAGCCTGTTTGGTTTTCACATGCTGAAGAAACTGCTGGCACTCAGGTTACTCGGAATTTACTCTGAACTCTTCCCCGGGGCTGCAGGATGGCAATGAGGCAGTCACCTTTACTTCAGTTTGTAACATTAAATGCACTTCAGAAAATTATAGAGAGATGCCATAGCATAAGCAAAATACTTTTTCTTTGCTATGAAAAATTTATGATGCTTATTTCATTGAAGTCCTGCTTTGTTAAGTATTTAAGATAATCAGTTGATAACTTTATTTAGTGGTAGTCACTTTTAAAAATGCTTTAGAGAAACTGATGGGAATGGGGCAACCAATTAAGGAAAGCTGTTGATCTAGAGAAACACAAATCATCACTCAAACTTTGATATACTGATGGTGGTGGTAGACAGTAAAATCCCAATTTGTAGGTTTTTCTTTTCAGATTCTTTAGCAGCATTTTGAATATCATTGTTGCTACAGGGACCGAGATAACCTATCTGATAAGGAAACATTTTGGATTTTGGATACAATGGTGACAAATGGTGCTCCTCAAAGGCGCAGGGTACTATGATGTCCAATAAGAGGTAGGCTGTTGGATGGTGCTTAAGTTATTTAGTTCTTTGTGTGCAAGCACAAGTGTCTTGGGATCATCCAAAAGAGACAGCTTCTTTAGGCGGGACATCACATTTGACAGGAACCCTTCAGATACTTTCTACCACTTCAGAGAGACTGGCTCTGTGAGGGATCCTCCTGTGCTCCTTCATAACTATGAACTCAAGATGCAAATGAAGGTACATCAGCCTGCATAGGCAGAGAATATGTTTTTGAAGGAGATAATAGTATTTTATTTTGCTTTTTTTTTACACGGGGGGGCATATTGTTTACCTTCAATAGAATTGTCTTTCCATTTCTTGTGTTAACTTGAAAAGAAATAGGTTGCACCATACATCACTCAATGTATAAACAGGGCTTAGAAAAAAGACAGAGAAACACTTTTTACCAGGGCCTGTAGTGACAGAGCAAGGGGCATTGGTTTTAAGCTGAAAGAGGGTAGGTTTGGATTGGATGTAAGGAAGAATTTGTTTACAATGAGAATAGTGAGACACTGGAGAAGGTAAGTGGTGAATGGCCCATCATTAGAAGTGTTCAAAATTAGATTGGATAGGGCTTTGAACAACCTGATCTAGTGAAAGATGTTCCTGCCCATGGCAGGGGGGATTGGACTAGATAATCTTTGAAGAATCCTTCCAACCTAAACCATTTTATGAATCTATGATTTTTTTGTTTTGTTTGTACTTCTTGTTATTTGAATTAAAATTCAGGAAAGGGTAAACTGAGATAGATTTGATTGCTTGTCCTTTTAATTGTTGTGAGATTCACCTTCATATTGGAAGGCAGATTTTGACCTTAAGGTGGACATCTTCAAAATATCAACCTTGTAGCCATGAAGATAGTACTCTGTTGGAAAACATTGCAAGTAATAGTTGATTGCATTCATTGTTATCTGCTAGAGCTCATCTCTGACTTCTTTACTCAACTAATTTATGTGTGAGGAAGCTGTGGTCTTCTTTCTTCTTTTGAAACTCTATCATTTAAGTCCTTGTGGAAGACATCCTATGCTATTTTATCATTTTTATTTTGTTGAGTTGTAATTCAAGAACATCACAGATCATCAGATACATTTGCTAATGTTTTCTGTTTTCCTTTTCCTTAGGACCTTTCATTCCTCAGCATAGTCAATAACTCAAATCTTCTCCATTGTTGGTAGTTATTTTCATCCTTTTTATTTTAAGTTTGGCAGCTTTATCACTAAATTAGATATTTTTCTGATTTTCATGCCTAATGTTTTGCAGCTCCCTGTAGGTTTGTTTTATTATTGTCTCTAATTTTACTGCCTTTGTTTTTGATCTTCTAATTTTGTTCTTTATAACTTATCATAATTTTTATTTCTGTCTTCTTTTTTAATCATGTAAGAAACACTTCCTAGGTTGTTATTCACTATACTTACACTTGATTAATGTAGTTTTTTGGCTAGTAGATTCTTAGCTATTTGACATTCTGTAATGCTTGGCTGATTCCTCTGCAAAAATCTTTTAGCATCGTGTCCTGCAAGTTATTGACAAATTGCTCTCAACAGTAAAATGCAGAGCATCCTTAACTGTCACTGACATCTTTGCTTGGCATTATAGGAGACATATGGCTTCCTACAGAACTGTGTTGTTATTTAACTTAAATTTTGTTGCCTTCCTGTTGGAGCTTTTGAACTAAGGTATAAATACTGTACCATAAATATTTCTTTTCCCTTTCAGGGAATCTGATGTTAGCTTAACACTGAGCACTCCAGGAGAACCTGAGAGGTTTAGCTTGCAGTAAAAATATTTTGGTGTTTCATTCCTCTCTGCTTCCTCCTGGCATTTGAATGTGTGCACAGCACATTCAGTCTTGAATTTTGTCTCAAGCCATGTGAATAGGATGGCATGGAAGTGCCAAGAGTAAGCTAATTTTGCAGCAGAAATGAAGGTACAGGTTCTTTGTTGTTGTGTTGCTGGCAGGGTGTTGAACTAGATGATCTTTAAGGTCCCTTCCAACCCAAACTATTCTATGATTCTATGAAAACTCTATAAGTGCACCAGTATTATATCAGTATTCAAAGTAACAATCAGGATTACTCCAGTAACAAATTAGTTTCCTTTGATATAAAAACTGAATTCTGTCTCCTTTTTTGTTAGTAAGGAGTTACAAGTTTAGACTGTAATGGGTTTTCACATGTTTTTATGACAGTAGGTCTTCTCATAGAATCGTAGAATAGTTTGAGTTGGAAGGGACCCTAAAGGTCCTCTAGCTCCAACCCTGGCATGGGCAGGAACACCTTTCACTAGACCAGGTTGCTCAGAGCTCCATCCAACCTGGCCTTGAACGCTTTCAGGGTTGCAGAAATTTTCTTCAATGTTTTAGTTAATTTCGACCAAATGTGTAGAGAGTGCTGCAAACTGTCTGACTTGATGTAGATGTTTTTAAAACCATCACTCCATTTTAACAGAATTAATGGGTTGCACGGTTGAAAGACAGATCTCAAACAGTTATTGTGGTGGCAGTGAAATAGAGCTGCTTTTAGAATGGCTATGCAACAAGTGGAACCAGGTTCAGCCCTATTTAGCACTAAACTGGAATTAAATATGAAAGAAAAATCTTCTAAAACTTATATCTGAAATGAACAATAGGAACACCACGAATAAAGTGTACAGTTGTCTAAATTAATCTCATTTGTGTCCACAAAGCTGAACAGCTTTCAACAAAATTATTTTAATTTAGGGAAAAATGAAATGACCAATTGGGACCAAGAAAAAAGGTCACGAAACTAGAATAGCAAAGAATATCTTGGATATTTTAACTCTTTCTGTTCTGTGGGGCTGGACATGGGGTGTTTCAGGGTCATGCTGGGAGTTGAAGGGCTCACTTCCTGATACGATATTTAAATAGAGGACTAGTGAACAGGAAGATGGTTTCAGCATTACAAATGGTGCTCATTATATTAGTACATGACAGTTTTCTTGCTTGTCTTTTTTAAGTGACCTTGAAAAAACACAGAGGCATGCAGAAAAGAGGGAAAAAACCCCTTAAGATCTGGGTAAAGTGCTTTACAGTCAGACTCAGTTTGATCTTTGGCTTTTCAGAAACAGAGGTGTATTTTAGCTGAACCAGATAAGCGTCGCTCCATCATCAAATACAAAGTTCTTCAATTTCTCTGAGAAAAGCAGAACAAGACAACTGCAGATAAGGGATTTTTTTTGCTATGGTGAAAATGGTGATGGAAATGGCTGGATGGAAATGGAACACACATTTCCTGCGGCAGATTCTTCATCTCTGAACAACTCCCACTCAGATCTGTTCTGTCTCATATCTGTCATACCTGAGGAGTTTTGGGTTGATCCTTTCAGCTCAAGAGGCCAGGCCTGTTGAGTCAAAGGTGTATTTCTAGAATATTCGTGAGATATGCACTACAATACCGAGTCAAATGATAACCCTTTTGAACACCAGGCTTCTTAGACTTTCTGACTTCAGTTTATGGGAATTTTCAAGGTACTTATTCAAATATCTTGATAATGCACTTCAGATAGATGTAAAGATCTTTAGATGGGCCACTTTTTTTATTTTCTTGCGTAGCTGGGTGCATGCACTGATTACCTTTAAGACTAATTGCTGTTTGAAAATTTTCCTTAATATAAAACTAGATATTAGCTGTAGCACTAAATTTTAAAAATTCTGAATTCCCTTTTTCCTCTCTGTATTTCTTCTACAGAAAATTTTTTTCATTCTTACTACGTAAAATTTTTTCAGGGCATTGGTGTTCTAGTGGCCACGATATAGATGCTGCTGCCAGTATGACCATGACATACCCGTGGATATGTGCTTCTTTAAAAGGTCATCATTTACACAACCAAGTTGACTCAAGTTTTGTGTAAGATGTAGATGTCTGTGGAGACATGGTGATTTAACTATATGATTTAATGACCCTTTTCAGCTCTTTGGGAAACAATGAGCTGTATGTGAGTTGCTTTTCTGGTAATTAAGGGCTTCAGGAACAGGCTGAAATGATTTCTTCATCACACCCTGTTACCTGTACAATGTAGCCTGCATATTCTCCTGAAAATTGCACTTAAATTATTATCTTCTTCCCAGCTATTTGTAACATCAAAGCTTTTAACTTTTATCTTGATGTTATCATGGATGGATCTTTCTGTCTCTGAAGTGATCAGAGATCACTTGTTATGCAGATGAGCAAGCTAAAGAGCAATTTCATAGTAGCAAGTCTGAATGAATCAGAAGTGCTGTGAGGATTAACAGGATGTCAAGCTGTGCCTTGATGAGAAGTACACCCATCCACTAGAGCCATCTTTCCCCACTTCCAGTGATCCTGTATCACAAAATACTCAAAAAGTTTTCTAATCTAGTTTTACACAAGACTAAATGCATGTACTCTGTCCTAACTGCTCAATCCAAAGTTAAATTTTAAAAGTTTGCAAATATTACATGCTTATGATGTGTATGATGAATGGGATTTGCATGGGATTAAGTGCTGAGACACATTTCTCAAAACATTGAAAAGTGTTTCCTAAGCAGAATAGTGCAGTATTTTTCCCATTGCAGATAAAATTATGTCATTGTTACAGGGGGTCTTGTGCACATCTTTAAATAATGTTTATAGATAAGGGCTCAGATTGTTGCCAAGTTGTTTATGAATTCAGGTTCAAAGTTATTTTAAAAACAGAACCCCTAATTTGTTAAAAGTATTACAATATCATTGCATTTAGTTCTGTTTCTAGGAAAACATCAGTCCTGGTAAATCAGAAACAGGTAAATTAATTTAATGTGTTGTGATAAAAAGATATCTCTGTTAACTAAATAACTGCATCATTAGAATCTGAATCAACACGTCTGCAAACATTTCACATGGACAAATCATACAACCAAGTAAAGCTGTTCTGATTCCTCAGAGGTTACAGGATTCCTGTACAGGAAAACATTTCAGGATTGATTTTCAGATCTTATTAATTTCGTTGGAGATGTGTGCTTGATTGGTGGATATACACTTAATCTCACATTTGAGAGAAATAACTGGGAAATGAGAAGAATGTCTTATTTTCTGTCAGAGGTGAGTTACTTTGTTACACTTCATTGATATGATTATGTGTAAGCTTAATGGTCATTCAGTCACAAAAGTTCAGAGTCTTGTTGAAATATTGTCATTTTACCAGTCACACTCAGACTGGAAAACCAGTAACTCCTATAGTGGGATGGATTGCAGAATAACTTTGTAATGTTTCTATGCTTTAAGAATTTTCTGAAATATTTATCTTCCACAAAAATATGAAGACCAATTTTCCTATGAGTTCTTATATTCTGATTAACCTGTTGTTTAAAAGTGAATCTACCTTTGTAGTCTGGAGGCATTGGCAAGGCAGGGTCCATGGCAAAAAAATCAGTTGAAGACTAGTGCAAACCAAGATTGTTGGCAACCTTTTAACTGCATTTTATAATGGGAATGATAATGTGTGCTTCAGAGAGTGCAAATTTTAAACATTATTAAAAACTAAAAGCAATTACAGTGACTCAGAAAAAAATTAAATACAATAATTGAAACTAGAAAACACTATAACGAGATTATAATGGTACAATAATAATAAAAACAAATAATAAGCAAAGGAAGATTACACTCAAATATGTAAAGCTCCTGATGATAGCTAGCAAAAAGAATGGGTAAGATGGATAGGGAACATTTTGGAAACCTGATGAAGCAGTAATTAGCTATGAGCTGTGCTGCAAAGGCACTACAAAGTAGTAAGAAACTGCCCTCTTGGAGAATAGGGCCAAAATTTACCAAACCTGAGCTGTGTCTGTATGTTTGCTGTGAGTGTGGCAAGAGGAGGGCAACTTGGGGCTGCAATCCACTTTTGGAGGGGGGGAATCTAAAAGCAGGACATGTCTTGAATTACTCATTAAACTAATTTCCCATAGTACCAGTTCTGGCCTGTGATAATATCCTATTTCAGGACGGATATTAGATTCCAGAAGTGAGAAATTGAGCAAAAGAGAAATCAAAATATTGTTTTTCTTTGTACTGTGGTATCTCCCAAAGGTCTTCTGGAACTTCTGGTTACTCTTATTAATGTTTCTACAAATGTACCGGTGACAGCACCACAAACGTGGGCTAACATTGCCAGAGTTATATGTGCAGCTGCCTCCACAAGGGCCCTGTTGAGAGGGGTGTGGCTGCCTGTACTCACCAAGAGTGATTTATATCGATGCTGACATGGGAGGAAGTGCTCCTGAGCTGGCCGATGGATCCTGTGTTCCTCCACTGCTAAGCTCATGGAAACATCTGTGTGAGCACGAAGTGAAAGGGAGCAGAGAATCAATCTAGACTAAAACTCACTCTTGTAATTTATATTAATTCCCAGTCATGCAGCTGCAAGTCACCTTGTAAAGCCACAGGAACCAAGTGGTCAAATATTGGGGTGGCAGAGCTGCCTCTCAGCAGTATTGTATGAGGTTCCAGCTTCCAGCACTCGGAGATTTGCAGTGTTAGGTATTGATAGAGATCTATTGCAAAGTAAAGAGTTAACTTTTTTTTTCACTAGATCCAAAGCTGTTTTTTCTCCTCATGTCATGTCTCTCAGATTTGAATCCAAATAACAATGTTGTTTACACTGAAAGGAGAGGTATTTTGTTTTACCCAGAATTGCAAAACTTCAGGATTTTTGTTTTTACAGGCCTAGTAGCTAGATATTTGTGTCCCTTACAGTAGTTTGAGATGAGCTCTTTTTCATCTGAGAGTACATACAGGCTCCACTGCCTCAGTGTATTTTTTACACAGATTTTGTGTTGATTTGTTTTTCAGATTGCTTCTCTGAGCTCTTCTTTTCTCCTTCCTTTTTCTTCCTTTCCTGTTTCCTTTCCCATTCTCCTTTCCTTTTTTTTTCTTTTTAAACTAGAAATGACAGGTATGTTTTCAGCCAGGCTGTAAATAAGGACCTAGGCTACATCTGTACTAGCAAACAAAAAATTCTGTCCACAGATACAGAGATATTGTTATTTTCCAATCCACAGATTTTAATATTTTCCATATTGTTAAATTGTTAACATAGAAGGGTTTTCCACTGCATTTTTTGCTTGGGACCAAAACTATCTGTGTCTCAGGCAATTGCTAGACATGGACACGTGGTAGCTGAGGCTAAGGACAGGACACATCAGCAGCTTCTTGGATGCAGCCACTCTATTTTGAAGGAAAGAGAGTTGTCCAGAGAGTTGTGTGGACAGGCTGGGTATGTTGCCCTCCCAGTAAGTGAATGTTCCTTGGTGAATTTTTATTTACTGGTGTTGATGTGGCACAGAATAGGGATATTGGTGTAGGTTGTGTATGGCCTGTGGCCCAGGTCTGTCTACGAGCTGGATTCAGAGGTTCTTGCTGTCATAGTAGAAGAATAATGCTGAGTATCCTAAATTCCAGATGATGATCAGGTCAAGGCAGTAAGTGATGTATATTCTTGCCTTCATGCTCACATTGCACTAGAAAAGCTGTTTGACAAGGTGTATGTCTGTGTGGAAAACTTAGTGCCTGGAAGAAAAGGCACTCTGTATATGATTACCTCTTGGTAATCATATACACACTTAATAATAATAATAATAATAATAATAATAATAATAATAATAATAATAATAATAATAATAATAATAATAATAGGCATTGCTCATACCTGGTCATTGAAGTCTCTCAAGAAAACTCTTAATATATGAACAAGAAGCTCATATGCCCTGAATTCTTTTTTCTTCACAGTGGTCACACACATCTGAGGTCTTCATGTTTACAAAGCAGTCTTTGTACTTGATGTTTAAAAAAAGCAAACGAAGCTGACAGTGACTTACTCTGTTGGAAAGCAGAGACTGTAAAGGTCTTTTTCAGTTGGTAACTGTTAAAACTATATTTTCTGTGCTGATTTTTGGCCATTTTCTTCAGTCAACCACTTTTTGTGTGTTCTTAGCATCATCTTGGCACAGTGATAGTGCCTCTGCTGGGACTGGTGGGAACTTGGGATTTGAAAAGGGCATGGATACTGAATCATGCACATCTTGTATTCTGATGAAAAAAATATGTACAGTGTCTTACAAGTTGCTCTCAGGAGAATTTTACTTTAATGTTATAAAGACACACTATTAATACACAGGCAGCATCCATAAGAATAGCCAAGGATGGACTAGCAGTACTGGGAAAGGGCAGGATTAGATCCTGCTGCTGTCCTGCTGAGACAAGCGTGTCCCATACCTCAGTGGTTGCTCTTGTGTGTCCTCTAGAGATGCCAAATTCTGCTAGCTTGTTCTCAGCTTCTGTGGAATGAACCTAATTAAAACAGGAATACACATTTTATAGTGGGGCTATATGCATGTGCCTCTATATTTTAAGGAAAGTGGCAAAATTGCCAAAATAAAACCAGAAAATTTGCAGGAAGGCAGTAGTTTTTCCACTCACAGATTTGTTGCTGCAGGGGTGAAAATTATAACCATATCACCTAAGCCAGTGACATCTGGGTTAGTTGAACTGTTTTTGTGTGCTCATTGAGCAACTCAGTCCTGAACTTTTTGACACAGAGGACACTGTAGAAACCTCCAAGACCACCTATGACCAATATTTTTTACCTGACATACAAAACTATACAGTTAGAGTAAGAGACTTTTGTGTGCAGCAGGGATTTGCCTACAGCATTTTAGCTTTTGAGTGTATGAACTCTTTTCTCATGATTTCGATTTACATAAATGTAGATTACCATTTACATAAATTAAATTAGGTAATTTTGAGTTAAGATACAAACAGAAAATAAGTTTCTCAAATTTCTGTCAAATGTACAAAATCTTCCAATTAAATGTTAATAAGAATCTTTTTCTTGTTGTCTGTAGTATTATTTTTTCTGTTACCTTGGAATAGAAGAAAAAAGGACATAATAATGTTATTTCTGTTAAGGTCCCATACACATTCTTCATGACAGCACCTTAATTTTGAATATCACAAGGTGATAATTAACTTTTAATCTGTCCTGTTAGATCTGTGCCCAAAAGCCCAGTCCAAGTAAGGAAAATACCAAGTGCAAATTTCTTTCAGTGAAAACTTGAGGACTAAGGAAAAAGACATTTTCATATTCTTACATTAGTCTTGTTAATTAGTGTAAGTATCTCTCATCATCTGATGATTTTTGTGGAGACATCTAGAGAAGTCTCAATTTTATTACAGTATGATTTTAGAAAAAAGGAAAAAAGCAGAGGCAACAAATATTATTAATTTCAGTGTTCACAATGCTCTGAAAGTTGAAGTAAAGAAAGAGGGCAGCTTGTGAGCAAGAGAGGATGAAGTTTTAATTTCAATCATATTAGAGCTGCAGCTACTTTACCCCTTTGCACCCATTTGCTATATAGGTATGCAGCTGGACTGGAGGAAACCTTTGCAAGCAGGTCTGGATGCATAACAGTGGTGCAGAAGAAAACATTCTCTTTAATTAAAATGTGGCCCATTGCAAAGTAGGAGCCCTATGGAGAGCAAAAGTACAGTGAGGTTATAATTAGCATAGCTATACTCAGTTAAAGTGAACATCCAACATCAGAAAATTATATATAACTGACTGAACTCAGCATCTTTAGGTTAGATATTAGAAAGAATTTCTTTACAGAGAGGGTAATTAGACATTGGAATGGGTTGCCCAGGGAAGTAGTGGATTCTCTGCCCCTGGAGGTTTTTAAGATGGTTTTTAAGACTGGATGTGGCACTTAGTGCCATGGTCTAGCAACTGCAGAGGTAGTGGATTGAGGATTGGATTTGATGATTTTGGAGGTCCCTTCCAACCCAGCTGATTCTATGATTCCATGATTCTATGATCTTGAAAATCGGGCTGTTAAATCAACTTTAGTGATAGGGAATTTGATGTTTAGTTCAGTTTCTCCCACCACTCTCACCAGAGGCCAGTAATCTACATATTTTACCTAAATCATCTATTCTGGCTCTTGTTCCTGAAAGCAAAAAAGTGCCCTTTAATGATATTTAATGAGCATGCTTGGAAACCTTAGTCCTAAAATAAGGAGAAACCATTTTCCATCTTTACTAGTTCAAGCAGTGCTTCCCTTATAAAATAGAATCACAGAATCCTTTAGGTTGGAAAAGACCTCTAAGATCATCAAGACAAGCTGTTAACCCAGCACTGCCAAGCCCACCACTATACCATGACCCTATGCACCACATCTACACCTCTTTTAAATACCTCCAGGGATGATGACTCCACCACTTCCCTGAGCAGTCTGTTCCAATGTTTGACAACAAGAATTTTCCTAATATCCAATATAAACCTTCCCTAGTGCGACTTGAGGCCATCTCCTCTCATCCTGTCGCTTGTTACTTGGGAGAAGAGGCTGACCCCCACCTCACTACACCTTCCTTTCAGGCAGCTGTAGAGAGTGATATGGTCTTCTTTGAGCCTCCTTTTCTTCTGAATAAACAACCTCAGCTCCCTCAGCCTCTCCCCATAAGACTTGTACTCCAGATCCTTCACCAGCTCCGTTGCCCTTCTCTAGACACGCTCCAGCACCTCAATGTCTTTCTTTTAATGAGGGGCCCAGAACTGGACACTGGATGCCAGGTGTGGCCCCACCAATGCCAAGTTCAGGGGGATGATCACCTCCCTAGTCTTGCTGGCCAGACTATTTCTGATGCAGGCCAGGATACCATTGGCCTTCTTGGCCACCTGAACACACTGCTGGCTAATGTTCAACCGGCTGTCAACCAGCATCCCCAGGTCTTTTTCTGCCAGGCAGATTTCCAGTCACTCTTCTCCCAGCCTGTAGTGCTGCATGGGGTTGTTGTGACCCGAGAGCAAGACCTGAAACTTCTCATTGAACCTCATAAAATTGGCCTTGGCCCATCGATCCAGCTTGTCCAGAACCCTCTGCAGAGCCTTCCTACCCTCCAGCAGATCAACACTCCTACCCAACTGGTGTGATCTGTAAACTGAGGGTGCACTCAGACCCTCATCCAGTTCATTGATAAAGATAGTAAACAGGGTTGGCCGCAACACTGAGCCCTGGGGAACACCAGTATGTGGCAAGTCTGTGTAGAGAAACCCACAGCTTCATTTTAGGAATAATTCTTGTCTCAAGTTTTCACCTTGCTTGTGCAATTGTCAGATGAACAAGTATCTCCCAACAGGCTCTTCTTTCTTGCATTCCATGCAACTTTTGTCTGTTTTCTGGCTAACAACAGAGTACACTGTCCCATTTATGTTCAGTCTACGTGGAACATGTTTCTTTTCTTTACAAATACATGACAGATTCCCTTTATCCTTTTCTTATCTCTGCCCCTTCCTTCTGCTGTACATTAGTGTCAGGTGCGAGCTCTGACTTGATCTAACTTCTGTGTCATCTTGGGCAGTGCTTGCTAGGAGATCCTGACTGCTGCCTGCATTGAATGGAGATGTTTGGATCATTATGAATCCCTTTGCTGCAGTATGATGAGTTCGTTGTGGTGGTCCAAGGATTCTGTCACTGCTCAGTGATGCAAGAGCTTTAGCAACCAGTGCATTGCTTTCATCCACCTTTTCCTTGAAGTAAAGCCTTAGGAACAAATACTTTTTCTAATCTGTAATTGAAAAATCCTACTTGTTTTCTTTAGTTCTGTACAGACAAATGATGATTGCCCTTATCTAAAGCTCCAGTGCAATGCCATTTCATTCAGCTGTTAGCCACAGCTCCACTGTCCTTCAGTAAAGAAATGGCTTCTTCAGCTTCCTGCTGGAAACCTAAGTTAGTGCTAGATGGGCAAGCAGTATGTATACACTCAGGACAGTGCATAACAAACAGGCAAATTAGCCAAGACAAGGCCCAGTGCACGATGCAAAGGAAGATGTTGATAACCAAGAATGCTTTACTAGTAAAAATTGATCAAACTTGTGAAAATACCACTTGGTCATCATGCAGTAACTTCCTACAGTATGAAAGAAAACTGGTGCTGGTTCTGCATGCCTGTTCATTGCATACATTTCCAGCCTGAGGCTCTTCAGTACATCACTAAACAGTTGCAATTTGCACTGGATGAAAAACCTGTCCTGAAGTAAGGACAGGTTCCATCCCGGAACCACCTGTTGCAGCACTCAAACTACCCTGAATTGGTTAATGCCATTTTCTACAAACTCCCAACAGGCTGAAATGAATCAAGACATTAGCATGAGCTTGTGGGCTTTAACTTATGACATCCAAACAAGAGATATCCCCATCATATAACTTTTCTCAATAACAGAACTATCAAAAGCCTTGTGTTTCAGACTACATACTTGTACATAGCAAGATACAACCTACTTTATTCAGTGCACCAACTAGCCACAAGACAGATACTGTAAGCTGTTGTTCTTAGCTTAGATATCTATTTGGAGATCTACTATTCCTATTTTGGACTCAAAGTACACTTTTCAATGTTTCTCTCCTCCAGCTGCACATGTGAATAGGTGATTAATAACAGGTTTTCACGTCTATCCATAATTCATATTTTCCTAGTCAGACCTCTTCTCTTGCCTCTATATATTTCACCAATAGGTGGTGTAGGAAGTGCCAATAATTCTTTAAAGATTCATTCAGATCATAGCTTTATTGTTAAGTAATTCTGGCCTGGAAGAAGTTACATAATATGATACCAGCTTTTAAATTTGTAAATAAAATAAAAATACATTCAAGTGTCTTCACCAAACGGGGCATTTGACAAAGACTTCCTTTTACCTCAGCCATTCTTTGCTGCTCTAGCATTAAAGAAAATTTTTTGGAATATGCTATTGTACACAGCTGTTTGGTAGGAGGAAGTGGGGGTGTCTTCAGAGAAACACATAAGTTTTGCATGCAAAGATTACTATTTTTGTTGTGCATTAATATTCAGTTTTGTTAAAGTGAACCAAGAAGAAAGAAGTGCTGTGATGAGCAGATTCGTGACAGTTATCAATTGACTGACAGCGTTTTCCATGACTAAATGTTCATGTTTAGTATATGACCTGCACAATTAATGGCACTATATACCTCTTCGAAAATAAAATGAAACCCATGCAGGGATTTCTTTTTTTTTTTTTTCCTGTCCACTATTATATTGTCATGCTTTATTATTCCTGAGTCTCTGTATCACAAAATGTGAAATTAGATTTTTTTGGATTTATCTAGTTGGCATTCTTAAGCTTTGTGACATAAGAACTATGAGTTGGATGTAAATGTTATTTATATTCATTTAGTACTTCAGTAATGCAGTCTTCAGTGTATAAAATAACCAGGCTTAAAGAACAGAGTTTAGACAGAGTGACTAATAAAATATGCTTTCTCCTTAGAGGTGAAATGAATAACCACTGTCTAGTCTGGTAATTGTAACTGTCTTGCTCTTACTTGCTTCTCTCCCCTCTGTATTCTGTCCAGGATTGTCTTCCTCCAAGGCAGCATTTGCAGATGTGATCACTAAAAAGTGGTCTTATAATGCCACTGGAGTCTGGGCAATGGAAACAGTCCTAGAAATATTATGGTTCAAGCATTTAAGCTAGCTTTTACAATCTCTCTTCTTTCTCTTTTTTCTTTTTATTATTTTTCCCTCCCTTCTTCTCCCATAGTTGCAAACCATTTGGTAAACATAGGCTTGAAAATTCAGTTAGAGCAGAAAGATTGGTAGGTTCTTATTTTTCCTCGAAGACTGGAAAGTGAGAAAACTCAAAGAGAAAAAGCAGACTCTGCCGTGGGTGCTCCTCACTGTCCCATGCTTAAGGGGAGGGAAGAAGCATCTCTACAAACTTCTGACATGGAAATTCATGAAGCATTCCGTATTTTTACTGGCTATTCAGGAATAGTTTAGGAATATAGTTAGGTCATGTAGAAAGAAAATTAGAGAGACGAAGGCACAATTTGAACTCAATCTATCCACTTCTGTTAGGGATAACAAGAAGCACTTCTACAAATACATCAGTAGCAAAAGGAGGGGCAAGGAAAACCTCCATTCTTTATTGGACATGGGGGGAACATAGTCACCAAAGATGAGGAAAAGACTGAGGTATTTAACACCTTCTTTTCCTCAGTTTTCAACAGTAAGACAGGTTGTTCTCAGGACAACTGACCTCTGGAGCTGGTAGACAGAGACAGGAAGCCGAATAATGCCCCTGTAATCCAGGAGGAAACAGTTACCTGCTGAGCCACTTGGATCCTCACAAGTCTATGGGACCAGATGGGATCCACCCAAGGGTGATGAGGGAGCTAGCAGAAGTACTTGCCAAGCTGCTCTCCATCATTTACCAACAGTCCTGGCTCACTGGGGAGGTCCCAGATGATTGGAAGTTGGCAAATGTCACACCCATCCACAAAAAGGGCTGCAAGGAGGACCTGGGAAACTGGCCCATCAGCCTGACCTCAGTACCTGGCAAGGTTATGGAGCAGATCATCCTAAGTGCAATCACACAGCACCTACAGAACGGACAAGGGATCAGACCCAGCCAGCACAGGTTTAGGAAAGGCAGGTCCTGTCTGACCAACCTGATTTCCTTTTATGATCAGGTGACCCGCTGGTGGATGAGGGGAAGGCTGTGGATGTGATCTATCTGGACTTCAGCAAAGCCTTTGACACCGTCTCCCACAGCACACTCCTGAAAAAGCTGACAGCCCATGGCTTGGACAGGGACACTCTGTGCTGGGTTAGGAACTGGCTGGAGGGCCGGGCCCAGAGAGTGCTGGTGAACGGGGCTGCGTCCAGTTGGCAGCCGGTCACTAGTGGTGTCCCCCAGGGATCAGTGTTGGGCCCAGTTCTGTTACTGATGATCTGGATGAGGGGATTGAGTATACCATTAGCAAATTTGCAGATGACACCAGGTTAGGGGGGCGTGTTGATCTGCTGGAAGGCAAGAGGGCTCTTCAGAGGATCTGGACAAGCTGTAGAGATGGCCTGATTCCAAAGGGGTAAGGTTCAGCAAGGCCATGTACCGGGTCCTCCACTTTGGCCACAACAACCCCATGCAGTGCTACAGGGTGGGCACAGAGTGGCTGGAGAACAGCCAGGCAGAGAGGGACCTGGGAGTTGGATTGACAGTAGCCAGGTGGGCATCAGTCTCTTCTCCCGGGCAACCAGCAGTAAGACAAGAGGGCACAGTGTTAAGCTCTGCCAGGGGAGGTTTAGGTTGGATATTAGGAAGAAATTTTTTCCAGAGAGAGTAATCAGACATTGGAATGGGCTGCCCAGGGAGGTGGTGGATTCTCCATCCCTGGAGGTTTTTAAGATGAGACTGGATGTGGCACTTAGTGCCATGGTCTAGTAACCATGGCGGTGTTGGATCAAAGACTGGACTTGATGATCTCGGAGGTCTTTTCCAACCCAATTGATTTATGACTCTATGATTCTTCTATCTCAGAAGAGAGTTCAGTCATAATTATGTAGCCACATTCAGATAGGTCCGAAAAACCACCATCTGGCATGATCATATGGTGAAGTAAAGGAATATTTAATGTAGTGTGCTTCCTTTTTGTTGGAGTGAGGTTACAACGTATTCCAAGCACTAGAATAAGCCCTGAGCTGGTGCCATCCCACTACCTGACCTCCAGGCATGGGCACATGAGACTGGCAAGGGAATAAGTGCTATGTGACCCTTCCTGAATTTAGAAGAGCTGAAGAGTTGACTCGAATTATTGATGGATGAGGTTCCCCTGCAGGTTATGTCAACTCTGTGAACCTCTCACCTGCGCAGATCTTGTTCTGCTATGTCGCTTGTACCTACCACAGGACATGAGGGGTTGTGGGGGGAAGAACTGGTGCAAGGGTAGCCTTCCTGTGAGAAATTGTTCAGTCTGAGGGCAGAGAAGACCTCTTGCCAGGGACTGGGGTATCTTCTCTAAGTCTGTGGAGGTAGGCTAAAACCATTTGACTAGAAGAAGGTACTTTAGATTCATGATGTAGGAAAGGACTTCAGTCCCTTCAGGGAAAGGTAAGACATAAGATTTTCAAAACAAGAATATGCTTTCTGACCCGAACCCCTTCTGTGATAACTTATAATGCAATATCACTAATAAACCATAATTAGCAATGAAGTCCCTTCTCATTGCACCCAAGATTGTGCTGTGAAGAGTTACGCCTCTTCTCTTTGGAAAGTTGTTGGAGCTCTCCCCCTCCCCCTATTCTCCTTGAGCGAGAGCCAACAGTGATGTCTGTAAATAATAATAGACCTGATGGGAATTGCCTGAACCAACATTTGCTTTCTCTTAAAGAAGGAAATAACTTTTTACTGAAGTCCATTGCTCCTTGGAAGAGTGGCCAGATTGTTCATGTTGCTGCTTATAGCTTGAGTTTGCAGTTTGTTTTGCACAATTTGCCACTCTCCCAGTACCTTGTTAGACATTTTGTACCAGTCTGAAGAATAAGCAGTTGATGTCTGTCCTTTTCACCTAGCCAGATATGACTCTAAATAAAATACCTGCTCTGAAAGAAAAGAAAATTAGGAACTAGAAAACAAGTCAGCCTTTCAACTGAACAACAAACTCTGTTATATGTTTGAGGACAGATTTTAACCCCAGTCTTCAACCACAATTCATCTGTATTTTGACATGCTCCTGGCTCAGAATGGACAAGGAACAATAAATACAGCTTCTGAAAGAGAGCTTTCTGCTGGGGGGGTATTTGTACAGTCCTCCTGTCTCTGACCTGAGAATCCCAGACTTGTCATAGCTCCTGATAGCTGGACTAGGTCTTAAGTGCTTCCTTTTCTTTTTTTTTTCTTTGATAATCTTAAATATTGCTTTCATGGCACATTTTGATTTCAAAAAGGACAGTCTGGAATTTTGATATGCATTTTGCAGTCAGAGTAAAATATGGATATCAAGATGGAATTGCAGGCTTAAAGACATAAAAATATCAGTAATTCTGTTGATTATGAACCCAGAATGTCTATTGCAATTACCTTGCTTGATCTTTTATATAATGCAGTACATGTGATTTCCTTTAAATAATACTTATTTGAAATGGACTCTATCTTTTAGGCAGAAAAAGATCTGATTATGATTTTAAAAATAGAGTCCTTTTTAGGAGAACTGTCCCTTTATCATTATGTTCCTAATGAACATCTGAGCCACATATTTAACAGCAGTTTACTTTAGTGCCATTTCCAATCCCCAGTAAAATATTTTGTTAATCTTATTGGAAGAGCATAAAAATACTCAGTGTCTTTAAGGGACTTTATATTAATTAAGATTAAATTGTTCCTTATTCCCTAATGTAGTGGTTCTGTAATTTTCAATCAGATGGTTGTAACTGTCTTTGTCTTTATATCTTTCTGTGCACTCTTCCTGACAATGGCTTTGTTTGGAGTAAAAAAAAATTTTTTACTTTTAAGAAAAACAGAACAAGACACAAATCACTTAGAGAGTTCCTGAAAATAATGATGATTTTTATACTGAAAAATGTGAAATCATTAAATTTACTACACAGTATGCAATTGTAGGCGGGAAAGAGACTGCTGGATTATTGGTTGTTGGATTTTTTTTGTTCTTTTTTTTTTCCCCACCTGTTATGGAATTGATACGGTATCCAGGACTCCAGTGAAGTAGCACAAATAAAAAGTCAATGTTTTCCAAATAGAATAGTCTTCAATTGTTTTTCTCAGAAAGGACTTCTTCCACCTCCACACGAATAAGCATTCTTCTGTGCTTCGACTAACTACCCACTCACTTTCTCTCTTCAAAGAATCGTCTGTCCCAATTATCATTGAGACTTTTCAGTCTCTCATTAAATTTGGAGCAGTAGGCAATTTAATCAGGTGGTGATCAGTGTGACATTACAGAACATGACCTTTAGAAAGTGTGTCTTACAAATTTGGATATTTTGTTTTATTAAACATACACTTAGTGTATGGTGAGTTAACAGTTCTCTATCGGGAAATAAAAGTGACTCATAGCACTGTTATATGTAAAAAAAATACAAAAGAAACCTTTTATATATATTCTTTGTCTTTAAATTGAAGTGTTATATCTTGCACGGAACACCAATATGAATTTCTACCACCCAAGTTTAAATCAGTCATGGAGCTGACTGAGAATGCAGGACATTGGTACAGCATCATTCCTCAGATGAATGCCACATTCTGGCTTATTTTTTCCCTAGTCAGAGTATCATCTCCTGTTGCTTACAGAGGAGGAACCCTCTTGCAGACGGAGGTTTTACATTGCGAGTTGTGACTCAGAGCGTCCCCGTGGGCTGTGGGAGCGGAGCTGAGGCGCCTGTGGGAGCAGCAGGAAGCGGAGGGGGTGCTACAGCTGTCTCCTGGCCTTCTGTGGGGCTCGGTGGGCTCTGCTGTGCTGCTGGGGACACGGCGGCTTGATCAGCTTCTAGAGAGCCTTTTTCTGGAAATCCCTGAAGACTTAAGATACTGCTCCCTCAAAAAGCAGGGCCAGTATATAGAGTAGGAAAACTACAAGGCCAAAACAAGTTTTGTGCTTGCGTAGCATGGCATAACAGTGTTGAAGCACACTAAGCCATTCCATATGATTTTGACCTGTCTGTGGACACCAGGGGTTGGTAATTCAGAACAACCCTGATACCAATGAGACATTGAAAATTTAGTTTTTAATTTAGGAAATTTAATTGTGTAGTATAACCAAAATCTAAAGTAACTGTCTTTGCCTTGCATTCAGATGAAAAATCAGTTTGTTTGGTTGGGTTTTTTCCTCCCTGTTCATGAGACTACAAACATATGTAGTCCTTAAGAATTCTGGAATTTGAAGCCTTAGACTCAAAACCCTAAACCAGCTCAGATATGAGTCTTCTTATGGATAATCCAGAGCAGCTAAAGCTGACTACCTGTGTGCCTTTTAGAGGTTCTATATCTAGGTTCTGCATCACCCAAGGTGAATTGCAAATTGGATAGGTAGGATTTCACTTCTAAGAAGGTACATATATTGCTTCTTCTCCTCTAGTACTAATGTAATTGTGTGGATGCCCTGGGGTATAAGATCCAGTGTATTTTGTATCTCTTTTTCAGACATTAGTATGCTCTGAGGATCTAAATATCTTTTTTATATGATGTTACATTCTGTAGTGCGACATTATTTAGTGCTACCAGCCAGAAAAGAAGAGGTGATATCCTCTTCTGTGCATGCTGACCTCTGAATTCCTTTAACATTATCCTTATATGTTTTTTCAGGTAGGCCCATCTCACTTACCTGTATCAGAAATACAAAAGTATTTATGTCAAGGAGATGTTATTGTTATTGCAGTTGAGGTTCAATTTTGATGACGAAATCTGAATCAGTTCCTTGTATGAAAAGAAGACCAATTTCATGAGATCAGAATTAACAAAGGTGTACCAATTTCTTCCCTCTGTGGACTAAAGAAATTAATAAAAACCACTATGCCAAAATTTAGCATTCCGGTTCTATCCTTTTATATTTCCTGAGTACATTTCCAGGAAGAAAATTTGTCAGTTGTTTCTAAGCAACATGTCAGGCAGTGTTGCACTTTTTCAGCTGACTCTAAAATATATAAATTTTTTTCACCTAAATAGTGAAGACACCTATGTTGAATGGTAGGTTAGTTCGTAAAAGGCAGATTGATATCTGATTATTTTGGCTCCTTACAATTAGACTCATCTGAGAACACTGCTCATTAAAAACTCACACTGAAGTGAGAAAAAAAAAAAGCTGAGATTAAGAAACAGTATGCTTTTAATATCTTACAGCACCTAAAATTGCCAATAAGTTTTTTAAAAAAAGATATTGTGTGCAGTAGAGCGTGTTTTTAAGTATGTACCTTTATCCTTATTAAGATATGTCAATTACTGAATACCTAACACGAGATGAATTGAAGAAAGGTCTGGAGGAAATTTTACAGATGTCCTAGTCATGAGAAACTTTGCAAAAAGCTTGTGAAGCTGCCCACAGATTTGAAGCTGTGAGAAATCCAAAATGCCATGGATGACTGTGAAGCTACTTAAAATTTCTGAGGTTAATGGACTGCATGGTAGAGATTATGAACGTCTCTTTACTGCTTTGCTTTTACAGAACAGACTTTTCCTCTTCTAATAATGTTAATTATGAAGCATATGTATTCTGAGACAACATAATGGATGCTATTGTTCCATTTGTGAAAACACTTGATGTTTACCAGTGCTGGTGAGGGGCAGCATATTGCATAATTCTGCTGTAATTAATTTTCTGTTGTACATAATACAGCACTACTTCATATACACTTCTTTTGCATGCCAGTAGAACATCACTGGTTTCTTCTTCACGTTAGAATAGACAGTAAAAAACTATTCCCACTTTTAATGTAATCAGGAAATCAAAGTACACCTCATTCCATGCCTTCATTATTTTACGAAATGAGTGATGGCTTTCTTCAGCCTCACAAGTATTCTTTCTGAAGAAAATCAGTCTGATCTTCAATATCTGAAAGTTTCAAATTACTGTTTTTTTCTCCAACAGGTCTCCTGTCTTTTTTCCCCTGCAGAACTAATTTGGACTAAACAAAGACATAAGCAAACTTACCAAAGGTTTGGCACAGACATAAGTGCTGGTAGATGGCAACAGCTATGAAAGGTAGAGTTCTACATTCAAAACAGTCTTTACATTTACATCTTCACTTTTTTCCCTCTGGGAAACGTGGATGAGTGTCTTTCACTTTGGTCCTGGACATGCAAATACAGCTATCTGAATAAAGACTACTGAAAATTAGTATTTTTCTGTTTTGGTGTTTTGTTCTTGTTGCCATGAGCAAATGAAGCCAGCAGACAAAAACCTCTTTCACTGACATACATCACAAAGTGCTTTCCATAGAACGATAAATTTAATCAAATATCTGTTACCTCTATGCAGACAGATTTACTCTAAGATTTGAATAATTCCTAGATTTTTACTGTTGTCCCCTCACCCCCATGTTATTGATTCTGATTGTGTGGGATGTTCCCCCACTTCTGCTTTGAACTGATGGAAATATTTGGAATTGAGGAGGATTGTTCAGTTACTATTATGGGAGCAAAGTTTAGAATACAGTAGGGATTGACTACACCTCACTTCTTCAGGAGCTGAAGATCTCTTTTTCTCTGATGTGTAAATCATACCAAATTCTAGCAGGTTTAAAGCTTAAGTAAAGTACGTATTCTAAAAATTTTGTCTTTTGAGCTGCATTTAGCCATTTCAGAAATACTGTGAATAAAACATTGCCTACCTCTGCCTTACAAGGAAGGAAGTATTGATTTGGAGACAAGTTCTTGAAGATATGTTCTACTGTTCATCACTCTGAGGTATTAAATTACAAAAAGCCCTACAATGTTCTGTTCCCTCATGCCCATCCCTAACAAACCGTTTTATAGAAGGCTTAAATTATTAATATTACAACAATAAAATTCACAGCTACTGTTCAGCTTCTTATTTGGTTGCTGGATAAAATTCTCTCCCTACAGTGGTGAGCATACTAATTACACATGTTAACAGATTGGGTTAAAGACATACCTCACAAAAATGGTGGATATAGAAGAAGTGAAAATAATAGCTCAGGAAAAACATGGAAGCTCTTGATGCTAAGTATGCCTAAAGTGCTGCAATTGAGGAAGAACCCCATTGGGTGCTCCTTATGTTCTCACTGAATATTTAGTTTTGGCTTCTTTTGAATGATCTGTCTGCAAAAGAAAAAAGCAACCGAAGTGCAAGCTTTGTTTCTTGAACTGAGAAATATCTTTTAGCCTTTTACACACACACCTTTTGAAAATGTCTTTTTAATCCACAGTTCTATTTTGGCTTGGACTCAGGTTTCTGTGACACATCTTTGAAATTGTTTTGAGTGGTGCATATAGATATATATATTTAGTTTAGTACTGGCTGAAGATTATCCTGTTTCCAGTGGTCTATGCAAGATGGATCCAGTCCCTGAAAAATACCTTTGTAATAGAGAGACATCTACCCAATTTTATTATTTTCAGGAAAAAAAATTGTTTTCTGTGCCAGTAAGGCTTGTCTTGCCACCTCGTTTAGAAGGATGGTCCCATTAACCTTCATGATTTGGGAAGTATGAACAAAGGCTACTACTGCTGTGAGTGCTCTTTTAGATAAGAGAGTGCTAGGAGTCTGCAGAGTGCAGGCTTAGTATCCCTTTCATTATTATTGTAGGTAGGTGTGCTCTTTAATGGGGCTCTATAGTGAAAAAATTCTGACCCATTAGTCTACAGCTGCTGGAGATGTCCGGGTACCACCCTTCTTGACCTGGGGTCTGTGGCTGCTGTGACCAACACTATGGCATGGAATGGAGTAGCAGAAGAGGTTATCTCAGGGATTATTGGAAGGGACCTGCAATGATTATCTGAGCCAACTATCTGACTAATTCAGGGCTGACCAAAAGTTAAAGAAGTTATTAAGCACAAGCATGTGATTAAGGACCTGTGTACATATATATGTAACCTGTATACTTTCATTTTGAACTTGAAGCCAAACAGATTATAATTACAATACTTCTCTGAAGGCATGAAAGGGCAACTATAAAAATGTGGGAATAATACAGTGTATGTAGAGTGTGTGATTAAAATGGTCATATGTAACCTTTATTTTCTCTCCCCGTTGCTCATATTGCACGTTGTGACTGCAGCTCAAGTTCAGAGACTGTGTTGTGTACCTAATGCTTCACAGTCAAGCTGGAGTCATCACTAAGAGTTGAACACTGAAAGTTTTATGAGTTAATGTCAATGAATTCAAGAAGGCTGTGCTAGGCCCAGGTGTATTTGGTGTTCAGAGCAATGCTTAGGGCAATCCCCTCAAACAAGGTAATTCTGCTGTCCTGAGCTAAGCAAAAGAAACTATTAATGTTCAATGTGAAGATTCAGAGGTAAGCTATGGGTTAGGAAATGTAGAAGCACACCTATTCATTTAGTAGTTTTTAAATGCTAGGAATTTAAAAGGTAGGAAAAAGATTAAATGTTTACTGTTACCAGCACACAAGTATAATGTAATATGCCATTAATTTACCTTATTTGGTGGGGTTTTAAAGTGTCTCTCATAAAAGCCAGTGATGTGAGACTTGTTTTCTGTGCTACCTTCTATGGAATCCTTAGTTGGAGGAGCTGTAGGACTCTGGGTCATATGAAAGTCATTGAGCTCTTCCTAGTAGCTAGAAAGTCTTTCATTTTCTTCTGTATTTATCTCACAAATCTCCATTTCAGTTCTGTACTCAATTGATCCAAAGTCACCCAGGAGGCAGGAACAGGGTCTCCCAATTGGAAGCTGATTCCTTGGCTGTTCTGAATCTGGATATAGGACTTGACTCTGTTGTTCTTGGAAATGTATGGCCTCTCCAAGCATCCATCTCATGAAATAGCAATGAAAGGAATATATTCACTAAGATATTTCAGGGGTTAAGTAATTAATGTTTTGAGTAGCTTAATGCAGAAGCACTTTGTATGATTAAGTATTGATGTAATTCATTAGTTCAGGAATTTGATAATGTCCTTTGTGGGCTCCTGCTGTGGTTGTCAGGAGAAGAATTCTACTTGGCCTTCCCATGGGAGTACAAAGGACGTTGTGCCCTGAACACAACTACAGCCCTTGCTTCAGTCTCTCCAAGAGAACAGATCATATTAGCTGTTAGCAAATTTCAGTTTAGTTGTAAAAATATTGGAACCCAGAGGAAATACTAATGCTGCTCGGCAGGACTGTGTCCCTGACTGTTCATGGTTCAAAGCAACTTCCTGTTTTCCTAGCACTCCTCTTAATCCTTGGGGGTAATAGATCAGAAACTTATCTTAAAGTATACCTTCTATAATTCTTGATATATAGCATTCTGAAATAAAGCTATAGAAGATTCTACCAGGTCTCCTCATCTGGTTCTTTGCTCCACTTGGGGCTACTTGGGAAATGCCAAAGGGATACAGAGAGGGTCAGGCCCCATACCTGAATTCCCATCTAACTGCAAAAATAAAAATAGTTGTATGTGGTTGTGCAAATTTGTACACCTACACAATAATGGCTTGGTTTTTCAAGTTGCTCTTCCCCCTGAACATTGAAAATAAAACGCTACTTATAAATGCAGCGCTGACTGCATAATGTCTAGTAATCATACCAAGAGCAAGTATGGATCACTGTCCTTTTACATTTCAGGAGTAAAGAGATCTCTCTGGTAAACAGATCTGTTCTTCAGCAAACAAAAGATAAAGTTACAGTCCCTTGTGTGATAAACTCAGTAATCCTTGGTTGTGCCAGACTCAGATTTTGGAGACAGCACCCTTCAATTACAGGGGCAAATGTACATTTGGATACAAAGAGTAGACAGTGAAGTGTAACTTTTGGTGAAAAAGTAAGGCCTGCCCTGTTTTTCGTACACCTTAAAGAGAAAAGGGAAGAGGGATTATTTCTTAATACAGTGCAGACATATTTCTTTCAAACTGATAAACTTTTGAAAGTGTTATTGCTTTCTACCTTGAGGCCACCACACTTACAAATGCCTCAAGTATTTTAGCCACAGGGATAGTTCTCTCGTGTGTGAGAATCATGACTGTCTAACTGTAAGTGGGTAGTCACCCCTGAGCTTTAGACTTAGCCTGTTCACCTATGCAACGCTGAAGCAGCTCTGTTTTTAACTTTTGTCCACTTTGAATCGGTCCACTTGCCCTCATCTTCAGATGTTAGCTCTCTGCCTGGTGGCTAGCATGATGGAGGCTGATTTCAGATTGTGGCTTCTAGATGCTATGGGAACAGAAATAAATATTTTTACCTTCTTTTTTTTATTTCATATTATGTAAGTGCATTAGTAACAATGCATGGCACAGGGAATGCAGTAATCGAATGTGCTGTGCAGAGCTTTCTCTTTGTTGCTTAGCAATTAAATGTATGCACGTAGCAGCAGCACTGACAAAAATGCTAATAAAAGGTGACAAGTTATATCTCCAGAAAAAATTATACAATTAAGAAAAAAATATCCGACAAGATACAGGAGGAGCAGCAAATGGTACATATGGATAGATCTTGTCCCTCCTGAAGGCAAGATCTTCAGGTACTGACCACTAGAGGGGCTGAGATGATGGGAATAGAAGGTATCCACATTTATAGCATGGGCTACAGACACACAGTTGTGCAAACATCATGGTAAGGCTTTCTGTTGTTGTTGATGTTGTTTCTTTATTATTTGTTCATATTTTTATCTGTAAAATGTCTAGAAACGTTTTGTTTCCTTTGTTTCATTTTTCTCCTCAGCATTCAGGTTTGCGGGTTTTTCACAGCATTTCTTTCTATCGAATTTCTGACTTTCCTAGCAGATGCTTGTGTCACAGTGTAAGATTTTATTTATATAACATGATGTAATCTATCATGCTAATGTAAGTAGAATTCTCTATAAAACTGGTTCTTTAAGAATACCAAACTGCTTTTATTTATTTACCTATTTATTTATTTATTTATTGTGAATTCAGAGTAAATATGAAGCAGAGGAACTGCACTGTAGGTTGCAATTCTCAAAAAAGCCCCGCATTTAAAGACTCCTTTCTTTGTGAGATCTGTATGTTTAACCTTTCACTCCTCTCTTACCTTTAGTCTTCTAAAATCTGTGTCACTTGTGTTGTACCCAGGCAGTGCACCGCTTCTTGGACTGGTTAATACTGATTGTACACTTGCTTTGCTGCGGATAAACATAGTCATCAGGGGTTTTTTAGAGCTTTTTCCAAACCGGTTTGACACATTATTGCATGAAATTCTTTTTACTACATTCAAAGAATCATTTACAGGCTCAAAGTAATTACTCTTAAATCATTTATCAGTGTCTGCGGTATTTAGCAAATATTTCTAGTTATGTGGAGGATTTAAATAGTTTTTCTTCTAACAATTCTTTCCAGCATTTCAGAGCTTTTCCTCATTAGATTTCTGCTCACCAAAGTGCTGATTCTGCACTTGACAGTCTGCCTGCATAGTGAATTGCAGGATCTGGGCCCAGTTTTGATCTATTTATACTATAGTCCATTTCATTTTAACTGAATGCAAGTACTAATTTGGCTTTACTTGCTTTCAGCATTATCTCAAGTTGTGCCAAATCATCAGACAGCCCATTTGGAGTTTGGCGGACTTTGCTGAAGCTCCTGCATTTTTGGTCAAGTGCTATCAAACCAAAGTAGCCTAACTCCCAGCTCAGTTCAACAATTCCAGTTCTCTATCCTGTGCTTTAGCAAATAAGATGGACTCTGAATCAGTGCAGATCAGGTTGCATTCTGTGTTAATAAAATGAATCAAACTTCTTTTAATTCATGTATTATACCTCTTAAGAAATAGAAATGAAAACATACAGTAAAAATAATAATTAAAATTTGGAACATTACTTGACTTCTTTTCCCTGGCTTCTTTATGAGTGTGTTGGTAGAACAGTGGTTCAGGTAACTGCACGCAGAGCAATGCTGTCATATGATGCAAACAGCAAAACGCTATTCAGTGAGATTTTTGTAGCTAGTCCACCTTATGTTCACTTCACTTGTTCTGGGTTTTTTTTCCAAAAACAAGTCTTTTAGCATTAGTTAAGGAGGCAGGAATTATCTCATACAGATGAAACTATATGTCAGCCCCAGACCAGCTTGGATAAGGAAATGATAGTGTAAGATAGAAAGGAAGGAGAAGAGCAACAGATCATTGTGCTGAAATATATTGTGTGCATTTAGTTGTGATCTTTTTAACAGATATTTTACAACTTGTTCAGGACACTGAATCAAACATCCAGAAAAGGAAAGATTGAATCCACTGGGATGAGATAAAATAAAATTGCCCTGCTTTCTCTCTTCCCTCTTCCTCCTACTCCAGTAAATGCAATCATGGCAAAAGCTTTGAGAGAATCACTTTGATTTCTGAAATACTTTTCTCCAAAGGCTGCATTTTGAAAGCTATTTTCAAATAAGCCTGTGCTATCCAGAAGCAACAGAAGTATTTCATGCTCTAGAAAGATTTTTTTAAACATATTTATGTATGCCTTCCTTCCCACGTTACCTGCAATGACATGAAAACACGGTGTGTGCATATGTGTATGTATGTATGCATGTGTGCATATAAAATGCAATGGGAAAAAGCAAATACTGTATAAAACTGTCTATGTAAATGTCTGCCTGAAAATGTATGCAGTATATTCTTTTTTAAGTAGCCTCCTCCTGGTAGTACCTTCACTCAGATTCTCACCATTCCCATGTAGTGTTCTGTAAATACCCTGTGAGAATGACTAGCAGGGAGGATGATCTTGCATAACAGGCAGCTGACTAATTTAGACCAGGAACATTGATCTACAATGACCGAAATAGTCCCAGTCTTTTTCCAATTTCAACATTTGAAGTTTTGGCATCACACTCATGGATACTTGTATAGTTCAGTCTCCGGAAGTCACTGTTCATATATTTTACCACTTTGAGGTAGATCAAGGAAGGGATAAACCATTCTGAATATCACAGAAATGGTGGGATTTTGTGTGTCATATGTGTTCCCAAGACACAGAGAGGGCTATGTTAAAGTTTTGTAAACTATCTCTACCCTATACCACTTCTTTAACATATACCACAGCAGACCATCTTTTTCATTTTCTCAGCATGCTACCTTGCCCTCCATATTTTATTCACCTTTCTGAACACTGTATCTTGACCTAAGCTGTTCTTCTCTTTTATCCATTTAGATTAATTCATGTTTTCATAAAAAGACTATCTCCAAAGACTTATTGAAATAATGAAAGTCTGAGGTCCATCTCTTACCTGTATTTTCTTCAGTTTGGACCACCCAGGTAAAGCCTGGGACTGTGACTGTGAAGTACGCTTCAGAGGTACACTAATTGTGCAGTTTTTGTGGCCACATAGGACACTGGTTTTTGAGACATTGATTTAAATTAGTGCTGAACACTGCAAAGCCAAACACCGCAAAGAGGCAGGACTTGCTTGAGGACTGGTCTGTTCTGGGTCTGAAGCCAAGGGATGAAGCTGATCTTGCAAGGTGTCAATGTCTTTGAGCATAAGTGATTGCTAATCACTAGAACTGCTTGGAGGTCAGCTCCGGTGTTTTCATTTGATTGATACTCAACTCTTCCCATGGGTGTTTATACAGATTCAGTGCCATTGTATGTGTGTGTATTGGCAAACACATGTGAGAGTCCACTGGGATCTTTCTTTGACACCATTGAGCTTTCTCTCCATCCATCCTCTTGCACTTCTCTTAGAAGAGACCTTAAAAAACTTCCAATGTGCTACATAAATAGACACACTTATATTCTCTGCTACCACAAAAATATGATTCATCACTACCACTAATTTTGTTGTGAATAACAGCAAACTGGATCTGAATTCCTACAGTAGGAAGAAGTCAGGAAAGAAATGACTGTGTAGTTTGCTGGTTTTGTTTTAAGCAATGAATCTCTTAAAATAAAAAATTCTTCATGACATATATGCCCTTAAAAAAAAAAAACCAGACGAAACCTAGAACTGCAACATCTATTGCTTCTGCTTCTATTAATTTAGATCTATACTCTTATTGCAAAAACACATTTTAAATGAATAAAACACAGAAAAAGAACAGGTTAACAAATGGGCAACCAGTTGTGCAATAATTTTTATAGGAAAAGGGGCATTAATTTTTTCTCTAGCCCCCATCCCCACCAGTACGTCTTGCTTACACTAATCAGCTCAGCAGTCTAAATCTTAAATTGGTTACCATTAACTACTTATACCTAACTTTCAGAAGACATCATTGTGGAAAAGGTAAACTTGTTTGAGTCCAAATTTTCTTCCTCGCTAACAAACACCAGAAGAAAGTAATCGGTAAAATTTAGGACACTATTGTATAATATATGAGTAATCTGAGAAAATGTAATGTGTAGACAGCAGTCTTTCCTTGCTGTGCTGTTGCTCAGATACACAGCTTGTCTGAATCTAAATATATTGATTTATAAAAAGTGCATGTTTGGTGATACATACCCCATGAGCCTGAAAAACAGTGAACAGGAAGAATAATATTGATATAACTCGTTGTGTATTTGAATAAGCCCTTATAGGAGTACAGTAAGCTACAATGGAGTTAAGCTTTTAAAATTATATTGCAATACATGTTTTGGCCTGTGACTAGGAGAAAAGGGCATTCAGAGACATCTACTCAAAGCTTTTTTCTTTTAATCCTGATCAGTGCAGAAGAGGAGCTCTTCTGTGAGAATAGCTTGGCACAGAGGCCACATCCCAGCAATGGAGACGATGAAGTTAGACTTGCATATGATTTTTAAAGTGTGTGATTTGGTGCTCTTGGGCTCCGTATCAGTATCAGTATGTGGCTGGAGATATTTCTTAATTGACGGAAAGAAAAGAATAGTCTGTTCTTTTTTTCAGTAGACAAGGCCTTTGCAACAAAAAGGATTATAAACATCCTATTTGAAAAATATTTTTTAAAACATTTCTTTAACTTCATATTAACCACCGGTGCTCTGTTTTGTACTGAATGTAGATGTGTTTATCAAGATATTAGAGGGAAATACTTTGGCTGTGTATTTCTCATTGAGACACTAGTGGTAAAGGACTTCAGGAACCCTTTGCCTGTGGGACCCATTTGTGGCACCAGAATGACAGTAAGCCTTAAATCTGTGTCATTTTATGGATGCCACAAAATCAATCTGGCAGGCTTGGCATGGGAGACCGTTCAAGAAGCGGGTTTCAGGGAAAGATCGGTTTTATTTTAACTGCTCAACCTTTGCAGAAGGTGAAGTGGATGGGGCTTTCTCCCTCCTGCCGGACAGCCCTGCCCAGGGGACAGCAGCTTGGAACGCTATTTTGAGTAGGTGCTGACTTGTGAAGAAATAGATATTTCAGTCGCAATGATGCCATTTCACTAGCTGAGAGGATATTTGCCTCTAGATGGAGCTGTCCACTTGCGTTACAGCGGAGCTGCTACAAGCATAAAGTCTCAAAGGTGCAAAGTCCCTGGAAGGCTGGTCAGCAGAGCCCTGAAGCCAAGCAGGTGTCTGACTCAAGCGTGGCAGTGGGTAAAAACTACAAATTCTCCTCTACCTTTCTTATAAACGTGGGGATGGCAGAATAGGCTGAAGGGCAGATTTCCTTGTTTACAGCAAAGACTTTTATCCCTGCTCCCATCCCTGGATATTTTCTTTCAGACTTTCTCTGCTCCCTCTCCTTGTTCACCCCTTGCAGCTTACTTTTTCTCTTGGCATCTTCGAGGCCTACAGAAGTCTCTTGTTCCTCAGCATCTTCATTTTCTCCTTAAATCCATCCACCAGCTGTATTCTATAAGAAAATGACTTTTTTATAGCTGTGTTTTCTTTATACTGTGTACTCAATTGCTGTGATTGTAAATCTGCACTATATTTGTGCTTTAGGTAAAGTTGGGGCATGTCTTCTATGTGCTTCAGCTTGGAATGATTTCTAAAGCATAACTCATAGCTTTACAGGTCATTTGATCCCTAATTTGGATTAATTTAATCTGAGCAAGGTCTATGCTCAATTTAAATATTGTCCCATTATAAATTATCTCATTTATGGGATAAGATGCTCTTCCATAGCTTGTAATGCTGCAGCTGAACACCTATAGGAAGCCATATTTAGGCCTGACTGCTGGGTTCCCAAGAAGCTGGGACAGTGAATTTTCATTGTACTGGGTATATGTGTTCCCAAACAGAAGAAAATGTGTTTCTGTGCCAACCAGCTTGTAACATATTTTAAGTAGCATGATGTGACATACTTAATAGTTAGTATAGAGAGGTCAATTTATTTTTTTGGCATTTCTCCCAGGAAATAAGACAGGAGCACAAGTAAGTAGGCAAGCGTAACAGAAAACAGCTTAAAAGTCAGAGTAGCACTCTACTAATAAATATCAGCCTTTTGGTGTACTCTTCTTCCACAGCTGCACAGGTTTTATAAGCTCGCACTAAACTGCTATTCTGTTTTTGTCAAAACCTGGACACATGCATTTACTAAGACTTCATCAGAAGACAAATGTTTTCCACATTCTCATTTACATTGAAAAATTTTGAACAGATAACTGTTCAATATTTTCTATGACTTATATAGAAACTGCTGACTATTTTAAACCAACAGCTGAGTCCTTTGAACTTCTGGGAAGTACTTTCCTCCCTCTTTAATGCATCTAGGTTCCATGCATGGAAATGATACATGAAAAGTGACCACTGCTGGTTTGTTGTTTCATGTGATATTTAATGCATTAGCAAAAGTTTGTTATTCTGAAAGTGAGAGATTACAGGAAAAAGCTTTATTTTTCAGTTCAGTTAAGAAAGTAATGATATGACACAGTATTCTGGGTTCTTACAGGTTGGACATCTGGTCTGAATATACCCTACCAACTAAAAAGTCAGTATCAAGTTCAATTTGCATATCTATCTTTTAAGAAAGTATTTATGATTTTGGAAAAGCTCCATCTGTTACTTTTGGGGGTGTTGCTTGAGTCCTTGGGGCTGGCAATGCTAGAAGAGATTATGTAGATTTGGGTGTTGAGGGGACTATATATCCTGCCTCAGCAGCACGAATAAGCCTCTGATGATGCTGCTTTTCTACAGTTCAATGTAAGTCCTGCTTAAGGTTCCAAGTATTTTACCTGCATGTCCTGTATGCAGTGAGCACTGTGCCCTTCCTGAAAAAGGGGAAAAAGGTTCTCAGTGAAAGGACCTCAGTGAGTGTATTGAAGAGTAATATTAAGAGCTTTCACCTATAGAGATCATCAGCAAAATCACATACAGGAAAAATAAAGGAAAATAACTGAACTGATAAAGAGTGCATTGATATCTGTCAGATATGTAGCCTGGTGACTAAAAGCAACTAGCTGTAAGAAGGTATCGAGGTGAAAAGAGGAAAAATAGGCTACTTAAATGTAGGAGGAGTGGCGATGGTGGTTCAGGCAGGTTGTCTAAATAACCAGCTACAGCAGGGAGCAAAATCACTCGGTGTGCCGGGAGGAACTTAAGTGGAAATCTACCTGAAGTAAAAGGATAAAACTAAGAAATGGTTTTTGGTGACTGTTGAGGACACAGCCACTGGACACAATTTTAAAGAACTTGGTATACTGCGTGACGCTGAGTTCAGAAAATATTACAGGCTCTAGCTAGTTTGATGGTTATGTAAGAATACTGAAAGGAAGAATCATGCTGATTGCTATAAGACAAAGCAAACAAAAAAAAAATCAGTTTTACGTATAGCTGTTTCTTATTAGAATAGACAGGGAATTTAACCATAGAAGATAAACTTTTAATTTTCTTAGTACTGGAAAGATTTACAATAATACTAAGCATATTCATCTGAATTTGCCTTGCTAAATCCTCAGCTAGTGCTTCTCCTCTGGCATCCTGTACAGCGTTTTCTGGCTTTCAGCTTTATACTGGCCAAGAGCAGACAGCTGTTCCACACACGCTGCTGAAGCTGGGGTCTACAAAGCATTTCCACTGCAAGGCTTCTCCTGCAATAATTGTTCTTATACACAGATGCGTAATAATATGCCTCAGCTCAGAGTCTATACTTCAACAGATAAAAGCAGCACAGCTAAGACGCTTATAAACCAAAGAGATTATTTTTTTTGTCTGAATAATTTTGGTGCATTTGGTGAATTTTAATGCTTATGGAAATGAATGATTTTATTGGAGGCAAAGAAAGTGTAGGCAGTAACCATAGTGACTTCTACACGTATCAGCTTTGCCAGTGTGCTTCAGTTCTAGACCACAAAATCCTAGATATCAAACATTTGTATGTCCTTATTGGAAAATCACAATGAAGGGTTGATGCAGGGATGTTATTGTCCTTTTATAAAAAATTAGAATCACAGGAACAAAACAATCATTTGCGAAGTTTCTCACTAAGATCAAATCTAAAATATGAAAGCATTAAAGGGTGCCACTGTGAATATTAATGTTATTGCTGGTGTTTTCTTCTGCATGCTGGCAGGGTTAAATAATCTATCAGTGATACCCTCATTTTTGTCATATCATTTTCTGGCCCTCAGCCACCCTTAAAGAAGACCCAGTTTACAGATATACTGAGATAATCTTTTCTAAACTACAGCTGGAGGATTTTACTTCTTCCTCCATTCCATTGTTAATGAGTAATTTTGCACACATTGTATTTCTGCAAGAAACATGAAACTTTATAGAAATATTCTACTGAAAGAGTATTTCTACTATTTTGTTTGCTGTGGCTGAAATTGCTTAACTATTTTTAGTAGTCATTCTAAACAGTCATTTCACTGCACATTTCAACTGCTACACTTATGTTACAAGTCTCTGGATTTATTCAAGCTAAAAAAAAGATATTAGAATTTGTAGTACATGTCAGCTTGGAAACTTTCTTTTGGGATGGGAGTGAGGTTCCCTGAAATGAAAATTTAGGCTGATAGAGGAGGCAGAAGATCTAACTGCTATTATATGAAATTGTTATATATATGAGTATTGAATATTAAAATATTGAGTATTTTATATAATTTCATTAAAGTATTCATCATTTTTTATAACAAAGAAGCAGTTTCTCTATCCCATATTGTGAATATTTTTTTCTCCAAAAAAAAGGAACCATTAAATATAGTTTATTTTGTTTCTAAAAGACGGATTCAATTATTTCCTAAAAGAGGCCTTGTAAAGGTTGTGAGAAATCAACATACATTGTTGATTATTTGGCTGTGTGTAAATACATGCATCTGTTTACCTTTATTCTTTAAGTTAGCATGTAAGATTGAAGAGAATTTACATCAAAATGTATTTTTAATGTATATTGTGGCATCCAGTGTACTACTTTTCCTTCCATTGTCCTTGTACCATGCTTTTATATCTGGCTCAGATTTGGAACTGCAGAAAGGTCATTTAAGTGCTATAGGCTTTTCCACCTTCTAAAAACTCACCAGTGATACACTCTTAATTTAGAGTTTGACTTTTCAAGTTTGTAGGGGAAAATCCTGATTCTTGTTGAGCTGTTGCACAGGTATGAAGTAGGGTCTCAGAAGAAGAGCCCTTCAAGAGGCTTTTGTAAAACAGGTGGTAACAATCAGTCCTTGCTTTGAAGACCTTGTAATTTATTTAAACAAAAACAAAAAGACTTTGTTTTCCTGATTGTATTTGAAGTGAATGTGACAAGCTAAGTGTGTTTGTCCGAATGGTTTTGTTGAGATTAATTATACCAAGATGCTCAAACCCAGCAATGAGTAACACTGAGCCCTATATTTTTTTCCCTAAGAGCTAAATAATTCCAACTCACTTAACTAATGTATTGATTGACTTTATCGAGTCCATAATAGTTCTGAGTTTATGAGCTGTGATGCCTGGAAATGGATTAGTGGCAGTGCCTGTGATGAGATATGGCCAGAAGACGACTGTTTTGTCTCTTGGCAACATGTGAGGTTACAGAATTTGACTTTGTTTCACCTTCAGAACAAAGCTTGTCATCGCAGATCACTCTGTATCAGCCACAACAAGGACCTGAACATGATGTCAAACCTCACAGAATGTTTTAACTTGAAAAAATCCAAACCCTGGTACTTCAGCTGTTGCAGCACAGGATACAGTTAATATTGGGTTTACGTAGTTGTAATATTTGTATACTGGAGGTACAATGCAAAAATTATGTGAAGCAGAATTTTATTTACACACTAGACACTCTAGACTACATTGTTATTATTAGCAAATAATCAAGAAATGTTAATGAGACCTTGTAGGCTGTCTCTTTCTCCTGGCTATGACTTGCAGACAGTGCTTCCACTTCGAGCCTCACTGTGTGAGGTGCCTCCTTTGGGCTCACCAGACCCTGAGAAAGGCTTTGAATTATCTGCAGCTGCTGTCACGTGTCTCTCTCCTCCTTCCCCAAAATCTTGTTTATCTGCTTTTGCTTTTTGCTAGTGATTTTTCTTGGTTTCTTTACGCAAAGCCAAATCTCAACGTCTAGTCTTCATGTTCCCTGGACTAAAACCTCAGATCCTCCTTTCCTCTTCAAGCATAAGATCAGCTTGTATTATAGGTGAAGAATTTATTTTTCTAATTATTTTACTTTCTTTTTTTTTAAAGACATGTGTCTTTATATATATATATATATATATATTTAAACTCAATACGGAAGTAAGGAGAGGAAATCGTATTGATAATTATTTCCAGGAATTCAGACTTACCATTTTAGTTGGGATATTTTTGACTTCAAGTTGTATAACTGGATAAGGCTCAACGAGAAGCTTGAGAAGCTGGTAGTTTCAGTACTTACCAATATCTTATTAATTTTAGTACTTTTGGCTGAGCATAAGCAAATAGCAAGCTTTTTGCTGTACAGATTTCAGGTGTGTAGAAAGATATTGTACCTCTGTTTGAATTCCCTAACACATAAGAGCAAACTATTCCTGGTTGTTTACAGTGCTCTGTGCAAACGTGCAAACATTTACACCCTGCATTTAAGATGGAAAACCTCAAACCAAGAAATTCTAGTCTTTGCCATTGCTATCTGTGCATTTCATTGTTGTCATCAATGATGGAAGTTCAAGCTTCAGATAAAATGAATGTTTTCCTTCCTTACACACAGCTGATATAAGCATGTCATAAACCTGCAGTCCCATCTCAGTGTTTTTCCCTGAAATGCTGCTTACTAATCACATTTAAAAACTGCCAATACAACTGTACTACTTGAAGATGTATTAGGTACTCCAGCTTGCCAAGGGACAACAGATTTCTTGATGTGAGATGTGTTCATCTTCAAGTCCTTCCTCTTTGTTATATTTTTTCCATAGTTTCTAGAATGATTTTTATAGAGCTGCAACTTCAGTTTTGTCATGGAGTCTACTGGTCATCCTTCAAAAACATCAGAAATGCATAAAATCTAAAACCAGATAGGAAAAAATTGTCTCACATCATTTTTTGTCTATTTGAACATAGAAAAATGGGAAGGAGAATGAAAAGGGGAAGAGGAAGTCAAGGCAAGGAACACAGGACTACAAGTGAAAGAACTGTGTTTGACTCAAGACATAGATCAGTAAACAAAAAGATGGAAAGATTAAAGCCTTTTATTTTTCAACAAGTCACTAGTAACTACTTTTACTCAAAACAAGAATGCTCAGAAAGCCTACACTAACATTCTCAGACTAGTGGCTTCTGAAGCAATGTTACCTGAGAAAAATTTTGTAGGTTTGGTAAAAATGATGCCACTGTTATAAAGTTTGTTAAAATTAAATAGTGCAAAGTTGAGAAGCTTCTTAACTGCTCTAAGCTTGCGCATATCTACAGGGAGACCAAGTGATTACTGTTTCTTTTTCATTTCCTGTAAAAATTTTGAGATACCAAGTTCTTGAGTACATTCTTAAAATGCTACTGCAAAGAAAAGGCTGAAAGCTCTGAAAACAAAAAAAAGAAAGGGTAGGCTATTAAAAGCCTCTAAATTAAGCCCTCCGGAGATGTTGGTAAGAAGCAAAAAGTGAAAATTTTGAAGGAAACTCATTTTCTTTAAAAGAAGGCATTAATGATATATTTTTTGATGTTACTATTGGTATATGGTGTTTCAGGACTATCTTTCTCTTTGTTGTTATTGCTCTTCTTCAACACTTGCATTGAGGGGCAGCTGGATGCTTTTGCAGTCTTGCCTCCAAATGAGTGAGGAATTGACAAAGCTGTCCTGCTCACAGATGCATCTTCCACTTTATTAATATCAGAATTTGAAGAATTAATGACATCCTAACCTGGAAGAACCCTCTTTTTTCATGTCACAGGTTTATGACCATACCATAGCTTTGCTCTTTGATCTTCAATGAAAAAAACTATCTTGATAAGTCTCCTGTCTGCCAATGGGACTGTTTTGTCACAATAGCCACAATTTATAGAGAATCCTGATCTGAAATGCTCAACGAGTTAGATTTTTGGACTACAAGGATGAAGCCTACCAACCTCTCTGGAAAACCATCAGGCATCCTACAGTATGGAGGTCTATGATAGAAGAAAGTTTTACTTACTGCTTATATTAAATTATTTTGTACAACCTTTTGTACTATAAGTGTTTCAATACAGCTGCCTTTCACAGCAATGGGGAGTTCCACTGAAAAGGAAATGACTTAGTAAAATACACAATTTCAAAGACAGAATGACATCAAGTAGAACTTTTTACCCTTTTCTTCCAATCTCAAGAAAAATTATAACTTATGTAGAAGAGACACTAGATGCAAACCATTGTCACCCCTTATCGATCAACATTTTTGTTTTTGAAAACCAAAGCCAAGCCCCTCTTAAAAAAATTTTAAAATTTCTGCTCTCAATTATTTTAACATTCGTATGGAAATGAAAATTATGTGGTTTCCTATCAGAAAATGTAATTTTTTATTTGGCAGATTTTTTTTACACCTGTATTCTTATGGAGTGTGAAATAAAATGAACACTCATGGGGTTTTTTTGGGACACCAGCATTGCAGCTGGTGGTATAGAAATGAGCTTGTGAACAGACCTTTTTCCTGATTGTTTCAAGCATTAAGTAATAATTTATTGTGATTATAATTCTTAAGAATTTATTTAGGTGCGATATTGGCAATAGATATTTCTGGCTTTTTGTTGAGTAATAGGATTTTGACAAGTAATTAAAAACTGCAGATTATTCTTCATTAACATTTCTACATTATGACAAATTACATTTGGCCTTATGAGGCTGCAAACTCCCTTTGAGTTTTCCACAGTGCTGTTTAAAAGCAATAGTGACGACTCTCAAAGGGATTTAAGGAAGAAACTTTGCTTAGGTACAGCAATGTGACGCATCTTGTAATAATGTCTGTCCAAAGGATCCCGTCAGTTCAGTTCAGCTCCTCAAGAGATTTAGGCACAAGTAGAGCTGGCTAAAAGAATGGGGATACACTTTTTAGGCCTTAGCATTTCTGATCTTGGCTGCAAATATTAGAAAGGTTAGCAGACTAAAATTTCCTTCTCCGAGACTCTTGCCTAATTTTCCTGTTTGTTTTTCTTAGAAACAAGTGGAGATGCAAGTTCTTATAAGGCTTTTCTTTTTCTTAGTGTGTGTGATCCTTGTTGATCGACATGCACAAGGGCTGACCTGAGTAGCACCATTAAAAGAAGCATCACACAATATGCAGTAGCTGTTTTCCTAATCTACTTCTGGAAAAGGATGACATGTAAGAATTCACTTTTTATTTATACTGACTGTTTGTCGTTTGCAGTCTAAAAGGAGAGCATTGCAAGATTTTTTTTAGCATAATTTTTTGTTGGTTTAGTGTTTCCCCACTAATTAATATAAGTTACAATGACACTTACTGGCAGGGCTTCTTGCTACTCAAATCAGCAGACAAGCTCATTTAACTGAAGCAATTATTATTAAAATATCAGTAGGTGTTTTAGAAGGTAGCATCCTTCTGTCTCCTACCTTTCAGAATCAAGATTCAATAATCCACTGGTGTTCTATAATTTAGGTTTCAGCTCTTACTACTGGAAAACCTAGACATTAAAGATCCAGTCTGCTTATTCTCTACCCAGGAATGTGCAGATTTGTCAGCTGGCCCTAATATCTGGAGAGATTTAGTTTCCAGTTATGCTAGAAAGAATAAGCCAAAAAAAAGGGAAGACCAGTAGGAATTTCAAGGTGCTTTAAGGACATTTAGACTTATTTTTTTGGATATCAGGGTACTTGAGAGATCCCAAATGTAATGGAAAGAACTTAAGAGGGGTAGAATATTCTGTTATGTGGTCTGCAGTTTTATCAGATGTCCTCTGTGCTCGCTTAGTATTAGATGTTGTGGCTTATGACAATCTCCCCATGACCAAGTACAACAGCTTTCCCTTCCATGGAGTGACTCATCCTTCAGGCTCTTCTTGAGACAGTAATATGCTTGGGATATTTTCTCACCCTATCTCCCTAGACAATAGGGAGCTGTTTGGGAATGACAGTCCATTCTCTTTAGCACTATCTTTTATAAAGCCCAGAAGCCTTTAAGAAAAGATCAGAACCATCAGGGAGGGCATCTTCCACTGGACCATGTTTAACATCCTCCTCTGCATGGGAGCAAACTCCAAGCTCATCACTGTGTCCTTGGTAAGCTCAAAACTAGGTTAAGGAAGAATGGTGACATCCTTTGGTCAGATTCTGAAAAAGATATTGTTTTAATAAAATGAATGCTTTCCTACTACATCCTGGGAACAGCCTTAAAAGTCTTTGTACATTAACAACAAAATCTGACATTTGGTGTTTCCCAAGGCAGGACTGAATTTGATGAACCAGTAATGAATTTTCTTTTAAGCTATTTTCTGTCTTTTTTTTTCCTCACTTCCATTTCAGCAGCTTTTATCTAGCCAAGAGAGAAACTTCTCGACCATTAATCTCAGTTACACTCACATACATTTCTAGTTTCTAACTGTTTCTTGTGTTATCTTTATCTTTTGTCATGGAAACACGTGGAAAATATTTATGCCATCTGGACACACAGAGTATATGCTTTTCTATTTCCACCCAGTACTGAAATGTAGGGGTTATGATATCCGGAGTCAAAGCTACACTCTATGCCTAGACAGCATATTTGGGAAGATCAGCTAGTGTTATCTTGAAGACAAGCACAGGAGGGAGAAGGAAAGAACCTGCTCATATCTAAATGCTCGTATCTAAATGGCCATGCAGTGCTCTGAAATTGTTTTCTCCATCGTTTTCAATCTCTGAGGAAGGAGTTCTTCTCTTTAGAGTGCTTTTAGAAAAAAACATTGACTTCTCTGTTTTGACAGCATGGCTGTATCTTGGATGCTGTGCTCAGATTTTGCTTTCACCCCATCTAGACCTGAAGTGAGTCATTTTGGTATCAGTCAGGTCTGAAAGAATAGCTTTTATTATTAACATTTGAACTGCTTTGCCTTTTGGACCCTCCCTACGTGTAATACAGAAATTTAGTAGAGGTCTCTGGCCCAAAGATACTATGAAGTAAAGGCAAGGTATAAAGAGGACCATCTACAGTGGACAGGCTGGATTTCCAGAAGTGGACTCTGTTTTGGTGGAAATCATCAGTGGAAATGTATATATTATATACAAGTCCTCTCGGGTTTTGTGCTTTTAAGTTTTAAAGTATTCTTCCCCAAAACCCCAGCTTGACTGGCGTTCTGGTGAGCATTGTACAGATGTGAATGTGGATGGATCCTAATGTTACATGTCTCTTCCTGTGTATTAAGAAGTTGTTTAGATGCAGCTCAGTCTGTTCAAAGCAGGAATAACTAAACCAAGATTTGTGGAGATTCTGTTCAAAAATGCCCTGAGGTAATTTTTTTTTTTTTTAATCAGGAGATCTTTTTCTGAAGTTCTTACCAACTTCTGCCAGGAAAAGTATTAAATACAAAGTTCTTAAGCAATTTGCTTTAGCCTCTAGCTACAACCGAGTCCCTTGGGGAAAGGGTGGGTAGGCAAGTGAACGCTGTGTCACCTTTAACTCTCCTCACATCCCTATGTGTTAAAGCAGGCAGATGGAAACTAATTTCAGTTATCTGCATCATAGCATTTCCCAAATATGTATATTTAACTGGATGATTTTTCTGAAGAACACACTGATGTAAGAAATTAAATCCATGTAACGAGTGCATGAAGCAAGCCTGACTGGATTTCTAACAGTCCAAGGGTACTTTGATACAGAGTTCATAATCCAAGCTACTGTGACAAGCAGCTGCTAATTCTGAAAAATCTTCTCTAAGAGTGGCTAATTTGTGCATCACTGAAGCACTGGTCCTTTTAGCTGTCAATGCATATTTTGCATTTGCAAGGAAAGAGAATATTCAGTCTTTTCTTATTTGTTAAACTGACAGCTACACTTCTAAACTGAGAGTGATTTTGTTCATATCTACCAGTATCCTTGGGAGTGCCGAAGGCATTTGAAAAGGTGCCGCTGCTTTGTCATTATGTTTCATCTGCCTTTACTACCTCTCTAGGATTTTTTCTCCAGTTTTAGGTGTGGGGTTGTTGTTTTTTTTTAATGAGCTCCACCAGACAGGTTTAATGCATCTCTTCATTTTCAGTCTTTTAGATGATTATGCAGGATTCATGATATCACATCAGCAGAAGCTGCTGTAGATTGATGGGGCCCAATCAACCACCCTGCCCACTCAATATTATAAAAATTTGTGTCGTCAGTAGTCATGACGTTTTGTAGGAAGTTGCCCATTTATGGATACTAGAGCAAATGATATCATCACAATAGGTGGCTCCTGTCTAAATAGGATCATTTGTGAAATAAGATTACAGGCATTTATCTGGGAAACAGGAGACAGAGGCACCTGCTTTATGTAATTGATATCCTGGGGAATTATTGTGTACAATAATCAAGAAAAATCTTCACTTCTAATTCTGTTATGTGGGAAAAGAACCTTTCTTTTTTGTGCCTGCATAAAACAAACCCCACTTCCACATGGAATAAGCTCCAGACCATGTTTTCTATTATGCTTGAATATATGGGACATGCATTGCAATCCTATGCTTGCCACACTGCTGCAGTATACTTGTTTTGCAGAGCTCTGTAGCAGGCTAGTCAAAGCTGTGACTAACCAGATCCTTGGATACATACTCTAATCTCTGGCCTTTATTTTTACAATGAATTTTATTTGTTCATTGATTGTATATTTTTTCTGATTTGTGAGAAGCTTCATGCTCTGTGTTTGGATGCTGACTGCAATACAGCAATAGTCTTTGATACGGTAAGTCAAAGATGACTCATTTCTTACTCTTGTGCCTTCAATTTATACTTTCTACAACATCAGCTCATCAGGTAGAAAATTATGTGTTAATTAATGTTGAAGTAGTTAATTTTCAACAGATGCTCTTCCCTTCCCTCCCCCCAGTACTTTGCACCATGTTTTTTTTCCTACTCATGAAAGCAATAGGTTTGAACTGTCTTTAAGTAAAATGCTTTTGCTGTGTTATTTTTAGTAATATTGCCATAATTTTATCTATTCTCTAATTTCAACAATAGAAAAGAAAATAGATCACACACAGAGATTTGGAACTTAACATGTGATGCTAGAATACGATAAGTTCAGTTCAATGTTAACCTTTGTTACAGCAAACACAATTGAAAAGGCAAGAATCTTCGGGGATTTATACTCCAGATAAAGTAGATGGGTTTCAGTTTTTATTTGAGTATTAATACATTCAGATACATCCAGCTACAAGAGCCTTTATTTTATGTGAAAGCAGTGGAGAGAAAATGCCTTACAGAAAGACAGTTTTCTTTGTAATGCAGTGTGCAGAAGATTCAGTAGTACTCCTTATCAAGTGCACTACATGAGATAAGAGCAAAAAACCCCACATATTTGCTGCACAGTGATAGGAGCCCTTACATTATAGAACTGTTGCTAACAAAAAATACTATCAAACAGAAATATTCTTTAAAGAGCTTTAAAAATGTGCTGTGAGCACACACACACACACTCTTTCGGATAGGTAACATTAATTGTACAGTAAGGGTTGATTTGATATAAGAATTTTTTTTTGAGAAACTTACGTTTCAGCAGAGGTCTCGAAGATCACTGGGTTACTGGGTCTCCTTCAGTAAAATTCATTCAATCCTGCTTTTAGGATTGGCAACTTTGCAGCAAGTGAACAGTGTTCAAATGGCTTGAAATGTTTCAATATGGGAAGTATTCTCTGTATGCATTTTTTCCCTTTCATGTCTTAAACTTTTCAAAAGTAGAGGTTTGGGGTTTTCTTTTTTCCTGGAGTACCCTTCTAGTTTTGGATATGCCTATCCAAAAAATCAATGAATTTGTATTTGCCAGTGTAGGTTTCTGATGTGCAGGTAAAATAGCTCACTCTTTAGAAGTTTATGCAGGAACACAGCCACAAAGGAAAAAAAAGCAGGCTCTGTATGAAATAAGAATAAAAGCTCAGGCTGGCTGTCATCAATTCACAAGTTGTAATTACGGTTGCTTTTTTATTTCTGTGGAGAAGTTTGAAGGTTTGATTTCTGTAGTACCAACGTGATTATTTTACAGGCATGCATTAATATCAGTTCTTGCATTTGATCATATCTGTGAATCCATATCTGTCATGTTTTCCTGTCACTTGAGACAGACTACATCCTTTTTATTTAGCAACAAGTGACCAACATGAGCATGTAGTGCCCAGTGCAGTAAATTTTAAAAGGTATCTTTTGAAACATGAAAACAGTCAAACAACACTTTTGCTAGGTGTTTAAAATCAGTGTGTTTAGCAAAGTTGGTGAGTACTGGCATTATTTTTTGAATGAAACATGTTATTTTAAAATGCTAGCAGGCAGGTGAAGGTACTTCAACACATGAGCATATTAAACATCAGCACTGTACCTGGCATTCTCCTTTGCTTTTCCAAGAAAAAACACAGAATAAAGGCTATTTTGTCCAAATAGTTGCATAATGAGATCTACTTAATATGTTTCATGGAAGCTTTTTCACTGCAAATGCTTTTTAAAGTGATCTAGAAAAATGAAGACATTTTCACAGATTTCATTTATGCATAATAAGCGAAAGCTGAAGGAAAGTGGCAGATACTGAGTGTAGAGGCCAAATTGCATGCTCTGTGTTTCAGACATATAACTGTTATGTAGCTTAGCTGATTAAATTTCAAATATCAAGCGGTTTGCAGGGTCCATCTTCTGGAGAATAAAAATGAAGAAATTACTGTGTAGTCACTGCTTTTATTAGTCCACCTGTTTTAAAATTTTATGTAAAAAAAGGCATTAATATTTTTTTCCAATTTTGCATCTCTTATAATTTCCCACTAAAGGGAAGCAGATTTGGCAGCTGCTTTTCATAAATAATAAAATACTTTAAAATTAATAGAAAAGATAATCAACATAATTGGAGCAATAAGCATACTGCAGGGCATATAAATAAAAGCAACATATCCATTATGTTTAAAACATTATATCCAGTTCTTAAATTAATTAAAAAATATAGAGAAGGAGAAAGGACCATTGAACAGAGCATACGATGTTCCACTTGAGCTTTATCTAATAAGTTTTTAAATTATATATCCAGGAGTCATAGAACTCTGTAACATAGATTACATCATATTAGTTATGCTCCATAGATTTTCCTTATTATTTTTGGCATTCTGTTATTGCCAATGTATTAGAAATCTCAGCTGTATTTTTCTGAAAACTTTTTGATCTCTATGTTTTGTAGTTCTCTACTTAATTTTAGGCTCTTACCTTTGTCATTGCAGCAAGCTTATGTAGTTGATAATTTGGTTCTGGTTTTGAGGAGAAAACCTTGAATTTGTGCTAGAGTACATGAGGGAACGTCACAAATAACTGGACTTCTGTACAATCAAGTTTCATGAGTGTAGTACAAATGAGACCAGATAGATGTCTCTGATGTGAATATAAAGGGAGTTAAGTGTGCACACAAAGAAAAGAATATGGGATCCACATTCCTATTTTAAAAAAATCCTAATAAATTATTCTAAAGTAATAAGGGAAATTAGCTGGCTTTTTTACTCATTTTAAAAAGAAAATTCTGTTCAATCACAAGAGTTTAGTATAGCACAAGGTCTGTAAATGCCACCTTCATTTTCTCTGAATACCACAAGGAATACACTTTTTTTCTTTTCATATATACTTTAAAAATTCTGCCCAAGGACAGTGCAAAGGGCTGGAGTACATACAAATCTACACATCCTTGACTGAAGACACCATGGCTAAATTAAAGTGAATTGCTTTTAGTTTCTTGTTATGTAATATAAAATATTCATACCCGCAGCAATGAAAGATTTGCATGGATTGGTCCAATTTGAATTATATCTGTCATAGAATTTAATTGCCTTTGACAGATGCACTTGCAAAATTGATATTAAAGCCTGCAAATGGTACAGGACAGTGTCAATGCCAGCAAAGCAAACAGAAAGTAGCAAAGTAGTTCTGCTTAGCAAGCTATTAATTCCTCTTAGGAGTACATTACCGAGGTACAAATAGGGTAACAAGTCTGTTACTGTCAGACAACCCTCACAGTAGAGCACTTAGTGATATATAGAGAAAACCACATAGTCATTCATAGATTTCTTTTACTGAAGGAGAGTGAGACTGCATCATAGTTACTATTAACATCTTCAGAGAAATGATAGGCAAATAATAAATGCTACTGCAGTGTTTGTGGTAGCAATAATTACTTGCAATATCAGAGTCAAAGATTTAAATGTGACCATTGCCCATCAAAAGAAATAGAGAAAAAAATCCAAAGCAGAAAAATCACTTAAGGAACATGTGTTTCCATGCTCTCTGAGAAAAGGCATTCTTTGTCATTCGGTTCAAGTTTTAGCTGATCTATATAGTAATGTGTTGTCTGTCCTCCCAGTTCTTAGCACTCTATCTGACATTTGATACAAGACCAACATTTTCTAGGTGACCTGTCATCATCAAATCCTTGGTATCTAGGGCTTGAACATGCTTCTGCTGAAGCTGATGGCAAAACACTTACTGGCTTAACTGGGATCATGATAAGGGCTATGCGCCATTTAATAACAGAGGCCAGAAAATGTCAGGCTGCTTTTTGCTTGTCAGATCCGGGTGCTGTTCCTGTGGGCAGAAATCTCGCAGCAGTTCACGAAGAGGAAGAGCACTTCCAGATCTTGTGTACTTTACCCCTGGAGAGAGGAGGGGCAAGGGCAGGCCAGGCATGTTGAAATAAATATTCCTGTATCATAGGAATATTTATGGCATGGCTGGTGAGCGTGTGGCTTGGGAGAGCCAGGTACTGTGCTCTGCAGGCCGTGCTGCCAGGGAGCAGCCTGCCTGCCTGTAGGATCGTGTAGCACCCTCTGCCAGGACTCCGCTACGGTCCTGCACTTCGAATGCCAAGGATCTAAAAGGAAAGCAGGTGTTGGTGATCATATGTTACTTCAGCACACATCCACAGACACTCCCTCACTGTGGCTGCTCCTCCACATAATGACAAGGAAACCCAAACGGAGCTATTTCATCTCCTACAGAAATTGTACTGTGGGGTTGGAGTGGGAAGTGAGCTCAGCATTGCTTTGAGAAGTGGGCACAGTTCAGATGTTCTTGTTTTTGAGGGAATCAGGCACCTAGGAGGTGCTTATTCTTAGAAAGCTATTCTTTGTGCTGGCACTCTTAGAGATGAGGCCTGGGTTAAACTCCTCCAAACTTCACATCCCTCACCATTCACATCAGCTTCATGGCTAGGAAAGTGCACAAAACTCAGAGGCTATTCTATACATTTCTCCAGAAATTACTTTTTAATCTCAGGTTTTTTTTCACACGTTTTTAGTCCTATAAATTTTATCAATGGCTCTTTAAGTGGGATATTGTCACTTGAACAATTATTCTCATATCCCTTCCCCCTGCCTGACTGCTGATAGCAGCAGGAAAGAACTAAAAGAAACTAAAGAAATTAAAGGCGTATTTTTTCTGTTCACTTAGTGTGTTTGACAGCATTTTGTATCTATTCACCCTCATTGTTTCCTCACTGCAATCATTTGGCTGCTTCCCATTTGTGCAGGCATAGTAGCAGCTGAAAAGAGAAAACATCTTAAACCAAGAGGAATAATACTGTAGTATCATAAAGATTGGCAGGCTAAATAGCTAAATGTCATGGGGACTCTCGATTTTATTGATTATATGGAGTCAATGGTATCTTCCTCATAAATATGTAGTCCATATACATTTTCATAGACTTAGTAAAAGCTTAAATTATACCTTACAATTAGACAATTAATTTGTGCTATTGCTCTGAACTGCCGTCTAAGCATTTATCTCCCCCATATTTTAACTTAAGTTGTGGCACCATTTCATTATTCCTTTAGCAGATCCATCTGAAGAGGTTCACATCCTGCCCACAGACACTTCTTCCTTCCCACTCCCCTGCCTGAAGTGCACTCGGTTGTGCTGACTTCGCTCTTTCTGTGGCCACACTCCAAACCATAGCTTTGACAAGATATTATATTTCAAAAACATGCAGAGACAAGCTGAACAGGCCTTTTTTATGAATTATTTTCTTTTGTCTGTGTGTGTAATTCCATTTTCTTTGCATGTCCTGTGTCACAGTTCCATTTTAAGCCACACTAGATGATAATTAGGTTGATCTAGGAAAAGATCTGGAACTAGGAGTAAGACTAACTTCCAGTATGAACCTCTTAAATCAGATGTACAGCCAAAGAAATATTAACAAGCTGGATAAGTTTACCTGATCTAAAGGCTGGATTCCTAAAATGGATTGATTTCATAAGAAGTTCTCCTCTTGTGAGGAGAGAAGCATCTGCAAGATTTCTGCAACCAATTTTGATACAGTATTGGTATTCAATATTACTGCAGAACAGGATGTTTTGTTTAACAGTATAATTTCCATTTTAGCAGCACCTATAAAGCAAATGAAGGATGAGGACTTTATGAAACTAAGCACTGTTCAAGTAAGACCTTGTTTTTATAGCACGAAGCAAAGGTGAACCCCTGTCATTACTGCTCACACTGCAGATGTCAAAATGTGTTCAGCAGGGTGATGAAAGAGATAAAATCCAAGTTTGGGATGGTGAGCTAACATTATCAGCAAACCTACTTAGACAGAAATTTTTTCAAAACGTTGAATGGTATAGGACAATTGTCAGCAATAGTATGTAGTAGAGTTGTGCAGTCTTCTATATGTTCTTTGGATTTCTTGCACAGGCTCCAGAGGAAGGTAGTTCCATGGCCATGCCCTAAAATCCTATCAATTTTGGTGCAGTTCAGACCTTCATGGAACTTCATGGTTCTTACTATATTCATGTCAATGCTATCATTGTGTCTCATAATGCAACATTGCCTTATAAAGAAGGCAGTAGTAGTAACAGTTTGGGTGCCCTCTAGATGAAAATGAGTATGAGCTTCATCTAGGTTATAGTGGGCTCTAGGATGAAGCCCTGTGGGAAAAGGGAAATGCTTTCTAATCTAAGAAACTCCTTTTCCTGGGACTGGGCACATCATCTCAGCCTTTGTTGTTTGGTGTCCTTCCAGGCTAGTTGTAGTAACACTTTAGTGGATCCCTTATGTGCCTATTGTGTAATGAATGCCTGCTTCTTATCATTCTCATGCATCCCAGACAGAATTCCCTAGATTTCCTATCTAGACACTTACTGCTTTGTATTAAACCCCTTGTGTCTGATCTGAGTGTGAGGGTTTATTGATACATCTATGCTTCAGTAAGCAAGAACAGATATATATTTATCATAACGTAATCTTTACATTCACTTCTGATTTCTCTTGTTCTCCTAGGATCTCATGTCTCCTGTACCTGGTCTCACCCAGGAATGCTGTAATGTGCAAGCACAGGCAGGCGTTTGTTTGTACGCACACACAGACATGCACGCACGTACACGTACAGAGACACACACTTTCTGTTAGAGAGCCAGAAGAGCAGTGCTGAGATACTGCCAGATAGCACAGTTATAGCAGATTCTGACATTGCAAACACTATAATATTTTGCAGATATTTCATTCTACTACATCCTGGTCTGAAGAGGCTTCAAAAACAGTCTGGCTAGCTTGCTGGGTTTTTTTCTCTCTTGTGGTACAGGACCTTCTGCTGTGCCTTTTGCAATCAGACGTGTCTATCTCGTATTGGTCTTTTTAGCCACCAACGTGCTTGTAACAAATGTGGGTAGAGCCCTTCCCAAATCTTGGTTCGCAAAGCCCAGCCATGGTACAGGACCGCTGCGCTAGACAGGGCTCTTATTACTGAACTGGCCATTCAACAAGATCTTGACTTAACATAGTGCAACTATGTTAACATTCTACCCTTAGTTTCATTTTAGTTTTGAAGCATTGAGAAAGCCAACTAGCCTGAAAGGTGCCACATGCGCCCTACTGCATTGGGCATGAGAAGGAAAGAGGAGAAATCATATCCACAAGTAGCACAGAGACCTGGAAATGAACTCAGAGGTTTAAAATTGTATTTCAAAAGAATATTGCTCCAATGCTAATTTAATGGCACAATTTCTATTTTACTGATTTCAGTTTTAAATTCTAGTAACAGTTAGATATGAGGCGATCAACTGCTATAATTTTTTTCATATAGCAGTGCCTATTTTCTGAATACAATACGAATATTATTTCCCTGTCCCCCAAGGGTGAAGTAATTTTTTTTTCCTTCCTAGAGTTTTCACTCATGTTAAATTGTCATAACAAGTCATTTTAACTATCTGTGTTCAAATGGGTTACTCTGAAAATAAAAGAGGCCACATTTGAATTTCCAGGTAGCATGCCATTAGGAATCCAATTTTGGGGTATTCAGTAGGTTATGAAAATGTGAGATTTTTATGGAATTTCAGGCTGGGGGACTACATAGTTCCTGATCATGTGTGTATGGTACCTGTACCCCTGCTCCAAGGGAATTCAGACAGACCTGATGTGCTTGAAATTTTTTCAGAGACCTTGACATCTGCAAACAGATCAAAACAGTATTGGACATTGAATAATAGAGATTCCTCTAAAAAAAAAATGTTTTTATGGTTAAATTTAAGTGGTCTTATTCACACAGCTGTGATGTGTCATGAACAGATAAATAACAATTGAGAACAGGACTCCAAGCTACTGTTTCCAACACAGAAGGGGACACTGTGATTACTGTGCTAGCAGCTGTTCTCTTTAAATGAAGGACACTTTTACAGACAAGTTGTATAGAATAGGAGAGGAATAAAATAAAAATGTGCCCAAGTAAAGGGAAGAAGGGGTCTACCAGACCTTTCCTAAGCCTACAATATCAGTAGATTCAGACATCCAACTAAAAGTTTTACAGGTTGGTTTCAAAATTAAATTTGTGTGATTTTCATTTCATTTTTAGCAAAAGGTTATAGTAGTATATAGTATCAGTAATATAAATACCCCAAGTCAATGGGGTATTTACTAGTGGGCAAAATTGGATGTAAAATTACTCTGATGTCCACCTAGAAGACATAAATGTGTTTCTTTCTGCTCAACACATTGCCACCTAAAGCTACAGCCTTGGCTCCTACTGCCTTATGAAAAGTATCTATTAAAATTATATTCATGAGATTATGGGGTAAAACTAAGAGGCCAGGAGAATCTTTTAGCTTTTCTTCAAAAGTTCAAAACCAGGTTACACTCAACATAAATGATGCTCAATGAAAGTTTTAAAATACATGCTCTAGAATTGACTTGGTTTTCCTCACACATTTTATGCCTCAAAAGGGACCTAGACAAATCAGAATTATAGCAATCTTGCATCAACTGGAGACTTTTTCTGAAGACTTTTTTATAGCTTTCTTTTCTCTCTGTTAAAACAAGAATAAAACAAAAAGTGGTGTTTCACTGGTAATGGCAACATTAAATGAAAAGAAGAGCTTAGTATATTGCAAAAATAAAAGATATTGGACAGATCTATTGTGGTAATAAGATATTAGTAGCAAATGCTGTTGAGGGTGGAAAAAAAAAGTAAGCTCCTTACCCAAGAAGTAAGAATAAATCTTAATTGAGAGGTGAAAGATCCTTATTTTCAGCAAGATGACATTGATTCACATGGATTAATAAGAATATGTTTATATATCATCTCATAAAACCTGAGATCTGGTCTGATGGAGGGGTTAGTGATTTAGCATTTATATAAAGCAGATTATCTTTTGAATTGCTAAGACATTAGTTTAAGTTATTCCAAGTTTACGTCGCTGTAACTAAACCTCAGTCTAGTGAGCTGATTTGATTTCCCTGTGTTAACTTGGACTAAATTGCTTATTCACACAAAATGGCCTGTTTGCCACATACTGTGCTCATGGGGTTCTTTCACTTGCCACTGATGTACTGCGGGGTTAAACATGCCTCTTCTAATACCAAAGAAAGTTGTCTAGGCAAAATGTTGGAATCTGTTTCTCTAGACTAGTGTCAAAATCTTGCTGTATAACCTCGACCAGAGCCTGATGAAATTTCAGGGAGCAGTGTATTCTCCACCAATCTATTTAATAATTCTTTTGAATATTGTTGTTAAAAAAAATAGATAAACATTCTACTAGTAACCTCTAATGTAATTTGAGCTATAATTACAAACTGCTACAACTGTGATTTGTTTTTGTATTGATGACTTAAAGCAGTGCTTTCTATTTAATTAAGAAAATATTTGATGTCATGCTGACCTTTTTTCCAGAAGAGTGTGTATTTCTGATTTCAGTCATTGTGGTGGGTTGACATTAGCAAGCTGCCAGACCCCCATCCAACCACTCTCTCATTCCCTCTCCTCAGCAGGATGAGGTAGAAAATAAGGTGAACAGGTGAAGCAGTTTGTGGGATGAGATAAAGACAAGGAATTCACTTACCAATTGCCAACATGGGCAAAACCAACTCAACTTGGGGAAATTAACTTAATTTATTGCCAATTAAAAAAGGTTTGGATAGTGAGAAACAAAGAGAAATGAAAGCAACACCTTCCTCCTGGCCTCTCCTTCTTCCCAGGCTCTACTTCACTCCTTCACTGGCTTCTTGGCTTCCCCCACCCAGGCAATGGGGAATGGGGATTCATGTCCGTCCATAAGACCTGCTCTCTACCACTACTTCTTCTCAAGCACCTTCTCTGATGTGTGAGTCCTTACATGGTCTGCAGCCCTTCATGATAAACTTGCTTATGTGTGGGGTCTTAACAGGCTGCACTGTGGCTGCTCCACCATGGAGGCTGCTCTACCATGGTCCTCTCCATGGGCTGCAGGGAAATCTCTGCACCTCCTCCTTCTCTCTCTGCTCTCACCTTGGTGCTCACAGGGTTGGTTTGGGGATTTTTTTTTTTGCAGGTTTGTCTCACTTATTTCTTCCTCACAATCTTTTATTCAGTGGTTTTGCCCTTTCTTGCGCACACTTTCCCCGAGGCACCCCCACCTTGGCTCAGCCATGCCCTGCAGTGGGTGGGTCAGAGCTGGCTGGAACTATCTGTGTCTGACACTGGGAAGCTCTGGCCTCTCTTCAGAGAGCCCCCCTGCAGCCCTCACTGTTGGTGCCTGGATACTGGCATCCTCTACGGTGCTTTTTTCTTTAAAAATGTTTTAAATAAAAAGTTCATAATATATTAAGGTTAATATATTAATATTGATAATAATATTACTACAGTATGGAGCAGGAGTTTACAGAGCCCTAGGATGCGTTGTAGGTGTGGTGTGTAGAAGAAGCACAAGAAAATTCAATCATGTAAGCTTTTCAGCAGTGGCATCCTGCCTTTTCTCACGAGAGAGAAGGAGTGTAGGGTAGGCCTGCCTGAAAAACAACACCTTAATGTGAAATTTCAAAGTTGTCCAGAATTTCTTCTAATTAAAACCTGATCGATTTTATTCTATCACCTTTGGAGATTTTATTGCACTTATTTTTAGAAGTGTCAATGAAAATTTCCAGGGGAGGAAACCCAGTTTCTCATGAAGTATTCCAAAATAGCTATATTTTGATAAATTTCATAGTGTTTCAGTTAATAAAAATGCTTTTTAAAGTATTATACTTATTTTAGAGAAAAATCTTCCAGTTTTACAGTGCGGATCAACTATTTCGAAAACATTTAAATATGAGGAAAAACATATTTGCAGAGGCAGGATTCATGCCTTCTTTTTGTCTGTCTTTGATATGACCCAGTCCATGAGAGGTTGTATGGCATCCGGCACAGCAAAAGTCAGAGCGAATGTGCATCGGAGCAGCCTGTGTGTCTCTGTGCTCTCATCTCAGCCTACAAAGAGGGGATGAGACTCTTCCCTTACTGCTAGAGATGGGGTCAGCCCCTGTTGCTCACGGGGAACACCTTTCAGATTGAGGAGAAAAGCCTTGTTGGCAGGCAGCTAGTCCGGCTGCTTTCATGGCACTGCACTGCATCCCATCCTCCAGGAGCAACCCCTTTGAAGGGGTCACCAGGCAGCACATCTCCTCCTTTGCAAGTGGAGGTTTGACCATGTCCTTGGATGTGGGTTGCTCCTCAACCTATTGAGGAGATTTTGTTCTAGATCACTTTGACTGAAACTCGGTAGCAGTGCTGAGTTCCTTCCTGTACAGAGCATGCCCAGAGAACAAATTGGTTCATGTCTTCAAAAATGTCCCATGGCAATGGTAGAACTGTGCAGTTGCATGTTTTTCAGGTATCTGCTGGCAGTGACACCTGTGTAAATCCACAAAAGCCTATAGATACATGAAAATGTAGCCTCATGTAACCTGTAGATAAATGAAAATGAACAGTGGGCTTATTTAAACTATGATTTTTATGAAACTAGGCCCAAAATAAATATCCAAGAAAATTATATAATTCCAAAAGAAAGTTAGACACCAAGAAAAAATGCAATTCTGCTATCTTGGGTCTATCCTGATGACAATAATGTGGACAGCAAATGCAAGTGATATATGTAGTCTGTAAGTTTGTAATACAGTTAAGCTATCTGAATAAACTCATACAGGACACAGTACGGTGTGCTCATCCTTCTTAGCAGGCATACAGATATGCCTTCTAAAGAAGCCATCACCATGCTATTCACGCTGATTCATTCTGCTGTGGCACAGACGTGCAAGGTGGAGATGTAAAATACATAGTGCTTATTTTCAGTAAATGCCTTTTCTTTGTGCGCATCTTGATTTATCTATGTAGCACTCTTTCAATTATTGCTACTAACAAATTCTTCTAAGAAATCTCTGATTTTGCTGCAGATCTGTTGTGCAGTTTCAATGGGACTGATCCCTGTTTCTTAGTATGACTTTTTATAAGTTTTTTTAAAATATCCCTTTTCATCAAGCATAGCTCCAATATTTACTAGTGTGAAGAGATAATAATGAGGAATACAAGTGAAGGGGGCCTGCACTGTGGTGCAGTGATGGCAGGAGATCAAGATGTTGGAGGGCTGTGGTCCACGCTAAAAGAACCTCTGCCTTAAGCAATTCCGCATGTGGAATGGCAGTACTGATTTAAAGCCAAACACTTATTTATTGATGGATAAATTGACTGATCTTATTCATTAGCTCTGGCTTCAGGCTTGGTCAAAATCCTGAAACTACCATGGATTGCCTTTCATTTATTTGATGTAGTAATATTCATTTAGCCAGAATACTGCAAATGAAGGAGGAAGATGTTAACAAAAGTAACTCCTGAAGGTAGACTAATAGCTTGTATACAGACAATTAAACTTACAAGGAGATGCACATGGTGCAGACTTACTCTTGCCAAAGTTTGACAAGCAGGCATTTCCAGATTCTGGACAAAAATGTTGCACCACGCTGTGTCAATCTGTCTGTGCCTAAGGCTGACTGTCTCTTGGATGCATGGTTATTCTTTAATATCAGGAGCTTTACTCAGGCGGAATAACTGTGCAACATATTGTGCATCACTGTGTCTTGCTCAAAGTGCTTAGGGATAAATGCAACTCTGGCAGGAAAATTAATGTGTTCCTTTTCTGCTTTATTTTATTTTAATTATGGAAAGTAGTAAAGTTGTTCAAAGCAGCTTTGAACAAAATGCAAACCCACAAAAAAAGTCACTTAAATATGCCCACAATCAATATGTTATATGCCAAACTGGTAAAATAACTGAAGGAAGAATATTGCACTATGTTGTCCTGGATGGATTTAAGAAATATATTGTAAATCTTTTATATTTACTAAATCATCTCTCCTAAGTAAAAAGTGTTGCCTGAAAATTTTAGGAAAGCACGTGAACTTGCAATGTTTATCTAAACTCATTGAGTTCTTGATGTTATCCATTGATGAAAATACATGCACATATATGTGTATCTATGTATATGTATACATATATATAGGAACAACCTCATGTGAACCTGTTGCACACTACAGCAACCTGCCTGAGTCTTCATCCAAGCACATCTCTGAAGCGAGGAAAGATCATTATCCTTATTTTGAGAATTAAACAGGGGCTCTGTCACTTCTCTCACGTCCCTTAAGAGCCCTTTGGCAAAGCATGAAATTAAAACCATTATTCATCAGTCTTGCACTACACCGTAACCACTGACCTGAGTGATGGACACACTGTAGTATTCTTCAGTCTTTCATAAAAGTTATTCACGATTTTTTCCCCACATCTGATAACTGTGAGTGACAAAATTCTATGATGGCCGGCATGGCCAATATGTTTTCTCTAGTAATTGTGCTAAAACTTCATATATCCTATGCTGACTCAGGCAGCCTTGGCTACCCAAATAAATTGAATCTCTGTAAAATATGGATCTGTGTGCATCTGTGGGAACAGAAGATCTGGCAGAAATCTTTGATCTCACTGTTCCTAGAATTGCAATTAGGAAAATTCATCTGTGACCCTGCCGCAATATGTCTAACATAGTCCTGGGACCAACCAACTTATTATGATCATTGAAGTTTGCTACATAGACCTGAACCATTTAGGTCTGAGAATAGATTTGCCTCTTAGCTGAGCTAGTGAGTGTATGGATGGGTCTTTTCTGGTTTGTCCAGTGTGCAAGAAATCTTCATACGTGCAAGTAAGCATAGCACATTGAGTATTACTGCAAACTCAGTGTGTGTTTCTAATGTCAAAATCATGATGGAGTTCCAGCACTACACAATACAGATATGTGCTTTTTATGCAATAGTTCTAATGTCAAAGAATGCCCCTATAAACTCTGATAGAATAAAGCATTTAGTCAGAGGGTTTGGATAGCCTCCTATAAAGTATCGTACTTAGTAAAAATAAGTGTCAGTGTCAAGCATGCTTCACGGATAATAAAGACTTTAGTAGGTAAGCTATAACTAATTTTCTCCTGAAATATGTCAACACCATTCCATCTAATTTAGTTTAGAACTGCAGTAATACATGATCACAGTGTACACATCAGCAGATGTGTATCAGGTATTGTGGTGCACTCTTCTTTCTGAGTGTTATTTCTTAATGTCCCTTCAGTCTGACTTTTATTAATAAGTAGAACAAACAGTGAAAAATGCTAGTAATTTCTCTTTCTCATTGCCTTCTTTGGGAAATGGGTAAGGGGTACAGGAAAGGGGAAAAGAGACTTCATGCTATTGTATCGTTTCCTCATTTTACGTCAAGTGTCTATAAGGAATCAGGAGACACAAAGTTATGATCACAGTGAAGGATGCAAAGCTAGAGTACTTGAGATTACCCAACTGTTTTGTCTTTTCCTTCAGATGTAGCAGAGTTTAAGAGATTCCCTAAAGGAGTAGTCTAGCATCATGTCCTTCAGAAAAACATGCTTTTGTTGGTATCTCTTATTCCTAAAGTAAATGTTACTTGTGTGAGTAATGGGCTTAACATCACTAAAACTGATAATGTGGACAAGAATGGCACACATAAACAAAGATATATGATGATATTAGTGTTTATACGAAATCCAAAAGTCAATTTCAGGGCCATTGTATTAGTCCTCATAAGAGCAAAAATAAATCCTATCTTTTTTAATTCTTATCCTCCTTAGGAAAAACAATAGCAATGTTAACTATCTTTCGTCATCTTCTGTGTCTCTTTTAAAATATTTTCCTTTTGCATGTGTGCCCATCAATTTTAACTTTTTTCTAGAGACCCTGCGCAGGCAGCAGTTTGTGATAAGTATCTGAGTGCAAGTTCACTGCTTTCAGTTCTGCTGCACAGATTAGAGAATCTTTAGTATAAATGAGTGCATATCAGTTCACACTTCTCTGAATTTCCATCTTTTCACATATGCTAAAAAGCACAGCTGGACATAAACAAGTAATAATCACTCTTAGTGCCATTCTTCTGTTTTGTATCAGTTTGACAATTGACTGGAAGATGACATGCTTTGTTAATTAAAGGATTGTCTCTGATCTTAGATGCATCTTGACGCAAGTCTGTGAGATCTAGAGCATGAGTCTGTGTCCTGGGGCAGAGCTCTAATGCTTGCATACTTATTATGAAGGTCATAACTGATAAAAAATATGCATAATACTTAGTCTACAGTATGTCTTCTGAATATTTTTACTAACATGGGTGCTCTGTACAGAACTTGGTTATGTGTGACATGCATGCTAAAAAGCCCCAGAATAACTCTTTTCACTTGAACTTCCTCTTTGCTTCCCACTCACTGATACATTTTTTTAGAGCCGTTAATTCTTGTTTGCAGCTTGGAAGTCTCATAGTTTTCATCCATTTTCTTAATCCTTGTCTTCCTTAAAGTGGCTAGTTGTGGAAGGGTTGGACATCATTATGGCTTCATGGCATGCGATGTCACCTGATTATTCTGAAAGACTTTTTCTCTTTTGGTGTCTGACATGCACTATCTTAATTCAGCCCTCAGAGAAGCTCCTAAAACTGCGAGGACCTATAGCCAAAAGTTAACAGCAGTTCTCAACTTTAGTTCCCTTGCATAGCACAAGCAGGAATGTACATACCTAGTCTGTAGCCTGGGCCGTGAAGGCAGCATGACAGACTGTCTGCTCTTTTGTGGAAATGGACCAGAAACAACTTGATGGGGAAACTGAAAACTAATAATTTCCCCAGCATTTTTGTTTCAGAAGAAAAGGAGATAGAGTTATCTCCAGCACTGGGGAGCTCCATGGATAAGGAATATCTGTCTTTTGGAGAAGAGCTGACAGGTCTGAGGTCAGTTCTTGTGGGCATACTGTCCCTGAGGCTTCAGTAGCCAGTTCAGGGCAGAAAATCAGGGAACAGCAACCTATCCTGTGAAGCTACCAGCTGGCACAGGTCTCTTGGTCACATATGAAAAAACCCTCTGCCTATAGCTTCAGGTCTGGCATATGGAGACGAGCCTTTTTTAATCCATCCTGTGTGTGGGTTCAACTTCTTAAAAATAGTTGCTGCAGCTGCATGCTGTGAGTCTCTGTTCATTTGAAGTAGGAGGGATGCTGAGCAGGTTTAGAGCAGTGTCTTATTGAAGCTAAGTCTCCCAATTGCCTTTAATTCTCCTGGGGACACCTTTTGCACAGGCCAAAATGCGGTTCTGCATATGAACCAACATTCATATGAATGCATAAGCACTGTGTCCTAAGCAAGTGTGAAAATGGTACCAAGAACTAATAGCACATTGAATAGAGCTTTCAATTATTCATTGACACCCTACTTATTTGTATACCTACTCTTTGGTATTACAGTTAGAAGTGTAATGATGTGTTTTCTACAGATTTTATGGATTAGAAAATCATAGGATTAGCCAGTCCATAAATTAATCCTGATGTATGTTAAGTAATTCATCTAAAAAAACGGATGCTTCCTATATGGGAAATGAATAATTAATTTTGTTTTCCTGGTTAAAAAAATCCCTCAGGTGCTTTTCTGTTTTCTGCTGAAGCTGAAATTTTTTAGTCCTCTGACAGTGTCTTACACCCTCCAATATATCTTGTTTCTATGGAGACACCAATGAACTGCAGCTTGCATTCTTCTGCATACAAGGTTGCTTCAGATTTTTCCCAGTGCTTCACTCTCTTCTTTTTTAATTAGAAATTAATCAATAGGTTCGGTACTCTGGTCTCATGCACTCACATATACATGCACAAACACATATGATCCCTGTGACTGTGAGCCAGCCTATAAGCACAATGCATGCTTTCAAAGTTTTAATTTAGAGAACAGCACATTGTATATTGAGGCTTATAATACTAGAATGGCAGTGTGGGAAGATAGATATCTTGTATGCAGTAGATGAGATGGGAGGATTTTATGATACTTCATGCTTTTTAAAAATAGGAGGGATGTGTGGAGTTCTGGCATGGATTTAAAACATGTCGGGTTCTTGGGATTCTATGCCCTTAACGTTATCTGAGTTATTGTTTGGCCCCATTTTCTGGCCCCCCCTTGTAACTTTTATGTGAAATTTCACCTCTTATCCCTTCCACCCCAAATGGTGAATTATTGCAGGATGATTCTGTAATCTAATTCTCTGAGCCATATTGTTCCTCCCCTGTGAGCACAAGGCTTCCCCTTCAGGACAGTGGGAAGTAAACACTTGTGTGGCAGAACACACTATGTTAGCAAACAGCATAAGAAAGAAACTATGTAAATTACTTTGTTTATTAATTTTAAATGAGACTGAAATAGTACCAGACTGGAAGTTGTATGCCACTGTTAGTGAGCCCTTTTAAGCCTTTTCTTCCTGCAAGGTAGTCTAAATTATTTTCCCCCAGTTAAATTCAACAAGTAAAATTGAACAAGGCTGTGCTGGTGCCCTGAGTTTTTTTTTTTATTAGCTCGTATGATACTGAAATAAATTTCCAGTAACAATTCAAAATAGCATTTGCAGAGGCCTCATAACAGATAAATGTTTATGTAAACCACCCAGTGATGGCAACAGATTACATCTGATGCTCAATTTATGTGCTGAGATGTATCCCAAGCAACTTTTTTCTCATTTTTTATTTGTGCTACACAGCAGAGTGTCTCCTCTTGCTGTCTCATATGTTCATTGTGGTCTCCTCTAGACAAAGAATATTTTTTCAGTCTTCAATATTTTTTAACTACTTATGGACTTCTGAAGTTAATAGTAGTTCTTAATTCTACTTAAGCAACTAGTAATCCGATTAAAAATAAAGAGTTTTGATGATACATCCCTGACTAGTATTTCTTGTCAATATGTTTGTATTTATGCTAATACATGCATACATACAGATATATGTATTTTTGCATTTTGTGACCGTTTTTGTTGTCAAACCAAAAAGTGGAAAATACAATTAAGATTTTTATGCAAGATTTCAGTAGGAATGCTTAGTTTGAAGTCTATGAACATTTATTGCACTGTCAATTTATTTGAACTATTCAGTATTTTTTGTTAACAGATGGAAAATAAGGTTTAACCTCTAAAAGGACTAAAGCACTACTGCTTTCTTAAGGATAATAATTGTAGCTATGCAAGCTAGCACAAAACGGTTAAATATATCCTTGCTTTTGACAGAAACTAGTGGAGTTGGAACAGGGATGAACATAGCTTATTAAATATAGCTCTTATGAAGACTGCTCTATAATTACTGTGACTTTTCTTTGTATCATTTTGATGATAGGCTGATGAAAACAATGAATCGAGGCTTTCAAGAGGCCGAGAACTATTCAACCATATAAAAAAGATCATAGCTAGGGTAACAGCCCTGTTACTTTTCTTTGAGTAGTCTATGTAAATAATACACTATAAAGGTTAAATAGGTTCTTTCACTGAAGCTCCTTCTTCCTCTGATAAGAGTTAAAAACTTAGAGGAGAATGCTCCAAGGAGGATCAAGAATGCTTCATTCCATGAAATCTCATATATATCCACGAGCAAAACTTTTGATATCCTTTTTAATTGATACAAGTTTTTAATGTATAAAAAGATATCTGCTGAAATTTTTGAATGTCTGGAAGTGTTTTCTGAGATGAAAACCTCAGAACAAAGTGACCTATATATCCAAAATATTATGAGTACAAAAATGCCCAATTGTCCTTTGCTCTCAGCTCTGACACTTCTGAGATCCAAAATAGTTCTGGGGACCTAAATTCAAATATTTTTCACTTTTTCTAAGCCATGAGAGATTTCCATGCTTTGCGGCCCTGAAAGGAAAACAAATAACAAGGGTATTTTCTTTTGATCTGGTTTATATCTGTTCTTCCTCGGTCTGTGTTGATACAAGTGGGGAGGCAGCAGACCCCAATGTAGCTGCCGTATGTGATGAACTTGAGCTTTTCAGCGAAGACCTTGGTCAGTGCTAAAGTCCACTGTCTTCAGGAGTGCCCTTACTTGTGAAGCTTTCCCCCTTTTGTATTTATTGATAATTAATTTTTTAGAGGGCGGAATTTTGACACTTAAAAATTTAGCTGCTAGTGTCTTCTTAGTAATGAAGAATAATAATTTAATTTTCTTATTTTTAGATTTTATAAGGCAATTTAGGTTCATGAAAACCATGCAGTATTTATTCCAGACTTTCAGTATGAAGCAAATATGAATCAGTATTTTCAAAGATAAAATTAGGGGTTAAGAATCGTTGGTATTCACTGTTGTGCTTGCAGAGCTGGAAGGCAGATAGGGCCAGGCATGTCTGAGATCAGGGATGGGTATGCTGCCTTTCCAAGCAACCACTTGAAAACTCCTTCTGCAAACCAATACAGCTTTGTATTAAAGATAGAAGGTTCGTTGCCTTGGCTACATGTACTGAAAGACTTATCTGAAGGCTCACATTCCTGATGGTTGTTATATCCTTCTCATTTCTAGCCTAATTTATTCTCAGTTAGTGTGTTTGCAGGTCACCAGTAACTATATAGGTAAAATAGGTCTTTTTCTTCTCTGTTTATGTTTTTTTGTTGTCTAACGGATAGACACCTCTCGTGATTCCCTTAGTTATGCTGGAAGTGTATTTTGAATTTTTTGTGTCTGTGGTACATTCATATATATTCACATTATGTGTGTATAAGTAAATAATATTATCTTCTATTTAATATTATTTGTTTGTTATCACGTACCCTTCTGCACAGCTTTAAAGCAACTTAACTGCTTTAGCAATTGCATGGAGTTAATTCAAGTATCTCAAATCTGTAAGGGTAAACTATAGTATGAAATAGTGAGTAAGAAGAGGGAAATAAAAAGGAGAACTGTAGTAAATAGTTTAAAACCTATTCTGAAGCAAATCCAAACTTTACAGTAGGTTTGGTTTAAAGAAGAGCGAGTACATAAAGCAGTTAGATTTTGTATGCCAAGGTCTCTCAAATGGTTTTCTGGTAATTCCACAATTAAATATCAGTCAATTGAACAAATAATAACTTAGCAAAACCAATTAAAAGGAATGATTTTGAAGAGGCTTTTAGGCCTTGCTGCAGAAACCTTGGCCGATGCCCATTCCACTTGTCCGGTAAACTGCTATAATGATTGCTCTCTGTTTCAGCCTTATTTAATAGTTTCATGAATAGTATTAAAGAAAGCAAGTGAACAGCATGTTAATGAAGTCAGCAGATGATGTAAACAGCAGGAAACAGAAAATATGAGATACTTCGAGATTAGAACCATGAGCAAGAGGAGTTATCAATATGTCATATTCAGATTGACAAAAGTGAGAGGATAATGCATCTGGGATAAATTAGTTCAGAACTGTTTTTTATGGCTAATACATATTAATTAAAAATACAGAAATATATACATTAAATTGCACTAAAGCATTTTATTTTCTGGTTGAGAAAGGTCCAGTTTGTAGTCAGTGTAATACCTAAAAGGGCAATACTGTCTTTGAAAGAATGTGGAGATAGATTGTGTAAAAGAGTAAACAAGTAATTGCTGAGTTTTACACAAGTGAGTGGATTGTAGGAGCAATTTACTGTTCTTCAAGCAGAGGAAATTTAAGAGGAAAGACTGAAATGTAATGACTGAGCAAACAGGGAATGGAGAGGAAGACTACTGTAATCCACATACCTGAAATACGTGTAAGCATTTAGAGAAAATATGACTTATTTAGCATTACCACAAATTTAATATCATATCAGAAAAATGTTCCTTATTATTTGAAAGCAAACTCTAACTATACTAAATCAAGAATTAAAAATTATATGCATACAGGCTGTAAAGCACAACCTAGTGCCAACTGATGGAAACCTAAAACAGGCTGTAGGCTTCCACTCCCTTGCATATAGAAATGCCAAGTCTCTTCAACAGCACTCAGTGTGAACGCAGGTTGCAGAGTTCCTAAATTGTTAGATCTAACCTATACTTTTTTTCCCCATCCCCAACAATATCCAAATTACAGGAGAGGAGACTTCCTAAGTGCTCCATTGAGCACGCCCAATCCCACACAAGATCTAAAATACTTCCCCTTCCCCGGAGTGGTGACATGCACGCTGCAGGCAGACTGACAACTACCTCCTCCAGTTGGAACATATAATCATCAATGCCCTTCTGAGCTCATTTAAAATGTGACTAACTCGAGCCTCAGCTCATACATTGTCAAATCCCACTTGGTGAGTCTTGTTCCTGTTCCAGCTGGAGATGGGCCCACGCTGGAATTTGGGAATCTAGTTTTCACGTTCCAAAATCGAACAAAGAGACTCGGACTCATTTCTAGCCTTAGTTTCCTAAACTGCTGTCATGTCTGTAAGTAAAATGCTGGAACATTAGTTGTCTGGGAAAAATAAATGAATGATGATTTTAAGAGAGATACTGGGGCTACTCAGTGCGGTAGCTTCCAGCTTTTTGGTGCTGTTCCCAGAAATGCTTCAACCATGGTGAGGAGCTCAATTCTCTAATTAAAAAACAAAATTGTATCAAATATTTTTCAGCTTTACACTCTCAAATTAAAGCTTAAAAACCTCCAAGGAAGGAAAGGAGGCCAGATTGGAGGGGGAGGAGGTGAGAGGAAGGAAACGGGTGGAGAAAACCACTATATTCCCAAGATGCAAGGAAAGTTGAAAAGTAGAAGAAAAAATATATTAAATCAGTGTAAACTAAGAGGTAAGTTTAAGGCATTTTTTTACATTGAATGTATGTTTTGTTGGGGTATTTTTAGCAGTAAAATTCTGTATACTTTAAAAACATTTGAAATACATTAAAGTGAGGTAATTGCTTTTTTTTCCCCAATTTCTTCTGCAATAAACTTGATCTATATTTTTATTAAACCTATCAAAGGATTTGTTGTGCTGAGATTTTGCTACTTTTCTGCTACTGCTGCTTGAAACTGTCTATTACCTCACAAATGACCTACATGAAGTGAAGCAACATCCCATGGCAGCAGGCAGGTTGTTTTGGGGTAGAGCTAAGCTGCAAAAGTTAATTGTTTATGGAGATTTAATGGGCATGGTGCTCCTACTTACCCACCTCACTGCAATTCAGTAGTGTGTTGGTGTAGTGTAGGAAAAGAGCTGTTGAAGTAATAGATTTTGGCATAGTTAGGGAGACAGCTGACCTGTGTTCTTAACTTGAGGTCAGAGCAGTCTTGCATTGTTTCTTAGTGTCGTTGCTGTTATTGCTATTTGGTGCGCTGGCTATGCAGGGGTTATATAAGTTAAGTTTTAATCAGAGACCACATGCCACTGCTGAATAGTAAAGCCTGATACACTTAAAAGCTCATTTATTACTGGGATATTTGTTGCTATACTGCCAAAAGCCTGCCAGAGATGCAACAGAATAAAAATATTGGTGATTAATATGATTGTGCTTGGGTTGTAACACCATGTGATACTAAAGGCTTTGTCACAGATGAGTCTAGAAAGAAAGGGAGCAGAAATCTGGAAAAAGTAGAGGAAGGTATAAGATGGTTCTGCATAGCTATATCAGCTGAGCAGAGCAGGAGGCAGAGATGTACCTGTAGTCCTCAGCACTTACTGCATATATAGACCAGGTTACTTGCAGCATTTTTATCTTTGAAGATTGGGAACAGGGTAGGGCAAGCATGCGACAGCTGCCGAAATAGGAGAGAGCAAAGCTGTCAGTAGTTGATGGTCAAGAACAATACAGGAGAGGAGGTTTGTAGGGAATGCTGCCACCTTCCTGTCTCATCCATATCCAATTTCTGCTGTCTGGTCCTCCCAGGCTGGAGGTCAAACTGTGTTTAAAAGCTTCTGATGTCTCAGTTGTTCATGATTTTATCCAGTCTTATTTTTTAACCTGTTTGCATTATTGATTTCAAAAACATTATAGAAATAGGTTCTGTAAGCTAATGACGTTGTCTTTGTTTTAAGCCTCCTGTTTGAGGATTTTATGGGTTGCCTGAAGTGTTTCTGCTGTGAAAAGTGAATGTTTATCTTTGCCACCTTAAGCTGTCTACTTATTGGCCCAAAACTTGTGGTCTGCTTAAATTCCTCTCTACTCCGTATGTCTGGTCATCCTTGTTCCTCACTGTACATTTTCTAGCTATGCTCTACATCCTCAGTGTTTCAGGTGAAAATGTTAGCAGTTTGCTGCCTTCTGAAGATATGTATGTCTAATAACTATCTTCCTTGCTTATGCTCACCATTTAGCCTTCCTTAACTTTTCTAAATATATTTTTCGGAGTTGAACTGAATACTTAAATATTTCTACAGATAGCAGTTACATAAATGTATGCATGGCAGCTGTGCACTTCAAGATGAATATATTATGGATGAAGAGCTTGAATGCCACAGTATTTGTACTATTTTTATTCAGACACATCCTGAGAATTTAGCATCAAATGGCCTAATTCTGCTCCGACACTATAGCCAGTGAATCAACCAGAAGCTGCTACCAGACTTCATGGGATCAGGACTGATCCTGCCTGCTAGAGAAATGAGCTTGACACTACTTTCAGAAATCTTCTGAATTGTTCATGAAGCCAGATATTAGGAACTGCAGTCTTTTGTAGGAGAGGAGACTTGGGAGAGAAGAAACCACAGTTGTTTAGGGGATGCAGTGGTGGGATTGAGGTGAGCTGGAACATGGCTGAGCAACAGGAGCTGTGAGGAACAGACAGGGAGAACTCTCTGGGAGAGCTGAAGAGCAAGGTGAGTGAGAGCATAGCCTGGCAGGCAGGCAGGCAGCAGCTGCAGTTGCAGACCCCTGAAGGCAGCGGGGCTGCCACTACATTAGTCAGACACTCTGTCAGAATTTCTTTGGACATCCAAAAGGCCTTGGGCACCTATGAAAGTGAATGAGAATTTGGCATCCCAAGACACCTGTGCAATTGTCAGCCTTGAGGTGATTCAACAGAAATAAAGAGCAACATAGAAATTACGTTTAAGAACAGACTGGGCAGCTGATGATTCTAGCGTCTTTATTTTGTTCTGTATAGATTAATGGAAAGCATTTTCCTGAGGCATTTGGAAACCATGCTCTATATTTTAAACAGTCTTAAATAAATAATTAGTATGGCTATTTAATCATAACTCCATCACCAGACAAAATTATCCAATCAAGAAAGTAATTTTAATTATATTCTTCCCACTGCCTGGTATGTGTCCTTTCTCTTCTTTGGATATTTTGAACAGTAAGGGAACCCTTTTAAGCTGATACAGATTAGTTTTGTATGGGACTAGAAGGAAAATGAATGTTTAAAAGAGATTCTATATAGAAACAGAGAAAACTACCTGGTTTGGGTATTTTCTTAAAGTCAGGTGCCTTTGCTTATCATTAATGCAACAGAATAGAAGTAGGGGAACAGTCCAGATTGCTAAAAATGCCATATGTAAAAATTAGCCATTTACTTAGAAACTAGCTACAATCCATAGGAGTTGATGTGTTGGCATTAGTACATCTTTTACCAGGTGTGTTGCATCAGCTTCACTTCACAACAGATGTAAGACGTAGAGTGCCATGAAAAAATTCAGTCTGGCATTAATAAAGCTATGCATGGCAGCACTTCAGCAAGAAAAACTGCCTTTGATACTGCTTACTTGAGGGCTTATCCAAATGCGCAAATAGATTGAATCTAGCCAACTAATAGCAAGCTGGAGGAATAAACAAAGGCAGTCTTCTATCCCATGCTACTATGAGCCTTGCTATACCCTCTGACTGACCTGTCTAGGCAGGTGATCCCTCTGACTCACATGGGGCAAGTCTTGTAATGCTTCAACATTAGTTCACTGTTCACTCCAGTATTCACCCAGCTGCAGCTTGATCAGGTTGAATGGAAACAAAATGTTGTCTGCAATTTAAGGACTCTTTGACTTGAGTTTTGCCAACAGTTCTGCTGGTAACTGAAAATAAAATACTAAATAATAATACTAAAGGCTTTATCACTGCATGATATTTGGTTTTGCCAAATTTTATCCCTTTCCCTTATCCCAGGTTGTGCCAGCAGTGTGGGCTCTGTCCCTTGCATTAAGCATTGCTAGATGGCTAATTTTTGCTCTTTCAATGCAGTATGTATTCCTCCATTGTCACTAGGTCTAGAAAATAGATAAATGTCCATGAAGGTGTAAAACAGGACTGAAGGCAAACCCTTTTCCTGTTAGAAAGTGATCCAGACTGCCAGACGATGGCTCCAGTACTTGCTGCCCATGTCTACCATGCAGAAAGTCCAGTAGATGACACTTCACCTAAAGTAGAAATTTTTAAATGTTGAGTAGATTAGAGAAAGAAAAGCATAATTTCTTGCTATGTTCCTACTTCTGAGGTGCTCCAGGAAAACAAACAAACAAAAAACCCCAAACTCTGTCTTCCACAATCCAGTTGGAAGTATTCAATCTTCACTACGTTTTTCTTCTCATTCTTGCACATTCAGATGCCTTTTTGCACATTGTTCAAAGCGAATTTCACCCGTAGTTAGTTCCCTAGTCTGACAGTTCTTGGGCCCATTGTGTTCCACTGTTGGGTTTACTTTGCTTCCTGGTTATAGGAATTTTTCCTTGAAGTACTTTAGATTAGAAGGAGAAGCAAGAAATACTGCAAACTGTTTCTTACCTCTTAAAAATTTTCTAACAATTTTTATTTTTACAGACTAATTGTTTCTGAAGCCAAAGAAGAAGTTGCTTTAGCACAAAATTTGAGACAAATTTTACGAAATTTCTCAACCAATGAAATGATAAGTGTTTTAGACAGAGCTTTAAATAGAGCTTTCATGTATCCAAGAGGGTTTAACCATTTAGATTGACACTGACTTCTGGATTTGGGGAAAACTACTGTTACTTTATGTGTTTTGGTCACTAACTTGCCTATCATTATTGAGTGACTAATGACAAACATCTATCCTGACTTTTGTGGCCATTCAAAATGTAAGGAGAGGGAATCTTCCTCATATCTGGCACTCTCATGAGCTCTGCTGAGCTATACATGGGCAGGAAAGTGATTGGCACTGTAAACTGAACTAATGGACAAGGGAGGGATGGATCTGAAAGAAGCTTTGCTTCTTATTTCTCTTACGACATCTGTGTTCACATACGGTGAAGGAATCTGCTCTTGGTTTGAATCAATGCAGCAGTATTCGTTGCCTGGAATAAGGAAGGAGTTGACTTTTGGGATAGCTTCCTTCCCCTTTGGTGTGGCTAAGCACGCTCAGGTAGGCTAGACAGAACCACAAACTGCTTCTGCAAAGGTTAACTGTGTAGTGCAGCATGAGAAAAATATTCTGATGGAAATATTCAGCTTATTCACTATTATTTTAGGTTTCTATAAATGTAATAATAAAGCAGTACTGAAACACCTTTCTGACCATATAGTAGCCTCCAAAGTCTGTGGGCTATTTGAAACACTGGCCTCACTTTACGTCACTTCAGAGTGACATTCAGTAAGCAAAGGATTATCCAAGAAAAGAAGGGAACTGAATCTTCAGTTAATAACCATCTTTAAAAGAAAACAGGTAATGAATATTAGATTGCTATATTATTACTATATTTATTTAAAGAAATTGCCTCAATTGGGAAAAAAAATTTCACACCAACGTTTGCCCCAGGAAGTTACCCTGGGAATGCAAAAATAACACCAGCTTTGGCCTAAAGTCTAAGATTCTCCATGCTGTGTCAAAGGTGTCTGAGCTCCTAGCTGTTCAGTTCTCTTCTGGGAACAGTCATGATTTGAGCTTTTATGCCAGGAGTGCATGTTCAGGAGATGCTTTAAGGTGGAGTTCTTTCATAGAATAACAGAAATAGCTGAGTTTAGAAGGCATCCCTGGAGATATTCCAGTCAAAGCTCACCTGCTAAAAGCAGGGTCCTAAGTTCGTTGCCCATGACACTGTCCATGTCAGTTGGCTTTTGTGTATCACCAAGGACAGGGACTGTACAACCTCTTTGGGGAATGGACTTTAATGTTTGATCAGTCTCACAACGAAAAAGTTTTTTTCTAATTTTTAAGTGGAATTTCCTCTTTTTCAATTTGTGCTCATTGCCTCTTGTCCTGTCAGTTGATATACTGAGAAAAGTATGACAGAGGGACAGTTATGAAGTTGTAAACTGTAGAAAACTGTATTGCTTACAAAACAAACAGAGGAATAGCTAAGAAAGAAAATTATCATTATTGCCTCTACTCTAGTCTTTAAATCTGGATCAATACTCTCTTAAAAAAAACCCAAACAAACAGATAGGAATTAGTAGAAAGTAGATGGGAAGAAAAATCCAAACTTGATGCTTTGTTGACCTCTCTGTGACTTTTAAAAGAGAGGTCAAATTCTTCACTTTTGAAGTGCTCTCTGAAGAGGTTCAATGTGTCCAGGATACTCAACCGCATTCAATGTCGTTCTAAACCAACTACTTTACACGACTGAAATCAAATACTGCATTATTTTGGACTTCAGCAGTGTTTCTCCTTTGTTGCAGAATAATTTAGAGGTTAGATTGTCCCATCAGCTTTTTTAGAGTCATAGAAATTGCCTATATCACCTTGTTTTGATCAGTAATATATCTTGCTGCAAGGGGGTTGAGTGTTTGTTCTCTCTTGGAAGTAAGTATGGAAGTGAATATCTAGGGCAAAAGCCTTCAGGTGTTGCTCATGACGCAGGAAGTTATCCCCATCACAATCCAGAATGTTATTTAGAGCAAAACATGAAGGCAACTACAGTACATTATTTACACAACATTAATGTCTATAAAAGAGTGAAGATTTTGACTGTTCTCTGGTGTCTACTCATAATACATATTTTGCTGTGGAGAATCACAGTTATTATTCACAACAATAACCTCTTTCTCCACCATCTATTACTAAAAACAGCCAACAGGTTTTTTACCGTAATTCACAGGCTCAGGTCATTCTACAGGACTATATATAGTTCAAAGGATAAATATCCAGCATGATTTCTTTTATTTCTTGTGAGCATTTTAGCAGCTGCCAGTGTTTTCATCAGAGTGGTGCTGAATATTACTTCACATATGTGGATGGCTTCCAACCATTATAGCAAAATCTGTGGGTTTGATTGCTGTCTGTAAGAAACTACTTTATTTAAAAGATAAATATTTTTTTTATTATTACTTGAATAAGAATTTAGGAGAATCCCATTTACACAATGGGATGAAGATAGAGAATAGTCAATATTTACTCCAGGTAACTTTCTGAGCTTTACTTAAGGTGGCAGAGATAATAGCTACTTTTACTGTCTGTGGGAGAGATTGACCTCTGTCTCTCCCCAATGGCTGTAGAGGGAGGTAATATTTTCAGTTTCCATTTTATGGAAATACTCAAAGTTTGGTGTGAAAAATTGAAATTCTGTAAGAAACCAATATTCTTGGTAATTGCATTAACCCAAATACTCATGTCACTCTACAAAACTTTTTGAATGGAGAGGTGAGATGCAAGATAACTAAAAAAAAGAAGAAAAAACCCATTGAATGTTAATCCTCTCCTGATCTCAGCATAAGGAAAGTCAGTGTTCTTCTCTGTTTGATGGCAATTTAGAGTGGCAAATATATGTAAGGCTATTATTAAAAATCTCTGGAAACTAAAATGGTTTAAGATTTAAAGTTGAGGCACTCCCTTCCTCTGCAAGTATTGTTTTAGCTTGATTTTTAGGGATATAAATACTTTTTTATGTTGAATTGCTACACTACACTGCACAAGTTATGCTTTGTAGTTGCCTGAACATAATTTTTCTGTCACTGTGCTACTACCAGTGATTATAATAGAAGTCCTTTTCTTGTATGTATTTGTCTGACTGATAAATTACTTAGAGGGTATAAATGAGAACCCAAAGAATTTTTTTATATTTTTGTGTGTTTATCTTTGCAGGTGTACATGTATTAATGTCAGATGTATTCTGACTCATTCAAAAACATTCTGAAAAGCTTGCTTCCTGATTAAAATCAGGAATGGCAGCAAAATGAATTTTGAACTGTTTTACAAAGCCAGTCATCTAAAATTATTGAATTAGATCAAATTATCAGAAATGAATTCTATGAATACATTGAATAAAATATAACTTTGAATTTAATGTTTTTGTATGAACACTTTTTTCTGAGTCTGTCACATGAGCAACAGTTCATGATGGCTACATCCTATAAGCTACTGCATGTTAATATGGAAGCACTGACTACTACTAGTATTGCAATGAAATACTAAAGGCCTGGAATTTAAATCCTGTTGTGTCTAAATAAATGCTAAACTTCATGCTGAAGACCAAAGTGCAGGATGGCAAGGACTGACATATCATAACAAGGTTCATTTCTGTAGACTAAAATTTCTCTTGTTCATTCTGAGGTAACTTACATCTTACTGAAACTTCTGAACTTTACCAAAGTAGATGGGTTAAGAAGATAGACTAACAAATAAGACCATATTCTCTTCTGCATTCTCTGAGGAGTATCTTCACCTGACCTTTTAGTTATGGTTACTGCAACTAGACAGGTCTTTTTAATTTGTTATACAGTATGTTTTAAGTTTGTAATAGTAAAAATTTTGCTCCCCTGCACCCTCAGTAGCTTTCATTTTTTTCCCTAAACTGCAAAGCTAATTTTCTCTCAGGTGGACATTTTCCACTGGTTCCTTTATAAATGGACTTTTTTAGATAAAAATGTCCGCAGAAACAAAAAAAGAGGTCATTCTATCCATGAAAGAATAAGAATTATCTGTGAGAGTGGGAAGCTTGAACATGGATGAGGTTTTCCAATGCTTTTTAGCATATTTTACTAAAAAGCAGATGCTTCAAATGCTTCAAAAACAGTCATATGGCAAAAACTTGAAAGAACAGTAAAAGCTGTCAAAGCTAGCAAGACTGTATGAAGTATACTTTTAAGCATAAGATGAAGAGTTCATTCTTTTCATGCTCTCTCAACTGTTTAAATACATCCTTGCTGGTCTACTGTTTAGAATTTTTACAGTATATTGGTGCAGAAATGGCAGTAGAAGACCCCTGGAACATAGTGGTAAGTAAACAACTTTTAATCCTGAGATTTGTCATGTGTCATTCCAATCTTATCAGCATTTGACTGCAACAATCGGTATAACCAGAGTATAGCTTTAAAATTACATAATTGTAAAATATTCTTTAAAACAACCCAAAATAAAGAATATGTCTATGACAGACATAAACCAAGTCTATCCAAGAGAGATTGCTAGCATGTAGTCAAGGGCTGATTAATGGGATCAGTAGATAAAATAAGCACTTAGACTCAGTGCTTCCAGATTTCTTGTAAAAATAGAGACATATGGAAAGTAGGCAAAAGAATTCAGAATAAGGTTTTAAATAAAATCAAATAAATCAAATTTATTACTACACATGCTGTATAAGCATAGATGCTACTGGGAAAACAATTGCTTCATCATCATGGGTTCAGTCAGTCAATGGATATTCTAGACAGTAAATCAGTGGAGCCTGTCATTATTGAGAGCTCATTATGGAGCACTTTTAGAGATTAAAGACTTGTCATATGAGTTTAAGTGAAGAATAACTATTAACTTTTCAATATTCATGAAAAGCAGAAAGGCTATGTTTAGGTTTTCTAATGTTTATGAATAAATGACATTTTTATTAGTTATCATTCCTAAACAGCAGTGTAATAAATATCAAATGTTGATGACACTTTCCGAATACTGAATTGACCCTGCACGATCGCATGTATTTGCTCTAAAAGAATGACAGACTCATCGGTCTTGGAGGAAGTTGTATGCTGAGAATATGATGATATGAGCCAACTGATGCTGGAGCTTCAGATATTAGGAGTACTTGTATTCAAAGGAGGTAGACTAGCTCTGAATATCATAATTCATACCTCAGAGAACATGCAAAGCATTTAATCTCTCTCACTGGAATTGTCACCCTGGTATGTTTTCATAATGCTTTATACAGTTTATGCAAGGGCATTTAAAAACTGCTCTAATTTTCTGTAGGGGTTATTCTAAAATCAAATAAATTTCATGCTAGGTATGGCTTCCTAATAATCTTAATCTTAACTCAGATTCTCCAAAAGGAGGAAAACAAACAAACAAAAAAAAGAACAAACAAAAAATATCAGTAGACAAGTGACCTTTTATCTCCAATTAAAAAAAAATGGAGACAAAACTTCATAGCTACACCTCCATATACATTAATTTTTCTTAGAAGCACTGGCATAAAGTTAAAAGATTGATTCCCTTTTATTCACAATAATGGTCCAGAAAAGGATGCCTTTCTTGACTAAAATTTTAGGAGATATAAATATATTTATAACCATATCTTTAAATGTAGCAGAATGTCACTGTACTAAATTCCATGGATTGGTGCTTTTGTGTTCTCATATTTGCAGTGTGGTGTCTGTGCTACTAGTAGTCTTATGTTTGTCTTATGGTTCATGATTATCAAGACAAAAATTTTTGTGTGTTAATGGAAATATGCACTTTCCAGTTCTCTAACAAATTTCCAGGTTTCCTAACAATAACGAATTATCTTTGGCATGTAGCCTTATCAGATGCTTCTTGAAAAATGCATACGGTCCATGTCACTCTTATCTATCACAGTGGCATTATCTTCAAAGTGTTCTGTCAACTTAGTTATGCAAGACATTCCTATTATACAGTCATATTGGCTGACTTTAATGGAATTAAACTTTACTTAGTGCTCTCTTGCCAGTTGCAACAAAAATGTTTTCAATATGCATTAAAAATGTTAAGCTTGCTGGTGATTATATATTTTACTCTTTCTCATGACTAATTTGAATAGTGGTGATCTCAACTTTTTGGTTCTTCAGGAGCTGATTCTGCCTTCACAGAGTATGGACTGTGAAAGCTCAGTAAATGCTTTGCTAATTGGAAAGCATTAGGAAGCAAAGCACACTCATGTACTTAAATGACAGGAACACAGAAGGAAAATAGCAAGTTTCAGAGAGTGAAAGAGAGGGGTCTAAAATTCAGAAGAAAATTGCCAATGGTAATAATCAAAAACCAACAAGAATGCTAAAAAAAATTAACTTTATAATGCTGTAAATATCACACCTTCAGAAACAAGGTCCCGGAGGTTTGGAGAACTTAAAGAAACTTATTCCCTCCCCCCCACCCCCTCAATAGGGGGATTATATTTCTTTCATTCATCATTTCATACCATAGGAAAAATTGCATTTTAATGATTGAATTGCATTTTTTAGTAGATTTTCAACTTATGGGCCTGTTTTGGAATGAAAAGCAATATATAGATATAAAATTATATATATTAACTGTTTATTAATTGTGTATCATCCAGGCTGTTACCAGACTAACAAATATATAACAGTAAATTATAAAGGGTAAGAAGAAGTAATACAAAATGGGAAATGAAAAGAGGTTTAAAACCACAGTAAAGTTAGAGATACTCTTTCATATCTATGGAAAGGCAGTTTATAGCCAATACAGGCATTGTATGGGAGAGTGAAAGGGAGTAAAAGGTGATATCTTGTGCAGTTTGGAAATGGAACCATACTTTTCTATTTATGTTCATCTTGGAGGGAAGAAACAGGCCAGGAAAAAAAAAAGACATATTTGATTCGTAGGTAGTATATTAGGCTGAAGACCTTCTCCTACGTAGTCTGAACAATCTGAAAATAAGAGAAATGTGTGTGTTATATGATATGTGTGATCTATCATGACATGTTTGAGCTTAAACTCCAAGAAAAGTAAGCAAGTCTTTAAAAGGCTGTAAATCTTGAAGTACTATGAAGTGCTTGAAGCACACTGTGGGGCATTGGGAAATAATCCATTGATTGTATTGCAGGACTTCAGTTAGACATTAGAAGCTTCATTAATATTGTGGTGAAAAATGGATATTGTTATCTTGTAGAACTTTCTCAGTAGACAAATAGCCATTTTGTCTCCTAAACTGAGAATAAAATCATTATCAGTAAGTAGAGTGCTGCAACTTTAGCAAATGATGTGTTTTTTCCCCTTCCCATTTAAATCAATTGACATTCTGTTCTGCTGAAGTACAGTTGGTCTTGTGCACAGAAACAAGTTTTACTTAGATTAGGTAGGAAGCACAATTAAGACAAACCTAAATTAGCCACATATTCCCTTTACTAGTTACTTTAGAGTGGTAGACTTACTCTGACGTTATTTGATACAGAGACACAGTATTTTCAGCTGAAAGGCTTGTTAAAATAATGCAGTATGACTCTTTGCTTTTTTCTTTCTGAAAGATGGTATGTGTCCGTCTCTTTCCCCAAGTAACAAGCAATAGGACAAGAGAAAATGACCTCAAGGTTTAGATTTAAGGAAAAATTTCTTCACCAAAAGGGTTGTTAAGTACTGGAACAGGCTGCCCAGGAAGGTGGTTGAGTCACCACTCCTGGAGGTATTTAAAAGATATGTAGAAGTGGCACTTGGGGACCACAGTTAGTGACTTAGGCACCATAGTTTAGTGGTGAACTTGGCAGTGTCAGGTTTAGGGTTGGACTTGATGATCTTAAAGGTCTGTTCTGACCTAAATGATTCTGTGATTCTATATACCGTTCAGTTTAGGAGATAAATAATTTCAGTAGAAATCCATCAGTTGCTAAGAAGTGGCATGTAACTTGAGGAGTTTTTCTCAGATGATTATTTTTCTTGCATTGAGTTGACCTCTTACTGTCTTGAGAAAATAGATGAAAGATAAAAAAATATTTTTCCTTGCTAAATGTTTAACAAATTTGAGCATATGCAGTCATGAATTCTGTTTGAGTCAGCTATATGCTTTCAGATCTATGTCATATACCACTCAGACAGTGGAAAACTGTTGGAACTGGATGGATCCATTTTTTTTCTGAAAGATATTGAGAGAAACAGCTTCAAAGGACTGCCACAGTCTTTTAGAGATGGTCTTTTTTTTTCTGTTAAAGGTACATGCTATGGAGGCACCTAAACCATTATGTTGGTGTTGACATAAAAGCAATTCATTAAGCTTCTTATAAGTTTGACTTACATAAAGAAATATATTTGTTAATGCATTGTCAAAATACTTTTCAGTGATGTATTTAATTTACTGTAAAAATCCACTTTTTCTTGTCTTTACCACCTGTAAAACGAATGCAGAAGATTTGTTGATAATAATACATCAAATCAAGCATTGGCAGGGAAAAATTATTCTTGTTAACGCATTATGCGGTCTCAGGAGTCATCTTCTGTGTGAATATGCCCCTGGAAGAAGCCAGACTGACAGGGCTCTTTGCTCAAGTTTTCCATTCAGGTTATATTAAGCACACGGAGCACTTTCACAGCTACCCTTCCTTCATCCTGCACTGAAACAATGAAAGGAAAATCCCTGTGTCCATGTTGATTTTCCTCTCCTCCATGGATTTTTTTTCCAGAGCTATCATTAGAGTCCAGTTGTCAAATTATAGTTCTTTGAAACAAGAAGGAAATCTAACCTATCTTTTCCTTGGGACAGCTTATTCCTTGCTGCTGTGTTTTAGTGGGGTTTTTTTATTAAAGTGAAGGTGTCATGTAGCAGGAACTTTGATTGTTCTAAATAGAGTAAGGACTCCAAACACCAGCATGTTTGACCAATTACTAGGGAAATTCATACTGCACAGATTTCCTTTGTTCTGAGTATGGATTTTCCAATATCTGAAAATTTTGAAAAAGAGGCATTCCAGTTTTGGTCTATGCGCATACCATACGCTCAGGAAACCCAGATTCTGGCTTCACAATAAATTTATTGGGGAAACTTTAGCCACTTATTTTAAAATCTTCTTTCCCTAATAACTTTATAGATCTCCCTTCTGCAATGCTATTACATACACACTTATGCACACAGAATTATTTTGCCTACCAACCAGATTAGTTTTGGAAACAGAATGGGCCTCCAGTACTTTGCTGGATAGGAATAATAATTATAATACCTTAAAATCATGAAAAGCATCTATTTCTGGGGCCTAATAAAACATCGGTATAAAGTATCTAAAAACTGGAGTGGTGATATTTCTGTCATATTTTAATTCAGAAAATTTGTTTCATTCTTACAAAATTCTTTGCTTTTTTTTCTTGCCACAATTTATTTGGATATTAAGTTTCAAAACATTGTGGTTTTTACTAAGTAAAGAGAAAAAAGTCATGGTTTCTGTTAGTAGAGTTTATAATTTTTACCGCAGTTTTATTACTTGTTTTTTGAGGAAGTCAGCAGTTCATCAAATCCATCAAGGACTTCGTAAAATGAAAGGGTACAAGATGGTGAAAACATTTTTATGGATACTTTCACTTACTGCTCGCTCTTTTTCTTGGTAGGCAGCCATACCTGTAGGTGTTGACAAACTGAGAGTCCATTTAACTCTTACAATAATTATTCTTTAGACCTAATGTTAGGCAAAAGTTCTTTACTATTTAACCAGCTCTATAACTTTCAGTTAAAATCTTAATCTTTACAGTGGTTCAGATTGTTTTGTGTTTCTTCATGAGAGACATGTATAAACAGGTTAAAAAGCAGCCTGCACACTGCTTGTTCAGTCAGAATTCTCACTTTGCTCCCATGTTTGAGTTTTATAGCAAGTATGCCATAAAACAAACTTCACTCAGCTTGCATTGTTTATAAACTTCATAGTTTAGTTATATCAGCTCTTCCTACCTGACTCTTTTGTCTCTATCTGCCTCTATTTCCAGGCATGACAATTACTTCCTTTTCATCCTGTTCTAGCTGTGACTTCCACCAGCTTCTTCAAAAACACTATACAAGTCTGTATCATTTACACAAATAATAAGAAAAGCTCTAAAGTTTCATTGAATAGGTGTTAACTCTGGGGAAAAAAACAGAAAGTAAAAACTAAACCATTGAAGATGTAATAAATTATTTTGAGTTTTGCCTGTGTGGAGCTTGAAGAGTGTCCACATGGATTTAATATAATTTTTGTCGTGACTGGAAATGCCATTTTATGGATGGCATCATAACAAACAGGAAAGGAAATTCCCCCTTTGGAAATGAATAACTCTGGTCTCGCTGCAGTAGCAATGAGGAACATATCACTGCATTAGAAACTAGAAAAGCTTTTATTTTTAAGATTACATTGATGATTTTAGAAGTAAGAAAAAAGTAAAATTAGCTTCAAGTGCTGTTAGATCAGTTTTCACACCTTTCCATTCATTTTGATTGAATTGAATTTACTTGCCATCACCTTCAGTGCCAGAGTGGATATTTAAATCCAGATACCATTAGAAATACATTTTTTGCGTACTTTATTTAAATTATGAAAACATAATGTTGGAAAATTGTAGGATAAGTGTGATTTGCAGTATTAGATACACAGGATACTTTTGCTAGCAAGACTTCAGTTGACTTTATGTTGACACGAACTTGTATAACACTTTAAGTTATGGTGTTAGAACCACAGCATATTGTGAAGATGCAGTTTCAAAAGTATAGATTTTCTTCATGCTTTTGAAGCAGAAGCACTTCAATATGAAGCGTTTCATTTATTATCCCCACTTGCCTTCAAAGTTTTCTCGGGATTTCTGTTCACACTGTCTCTATTACTAAGTTATGCTTATGAGAACAAGTGACACACTTGAGGCACATAACATAATCAGTAGCACTTTACCACACAGAACAGTCCATTTCATCTAGAAGACATGGACACCCAGAGTAGAGTTTTAAATACCTTTGCATTCCCACTGTAATGATTCTCCAGAAGTCTTCATCAAGTATGTACAGCTCTGTGACAAAACATGGGTTTCCCATCTGTGGCAGGATTCAGACCATCAAATGAAGCTGATTCAAACCGAATACAAGGGCCCTTGTGAGAGTCAGCAGTTTGATTCTTAAGGTGCTGTTGCCTTTGAATACGAGGTCCTGTGTTTGATACTAAGTGCCATGGTCTGTGTAATGCTGGAGTTAGCCTGTCTATAGTTTTCTTCTACCTGTAAATGGAACTGAGAATAACCCAGATGATATAGTTGCAGATGATGGATAAGTAGGCAAAATAGAAAATAAGTACCATCTGTAATTTCTGAAGACACTTGCTGATGTCAAAGACTGTATTATTTTTGAACTTGCCATTCTGCATCACAGATTTTCACTGAAGAGTTGAAGAATTCAATACCCATCTGCAACTAATCTCCCTTTAGTACAATATTATTTATTTTTTTCTTGCTTGGTATGCTTGAAGGATTTGTAATTGTTTTAAATAATGCTATACGTTATTTTGACATAATAACCTATTAAAGGAGCTTTGTAAAAATGATATGGTATTACAATATAGTTTTCTTATGGTGGCAATTAATAACTACATGGCTGCTTGAGGACTTTGTGTTTCTCAGTAAGACACTCATGAAATATTCAGAAATACCTAAACTTTTCCATTTGGAATGTTGATAAACAAATGCATCTGTGTCTTCTGAAGAGCCACACACCACCATTCTTTATGTGTGACACAAATCATTGTTCCCAAAGCTTAGAGAATTCGTAATGAACAGGCAGAATATATTCTCTATTTGTAAGATTTTGGAGGAAGAGTTAAAATCTTAAAGCTTTACTTGTCAGTTGTATTGAAAGCTGATGAATATGGGGAGAAGAGGGCATTTCACCTTATGGCTTCTCTATCTAATAAAATTTAATATTTTTCATGACTTGGGAATTGAAAGATATTGTATAGGGCAAAACCTCTACTGTTGTTAATGTAGTGTGGGTAGATTGGTATGAGGAAATCTAGACAGATTATTAAAGTGGGAAGAACTATCCACAAATCTTCCATTAATTTAACATTATACTTTAATAGATCAGTTGCTTGGTACAACCACTGTCAACTTAGAAAAACAGCTAGTCATCCATTTTGCAACAAATAATAAATGAAAACTCTGCCATCTTTGCTGTCATCTGATGAAGCAATATTTAGTCTTTAAGAAAACAAAAAGTATTACAGGAGTAGAAAAATTAGTCATGGAAGGCTTTCTGCCCCTTTATGGTCCTGTGGCAGTATAGAATATTGGCCTTTCATGGAAATTAACTGAGTTTTGCCAGGCATCTCGATAGCTACCACCACAGCTCCTGCTGCTGACCAATAGCACCAGGAGCTGAGAAGAAATCTGTCTTTTCATAGGTGAAAAAAATGGAATGCCTCTGTGTACCATACGCTAAATGAGTGTACAATTAGAGGCAGAATAAATTCATGTTAATTGCCCAGCGTAAAACTCTCAGTTTTCCTTAGAAAACTCCAGAAATCTACAAAAGACTTAATTTTCATCAATTTTATTCCCAAACTGCATAGCCAGTGGAGAAGAATAAGCCATGAATATTTTTGAAAACAAACTCTTCAAAGTTCTGAACTTAAACGAGAAGTTTATCACAAAAGTCAGAAAACTATTGATCCAGCCTGATATTTTATGTGTTCTACTAATATTTCAGTTAGCATTTTACAGTATTAAACAGTTTGAATATTTTTTAATATTCATTTATTCAAATATCCTATTTAGTTTTCAGAGAGAATATTTCTTTAGTCAAATAATTTGCTTTTTTCTTTAGTTTGAGCAGGGGGACTTGTCTGCACATCTTCCTTTACGGAATAAGTATGACTATATCTGCTTTGAAAATCTCAAACCCCAGTACTAGGAAATTGCTTTTTTCCCCTTTTTTCAAATAAGTTATCTTTAAAATATTGGACCAAATCTTCTGTTTTCTACAGCATTAATCTGACAGAAAATTTTCTTTGCTGAGATCAAGAGAATTTGCCTCTGAAAAGATATTTTTCTTCTCTATTTTCTGTTATCCCCACCAGTATGTTAGTGTTAAGTTGACAGCTTCCAAGAGCATGGAATTGCAATGTACAGCATTTTTAGTGCTTTATATTTGAAGGACATTTTACACTGGCAGATAGTAGGAAGGGTTGTCAAATCAGCATCATAGTAATATGATTCTTTAGGATTTATGATGATAATCCATAACATCTAGAGATAATGAGGAACTTGAACTCTTTGATCATAGTAATATTCTTTAGAAAATTGATTTTTTAAAAAAAGTATATATTTGGCAATTAATGCTAGCTATGACAGCCTTTATTGGATACACTTCAAATGGTTTCAGCTTGACTTGCCTCCAAACGAAAAATGTGCGGGGTAAAGGCCAAGTACTGCAAATGAAAATTCATATCAGAAAGATGCATATAAGGCACTAAAGTACAGTTCTAGCTGTGCAACTGCACAGATTGCTGGCACAGTTACAGGTATCTATATTTAAAGGTAGCATGTTATTAGTTATCCCAGCTTGGACTCCAGCTTCAGTGCTTCACAGTTGGTTTACTGCTGATACACTTGCTATGCTTTCTTTGCCTGGACTTTTTGCCTGCACCTCTTTGCTTTTTGAGAGTAAGAGATATGAATGGAGAATCACATGTCTGAGTAAATCAAATCTGTAGGAGATACTGGGCATACTCGAGCAAGCCCTTTATATTGTACTTGTCAATGGTTCTATTCTTTAGTTTGTAAAAGACATTATATTCCTCATAGAAAAGTGTACTTTCTATTAAGCTTTCACAGAGAACTGAGAGCTTTGAGAGAGTCCAAAACTACCAGAGCTTTGAGGTAGCGGTGCCTGAACCTTTTCAGTATAAAGAGCTTTCCAAAGAGGATCCAACTGGCTTTGAAGTTCAAAAAGCCAGGTTCTCTAAGGCTATGAACTGGAATAATTAATAAAAGCTATAGAAAACTCCAAGTGGCCAGATGAAGCAGAATAGAAATACGAGGTTTATAAATCAGTGACCTTCTTCTCCCTGTGACTTGGCAGGATGAACTTTGCTTTCAGTCATCTCGTCACTGCTGTGCTTATTGGTCCTTGGCAATATCTCCTGTTGTTCTGCTCATAGCCCTCTGCTGCTCTTAGCAATCATTCAGGCTCTATTTGACCTGCAGGATGCGGGTGTGCTCTGTTCTTCTCTCTTAGGCTTTCCCGGTCTTTGGCATGCAGTAACTGAGGCTGCTGCATTTCCCGAAGAAATGCGCAGCATCTGCCACCTCCTAGGAGATGACTGTCACTCCTTTTAAAGGAATGAGGACAAATTTCACAGGCTGATCAAAGGGAAAGAAGCAGGTTTGCTTGTCAAACCCTGCATGTGTATGTTGTCAGTGTTGATGAAGATTCCCCTCGTGTGATCATACAGCATTGCAAGTCTGTTAGTGATATATATGCATAAATGGTGTATGAAGTTTGCCATGTATGACTATATTTATCCAAGACTGATGCTAATTCATTAATGGCTATATTTGTATATTGACATTACATAACACATTTTGTTAGGCGTTACTGTGAATCACTTAAAATGTGTAAAAACATTTTTAAGGCTAGCATAGTTTCAGAAGATACACAATATCCTAACATAAAACATTAGGCCTTTAAAATGATGGTGTATTCTGCAAAAGCATTCTTGACTTGGGAAATTTCTCTTAATTTCTTGCCGATTAACATAATTACTGACTTGGGCATTGAGAAACAAAGAAGCCAATTAAACAAACACTTGGAGGAGACACCTTTCCACCTCCTCCTCAGGCCCAGCTCTAGTCTGGACACGTCTGGGTGTTCTGGACTCCTCTCTCCTTGCTGTGCACTGCCACAGGGTACGCTCAGTCCCTTCAGGCACAAGGTGGGCTCAGCACCTCGACACCTCAGCACCTGTTGATGCTTCCTTTTTGCTCATCTCCTCTGCTTAAGTGGGAATCATCTATGGAAACCCTACCTCACAATCTGTGAGCAGAAGCTCCATGTTCACCTCTGACTGACTCTTTAGGCAAAATGGAACTGTCGAACTACCTGGGACTGCTTAGGACTAATTGGGACTGCTAGAACCACCTGGAAGTGGCATGTATTCACTAGGACTGGCATGGATTGGCTAGAACTGGCTTGGACTTGCTGTGACTGGCTAGGACCAACTGAAACTATTCATAGCAGTGTACAGCTGCCTCTCACACAGCTGCCAAACCCTGCTTCTTCTCTCCAGTGCATGCTGTAGTTGTTGTTTCTTTTCTATTAATTGCTGTAAGGGGCCATTTAGTGGTAGCCTGTCAGCTTCTTAAATAGTCACCTGCCAAAGTGGCCTGTGTGGAAGTAGAAATGAAGTAGATAGAGTTGAGACTGAAACCCATGTTTTAGGAAATTTGCTCAGGTTGACTTCTTTTAAAGGTATGTTCCTTTTTTTTGCACTGAAAATTTGTTTTGTCTTGCTCACCTAAGAACTTCTCTGTTGTTAAAAAAATACTGAAGTTAATATGATCTGTAAAATTTTCTCAGAAATATTTCTGAGTCCGGGGGAAGCCAGCAGGCAGTGAGCCACTGCTTACTGCACAAGAAAATTCACGTTTCCTTGGTTTTCGCTGGAACTAAAATACGAAATTTCTGTTATGATGAGGGCTCATTCAGGTAGGATAAAGATACATAAGCATGAAAGATTAATGTCTGGCATTGATGGCTGTTCATTTAGATGATGTTGTTCTGGGCTGCCCTTGGAAGATATACCCTGTTTAAAAACAGACGTGTCTAATAAAGGTAGCATAGGTATTAAATGACTAGAAATTGTTTTCTCAGACTGCTATAGGTGACATTAGTGCTCTCTTCCAGAGGCATACTTTGAGGCATGTCTCTGTAAATGCTCATCCAGGCTGGCTACCTACTGCCCCTTGTGCCTGTGCGCTGTCCTATGTAATACTACCATCCTTGTTTCCCCTATCTGAATTTCACAATCCATGTATTCAAATCAATAAGCTAAGCTATGTTGCAGAACATAACAGGATGTTTTGTCTCAGCATAGTAATCGAGTCATACATCCACCCAGTTGGCCAGGTTTTCCATTTGTGTGACTCAGCAGAACGGTACTGAAATTTATGACCTAAATGAGTAATAATAGCTCAGAATTGCCACAACTGTTTAATCAATATAAGTGATTTTTAAATCCTTACTACTATATTTTATTTTGTCACTTAAAAAAAAAAGGAGTAGGCATTGCTTTATCTGAGGAACAACCTTATGTTCCTGTTTCACTGTAAGAATCAGTTGTCCTGGTGCTTTATAGCCAACTGCTGTTTTTTGTAGGCTTCATATTGGTTTATGTAAACCTCTTCTTTGACAGGTTTCTTACTTCTAGCACGATAATTTCTCTTAGGAAGCCTTATTTACTAAACCAGACCTGAATCCTCAGGTGCATATGAGTTGTCTCATTAAATCCATTGAGGTTTCTAATGCTCATTGTTATTTGGTAGCATGAGCTCAGTAACGGCAATGCACTTCCTCAGGATCCTGAAAGCCTCCTGTTCATATGGAAGTCAGTGGAAGTGTGAAAGGACTTGCCACATTTGGAGAGTGAGTCTACAGACATTATCCAGGTGTACTCACACACATTTACTAGTTTTCCAGCTTCTAGCCCAGCCTTACACTGGATAAGTAATTTAAGCCATTTCCGGGCTGTACTTTCTACAGTAATTCAAACATCATGAATCTCTCCAGTGTTCTTTGCCATTTGGTAATACATACTACATACCATGGCAACAGTTCTGGCTGTTGCAAATTTTGTCAATGTGGCATTATATTTATACTGTGCAACACGCTGTAAATACGTTAGCATTATAAGATACTAAAAAATTATTGTTATGTAGCCTGTAATTGTCAGTACTAGTAGGTTGTATCAGTAGTAGTGCAGATTTTTGGTAGTTTCCTCAATATGCTAGCCCTATGCTTAATTATTTTGTACTGCAAGTGCTGTACAAAAAAAAGTCTCAAGATCAGATCTTGATGTCTTCATCATCTGTGCTTATTAATATCTGTACAAAGACTTAATAAATGTATAAATGAATTCGAATTAGAAATAATAACCAAACCAAAGAAAACCAACATGTCTTTCCAATGTGTGCTTCTAACCAGAGTCATTACTTCTGCAGTGTTCATTTCTCTGCTCTCCAATGACTCTATGCTTTGGCTACCACCATCTGTTGTGTGTAGCAAAAATTGTGTTGGGAATGTTTTTGCATGGGGCTTGACTTTTCCCAGTCTTTTGTGGAGCAGCAAACATACATTTCCAAGTACTGCAAAATAAATTTGATGCATTGGTCATTTATTTCAAACATCAGTAAACTAGTATTCTTAAACTGTGAAGATAGGATTCAAATTGATTAGTTCTCCAAATGTGAGTATTCTCTGTAAGACAGAAAGCTATATAATAAATGACTTAGTAATTGGGCAATAGAAGGCAGAGATGGGAGACGATTTAGGAAAAATGAAGCTGAATAAAAAAGTGGTTGGTATGAGGAGAAGCACACAAACAAAATCCAGCTTTGAATAATAAAATGTTTACCAAATAATTGGTTGTGGCTGACAGTGCTTGCTTTGGGCATGTTGCACACTTAACAGCTGTTACTCTTAGGAAAGGTTTAACATTTCTTCCAAAACGTTCAGATGCAATGCTTGTTATGCTCTCTCCCCTTGTGTGAAGAGTGTAGGAGTTGTCACTGGAGATAAGGATTCAGCTTCTTAGTTCAATTCTCAAACAATAGAAAATAATCTGGTTTAAGTTATGTTCACCCTTATTTTAAAACTTTTGTGCTGACAGAATGGTACACTGGACGCCAGTGGATCGGCTTTCAAAGACACTTGTCAAAGCGTCTGCTTTCAACAGAAGTACAAATCAGATTTTAGAGTAAAGTTTTTTCCAGGAAAGATAGGATGCCTGTTACCACTTTTTTTGTTCTTTGAAGAATGAATTTATGTGATTTAAAAGGAAAAAAAAAAAGTTGGTGTAAACTTGATATTTTGAAGCAGAGAAAACATACATTAAGAGAAGAGTCATTTGAGAGAAGTGTCCTCAGGAGAAAACATACTAATAGGTGTTCCAATAAGAGGAAAGTTGGCAAGCCATGAGAGAGATCATAAATAACATATTTCTTTTTTGTTTTCCACACAACCTTCTGCTATATTACTTCAATATCTGTCGTGCAAATCCAAAACATATTTTCTCTGTTGTTCATGATAAGCTAAGAGAAGTCTATGTTACAAGAGAACATAAATATCACAAGCTCATCAAGGTTAAAGGTGCAGACAAGACTTTTATGATTTCATCTAACCCTGGTGGGATAAGACTGCATTCTTGCAAATAGCCAGTACAACAGAGACTAATAATTGTACTCTTCATTTAATTATCATTTCCCTGTGGTTTTTAAAGCTTGTATTTCATGTTACAAACATGAAAAAGCAATTAATTAATCATGCAAAATGCTTTAAACTATAGATTGTGAAGTGCTTGCCAGGAACATGTGGGCTTCTGTTAAAATCTTAGTTCTAATTAACAAGAGCAATCCAGATGATTAGGGAGCAGTGTATCTTTCAGAATGGGTTGTTTCAATGGAAGAACAGTGGCAGCATATTATGAAAATGTTTAGTTGCAGTCTCACCTGGTAAAATATTTAGCTATTAATATAGTAGATAAAATTTTGCCTCTTACATTTTTAGGTAGAAAGCAAATAATTAGTTCTGAAGCAAACATTTTAAAATGCTTAAGCTCTAGTTGCTGTTTCTGTGACAAGTGTTCTGTAAGTACTTACAAAGAAGTCAGAAAGAGATGATGTTTTAGATTTAAATGTTTCATATAATATATACTTACAGCATGAGCATCTTCAGCCATTTGGAAATTTTCATTTCTGTTGTGAACTGATTTCCCGGGATGTCACAAAAAACAAAGTTACACTGTTTTGACAGATCTTGTTAATATGACCTCAAAGAAGGCTGTATGATTTGCCACAGTACTATTCTAAAAGGATGGTATTCTGGATCCTAAATGTCTGTGCTATGCTTTGTTGAAGGAAATTAATCTCAGCTAAAATTAAAGATATTATATGAATATTTCTTCATTTGAACTGAGTACTATATAGGGAGAAGTGGTCAAGTCTGAGGAAGTAAAGGTTGTTCCTTCTTCTTTAAAGTGTTCTTCTTATTATGATAATTTATTTCATAATATAGCTGGATGAACACTTTAATAGCTTGAAATCAGACCTGCCTTTGTGTTTTTAAAAGGCTGCACAAGTATAAGTGTGTGGAACTTCACTAAGCAGTCCACAGAGTGCATTTGAAGAAGAATAATCCAGTTTCTGTTTGCATGCTCCAAATACATATCTGTAAGTAAAAACAGACTATTGAGACACAGTTCCTCTTTAAAATAAGACAGATCATTCTTTAACTCCTTGGTTGTTTTTTATTTTTTTTCAAAATGGTCCCCGTATATCTTGTACTTTGAATATTGACCACTCCAAATGTTTATGATGACTAGTAAGAAAATCAGCTTTACAGCATCTGTTATTCAGTGGTTGTAACAATGAACTGAGCAGTCTTTTCTGCCTCTGTCTGCACTATAAGTCTTTAAAGTAAACTCTAGCAAAGAAAGCAAAAGTATCTGTATAGTAGAAACTGAAATGGTAATTTTCAATCCAAAGCACAATGCTTTTAGATATTTTGGAAATTCTGACACTAAAGGCAATCTCCAAAGGAAAATACTGTTTCTTCCAGTCTGTAACTTGGCCTTATTTAGCCTTTTACATGTAATGTGAAGCTAGGTTTAGAGAGATCAGACCAGACACTGTGATGTTCTCCCTGCACATCATGAGCCAGCCTGATGTGTGAGGTAGTTCTGGTCACATTTTAGTGAGTGTGTCCAGCCTGGTAATCCACACTGAATGGAAGAGTGTATATATTGTGTTATATCATCTCTCTTTACTCCAGTGGACGTATCTATGTGTCACTGTTACTCAAGAACAATGTGATGGTCTGTACTGGATTGCAGATGTTTATAGAGAATCATGCTGAAGAAGAAATGCCATTACCATGAACTTCAGAAATACTAGCAAAGTTCACAGACAGGAAAGAGCCAACAGATGAAATTTCCAGTATTGATGGAGGGCCTCATACTCTGTCTGAATCTTTCTGTTCCAAGATTTCCTCATTGTAGCCTCAGATATCAAACTACACAGACTAACTAATGTAAAACTAGAGCACACAGCAATTCTAGAGTGAAGTATGGGAAAATTTGCAAAAATATAATGAGATATAGATGTTCAGTGTTTTTGATATGAACATCTTAACAGAGCAGAGATGATTAAGATGTCAAGAGGGGTTAAACCTTCTCTGCTGAACTGCATACTTCCTATGTTGTGTGAGGAAAGTCAGTTCAAAGCTGACTGGCTTATTTCAACTCAAGATGTAGAACAGGTGGAATGATGGAAACATGAACACCTGTGTCTTTGCAAAATTGGCATAGGAAGGTGGTTAAGAAAATGAGCTGATCTGATCCAATCAGCAACGTCTCATAATATACTAGAATCCATCATAAAATAACTATGCAAAGCACCAGAGTGACAGCAGATGCATGAGATGAAGCCTGCCTCTCCTTGGATTAGCAGGCTAAATGAGTCACAAGCAAAGCTGAATTAGATCAGGTGGGAGGCAACACAGTGAAGTACCAAATGCTTTTGAAGCAGCCTGCTCATGGGGCTGCATGGGCTCCTGAGTCACAGCATGTGCTGAGGCACTTGTAGCAGGAAGACACTGCAAATTCTGCCGTTGCTCAGAGATCAGTCTCATCCACTGCAGGTACTAGATAGTCAGCCATCCTTCCATTCCATTAACACATTCCAAGTCATCTCTGTCCTGACTGGTTGCCTGGTAAATATTTTTTATGCAGTGAACCCATTTCAGCTCTTACATTCCTGCTCCTGGGTGATACAAGTCACAGTCTGATAAGTTGTACTCTACCTGTCCTTGGCAGGCACTGTTAATGAGCATGCCTTAATGACATCTCCCTTTGACACAGTCACACTATGTAACAGTAGCTAGCTGTGAATCTGTCTTCAGAGTAAATTTATATTGATAATCCAGTTGCCTTGAATTATGTTCTTCAGCTTTGTGTGTTCTATTTGTCCTCAGCTTTTTTGTTTTGTAGCCTTGCTTTTGTGGCCTTATTTCCTAAGCAGGCTGGGTTTATGTGATCACTCTATGTAATAATCCCTTACCTAATCATTAAGGAGCCATAGCTGAAGTTGCTAGAGGAGTACCTCACTCATCATGGCAAGAGAAGATGGAGAGAGAGTGCAAGATGGGCAAAGTGACAGGTCCTCCATTTGGGTCACAAAAACCCCCATGCAGCACTACAAGCTGGGGGCAGAGTGGCTGGAAGGCTGCCTCGTGGAAAAGGCCCTTGGGGTGCTGGCCAAAAGCTGGCTGAACATGAGCCAGCAGGTGTCTAGGTGGCCAAGAAAACCTTTGGCCTGTGTCAACAATAGTGTGGCCAGCAGGACTGGGACAGTACTCAGCACTGGTGAGGCTGCACCTGGAATTCTGTGTTCAGCTTTGGGCCCCTCGCTGTGTGAAAGACACTGAGGTGCTGAAGCATGTCCAGAGAAGGGCTGGTGAAGGGTCTGAAGAGTTAAGTCCTATGAGGAGCAGCTGATGGGAGCTGGGGGGGCTTGTTTAGCCTGAAGAAAAGGAGGCTCAGGGGGAACCTTATTGTTCTCTACAACTACCTGAAAGGAGGTTGTAGTGAGGTGGGGTCAGTCTATTCTTCCAAGTAGCAACTGATAGGACAAGAGGAAATAGCCTCTCAAGTTTTTGAGGAGATTAGATATTAGGAAAAATTTCTTCATCAATAGGGTTGTCAAGCATTGGAACAGGCTGCCCAGGGTAGTGGTTGAGTCATCATCCGTGGAGGTATTTAATAGATGTGTATATGTGGCACTTAGGGAAATGGCTAGGGGTTGGCAGTGTTAGGTTTATGGTCAGTTGTCCTCAGGGTCTTTTCCAGCCTAAACTATTCTAGGATTCTGTGATGGGAGGCAAAGGCAGCTCAGTCAGAATCGTTTCTATATGGAAGCGCAAAACTTGATAACCAGTATGTGTGGACTGGCAAATACAATGTTGAACCTTAGGCTTCGAATTTAAAAACCAAAAACACTTGGATATAATTTCTGATCTTGTAATAAGATGATCTTTCTTTAGGTAGCTACTACTGAAAGCAAATAAAAAATTCCAGAGATGAATAAATAAATTGCACAAAATATTTGAGTTTTGTGGTCAAATGCATGGAATGGTAAAATAAATAAGATCTAGTTTTGAATCTGTCAGTCTTAACCTCTCAATATTAAACAGAACTATTTCGAATAAATATAAAATTTTAATAAGGTTAGTATTGTGATCAATTTTTAAACAAATAGGATGATTGCTACTTCTTCCATGAAATTTTATTTTTAGTTTGCAATCAGATATATTATAACACTTGTCACGTACATGTACATTTTGCATACACAGTCACATGTTGTTCCGATTACAACATGGTGAATTAAACCTTAAAGTTTGTTTTTAGCTTTTCAGATAGGTTATGCTTGGCTTTTACAAACTTCCCTTTACTCTTCCCTGTAATCATTTTTGAAACTCAAGCATTTAACTTCATGATTTACTTTGCAATGACAGGGTGCATGGCAGCCCATGTTGTTTCCTACTCATCACTGTCACCACTATGAGACCTGACATGGAGATTTTCAGTCAGCATTTTCATCGATCAAGATGACTTTCCCCCTTCCTGTCTCTGACAAGGAAGAGTTGTATCTCAGATAATCTCCAAGATTCCTTTATTCTTTCCTGGACCCCTATCCCACTGCAGCAGCTCATGTAGAAAAAGGCAAGAATCAATATCTACTGATTGTGACTGACATGAATGCTGAAACATCAGAATTTGAGTTCATTTCTGTCAATGCAGCCTGCCTTGAGTGAGAGAAGTTACACTGGAAAGTAACTAACAGTACAGCAAAGTGATTGGATTAATGGCACAGAATGACTGAGTCAGGCTGGGTGCATAGTAGGGGTTATTTTTTTTGGTTATGTTGTTTGTTTGTTCTTTCTGGAATACTCTTTTTGCTAGAAAAAGCAGTTTCACAGCATTCAAAACAAGGCGCTAATTTAAGTACAATGTATTTGCTGGAAAATCCCCTTGCTTTGCTTGCTCTGTAAAAACACTGGGGGAGGTGAGGATGATGATGCCAGCAATCTGATTTATCTTCTTTTAGGACAGGGAATTTCCTCCTCAGCCTGAAAGGGTCAGAGTCACTTTTCATGTGCCTTGATGCACCTGCCATCGAGCCATGGAGATTGTCCAGTCCTGCAGTGCCAGCTGCAGTGATTTCCTTGGGAACAAGAAAATACTGTCCTCAGCATCTCCTCTTCTAGGTGGTAGTCTGAAGAGGCATTCTTCCTATTTCTGTAGCTCAGAGCCTTGAGGTGCAACAGGGAGAATCAATTTACCCACTACTTACATTGGCTCCTTACTGCTTTCCTAACAGGAGTACCATTAGTATTTGAACTTTGACTTTAGTCTCCAGGTAGGACAGTCAACTAGAATTTAGAACAGTGTTTCATTGTGAGGCTTGTGTGTGTGGAGAACAACGAGGTGTTACACCTTAAAGAAATGCTGTACATTATTGATTATGAGCTAGTATGGGGTCATGAAATAGAAAAATCACACAGTTTCTTTCCTTTTTTTCTTATTTTTCATCTGAGCTAAAAGGAAGGTTACAAGGATTTGTCTTATTCATAGTAGAGTGAAGGTTAATTAGTAAATACTTTTCAGAGCGCTATTAAAATCCTCAGATTAAAGGCTCCAAATACTGCAAGTATAAAATATTCTTATTTATTATTCATTTATTTTGATCTGCTTCAGGACATGTGGAAAACTCATTTCTAACTTAAAAAACAATTAATTATATTTTAGTACCAAAGTTTTTCATCTGACTTTTTGGGGGGGGGGGGAGTGAAAAACCGTCCACAAAAATTACAGTGGAAATTAATGAGCAGAGTTTTAATGATGTTCAGGGCCTCTACAGGAACAAAGTATAAACACTAAAAATAATGCACTCTTACAGTGCAACAGTCTAAGTTTAAAAAAAATGTAGCCTCATATTTTCTTCCTTTCTTAAAGTCATTCTCTTTATCTGGCCCCTGTTGCCTTTTCTCTGGTTGAGTTGATCAAAGCAGGATAGTGAAGAGTGGTGGCAGTGAATCATACTTGCTTAATCTGGAGCTCTGAAGATCTGTAGGAGTATTTCCAATGGTTGCCTGGTCTGAAACGTGCAGGGGTCTGTTCAAGTAAAGAACTGGACAGCTTACCATTTTCTTGGGGAGTGCCCATGGAGAAGCAGAGACTTCTACTCTTTGTCTCGGGTGACAGCTTTCTTTTGAGATATAGCAGTAGGGGACAAGTTCCGGACCAGGTTATTATGCGTTAGCAAGGTTATGAAATGCGGTTTATGGGTCTAATATTTATTTTATTAAAGTTTTATAGCTCATCTTTAAATATCATTATAGAGCATCAGTGTTTATTAGAGATCTGTGTGTTTTCAGAGTGCTCATTGTTGTGGTTTCTGGGTACTTGAGGTGCCAAAGTTATCAATTTGCCTGTGAAGCTAAATTAGGCTGTAATGCCCTTGAGTATGTGTTCTCCACATCAGGTAATAATCTCCATGATTATGGGCTCTACTGTGTATTAATTGACCATGACTTGTTATGCATCCTAGATTGAAGATGCATAACCTATTTCAAGGTCACTTTTGTACTAGTAAAGTGTCTTGAAAGGTTGACTATTGATGAATTAATGTTAAATGCAGCTTTGCCTTTAATAATGTAACACTGCTCTTACGTGCCTTTCAATAACACATCCAAAGCTTGTCTTCCTTAGATCTTCTTAAGACAGACATTTGTAGGAAAATTTTCAGCATTTTATAATTAATGAAGAGAGACAGTAAATTATTAACTTTAGAACTATGACTAAATGCCTTTGCAAATGGTTGTTTGTGGGGAATGTGCAATTTTAATTGTGCTCTGGTTATTTGTGAGCTGTGGAATGTCAGTTGTGATGCCTTCATGGAGAAGAAAAAATTGTACAGTATGAGGAAAAAAAATTCAGAATATTTAAGAGGCTTTGAATTAGTAGGCACTGGAAAGAAAGCAAGTTGTTTGCATGTCCAGTGGTTTAATCCATGTTAAGAATCCAGAGGTTGTAGATTTGCCTATGCTAAACTCACTGACTGAATTGGAGTACTCTGTAACAACAGACTGAACAGCTAGACCTGGAATGGATGAAGCCATTGAAGACATTTTCAAAATCACCCCTAAGCTTGTGATTTTATAACAGCACATATCTTACTTTTCTGACTTCTGGTTACAGAAATTTTATTTTTCTATCATCATAGGTTTTATTTACCATATATGATGATTAAGAAGCTTATAGCGTTTTAGATATGTGCATCTATTTCTGTTTTATTAAAATGACCTGCATTTCTTTAAAGTTTGCTTTCTGTATATCTCAGTGGTCTTTCTTAAGGTGACTTAATGACCTAATCTTTATTATGCCAAAAGTTCAAAATGGATAATTTGGAATAAAATATTAGCTTGATGGAGACTGAAGAGGAAACTGGCAAGGATGTTGGCAGAGGAACTCAGTAGTCCTGTCCTCAGCCTCTTTTCATACCACTGTGACTTCACAAAAACTTGAAGCTTGTGTAGCATTTTATCACTAGTTCTCAGCACAGGCTCAGACATTTCATAGCTGGTTTAGTACTGGTATATTGATTAGCATAAGAACAGTCACTGGAATAAAAGTTAATGTAAAAAAAATCATAAATAATTATGCATATTTCTTGGAGAAGACAGGAGCCAATAAAATTAATTAAAATAATTATGACTGGGATGTCAAATAGTATGCCAAAATTATTCTTTTCCTCCTTCATTTACAGAAAGGTACTTTTGAATCATAAATTATTCAATTTTTTATTGTTGCAGCTGTAATACAACAGATCTTGCACTATCCCTTATACCTTGAAAGCACCATCTTTCTTAGAAGAAAAGAATGGATAAGAAGCTGCTTCAGTGCTTTTGACAGATGAATTATATCTTACATTCTGAAAACTTAATTTTTCATAGTTTCAGTGATCATTTGGTATTTTTTGTTTAAAAGCTATGCCTCATTCATTTTTAAGTCATTTTGTAGCAACAACCCAACCCAACAAGAGTCCCAGATGAACACCTGTGTTTACTAACAGTATTCAGCTACTCCAAATCTTTCTCCTTTCTAAAATACAAACCAAAGTGAGCACTGCTAGAAACCTATGGGTCTGTATAGATATGCTGTGCAATTCTCAAGCAGTGCAGGCCTGGTGCTGTGACTGTTTACTTCCCTAGTCACACTTGAAGCTACCAGCACAAGTAAGTTTAACCAGATGCCAAATAAGACTGCAGCTGAGAATAACACTCTAAGACAGAAAGTGAAAAAAGTAGTATTCTCTATTATTTTTCTAATATTTTCTTTAAAAAATTGAAGACTATATAGCTTCACAGGTTTTCCTTGAACTATACTGAAAATTTTGCAAGATGGATAAAAGTGTTCTTCCTGATTGAAAAGAACCCAAAATGAAGTCCTTAAATGATTCAGTAGTCTGCTTATTTTGAAGTATATTGCAAATGGGAGACAAACTGTGTATTTTTAGAGGAGGAGGTAGGAGGTAAGTCTTGTTATTATATCTAGTATGTTCCTCAACCTCCAGTTCTAAAATTAAATCCCTGGATGGGATTTAAGCTGGATGCCTGAAGCTGACTATAAAGAGCAGAATTTTTTAGTCCTTCTGGATGGAATTCATTTCACCCAATATTGGTATAGTAGAGATGTCTGCATATTGAACTGCCTTCTTTTGTAATGAATGCTAATAAATAGGTGGTTTTAGGTCTGCCTTCTTTCAGGTATGTGCAGCAGATTATATGAATTGTGCCCTTAAAGTGACTGTTTTCTCTCTTCACTGTGAGACAACTATCTGATTTGTAATTTAATGCAGTCATCTACATTTGATTATATGAATCCCATTCTATAATGTTTATTGCATAATAAAAAAGGACTGCTTCACAAAGTAAATTCAAAATCTGGTACACTAGCTTAGAAAAGCTGCTCAGTCCAAGGTCATTGCTGCATGATTTAACTTCTTATTCTATACACTGCCTGTCTCACCTAACGAATTATGTTTAGCTGTCCATTAGTCTTGCAAAATACATTGCTCCTCTCCCTTTTTCCCTTTTAAGTTAAACATCACATTGACAGATAATAAAAATGTTCATAAAAATATGTAGCCATAGAAAAATGTTACATTCATAATGGGGCCAAATATTTTGAACCTAAATTTTCACAGCAGGATTTCAAAATGGATGTGATTTCTTTTCATAAAAAATCAGATAAATACAGCCATAGCACACTTATATGCTATAGGAGGCCCTATTAGAAGGTCAGTACTTTCAGACAATTATTTTTTCCTAGAACAAAGGTGAACAGGATGTTTCCTGTTGTGACTGTAGGAACACATTGTGATACTTCAGAGATCTGTGAAATAACTTAGCAAGTACCACTGTTTCTACAGTGACTGATGCAAGTAACAAGTGCTGAAACTATACCTATGATCTTGGACAGTGAACTGCAGTATCTTCCCTCCTTTTTTTCTGTAATGTACTGTGGCAAAATGAAGTCTCCAAATCTCACAGCAGTGTTTGCATTTTCATTACTCAGAGGATAATAGTCTATAAATACTACATTTCCTTTTTCTGGATTTTTGTGTCTTTTTGTTTTTATTAAACATGTTTCTCACCCCTTTTGGATAAAGTAGCTCTTTAACCCTGGTAGATGATTGCTTTTATTTTCAAGGCAGATCTCTGGCAGCTGTTGCAGAGTGATTCATGGTATCTACGTTGAAACAGTGATGCCTAATCATTATAAAATGATCCATCTGGGTTTTTATTCTACAGAGGGGACTTTCTGTGCTATGAAGATACAAAGCATGTGACACAGATATTTTAGTATGAGAACATAGCAAATGCTCTGTCTCATAGCTTCCTATATTCTTGATCTTCCCCTAAGCCTTAACAGCAGCATATAAAGCTTACTTATGGAAACTCTAAGTTGCTGACACAACTGTTCTGTTCTTTATTTAGGGTAAGATTGTGCCTATCGGCGTAGCCTCGAGCAAGAGGTGGTGTGTGAACTGCATCATTGTAATGCCAGCCTGGGGAAGTATGGCAACTCAGATTTTCCTCTGAATCACATTTTCTCTTCTGCTTCTTCCTTGCTCTGAGGGAATAATAATTTACTTCTAGAAATAAGTATCTCTGTGTGGTGGCACAGCTGTTCTAGCCAACAAGGCTGGAAAAAGACTTCAATCTTCCTCCATTTCTCCCTATGTTCCTTCTGCTCACCTGTTTCAAAGGAGATATAGCTAGGTAAATAGTCTGGTTTACTCCTGCACACTCAGGTCTAAAATTTGGGTAGTTTGCATAGGGCTCTAATTGCAGGGTTCTTCCATTCCCTCCTGCGTGGGTGCATACTTACAGACTAAACCTTACAGAGAAGACTCCAGATGTGATATGCAGCCTAGAGAAAATAAATAGCATTTTATTTTGGTTCAGTCATTCAAGTAAAAGAGGACTGATAATTTGGAAATTTTTTATCAGTCCATGAACTTTACTTTTCTTTATCAAATAGCTTATAGTTTAGTATAGCAAACAAATTTAGTCCTGAAAGAGAATCTGTCAGCCTGTAGAACTGTATCCTCTTGCTGCTTTGACTGGAAGTTTCTTGACGGTTTACTTGGTGACATCAATCCTTGAAGGCTTGTTGTGCTATTAATGCATGTGACCTTTATGCTACAGAGGAATTTAAAAAAATCTTTTCTTATTTTAACATATCTATGGAAAACTTCTTCACCTCAGGCCTAAGTATGATCTACTGTTGCATCTGAGTTTATTCTGATTTGGTGCTGCAGTATCAGTGTTGGTGAGAAAAGCACATGTACACATTCCACTCCTTAAAATTCTCATTATAAGTATGTACTAACAGATAACACTTAATGTATGATTTCTGAATGGCAGAAGCAAAATGTGGTGAAGAGCAAACCAAACAGTACTTCTTTTCCTCTGCTGAAGGAGTGTGGGACATCAATCAGGTGCAGTACCCTTAGCCAGGGGAGGTACTGCTGGAGCAACGCTCTTCCTGCTTTTCCTTTGTGCTCATTCTTGTAGGGGCTGTGATCTTGCATACCTTCTTGTTTTCTCCTTTGAATTTTCATTATATGTAGCCAGTTTTATGTTTGGTGTGTGTTTTTTATTTTCTTTATTGTGCTCTAAAAGCAATTCTACTGAGCTCTCCAAGTTGCACTCCTTTAGTGGCCAGGAGCAGACCATTTGCACTATGTGCCTCATCTTCTGGAGCCTCAGTGTTGTACTGTCTGTTCTGTCAATACAGATTGAACACAGAGAACCTATTATTGTTCTGTGCTTTTACTCTCAAGGACCCCTTCCAGAGTGCACACTTTATTATAACCATACTGAGCAGTTACCCTCCCAAAATTCTGTAAGGCTGCTCTTGACCACAGACAGCTGGTGTCATCATTGCCAAGATCCAACTTGTATGCCTGCTATAACAGGGTAGTCCATTACCTTTGCAAATACCACAGTCTAAACCTCAATATTTTATCTAATGGTGAATAATGATCATTAATGTCTTTACATTTTATTCTGATGAGGAAGCATGATGTTTGTTTTACTACAATAAGAAGATGAAGCATAGAAACACTGCAGGAGGCCTGCAGGGATAAAAAGCCCCTACAAGACACATGCCCTGGTCAACGTCTCCAGCAACTATTCAAAGGATAAACAGAAGGCTACAATAAATTGTAATGTGCTTTCTAGTTTGATTGCCAAATAGACCTGATTCAAACATTTTTTCAGCGGTGCTACATTTTTATACTTAGGCATCTTTTTTTTCAGTTCGAGGTCATTGCCCTAATGGGGTATCAGAAAGAACAGAGAATGTATTGTATTAAGAGAGTTGCTATGAAAATCTGTGTACTGATTACAGATTGTTTTTACAGAATATGCCATGGTGCAGTTACCCATAAGAGGTTTGCATGAAACTTCATGACATATGAGTGCACTGGTAGTATGACAATTCTTTCAATCTTGCATACTGGTTAAACCACTTTAAATGTGCTAGGTTTGGTCATTGGTATTTTTGTTTTCTTCTAGTTTATAGCTTTCTGAAAGAAAAGCCTGCTTTTTAAGGTATAATAATCTCTAGAGGGATCTACCAGCTCAGGAAGTAAAATGATTAACACCGTGTCTCAAAGCATCGCCTACTGACACAGCCCAGAGAGAGGTACATCCTTTTTCTGAAATGCCATTGGCATTGCTGATGGCTTTGTGATCACTATTCACACCTAGATTCCTATCAGCCACTTCTTCCCTAACCATATATTCTCCTTTTTGTATTAGTGATCATGATTGCTCTTTTCTAATATCAGTACTTTGCCTGGTCTCTGTTGAATTTTATCCTTTCAGCTTTGACCATACTGAACTTTGTCAAGATCACTTTTAATTCTGATGCTGTCTGACAAAATGCTTTTTAACCCTAGAGCAATATGAATGCAGTTCCTCTGACATAGTGTAAATCATTGTTGAAAATGTATTATAGTCCTGGATTTGGGCCAGTGCTGAAGAGGATCTCCAAGTTTGGTGACTCCAGGTTTGACAACTAGCAGTTGATAATGGCAGGAATGTTTGGGATTTTTTTCCCCAAAGTTGTGGTTCTCTGTTATAGTGGCTATATTCAGGTTATAATTAGCGAGATTGTTTATTAAATTTGCAGCAGTATCACTAACCATATTAAAGTCTTTCTTATATTTGCTGGTGGCAGGCAATTGCGTTGACTTTACTATGCTTGGCAAATTCTTACTGGCTGCTTATAGATTGTCTTATATTCTTTTTATAGCTTGCTTTTTTGATATTTTTCAATATTTTTACTTTCAAACTTAGTTTAATATGTTTCTTATTTCCTCAGCCTTACTTTGTCCCAATAGATAGAGGAGGTGTGTTTCCTGTTCTGCTACTTCCTCTCTGTGTACTTGAAGGCGATCTCTCTGTTGAGACTGCATTGGCTAGTTAGAAAAGTTCTCTAGAGTGATTAATTCTCCGAAACCTGGTATGTTTGCCTTTTCTACGTATTCTTCAGCTTCTTTTCTTTTCCTGCACTACTGTTTGCAATGCAATTTGCTTGGTAGCTGATTATAATTAATTCTTCAGTGTATGAAAACTGAAGTGTGGAACACCTTAGGCGTCTCTGTGTATCATCCATATTTATGTCTTCTGTCCAATTAAACAGTGGTCTCTTCCTTTCTTTTGTCTTCCCATGACTGCCTAATGTATTTACAGACTTTCTTCTCATTGACTTTTGTGTCTCTAGCTAATTGAAAGACATTTTGTACCCCAGCCTTTTGATTTTCATCCATATGGGGCAGGTAGACTATCCATTATGATTATCATTAATTATGTGCTTTTGTTTCCACTTTTATAATGATTCTGTTTCTATATTCAGGTCATTAAAATACCTACTGATGCAGTTAGAATGGTGTCTTCATATTTTTCTTACCTACACTTCAAAAGCAGTTTGCTTTTGTGTATTCAATGTAGTTTCTCTCAGTAGGTAGTAGCTCTCATGGTGCTCATTTATCCTTTACATTATCTTACTGAGAGATCTTACTGTAGGTTTATTTTTCCTCCTTTATTCTGCTTTTTAACTCAGAACAAGGACTTCAGATCTTTTTTTTTTTTGTATAGTAAACCTCAGCATTTCACAATGACCCCATATTAGCTCCATGCTGCTGGTTGATTCCACTATAAAAACAAATCTACGACAGCTCCTCCCCAGTAGCTTTTTTCACCTGTGGAAACTTCCTGAGCTTTTGCATTAAGGATTTGATTAATTAAGTGTCGTAAAAAACAATTTAAAAAATCTCCAAACTGCTACCTGCTCCTTGGCAATGATTGTTTTCTCTTGCTAGATACACCCTAAACATTCAATAACTTATTAGGTCTTCCTAAATTTCAGAATAAGTCTTCTAGATAAGATAGAAAATTCAACACCTTCTTGCCTATGCTCATTAAAAAGCACTTTCACTGTGTCCCTGTGATATCTATGATGTTTATAGATGCTTTTATGTTTTCCTTACTAGTAGTCTAATAGCTGGCATATACCAGAAAATTCAGGTGAAATTCTGTTATTCTCACTATTTCTCATATGGCCTTACTGCAATGTCTAATTTCTAATTAGATTTGTGTTTAGTAAGTAGTGTTTTGAAAGTAGCAGTGGGCTTCTTGCAACGACTAACTCTTATTCTACTGTAGTAGCAAAACCTCATTCAGCTACTCATATCCCAGCTAAAATCTCTTTCTACTTCCCGTCAGGTGCTATCACTTACCTCTGTGTTCTTTATGGAGATTCTTGAGATTCCATTTCTCTTGGGATTGAGATGGATTTTACTTGGCTGTTATATTTTACTGGGGCAAGGTGCCATTGTTCCTGGGTTTTAGGCTTAATATGCACGTACAGTCAGTTTGTCTGTGTGTAAATCTTCCCCTTAAAAGGTTAAGGTATGTGTGTAGATCGTGAGCTATTGCACATCTGACAAGACAACGACATGAGGATCTGCAGAGTGCTACAGATAGCCAAATGGGAGCAATGTACATGTAAGTGACCTGTCCTGTTCTTTCAGTGACATTCACAAGATGGCCACGTGAGAGACAGCAGGACACCACAGGTAATGAAAGTTGGACAGAACTGAGGGCCAAGGCAGGAAGTACTGGGACAACTCTAACAGAGTCATCAAGTAAGGGTATAAAGTCAGCAAAACGAGAGCCAGTGAGGAAAGGGAAAATAGAGTGAGCAGTTTATTTGGGAGGGATTGAGGGTGCTAAATGGGAATAGCTTGGGAAGAGGGGGGAAACAGGAGTAAAAGGTGAAGCAAGTCATCACTTGGAGCTGTTTGGGAGTATCTGTTGAGCAGCTTGTTCATGATCAGTGCAGTCTATGGCAGGACAGCATCTCTCTTGCTGCCAGGTCTGTGATGGAATCTGACTGGCTTCAGTGCCTGGGGGAACCAGGATGCTCTCCCTAACACCAGTGAGGAAACTCCCGTAAGAATGGACCGAACTTCTTAACTAAACCCTTGTAAACTCAGTGATCTCAAAGTAGTGGAGATTTGTGGGTTTTGTAACTACAGTTAGGCAGCTAGAGAAGGGAAAGAGACACAAATTTGATCTGATTAACAGAAAGATTTCCGTCTCAGCTCCAAAGTCAGCTGCATAAGCAATAGGTGTGTGCCCATGGGCCAGTCAGTGCACAGTACTGGCATGTGGCCAGGCAGCAACTGTTAAGAAGCCTGAGAGAAAGACTGGGATGAGTTTAGGGAAATATAGGTGAAAGAGGAATGGAAGGAATTACTACATCAGGGACTGCATGCACACGGAGAACCTAGAATACAGTAAAAGGTATGTAAGGAGTCAGGACATAATTGAAAACAAAAACAAACCAGCAAAACTCCAAACAATCAAACAAACAAAAACAAAACAAAACAAAAAAAAAAATGGAAAATGGAAAATGCTTCTGTAGCCCCTACTTATGAAACAATGTATTTCAAATCCCCATGGATTTCCTCTGACATGTTTTCGGGTGAAGATGAATTATTTATTTAGCTTCCTTTTTCCATAGTGAATCATCCTAATCTTTCAGGAACATAGTCATCACAAACTTTAGACTTTATCTGTGATAAAAATACCGCTTTCCCCCTTGCTTTTTTTCAAATTTTATCTGCAAATTATTTCTATTGTTCTGACTCTGCACTGATAAAATAACACTCTTATTCTCACAGAACTAACATCATCTGCAAATTATCTCCTTTGTTCTGATGTCTTTTCCATGTAATGTTCACTGACTTCACTTATGACAGGCAATCTTTGTGTCATTCATTTGGGTAAAGAATGTAGTATGTATATATCACATCTCTAGAGCTGTTATTGTGCAGATCCCAGCTGAAACTTTCTACTGTCCTCTAGTGTGCTGTGTTCACAAAAATAAAAACAATTGGCTAAATAAAATTTTCTTGTCTAGTCCAACATGTTTGACTTCAAAGCATTCTCTTTTAGCTCTTAAAAGAATACATTCCCTACTCATACACCACTGGAGTTGCTTTTCTCTTAATGCTTTATGACTTCTTTATCTGTTTGTCTCTAAACAACAATCAGCATGGATGAATCACTAATAATTTTCCAAGTAGCTGTAGGTATTCAAGTAATTCTCCTTGTTTTCTTTGCAACTTGGTAGAGCAAATTCTGCTGTTACAGGTAAGACTTGCTGAAATTTATTAGTGAAGTAGAAAAATAAAAGATAGGATGTAGTTTGACTTAAACAAAGTTGCTTTTTTAGTCTTTGATTTTACACAGAAAATATTTTTTACTTTTTCTTTGCTATCTCAGAGTGCACTACAGTTAAGCACAACAGCTTCATATACCATTGCCTTTTCAATGTACAAAAATGGATTTGATATCTTTATAGATGCAGTTTCTCCCATCTATATTAACATCTCATTTTTGCTGGTTAACTTCCTATGATAGTTGGGAAAAGCTATGAGAAAAATTGTTATATTATGAATAAAATATCTGAATATTCATGTCAACTTTGATGAGGAAATGTCAGTACATTTTTACATGGAACACTTGTACCATAAACATGTAGAAACCAAATTTCTTTGTAGACTACATATGCAAAAAAAACCACCTCCTTCTTTGAAATTATTTCTAGTATAAGGATTAAACTTATTACAAATTTTTTTAATACTCCTTTGTCTTTATAAGTATGTAAGATCTGACTTAAAATTATGTAAGGTGGCATTCTGTATAGCAGCAAAAAAAAAAACCTCAGTTTTTAGTGTGGTTTGTGAGACATATGCTAGGATCCTCTGAGGAATGTTCACTTCCCAGTAACATGAAGTGCCATTTGCTAGCTCAGTGGGAATTGCCACATATTGAATGTCAGGCCTGGCACTAGTTCATTTTTACATTTTGGACCTTAGGATTGTGTCATATGGGGGAGGAATGAAAGTGAGAGAATAGCAGAAAAATGCACTTGCAAGAAGGAAAATATATTTCTCTAGAGACACTGGTATATTTTTAATTGCAGCTGTTAAAAGCACTTGTCTGGCATGATAGGTTTGGTGTGATACCTTGCATCAAAGAGAGCTGATTCTACTGCATCATCTGCAACCTGAGAGAGGCAGTGGTGGCTACTGTCACAGTCTTTTCGATCTTCATGCCTTCCAAGCTTGGGCAACTTGGATTGCTTTGTGTAGCTCCTTGCTCCTCTTTGCCACCTCTATAAATACATCTTCAATGAAAGGAGAGCTGAGGAGAATCTCCATCCTTTATTTGATGCAAGGGGAAACAGTGAGGAAAAGGCTGAGGCACTTAATGCTCTCTTTGCCTCAGTCTTTTAGTAAGGCCCGTTGTTCTCTGGTTACCAGAGCTGGAAGACAGAGGTGGGGAGCAGAATCAAACCCCCATATTCCAAGAGGAAATGGCTGGTGACCTGCTACACAACTTGGACAGACTCAAGTCTGTTGGGCTGAATGGGATCCACCCAAGGGGTACTGAGGGAGCTGGCAGAAGAGCTCATGGAGCCACTTGCAGTCATTAACCAGCAGCCCTGGCTAACTGGGGAGGTCCCCATGGATTGGAATCTTGCAAATGTGACACCTACCTATAAGAAGGATTGGAAGGAGAATCTAGGGAACTACAGGCCTGTCAGTCTGACCTTGGTGCTGGGGAACGTCATGAAGTAAATAATCTTGAGACTGGACTTTAGTAAAGCCTTTGACACCATTTCCCACAGTATTTTCTTGAAGAAACTGGGTGCTCATGCCTTGGACAGGTGCACTGTTTGCCAGGTAAAAGAAAATGATAAATGGCTGAGCCCAGAGAGTGGTGGCAGATGGAGTTACATCCAGGTGGCAGCTGGTCATGAGTGATGCTACCCAGGGCTCAGTATTAGGGTCAGTCCTTTATAATGTGTTTATTAGTGATCTGGGTGATGGGATCAAGTGCACCCTCAGTCAGTTTGCAGGTCACACAAAGTTGGGTGGTGGTTCATCTGGTAGAGATTGGGAAGGTTCTACAGACAGATCTGGACTTGCTAGATTGATGTGCTGAAGTCAATTGTATGAGGTTAAACAAGGCAAAGTGCCGGGTCCTGTCTTGGGTCACAACAATCCCATGCAGTGCCCCAGGCTGGGGGCAGAGTGGCTGGAGAGCTGCCCAGCGGAAAAGGACCTGGGGGTGCTGGTCAATAGCAGTTGAGTGTGAGCCAGCAGTGTGTACTGGTGGCCAAGAAGGCCAATGGTATCCTGGCCTGTATCAGCAATAGTATGGCCCAGCAGGACCAGGGCAGTGATTGTCCCCCTGTGATCAGCACTGGTGGGGCCACACCTGGAATCCTGTGCTAAGTTTTGGGCCACTCACTACATGAAAGACATTGAGGGGATGGAGCGTGTCCAGAGAAGGGCAATGAAGCCAGAGAAGGATCTGGAGCACAAGTCTGATGAGGAGCAGCTGAGGGAGCTGGGGTTGTTTAGACTGGAAAAAAGGAGGCTCAGGGTGAACCTTATTGCTCTCTACAACTACCTGAAAGGGGGTTGGAGTGGGGTGGGAGTCAGTTTCTTCTTCCAAGTAGCAAGGGATAGGATGAGAGGAAATGGCCTCAAGTTGCACCAGGGGAGGTTTAAATTAAATATTAGGAAAAATTTCTTAAACTAAAGGGTTGTCGAGCTTTGGAACAGGCTGCTCAGAGAAGTGCTGGAGTCACCATGCCTTAGAGTATTTAAAGGATGTGTATATGTGGCTCTTAGGAACATGGTTAGAGACTTGGCAGTGTTAGATTAACTGTTGGAATGCATGATCCTAAAGGTCATTTCCAGCTTAAAAGATTCTAGGATTCTGTGATGGGAGGCAAGGGTAGCTCAGTTAGAATAATTTCTCTATGGAAGCACTAAACATAGCGTATGTTTGTGTACTGGCATATACAGTGCTGAACTTTAGAACAAGGGAGAAACTGTGTAGTCCTGGGTTAACAGTTGGACTTGATAATGAGAGGTCTTTTCCAGCTTAAATGATTCTACAAGTCCGTTATTCTGTGTGCACAGTGCAAGCACAGGGCAGGGGAAATTTGTCTTGCCTATGCTGTCGTCTCTAGATATTTGAACAACTACTTTCTTAGTCTAGATAGCATGAACAGTGAATGGAAGATCATTACATGAATACTTTACTTCAGAGGAGGGGAAAGTGAGTAGGTTATATTAAATTTGAAATATTTTGAATGAATAGATTTTTTGTTCAGTAATGCTCTGGTAACTAGCAGGAATCTGAGGTGGGGTTATGAAATTTATACAATAGCACCTATCAATTTTCCTACAAGCCTAATATAATTTAATGACCATTCTCTATGCCATTTTAACAAAACTTGAATATCATGATTTCTGTTTTATAAAAGCCTTCTTTATTTCTCAGCTACTGAAATCTAACATATTAATGTGCTCTCAGATGATTTGTAGCAGTATTCTTTTAGCTTTTATAATGACAGATTAAACAAATAATTTTAATAAGATTACTCTTGTAGAAGGGTGTGATTTTTCAGCAAATAGGATTGTGAAGTTAATTTTCTGGAACCTGCCCTCCCAACCACCTGACCTAAAGCATATGCTGCTAGACAGCGTACCAGCTTTCTTCATGCGCCTTCAGAAATGCAAAAATGGCACTAAAGACAGAGGCAAAGTGGGTAGATTTGAGACCCAGCCTTTATTCAAACAGCAAGAAGCCCTTATGTAACTTTAATAATGATCATTAATATAACTATTAATCATTATTATTTTGCTTCCCTTGACCAAATGAAGTGTTGGAAGCATTTATTTCTTAGGCCTCTACTGTGTTTTGCCTTTATTTAGTCTATGAATTTAGAAGCAATTAACCACCACTGATAACAGGAAGCTAAGGAATTTTGCTTTCCAGTATTCCCCTAAAGAGGTTGTCATGCCCTACCTAGCTCATGTACAGGTTTTCAGTGAAGTATCATTTACTGAAACTTTTTTTTTTAGTTCTCTATGAAAACGTATGTTAGGGCATTCTGACCCATACGCACATGAGCATAACATTTGTATCCCCAATGGCCACTTGTTCACATTCAGAAAAATCACAGTCCTTTCTCTAACTACTTGTTGAACAGTAAACTGTCAACATAAAAAAATAAAAGCGCTTGATGGTACCCACTGGAGACCAAAGAGTGGAAGCATTTATAAAAACATTTAAGCACAAGGCATTGTTTTATGATTAGATTTTAAATGCACCAGAGTTTTGTAAAACATACCTAACTGTTCGCACACAGTGCCCTTTTCTCCAGCTTCTTAAAGAAAGGAAAATCCAACCACTTTTTTATGTGAAATTTTAAATTAAGCCAGACTGGCTGACTGCTATTTTGTGAGAGAAATAGTGACAGTTTTGAATGACTAGCAGAAAAGTAGCCAGCACTTATCTAGACTAAGGACCAAAGGGGGAGACATAACAGATTGCAACAGCCTTTTGCAGTTTATATTTTTTTATTAAAGCGGCACAAGTCCATTCCCTGCTTCTCATTTTCTGCCTGAGAAAATTCTTTATAAAAGTAACAGAACAAGGTTGCAACACAAACAATAATAAAAATATCTCTAATATTTAGGAACCTTCTTGGTGGATGGTAAAAACATGAATTTGCTTTAATAATATTTAACATATTGCCAGTTTCATTATGTCTGTGACAGATACCTTTACTGAAAGTTGATTTCCGTGAATGTTTATTACATATGCCACGACTGAGGAAAGAATAAATAAAAATAAAGAAAACTACCAGATTCTGAATTTGCTGACCTTTACATAATGAAAAGGAACAATTTCTGTACCAGGCTAGTTTAGCCATGTTTCAGAGTTGTGCTATGCTGGAATGCTTTTCTTTGTAACAGACATTGAACTGCACAAACTGGTGTGGCTTGAATAAATTTTAGATGGTCCTTCCTTGTATACATGCACTTATGGAACAGGTTTCCTGAATGGGGCTTTTCTCCATGGTATACTTGTTCTTATCATAGAATCATAGAATGGTTTGGGTTGGAAAGGACCTTAAAGATCATCTAGTTCCAAACACCCTGCCATGGGTAGGGACACTTTCCACTAGACCAGATTGCTTAAAGCCGCATCCACTGAACACTTCCAGCTTCTCTGGGCAACCTGTTTCAATGCCTCACCACCCTCACAGTAAAGAGTTTCTTCCTAATATCTAATCTAAACATACTCTCTTTCAAGGGTAGATTTTTCAACCAGTCTCTTCTCCAGGTTGAGCAATCCCAGCTCTCTCAGCCTGTCTTAATAGGAAAGGTGCTCCAGACCTCTGATCGTCTTTGTGGCCCTCCTCTTGACTTGCTCCACACTTTCCTGTCTTTCCTATATTGGGGGCCCAAGAGCTGGATAGAGCACTCCAGGTAGGGTCTCATGAGAGTGGAGTAGAGGGGGAGAATCGCCTCCTCTGAGCTGCTGGCCACAATTCTTTTGATGCAGCCCAGGATACAGCTGACTTTTGGGGCTGCAGATGGACATTGCTGGGTCATGTTGAGCTTCTTGTTTACCAACATGCCCAAGTCCTTCTCCTCACAACTGGTCTTAATACATTCTCCATCCCACCTGTGTTTGTGCTTGGGATTGCCCCAACCCAGGTGCAGGACCTTGCACTTGACCTTGTTGAGCTTCATGAGGTTCACACGGGACCACCTCTCAAGTCTTCGAAAGTCCCTCTGGATGACATCCCTTCCCTCCAGTGTGTGGATTGCACCACACAACTTGGTGTCATCAGCAAACTTCATGGATTTCACGGAATATTCTGAGTTGGAAGGGACCCACAAGGATCACTGAATCCAACTCCTAAGGAATCGAATCTGAGACCTTGATGTTAGCACCATGCTCTAACCAAATGAGCTAATTGCAGGGTCCAGACTTGTTGAGGGTACACTCAATCCATTGTCTACACCCAACAAAGACATTAAATAGCACCAGTCCCCATACCAAACCTTGAAGAACATCACTTGTCGCATCTACCAAGTGGCCCATCTATCAAATCCATGTCTCTCTGGTTTAGAGATAAGGATGTCATGTGGGACAGTATCAAATGTTTTGTACAAGTTCAGTTAGATAACATCAGTTGCTCTTCCCTCATCCACCAATGATGTAACACTATCAGGCCCACAGATCCATCTCATCAGGTCCCATGGACTTATGCACCTTCAGGTTCCTTGGATGGTCTCGAGCCTGATCTTCTCCTACAGTGTGCAGTTCTTCGTTCTTCCAGTCCTTGCCTTTACCTTCTGTGGCTCAAGCAATATGGCTGGAGCACTTGCTGGTGAAGACTGAGGCAAAAAACGAATTGAATACTTCAGCCTTCTCCATGTCCTGGGTAACCAGGTCTCCTGTATCCTTACTGAGAGGACCCACATTTTCCATAGTCTCCCTTTTATCACCAGTGTACCTATAGAAGCTTTTCTTCTTGTCCTCACTTGCCAGATTTAATCCTATCAGGGCTTCAGCTTCCTTAACTGAACCCTGACTGCTCAGACAATTTTTTTGTATTTGTCCCAGACTACCTGTCCCTGCTTCCATCCTCTGTATGCTTCCTTTTTGTGTTTGAGTTTATCCATGAGTTCCTTGTTCACCCACGCAGGCCTCTTGGTATTTTTGCTTGACTTCCTCTTTGTTGAGATGCATCCCTACTGAGCTTGGAATAGGTGATCCTTGAATATTAAGCAGTTTTTTGGGCCCTTCTTCCCTCCAGCACTTCATCCCTTGGAATCCATGCTCTACCAAGCAGATCACTGAAGAGGCCAAAGTCTGCTGTCCTGAAGTCCAGGGTAGTGAGCTTGCTGTGCACCCTTCTCACTGTCCTAAGGATTTTGAAGTCAACCATGTCATGGTCACTGCATCCAAGGCTGCCCTTGAGATTCACATTCCCCACCAGCCCCTTCTTCTTGGTGAGAACAAGTTCCAGAACAGCAGCTCTTCTCACTGTCTTCTCTATCATTTGTGAAAGGTTGTTACCATCTGCACATTCCAGGAACCTCCAGGTTTTCTTGTGCCCTGCTGTGTTGTTGCTCCAACAGGTATCGATGTGGTTGAAGTACTCCATGAAGACCAGGGCTTGTGAATATGGCTCTGCTCCTATCTGTGTATAGAACGCCTCATCTGCTTGGTCTTCCTCGTTGGGTGTCCTGTAGGAGATCCCCACTATAATGTCACCTATCCCTGCCCCCCTTTAATCCTAACCCAAAATTCTTGACTGGCTCCTCATCCATGCCCAGGTTCAGCTTCATGCACTCCAACTGGTCATTGACACAAAAGGTGATACCCCCTCCTCATCTCCCTTGACTGTCCTTCCTAAAAAGCCTGTATCCTTCCATTCCAACATTCCAGTCACAAAAGCCATCCCACTACATCACCATGTGATGCCAATAAGATCACAGCCCTGCAGGTGCACACACGTCTCTAACTCCTCTTGTTTATTCTACATGGTGTGTGCATTTGCATAGAGGCACAATAGTTGGGCCCCAGATGAAGCTGACTCACTGGCTGAAATGGCTGGAATATGTTTTCTCAGGAACTATGAAGTACCACTGGTTAGAAATTATGATTTGTATTAACTAACCTACCTTGTAAGTGATAGTAAGTACATGAGATATCAGTGAATTAGAATGTTACTTTAAAAGTAGTTTTAATTTGTACAATAAATATGTTATTTATTCCCCCCAAAAAATGACAATGTGATTCCATGCAAGTATATGAACCTGGAAGCATCATGTGGATGAAATCTGTCTCAGAAGCAGGTTCATTCCTATTGCTCCAGTGAAGTACTAATCAGATGACTGACAATAACAGAAGCAAAGTACCATTTTACTCAGTAAAGGTAAATTTATGATTGTATTGTCATATGAAGGTAAGACTGCATGTTTCCCACCTAACCAGGTAGAAAAGAGGAAGAAGGTAAAGGAACAAGAAAGATATAGTTTGCATACAAAAATGTACAGTAAAGATCTTATTTTTTCTTGTAGATATGGGTTGAAAGTACTCCAAAAGACAGTTAAGCTCTAGGGAAATGTTCTAAGAACAGTAATTTAGAGATTCTCTGTTCAGTTTGGTATACTTTTTCAGTATGGGTTAAAAAGTACTTTGAGATCACTAATTCTCTGCAAACTTAAGGGATACAATCAAAGAACATTTATGTGTTCTATTCTTTGGTCAAACTGTAAGTAATACCTGGTATATATATCAGCCATTGTATTAAAATTCTTCTGCTGAAAGTAATGGCTTTGGTGACTTGTTGTAATTTACTAGTTCAAAATTAGGTTTATGCTGAACGTTTCAATACTACATTGTGTTTGAAAAGCAACCAAGTTGTTTAATTAATGCTGGAACTAATGAATCTGTCTTATAGATTCATGGCCTATGTTCCTGTGTTGCAGTAGCCTAGTTCTCTCTCCTCTTTTTCCTTATAAATAACCTTCCTCCCACCCCAAGAAATATCTTTACTTCCTGTGTAACATCTGCTAAGCCTCCCTGTTCACAGTATGCTTGGCTCTCTCCCATGTCCCCTAAATCCCAGCTGCTGGGGAAGGAGCAGCTTGTATAATAGCTGATTTCAACATAATACGTGTGCTGATTGAGAGATCGAATGAGTCTGATAGTTGCTGAGTTTGTATGACTGTTTTTCCAATGGGGGTCTTATGCTGGGTTTTTGTTTCCTCTTTCCAGTTGCCAATGTTCTCAGATCTCTTAACAACTTGTCTTCTAGGTGTCAAGTTCCCTGTTGAAATGCAGAACAGGGGGCGAAGGTGGTGAGAATAGTGCATAGGAGAGCCAGAGAACTGCCAAATGGATGGACAGTTCAGTCCCATGTATTTAATCTCCATATTGAAACAAAACGTGAAAGGAGAATGAAGTGGGAGCAAGAGAGCAGCTTTCATGTGTGTATCCTTGTCCACAAATGGAGTCCAAATTAATGGCACCAACACTGTTCTAGAGCCTCCCTGGTATTTCTGATTTTCTCTAAAGTTGCCTTGTTCCTCCCAGCCCATCTGGACATACCTACAATACACCCTTCTCTGATCATTCAAGTGACTTCCCCTACCCATGACCATAGTCATATATCTTCTCTCCTGCAGTGACTCTACTCCCTCTAAACCCTGCCCCCGGTCTTGGTCCTAGTTTCTACCCCAGACTCCCTGTTCAACCCAGAAACTCCCAGTCCTCTGATTCCAACTCCTTCCACCTCCACTTCTCCCGTGGGTCATACCTAAGCTCCATGCACATCTACCTTTTTTCTTAGCCAGGTCTGGGTACTTTGATTTACATGGGTAGGTCTGAGCTGATGCGTTGCCCTTACCTTCTGGAGTTGTTCCCAATAGTCATTTGGACCAACTTGTTGGCTACTGTGACAGCTAAACATGTCCCTTGCCTTGGGCTCCTTTCTTGCTAATATAGATATTGATGTCAGAAGTGATTTCTGCCAGCAAAGAGACAGTTTGCGCAGAAATCTGAGCTGGAATAGAAGTGAGCAATTGAGCTTATAGGGCTTCTATGGTGACCAAGAAACAGGAATGCTTACTTTAAAAAAGAAAATATAATGGTTTGACAAGTTTTACATAGCAAGTAGAAGACCAGGAAGGGATATGATTGCTTTCTATAAATATTTCAAGGAGGTAAACAGCAGGAATAAAGACAAGTGTTACAGTGTAAATGATATTGCCAGCAATATATCAAATATATAAAAAATATCCTACCTAGTTTTGGGCAGAGTTTGTCACATCATGAATGAGACTGGGAGAGACTCACTCTCACCAGCCTTAGAAGTCTGGTGTTTGGGGAGTACCACTAGCACACCAAATATTTATCAGTAATGCACTGCCTTGCTGCACACTCCCACGCCTGCCAGAGACAGGTGGAGTATTCTAGATGTTTTTTGACAAATGCCTTGAACACTAATGATAGTGCTTTACTTTGTGGTGTATCTATCTATTAATGTAACCTGCTGTCATATTTGCCTTCTTTTCCAGCAGCTGTGAAATTATTTGATGGTTTTAATTATTTTTCATAATAACCCCCAAATTCTTCTCTTGATTAGCTTCCTAGATGAGATTTCCATTTAGTACATGTTCTCTAACTTGGTGTTTGGTTTCCCTGCTAATTATCTCACATTTTTTTCTGTGTTAAGCTGCATTTGCCATCTGCTCATCCAGTCACAAAAAATAATGGAAAACCTTTTGAATCCGATTGCATTCTCTTAATTACTGTCTCTGTCTCCGGTTGTGTTATTACCCACAGATTGGAAGATCTTGGGCCAAATAGTTGGTAAAAAAAAAGTGAGATTTCTTTGATTTTGGCTGAGCAATGCTGATACGCACCGAGATCTGATCTTTCTCTTCCTACTGTTGTGTATTTTAAGTTCCCCATCTTTCAAAAAATAAACATCTGAGTCACACTTCTCTCAATTTTCATATACAGTATTGATGCTGCATATCCCACAATTAGACCATGCTCCTACTGTGAATGAGTTTTTCATTTAGCTATCCTCTGCTTGTACTCTCTCCAGAGAATTCACATGAAGTTAGTAGCACTTCCAAAGAGCTTCAGTGTTTCAATAAACATGAACTGAACAGTCATTTATGGCTATGCATATGTGATATCTGCAGATGTTTCCAATATCAATGCTTACAGCATTAGAAAACACCCAAACCAACAATGCTTGAGTTCTCATATGTATCTTTTCTTCTTTCTCTGGATCTGTTGATTCTTTTTCTCATCTTCTCAATATTTCTATATATCATTTTGATGTAGGTACTTTTTAAGCCTTGCACTTAGATTCTGTGATGCTTGTTACTTCTTGATACTTGTTACCTTCCTTGGTGAAAAATATGGTTATTTTGTGAGTTGATCTCTTTACTTCTAGATTCTTGTTACCAAAGTCTGTCTCACAAAATTCATTCTTATCCTTTTTTCTTATTTGCACATTTGTGTCTCTTTTCCTAGACTCTATATAGGAAGATCTGTCTTTCATGATAGACTCTTATTTCCAAATTAGCTGAATTGGATTTTTGGAGCTGTTAAGCAGCTATTACAGTACAGAGACCTACCATGACAACTATATAAACTGTGGAAAAAATGTTTCATATAACCATAACCCTTGTAAGTTGTTAGTTTGAGCAGTGGAACTAAGATATCATGGCAAGGAAATGAAACCATAGAGTACAGGTTTATTGCAACATTAGATCTTGTGCATCAGCAATAGCAGTATCATTTTAAAAGGAGTTTTTAAAAGCAGAGTTTGGCCTTCTAGTTAGCTAGAAGAACAAGCTGAAGAACAGTTTCAAAAACACCTGAATTTCCTCAGGGCTACCAGTTTGTATTTAATTATTTTTTCAATAGCAAGATGCCATTTAATCTCCATTTTTCTGCTTAACTAAAAGAAATATCACTGGAATGGTAATTGTAAGCATTGCATTCAGTGCTTGCAGTATGAGGCAAAGCTAGCTTGGGGATTTACCTAAGGCTTTGTTTGAGAGATTACTTCTTCTCCCCTCTCAAATTTAATTTAATTTTTTCACATATTTTACAATATTATTAATTTATTCATGCTGTATTGCCATTATATATATATATGTGTGTGTGTGTATGTGTATAATGATCTCTCTTAGTTGACAAAAAATAGGGTAGAGAAGATGGAATAGATATCCTTAAATTCCTTTTCTTTATTGTGTGAGTATTTAAGGATCTCCTAATCGGGGCCAATTCCAAAGCAAGCACATTTTAGAAAAATGTATAAAAGAGTACTTTGTTCTGCTGAAATCAGTGTTATTATTTAGGTGTTTGTTTTTGTAAGTTTTGCATCCCATCTAATTATGTGAAAGCATGTAATTTCCCATCCAGAATTTATTTTATTGTTGTGAAAAATCATTTCATTAATTATTTATTTTAATGCTATGGAACCAGATAGAACTAAAATTACAACCCTAGAGAAAATCTTCTATGCCTTCAGAACATGAAAAAATAAAAAATATGTGTAGAAAGTTTTTATGAATAGTCTCAAAGCATTTAGATTCCTTTGGGTAGTTTAGATATTAGATTAATTTTTGCTGGATTACTATGGAAATCATGAAGCTAGGCTATATAATTTATACTGTAAAACTTCCTACATTATGTTTAGACTCCATCTCAGCCAATGTTATGGTTTACTGCTTTTCAACTGCTCCTGAGATACAACAGGTTTTGAAGTCAAACAGCAGTTGTCTAATTATACCATCCAATAACTAAAATGTTTTAAATAAGAAAACTTAGATAAATAGTGCTGAAAAATAACTATGATAAATCATGCTGTTCTTTTTTTTCCTAAGGGTGAAGTATTAAATCGGACAGACAACTCATTTCATACCTGTATGTGTCTGTTTTCTGTTGATTAGTAATTCAGTGGTGTTTCTGTGATTAAGAGAATTTAGCATTATAAACTAGTCATTAATGACATTTATTTATGACTAACATGTATAATTATTTATCATTTGACTGTTGAAAGCTGGATCATAACTTTTTCATTACTTGTCTCCTGCAAGTAATTCAGTATTATCTCCTTGTTAATAAAAATCTCCTTAGTTTTAAATTTTCAGAAATTTGTCCCTTAGTTACATCTTGCAAATAATTTGATGAGGCCAGTAAAGTTGTGGAAAGCACATAGTGTGTGTGTTTATAATTTCTAAATTCATGTCCAGTCCTGCAGATAACCTTACTTAGGTGACTGTTTAGGCGTCAGTCAGCAGTGTTTAGTATGGTTATCTAAGAGAAAAGGCTACATTAACAACAAACTTCTCCTGACTGAAGCAATTTTTTCCACATTAAATATTGTGTCAGGAAAACAAATCAAGGGTGGCAATTTCTTGGCATAGACTTTGAACACCTGTTCATAAAGACAAACTACTCAATTTGTGATTTTTCATGTAAACTTGCTTTCAGTATCTTGTTAGAAAGTAGAGAACACTGCTTATTATTCCAAACTTGAAAGAGACAGTTTCAATAGAAATTTTATTTAATGCATTTGGAAAGGGAAAAAAGGTAGTTCTAAAGAATAGGGAGAAGCTTTTACTGCTTTAGACTCAGTTAACTTATCTGAGAAATTATGGGCATTTAATATGAACTGGTGTATTTTCTGGACTTCTGCTTTTTCATTCTCTCAAAAGTGACCTGTAGTTATACAACTCCATCTTATGTTTGACACAACAAAACGTTTATTTTCCAAAAGGCAATAACATTCAGATGGGACTATTAGCAGTAGCCTGCCCTTAGGCTAGATTGGTCAATGGAAGTTTGCTCCAGTGATGATAATGCCAGTGATTTGTACTTAATTAGCTGAGCATATTATACATTGATTTAATCTTGAGAATTTTATGAGGGTTTTAATACCTTAATAACGGTGTCTGAAATACTTGCAAGGCTTGTGCTGAGATTCCAATTTTAGTGATGTTTTAAAAATCAGGCAAAAGCGTCCCATGTGAGTTTTGGTGTTTGCACTTCAGGTTCCCTGAAGTTTCTAAGCAACATATAGAGATCTGTGATACTTAGCAGTTACAACAATGGCATAGTGCATGCTAACAATTTGTATTTTGACCTTTCAATGCTTGTGCATACACTCCTAATACTGCAGATCTGGGCTGCCTTGTAGCCAGCTATTAAAGAAATCACCAGACCATTACAAAAGCATAAAGGAAGTGAAGGTCAAATCACTGGCAGTGAAAGCCAGCTTGCTGCAGTAATATAAAAGGTGATGCTGGCTGGAAGAGGTACACGTTGCTCTGTATATGAGGCACTGAAGAAAGCAAGGGGAGTCATACAGTTGAAAAGAAATAGTGATTTTTAAATCTACTGTTAGAACTTTGCTTTTGGCTATTAAAAATTGAATTAATGACGGCTTCTGCAGAAAGATCAGACTATTTTTCAGTCATTGAGTTTCATATCTCAATTTTAGCTTAATGATATATTTTTTGCACTCTCAACTCATATGTCTTTATTCCAATTCTACAACTTTTTGCTTATGGATTTATCTATATTCTGCTTAATGTTCATTTAGTTGCAACTGGAATTTTGGGTTGATTTTGTTTATGGATGTTGATAAGGAAATGTTCACTATGGAAAACCATGAATAAAAAGTTTCCAGATGTGCTCAGTTTTACACTTTGTTCTAGCCTAGGGGCTTTGCACAGGTGAGGATTAGTACTTCAGCAGAACAAGTTAAAAGCTTGAAGCTGAAGTTAATAGTTGTTTTACAGAAAACAGCAAACACTTTTTTTTTTTTTTCTGTTTAGCTCACTGGAAAGTTTCTATTGCCCCAAATAAATCTTTAATTTCTATTGTAAAAGATGAAATTAAGCACTCATTATTTTGAGCTTAGGTTTGAGTCCTGCAATGAGCTCTTTGTGCCTTTGTAATGGTGATGATAGAGGTCACATTTGAATATCCAGTGAGATGGAAGTGTTTGAAGTCATTACCACAACAGACTTTTTTTTTTTTCCTGAGAATGTTCAAGATGGAAAAGAAAGGATATTTTCTGTAAATTCACTTTTAAATTTCTCCAGATTAGTTTTATTAACACTTATTTGTTTGGCAACAAATGCTATATAGCATAAACAGATTTCAGTTTAATGTCTTAAAATCAGATTTAGTGTTTCACACTAAATTTGTATTTCATGGGTATTTGCTCACTCTCTTTTGAAGGCAGCATTTCTGATGGAGAGCACAGACTATATGAAATCTCTGCTCCTGAGATATGCAGATATATTTAGAAATGTCATCAGATCTGAAAGACTGGTCAAGACAGAAATCCTTACAGATGATAGCTCAGTCCTCTTGTTAACAAACTTTGTTCCCCCAGCCTGTATTTAAGAAGGAACCCGTAGTGGATTCTTTCTCAGGACAGTGGAAAAATATAACCAATCAGGCCTTGAGCTGTGTTTCTAACTATTGGTAGATACTGCCTGGCACATCAGAATTTGCTTCTGTAATCTCCTCAAGTATTCATTTAACATGTGAGGTCACCGCATATTTGGGATTGGACCAGGTCAAACCTTTAGTTGTGTATCACAGTCTTTTTGTGTTTGAATGCACTCTTATTAGGACTTTAGAAGTGTATCTGCAGCAGTGAAAGCTGAATGCACGCTGGACTGCATCGGTACAACTAATAGGCTAAATTTAGGGATCATTCCCCTCTTTTTGGCACTTCAGGTGCTGCAATTGGAGTGGGGCCCAGTTCTAGCCCTTGCCCCACTCCCACTCCAGTATAAGAAGGACACAGGCAAACCGGAGTATGTCCAGAGGATGGCCACAAAGATGGGCAGGATACTGAAGCATATGATGCACAAGGAGACACTGAAGAGACTTGAATTTGTTCAGCCTGAAGAAGAGGAAGCTAAGAGGAGAACAGAGCTAATTGCCGTCCTCAGCTGCTTAATGGGTCATTACAGCCAGATGGAGCCAGACTCTTAATGGACATGCACAGTGTAAGGACAAGAGGGAGCAGATAGATGTTGCAGCAAGGGAAATTTCAATTTGATGTGAGGTATAAACTCTTCATGGTACGGGTGGTCAAACACTGGAACAGTTGCCCAGAGTGACTGTTAATTTTCCTTCCTGGTGGATTTTCAAAACTTCCGTGGGCAATGCCTTGAGAAACCTAATATTACTTTGAAGTTGGCAGTGCTCTGCATTGAGGGATAAACTCTAACAACCTCAGGACATCTCTTCCAATCCTTGCTGTTCTAAGCTGATATATATTACTGACTTTATATGAAGGACTTCATTCAACAGTCTTGCCCAGATATGGATACATCCCCTTCCAATGGTTCCGCATTTTTTGTACACCCTTTGTGTTTCAAATTACCTCCTTCAGTTTGTTTTTAAAGTCAACTCCCCGCTCTGTTTAGATGCTTTTGAAATCTGATTCCTATATGAGAGCAAAGGAGAAAGGGGTGAAAAAATCAATTTAACCTTTAGTGTACCAGAGTGTCAGAGTATCTCTACAACTGTGCTGTCCTATCCTATATTTTTCCCATCTTTCTGTTGGTTCTTTGTTATATCATGCTCAGCTTGGATTTGTACCATTTATTTGTCCTTATGAGGCTCTGAGGTAATTGATGAAATCTCTTAAAATGAGCAAAGTGAAAGAAGAGATAGAAAAAAAAAAGACAGAAAGTAGAGGGATGGTGATAGATAGCCTGGGTAGTTTTGCCATTAATATATGTCTGAGATTTGACCCTGAGCTGAACTCCAATGACACTTGCATTGGCTTCAGAGGGGTTTTGGAGCAAGCAAGGTGTAAACTGTCTTCAGTTTTGTATTTCATAGCACTCTCATAGGTCATCACTTGCACAATTTTTGCTCATCACCTTTTTCCCCTCTTTGGTATTTTTCATAAAGATGCTACAATGTGATTAGGGGATGCAAGCTTCTTAACCTTGGCTGTGAGGAATATGACTCACTTTAACCTTCAACATCAAATACGAGAAAATGAGGAAAAAGGAGGAGAAAGTCATACGTATTTGCTCTTTATAAACCCATCTTCTGGTATTTTTTGGACTCATTTGGGATATTTGGACTCTCCACTTGCATACTGTGCATGTGAAATGTGTATCAGAAGTGTGCTAAAGCACATCCTCTTTATCACTATGTTTATGACTGCTCCTCTGAAAAGAAAGCATTTGTGTTCAGATCACCAAGAGAAACATTACCTCCTCTTTTTATTTCTTGAGTGGCTAATATTTTGCTTTTTATTGCTTCAGTTATTTTTGTTTTCCTATGAAAATATTTGATTGTTTGATATCACAATTTATTTTTTTTTCTGAAATCTCTTTTGGCTTGGTTAATGCATGTGTAATGTGTAAACTCCATATGGAGAAGGATCTGATGTGCAAGTACTATGAATAGGTTTTGGCATTGCTTTGAGCATGAACCTTATATTTTTATCTGGGGAAAATAATGGGCTCTTAGTTGTTGCTTTATGCATTTGGTTGGATGTCAGTTCATTCGCTCAAAAGGATGCAAAGTTTGATGCCAGGTTAGTTGATTTTCTTCTGCTTTAGGCTCATTTTATTTTAATAATGGCTATTCTGTGTTCTATTTTTATTTCAGGTTCTTTCAGTGTCTGCCCTCCTCAGGACTACTCATTTCCCCTGCCCTGTCTTTCCTCATATAGCCCAGCTTCTAGTCTTTCACAGGCAGCTGGGTATTTTTCCTACTGTATTTTTCCAGTTCTTCAAAACTTTACTAGCTATTTATTTTTCTTATCCCCAGGGCCCGATCCTGGGCAGTAAAAGGCCCTTTGTTATAAATACCAGTCAAATGGAAGTATACAAGAAAGCTGAAGTTGCAAATGCAAGGGAATCTCATCTTGAGAGAGGTCATAACAGTAAATGATCAACAGCGAGAGGCAGGCAGGCAGGCAGGCAACTGGGCTCTTACACTCAGCAAGAAGTGCTTGTAGAAATAGTTTCAATGGGAGAAATACATTTATTGGCTGTATCCACAACAGCTTTAAACAATTGTTGTTATTATGTTTTTCGGCATGTTCTGCATGATGAACTGACTGTTATTTTTCTGTGTAAATACTATTGTTCAGAAGAAGAAAACAGGTATCAAGATGGACATATATATATACATACACACACACAAATGTAAATGTGTGGTTTTCTTTTGGTTGAAATAATTTTTATTGCCTTTATGACTGTTCATGGAGATGGGCGCAAACAATATCTCTTCCTGTTGTGCTGTTTGTCAGCACTCAAAATAATGTAAGAGATACAGTGTTTTGGAGTAGTGCCATTTTGATTATTTTGCCACTTCATAGTTTCAAACAGAAGTTGTAAAAAGCACCTTAAATGCTTTGTGGATTTCACTTGGCTTACAAGGATTGCATGAATAGGGCTCCTACTGCAAAGGTGAACCAACAAAGCATCCTTGACTTACTTCATTCTTATGATGGTGACTGCTCCAGGTACCTCTAGTCAAATTTCTGTCTAAAAGGATGAGATGATATTTCAGCCAAGAAAATAATGCCACCCCAAAATCAGGCCAGTGGCATTCTTAAAAATATAAGATTCTACGAGAGTAAATCTTCTGTTCTACCAGGCAGTCAAAGGCCTTGGCTCATATACTGTGTTCAGAGTGAGGCGCTTATAACTTTAGGATGTGACTAAGTTGGAGAACAGCAAAGATGAGATGAGTATTACCAACCATGACTGTGAGAAAAAAGTGAAGAATTAAAGTGGGGGGGGGGGGGGAAAGAAAAGAAAAAAAAGAAAAGACTTAAGGAAATTTCAATGAGATATTATTATTATTATTTTTTCCTTAGTACATAAAAAATTTATTCTCCATCTGCATATGCAGGGTTTTATTCCCTGTTATCAGGGGTTTTAGAGAACACTTTAGAAAAAATTCTCTAGGAAAAATGGCCTTTCTGGAAAAAAAGGCTATTTGTTTTTTGTAGGTGTCTCTCAATGCCTTACCTACATGGGTGACTGAGCTTGGAGCAGGAGACCTACCTAGGATTTACTCTGGCATCAGTGTGGAACAAAGAGGATGATTGTGAATGGAGAATGTTGCTGGACACAATAAAATCTTGCCATTTATCCTACATGTCTGTCACACTGATGTTTTAGCAGATGATATTGTGCAATAATGAGATATCAACAGGAGGAAAAAACTACAGATAAAGCAAAAGATGTAGGAGAAAAAATCCCTACATGAGTAGAGACAATGGACATAATTCATAATACTGTCAGCTTTTATTGGCACTATTGTAGCCATGTTTAGATACAAATATTGGATTAAAATCCTTAATATTATTAGAAGTCTCACAGTTTAGCCCTAAATTATGCTTTGCTTTTCAGCTGCACTAATGTCAATATAATGCATGGCTACTCTATATCTCTTTGCGTGTTGCAGAGTTCTGTTTCATTGACATCAGTAAAATGATCTAAAGACACATTGATGACATAGTATGCTGATGAATTGATAAAACAGTTGTGTTTCTTGCCATTAGAACCAAAATATAAAGCACTACCTGCTTAATTTTGTCATTGGAACTTGATCTATTTTTTCATTGTTTTTAAAATTATTATTATTTTACATAAATGAATGGGGGAGGAAAGGCAAACTGAGAATTGTTTTCTGTGAGCCAAACCATATTTCTCTGTGAAATAAAAAATCATTTCCAGTTTTCCTCTGATGCATTGAACTCTGGATTCAAATGGACCTCCGCTGCACGCAGCGCGGGGGCTACCGGGGTGCATAGTGTATGGTAAAGTGTAGTTAAATGTTTAATACCATCCAGTATTTTCTTTAAACTGATTTAAAATATTACTGATATGTGGTGTCTTAGTCTTACTAGATTATATACCTTGCATGGGTATTTTGAATTGTAATTTATTTTTAATAGCTATTTTGTATATTTTATCTGACCCTTATATTATTTTCCTTATTGTACCTCTTTATAGTAGATTTTATTACACTTGCACCAACCATCCAAGAAAAGTATATACAAAGAAGGAAAGATGAACATGTCTAGCAGAATAATTCATTTTCATTCTAATTTAAAATGGAATGTTGAACTCAGCTTTTTTGAGAAAGAATGTTGGCATTTATATGTCTGGGTTTATTATTTTTAGTTCTTCTTATCATTTAGGTTAGACAAGAAAAACTATAAAAATGAAATAAGTTTCATAATATTTGGGGGAAAAAGAGATTGTGTCTTCATGATAAATTTGTTTCTTTGAAAGATCTTTCTTATGACCTATTTAGTCAGCAAGTTCTTGTATCTGGAAAGGTTATTTCTCTTGGCTAGACAATTTCAAAATGACAGAGTGAGATTAATAATATAAATACAGGTTTTCCTTGTTCTATTGATTTATTGGATCCTAAATCTCTGAACACTTGTCTATATTAGTCATTTTACTATTGAGATATATGACAAAGAAATCACTCAGGTGTGTGAGTGTTTGCAAGAAGGAGCATCTTTGTTAAGTGCAACTGATTAGCAATATACTATAAAGAAAATTCCTCCTGTGAAGGTATCATTATACTACTTTAGGTGGACCAGATATGTAGAGACATAATCCATCACTAGGAATTGTGCAAGGGAGAGGCTTAAAGGCAGGAAGGCCCTGCAGAGAGACCTCCACAAATTAGAGGACTGGGCAATCACCAACCATATGAAATTTGACAAGGAAAAGTGGCAGATTCTGCACCTGGGATGGGACAACCCTGAATGTTCATACAGAATGGGAAATGAGATGCTGGAAAGCAGTACCAGGAAAAGGGACCTGGGGGTCCTGATCAATGGGCAAGTTGAATATGAGTCAGCAGTGCCCTGGCAGCCAGGAGGGACAACCCTGTCCTGGGGGCATCAGGCAAAGCATCACCAACTGGTCAAGGGAGGGGATTGTCCCTCTCTGCTCTGCACTGTGGTGGCCTCACCTTGAATATTGTGTGCAGTTTTAGGCACCACAATATAAGAAATATATTAAGCTCTTAGAGAGTGTCCAAAGGAGGGCAACGAAGGGCCCTTGGTGAAGGGCCCTGAGGAGAAGCTGTATGAAGAGCAGCTGAGGTCACTTGGTCTGTTCAGCCTGGAGGAGACTGAGGGTAGACTTTATCACACTCTACAACTTCCTCATGAGGGGAGGAGGAGGGGCAGCCACTTTTCTCTGTGCTGACCAATAACAGGACCCAAGGGAATGGCCTAAAATTGTGTCCGGGGAAGTTTAGGTTGGATATCGGAAAAAGGTTCTTCACCCAGAGTTGGTTGGCTGCTGGAACAGGCTCCTCGGGGAAGTGGTCACAGCACCAAGCCTCACAGAGGTTAAGAAGTGTTTGGACAAGACTCTCAGGAACATGGTGTGACTCTTGGGGATGGGCCTGTGCAGGGCCAGCAGCTGAACTGTATGATCCTTGTGGGTCCCTTCCAACTCAGCATATTCTGTGAAATATCTTTGAAATGTGGTCATTTCTGTGCTCCTATTCCATCACAACATGTAGTATCTTAAGCACTTTTACTTTTGACATTTAATCCAGCACAGATGTAGAAAAGTCACTTGTCTGAGGCTGAGATTTCACATATAGCACTGCTATAATTGGTGGGAGACTTGGATCAGGGGACTGATCTTGCTAAGACTTAATTTATTAATTTATTTTTTTTTCTAAACAAATATGAATACCAAGTTGCATATGAGTGAATGTGAGGCATATGAGGCAATGTCTTCATTGCAAACAGGTAAAGTCCATGTTGGGCTATGCCAGGATGAGTAGGATGGGCAAGGTGAGGAGGTTTATTGTTTCTTTCTGGTGCTGGTGGGGCTGCACCTGTTATACTGTGTTCAGTGGCTGTGGCTCCCTGCTTCCGCAAGCACAGGGAGAAACTGGAGTGAGTCTAGCAGAGGGCCCTCTGGTCAGAGTAGTTGAAAGAGCTGGGCTTATTTAGTCTGTTAGGGTGAAGATCCATAGTGGGTTACAGCTATTTGAAGGAGAGTTGCAGACAGGATGGAGCTAGAGTCATTTTGGCAGTGCTGAGTGATGTAACAAGGAAGAATGGCCACAAACTGCAGCCTGAGATGTTCAAGTAGGGTCCAATAAGGCTGATGCAGCACTGGAGCAGGCTGCTTGTTGAGGTTGTGAAATCTCCATCCTTGGTGGCTTTCAGGACTTGACTATTAATCCACAGCTGAACTGAACTTTTGTTGGCAACAGCCCTGCTTTGCTCTCAGTGGGAGGCTGAGCTAGAGGTCACCTACAATGAACATTTCTCTTTTGCAGTGAATGTTATTATGAAGATGCAGTCTCAGACCTCTTACCACATAAAAAAATGAATGTGTTCTTAAAAAAAAAGTGATTTATTGATTTATCTCATGCTACATATGTTTCTAAGGCAGATTAGGTACCTGTTTCTTTCTGCTAATTGGTAAATTTTTTAAGACTACTTTAGATTTTGAACACTGATACTGAGACACTCAATCTTGAGTGAGATGCATCTAAGCCTAAAAAATGTAATTTCACTGGATGGAGTGGTAACTTTTTATACCGCTGTCATGTCCTTCATTGCTATCATTTCTCCCCAGAAATGAAATTTAAATAGAAAACTTTTAAATTAGTACAGGTGCTTAGTATTGAGCTGCTTTGCAGAAAGACCTTTTCTAATAAGATGCAGCAACTTCATTACAGAGAAAAGAAGTTAAAATGAGTGTCAAGTCATAGCTTCTTTACAGAATTTTAAGATTTATGTATTTCTGTATAATGTAAATGTACAAATAATTGAGTGCCATGTGTATGTTTTATGTGATTTTAGTTTTGGAAACTTAGGGCATGCAATCTCTTAGCAATAACCACAGAACATACGGATCTAAAGAGACTATATAGAGAAAAAATTATTTCTCTCTCACACACGGAGGCTTTGTGGAAATCAGAGCTCTGTACAACCTCCTTGTCATGTTGTTCACATGCCTAGTAGCAGCGGTTGTGTTTTTGTTTGTCACTCAATCTGTATGTGTCAAGCTCAACAAAAAGGGTATCTTGTCCTCCCCCACAGTGGCAAACTACAGTGGGGAAATCCTTAAACAGAGGCTTACTGGTGAATCATCCACATCCATAAAATCTGCTTACCAGTGTAGAAAGAGAGGTGCTGCTGTCGGTTTGAAATGATTCTCAGCCTCTGTAAGGCATACACTGATGAATTAAAACAACCCTCCCCCATGAACTCTCCCCAGGTATCCTGAGATAGGGGAAGAAACATCTGGGACCCAAAGAGATGGGACCTTAAAGAAACATCTGAAAGAATTCCAACAAAGCAGTGGTCTGGCAGAGATAGTGCTGACACTTCTCTAGCTTTTGTACAACTTTCTGGCACCAGTCGTAGCTGCAAGCCCTTATTTTTTGGGTAGACTATCTAGCCTGCTGCAGACTTGCAATATTGGCACTAATTCATGTTTATGACAAAAAAGAGAGCAGCTAGTAATTTGTACTCTTGAGTGGGGACTTTTGGAAGATGGTATTTTGAGCTGCAAAAAATGTCAGGCAGACTCTTTGGATTGTAACAAACCAGTGAAGCAGTTGTTAGCAGAACACAGACGATCAGAAAAAAGTCAGAAGTTCAGAAACCAAGTCTTGGCTTGTTCTTCCTTATCAATCAGGATAATAAACTTCACACAGGCAGGCAGGCAGCCCATCTCAGTAAAACATCAGAAAGTCTTTGAATTAAAAGTGAAAATAAGATCTTCTGAGTTGCTTCCTCTGCATCACCGGCTTGTGGCAAGTGCATTTTTTCAGCAGTAAAAGAAGCTGGCCTGAGTTACCAGAGACCAGGCTTTTTGTACTTTTCATTGGAGGTTTTCTCATGTCTGATGTTAGGGTGTTGTTTTCAGTTTATCAGATTTGCTGGAGCATTAGTGAGTCGTTATCAATACACTGTTCAGCTACAAGTTTCATGGTGCTGCACTGCATCGAATTTAATTCCTCTCAATCATACAACTTTATGCTGTTCTAGGAGTTGTGATCCACCTATCAGCAGCAGAGCTGCCTGGATAAGCTTATTTTTTCTCATTCTTTTCCCTCATGCACGCTACAGCCTCTAGCAGTAGTAAAACCACAATGATTAACATGTTTAAAATAAATGAAAGATGTAGGGTCAAGTGCCATTACAACAGTGGGCTGCTATGAGACAGCTTCTTATCTGTATGGAGAAAGTACTTCTAAATAACTGTCAGTGTCACAGCAGCGCTATAAAGGTCAATCTGTTCAGTGCATGTGTTTCATATTCTATTTTTCTGGTTTTTTTTGCCTTTGAGTCAAGATCACAGCTAAAGTCCAATCTTCTATTAGTTATTCAAGATGGAGATAATTTCAAAAAGCTTTTGTATTGGATTTTTATATACCAGGCGTGTTAAACGGGTTTCTGTAGTAATTGTATATAAAATTATATACATGCACATGTGTGTGTGTGAGCCTGCATATATATATATATATATATATATTTGCTTCAGCTGTTAGAGATGTCATTTTTCAGCTGAGTGTTAAAATGGAGATTTCAGAGATCTGTGATTTAAAATATACTGTGCTTTCTTGTTCTAGTAGGACTTTTACAAGTGTATCAGAATTATCTGCCAACATGATTACCTTCCCTGTGATTTCAATTGATTCGGGTATTTGGATTCTAAACAAGAGCTTTCTTCTACAGCTTGATACTAACTCCTGAAGCAGCTTGGTTTTAAGGGATACTTCAAAATATTTCCTCCATGTGTATATATATTTGTACATTATGCAAAATAATTTTTAAGACAGCCATCTCCAAACAGTAGTGTGTGGATAAAATAGTAATTGCACATTTAGAGATTGTCTGTTTGTTATGATGGAATTTTATTTCCTTCATTTCTATACTTGAATATTTTGCAGAGTATAACTGCATATTTACATGACTGTTTGACTTTTCTTGCCTGGGAGGACTTGGAATTCTTTTATGGGAAGGGAATATAACAACTCTGTCACTATTACTGTTTGCTACCTCCAAACATAAAATATTAGGAGGCTTAAACTTTTATTCGAGTGACTGTTGTCATTGCAGTATGGTATATATGAAAATACAAAAAAGTCATGTGGAAGCAAAACGTCCTGATACATGAAGGCATTCAGCTGCAGTTTCTGGAGGTGATAATTATATAAATGTAACTAAACCTTTATATAGTTCTGTTTTAAAATTCTTCCTGCAGAAGCTCTTTTTTGAAGATTATTTTGCAACCGTTAAGAAATGTGTGCTGAAAATAGAATTGCATTTTTCATGCTAACTTTGAGTTCTCTGAGTTTTGTTATATTTGGATATAATTGTGACATCTTAAAATAAAGAAATTATAATTTTCTTTTTTTTTTTGCAGAGTCACAGTGTACACTCTGTGGGGAGCCTGAAGGTGAGTGTGTTTTCACACTAATGTTTTTCAAAGCAGCTAGAGGTGAACACTTGACTCAACACGCATGTACAATAGATTGGAAATATTTTGTGAATAATGAAAAACAAGGAAAGACATTCTTCCCATGGTTAGACACGAAAAATGAATTGAATTAAGCTGAGAAAAGCACAGTACATGCTCCAGGCAGGAAATACCTTAAAGGACAAATATTCTATTAGAGTAAAAATTGAAATATTTATTTCTTATTCTTTTGAGTGTTTGTCAAATTAATTTTGGGGTACGAGAGAGTGCAAAGACACTTTTAAGGACATCAATTTGAGGATGGAAAACAAAGATAATGGACATAAAAGGAAAATGAAAAAATGTTTTTAGATTTGATATTACATTTACAGAGAGGCTAACACATTTCAGCAGGTGAAGTAAATTAATACTACTTCTGAAATTAAGATAATTAAGCAATAACTTATGCAGTACAAATATATGCCCACATGACAGTATTTGGTGATTTGTTTTGTTTGGTTTTTTTCCCAAGTGACTAATTAAATGCCAAGGTGATACCCACAATTTACCTAAATGAACGCTGAAGCAATGAGATTCCGATTTTTAAAGCAGCCTATTTTTGAGGAAAATATCTCTAATTTATTTATTAATTAACATTGGTGCTGTTATAAAGAAAAGGTTGAAAGGCTGACCTTAGTTTCAAATCAACCTGGAGTCTTTCTAAGAAACAGAGTTCAAAATAGCAAATGTAAATGCTGGAGCAAAGTATATTAACTAAAAAATAAAATTATAGATGCTAGGCTGTTCCCAAACACACTCAGTTTTATATCTTGAATAATTTCTGAAAAAAAAAATTAAGCTTCTAATGTTTTATAAATTTAGGAGAGATGAGTTATTAGGAGAGGAAGCCTGGAAGTGGAAGGCTTTGAGACCTTGCATCTAATGAAATAACGCAGTAAATTAAATATTAATTATCTGCTTCTCCCTTGTTATCTACTGAGAAATAATTGGTTTAGACAAATTTTTTTACTGCATTCTGATTTAGAAATTTGTTTGACTGCATTCCTTTAATAAACAGTCACTTCCTGATTTTTTTCATTTTCTTTGTCCTTTATGTGATAAATTTATAATAGCACAAATACATATATGAAAAGGAAAAATAAGATAGATGTTTGTTTGCCTTTCATGACAATCTTTCCTGCTAAGATTGTCCAGTGTTAAAGTTATTCATTGAATTAGTTCTGGTTTATTACGTGCTGTGCCTCCTTTCTTTTTTTTATTACTGCTCTTTCATACCTGTTCAGCTTTGCAAAAACTAATAAATGTAAGTGGACTTTGTAGAAAGGGAATTCCAAAAAAAAAAGAGGGGCAATAAATTTTTTTAACATTTGTATTAATGAAAACTCGCAATCATATGATAAATATATATTGCTGTAGGAAAAGACCTCAAGAACATAACATTCAGTTTATAACTATTTTGAAATGAACTTTCCCAGGAGTGAATGTCTCATGGATCACCAGTCTCTCCTCTCAAACACAGTATTACTGGAATGCTAATTAAGTAATGATCTGCCTCAATTTTAAAAATATTGACGTAAATATCATAGTGAATTTTTTTCCTTGCCAGATTAGCTTAAGTTCTGATCTAACACTGAACATTTACAGAAGTTTTGGATGTGATGAAGAAGCAGTTTCTCTATAGATATGGCTTTAGTTTTTAGAAGGCCATTGTAAGAGAAACCTCACATCTCTGTTGTATAAACAAAAAAAACCAAAAAAAGAAACCTCAAAAAATATGATTTTCCTCTGCAACATTTTATAAATTTTCTATGGTTTCATATTAGTCTAAGACAAGGGAAGAACTAAAAAATCAAGTTTTTGCGGTGTTCTGTGTGGAATTTCTGACTTCTCTGTAGCCTTCTTCAGAAGTTTTACATTGTGTAGTTTGCATTTTTTGTATCTGAGGAAAGTTCAGAGAATATCAGTTAATGTTAGATACTGTTTGCCTCCTTTTTTCCTTTCTCCTTTTCAGAAACAAAATCAAAGTTCACTCAGTACATTAATGTACTTTAGTATATTAAGATGAATTTGCAAAATTGTAGGACAGACACGCCACAGTGTAGACCTCCTGTATTAATTTTCAAAGTGGAGAGACTCATTCAAGAGCAGAGACTCAATCAAGAAATAGTAGATGTGAGGAAATCTCCCTGGCTTGGGAGAGAAGACAATGCTTCACGTCTTACCTTTTCTGAGTTCCTCTACCATTTCTTGAAAAAACCTGCAGGCAGCTAGGGTTGAGTTTCTGATCATCTTCTGCCTTCTGTAAGAGAGATGGCAGAATGGAAGTGTTTTGCAAGCCACATATTCTGATTATCAAATTGGTCTTCTGCAGTCTCACTGTTCTTATTATGGTTCATCCTTTCTCTGACCATCGCTCCCCCTTCAAAACCAGCAGTTTTGTTCTGGATTATTAGTATATCGAAGTGTAATTAGCAAATGACTGTGTAAAACAGAGCTCTTCACTTGGGGCCCTTTGATAAGTTTTTAGCAGTAGATGCTGCTCTGTAGGAAGCAAATGCGTTTATTTGCATATGTGATATTGCGCAGGTATGGGTAATGTGGGTCCATATTTTATAAAGTGAAAAATACCAGATTTGGAAGTGAGTATGAGTAGGAGGGTACAGATTTCTCGTTTCAGTGTTTTTCCTGGGGAACTTGTGGTTCCACAGGCAATGTGTCATGTATCTTCCTTTGCATCCCATCTAAAGAGAATGATGGATAATACTGAAGTCTCTGTTTGAGAATAAGTCTTTTGTATAAGCTGTTTCAAAAATCATGGGTCTGTTCTGTTATTGCAAAGCATGTTAGCCACCATTCCTGTCAGTGTGGGATGTTTGAAGACCACGAGGCCTATTTTATACTGGGAGGAAACTAAAGTTGCAGAATCCCATTAGTGTGGCTACTTCAAGCTGATCCCTCTTCTGGAAATACAAGAGCAGCAATGATGTGTTTTCAGACAGGTGACAACAGCCGCCTTTGCAGAAGTGATCTGCAGTTGACAGATTGTGTTGTCCTGGTAAACATCGTAGGGTTGTTCTTCTTTGCCTTATTCCTGCTCAGATTTTAAGTGAGGACAGCATGTTTATAGAAGTGTCTAGCTCAGTCTTTGTGACAGCCAAAGTACTCTTTTAGAAAGACTGGAGGAGTCATGAGAAGTTTCAGTTATCGCCATTAATCCTCTAGCAGATGTTTCTGTTCTTTCTAAATCTTTGTATCTATTCAAAGGTTTTGAAAGGATTATATTATCAAATATAATTTTTTATGTTACCAAAGCAGAAAACAAGTCATTTTGATGGCAGCTAAGACTTCAGTAGACTATTCTGTTTTCTCAAAGCCTATGCAAAGGGAAGCTTTTCTTCCAGGCATTTTTAATATCCTTCACAACTCCAGAAGTGATTTACTCTTTCTATAATTTCTCAAGGTAGCTCAGATTCTTCCTCAGTGTCTCAGATCTCTTTTGGGCTGTGGTATGCACCAACAGTTTGAATTAAGATACCCATTATTTTTTGCCAGTAACTGGCACAAGAAGTGGTTGGTGGGTTCAAGCTTGTAGTAGCAAACTTAGAATAGTGACTCTCCAATAAGTAGTAAAATAAATGTGAGACCTATTTCTTAATATATCTCACATTGCACATTGGGTTTTTTTTTTCCAAACTTGTTATTTTGTTAAGTTAAACAGCTAGTAGTTCATACAGCCAATGCATAGATACTGCATGAGTCCAAGTGTCAAAAGATTGAGAAAGTTCTGACAATTGTATTTTATCTGACAAATCCAACTGTCAGAAGATTAAGATTTAGATTTTCAAGCTAAGATGCAAAAATAATTTTGTATAAAATTATTATATGTAAGTAAATTTGTGTAAAATTTTAACAAAGTTACAAGAATGCTAGATAATGTCACTCATTTACCCATACAGAAGTTTATGCCAATTAATTGTAGAAGGGATTTTAATATGATTAATAGTGGAGGATGGGTTTAATTTTTTTTTAATTTTATTTTCATTTATGAAAAAGAAGTTTTAAATGCTCTGCAAGAAAAACAAATTGTACAATTTAATTGTTTGCTCACAGGATGCATAAAGTAGAATTTGGGAAATATAAGAAATATAAATAAATAATTTACAGTAACAACAAAAAGCTCATATTTTCCTTGATGAAAAATAATGCCTTTTTCAGCTATGTCAGTGTTGGAGTGGTGTATTTATTTCATGTACTATCAGCTTTGCCACCCTCTGTGCTCTGTTTAATACTAGGGTGTTGGAGTTTGTGGGGGAAATAAACCTGGGTTTTTGCTTTGTTTTGTTGGTCTGTTTTATTTTTGTTTTATTTTTATTTTTTGTGGGTTTTTTAATAAAGAATCTGGAGAGTAGGTAGTTCAGAAAAAAATACCTTAAGCTTGGCAATATGTCTTAATATTGATGATGTTCCATCTGTGTAGTTCTGGCTCTGAATATAAACATTTCCCAGGGTATCTAGTGGAAAACTATTACAGGCATATTAATAACTCCAGAGAATTTTCCTAATCTTCATTTTACTAATCTTAACATTTAGTAATCCACACTGAGAACTGACAGTTTTTCCACTGTTAGCAATGACTTTCAAGAGTCCTGTAGTCTTAATTTTTATACTTCTGCTGTATTTACTAGATCGACAATTATCAGTAATAAAATTAAAATTGTCTAAGGAAGCAAAGTACATTTCTAAACACATAATCCTGAAATTTTTAAGGAAACAATAACAGATCATAAAATCTACTTTGTCTAATTTTAATATTTCTCCTTTTCTTGCTGATTATTTAGAAAAATAAATCACAGTTGCTTCTTCAAATATAAAGTTTGTTATTCTGTATATATATCACTGAAATGCTTAAATAGACTATGGTTCCTGCTATCAACATAATAATAATTTGTAATTATTTCTTGAAGTGATTGACATAATGCTGACTATTCAGTTATGTATGAAAAATTTTATGTAAATACTGGTCAAGGTCTTTGATCTTTCTGCTTTGATCTATTTGTACACCAATACATTGTATTTCAGGAACACTCACATCCATGTGCCTGTGTGAACTTCCTTGCTAGCATTTAAATAACAGGTTATGGTAGAATTACTGGTAGTATGAACCTTCCTCCTGATCTAAGTGTCATTAATGAACTTAATTTTTAACAATTTAGCTACTGCTCTCAAAGTGAAGTGATTTGATATTTCATCTTCATGAAAATGTTTTCAAGTTTCATAGAAATATATGCTATCATTCGCCATTGTGTAATCTGTAAATATTGAACTTTTTTTTACAAAAATATGTAATTCAGGTACACTACATGTTTTTAAAAATTATGTACAAAATTTGGAGATTGCATGAACCTAAATATCTTTAAATTTCTCTCCAGGCTAACATGTGGGATTCTACTCATTAATTTCTTTAAGATACCAACTTATAGTATATTCACAATGTGCATTATTCTTGAACTGTGCTGAGTTTTAAATAAAGTGAAGAGTTGAGATGTGTATCCTGATTTTTAGGAAAGAGTTACAGTATTTTTTTATTCAAATTATATTGAACTGTATCTTCATGTTGCCTCCTTTTGGGCAGAGAGCAAAAGTTGTCTACAGTATTTCTGCTAAAGATTTTGTTGCTGAGAAAACTCTCAGTGTCTAGTCATACTTGAAATATTTGAAGGTTCAGTTTTGAACTCATCTATAGTTTATATTTGTATAGTTTGCAAATTTATATATGATATGAGTAAAATGAATACTTTTGTCTGTAACTAGTAATAAAGCTGCCCATTTTATGTAGTTGTACTGAATAGAGAATGGTATGTTTAAAGGGCTAGGACCTATGTAAGCTGAGGGTGAGGTATGGTGATACTAATTTAGGTATGTTTCTTTTACAGAATATCTTGTGATAATTTAAGGTAAAAGTCTTTAAAGAAAAAATTGCATTTTATTTTAAGAAAATATTTTTTTAAAAACATGTTTTCCAGGCCTTCACCTGTCATTTATATTTTGAATAAATTAAGTAAATTCTTCAGCTGTTTTTATTTCTCATATGTTTAGGAAACAGCTGTACTCAAAACTACATTGTTATTCTTGTTTTTTTCATTTACTGATCCGCTCTTGTGACTTGTGCAAACCAAAAAACAAACAAACAAAAAAACCTAATTTAATTTGAACAAACAGGATGTAATCCCAAATGCAGAAGCTATTCTTTGTACATTCATTTTACATTGTTATGATTAAAAAAACCAAACAAACAAAACCAAAGACAAGGACCGTTTCATCTCTTTCGTTTCAATATAAATAAATAAATTAAAAGCCAGTTTGACTCTGAGATCAGTTGGTTAGAGCCTGGTGCCGGTAATGCCAAGGTTGTGGGGTTGGTCTCTGTGGGGACCACTCACTTAAGGGTTGGACTTGATGATCCTTGCGGGTCCCTTCCAACTCAGAATATCCTGTGATTTCAGGGAATGAGGGAAGAAGAGTTGGCCTCAGAGGCTGTAATCAGAACACACTTAATGTTTCACGCAGCATCAGAAATGTGAATATTTCCTTTGCCAGTAGTGAATGAAGGTGCACATGTAATTTAGTCCTTCAGGGGACTAAATAGTCCTCAGGACTTCAGTATTTGCTGGAGCAGAGAGCAATGTAAGTAAGGTCAGTGTAGCCTAGAAGATCCTATTTTAAATTAACCTTTGCATAGAAGTAGATATGAATAAATACACAATTCTTTCTTCCATTTTTCTTCTTTTGCTAACTGTTTAGCACATTTTCATATTCAATTAAATGTCCTGTTTTGAATAGTTCATATATGTCAGATTTGTCTGCTAAATGTTAATTTCTGCAGGAGCACCCTTCTCTTAAAGATATTATTTTAGAAGTATGTATCATAAATGAAACCATTTCTTTTATAATATGAGCTGTCTGTGCTTTCCCTTAGCTTCTAATTTTCATGCTCTGCAGTGCTTAGGGTTTATGTATTCATTCAACTGTAATACTGCTTTGTATGTATATAAAGCAGATCTCTTTATGTTTAACAGTAATGTCTCCAGAATATTGCCTACGGCTTCTAGCGTACTTTATGTTTTAGAAACATACTTCTTCACCTTTGTAGGATAAGAAACATCATGGATTCCTACCAAAACATACAGATTTATTTAAAAAAACAAAAAAAGTTACATTTCAACATTCATTCCTTATTTAATTTACTATGGATTTGAGCCAGCAAAGCTGAAATGGCTGGTCTTATGGGTCAGTTTTAAGTTCTGCAGTGTATAGCTTGAGGTGGACAGTTTGCAGGCTTGATTTGACTTTCACCATATCACTTCCTGGACCTGTCCCTTAGTCCCAGGCTCAGAACAGACTCAGATGGTCAGTCTGGCCTCTGCTAACACCTGCTTATAAGGAAACCTAGACCTGCCTTAGCTTGCAGCTCTAAATCTAACAGGAGCCATGTGTCACTGTCAGTATCTGTCTGCTTCTAGGAAAAGGTGAAACTAATTCTAGATGTAAAGCTGAACACCAGGGAGATGCAAAATGCTGTACAGCATCACCATATCTTCCGTATGCAAGGTTAAGTTATTGCTTCTTGATCAGCGTTTAACTCTTCTGCGTAGAGAGAGAGTTTTAAGAAAATCTGTTGTAAGGTTTGGGAAGCACAGCTGTAACAGAAAGCAAAGAAAACCTTCCTTTCTTATCACCACACACCGCGACCTTCAAGACTGAATATTTCCAATCCATCTTCTGAAACCCATGCACAGATAAATTACATGATTATTATTGCACACATGTACACATTTCATTCTGACTGAGCAAAACATGAATGATTTTTACTTCTATTCTAGATCATCAATCTGAAAAGGTTAAGAAACAATGCAATAGCAAAAGGAATGCTTTTTTGAAGCCAAAAGCTGCATTAATTAAAATAGATTTCCATACAGGAGGAACACTGACTTCTCCTAGAGTGTGCATTTGCATAAATCTTAGATAACTTCTGGCAACGTTCACCTCAACAATTTATGAAAATCCTGAGCTCTTTGTGCAGAGCTACAACCAGTATTAGTGGAAATATTATGTAGAAAAAGAGCTAGGACTTTCACGGCAAAGAACTTCAAGCAGAATGCTTTAAATTTCTATACCTGCTGATTATTTTCCATCCTCTATCATCACAATTTTAGTCACTGGAATCTTCACATACCTTATAAAACATTAAAGCCGACATTTTTCTGTAATAATATGTGATAAAGAAATAACTTTGAATATGTAGTTGGAAATATTTTTTTCATATCTGCTGACTGACCATGAAAATGAAAAGTACGATGGCAGCAACTGTGTTAATAGCAATTAGCTTGTGCAGTTTAGCAAGCTCTTCAGTGCTGATCTCTGAAAAATATATTTCAGAAAAATCTTGACATGTTATTATTCCAGTCACTTGAAGAATTGACTTTAAGGTGCATAAAGAGGCAGAATGTGCCACAGTGTCGTTCTTACCCCAGAGCTAGTTTGCCAGGTTTTAACTGCATACAATGTAACAGAAACTTGGGTTAGTATGTTCTTTTCCCATAGCTTATTTTCTCAGTGGTACAAGTGGAGTACCACTGTATGCCTCAGCATGCTTAGCAAAAAGAGTAGAGTAAGCTGTTATTTTGATGCTACACAAGGGTCATAGCTCAGTCTTTATTTGTTTTACTTAAGGTACCTCATGAAAAGATAATGAAACAAATGTATTCTACCAGATATAGGGCTTCGTACATGGTCCAACTAGTTGCTTGGAAGAAAAAGAGTTAATAATTTTCTTCACTGTTTGGAATGGACTCATTGTTTAATTAGAAACTTTGAATGTTGAACTTGTTTTCAATAATGTCCATTATTAGCCTTCTTTATGAGATGGACTAATTATTAAAACATGGAAATTATTTCTCTTTCAGCATATGTGGAGACAGTAACCTCTTGGAGGTTTTAGCATATGTTAAATTTTCATTATGCCCATTACATTTCTTGTTTGTCAACTATATCATGACAGTGTCCTTTTTAAGAACTAAATGTCTATGCAAATCAGATGTTCTGAAAAGAAACTTCTAAAAGTGTTCAGATAATTCCATCTCTTTGTGCTTTAACAAGAGGATCCAAAACTAGTGATGGAACAACATTCCTTTTGTAGATTATTGTAAGTTATGGATTTAATGAACTAAATAAGTCTTTAAGTTAATACCATGAGTGGCACCATGGAGATTTTATTTTCACCTTTTCCTCAGTAACCTTCAGTTCATCATATTGATATAGAAGAAAATTAATTCCCTTACTGATGGAGAACATGTGGGTGTTTTCTTACTGCCTTTGTTCTCCTTTGTATTTACTCTATATAAACTACTTTAAAAATAATTTTGTGCTAGACATAGTGATTTTCACTTTTCTGGTGTTGAAGCACCTAATTAAGTGATTGTTTAACCACTGCAATATTTGCCTTGTATCACAGAAACAACAGGGATATTTCTGAAGCTAAGCCAAAATATTCTTCTTTATTTGACCTATGTTAGCAGGCTAGACACTTTATGATCCATTCAGTTCAAATTCTGGCCTTTTCTTCTGCTAGCTAAATCTAACTCTAATATCATAAGGTTTACATATGTGCTATGTTTTCTAGCTAGCCAGTTGCTGAGAGTTTAAACCCAGCATGGGAAAGGGTTACTTGGAATGATTTATTTCATGTTGTAAAAGCACTCAGATAAAAGAACATGTTATGACTGTCTCTGTTATGAGAAATTCTTTGGAGCCATCAGTATGTAATTTAGGAATTGTGCTAGATAACAAAGGTTCTCTGCCTGAAAAGGTTGAGTCTGAGTGCACTTTGTTTTAAATATGGGGCTTTTTTATGCTCTCTGTATGAATGTCTTCGTATTCATATAAAATCTAAAAAAGGTAACAGGAAAAATTCTTGCTTTAGACAGAAGACTATCAGTGTAGGGTTTCTAAGTTTCAACAACCATAAATATAATTGCAGCTCCCACAAGACATATAGCCAAGGGCAAACTCAGCTTTCAAGGCTGAATTCTGGATATTTGGTAAATAAACGACAGATTCACTGACTGATGGAGGATTTCAGGTAGCCAAGAGATCAAATTCCACTTAACAAAGGAGAGGCCAGTGTTGTGGAAGAGAAGTTTTCAATGATGAAGCTTACACAAGAACAGAATTGGAAAAACATAAAGAGGATAGTGATAGTCAAGAGCAGCAAGGAACAAAAGAAGTTTGTTATTTTTATGACACAGTGTAGCTGCTTTTCTTGTGGTGGATCATGACTTAAGTCACAATAAGCTAAATGTGATTTATTTGCAGAATCTTTATAAATCTAATTTCTTCGTTAGCGTTCAATGTCTTTAACCTTGAAAAGGTGAACTCAGATTACCCGTAACCTGAAAGGAGACAGACACATTTATGATCCCCCAAACTGATATAGCTGAGCTTCAAGTTCTCATTCTGTGACAAGAGAGTAGAGAGACCATGGAAGGAGATTAACCACACCCATTTCTCTTAATGGGATGCAGCAGCATCCAGCACAAAAGATCAGCTATGGATGTCATGGAAGATGTAACAGAAGAGGGACCAAGTCCAGCATCATCTTTGGAATTCTTGCTCTATTCCATTGATGCAGGGGTTTTTTTTCCAGTCTCATAGCCTCCAAAGGATGATGGATTTAATGCCTACAGTGAATTTGGTCCCATTTTAGCATTTTAATATGTCTGTGGAAAACATTTGTACTCTTCTAAACTACACAGTACCTTTCTGCCATAAGTATTTCAAAGTAGCAAGCTCGGGATTTGATTTATGCGAATGACTAGGCAATGCAAACTGAAGTGATTAATGTGTTTGAAATGGGACAGTTACAGAAATTTTACCCTAAGTTTCTTCTACAAGACAGATGAGGTTGAAAACTTTGTGCCTGCTGTTCTCTATTCCTAACATTATCTTTTAGAAAGATCAGCCTCTGAATATGATGACATATAAAGACTTGTGCAAGATATTTTAACTAGACATTGACAAATCAATCATTCCAACTCACAGGGGAAAGAAATAGGCAATTTGTTACTGTCTCCAAGAATGATGGAGATAACAGGCAGAAGAGCTGGAGAAGAATCCTAAGTGCAACACTGATAGAAGCAGAAACAAAATCAACCCTAGCTGACTGTGTGGTTGGCTACTATTCCTGCTGACTGATTGCAAAGTATTGCAATCAAAGTACACTTGCTGTTTGAGTCTAAATAACTTTCATCCTGTTGCAAACCTATGTTACCCTCACAACTAAAAATGAGATTACCCATTAACATCTAATGAATTCCATTTACAGTTAAAACTTCGGAAACAAACAACTCTAGAGATATAAATTTCACATTAGAATTAAAAAGAATAATGTTCCATATCATATTCTGGGACACTGCTGCAGATCCATTATTAAATAATAGATAATATTAAATAATACGTTATTGTAGCTAAAAAAAAATCACAGTCACTCTATATGGTTTTCAGTATATCATTTTTGTCAGAGGGTATTTTTTGCAGAAAAACCTTTTGCCAGAGAATCAAGTGGTTCCAGCTGAGAATTAGAAAAAAAGCCCAAATCAACATTTGAATGACTTTTAAGGCTTAAAAGCTGTAGTAGTAAGCAGTGCAATTAAACCCTGCATTTTATTTCTGAAAGGAGTGTAGGAATCCCAGTTAAGGACTTTTTTTGTTGGTTTATATACTGTTTATTAACAAGAGTTCTTTCATTTTATTATTTTTTTTTAATTCAGTAAGATATCAGTGTCCTATTTTAAGCTGCTGCGAATCAGCGGTCATTCAATGGGCACCTAAGTGACTACAGTAATAGAAGGCTCTGAGGCAGAATCTAACACATATAGATAGTTTTAAATAGAATCATAGAAGCACAGAATCCTTTGTGTTGGAAGGGACCTTAAAGATCATCTTGTTCCAACTCCCACCATGGACAGAGACACCTTCCACTAGACCACGTTGCTCAAAGCCCCATCCAACCTGACTTGAACACTCTCAGGGATGGGGCATTCACAACTGCTCTGGGCAACCTAATCAAGTGCCTCACCACCCTTACAGTGAAGAATTTCTTCCTTATATCTGAATCTCTCCTCTTTCAGTTTAGTAAATACATAAGTATGCTTTTTATATAGTGACTGGTTGGTTACTAAATTTTAAATTTCCGATAACATCTAGTATGTTTTGATTGAGTTTACAGAGACCTGCTTAATAAGCTACATCAAATGTTCAGTGAAGCCAAAAGAAATTTATGAAGTGAAAGTGACACTGTTTAGCAGAAGCAACATTAAATGTAATCTGTAGAAATGAATGATAATTGTTTTCAGCTAAAATGTGGGAACACAGCAGAGCAATTCCAAGAAATGCCAGGATAATCCTCTCTTACTGGCTTAGAAAGAGATAAATGCATTGTAAATATTCACAGCTTTGATGTTCTCTTCAACTCACCAATTCCTTACGGAACATTTTTCACTCTGTGGTAAACATCTCTCCTGTTTCACCCTGAATTTAGAGCACTAACTCCCCACCATTCTTCTTTCTGTTTCCTTGCAGCATAGTGTATCATACTGCATCTACTGTTAAAATATGCACAGTAGAGGATTTTGTTTCTTGTTTGAACAGGGAATACATTGATTAATAAATGCTGCATAATTTATTGAAAAAGTAATTGCTTATACAGTGGTAAGTTAGCTATACTGAAATTTTGGCAAGCTTTTTTCTGGCTGTAATTTCTGGTGGAATAACATTGATACAGTGGCTCTCCTTGGGAGAAGTGACTGTAATAAATACTGATTTTAAAGAGGTGGTCTGAAATTTTAGCTTGAGGTTAATTTTAAAAGAAAAGGTCAGACCTGTTGAAAAGAAAACATCTCTTGGAATTGTAGGGATTCATATGACAGTGTGCTCACTAATGTTTTGTAAAATAAATATACTTCATAGCTGATTGACAAGCTCTCCTTCAGAAGATATGATATACCCTTCAGTCCCTATTCCACTTAGTTCAGAACAGGAACACTGAAACTGAGTCTGTTTTCCAGCTTGATCTGGTCTGGATTTATAGTCTAATGTAGAACAGGTCTCCAGTGGCCTGTGTAATCATTCTTTGAAATAGTAGATGGTTGTTTATCCATAATGGTACAAGAGAAATAGACAAACACATTAACCAAAAGTGGAAGCAAAATTCAGTCACCTCTCCTGGTTCTGTTTTTAAGGACTAAAAATGAAACAAAGGAAGTGCATAGAGACAACAGCTCTATTCACTGTATAATTGCATCTGCATAACTTTAATTTGTTTGGTATTTCCTATGATTTACATTTTCACCGTTTAAGAAATGATACTGTGGGTATTCAGATCTAAAGCATGGCCTCTTGGTATATATCCCAACACGTTTAATAGACATTTGTAGAAACATCACATTTTGAAGAGACCATGCACTGGATTACTAGGCTTAAAATCCAACTTTTTACAGTGTTAATTTTACTGAAAATTATTTGGAACACTAAAAGGAGAAGCTTGCTATGCTAGCTGCCAGTAGGTTTCTTGATGAAGTTCATGATGCTGACATCAGTCTGTCTGTTTTGAATTCACTGAAGGGACTGAGCATACAGCCCTGAATGAAGCAATGGTATTGCTGGCTTCTGGACAGCAGCCTCACTAACCTTGCTCAGTCCTACCTTGATCAGCTCCCAAGGGTTGATTTCAAACTGAGTTAAAACAAGTACCGTCTTCAATGGCTGACTAATCCAAGTCTAGCGACTTAATGTGTGATTTTTATGTTTTTATTATATATGAGAAACAAAAAGATAAAATAATACTCTTTTTTCAACTTGCTTTGTTTACCCTCAAGTCAGTTTGTGTCTCTTGACATTTTACTGCACTGAGTCATGAAACAACCTTGATCCTCAAAACACATCTGGATGTTTACATCAGGTAACAAAGGCAAGCTCAAAGGCAGTTCTCTGAGTGCATATCAAAGCTTCACTGAGTCGGCTGTTTTTCCGTTTAGTTTTTAAATGAGAAAAAAATAGTGTTCATGCAAAAAAATAATTTTTTAAATTAAGCATATAGCAGGAATTAAACATAACCCTGAAACACAACATAATCCTGAAACACAACATCTCAATTTCTTAGGTAAGCTTGATATCCAAATCCATTCTGTCCTTTGTCTCTTTTCTCAAACTGGTGCACAAGACAAGACTGGCTAAACTGATCTACTCTCTTCCCACTGTACTTTCCTTTTTTGTCCTATTTCTATCCAGTAGACTTTGTAAAAGTCTAAATCAAACAATTGAGTGCTAGCATTTATGATTTGTTTGATTACTAACTTTCTTTTTTCCAGAGCTGCATACTTAAGGTATAAGATAGGTGGATGAAATCCCTTGTAGGTTCAATTACTTGGGTGTGTGAAGATGAATGAAAACTGCTGCAGCTCTCAGAAGATCTGCAACAGAATGGCAATTGTTTGATCAACTGTGGCATCCTTATTAATGCTCTGGTGAGAATGGAGCCTTTTGGTAGTTACAGAATTCAGGCATGTCAGAGCTTTAGCTGTTCCCAACGCATAGTAATGTTGCAAGGATGGAAGGAGAGCTCACTTGCAAAACTGGAGCTGCTGTGCCCTGTCTGGTATGCATATAACCCTTAATAAATATTTCAGTAGCTGAGGATAAGCAAACTACCTATTGGTGCCCTTGCTAGAAGAAGGTGAAGAAGATGAAATAATCTATTCTTGAAGAAAATTCAGAACTGGAGACGTTATTTAAAAAGTAATTAAAAAAAAAACAAAACAAAACAAAAAAACAAACCACAAAACAACAGTCCCAAAAGCAAAAAGACCCAAACCAAACAGAAAAAAACCCCCACCAAAAATAACGTCTAGAAGAAGAAGGTGCCATAGCAGAAGCAAAAATATTGCTGATACAGGATTATGTAGAAGCTAGCCTTGTGAGTTAGCCAAAGGGTCAATGTCATAAGACACTTATACATTCTAGTATTGACCTTTTGGGCCATGAGGACACTGACAAATCTTCCACAGAATCTCAGGAGACATTCTGAAGTACACAGTTTCCAGGCCTTGGACCAAGAGCAATGTATGCACTTTTACATAAAAAATTCAGCTGTGAAATCACTGGTCAACCATCAACATAAGAGAGGTTAATACATTATTTGTTTAGTTGTCTGCTCAGCTGTGCAATTGAGCACATGCTTTGTGTTAAGCAGTCAAGTTTAAATATTTCATTATATGTCAATAATAATCACCTTAAGCCTATGCTGACATTTTTTGTTAAGTATATCTGTTTGACAGCTGTGGAAAAAGAGAAGTTATTTGTTTTGTAGATCAATAGGGCTGCCCCACCTACCATTGAATTCCTGTTGAAAACTGAGCATCATCTAGGCTCATAATTATGAAGTCAGCCTTAATTGTCAAGAATGTAAAGGTGAATACTACAATGAAGCAGTGTTGAATGGCATGAAAAAAGGGGGTTAAGGGCTATATATTGAGAATTTCAAGGGTGTATGTATGCATTTCTGCTGTTCTGCACTTGCATACTCAAGTGACCAAAAATATGGAGCTGAAATAATAACTTAAAATGATCTGAAATGGGACCTGCTTATGATTACTTTCTGTATGCAAACCTATATTTTAAAAGCCTGCTTTCCATGAGAACATTGCTGCTGTTATTAACTGACAGTCAGGATGCTATGTTATCAAACTAGTGCATTTTCTATATACAGATATCCCATGATATCTCTAGCAGTTCACTCATTCATTGTAAACACAGAGAATTAAGTTTCCTTTCAAGTGTCTTTGCTGATACAAAAACAGCACAGGCCTGTTTTTCTTGAAAAAGACATTCAGACAAAAGCATATATGCATTCAAAATGAACACTTTTATAATTGTAATCAATTTTGAGCCTAATATGTTTTATGTAATTTATTTACTATTTAATGTAGGACCTCTTTTGTGAGAAACATAACCAGTTAATGACCTGCAAAATGCTTCTATGTAACTAAATTCTAAAACCATTTTACAATTAATTGAATTAATTATGTCTTGAAACCTGGCATTCTGGGAATATTCTAGCAATTGATAATAAATCTGCTTCCCATATATATAGAAAATTTTTCTCTGCTTGCAGCTGTGTCTATAATTTCATGGTGAATCAGTGTACATATGTGTAAGCAGTCGTAAGATAAATGGCCTTAGATTTAACAGTTTTAATAGGAAAAATTATATTCTCATTTTAGATAAAAAAACATGTCACAGTTGTAAATATTAGATCACTTGAAAATTTGAGATATATGAATATTTACTTTTTCTTGTAAAATGAGGGTGAAATATCTGGGGAAAAGTATTTTGACCAGCTGTTCTGCTACTTGCTCACAAGTGATATTTTAGCTTAGATTTTTGGCAAAGTTTTTATTTATTTATTTATTGGTCAATCTAAGGAAAAAAATCGTTGGAAAACAAGTACTCTGGAAAGGGCACACTCCAGGATGATCGCTTCTGCAATGTTACTTGTGGATGAAGATTTTTGATTTGTTTTCCATTTTATATAAGTTGTGTATACTCTTTGATCATATTGTTTTCCATACCACAAGTCCCAGCCTGTAGAATTCCTGGAAAACAAGGCTGAAGAACTTTTTTGTTACTAATCTCTACGGACATTCATAAACTTAATCCTAAACTTATTTCTAAAAATTAGAGTATCTGTTGATTACTCAGCTGCTCCACAATTCACCAATTACAGGATTAAGAAATAAATGGACCAACTTGCTTTAAAATGCAAAATATGGCCAGTGACCCATTGTGAAGATTGCCCCTGGCTGGATGCCTGGTACCCTCCAGAGCCACTCTATCATTCCCCTCTGTAATTGGATAGAGGACAGGAAATATAACGAAGGATTCATGGGTTCGGATAAAGATCTGGAGAGATCACTCACTGATTACCAGCATGGGCAAAACAGACTCGAAATGGGGATATTAATTAAATTAATTGCTAACAGAATCAGAGCAGGATAGTGAAAACTAAAATAAATCTTAAAAACACCTTCCTCCCACCCCTCCCTCCTTCCAAAGTTCTGCCTCCTTTCCCAGCAGCAGCGTAGGGAGACAGGGAATGGGGGTTGCATTCAGTTCATCACAGGTTGTTTCTGCTGCTGCTCAGGGAGAGGAGTCCTTCCCCTGCTCCTGTGGGGTCCCTCCCATAGGAGACACTTCTTCACAAACTTCTCTAGCCTGAGTCCATCCCATGGGCAACAGTTCTTCACAAAACTGCTGCGACGTGGGTCACTCTTCCAAGGCGTGCAGTCCTGGTGCACAGGTTGCTCCAGCATGGATCCCTCACAGAACCTCAGGTCCTACCAGGAAAACCTGCTCCAGCGTGGTCCTCTCTCCAGTGGTCAGCAGGTCCCTGCCAGGCCTGCTCTAGCATGGGCCTCCCATGGGGTCACAGCCTCCTTCAGGCATCCATGTCCTCTGGAGTGGATCTCCTCCATGGGCTGCAGAGGCACAGCTGCCTCACCACGGGCTGCAGGGGAACCTTAGCTCCAGCACCTGGAGCATCTCCTCTCTCTCCTTCTGCCCTGACCTTGGTGTCTGTAGAGCTGTTCACATGTTCTCACTCTGCTCTTCTCTGACTGCAATTTTCGTCTGTGCAATAACCTTTTTTTTCCCGTCTTAAATATGTTATCACAGAGGCATTACTGTCATTCCTGATTGGCTCGGCCTTGGCCAGCGGCAGGTCCACCCTGGAGCCGGCTGGCATTGGGTCTGCTGGACATGGGGGAAGCTTCTGGAAGCTTCTTACAAAAGTCACCCCTGTAGCCACCCTGCTACCAAAACCTGGCCATGCAAACCCAATACACTCATAAATGAACCTTCAAAATTCAAAGGAGTATTTTGTTATGCATGTCTGGGGTAAAGTCAAGGATTGGAAAAACATGTAAACTGTGAGCACCGTTCCTGAGTCCTGGGTGAGTTATGTATCTTAGCCACATAGTGACAAGTAATACTATCTCTCCTCCAGCCTGTACACCCTTCACCTCTCACTGCTGTAGGCTATTCATCATCTTGCAGCTACAGTTAGTCCTCCTTTGTCCCCCAAGCATATTACCCAGCTCTTCTCTGTTGCTGTCTTTTCTCTTTTTTCAGCAACTTCAGACTTCCTCAGACTCACCTTCAAACTTCTTATGTCAAGCTTGCCTACAGCTTGGCTCACACTTGGCCCTGCTGTGGCTTGTTTACTTTGATTTAATTAAAATGCACCGATCCAGAACTCTGGGCACATTACTGACTGCCCGCCTTGCAGAACCTTTAATTTCTGCACTGTTTTCACATTGCATTCTCTCTATGCCTGGAACAACTTCTTTCTTCAATTACAACAAGTAACCTAAAATTTCTCCTTCAAAACCACCTTTTGAATCCTTACTAGGACTTAACCACCAACCCTTTTTTTACCTTCTTTAGCCAGGCAGGAATTTAATTTATTTCAGTCACTGAAGAAATAAACTACTGCAGTCAGGAAGGTCAACCTTAAAGTTATTGTTTATTTGTGGATTATTTTTTTCCTGGTGCTGTTAAGATTTTTATGTTTGAATCAGGGGAGTAGTTTGATCATATAAACACTAATGCCTACTCTGTGGCTAAAAAAATCCAGTGTATTTTCCACTCTTACCCAAGTACTTTTGGATGGGAAGAGTTAACAAATGGAAAAGTGTGTTCTCCTAAGTTAGCCAGTGATTTAAAAAAAAGAAGAAGAAAAAAAGGAAAGGAAGAGAAAAGTTGTGTTTCTCACAACAAGCTCAGCTTTATTCTTAAGTGCTGAAAGCATCAATAGCACTCTGTAAAATATGAATCATTCAAACCATTAGGAACCTGAATAAATATAATTTATTAATCTTTTGGATGTGTTTTTGTTTTGAGTTGTTGCTGTTTTGTTTTTTTTTTTTCCCAAGCAAAGGAGCTTTCTTATTCATCTTTTCTTTTTCTTTCCTTATTCCTCTCTCTCTTTCCAGTTCTGTCCTCCAAAGCTCATTCTCATCCTTTCTTCCAATGCCATTCTCTTACTACTCCTTCCCTCTGTATTACTCATGTGCTCTGTTTTTGGTTTGGCATTTGTTTTTCTCACACCCTTTAGCCATAATCTAACATCCTACACCTTACCCCACTACAATCAAGAAAGAGAAATAACAGTGTCTGTGTGCCAGTATAGACAGGACACAGGAACAAACACAAAACCATGGATGAAATGCAAAGAGTAAATTTGTTTTCATTACCTTGCCAGCTGGGGGATCCTCAAAGCAGCCCCTGGGCAGCAGCACCATGGAGCTTTGTCTGTGCTAGAGGATGCTGTTTTCATACATCTTTCAGGGTTTCACACAAACTTTCTTTACCACTGTGCTTTGGTCTTTCCCACAGCAGAGTAAGTCTTAGGAAAGTTTGATAGGGTGCCTCTGAGTATCACAGGGCCTATGTTTTCTAAATATAGATGTTCTGCTCGTCAAGCCCACAAGACTAAAGAATTATTAGTATGATATATATGGTTTTTTACACCCTATCTGCAAGTCACTTGAGTGTGTTTGCCATTATCCTTGCCATTCTTCTGCTGTTTTCCTATACCATGCCTCAATTCTGTTCATCTGACTGGTTTTTTAAAGACCTCTGTAAGGTGAGATGAATCTTCACTGACTGTAAAAGCAGAGGTCACAGAAAACTGTAGATATCAGCTCTTGGTCAGGTGACTCCCACTCTCACTAACTTCTCCAGTTTTCTTTGAAGTTCGTTCTTGGAAGGCCTGGATCCTTTGATCCAACAAACAGTCAAGACGTAATGCTGTCTGGATTGCCTGGCTCTGCCTCTGGAGCAGCCACAGGGACTCCTAAAGCTCTAATTTTTGTGCTTGGAGGGGGAATGTTTCTTGCTTATATATTGCTGGTGAAGAGAACTATCACTTGGTATTGGAAGCAGAATTAGGTAGGTTAGTACTTACAGGCATACTTGGACCTTAACACAGCAATTTGGATATAACGTGTGCATAGGAGGAGTACAGAGGAGCAGCAGAGGAACTGCATTTGGTGCTTTGTTACTCCTGGAGCATGCTTGTTGCTAGACTTGTTACAGAACCGCTCAGTTTTCTTCTTGAAACACATTGTGGTTGGTGCTCAAGACTTCAAACAGCCCTTCATAAAAAAAAGAAGTGGATAGAAAATGGCAAAACTTGAATTCCTTCAACTTTAAGTGCAGTTGCCTGGAAAAGACGTGGAGAGAAAAAGAAGGGTTCAGGTCATCATAACACTCAAGGAATTTGGTGTCTGTTGGAACATTCCCAGTTACAAAACTGTTCTAGAAATGCAGCTTGTGAAAGGTGTTCTTGGAGTAAGACTATATGTACGTATCTAAACTCTTCTGTTCCTGGAAAACCACTTTTAAGAAATACGCTTTTTGCGTCACCATTGTGATGCAAAAACATAGGTGTTATGGTATTTAGAACAAGATATTTATTAGAAAGCATTATACAGTTAACAAAGATCTTGACAAATCTGAAGTCCTCATCTGCATTTTTGGATCAAAGGTGTATTTTGGCTGAATATTTTAGTTTTATTACTGATCTAACTTTGGTTTTGGTTTCCAATTTTAAAATTTTTATTTCTCCCTGATAGGTGCAAAAGATAAGTCAATATATCAATGCAACAGTAAAACACTTGAATGTTACTGTAATCAGTGTTTCATTGTAGTGTTTCATCAGTTTTTAGTATACAAAGTATTGTTCAAATTACAAAAATTCTGTAGTTTTGTCTCTTTTTTTATGGTAAATTTAGTCCCAGAAAATCAAGCATTACTGAACTTTATTCTGACCCTAAGGGTGGTTAAAACTGGTATAATACTCTGTTGAGAAAAAAAAATACTCCTTTTTATTAATGTTTCTTTTGGCATGGAAGTCTTTGGAGTATGCTTCTAAGCTCTAATCAGAAACGCTAAAAAGTGTTTAATGTTTTTAATTTTCATTTCTTAATTTAGGAAGACTTTAATTCATGATTTAAATACTTGGTTATCCTCAGAAAGCTTGGTTCAGTATTTTTATTTCTTCTATTTATTCAAGTATGAACTTATTTTTTATGGTTTTAAAATGTTTTTATGTTTTTATTGCCTTTTTTTTTTTTAGCAATGTTTTCATTATATTCATTGAATCTTAAAATGATTGGAAGGGACCCTAAAGATCATCTAGTTCCAACCCTCCTGCCATGGGCAGGGGCACCTTTCACTATACCAGATTGCTCAGAGCCCCATCCAACCTGACCTTGAACCCTTCCAGGGATGGAACATCCACAGCTTCTCTGGGCAACCTTGCCAGTGCCTCACCACCTTCACAGTAAAGAATTTCTTCCTAATATCTAATCTGAACCTGCCCTATTTCAGTTGTAAACCATTCCCCCTTGTCATATCACTCCATGCCCTTGTAAAAAGTCCCCCTCCGTGTCTCTTGTAGACCCCCTTCAGGTACTGGAAGACTGCAATTAGGTCACCCCGAAGCCTTGTCTTCTCCGGGCTGAACAACCCCAACTGTCATCCTTTCCTCGTAGAGGTGGAGAGGTACTCCAACCCTCTGGTCATCTTCATGGTCTGGACTCACACCAACAGTTCTTCTTCTGGGGGTCACAGTCCAGGGTCTCATGAGGGGGAGAATCACCTTTGAAACGTGTGTGACTGAAGAAGAAATTTTGCTTTCTTATAGGTAGGGTACATTATATATCCCATTCTGGTGATATATAGCCTATAGAAATCCAGGTACTGTGATTAGATGTATAGATAAAACAAGGGAGACTTGTTTTTAGTAGAAGAGGTTGTAGTCTCATGAAAGGTCAAATTTTTAACAATTCTACCCTATTTGGGCTCTGTTTTTGCTTGTGTTGTAAATGAGCAAAATTTCATTAAAGGATATCTGACCTTTTTAGTGCACATACTTGCATTTTGAGATTCTAAAACTTTGTCTTGATTTATTCTTGATCTATAAGAAAATAATAACTTTTTTCTTAAATGTTTTCTAATTATTTTGCTATTTGTATATAAAGGCTAATTAAAGTAATTCTAGAGGAGCTGAAAGAATTTATTTCAAAAGCACAAGATTCTTGTTGCTAATCTTCACTGTCCATTTCAGTCTTTGAATTAAGCAATCTGCTCCCCAATATGCAATCCTAGCTGCTTCCAAGTCCACTACACCAGTAGATTCTGGCATTCGGAACTACAGGAGCAAATTCAGAGAACAAAAAAAAGTTTGAACTATTGAAATCACACAGTATTTCATATACTTCTATATGTGTTTTTGCTGTTAGCCTAGATCATATTTAGCTTCACAGGGATTTTATCACATGCACACAGCAATTCACTCCAGTAAGTTTCTCATGTCCATTCATTTTATCTGCAAATTCAGCTGAAAGTTTATTCAAAGTAACAGTGAAAAAAATTTATTTTCGCTTTACAAGAAGGATAAGTAGCTGTCATTTAAGTTTCTTGAGACCTTAAAAAAATTCGATTTATCTAAGTAAATAGCATATGTTCTGAAATTATTTGTTTGTTTGTAATTCAGAGTTTACATTAATATGTTCCACTGTAAATTTAGTTGTTTCTAACTCCATGAGATCAGTTATGGAGATTATGGGCACTGAAAGAAATGGGGCTGCCACCACACAGAGTTCAATTTCAGGGTTTGTCCGCTGATCTTTCTGGCATTCCCCTTTTATTCATATTGTCTCCTAAACAGCATCTGGTGTTTGTCTTTTAGTTAACCGAGATTCCCAGGATCGTCCTAAGCCAGTGCGTTGATCCCACACATTCACACTCACATCATGTTTGAAACGTGCAGATCAGGCAGACCATTAAGCGGTGTTCGCTTTGGCAACACATCACTCTCTTTATCAAAAACATCAGTCAAGGCCAAAACACTCCTTTTTGATCCTAATTAACTGAATGCAGGTGCTGTTGGCTCAACTTGTTCCCACAATCAGTCAAGGTTATTTCATTTTAATATTATTAGTCTTTCTCTGTGAAGACATCTTTGAAGATGAGTAAGATTCAAAGTCTGCTAGACAGGATCTACAGTATGGTTTGGATTAATTTGTTGGTATAAAAGAGTTTCTCTGTTAAGTAAAAAGTCTTATTGCACTAACAATGCTAGTGACACTGACAGACCTCTGACTCTACAACCTGAACACGATTGAATTGCTTTACTCTATACCATCATGAAGACCTTTTATGTTTCCCAGTCTACCTGAGTAGTCTAGAAAATATATTTGTGCTGAAAGTGGATTCAAGATCATAATCCTTTATTTATCTCATAAATCTCAACGTAATATCCAGTCTAGTGTGAGACTATGGTAATTAAACTCTATATTGAAAGCTATATGCTTCATGGATCATTGGATATGCTAATTACCTTTTACTAGGACTGTCACCTGTATTTATGTTGTGATAAGCAATGGAATAATTTCATGTATTTGGTAAAATCAGTAGTTATGGAGGTATCTTAATTGTGGTGGGGTTTTTTTAGATAAAACAAAAATCTGATACTTTTTTTTCTCTGTACTCTGGCTAAATGAAACTGAACATCTTACTCTAAGTAGGTCTATTGAGTCTTTTTTTCACTTCATAAAGTGTATTTGCAATGTATGATGTGTTTTCTATTGCAGTTGGTTTTACATGTCCTTTTACCTTTTTCTAAATTGGAACAAACTGTTCTAAGCTTGAATTGGATAAACAGATCTATTCTGTGTAATTCAATAACTCCTGATAGATGGTTTATATAGCACAGTCTGAGATGCTATCAATACCTTTTCTCTTCTCTGCCATGATACAAAAGCGCTAACTCGGTGTCACAAATAAGTAGGATAGTTTTCTCATTTACAACAGTGGTGTTCAGGATATTCTTTGATTTTATGTTAAATTTTATTTTTAATTTTTATTTTGCTATTAGATGTGATCAGACCAAACAGGCAATGTAGTAAATATATATGAACATCCACTTCAAATGTAGCAAAATTCTTGTTTGTATTTTATCTGGCAATACTATAATAATGTGTGACTTCCTTAATTACAAAAAAAGAGGTAGAGTTAGGCTTTTTGCAATATATAGATAAATTAATACAAGGAAATCACAGAGAAATGTGGAATGTGTCTTGTAAAGCAAAAGGCTACACCTGTCTGTCCTCTTTATGGAAATAATCCAAAGTTTATTATAAAACCAAAAATATTAGGTCAAACAGAAACTGGTACTATTATATTTTTCCCCTGAAAGACTTTGGCATTTCAGGATAGAGTATCAAGTTTCCAAGTAAAAAAATGTTGTTTACTGTAGGTGACATTTTGACATTTTATAACACATTCATTTGACAAATAACTGTTTCTATAGAAGTTTCTGATGATGTGCAAGCTATACCCAAATGGGTGAGTTTTTTGGTTCTCTGTTGGGTTGCCAAAGAGTCGACTCCAAAAACTGCCTATCAAAATCTGTTCCCAAATTCTGAGTGAGCTCACTGGGAATGCAAAAATCCAGAAAGTTAAAAAGAGGAACTTTGTTCTCGGAAAACTAATGCTTTTTAGTAGAAAACAATAAGAAAATAAAGTCACGTGTAATGATATTCTGATTACCTGTGTCTACTTCAAAATGCCATTTTGGAAATCATAAAGCTCTTACATTTTTTTCAGTCTAGCACAGTAACAGCCTAACTCTGCTCTGCCTCTGAAAGTTATAGGTGTTCTTCAGCACTTAGAGATGTGTGGTTTGTTTATCTGCTCAAATGCAGGGCTAGCATTGTGGTACTAATGCAAATTTTGAACCAGGGTAAAAGTCTTTATGTAACCTCTCCCTTAAGAGTAGAAATATATCTTCAGAAGGACATAATTTAAAAATGAAATCCCACTTTATATATATTAAAAGAAATGTCTCTGATGATTTCTCTGGGAGCAATAGTGACCTTTTGGTTGTAGTTGCACTAAACCCACTTCTGCATAAATTTGAGTACCTTGCGTATTTTTCAGATTTTGTATTTTTTTTATGACATTTTGAGTTTTTTTCTCTAAGTTTCTCATCGGATCATGTTTTTTCCAGCATGCTCTGTTTTGTTTAAGCTTCATTGTTTTCTGGTAAATGAAACTGTATTTATTTTTGCAGAAATGTTACATCTGTAGTGAAACTCACAGGAGTCTCAGTTTTTTAGCCTGAGGTGGTTGTTTTGAACTTGGTTCCAGATCAACAGAAATTTTTCCCTTATTAAGTTATATATGCTGTGTGCTTACGTGAAAAAAATTTAAAGCATAATTCTTAGGCTGGATGTCCAAGTAATAGTTAAGAGTAATCAGTATCGTGCAGAAGGTCTCAGCTTGTCCACACTATCTGGACACTGAAGTAGAACTCATATTATTCAGAAATGGTGTGGAAGCATATGGGGCAACATGATTCAACTTTGCACGTACCTTCTTTGTGATAAAATTGTTGTCCAAATTATCTCAGAAACTCAGGTAATGTCAAAGATGAAATTTGCAACCCCTTCATAGTTTAATATGATGGATTTAACAGTCTATTCAATACTGTAACAGTTCCTCCAGTATCAGCCTTGTCAGCACAGCATTTCAAAGACAAATTTACCATTATATTCCTGCCTGTCACTAATTGTCCATTTGTTTAAATATATATTCTTACTTAAACATTTGAAAATCTGCAGCTACTAAGTTGGCATCTCCAGTTCTAACGGATTTATCCCAGTGATTCAAGTAAATTAAAAGCTTTGAGGTGACTTCATCAGCAGTTATTAGTTTAGAAATATCTGATATTAGAAGTGGCATATTTAATTGCTTATACTTGATCCATTTATAGCGGTCAATAATGACAGATTCTAATAGATGACATCAAGAAAAGTCAAGTAATTTAGTTCAGTCTCTGAGGTCTGTCAGGATCAACTACACCTAAACAAGCTGGACCAGCAATATATTGGTATTTAAAAACTTTCAAATAACTGATTCAGTAATATTCCTAATTTCTTTCACCCTAACAGTTGAAAAGTTTTGACTAGGCAGTGTTGATAGTACTTTTTTTGCAAATTACATTGGTTTCTTCTCTACCTTACAATGGGCATTGATCACCGTTTTATAACACATTTTTGCATGTTGGAAGAATATTACTGTCTCATACTCAGTATTCTCAACTTTAATTATTACTCAAACTAGAGATTACTGGAATTTTTGCTTGCAAGTTAAATATTCTATTATTTTTCTAATCCCTTTTACTAGTCTCTGCAATTTTCTTCATTTTATCTTCATCTTCCTTAAAGTGTTCTTGGGAAAAGAGGACACTACATTACTTGTAGCTCACTGGTGCTGAATTGTGCACCATTATTGCATGTTTATCTGTTCTCTGTGTATTCTCACTGTGTTTGATTGCTGTTTGCCAGGTTTAACACTTTGTGCTTGCCTCCACTAATTCCAACCAGCTGCTGAAATTTTAGTGCTCTAGTCTAAAAATAATTTTTATTCCAGCTTCCAATGTGCTTAGAACCACTACGTCCTTAGTCTAACAATCAAATTTGGTCTTGTCTTTGCCATTATAAATGGAACTTGTGAAAATACTTGGTAGATCTCAGCCTTTCCTGTTCCCAATCTAGTCCTTGAAATCCTCTTCTGGTTTGACAGCAAATCATTGGTAATTGTTTTCTGAGAAATTTGCTGACTGTCAACCCATCTGATGGTGATTACATTTCCTGCTTTAGCTTGTTTATGAGAATATTATATGGAATAGTGTCAGCATCTGTGATCAAAAGTCAGGGTATATCATATCTGCAATTTCCTTTTACCCAGTTAACTTGTCATAGGAAAGCAGATTGGCTTGACATGAGTTCTTTTTGACAGATGTAGACATGTTCTTGTACGATCTGATCCTTCAGGAACTTGTAGATATTGTGGTTAATACTGGGCTCCAAAGTTATTAATTTGACTAGGTGGTTCTCTGGCCCTAAAAGGTTTTAATTGGTTCATTTGGGGTTCTTTAACTTCTACAGGGCCTTGATAAATACTTACTCATATTCAGAATTCCAATGGCTAATTTCCTAAAAACTTCAAAGTGAATGTTTTCAGTCTCTGCTCCAATGCTCGCATTTGACTGATGCATCTTCTTTCAGCATGTTTTCTTTGTCAGTGCATGTTAATATGCTTGTTAAATTAATTCTGTTAAATGGGTCTTTAGTATTTGTCTTTCATGTAAAGGTTTAGGAAAAAGGCAATGAATAGGTTACCCTTCTTTTTTATAATCTGTAATTTGGCCTTTGTTCTCTTTTACAATCTTTTGTTTTCATTGTTCAAATACAGTTATGAACCCTTTTTGTTGCCTTCTCTTCCTTGTTCCAATAAGAACTTTTTTGTTTTTTCCACATTAGTCTTTTTAATTTCTTTTCATATGAACACAAACTACTCCCATGCGTTCCTATGATTTCTTTTCTGCTTTCAGATCATTAAAGAGTTCCTTGCTCAACCAGAAAGATTTCTAGTTTCTCTTCCTCTATTTCCTTCACCTATGTAAAATTTGTCTTTGAGCATTTGATAAAAAGTACAATCTTGCTAATGGGAATATTTTCCGACTATATGTTTCTTGCTGTGTTTCTGCACTTACTAGGATGTGTTTTTTGAATAAGCTACTAAATATACCACTTTGTTTTTTCAGACTGAGAAAAAAAAAGACAGAATTTGAAGTGTACACACAAAGATGAAAAACATCTCATGGCACTGATGATAGCAGAAACAGCAAAAGATTCAGCTTTCAGCAAACCATGGTACTTAGATTAACAAATTTTTAGTTGTTCGAGCTTTTCTGTAGCTTTTCACAAGGACAGTCAGCTCTTCTGCCCTTGTTGTTTTGGTCAGGACAGCATCAAGAGTGCATAGCTAATTGGATTGTGTGCTGGTTTAAGAGTTAACCAGCAGGGGAAATGAACTCAACTCGAAGGAGAGATTATAAGTCAGAATAACAATTTATTAAAATAATACAGTAAGTACAATTATACAAACAAACAATTGGTTTTAACCCACAAAACCCAAATGTATAACCCAGTACCCTGGGGCATGAACAAAGTGGTGTTCCTTGGGCCCCCCCTTGAGTCCACAGTAAAGGGAGAGGGGAAAAACCTGCTGGTGGGAGAGCTGTGGTCTGGTTGAGAGCGGTGAACTGTAGTCTTCCTCTGGATCCCACGAGTGGTGGAAAGGTTCTGAAACTCCAGGTTTATATATTCTCCAGTTCAGGCAGGAATGGTCAGTCGTTCCCTCAGAGCGGGGAATTCCATAAAAGGATACTCAGTTTGTTCCCTCAGAGCGGGGAATTCCATAAAAGGGTATGAGGACAGGAACACACCCCCCCACCTTGCAGGCCCCCCCCCCAGCAGTTTCTGGGAAAATGGCATGGAGGGCCATAGAATACCCAGTTTTGGGCTACACCCATCCGGTGATGAATCGGTCCCATCTGTTCTAACTAGGACAGACTGCAGTTTTCCCCCCTCCAAAGGTAAAGGCTAAGTCTGAGCAGGAACTGAAAGATACTGTCTCTGAAGGAGACAGGTGCTGTCAATCACATTATCAGTTATAACTATTTTTTATGCAAGATAGCAGCTCTTGGCGATTGCAGAACCTGGAATTCAGTAGGAACCAGCAGCTGGGAGATGTCTTCATCAATGCCTCTGATGATGCTCTCACTCCTAGCTCTTTGTCCTGTTTTAGCCCCGCTTCATAGAACTATCTATCTGCAGCTACTTTCTCCAGCATCTCCACCTTATGTTGCTTACTCCAACTTAGATTTTCTTTTCAAGAGATACTTGAGGTTTTTGATGTCCATTACCCATATTTATTTTACTCAACCTTCCAATTAATTCAAATACTAGCTATAATAGCTGTTTTTCCAATTAATTTTCTCCCTCTAGATATTTACTGAATTCCGTACAACTAATTAAGTGTAAATCTTCCATAGCTACTCACTGGATCAATAAAAACAAAAGGCTTGTATATCTTCACTTTCTTCTCAGACCTCCTATTATGACATTGAATAAACTGGGCTCTTCCTTCTTCCTGAATTTAGAGGAAACATACTCCTTATGAAAGTATGTCTGCCCTTAAAAAATTATTCATACCACTCAGGTCAATATTGCAATTCTGTGATTTGTCTCACAAAGTAATGGTAGAAACAATCTTTGTCTAAGTTCAGTTGTTTACTAGGACAGAGAAAACGTTCTGCCTCGAGAGAAAATGATTTCATGAAGAATTCAAGAGTAGAATTATGTACATGTCAGATTATAGTAAAGCTTTAAAATACAAGAAGCAACTTGCTTGAGTCAGAAAATAATTTGAAAGCTACAGAGTGTGGGTACCAGTTATTTTTAGTCAGCTGAAACAGTTTCTTCTCTATAGGAAAAATGTTATCATTCAGCAGCAGACACCAATACACTTCACTTGAGAATTTTTGCCAGATAGTGTCATATGGATTCTAAAAGACTGTATAATATCTCCAAATTTATCATGATGCTGTTTGCAAATGCAATAAAGTCATAAAGCATCACTACAGTATTGTGTGTGAATTTATTCTTTCATATTCTTTTTTGAGATCTAATCAAAAGGTGTGACTATCCCTACTCTGATTGCATAGTCAGTCTACTCATTTCCACAAGTGGAAATGTTTATTCTGGACATGACAGACAACATGCAGATGTTTCTTCATAACAAATACTCAAAAGGTTTTGATTCTACTAGCCTTAATCCTTTGCATTTACACAGACTAGGAACCTCTTTGGCTCTACACGTGAGATATATATACACATATATATATATATATATATATAAAAATTTATTTATTTATTTATTTATACTTATTTATACTTATTTATATTTATATGTGCATGCACAGTAGTTGACTTGTAACCTTACCAAAGAAAGTTTCAAAAGAGAGAATAATGTTAGTGATTTCAATGCTTAAAGAAGGAAAGGTGTTCTAACCACTGGGGGTTTGCTGAATTACTCTGGGAAAAAAACCACTGGGGGAAACAGAAACTCTTGCTGTTCCTAAATGGTGTGTTTCTACCATCCTTCCTACAAAGAGTCACAAATGCAGTGTTTCCTCTTTACTGAGATTTAAATTGATGCAGTGCGGTCTGCTGTGGAAAAATGCTGAACCTACTCAGCTGGGACAGAGGGCACTGAGAAGATTGCTTTGAGTATTAGATGGGATACATAAAACAAATTTCTTTTAAAGTTTGGATCCTAGGCAGTTCAGAGTGGACATTCAATGTTAGTTGTCTGAATTCTTTTCTGAATATTCCTCAATTGTCCATGCATCCAAGCAGACATAAAGAAAATAAATCAGTTTGTGAAATGCTCTTATTCTCTAGAGTTGAATAATCTGTGAGGCTAATAACTAGAGATTATTTGACTGCTCATTTGAGACAACAGAATATTATATAGATGCATGTTAAGTGAGCACCCACTATCATGAGTTCTGAGTGAAACCAGAACCCTGTGGAAAATAGAATCAAAACATATAATTAAGGCCAGTCAGGCTAGAGTGGCAAATTGAAGTACCCCGGGAAACTTTAATTCTTGCACTTCCTAACTATTGAAAGGCTCATTTATGAAAATTATGTTCTTTAATGCATTTTTGTCTGTGTGTATAGTACATATTTGTAGCTATTGGTTGTTTGTGATTGAAAGTCTAATTAATTGTAATGTTGCCTGCTGTTTTTCAATGGAAATAGTGGGGGGCTTATTTTTACTTTTTATGTGGATTTGTATCTTTTAGCACCTTTCCAGAATATCAAGCAGCTTGTCCTAATTTTCACTATGAGCAACAGATGTTGTCCAAAGGAAAAAAAAAAAAAGAAACAACACAGCTGATATTTCAGTAGGAGCTGCAAGCATCAGCTACAGTCTGTGGACACATATTTCAGCCTGAACACTCCAATTTATTAGCCTGGGAATACGTATAAACTTTCCTCCAAAGGAAATGCCGAATACAGAGGGGCACGTCTTCCCTTATTGTCCTCTCCAAAGAGAGCTGTTGTGGTGCTTGCATCCGCTTAGTAAGTTTGGCTATTGGCTAGCAGTTTGCAGCTGCCTGGATCACAGGACTATGTAGAGGAAGATGAGATTCTCTCTACCACTTCCATTAGGAGCATGAGCTCTTTCCTTGCCATCTATTTTTCCTGTGGGGAATCACGCATTCATAATCAAAAAGAAAGCTAGGAGAAGAGCACTATAGAAAACCTATCAAAATGAAACAGTGGAACCAAGAAACACTCCTATAGCAACCTCACTATGATGTGTTGTACAAACATAAACCCAAGTAAGTCATCATGGCTAGGCTTCGCAAACGAAGATTTGGGAAGGGCTCTACCCACGTTTGTTGCAAGGGCGTTGGTGGCTAAAAAGGCCAGTACGAGATAGGCATGACTGGTTGTAAAAGGCACAGCAGAAAGACTCCTTAGGTGGTGTATTCTGCAAGGCATGATTCTTTCTGCGTTGTCTTTTCTTCTCAAGGGTGATCCTACATGCTTTCTCAAAAGCATCAGCAGCGTTATAGATGGTGTGTCTCCAGACCTCGCGGCTGGAGGCCAGAGTAGACCAGTTATGGTGATCAATCTGGCCAGGGCTGAGAGGTTGTTTCAGGGAGTCCTTGTATCTCCTCTTTGGGGCTCCTCTCTTGTGGCAGCCGGTGGCAAGTTCACCATAAAGCAAGATCTTAGGAAGGCGGTGGTCCTTCATCCTGGAGACGTGCCCTGCCCAGCACAGCTGTGTTCTCATCAACATGGCCTCAATACTTGTGACTGCTGCTTGTTCTAGAACAGATGTATTGGTCACATGATCTGACCAGCGGATGTTTAGGATTGTACGGAGGCAGCGTTGATGGAAGTGTTCTAGGAGACGCAGGTGGTGGCGGTAGATGACCCATGATTCGGATCCGTATAAGAGAGTAAACTCAAGTAAGTAGCTGTGCACAAAATAGCAAAAAACTCAGAACAAAGCATGTGGAAAAGTATCAAAGGTATGCTTCAGAGAACGCAGTTCATTGTGTCTGTTGCTTCTGACAGACTGAATATCCCTCTTCTCATAACCATGTCAGAAATACTCTGCAAGACTGAAACATAGATCAGAAGTTAGGTCCAGTAAAACTGACTGCTCCTTCCAACAAAGCAGTGAAGAAGAACCATCAACAAGTTCTTATGAAACTTCATGTTAGAAATGCATTTCCTACTGGACTGTGTGGGAAGGATGAGTAATAGGCTCTCATTGTGTTCCACTTTTATACTCTTCTCCTGCAGAATGGCTACACAGTAATTTTCTGGAATCTCAGCAGTAAACCAGTTGCTTTTGCAATTCATCAAAATTGGTTACTCTTTATTTAAATAAGTGTTAACATTTATGTATGGTACTTCAGATCTGAGGTGCTGGCATATCTGTGTTTAAATATTTGCTAGAATTTTTTGTATATGTTTTAAAATATTTAAGATATATCAAATGGGAAGAGGCTAGAAACTGGCTTCAGAACCTGTGAATAGTATGTACTATGTTGGAAAAGCATAATTTACCAAAAACTTTGATGCAAAGTAGTTCAAGTGCTAAGATAATCTGTCTTTATAAATGATTATTTGAAACACAACGTGAGGAATTGTGGAAAAACCCATGTAGTTATAATCTCTCTAAAAAGAATTAGCTATCAAGGTCATGTTCCTTGAGGGAATCCCATTTGTCTGTCATGATTGATGTTTTTCCCTTTCAGATATTTTTTCCTTTCTCCTATCTCATCACAGTAGATAATTCCACACTGTCCTCATCATGCCTGATTATTTCCACCTTTGCATTCATCTTTCTAGATAAGTAAGGTATTAGCTCTCTCATATATCAAATGTGTTGCATCTTGACTTACATTTCTGTTTCTCCAGACCTTTCACAAAGCTGTCAAGATTCTTCTCTTTTTTTTTTCTCCTCATCAGACCTTGCACAGTTCTGCTTCTGTCTGAATCTTTCTGCTTTTTTTTCCTCCACGTTTTCCATCAGTCCCATATAAACACTGTCTAGCTTGGTCCTTTTATTGCTTTCAGCATGTGACTTCTCCAGTTACTAAAAGATTCCTTTTTCAAAGCCATCCATTTTTTTTGATATCTTTCTCTTTTGCAACTCAGATGCTGAACACGTGTATGTTAATGTTCGTGAATGCAGACATTTTTAGGTTTACAACCTTTGATTATTTCTTTTTGATACTGCCTGAGGTTGCAGAATCTGGTAGCCCAAACCAGTGTGGTTCCTATGGCTCTGCATCCCCAGGCTCAACAAGGCTGAGCACCTATTTCTAGTAGGCATATAAGTGTATGTGCATATATATATATATACACACAAACACATATATCTCTCTTCATATGCATGCATATATTTGTATCCATATATACATGTACATATACACACCTGTGTACTACAGAACACTTTAGTAGCCAGCCTTAGACTCTCAGTCTGCCAACAAGTTAGCCACTGGATCCCAGGTCTCCCCAGTTGCTGACATGTGGATACAGGGGCCTTGGAAACCCACAGCAAGGCTCTGGTTGCTGGTGCTCAGATCTCTCATCCTATTTGCCAGGTGGTCCAACTTGATGCTCACTAGCATTTACGAGTGCCCAGTGGGAACAGAAGTGCATCCACAGAAGGTAGATCTAATAGGATTAAATGTGTACGTAGAATAAACTGTGGTGATCAAGCACAGGGCATAGTCAGGCAGGTATTCTGTACCAGCCTGTTTCCAGCTGATTAACCCTTTTTATCTGATCTACTCCGTATATTGCCACTCCTCTTCCTTCCTGAGCCACCTAGATACCTCCCTTTCTCCACCTTAGGTCCTTCCATTAAACACCCCATAATAAATTCCACACATTCCCATAATTTCTTTGAAATTTCTTTCCCACAATTTCTTTAAAACATCCCCTCTGAAAGTTTTATACAGTCTCCAAAAATGTTCTTTTCCTTCATCCCACAATGAATCTCAAATCCTCAAACACAACCACCCCCTTCAGTGCAGAACATGGCCATGCAAGAGTGTTTCTTTCACTGAGTCACTGTGGGGTGTTTCACCCTGGGACTGTGGTGTAACCATTCCCCTTGCTGGTCTTAGGGAGCAGCCAAATCAGTGAGCTATTTTTCACTGATTAGGTTGCTTGGGTTCCTCTGCCTGGCATTGCTCCTCCAGTCCTCACTGGGCTCTTTGTGTTAGTGGTAATTAGCCTTTAATAAAATGAAATAGTCTACCACACTGGAAAAAGCTCCATGCCGTCCACAACATGTAAATAATCCTGCTTTGTGGAAAAGCTATCTTTTTTTCCTCCTTAGAAAGATGTTGTCAGTACGCTTCTGGGTTGGTATTTTTACTAAAATCTAGTGCTAAAGACTAACTTTTTATCACAGACAGGATTTTGCAGAAGTGTTTTAGTTATCGAGGGTTGATTAGAACTATCAAGAGTAAGAGTCTACTTTCTTGTTTGGTTTGCCATCTTCTTTAGTGGTCTGGTATTTCATCTAGTAGCAAATACATTGTGTTCTGCCTTATTTCTGACTCCTTAACACTCATAAAGTCCATTTTTCCATGGGTGCAGAATCACTCAATGTCCAGGATTAACTCTTGATATCGAAGTTATAGTTAAACTGTGTCACCTTATAATGCAATGACATTTCAAGGCCCTTTACAAAAGACTTGTTTGTTGAATTCTGTGGTGTCTACTACTGATCAGATTGACTGAGAGCCCAGAAGGGAAATAAGTGAGCTTTCAGTTTTGATTTAGGGCAAAGGAGAGATAGCATCCTTGACAGAGTTTGGCATAGAGCACAAGAAAGACTGGGATACCTGGAGAAGAAATGGCAGTATAGCTATCCCCATGCTCTCAGAGAATGTAGGGTACAGTCAGGTCTTTTCAAACTTCATTGGAGTGTTAAAAGTGAGACTCATGAAAAAAATCTATTTGGATTAATGCTGAAAAGCTTGGAAAGCAAACAGTGTGTGTATCACATTCAAGATAAAAAGACACCTGAGCACCTATTCTAATCTTAACAGTAACCATATATAAAAAATGGTGAAAGCTTCTACATTTATGAGAAGTTTTGATAATATGAAATTGTCATTCTAAATTCCGAAGAAGCTACAAATTTTTATCCCTTCATCTGAAGTGAGTGTTTAGAAAGTATTTTGATTTTGTTCTGTTTACTGTTTTCTTAAGTAGCATGTCTGTCTTGGGATGGAAGGGTTCACTGAAAGTATAGACACAAGCATACACAAAAACTAACTACTTCTTATGTGTATCCTGATGTTAACTATAGACATTTTCAATATGCGTCCAATGATGAGTTTTATTTCATAACAGGAACAGTTACTGAGAACAGTGCTAGAACAAAGGAGTCCAGGTTTGAGAGTATGACATCTGGAGGTTTTTTATACTTTAAATATTCAATTTCTGTGAAATATTTGTATTTTCCAAAAATAGATTAGTAACCTGAAAATATTGTATCACAGAAATATCAAAAAATGAAAATGTAAAGTGGAGCAAAGCTTTTTTTTATATTCAAGCTATTAAGGGCAGTTCCTGAGGCAATGAGATAAATATGGCTAGAGAAACATCAGTGTAGAATGGGAGCAGTATGATTATTAGTTACGTATATAAGTTAGTACACATTTGTTCTGTACTGCCTCAAATCCCTGTAGTACTGAGTTCTCTCTGTCTGCTGTGATTGAAATCTAAAGCTAATACATCTATGAGAAACAAGAGAAGGGTTTTATTTGCTTGTTGTTTGGGGGGGTTTATTTGTGTATTTCATGGATGAACTGTCAAAATCTTTGATGTTTACTGTAAAATATTCCTATGTATTCAGCACTCACATCTGACTTGGGAATTAATGCAGAAAGTCATAGTGTCTCTCAAATATTTCTTTAGTTCACGGGAGAGGAATATCTATTCTAGAAAACCATACTTTACAAACCATCCTTCACAGGAAACTTTATCATAAGATATTCAACACAGAGATTCATAAACTGAAGAAGATGAAGATGAATTTTAGTCTGGTTTATAGAAAAACATGAGCTTGTATCAATTTTATGGGATGACAAATACATAAATCTGAAGCAATGAAAGGATAGGATAAAGACTGAGTGTAGTAAATAGATGGGATTTACCTTTAGATGTGATTATGAGGTAGGCAACAAGTCAGTAAAGTCAGAGGTGATAAACTTTTGGTATTAGGAATGAGCAATTTCTGAGCATTCAGGAAGAGAAGCTGGTAGGGACAGAGTCTGGAAAACTGGTGGATGGTGGATAAGAGGTAAAGAGGGAATGTGTAAGGATGAGTTCTGCGATGCTTTGGAACCATTTAATACGTTTGTGTATGAGACACATGAATGGAGAAAATTCAAAAATATCAAAATAACTCTAAAAATTCTGGTCTGATCAAAGGGTAGATAAATGTGCTGGTGTTCTGTGGGGAAGCAGGTGGAAGGAATTCACCTCATTTAACATGAGGTTTTGCAATTTGGATTTTGGTATGAAAGTGAGTGGTTCAAGGCAATCTTCATAATCACAGGAGAGAAGTAAGAGTGTAACTCCTCTGACATCAGCTTTAAGATAAGGTAAAATTGAGCCTTAGAATTGCCTGTTTGTCATTTTTGACTTAAAAGGGAACCTAGATGATGAAGGTGGACACACTGTCTATATTAGATATCTATTTGATCAGTGAAACACTATTTCTCTCCAGCTAATTTTTTTTTATGCAGCTCACCTTTGTAACCTAAGGAGAAAAAGCATATGAAACTAGGAGAATGCTGAAATTTTCTTGTCATTGCAGCTCTTTAATGAGGGTCGTATCAAAACAATCATATGTTATGGTGTCCAATATTGGTATCTTCAGGAAAAAAACAAAGGAAAGAAGGAAAGCAAACCATTATCTACTCACAAATACATGGCACGAATTCCATATGAAAAGGGAACCCTTGCTGAGACATCTGCAACACAACCATTTCTCATTTTCCTTTTCATTCCTCAAGCAGGGAGCACAGAGACAGTTACGTGAATAATTAGGGCTCCTGTTAGCTGCTTTGTTTTGCTCTGGTGTGTTAGAGCTAACCTAGAGAAATCAGGAAACTCCATATGGATTGTCAGTGCTTTTCTACTGTACTAAACAGAAAGTCTATCTGTAACTTTGCCAAACATCTCTAGATGAATATAAAAATATATGTTCAAAGACATACAGCTTGCTGAAGACCTATACATGTGATATTGTTCATATGTAATTACACAACAAGAGTGTTAAGACAGACTGAAATATGAAATGGACTGTTAAGAAGTTTTGTTGTAGTTACACTAGTTTTCCTTACCTTTCCTTCTAAAACAGATGTCAGAGCCTCTCAAGCAGAATACTCCCAGTCTCTTTCCATCTCCCAAGTTTTCTGTTTTCACTATGTCACATCTGCCTCCTGCTGTTCTTTTCTATAATTTCTTTCCTCACACATCAATTTAGGAGTGTGTGACACCAGTGCCAGTGAAACATGAGGAGAATTAAGAGTTGCTGTGCTTGATAAGCCCAGATGCTAAAAATATTACCCACTTATGCACCTACACTGCTAGTTTTTCTTGTTATTAGCTTAAGGATATGTGGCTTTACCGTCACTGTTCTGCAGTGCAATGTAGACAAAAGCTGGTCCTCCTGCCCCAGTTCAACCAAAGATTTTTACAGATGGTCTCTCTAGGGTGTTGTTACTGGAGTGGTCAGCTTGGGGTTAAGCAGAGATGCTGGGAACAGAGGGGAAATGGCTCCACCTGCCAGACTTCCCCCATCTCTCTTGCAGCCTGTGCTACACTCCATGATGTGGTGACAAGGACTGGAAAGGACTGTGGAGCCCCATGGCCTGCTATTGAAGGCAGCTATGTCACATAAAGCAATCCATCCAACCTGCCCTTCAATACTTCCATTGGTAGGACATCTAGAACTTCTCCGGGCAAACAGTTCCGCTGTCTCACCATCCTCACAGTGAAGAATTTCTTCCTAACATCTAATCTAAATTTCTTCTCTTTTTAGTTAAAAAGCAAGACCCCTTATCCTAACACTATCTGCCCATACAAACAGTCCCTCTCCTTTTTTTTTTTATAAGCCCCTTCAAGTGCTGGAAGGCCACAATGAGTCTTCTCTTCTCTAGACTGAACAATCCCAATTCTCAGCTTCTCTTCATAGGAGGGTTGCTGCAGGCCCCTGGTCATATTTGTGGCCTCCTCTGCACTCACTCCAAGAGATCCACATCTTTCTTGTGCTGAGGACTCCAGAGCTGGATGTGGTACTCCAGGTGGGGTCTCATGAGGGCAGAGTAGAGGGGCAGAATCACCTCTCTCAGCCTGCTGGCCACACTGCTTTTGATGCAGCCCATGATACGGCTGGCTTTCTGGGCTGTGAGCACACATCACTGGCTTCTGTCGAGCTTTTCATCCACCAGAACCCCCACGTCCTTCTCCACAGCGCTGCTGTCAATGAGTTCTCCCTGTCTGTACTCATGTATGGGTTTGCACTACCCCAAGTTTGGCACCTTGCACTTGAACTTGTTAAACCTCATGAGGTTCTCGTGAGTCCCTCTCAATGGCATCCCGTCCTTCTGTTACGTCAAATGCACCACTCAGCTTTGTGTCATCTGCCATCTTGCTGAGGGTGCACTCAATTTCACTGTGTCATTGATAGAGATATTAAAGAGCGCCGGTTCCAAGACAGATCTCTGAGGGGCACCACTTGCCAGAGCCTCTACCTGATCATAGAACCATTGACCAGAGCTCTCTGTCTGTGTCCATCCAACCAATTTCATATCCACCAAACAGTCTACCCTTCAAATCCGTGATCTTTCCAGTCTGGAGATAAGGAAGCACGTTGTGTGGGACTGTCAAAGGCCTTACATAAGTCTAGGTAGATGACACCTGTCTGTCTTTCCTTGTTGACCATTGCAGTTGCTCCATCATAGAAAGCCTCCAGACTGGTCATGCAGGAACTGCTCTAGTAAAACCTCCTTGTCTTGTATGTGTCTTAACATTCCTTCCGTGAAGATCTGCTCCATGCCATTCCCAGCCACTGAGGTGAGTCTCATGGATCTATAGTTCACTGGGTCTTCCTTTCATCCCTTTTTAAAAAACAGGAGTGATGTTTCCTTTTTTTCCAATCACTGGCAACTTCATCTGAACATCATGATTTTTCAAATATGATGGAGAGCTCCCTCAGGACCCTGGAATGCGTATTGTCAGGCCCCATAGACTTGTGCCTCCTCAGTTTCATCAAGTGATAACGAACCTGGTCTTCACTTAGAGTGGGAGGGATTTCACTACCCCAACCCCCACCTGGGAGTTTAGGAACTTGAGAGAAGTGGGAAACCTGACTACCAGTGAAGGCTGAGGTGAAGAACTCCTTGAGTACCTCAGCTTTCTCCATATCTGTGGTCACAAGTTCTCCCTTCTTGTTTATGGGGGTGGGGACACTCTCCTTGGCCTTTCTTTTCTTGCCTATGTTCTTACAGAATGCTTTCTTGTTGTTCTTCACAGAAGAATAACCTTTCCAACACAGGAATAATCTGTTCCTCTTTGTTATTTAGCTCAGATGTATCAGCACCTCCCATGCATCTAAAGATAATCAGTATAGATAAAAAGTTTTATGTTATCCTAGCATTTCACTTGGTTACATTATCTTTACTTTAAATGAGGTGTTTATCATCAACCTCACCACCTGATTTTAGCTGTATATTGTCAAGTGCAGTGTTATTGATTTCTCATCCATCTTTTATATTTGCTTAGTAAGATGTTAAAATTTTTCTCTGCGTCAAACTCTTATTTGTTAACAAATTCCAGGAAAAAAATATATCTTGTAACTTCATTAATCAGCTACTTATTTTTCAGAGGGTTAAGGCAAATAAACCGTCTTAAGTATGAAAATTTCTTGGTAACAGGATTGGTCTTTGTGTTTAACAAGTGCTGACCAATGCAAGGCCTTTTTTCTTAGTCTAATGATGGATTTTTGCTGTTGGAGCTGTACAATTTAATTCTCATTTATCATGAATTTTGTGAGAATTTAAATACATTTTGTGCAAAAAAAAAAGGCAAAAACTGTGCTTCCAAAATGTTCAGGTTTAATGTTGTAATCACACAGCCTTCTGCACATGTTCTGTTTAGTTCACAAACATTCACTCGATACCATCCTTGAATCATCTGTTCAGCCGTTCAGATGTAAGACCAATGCACAGTTATATTTTATCATTTGCTTGAGTATTTCTCTTAAAACTGGCAACACAAGTGTCTCCTTAAAATATGGATTTTCATTAAAAACATATATATATTTAATTGATTTTTTCTTTTTTTCTCTGCTTTGCAGAGTTTTGAAATGTAGCACTGCTTCTGTAACAGTATTCGTAAACATGCCAGCATGAGTCTATCAGGAATAACTAGGTATAAATATCATTAATGAGTGTTTAACTCATGTTAAAGTATATAAGTGTAGAAAATGTTTCAATACTAAAAAAACCCACAAACAAATATGAAATGTGATACTACAGTTACTATTTTTTGTATGTGAGCTATTTATTTCCAAGTTGCTTGTCACTAATTGTATTACAAATTTGTGGGGTTTTTTAAATGTAAGAATGTTGAAAGGTGATGGAGTAAGAGAAAATAACTTGAGGTGAAGGAGGCAGTAGTGTTCATAGTGGCTGTCGTTTATTTACAGCATGACCAGGTTAATTTGAACTTAGTTTTTGTATGTATGCTGATTAAATCTATGTAGGAAAAAATCAATACCATTCACTGGTACAACAAGCCTGTCAAAACAGAAAACAGAATGGTCCTCTGCTTGTGAGTGACGTCACTCAGGTTTTTCATCACGTGTGTTACTTAATCTTTCTCTTTATATTAACAGTAGTTGCTCATAGCCATAAATGTTGTGAACCATTCATCTGTATTTCTTCTGTTCTGCAAATCACATGCCTGGAAGTTGTATCAGATGCTCTAAGTTTGATCTCTCCGTGTTCACTTCACACTTCTCTCTGAAGTGCTTCTGGTCCTTACAGGGTCTGAAGAAATACAACAACCAGAAACAATTCCATGATTTTTGTGCCCTGACTTCCAATCGTTCTCTATTTTCTTTCCCATAGAGATGTATGATTGATTCCTAGAAGACCCCATCACCCATGTAAACAGCACAAAGAAGTCAAATGCTATGACATTTGTTGTAGCAGCAGGGAAAACTGTAAATATATGATTCTGCTTTAAACTTTCACAAACATTTCCATAAAAAACTTATTTAAAGTTTGTCCAAAGTATTGTGGAAAATAAATGAGCTGCAGAAGCAGATAAAGAGCCTGTGGGCTGTGGAGAAAGTATGCTGTGCTTGAGTGACTGTTTACCTGTCAAATGAAAATAACCTCATTGCTGTTGTAAGGAAACACCTCCCAACATCCCCAAAAGAACTTTTCTTTGCTTTCCAAAGAAAAATTGTAAGGACAATGTGAAAAAGTCTCCCATAGCTAACTCAAACTTTCAAGCTGGTTTCCAGGGCAAGAACACCTAGCTTTGTGACATGGTAACAAGCCAAAGAATGCTTTGGCCAAATTTCTGTTCTTTATGACTTTTGAGATCAGGAGCTCGGAGGGTATTATGTAGTGTATGTGGTCACAATTCACTTTACATGCATCACTTTCCCTCATATTTCTCAGTCTTTCGAAAAGTCTTAAAACTTATTCAGATATGAAAACTCCAAAGAGTCTGGATTTCAGACTATTAACCTGTCTCCTGATATATGACATTCAATGCAAGATATTAATAAACTATGCTAACACTCTCTTGGCTACTTAGCTGCCAAATTTGTGTTACTTTTATTTATTTATTTTTAAACTAATGTAAGGCAGGCTAATATTTCATATAATGTAAAATGCATGAGGCTTTAGAGGGGTTCAGTTTTTAAGCAGCTTTTGAGACCTCAGGTCATTTTAAGTCTGCCTCATTTCAAGAAGGAAAGAAATCCTGGAAAGAGTTTGAACCAATAACTAAAAGACTAAAGGTGAGACTGTAAAAGAAAAGAACCTGCTCTGGTTAATGTGCTCTGCCTTAGCCACACTTACCTTTTCTTCCAAGTATGTATTTTATATGCTCAATACAGCACTCAGACACTCCCAATTTTTACTGGAAAAAAACCTTGTATTGCAAACTTGATGAAGGATATACTCCTCTCTAAAGATCACCAGTGTATCACTCTTAACCTTCAAAGTCTGAGTGAAGTTCTGGTCCTGCTAAAGGCAATAGGACTTTTGCAATTGGCTCAAATGTCTATTTTGAAAAATTCTTTACCTTTTGCACAAGTGATCAAAGTTGTGCAACAGGGAGGCTGACAAAATCACAGCATTGCTGGGACACCTGCACTAAAGTCCTTGGTAGAACAAAGACTTAAAATTCTTTCTTTTGGAATTCATAACAGTAGAAAGCATATTTGCAAATATATATTATCAACAAATATGTTTTTCACCAAAGAAAATGTCAAGTCTAGAGGGTTAATGATTTTAAAATGAGGATATGAAGACTAGATTGAAAACTACTTTACAACCTCAGTTATAGCAGATTCTGACATTGCAAACACTATAATTTTTTGCAGATTTTTCATTCTACTACTTCCCAGTCTGAAGAGGCTTCAAAAACAGTCTGGCTAGCTTGCTGGGGGTTTTTTCTGTTGTGGTATGGGAGTGCTGCACTAGACAAGGCTCTTATCACTGATGAGCTGGCCGTTCATCAAGACCTTGACTTACCAGTGTGACATTCCCCAAGTGTCTGTGCAGTTTATGGGGCGTTATAGATTACTCTTGTTGTTTGCCTGTCATGACAGACTGGAGAAGTAATGAAATGGGGTACAAAAACCCCAAAAAATAAGGTAACATTTAAATTATGTAATCAGTGAGCCATTAATAAATTGTTAAAATACTACTTGCAGCTTGTGATAACTTTTTCACATATCCTACCTAAAACAAACTTTGCAGGCTCAAAATTAAATTAGGTAATCACTCTTGTGATCACCTTTCTCTTATCTTTGCTCACTGTTTTACAATCACAATTGCAATCCAACCAACAGGAGGAAATAAATTCTAAAGGATAAATTGTCTTGTAGTTTCTGCCTGTGCAGTGCCCAGCACAGAAGGACATCAAATAAAAATCAAACCATTCCTATTAATAAAGATTGATAAAACATCCCATCATTCCATCAGCAGCATCCTACACTGACATGTATTTTCAAAGTTTTCTTTTTGTGTTCCCATTTCCAATTATAAAGCAAAAGATAAAAGACATGATAGTGAAATATGGTAGGACCTAGAAAATTGCTGGGGAAAAAAATACTGCTTATTTTTAAAATGAAAGATGAACCCTTTAATAAACAGGAAATGATATTGTGGGGTACATTTCAAGAACTGAAGAGTTGCAGATAAAAAGTAAATACTTGAGAGAGAGGCTGAAAAAAAAAATCAAATGCCTTTGAATATAGTTTTACAATATGTTTGTAAGGCACTACATGTATCCTGAACTAAGAACTCTCATTTGTTAAAGATTGCTTCAACAAGGTCACATTTCTGTGCTGTTTGCATAACAGTCAGATGTCAGTGTTCAGGGAGTATACTACTTTATAGTATCTGATTCATAAACTTTTGCTTTTTACCTCATTTATCATTCCACTGGTGGTATCAACACAGTAAAACTCTGGTTAACTACCTTTGTAAGGAAGTTTAAAAGTAAAGCTGCAAATTTACTCTGATGTAAGAATGATAAGAAGAGCTAAGATATGAAAATTCAGCTGGAGTGTGTCATTACGTATTTTGTCAGGGACTTAAGTGGATGAAGGACTTCATGCTAAGTTTTAGCTGTCACTCTAAATGCAGTCACGTCGAGGGCAGAAAGAAGGGGTTTCGTGGATGTATCTGAACTGATATTAGGTACTTTACTGCTGAAAAGGATGACTCTGATTCATAGAGGTAATTTTTAAAAAAATATAGTTACATATAAACAAAATTCAAAGATTATTTAAAATTAAAGATTTATAAACAAAATGAAATCTAGACTTTTTTGCTTGAGGAATCTTTCCGTCCAGAATCCAGTGAATAATTTCCAGGAATTATGGCTTGCTTTTTTAATTATAGGTATATTTTGATATAACATCATTAAACAGAATTAAAAGATAATTAACATTACTGAGATACTTTTGTATATATTCATTAAATACCAGTTTTCAGCAAAGTATTTCACATAGCTCTTTCTAGTTTACTAGGAGAACTAATGTAGTGATTTGTGAATTGTCTTGTAATGACAAACAGTAATATTGCTGGCAGGGATAGCTGAGTGGCAATTCCCTGGTTCATTGTTCTGACATTTCTAGACCTAGTATTTTTCTATACATCTATACTGTGTCCCTAGTGAGTTTATGAGCTGCATAGCTGCTCTTGTGTGCTGTTAACAAGTCTCTTATAGATTCTCTGTTATGTGGTGGATTGCTAGGTTTTGGTCAGTGGATTTTTTTCACCTTGATGTTGAGGACTAATGGGCTATTTTTTACCAGCTGTACACAGCCCTTACCTCAAAATTTGTTTATTTTTTAAATTATTTTTTAAGAGTCCACCCTTATTATTATTCCAAAGAATAATCTTTGTTGGGGGTACCTTTTAATAGATGAATTTTCCCCACCCTGGGATTAGGTTTCTCGCTTGTCATGTAAATGAGTGAGCATGTACAGTCTGTTCTTCTGGACATTTCTGGAAATGGATTGGAAGTTTTGAGGGTCTTTGGTGGTCTTAATCCTCCTCTACTGGATTTATCCTGTCAGTCAGCTGTTCATGCCCCCCTGTTGACCCCATTCCTTTGTTTGCACTACTCTTTATGTTGTGCAGTCACCATGGACCAGAACAGGGAAGTTGGCCCTACCTCTATGCCTCTTTCCTTACACATCCTGTCCTAACTTGCCCACTTGAATGGCCATTGGTGTTTGAGGTATAGCAACACATTAAATCCTTACTGTCCAGGCTTCTACGGTGATTATTAACATTATTTTTAGCAAATATGATTCTTCATCATCGTTGCTCAGTCTGTGTTTTGTGGTAGATGATGTCCCAATTGTAGCATGTGTCCTGTGTGGCTGCCAGCTGGAGTACAAATTTTTCCCCTTTTATTTAAACAATTTTGATCTTCCCTGGTGATTAGTTTTGCAACAAATACATGGCATTATGCCACTTTGGCATAGCCCAGGGTTTTCTGCTGCGTAAGCAGCACAACTCCTCTATGCAGTTTCATGGCATGAACTTTGTTACTATCCTACATATGTCTGCATCTGAAACTCTTGGCTGTTGTGTTTGAGATTGTGCAGAAGGAGACAAGATATCAAGAGAGTTGGAAAAAGACAATCACACTGCTTGACTGTAAACAGTACAAAGAGAACAATCTGGCAACTGTTGTCAGTTAACATCAATCCTCAGAAAAATTCCAGAGCAAAAAGTCAAATAAAGCAGAGGAGCAAAGCACTAACTGTCATATATCTTATATTTGTACACTCCCTAGTATACTTTTATGAACAATCTAGATGATGGAATAGAGTATGTTTATTGTATCTTGAGATAATCCAAAACTGGGAGAGAGCTCATATGCTGGAGGATGAGATCAGAATTCAAAATGGTAATGACAAAGTGGCAGTGCATGTGAAAACATAAAGCAGGAGTTATTTACTGCAGTGATACAAAATGATGACAGCTGCTTTGGTAGCAGTTTTTCAGGAAAAGCTGAGCATAAGCCCACAGTGCTATGAAAAAAAGCAAGCACAAAGCTAAAGTACAGCCCGAAAGACGTGTGAAGTAATCAGGAATGTGGCCTCTGGTAGACTAGCCATCTAGAAAACTGCTGTTTGAGGCATTGTACTTCAAGAACTCTGTGGTCCAGTGGAGATAGTCTGGAATAAATGGATTACAGCTCTGGAAAGTTTGACCTATTTCATTATTGAAAAACCCTTTAAAATGGCAAAAGCATTGAAGAACTATCATAGCTCTTTTTGTAAATGATGGAACCTCCACCAGTGGAGGTTTTTAAGAACTGGTCAATTAGCTCTTGGAAGCAATGTAGTTATCATTTGTCTTACCTGGGGGCTAATTAGATAAACTATATGATCTCCCGTGGTTCCCCCAAGCCTCATTTTTCTATTATCCTGTGACTATTAAAGCGTATGTTCAAAGATTTGATCACAACTGAATCATACACCAAATAAGTTGTTAATATTTCTTCATGGATCATTATATATAGAGAGGTTGACAAAAAAAGTGGGTGGGAGAAGCCCACAAAACATAGAGTTCAATGGGTTAATACATGTATACATGTTCAGGTGGAAATGTCCAGGTACCAGGGGGGTAACTTTACACTGTCTGATGTAACACTGTGGATCATGCGTAGTCCTCTGGTGGAAGGCCCCAGAAATGAGTCTAAGACATGATCTGTTTCTCACACCAACATAGTTCAGCCAGTTATACATTCTCAGAAGAGATGAATACCTTCAGGCCTAACTGTGAATGTCCCGATATGTTGCCCGGGGGAAAGACGGGGGAGTCTTACACCTGAACTAGTTGTGTAAGGGAGGACACTGGCATGATAAAAAGCATTATCCCACCTAGCAGAATCTGCTCTTATCAGCCTTTTCCCTTATCTGTCTCAAAACCCAGCTTGTTGCTAAATAAAGGTCAGTTTGTTTTAGTCATCCTCCCATGGTGGATGGGCACCCCCTCTGCACCTGGGCTGTTCTTATGCAGATCTGAGATTTCACCACCATGCATCCAAAACCTCCCTCCCTCCCTCACTTCAGTTGAGGGGTGAAAACCCCCGCACAGCACTGGGCTGCTTTTGCAAATGACCGATTGTTTGAGCCATTAACTCTTAACATTTCATTCTCTCAGAAGGAGTGTGCATGATTTTCATTTGTTTTCAGCTTGATAGACACCGAGGTGCATTGTAATTATCATACAACTTCTTTTCTTCAGAAACTGGGGGCTTAAATTCCAAGCAGGCAAATCTGCATTGTGATTTTTGGTTTTGGAAATGAAGTTATAAAGATAAGAATGTTTTGCTAAAACTAAATAACCAATAGTGAATGCTGAGAACTTTTGTTTCAGTTGAACAGTTTTGACAAGCCTCGTATGGTTAACCAGATGGAGTTGTCAATGTTGATGATGCTGAGATATTAGGTAGTATCCATGATCGACACTGGTGGGAAAATTGTAATTCTTCCTTTAGCAAGTCACTCTTATAGATTCCTTTTGTCAATGGCCATTGTTCATGCTTATACTTCTTTCAAGGAACGTGCTTCCCTATCACTCTATTACTTATTTTTAATATAGGTTCTTCCATTTTTCCCTCATATTAACAAATAATAAGTTTGAGGAATAAAGGAAAAATTCATTTAAAAGCAGCAGAATCAGGACCTTGGAATAATTTAACTGATAGAATCTCACATCAACAGGAGTTGAATCCATTCTTGAGTATACTAATGGTTTGGAACCCTTAAAATCAGGTTATAATATTATTTTTCTCCTTACTATTGAACCCTTGCCTTCCACACAGTCCAGTTGTGGTCTTTCAATTTTCTTCCACTAAATTAAAAATAAAGGTCTAAGCAGAATATAAGCATTTTCTGTTGGATGGTTTGTATTCAGCTTGAACTGCTTGATGTCACCTTAAACATAAAACTGCGTTAGTGTAACAGGTGCTTATTGTCTTTTTCTTCCTCATTGTCTTTCAGATGTTATGTTTTGGCATATGTTAGTGACTATCAAGGGGATATTATTGATCTTCTGAGACATCTGCTCTGCTCACATTAATTTGACTGAAATATTTCATGAAAGATGAGTTCCTTATGACTTCCCATTCCTAGCACAGTAATACTGACCAGGTCTTTGCAGCTGGAAATGAGCAATATTTAAGACGTACCTCTAAATTATGCAGTTTTTGTTTGCTTCTAATTGAGTGCCATTCTTTTTGCTGGAATTATCACATCATGAACTATCTAAGGAATAAAGAACTAAATATTTAAATAGTTAATTTTATTTTTGAAATGCATTTTTACTCATTATTTTTGATGTAGCAGAAAAAAGGCAAAACTTTCACAGAATCATAGAATCATAGCATGATTTGTGTTGGAAGGGACCTTAAAGATCATCTAATTCCAACCCCTCTGCCATAGGCAGGGACACTTCCACTAGACCAGGTTGCTCGGGTTCCCATCCTGCATGATCTTGAACACTTCCAGAGATGGGGCATCCACAACTTTTCTGCACGCTCACCACCCTCACAATAAAGAATTAATTCATAATATATATATATATATAAACCTACCCCTGTCCTATCACTACATGCCCTTGTGAAAAGTCCCTCTCCAGCTTTCTTTTAGGCCCTCTAGGTACTGGAAGGCTGCTCTAATGTCCCCTGGAACCTTCTCTTCGCCAGGCAAAACAACCCCAACTCTCTTAGCCTGCGTTCATAGGAGAAGTGCTCCAGACCTCTGATCATCTTTGTGGCCCTTCCCTGGACTCACTCCAGCAGGTCCATGTTCTTCTTCTGCAGGTTCCCAGAGCTGGACACAGGACTCGAGGTGGGGTCTCATGAGAGCAAACTAGAGGGTGAGAATCACCTCCCCTGCCCTGCTGACCATGCTGCTTTTGCTGCAGCCCAAGATACAATTGGTTTTCTGGGCTGCAAGTGCATATTGTCGAGTTTCTTATCAACCAATGCTCCCAAGTCTTTCTCCTCAGGGCTGCTATCAATCCATTCTCCTCTCAGCTTGTATTTGTGCTTGGGATTACCCCAACCCATGTGCCAGACAGTCATAAAAGAAGCTTTAGAATGTTTTAGGGAATAACCATAAACCAGAAAAGAACAAACTGACCTTCTTACCACAGGAAATAAATTAGTGGGTCCAGACAATACTGTGCTTTCAGTGATATTTCTGAAAGAATAATATGATCATTCTATTAAATTGAGGAAGAAAGGGACATGCTAAATGCAAGAACCCAAAACTGGCTCGCATCAGTTAAAACGGCATCCAGAAATGTACCTTCAGTTTCCTTCCCTTAATTTAACCTGTGGCTCAAAAAACCCCCTTTCAGTCATCCAAGTTGAAAAATGTACTTTTATCTTGAATTAATTTAATTGAAATAGTGCAGATTTAAAAACTCTTGAGGACACAGCAGTCATATAGTCCCAGTAACTTCACTCACTTTTGAGCTCCCAGCTACTGTGGTTTGTTTAACTAAGGTATTATTTTGTAAAAGTGTTTTGATCTATGTGTACAAATACATTTTACTCCAAAAAGTGAATATCAGTTCTGCATTTCCCTGTAGTTCTCCTTATTCATACTCCTTTATATCTGTGAAGTAGTATGCAGATTAGTGAATAAACCGGTTTGTTAACTGTAGTCTAAATCTACATGGGACTCAAAAAAGAGGATACAAAACTTGGTGGGATGTTCTGCTTGCTCCTCTTATCTCACCTACCTTATGAGGTGGCTTGTGACTACCTTGCAATCTTGATGTCTTGCCTATTGTGGCAACAGGCATTTCTCCTAGAAACTTGCACTACTCTCTGCTTACTTAACAGCAATTAGCTACTATACTGCCCCATGTATAGGACCCAAAACATATCAAATAACTGTGGTGCCTTACAGACTCACAGGAACAACTGAGTGTGAAGCAGGAGTGAAGAAGAAAACAATAAGGGTATAAGTGGAGGAACACAGGCAAAAGAGAGAGTGAAGTTAGCAATGGTAATAGTTGGATGATATGAAAAAAGAGATTGATGATAGTGAAAGATCTAACTTTTGGAAGCAGAGAAATGGCCAACCATACATGCATGACTGAGTGGCCACTGTAACAACTTCTGTAAAATGGTGTAATCAACCTCCACATCTTTGTGACCATTAGGAAATTCTCGTGCATATTGTGCATGCCATGATTTTTACAAGATCTTGTACAGACAGCACTATACCTTGGAACACCAGTGATCCAGTTCTTAAGTCTGATTTTAATCCTTAAGAGAAAGTAAGCCAGACCTTGTAAAGAAATAGCACTGAATTCTGGAAGGGAAAAATTGTCTTCTACCTCAAGGCAGCCATATCATTTCTCTAGAAAAGAGTATATTTCCAGAGCATTTGACAGAGTGCAAAAGCTAAAATCTCAAATGTTGATTAATATAATCTAGTGTTACACCTCAGGTAATACCATTCTGAAAAAAATATCTTTTGAATACTCTGAAATATAATATATGAATTCACGATTTTTATATATCCATAGTTACATAGAGAAGTACAGTTATATTTCATTAGCAGAATTTCTAGGAGACCAAGAGAAGGAACTTCACATTTCTATCTATGCTAAACCAATTTGATCATGCTATTTTCTTTGCTATCACTGAAATTTCAAATTATGTAAGTATAATTATGAGGGCACTGTATAGGATCTGGTCTTGCTTCATTGAACTCAGTGGCAAAATTCCCATTACTTTAAATGGCAAAATGAATGATCTCCAAATGTTCCTATTAAACTGTTCACAAGCTGTGCCTTCTTCATGTTACCCAGCAATGAATTTTGTTTGTGAGTGCAGCTGACAATTTTGCATTAAAATAATGATAATAAAGAGATGTGATGACAGCCTGTCATTTTTCACTCCTTCAGTCAAACACTTGATGTGGTGGACTATGTGATTTCCTCATTTAAGGACCTACCAGCTGAAGGTTCAATTGCTGTAACTGACACAAATCAGAAACGTTGACAAAAAAATCCTTAATATAAATTAAGAAATGTTTTTAGTGACATGAAAATTTGTTCATTCGTTTTGTTTTTCAGATAAGGAGCTTTTTGAGTTCTGTATGTTTAAATTTACCCTTAGACATTTGAGAAAAGGAAATAGAAGAAGGAGAAACAATGCATTTGGTTGTTGTTTTGGCTACCACATGTGTTACAGAAATAAAGAAGTACAAAAATTCAAATTAGTAGAGTGGCAGCAGTCTTCCTGTAATATGGATTAATCAAAAAATCATGAGCAGCATTCTACTTTTCTACCTAACTCTCATGTATACAAAAGATCTTTTTTCCTCTGCAGAATATGAATTCCATTAAGTCCAAATTACTGGCTTCTCACATGCATCACTGAAATCCAAGGAAACCTTTACATATTTGGGCAGGGAAAAGAGAAAATCTTCCTTATCTTCCCTTTTTTTCTTTTTTTTTTTTTTTTTTTTTTTTTTTTTTTTCCCACAGTGACTACTGCCTAAGGCTTTTTCCTCCTTTTTTGATGTCTTTACTCACCTAATTGCTTTTCAGGACACTTAGCAAACTGTATTCATTTCCAGTAGACCACTGTTCAGAAGGAAAGATAAGGGAAAATTCAGTATTAAAATGACATAACAGAAAATTTTTTAACATGGTTCTACTGGAAACTAATACTTGTTTTTCAGATGGCCAACAACATTCATTGTCATTTTATTTTACTTTTTTCACCATAAAACTCTGGTATTATTACTAACGACACAATCCTTCTCATTATTGACTATAATGTCATCACTTAGAGTAAAGCTTTCCCTGTTACTGCAGAAAGTGGGCTAAGGACCTGTGTTACATAGCAAAAATACCTTGAAAACAGCCATCTAGTTGAAAAAAGCAGTCCCCGGAAGCATCCACCTATGCCATTTGCCACTGGAGCCAATACACAGTTTTAGACACCATGGAATTGGATGCATCAGGATGACTAAAAATCACTATGTCTTTCCAGAAGACAGACTCACTGGTATAGAATCGTAGAATCATTTATGTTGGTAAAGAACTTTAGGATCATCAAGGCCAACTGTTAAGACAGCACTGCCAAGTCCACCACTAAACCATGCCCTTAAGTGCCACATCTACTACACCTCTTTTAAATACTCTAGGGATGGTGACTCAACCACTTCCCTGGGTAGCCTGTTCCAATGCTGTACAACCCTTACCATGAAGCAAGTTTTCTTGATATCCAATCTAAACCTCCCCTGACACAACATGAGGCTGTTTGCTCATGCCCTATTGCTTATTACTTGGGAGATGAGAGCAGCCCCCTCTGCTCCCTAAAACCTCATTTCAGGTAGTTGTAGAGAGCAACAAGGTTCCATCTGTGCCTCCTTTTCTCCAGGCTAAACAACCTCAGCTCCTTCAGCAGCTCTTCATCAGACTTATGCTCCAGACCCTTCACCAACTCTGTTGCCCTTCTCTGGACCTGCTCCAGCACCTCAATGTCTTTCTTGTGATGAGTGTCCCAAAACTGGACACAGGATTCCAAGTGCAGTCCCACTAGTGCTGAGCAAGGGAGACAATCACTTTCCCTAGTCCTGCTGGCCAGACTATTTCTAATACAAGCCAGGATGCCATTGGTCTTCTTGACCGCCTGGGCACACTGCTGGCTCATGTTCAGCCAGCTGTTGATGAGCACCCCCAGGTCCTTTTCCTCTGAGCAGCTTTCCAGCCTCTCTTCCGCCAGCCTGTAGCTGTGCTTGGGGTTGTTGTGACAAAGGCAAGACCTGGCACTGGCCATGTTGAATGTCATACAATTGACCTCAGCCCATTGATCCAGTGAGTCCAGATCCCTCTGTGGGGGCCTTCCTACCCTCCAGCAGATCAACACTCCCACCAAACTTGGTGTGATCTGCAAACTGTCCGAGGGTTCACTGGATCCTCTTGTCCAGACTGTTGATAAATATATGAAACAGAACTGGCCCCAACACTGAGCTCTGGGAAACACCATTCATGACTGGCCGCCAGCTGGATGTATCTCCATTCACCAGCACTCTGGGCTTTGCCATCCAGCCAGTTTTTACTCATTCACCATCCAAGCCATGGGCTCCAAATTACTCCAAGAGAATGCCATGGGAAATGGTGCCAAAGGCTTTACTGAAGTCCAGGGAGACAACATCCGCAGCCTTTTCCTCATTGAGTAAGCAAGTCACTTTTTTGTAAAAGTAGATCTGCTTGGTCAAGCAGGACCTGCCTTTCACAAACCTACTTTTCTTGTAGATGGGCGTCACATTTGCTAACTTCCAGTCATCTGGGACCTCTCCTCCCCAGATAATCAGGACTGCTGGCAAATGATGGAAAATGGCTAAGTGAGCTCTTCCACCAGCTCCCTGAGTAACTTTGGGCTGATCCCAAGGTGCATTGGTGTAGATGCACTTCACTTGGGCCGTTGATCCCGACATCTTTTTTTGGGGAGAAGCTCTAATTCCTACATGACCATTCTCAGGCGCTTCCATGATTACTAACACATCAATAAACTTGTGTCTTAGATCCTGCATGGATCTCCATCCCATACCTCCACTGAAGCAGCAGACTGAATGACCTCTCTAGCTCACTGTCCCTCAAACACTGGCGTGCTGCCCTTTGGCTTTTCTCTAGTGATCCTGGTTTTATTCCCTTCCTCCTTCAAATCTACTTTAAAGTTCCTTCAGTAAGCCCTGGAAACTCCTTTGCAAAAATCCTTTTTCCCTTTTGAGACAAGTGTACCCTGTCTGTTGCCAGCAGACTCAGTGTTGTGTAGTCACATGATCAAAAACCTCTAAATTCTGCTGGCAATACCAGGCTTGGAGCCAGGTATTGAGCTGCTGGCTCTTCCTTTTTCTTTCTCTATCATTCCCAGCAACTGGAAGGACAGGGGAGAACGTTGGTTGTGCTCATGATCCATTAACAAGTCATCCCAAGGCCCTGAGATCTCTTGATTGCCCTCAGATTTCTTGTTGCAACTTCATTGCTGCCTACCTGAAAAATCAATAATGGATGATAATAATCAGAGGCCCATATAAGGGCAGGAAGCTTTCTCTTCACATCTTTAACCTGGTGTCACTCTGGTGCAGATCTCTAAATCCTCGCAGCTTTGTCTAAGGCGCTCAAGACTTGAAAGAGAGTCCTACATAAAAGACATGGAATAAGAGTCTGTTCTGCACCAGTGCCCTGAACAAGGCCAGAGGGAACTCAAATATGAACGTTGAGGGTCATTCTTTTTCCTTGCCACAACAGATGTTTCTCAGAGACATAAATGTAAGTGAAAAAGGAGACATGTTACTGATGCCTGATACAGGAATTGTACTGTACTGCTTTAAAAAGGGAAACGTAACAAAATTTGTTTACGTGTGATCAGGTTAATCACTTGTGTTTTTCTGTACAGTACCAATGAAACATGCTTACTGAAAGCAAAAAACCTATGTTCATAATAATATGAAAGTCAGTGTTAATAAGAGCACCTGGCCTAGTTATTTGTCCTTGTTACATCTCAGAACCTTAGCAATCTTTATTTAATTTTATTTTTATTTATGTATTATTTTTAGGTCTGGGTATTTTTGTGATAGCTCTTAATTATAAAAATATACCAAGACCACATTTGTATACAAAAATTATCAGTGTTGATTTTTGGAGGAACATTCATAGCTACACTCTGGCTTATAGCGGTGTGCTTTTGAAGAGGGGTTTTAGTACCACTTTACAACATGACATTTTTCATTTCTGAGCCACCCATTCTTTTACAGAAGAGATTTCAACACAAGGTTTTACTAGTAAGTAACAATTCTTACTAGTTCCTGAAATGTTCTCTATATAAATTAGGATTAAAAACTTGTGAAGGAAGACCTGTAAAATTAAGATCCTTAAAAATCTTCCTAAGTTCTCTTTTGGTTTTTGTTGGGTTTTTTTCTCCCACATATTTAGCTGGTCAATGCGCAGCTAGATGATCCAGAAAACTGCGTTTGCTTGTGTAACAAAAAAAAATGACCCTGAAACAGTATGTTTTAATTGAGAGTAAAATGACAGACTCTTGTTTGCAGAGATGTTATAGATCGATGTATTGTTTCAGGATGGCATACTAAAATGCCATCTTTGGTGTTTTGTCTTGACCTGTTTTTTTTTTTAAAGGATGTGGGAGAAATCTGCTCATTAAATTTGTTTCTCATTTTCTACTCACGTTTTTTTGAGAGTGTTTTCAGAAAAGCCAGAAACATTGACCCATAGCTATTTGACAATACAGATAAGCACCAAAGAATATTGCTGATATGCTACAGCAAATGTTGCTGTGTTGTATACATTGAATTTATAATAACTCTAGCCTGAAAACATACAGAAGTCTTCCCAGGACATTAAACTTCTAAATGCCCACATTGGACAGCTTGTTTAACTATGGTTTGGATTCTATCAAGAAATAGAGATGATCTCCCCAAAGCTAAGAGTAGGGGCTTTCTTTCTGTTGACCAGTTTAGGGAGTGTGAATACCAAAAGACAAACATTGTGAATAATCCACAAAGGCCAGTTGCAAACTTAACATTTGACAAAAAAAAGTAAATTAGTTGTGTTACTTTCACAGTAAAATAATCCCTTTCTAGTCACTGATGGGATTTTTGCAAAGCTTTAAAGAATTGTTCTGGCTCAAGTATTGTCCTAATCCTCATTTGCAGTCACGAACATCTCCATGCCTTTTCACTGAGGATGTAGGTGTCAAACAGGTATGATTTAACAATTATGATGCAGATATCATGATTTGGAGTGGTAGGAAGGTCATGTACAAATAGACTCCATAAGTAACATGCTGACATTATTCACCTGTTGCATCCACTTTAATGTGTCTTAGTGCCACTTTGTCATGTGGGAAAATCAAAGCAGAAAACACTTGGACACACACACTGCTCTTCCAAATTCTCATTTGCTTAATCCAGCTACACAGCAAAAATTAACACTTGAGGTACAATTACTGAGTTGGAGTAGTGAAATGGCAGCATTGCCTTCTCTGACAAGGGGGGTGGAACACCCCCTGGCACTAATCGGGTGCACAACTCGATCCATTCTTCCTCCCTCTTCTTCCTCTGCTCCCATTTTTGCACAGGCTGTTGTGTGCAACCCTTCTTGTTAATTCCATTGTATTTTCCATATATTTATGTTATAGTATTGAATATATATTCCTTGTCCTCTGTTATGTCCTAAAATAGGTTCAGCCTAGTCCATAGAGTTATATTCCATTCATGGCCATTAATTGGTCATTTGTATTCATACCCTCGGGCTCTCTAATACCATACTGTGCTTGTCTTTTAAGGCTTTTGTTGTCATATTGTTCTTTAGCTCTCAAGGGCACCTGCTATAATCCTGTGCTTGCTCAATCAGGAAGGGACCCACAATAGGTATAGTAGTATTTTAAAAATATATTTTTGTAGTTTTCTCTATCTCTGACACAAACAAGAAAATTTGTAACAGAGCTAACATTAATTGTTGGTGCAGAGAAAGTACCAAGGCAGCCTCCAAACATCAGTGGATGCTTTTCCCTGACAATTTCCTAAACTCCTTGTGTTACTCATGAGACAATATAACTAGTCTGTCCTGAATCTTAAGTGTTATTACACCATGAACAGGGCATTACCTTTGATTATAACATAAAACCATTTTGATTTTCTGCATTTAGAATTGGTAGTAGACATCAATAACCCTTGGATCAGTAATTCAAGGGGCAATATATAGCATGAATCAATAGTTATGGGCAGAAGTACAGCAGGTTTTATTGTGTACTTAAAAATGTGGACATGTTACTGTAGTCATAGTAAGAACTGGTATACTATATTGACAATATTCTTAATATTTATATTACATTCAGAGAACAGTATTTTTTAGATATGAATATATAAGATACCATATAGACTTCTAAAACCTTCACATTTGCACATTTTTTATATTCTGACTCCAAGTGTTGTTCAACTAACAAATTCTTTTTAAATGAAAGGAAGCTACTCTTGTAGGATATGGCAAAGTAACATCAGACACAGCTCTGTGGTTCCTTTTCTCTGATACAGTATATACTGGATTAACCATACCCAGATTTTTAAATGATGCCTTTGTCATTAGTATGTTTTCAGTGTCCATCTTTAAAAAGTTCTACTATATAAGACATTACTGATTCTCTGTACTTGCTACTTCTTTGATAGCTAAAGCATTCATAAATATGGAGTGTTTTCCTTTAACATTCTTTTCAGTTTGGCGAAAACTGGTGGCATATATTAGCAGGAGAGAACTTGTGAAATTAGTCAAGCCTAATGTTATTTGTTGATAAAACCCCAGGATGTTGTTTTACAACTTTCAGTGTTCATTTGCCTAGACAGTTGTGACTGTCTGTTATATTCTGGAAGTTTCTATCTTTATGGTATTATTGCATGGTTTTATTTCCGTAACTTCTTCATCCTCAGGAGAAATGTGCCACTTGGGTTTTAGTTGAATTTTTAGTGTTTTGAAGGCTGTGTGAGATACTATTTAAAATATTCAGTCCAAGCTGACTGAGTATTACCTGATCAGGAGCCTTACGTTCTTATGGTAACAAAGAAAAAAGGTCCTCATTGACTAAAAACAAGCTCACTGTATTGAAATGGCTAAGATTTTTTGCCTATTTGTTTTCATGGGCCATTTTTTGGAACAATGGCTTTATAACTCGTCAGCATGTTGATATGAAATGCATTGGACTTCAGAAATTTTCATGGAGACAGGAAATAGTTTTGCCACAAGGAAAAAGTTATCATGTGATGAAACACTCAACAGAACCACAGAATCACACAATATGCTGAGTTGGAATGGAGCCACAATGGTCATCATGTCCAGCCCTTAGCCCTGCACAAGACCATCCCCAGGAGTCACACCAAATGCCCGATAGCATTGCCTAAATGCTTCTTGAACTCTGTCAGGCTCGTTGCTGTGACCACTTCCCTGGACAGCCTGTTCCAGTGCCCAACTACCCTTAAGAAACTCCCCCCAAAAATTCAGGCTATTGGTTAATAAATACACTGTGCCAAAGGTAAAATATCTTGTGTTTGTTTTCTAGTTTATTTTTTTAACAAGAACTGAAATGTTCAGAATCATATGGTTCATTGTATTGGTAGATAAATGCAGAGTGCCAAAGCTAAAATACCCAGGATTTTGGTTTCCATTTATTTTTTTTAGGAGACAGGATTTGTTTTTTTTTCAAAAATACAGTCCTCTGATTAATAAAATATTGCAAATATTTAGTTAGTAGTTATTATTGCTCCTCAGTGTTTAGCCTCACAGAAAGATTAAATTCTTTGAGTCCACAAATACATACTCATATCAGACTAAAATATTAATACTCTGATACCAGGGAAGAAACTGAACTAAAACAAGCAAGCTACATAGAATATTTTTAGGTTTTATCTTTTACTATTATCTATTAAAAACTCCAGAAAACCAAATTGTTACTGATAGTAACTCTCCTACCATAGTTACTCAGCTGTTTTGTATGCCTAATTCTTCTTTCTGTAAAGTTTTTTTAGACAACATGTGGAGGAGTTAAAAAGGACCACTGCATGCTCAGCTCATGTATAAGATGTGAAACACCCACATCAGTTTTATTTTCTACTTCTTCAGGCTTTTAAGATGATGAGGGGGTGATGGTGGTGGCAAAATAAAAAGCAAAACCCCAAAAATATTTTCCAGGATATATAAACCAAAAGGTGACAAACCAGAAAAGAATACCTTACGCAAACACACTTCTAGGTAGGATAAAAGAGCAGGGTACAGCAAGAAAAAGATTTTATTACTTTACCAACTTTTATGATCAAATGCATGTGAACGCAGTAGCTCTACGTCTTCAGCACAAATGAATGCCATACCCACAGTTCCAGTAACCTTTATTCTGTTGAATTACTTCTGAAAGCTTCACCTCTCTCTTTTCACAAAGTCTTGCTGATTTTTTTTTCCGAGAGAAAATAAACAGAATTTGTCATGACCTTTCTTCTTCTTTGGCTGGCTTGTTCTTCTCCTTTTCCCCTTTTCATCATGTTCAGAGAAGTTTCTCCTTTTCTTTTATTTTCTCACCTCTTCACTGCTTGAATTTCTGCCTCATTCATCCCTCCTCCATCAGCTTGTACGCATTTTACATGTAACTTTTTGTTACCTTAGCAGAGGTTGTAAGAGACGAGGTTTCCACTAGATAATGGAAACTTCTAACTCATTGCTGATTCTTCTTGATTTCTCTAATGTTTTCCCTCTGATGTCTTACAAAGTAATGCTGCTTTTAAGAGTGACTTTTCCTTACACTACACCTGCACAACACTGCATACAAAAAGCTTTAACTTCTAACCCAGCAGAAAGATATTTTTACAATAAGCACAGTAGTCCTGTTTCAATAAATCTAAGGTTTATTCACCCCTCAGAATCTGCTCTTTCTTCTTACCTATAGTTCCCTCAGGTGGGAAGCTATTTACTTACAGATAGTTAATAGGAAAAACAGCTCAAGAGTATTGACCGACTTCAGGCTGTGTGTAGCTGCAGCAAGGTGTGCATATAGGGTATATTTATTACTATCCTCAGCTGATATTTTAAGAATAATGCATTCTTCTACAAAATTACAATCCCTTTTAAAAATCTGATGAACTTTTTCTACTGCAGTATGTGATTCACATATAAACTGTGTTTTTCATGTGGGCGTTTAAATCTAGCAGTCTGCACACAAAACATCCCTGAACCTCAAGACATCTCTAAAAGCATATGAAAGACACTGCTGTAGTCTGAGCATTTAAATTCTTCTTTAGAGTTATTACTGTAACAGTTTATAAAGAAAATACTCATGCATGCATCCATTTAATGTGTAAACAGAACACTGTCATAGAAAAGCATCATGCCAGTTTTTGAGTGAAGAGTAAAGAGCACCATAAGTGACCATGATATGTGGGTTAACTGACTTAACCAAGGGAAATATGGCTGTGATAGCGGTGTTCACACCTTCATAACCTGTCTAAAGTGCTCACACTTCAGTGTGTTGAAACATATGTCATGTTTCAACACTGTACAAATCTGGAGATGTAGTGCCGAACAGGGATTTTAATCAAACTTCTCAGCTTAATTTATCAGTGTGATGTTTTTCACAGATTCTCAAAGGAAATGTAAGGACTTTCCTTCAATTGTTTTAAAGTTATGATAAAGAAGATAAAAATCTATCCTAAAAATTCTGGTTATTAGCAACAGCAGTTTCCTTCAACAAACTTGATTTTCATTTCTGTGTTTTACGAACGGGAAATTTTCTGACGGGTTTCACAGGTACAATAATGACTGTTCAGCTTACAGAATACTAGGCAACTACAAATGCTAACAATAATTCAGGCCAGAGAGTTAATTATTTTATTCCAGAAATTTAGCAAATGTAGTTCCATTTTTAATACCTGTTCTCTGAATTGTTGTTGACAGTGAAAAGACTATATAAGAAATAAATAGTAACAGACAGACTTATTACTTGAGTAAACAGTGAATTTTTATGATACCACTGAATGAGAGGAAATGATACCTGGCTTAAAATGAATGTTTGAAAAAAAATATGGATAAAATAAAATAAGTCATGGTTTTAGTAAGGGTATAATCATCTTTTTTTTTTTTTCCTCTCCCTTCCTTCTTTGTATGACAGATATGTGCTGGACTGTGTTATCATACTATTTATGTATACATTTATTTGCCTCCCTTATATAGACATTTTGTTGCAGCTTGATAGTGTGGTTATATTTGATCTGTGTTATCCAAAGTGTCTCCAGTTTGGTCTTTGCCATTGACTGGGTTTCTATAGGGAGCAAAACAACACAGGTGAACTTGTAGTACTGATATTGTGACTGATTTCCTAGGAAGTTCTGAGTAGAGAGTGTTTTCTACCTTGACCTGAATGTTCATTTCCCATTTCTTGCAAATACTAGCTGTAGTTCTTTCCCTAGTGAGTGGGAAAAACTCCCAGAAGATCAGTGACTGGGAAGGGTTCACCGAGGCAGCTGCAGGCAAATATTTGTAGGTATGACCCCTTCTCAATTTCACATCTAGTACAAGACAGTTAACACAAGAACAGTTGTTTATGCATAGCAGATAAATCTGATCCAAATAAAACCCCAGATGTGTTTTGAGAGCAAAATTGTGATATGAAAATTTTTACAAAATACACTTTTTAAAAAATATATTTCTTAAACACATCTTGCAATTAGGGAATCTATGTAGTGGTAACAAGGCTGATACAGATTTCAAGAAGCTTTCAGATTTTCCATTTGTTATCTCTAGCTACTGGAACTAATATTTTTCTAAGAAATCAGCGCTGAAATGTTAAGAGACTGACATGCAGTGGTACAGGATCCAAACTAGGACAGAATAAGTAGAAAACATTTTGTTCTAGGGTTCATGAGTCTGTCTAACCCCCTCCAGGTACAGATTATGTTTCAGGACATTTGAATAGCAGCATAAAAAATCGGTTCCTTTTGTAGCTAAATGAAGTATGAATTAAATTTGTTATCAGATGACCAGTAGCAGCTAAGCATTTTCCAGCTGAGTAAGCTAATAAACCTATTTACTCTTTCTGCACAAGCAAGCACAGACCCATTAGCTGCAGATGCCTTCAGCAATATTCTTTGACATATAGAAGGTCATTCTCCTTTCATTGTCTTCATATCTTTATAGTTTAATGGTTAGCAAAAAGAGCAGCTGCAATAGTTCTAATTAGTAATTTAAAATTGCATTTGTAGAATTCTTATCCTCTTTGACCTCATTTTGATGGATTAGTGCTTTATATGCATTTACTTTGAAATCTCTCGATTTAAACTGAAATTACCTGTAGTAATATAAATTGTCAAAGGCTTTATTAAAATTTGGTAGCAAAAATACCTTGCACATCAAAAGACCTCGCTCTTGTTCTTTTCTTTGTTATTCAATATTTGAATGTTTGCTTGCAAGATCCTTGGCAAGTGGTGGATCAGGCAGAAGCTAATGGATGATTTAATTTACCATATCTTTTGACAGGTACTGTGTACTTTCCCGTTTTGTGACAAAGTGGCAGGACCGGTTCAATTTTCTTATACATTTCTCAGGATCTGTTGCATCTTTGTAAGCCTTTGCAGTAGGGTAACTAAAAGGAAAATACATTACTGCTTTTATTGTTATTATGGCTGTGTTTTTTTCAGCAACACCAGTTATGGCAGCTACACTGGCTTTCTGTGCTCTCTTGCAAATATTTCCCAGAAGGACACAGCCTCTTCACAGTGCAAGTTCATAACACACAAAACATCAGTGGGAGAAAAAAAAAACAGATTTCGTTTTTGCTTTATAAGAGTGATAAACTTCATGATGTTTTTGTTGAACGTATAGAGTGTTGCTTCTGGACCTTTGAGTTGTTCTGCTTTGTCAGAGCAACAGTTGTTTTAAATTCATATCCTGTTGCACTGAATAGGATACCTGGTGGAGAAAAAATATACTCTCCCCCACTCCATCTAGAAAAATATCTATTGCATGTTCTTTTCCCTTCTAGGGAGTTTATATCGTGCCTAGTAATATCCAATTGTTCCTATAATTTCCTCAATTTTCCATTTTCTTTCTTTTTTTTTTTTTTTTTACCTTTATTACTTTGCTACATAAGGTTCTCAAGTTTATAAGAGGGATTTAAATATCTGCTTACACTTCCTTGGGATTCTCAGTTTTCATTTCTTGTCTCAATTTGCTTAGAATGATTTCAAAGTTTCTACAGTACTGCCACAACCTGGTAGAACCTTTCTGTAATTACTTGTATCAAGCAGAGGGCAAATATTAATAAAATGTTATTTTTACTTATAGGTTAAAATACGAAATCCATTAAAAATATTGATATTTTTACTGTGATTATTGATAGAAGACACTAGAAATACCATTGTTAAATTACAATAAATATCTGTTTTAACTCAGTCATTTTTCTGTGTTCTTCAGAGATACCCAATTGTTCAGATTTTAGCCAGGGGAAAGAATTGTAAAGTTACTTAAGTGCTAAATTAAAATTAACATCGACAGTAAACCTTGAAAGTGGCTGTGAGAAACTTCATGTCATCAAATGAACCTTACTGCCTTAGGGTGATTTATTCTGGAAGAAATATGGCTAGTTCTATTCTTTCTTATTGCTCAGTCAGTACTGGGCTTTACTGTATATTAGAAATCTTTACCTTGCGTAGCCCAATTTCTACGTGTTCTTTGAGCTCTGCTGGCATTGACAGTTTTGAATGGAAAGGCTCTTCTTGTTCTGCTTATCTCACAGCTGTTTTCATACTTGCTTTGGTTGCAGTAGAAGATAACCCAGACTTTACTTCTACTTTTGCTTACAACCTAACCTCTTCCTGGTGTTAGAGGATTCAAGTGTTCAGTCATGTCCTTGCAAATTCTTGTTAATGTGAGAAGTTTATAACTGTAGGCATGGAAAAGTGTTTTTCAGTGAAATTCTTATCTCAAAAATTCTGAAGTATCGTTTCCCTTCCACAAATGTTTGAGAGTTTGAAGGGCTCACATATGCACAGTTTATGTATAAATACATAAGACCAGGTTATTGTGAGAGCTCTACTGACTTCCGAAGTCTCCGTCAATTTACATGGTCTGCAAACCTGGCCTCCAAACACAGTATTGAAAGCTTATATTTTTAGAGTTGTTACCACAATTTATTTTGTTAAGCAGCTATCTAAGAACCCTATTTTATGTGGTAACCAAGCTGCCAATATATAATTCTTTAACCTGTAAATCTAGGGCCTGTAGACAATCCCAGAACTTCCATAAAGAATATACCACATAACTGATAACATAAAATCTTTGTTTGCACGGAGGGAGCATAGTTATAGTAGAAACAAAATATGTAAAATCAAGAATATATATAAATCACAAAACCTGAAACAAAATGTAGTTTAAGAACAGAGTTTTGAATAGAAGGACACTGACCACAGCAATATTTTCAAAGGCCAAATCTCTTTTGCTCTACACTTTCTTGTAGAGAAATTTACTGATGCAAAACAGTTGTTCTACCTAGGTATGCACAGTCTTGGCATTCTTTAAGCAATTTTTCATAAGACAGTTATGCCAAAATCTACTGGAAATGGGGATAAATTCTGAGTCTTGCTCTGTACCTCATTACCTGCTCTGCACCTTTGATAGCACCTCAGGAGGGCCTTCACGTTCTAAAACCAGCTTTCTTTGAGCAGATGGTAGAACAGACAACACTTGAAAATAGAAAAATGTCAAAATGACCAGGTTAAAATAAATGTCCACTGATTTCCACCCAGCCTCCATTTCCTTGCAAGTGGCAGGGATCCTTTCTTCCCATCTTTCTCCCAGCCCAGGAACCTCTTAGTTGCTGCTGTGCTGCATCAAGTTGCATTCAGTCCCTTCTTGAGAAGTAGGAAACAGGCATGCTGACTTGTGCCATTGGCTTTGTTTGTTGCCCTCACCCCACCTGCCTACCGCCTCTGGCCCCATGCTTGAGACCTCTCTCTCACAGAACACATTTCTGCACTCCTCTGGAGAGGATCAGCCCTGCCCTTCCTCCGCACACTTCACCCAAAGGAGAGTGCAGCCACTAGGAGAAGGCAAACTAGGGCTTTCTCTTGACTGTCCAACCACAGACTATCAAAAAAATGTAGTAGAAATAAATAGATAAGTAAAATATACATTGTCTGTCACAGTTGAACAGATTTTTTTTAGGAAAGTTCAGAAGACAGTCTGGAGACCAGATGCTGGAATTTGAAGTCATACTATGTTTCCGTTTCTGTAATCCATACACTGACATTTCTAGGACAATCCTAGGTTGTCTTATTATGAACATATTATAATATTCACAACTTCTGATTCAAATTTAGCTTTTCAAAGTTTTTGAGTTCCATATATAGGCAACAGAGAGGAGCATATGTCATTGAAGGAAGCCAGAAGGATTTTTCCTCTCTCTTAACATGATGGTGCTTACTTCCAGAGGAGTGATTCATTAGGTGTAAATTAGGGAGCTATTCAGTGTTTGGTTTTCTCTGAGAGCCAATCTGAATTAAAGCTAGCTCTCTGTACATGAATACTTATTCTTGTCATGGTACTGCCATTCAGTGTTTTTCTCCTGCAGTTCTTAGACTGTAGTCTGAAAAACGATGTTAAACTGATTACCACAATGAGCTATATCCAGGTAATTTCTTTTTAACTTGAAAAACTGCTGTGTCATGATTTGCACCCTCATGAATTGCTGCACACACAATATTTCATTCATTATAGTAAAGAATGATAAATCTAACATATTTAATCACTGCTCCTGCCAGCCCTGTGCTACGTTTCAAAACAAAGCTAAAACCTTGCAGCCTCATAGTTACTGTGTCCTACTAATATTGTTCTGGTTTAGCTACAAAAAAATGAATCTCTGTACTTTTTACACACTTGAGCACAGGGTTTGTGTGAGCTGTTCAGACAGTTTCTATTGTTGCTAGAGGCAGTTTCAAAGTCCTTTCTAGTCAGAAGTATCATCACGATTTTCATGTGCTTTCACAGCAGCAGTTAAGACGCTGGTGAAATATGGCTAACTGGAAGTGTAAACTTTATGAGCACTCTCTGAATTCTTAGTTCAGTGGCATTAACTGAGACAAGAAGGGAAATAGGATTGTTGCATTTAACAGAAAATAGACCTCAGGATTATGTTTTTCATTCTCCTTACTTTTGTACTACTTACATGAATTTTAAGACAATATAAAGTAGTTAAGTGTTAAGCTAATGTCTTCTGCAGGTTAACATCCCTGAATGCAATGCTAGGCTATGTTCCAACCCTTTGCTGCACCAGAATTCTGGGGGCAAGGGGAAATAAATTCTCCCGATTTCTTCAAATCCTCCCCCCTCCCGTCAGTCCTGCTACCATTCCTTGCACTTTTGTTTGGGCTTTTTCTAATATTTCAGATTAAGGGCTCCAAAGAATAATACTCGGACAGAATTCTCATGCAGATAAGAAAAACCTTCATATTGTATCTAAGTTCTTACTACAGCATTTGTCCTCCTGATCTTTGCACTTAGTTCCTTTGTTTCTGGTACACTAAAGAAAGGACTACTTAATAAGTGCTTTTCTGTTGACCTCAGTAAAGGCTACTACCTGTCACGTTCCCAAGCTTCACTAAGACTGGAGATCTCTAGTAAGTCAAAGTTACATTACTTGAGAGGAATGAAACTTTCAGAATACAAATAACAACAGTGATGTGCTTAGAAAAAAAAAGATTGTGTTAGTAGATGCTTATCACTTAATAACAATGGAAGAGCAAACCAGGGCTTTATTTCTACAGCCTGTGTATAAGCAAGGGATAGATTGAATTTCTGTTGTATCTTGTAAGGCAGGTATAAACTTATGAAAGAAAATGCAAAACTGCATACATGTGAGGCCTTTTTTATGTCCACTGCTTTTGTGATGTTATTAAGGTTTCTGTCCAGCACTGCTTTCAGTCTCAGTTGCTTTGACTTTAATGGGGAGTTTCAAGGAATCATCACACAGCAGTCTATAAAGGAAGACTTCATGTATTTTTTTCATATGTGAGTGCTTCATTTAGTAATTATTTAGAGTGCTTCATTTTAGTAATTCAGTTTAGTATTTTAGTATTTAGTATTTTAGTATATTTAGGAATATACTAAGAGCATATTGCTCTTAGTTGTAATGTTCAATTTTCTTCTTTCACTCATTTCTTTCAGTTTGATCTAATCTGAATTGGCACAGGAACTGTGTGAATATTTATTCCATTAAATATCATTAAATATTCCTTTAGGTGAGCTTTAAGAAACCTTTTGAATTTACTTTATTTTTAAGCTATTTGTATTGTATTAAGATTCTTTTTATGTTGACACAGTAGAAAATACATAGACCTACCATTGACTGACTGACAAGGACTGATCTAATATTAATTCACAGTATTACCAGTAGATCCCTGTAATAAACAGAACATAAGCTTTCAGAAGAAAATAGGGCAAGAAAAGAACTGCACAGAACAGCTGGTCTGTCTCCTGCAGGACTGGTGATGCTGAACAAATGTTTGGTCTAACCTTGTTTTCAATGCTTCCAACAATGAAAAGACCATAATATCCCCAGCAGGTCTGTTCCTCTGCTTCACTATCTTTGTTAGAAAGTTCAGCTAATGTTTGACCTGAGCCTTCCCTGTTTCAGAATAAGCTCCTTATTTTTTTTGCGTATGAAAGTAGAAATGGATTATTCCTTCCCTTTAGCAACAACCTTTCATGCAGCTGAAGATTGATATTGTACCCTGTTGGTCTTATCTCTGTTAGACTTATAAGCAAATACTTTTTCAGTCTTTTCTCATAGGCTGTATTCCAGAGTTCTGGTCAGTCTCTCCTCTCTCTTCTGTCAAATCTGCACACAGCTGAGGCCCTAACCTATACTGCATGTGAAAAGAGAATGACTTTCCATGCCTTGTAGCTTCTGCTCTTGGTTTTATGTTCCACTATCATGTTTATTTCTATCCAGAAATAGCATGCTATTGCCTACTCATATTTAAAGTGTGCTAAACTGTAGCAGTGGATACTTTCTGTGTAGAACAGACACATGACAATTGGTCCTCTAGCTGGTGTCTTTGAATTAGTTCTTCCCTCCTGAGTTCTGTGTCCTGTACTTGTCCTTACTGAATCCAATCCTACTTTATTTATTTTTTTCTTTAAGAGATTCCTTTAGTTTTACAAGGTAATTGTAAGCCTGTCCTCATGCTGTCCCAGCAACATGGCTGTCCTAATGACATCCTGTCCCATCTGGTGAGAAAAAGACAAACTGATTGCCTATTCATCCATATTAAATGTGGACACCCCATTTAACATAAGGAAATGGACTTAAGTTACACCAGGGGAGGTACAGATTAGATATTAGAAAAAAAAAATCACTGAAAGAGTGGTTAGGCATTGGAAGAAGTTGCCCAGCAAGGGGATGGAGTCACCATCTCTGGAAGTGTTCAAAAGGCGTAGGGATGTGGCCCTTGGGGATATGGTTTAGGGGTGATTATGGTGGTGCTGGACTGATGGTTGGACATCTAGAACATGTACCTCACATTGTCTGTGACATTACCGACTTTGTCATGTGGGCCAGTGTCAAAAGACGAGAAGTCAGTGCAAGAGGCACCTAAAGCTCCTCCTCACATATGACTTTCTATTCTTATGCAAAAAGAAATTAGACATTCAGTTCTAGACAAACAAAATGTGGCCTACCACTCCTTTCCTTATGCTGTGCCAAGTGCTTATATATCATTACTTATTCTAAAATTTTTCCTTTCTCCAGGATTTCTAAGTACTACAGCTTTGTGACTAGTCATCCTCTGTTCCTTGCCTCTTCCCTTTAAAGGTTTAAGCTCTGTTTTCCCTTTGTAACCTCTTAATACCTAGTCCATTCTCCACAAGATATGAGATAATTTAATAGAATTTGTGAAGTAAATGTTCCCACTTGTCCTACAAGCCACAGCTACCAAGGAGGAGTATGCTTCTATGCTTCTGCATAGAAGTAATGTGGGAGCCTGCTGCTCCAGGTACCTCTCTCTGGTTACCCTGAGCTCTGCTCAGCCAGGCCAGAATGAAGATACTTGGTGGAAAGCCAATTATAGAAAGTCATTAAAAAAAAATAAATCCTTGAACTAAAAGGAAAAATGGCCTATAACTAACAACTCTTTGTTTGCTCTCCATCTGCTTAGGAATGTGCTATAAGCAGTTGTTCCACAAGTTTTCCAGAGTTGGGTGCATGCACTAGTCTAATTATTTTCAGACCTGTCTTCAGGTGGCATAAATCACCACCTGGAAATGTGTTTTTTCTCTGTTGGTTATAGAAGGATACTAAACAAACAGCATATACTAAATAGCTAATTTTTCATAGTCTACATGCAGACATGGTTATTAAGGGAATTTCCTGAAGTTACTCAGCAGAGCAGTAGTAGAGCTGGGAATAGGCTAATGCTTCTGAAACCCTTGATTTGGCTGTCCTGCATCTCTAATTGTTGCTTCTATACATTGTATTACAAAGGAGAACTTTAATGTGCAGCAAAAATCTATAAAGGCCAACCTTTCCTATGTATTTGTATAGAAAATTATTTATTTTTTCCTTGAGATTCTGAGAACTCTTAGAATATGAGTATTGCTGAATGTAATACAAAATTTCAATTTTATTTTTTTAAGCTATTTTTAATTCCAGCACCTACCTTAAGTAAAGTACTATGCACCAAATTATCAGATGTCATTGTGAAAACTACCTTCATAGTTAGGGTTTGATACAGTATATATCATTATACTAATGGAGATTGATGTGATTCCACCTTTTTATAGTATTTTATACATTACTGATTTTAGTTTTTCCTTTGGCCAATATGATTTAAGATTATCGGAGAAAACATTTAAAAGAAAAATGAAGTGTATTGCTCAGAGATAAAGTTTGACAGAATATTTGCACAACCTCTCAACATTTTTGAGTTTTTGATATGAGTTTTTCAGATCTTGTGTCTAAAGGAAACTGTAATAAAGTAATGACTTAAATGAAGTGAATCCCATGGCAAGTAGTCAGAATGGTTGGGGGCTCTCTGTTTTGCAATTTCTGATTATTCTTTCTGTTCTCTGAGGAGAAAGCACATCAGATGTAGAATACACATCAACACAGATGGAAAGATCCATTTATACACTTGACCTCTGTATATAATCAGAGGCAGTAGTGCTTACACTGCTGGCAGCTGGCCCTTGTGGGTTAGAATCCACGGTTTAAGTGGGAACTAAAATGCATACAACTAGCACTTTGGAAGAAAAGTGATGTGATTGTCCTTCAACAGCCATGTCAATGAAATGGTATTGATAATGGAGTCCCTTCCACCCAAAGGTACATACCCAATATTGAGGACATTGTTAAAAATTGGGAAACCTTATGAGGAAGACAGTTAGGGCACATCCATATCCTGTAGCTGAATCTAGGGAGAGAAGAGAACTGACACAGAACTTGGAGTAAAATCCTGGTGAAGCAGACAGTGCTGTGCATCAGAAGCCATTGTTCCATTGGTTTAGCTCACCTGCCATTTGCATTGCTGTAACATCCTACTGCTCTCTCGGGGTAGCTGCCTGCAGAGCAAAGACTTGAAGAGGAGAGCTGGTGAGTTGTCAGTGTCCAATATCTCTTTGATGAGAAAAGAAGTATATTTTGTATTTATAATGTGTGAGGAAGAGAGGAGGAGGCCAAGATCTCATGGGGAAGAGGTGCAGTAGAACTGCAATGTAAAGAGAAGTGCGAGGACAGACCGTTCATACCCTTGGGACCTCTAGGGATGGAAGCAAAAAATACTTCACCATTGCTGCTCTAATGACTTGGAACGCATTCTGGTTGTTTGTCTTAGTACAGAGCTGAACCTACTGAAGAAACTTAGGGTGGATATGATTGTGATACCTTCAATCACATTTAAAAACTTTTCAATGTTAGTAAAATCTTGACAATGAGCTTGAGTGAAATATTGCTTAAATTCATTTAAAATCTATCCGGGAATTAGAAAAGTGTAATTTTTTTCTCAGAATACAGAAGGACTTGAAAAGCAAGTTTTGTAGTGCTGTATCAGAAAAGAAAGAAAAAAGGTAAAAAATCCAAATTAATTTAAGGTTAATGGTATCTCTTCTGAGATTATAAAGCCAATTCTAAGAAACTGTCTTGCCTGAGGCTGCTGACTTCAGTTCTCTCATAATTAATCTTTCTTACACTGTGTGTCACATTCAGTTGCAGTAAGGCAATTAAGCTAAGAAACGTGAAAGATAGATATTATCCTCTCCACTTTATGTCAGTGAAATAGTTCTTCTAACAAATAAATCACTGCAAGCTTTGTAGGACACAGAAAACAGCTCCCTTTTCTCACTGATAAGAAGTGCCTGAACACAATTGGGTCTTACTTTCTGAGCAACAATTGTAAAAATTATATGTCTTATTATTTTCATAACACATCCTCCCACAAGATTCAGTTGGTCCAGGTTAAATGCTAGGTATAACAACAAGGCAAGAATCAAAAGTTGTTTGGACTACTTTTATTACTTTTTTCATTTTTTTACCTTTTTTAAATACATATTATAAACAAAGTTCCTGAAAGGCATGCCATAAAATAAACTGGCGAAGCAGTGCTACCAAAGTAAATTAAAATTGCAAGTAGAACATATGTTACAGGAGGGTTTTTTGAGTTCTCTAAATTACATGAATTATTTTATTTTATTTTATTTATGAATTACCTCTAGTATTTTCAATTTGAGGGCTTGGGGAGTTTTGAAGAGCTTTTTTTTATGGTTCTCATGATATCAATATTAATGTTGAGTCAAGGTTCATTTTCATAATATACACAGATGAGGAAATGTTGTTTTTACGAAGTTCAACCACCTAATTTTGGAGGCAGATCTAATTCCATATCAAAGCTGTTTTTAAAAAAAAGTAAATTAATACAACCTTCCTATTGTTAGAGATTTTGTTAAACTCCAGAACATATAATATGTAGATATGCTAAAATATGAAAGGAAGTCTTTGTCGTTTAGAAATTGCATACTGCAGACCAGAACTTGGCCTTCAAATACAGTTATTTTTTAAATGTTCTAATAATTCCTTTCCTTCCATTTGAAACTGCTCATTTTTCAAGACTTAGTCTATCCCAGAGAACAAAGCAATTTCAGTGCATTTTCTTTGGAAAATTTTTCTGGGTCAAAGTTGGTCAAAAGGAAAGAGACCCACAACAATTTGGCTGCTTCCCTATTGGCATGCCAGGGCCCAGAATTAACTTGTAGCTTATAGATATATATCCTGGTTTTAGAGATGGTAACTGACCTGTTCACTCTGTTTTACCTGTACATTCATGCGTTTTACAATAAAGTTCAAGAGAGTCATACCTAGGATTTAGGTTATGAATAAATAGTTGTTATTTCATCTAATAGTTGAATTTTTAAAATCAAAAATATGGGTCATACTCTGTACTGGAGTAATTCCACTGACTCCAAAAGTTATATCATGAAATAATTTTTTTCTTCTGGTTATATTACATATGAACAATGTTGAAAGCACAAAACTGTGCTGAAAGACTGCTAGACCAATCAAGTGAAGCAATCAAATCTGGAAATGCCTGTGGGCAAAAGCCAATTCAACCTTTACTTCATTCCCTTGTACATAGAGATTTTAATTAATTACATTATCACAAACTTTTCCCCTCTTCTGTTTTATGGTCTTTTCCTTCTGAACTCAGTGCAATTCTTACCTCTATGAAATCAAAGGGAGTCTTGCAGTCATTTCTATAGAACTCTAGCATTTATCACTGAAAACATTGACAACTTTCCTGAGTTAAAACTTCAGAAGTTGACCATTATTCAGTGAATGAGACAGGAACAACAGCTCATCATGGATGCACAGAGTCTCTGGGCCAGTCACATAGGAGTGCTTTTGCCACTCACTCCCAGTTGGACTTATTTCAGCCTCCAGTATGATTAGCTCCTGTCACTCCAGAAATAAAAAAGGGTTCTGCCTCTTTATAACTCGATGGCATTAGGGTACACTGTGCACCAGTATCTACCAGAGCCCTATACTTCTGATCCTATGGAAAGGAATTGTAATACATTTTTAGAAGAAGTGGAGATTCTTGTTAGCAGTACTAGAGTAGCGCTGCCTCCAGACAGGTGGAGGAGAGGGGCAATCAACTGACTCCAGTATGCAAGAATCCAACACCATACTCTGTTTTTCCTGCCCTGATGAAGAACTGTAGCAGATGGAGTCCAAAGGCATGGACTAAATGAACTCAATGGACTTTTTTAGGGATGGTCCATAAACTAAGGGAATGATGTGTGTGTAGGGGTGTGTGTGTGTAGATTCATCTATTAAGGGATGGGAAGAGTGGTGATGGTTAACTGAAATGTGCTGGAAAATGTAGGACCTGGTCATGGCATAAATTATATGGAATCAAGGTTGATACTGTCCAAGTTTCAACTGGGATGGAGTTAAATTTTCTTCTCAGTAGCTAGCACAGTGCTGTGTTTTGCACTTTGTATGTCAATAATGTTGATAACACACTGATATTTCAGTTGTTGCTAATAGTGCTTACCCTACGTTAAGGACCTTCCAATGTCCCATGCTCTGCCAGCAAGCAGGTGCACAAAAATCTGAGAGGGAGCATGGCCAGGACAGGTAACCCAAACTGGCCAAAGGGATATTCCAGACCACAGAATAAGCTGGGGGGAACTGTCTGGGAGGGACCAATCACTGCGTTGGTCAGCAGGTGCAATTGCGTTGTACATCACTTGTCTTTCTTGGATTTTATTCCTCTCCCTTTCATTACTATTATTATTATGTTTTACTTTATTTCAGTCATTAAACTGATCCTATCTCACCCTATAGGTTTTACCTTTTTCTTATTCTCTAACCTATCCCACCAGGGTGAGGAGTTGTGAGCAAGTGGCTGTGTGGTGTGTGATTGCTGGTTGGGACTAAGCCACAGCTACTTAAGTAGATGTTTCTTTTTTGGGGGTGTTTTGGGTTTTTTTCATCCCCACTAGCTTTCCGGATCTAAAGTACTTAGAAGACTCAGTTTGTTTAGTATAACCAGAATTGTCCTAATATTTGGTAAGTCACTGAATCAGCTTTGTCATATAAACCTCGACTTGGTACTTTATGTGTCAACATATAAATATAGTTATTTAGTCTTTCTGAAACCAGGCAAGGTATGAAAGGCTTGAAAGATTGCTTAATAATAAGGGCTTGGTTTTATCTGATACAAGGAAAAACGACAGGAAAATGAATATGAAAAAAATACTTTCTCTTGGTGAACAGAAGACAATGAATAGATATATCAAAGACCAGATCAAGCTGAGCACAACCATGAAAGCAATCTCACGTGAGTTAGGGGAAGGGAAGGTGATGCTGATTGGAAAATGAGAGAATATTATCTTTTGTTTAGAAATGTCAACTGATTTGAGAGCTTATATTTCTATAATTTTCAGGGAAAAAGCAAAGTTACTAAAAAACGGGGACAGTGTGAGAGAAGAGGCATTTCCAGTAGAAGAGAAAGAATGAGATAAAGTGAAAGAATTTGATAGCACTTAAAAAGCAGCTTCTGAAAGACATGTCATAGTATTTGACATAATTAGTGACATAAAGTGGAACAGTTGAATTTCATAGGATTTCTTGCCTTTTCTGTGAAAAAACCAGATTTAGAAAAGAGCCAAATAAAACTGAGCAGATATATTATTTTGAAGTTCATGTTTTTTTGTTTTCCCCTGGGGTTTGGGTGATTTTGGTGGAGCGAGGCTTTTTAGTTCGGTTTTGGTTGGTTTTGTTTGGTTGGTTGATTTAGTTTTAGTTTTTTGTTTGTTTGTTTGATCTTTGGGGGTTTTTGGTTGTTTGTTTTTTGGTTTTTTGGTTTGTTTTGGTGGAGTATTATTGAATCTCTGTTTGAGACTCCTCATTTGCCCAGAGCCTACTTCCAGGATTTCATCAGACTATTTCACAAATATCCAACATTACATAAACATGAATTTTATTTAGCATATTTTTACTTATCTATTTTATGGTTTTCTGGTCTGGAAAATTTGATAGCTTCATATTACTGAGAATCATGATGTCACCACATCATGATGTGTATTATGTTGTTGCTTCTTGAGTTATGAGTTGCATATTTTTCATAATAATGCAAAAGTAATTGAAGTTTTAATATTTCATATGGGGAGATAATGTGATTAAATGTACAGATAGGATTCAAGTAGACTCTCAAAACTCTGACATCTATTTGCTGTCAAGTATGGAAACTCTACCGACAAATAACAATTTTTCAGAGGTTGAATAAACAGCCCATGGCTGTCTGTGTTAGCCACCTCCTTAACTTGGAAACTCTGTTCTTTCTCTATGGTCTTTCTCAGACAAATGGGAAAGAATTATACTTGTCTTTTGAGGACAGCAATCAGCTCTGGCTCAAAGTTAGGGCTTTAGGTTATTAGTTCAAGTACACTGCTCTACTAACCACAGCTCCAAGATCCTGGATATAGGCAGGCTTTAGGTCTGCCGAGGCTGAAATAAATTTACAAGCATCCTTTGGAAAAATGAGCTAGAAAGCTGAACATGTCTGGCCATCCAGATGTGTTGTAAGATGAGCTGGTGGGGAAGAAGACTGACCTGGCTGAACAGAGAACTTTTCCTGGAACTCAGAAAAAAAATGGAAATTTTATGATTTTAGGGAGAAGAGGCAAGCAACTCAGGAGGACTATAAGGATGTCATGCATGAGGTTAAGAAGGGAGAAAAGTAGAAGGACCAAAGCCCAACTAGAACTTAATCTGGCTGCTACCGTAAGAGAAAATAAAAATGTTTCTAGAAATACATCAGCAACAGAAAGGAGGCAAAGGAGAATCTCCACTCTTTATGAGATGCAGGGAAAAACAGTGAAAAAGGATGAAGAAAAGGCTGAGGTACTTAATACCTTCTTTGCCTCAGTGTCTAAGAGTATGACCAGTTGTTCTCTGGGTACCAGCCTCCTGAGCTGGAAGACAGGGTTGGGGGGTGGAATGAAGCCCCCATAATTTGAGGGGAAATGGTTGGTGATACGCTACACAACTTAGACATCCTCAATTCTGTGGGCTGAGGCCAAGTGTGAGAGGTTCTACAAGGCCAAGTGCCAGGGCCTGTCCTTTGGTCACAACAACCCCAGGCAGCGCTACATGTTTGGGGCAGAGTGGCTGGAAAGCTGCCCAGCAGAAAGGACCTGAGAGTGCTGGTTGACAGCAGCTGAATATGAGCCAGCAGTGTGTCCAGGTGGCCAAGAAAGCCAATGTCATCCTAGCTTGTATCAGAAATAGTCTGACCAGCAGAACCAAGGCAGTGATCTCCCCACTGTATTCAATACCTGGCGGGACCGCACTGGAATCCTGTGTCCAGTTTTGGGTCCCTCATTACAAGAAAGCCATTGAGGTGCTGGAGTGTGTCCAGAGCAGGGCAGTGAAACTGGTGAAGGGTCTGGAGTTGTGGCACTTAGGGACATGGTTTAGTGACTTGGCAGTGATGAGTTAATGGTTGAACTCGATGATATTTAGGGTCTTTTCCAACCTAAATGATTTTATGTTTTTAAGGTGGTGGTTGCTCGATGATCATCCATACATCATTTTAAAAGTACTTCTGAGCTTAAAAATGTTTGTGGACATGCTAAGACACTAAAGTACATTAGGTAAAAGAGATTCTTTCACCTCTTTCATGGCTAAGCCAGTTACCCAAGTGGAAGTCACTGGGGAAAGTATGAGTAATGTTTGTACTGATCTTTCGGAGAAACTTTTTCATTTGTGTGCTTGTTTTAAATAAATACACATATGTACACAATTGTGAGCTGTCGCACTCACAGTTACAGTGTGCCTATAGATACAATGTGCCTTCCTGAAAGTGTTTGGATTATTACATGTGGTGAGGACAGCACGCCTGTGTTAGTCCTCTGGGAAATCCTGTCTCAATATGAGGCAGTAAAGCTGTGATGAACTGCACGGGGTTCCAAATTACACCTAGTGCACCTACCTCTGATGATAGATGATAGATGTCCTCCATCACTGCTATCAAAGTGCTAGTGAATGCTGCCTAAATAAAGTCTCTGCATTCAAGTAGAGTGGGTGCTGCTGCCACTGCTGTTAGTGCAGCAGCTATCACTGCAGGAAACTGGGACTGGGTTTTCATCCATAACGTACTTTTAAGTTTCCTGATGAGAGCTGCTTTGGAAAGCATTAATGTTCTGATCTTGAGATGGCTGTATGCAGCTGTAGGTTCTACAATATATTTTAAGATGCTATTTAAAACCTCTGCATTGAGTTTGGATAAACCAGTCCTGAGGCCATGATTATACTAGGAAGCATGAAGCAGGCAGATTGCTTGAGATCAGCAGCAGAAGAAAATGGATTAATGATGGCTTTCAAAATTGAAGGAAACCACTTTTGGAGTTTCTATTTTTCATTGATGGTTGTTTTGGCTTAGTTTTTTAAAGTGAGACAGAGAAAAGAAATGAGAACAACATATGTTGTGGAGGAAGAGAAGCAGACCATGGTCCAGTTTAGCTGCCCAGGGCCAGTAGATCCCATTTTTTTCTTCTCTGAAATGTTACCCACTATGACCCTACTAGAAGATCTCAGCCAAGTCAAATTACACCTATAGGTTATGTTTTTAATCATCTCTGTTCAATATCTCAAATATTTTTTATGTAATTTAAACTATGTATATATAGGTAACATGAACTTTTGTTCTCTATAGATGGTGATGACATTTTAACTCAGAAGCCCTATGAAATACAGCTTTAGGAACACAGAAATTTAATTTCTTGCTCCTCAGTACAAGAAAGACATTTGGCTCCTGGAGTGAGTCCAGCAAAGGGCTACAAAGATGACTAAAGGACTGGAGCGTCTCTTGTACGAGGAAAGGCTGAGGGAGCTGGGCATGTGTTAGCCTGGAGAAGAGATGACTGAGAGGGGACCTTATCAAAGTATTTAAATGTCTGCAGAGAGGGTGTTGAGAGAATGGAGCCAGGCTAATTAAGATGAGAGGCAACAGGCAGAAAGTGGAATACAGGAAGTTTTATGTGAAAGAGAGGAAGAATTTGTTTACTCTGTGGATGACCACGCACTGGAACAGATTGTCCGGAAAGGTTGTGGAGTCTCCTTCTCTGGAGATATTCAAAAGACATCTGAATGCAGTCCTGAGTAACCTGCTCTAGGATGACCCTGCTTGGGCAGGGGGGTTGGACTAAATGACCTCCAGTGGTCCCTTTCCATCTTATCCATTCTGCGATTCTGTTGAATTATTCTAAGGAAACTAAGGACAACACATTTAATTAATATTTCCTATCCAAGGAAAGGGGATGCCAAAGAGTTAACTGTATGGGAAGAGAACTTTTTGTTTTAATAGGACACTTAAGTAAAGCTGGAAGCTTATTTTCTTCCCTTATTGTGTTATTTTGAATAGCATCTTTAGTAATGTGTGTTTGGTAGTATTACCAGTCCTTGTAGTTGTTCACAATAATTCACAACTTCTATGTAAGGATAAATTTGCATCTGGATAGCAGGATTTTAGGTCTCCCCCAGCTTCTTTTGCTAAAGCATATCACATAGCAGGTGTGATCTCCCTGGGCACTGTGCCAGTGCTCAGTCACTCTCACAATTGAAAAAAGGTGTTTCCTGCTGTTCGGATGGATCCTTTTGTATTTAATTTTGTAGCATTCTCCAAGGTTGCATTGCATAAAAGTGCCTTGTGATCTTGTGTGAGTGATTTCTGTGGGTATCTAGGTGTGTGGGTGGAAAAAGTTATGAGGATACAGTAGGCTACAGAGAACAGCATGCAGCAGTCTCCCAGGCACTGATAAGCTCCTTGAGATTGAAAATCTGGCAGTCTTTGCAAGAACTAAGAAACTTGGGGTACCAAAAGCTGGCCAAACCTGACCACCTGCCAGGACTAGCAGCAACAACCAGAGGGTGCTACTGCCACATGTGGTCAGGTTGCAGGATTGTATATATAAGTGGTTAAGTGAAGGACCCTTTGAAGGACTTCCTGGATCTCCACCTAAGAGCCCCTGTGTGCTGTTATGGCCCCACGGCCTCTGTGCAGACAGCTGGTGTTGGCCTCCTGGTTGTGCAGTGGTCAGTAACCAGGAGTGTGCAAGTGCAAGAGTGTGTGAACAAAGACTTGAATGGGCAGTGTGAATGGTTAGCAGTTATTAATAATAACAGATGGGTTCTATTAATGAAAGCTTCCCTATTATTAAAGCTCCCCTACTCAGTACTTTTTGTGATCTATCTTCCACAATTCATCCCTCTCATCAGGAAAAATGCATTTCTTTCTCCTGCTCTGTCAACACTGAAGCTGTACGTGGCCCTCAGGTTCTTTCAACAATTGGTACTATCTCACAGAATCACAGCATTGAAAGGTTGAGATTGAAAGGGACCCCTGGAGGTCATCTGGTCCAAGGCCCTTGCTCAAGCGGGGCCACCCACAGCAGGGTGTTCCAAGACTACATCCAGATGGCTTTTATTTACCTCTGGGGAAGGAAACTCCCCAGTCTCCCTGGGCACTGTGCCAGCGCTCGGTCACTCTCACAATTAAAAAAAGGTGTTTCTCGGTGTTCAGATGGATCCTTTTGTATTTAATTTTGTAGCCATTCTCCAAGTTCTTACTGAAATAACATAAATCAGAAAGCAAAATATAAAGCTGCAACAATCATCCTGTATAATTAACATATGATTTTTAGAGAGTAGAAAAAATAATCAGTGAGTTTTTGTACTAGAGACTGGCAGGACTAAGTTTATTTGTGTCTGGTACTTATTTTAGCTAGCCATTTTAGAGATCTGAGGCCATCAAATTTACCAATTGCAAAATAGTCTAAATCCATGTCTAAATCATTCCCATTTTATTCTTGTGGCTGTCTCAGATCCACATCCATATAAGTACATTATTTTCCTGAAAGATTCTTGTGGTGAGATTCAGCTCCAACTACCTACATTATAGGTTATGTAGGTATGTAGGTGTCTAAGCTCACACTATAGTTATTAGAGATCTTGTCAGTGGAAAGAGCTGTTCTAACTATTCGTCTGACCAAGTTTAATTTCTACTTTTCAATGTAATTAATTGACTCAATTTCTACTACTTCTTCATTGGAGCTAATGGAAGCTCAGGCACACAGCTCACAGGAAAACACCTCCACTGAAGAAAAGTAAGTTTGAATCCAATTCTTAATGATATCACAGAAAAGAAAGCTGGTGAAATGAACCCCTGGTTAGTGGCATAAGTGTGATCTACTGTCTCGATATGATGCAAATTTTTATCCATAAATTGATGGTATCAAGTTGAATCAGAGCAATAAATAGGTTTTGGAGTGTTGTATTGTTAAGTCTTCATAACTAAATGTCCACTCGATTTTTTTTCTTTGATTATCTCCAAGACTAAAAATTAATTCCAAACAGCAGCACAAGAGAGCAGTGGGTTTGTAAGATGGTGACTGCACTATTATGAATTCCTTATTGCAACCTTTAGGGTAACTCTTTTTTTTTTTTTTTTTTTTGCTTCTCATTGGGGAAATTCTCAAAGAAAGGGTTTACTTTTCCATTAAAATGATAATTGTGCTGTTTAAAGGATTGGTGGCAAATGAATGCCATAATATATCAATGAAAATATGAGAGAGCCTGAAAACAGTTTTATTTCGGATAACAACAAATAGTGCAGACCCAAGTTGAAGCAACAGGACCATACAAGAGTTACCTCTACTGGAAAACCAACTTTTTAGTGAATAAGGCACACCATTTCCAAAGCTGAAGGAAATTCTCTCCATCTAGAGGCTAATGCAAAGAATTACTCACCTACTTCTAGTTTAAATTCTGGCTGTATGTTTGGTTAGTACCAAATTAACCTCCAGATCTTGGTGCAGCCAAACTCACAGACCAAATCCAATCATAAGAGTTGCATGCCAATACTTTTCACTGACCTGATTGTCAAAGCTACTGTTGCAACTTCAGGTTAATGCAAGTCATCTTTCTTCTTCAGCCACTGCAGCTGTATGTTACTCTTCACTCTCTTCTTTGCAACTAGCCTTTTTATTTCTCTCCCTTCATACTGAAATATTATGAGCAGTGGGACTTTACTCCACTCCTCTTGTTTGAAGACTTCAGCTTTGTAGAATTCATGGTCCAGATGTTGTGCACGTCCACAATGGCTCCTCAGTTGTGCTGCTCATTTATGGGCTTATAGTTAAATAACATTGAGTCTAACTGTGAAAGTTTACCAAGCAGAGACACTCATTTCCTGCCGTCAATATCTATTAAAACACTTAGAAGCAGGGCAAAATCTTGTATTTTCGAAAGAGCACTCATTTAGCTTCTCCTAACCTTTCTAAGCAGGTACCACCTTCAAGAGGTGATTTGGTATTTCATCATTTTGCTGCCAATGCCGTGGAGAGCCTTTAATGTTAAATGACTTAAATGTGCTCTGCACCTTAGATATGTTTTCTTATGCACTGTAAAAATCATTCCTTCTGTTCATATAGCATTGGTATTCTGTGAATGCGTATCAGTGGCAGCTATACAGCTATTTTACTGTAAGCACAGCACGAGGAATACCATGAGAGTGGAAGTCAAAGGTTGAGCACCGAATTGTGCAGTGAACACTGTTTTTGAAATAGAAGGAACAGGGCCCTGGAGGCAAGATATAGACAGGACAACATCTTTGCTAATCAACTCTAGGAAAATATACTTAGCTTAGTGGCATAAAAATCTTGTACCATCTCCAATGTCTGTTTTGCATTGAGCTAATGAAATGACTATGGCATACCAAAGAAAGATACTGCCTACTGAGAAGTACATACTCTTTCCCTTTTTTGAAAAATCTTTCTATGCATTACATCTTGAAGTCAGTTTTATCATCAAATCACTGGTTTTATTACTTAAAATCAATGACTTATAGTATGAATCAAGTCTGGATTGCATGAATATAATTCATTGCTAACTGCTTCTGTAGACACGCTAACTATGTTGCCCTAACAAGGGGATGAAAATGTGTGTCACTTTTAGGTACTCCATTTTAATTTCAGATTCCTGCTCTTTGCTTAGAAAGTCATATGTGTGAAAACAAAAATTAATAGTAACAAATCAGAGCAATCCACTAAATAAATGGAATGGAGGAAAATTGGATTCCACCTCTTCAAGCTTACTTAATTGAAAATCAGTCAAAGAAACTGAGAAATCTTCTTAACAGTAACAGGAAATGATGATTTTTCTACTGCCTTTGGAGTCCATAGGAGAGTAGAAGAAATCTTATGGCAGAGACTGAATACTAGAGTTGTTTCAGTCACAGCAAAGGTTTCATTCCATTATAACTGAAGTAATTGCATGTATTGAAGTCTATCAGCAAAATGTTGCACACTTTATCTTTATATGGGAAACTTTACATTGCCTGCCTATGCAGTGTCAGGTCATAGCACAATTTGTGAAGTGTAATGATGGAATTGGGGCATGTGGATCATGATTTGTGGGTTCAATATACCATAAACTCTTCTGGTTTCAGCTAGCAAAGTAGATCTGATTTTATTTAACAATTGACACAGGACACGTGCTCGGGTGACAAACTACCTTGTTTTCACTTAGTGGACATCGACTTGTAAGAAAATAAACACATCCACAATTTATATCATCAGCTTAACACAAAGTATTACATGTAGTGTTGTTTTATGCTGGGACAAGAGCCTAATTAATTTTCATTAACTTATCTGCATTGCTTTCAGAATAGCATTTTTAATAGTAATTTCTGCTGCAAGTTACAATAGGTACATGGATTTTTCAGATGCAAATCCCACTTTTCTGGTGCAGTTTGTTCTGGTTGGTTTTGGTTTTTTTTAATCCCAATGTCTAAGTAGATATTTTTTTACTGCTATAGGAAGAAGAGAATTTTTTTCCTCTTCTGTTCTTTTTCTTGTATCTTAGAGTTTTGCATCAGGATACTTTCATTAATAAAATGACATAGAACGATGTTTTGAAACACCTTCCTGCTGTGGTAGGATGTGCACAGTGACAACAGTTTGTGCTATTTAAGTATTAGATGTTTTCTTGTGTTGATTCCGATTTGCATGGTGGTTGCATCCAGTCTCTCTGCTTTCAGGGAGCAGTCACTGCCTAGCTAGATACTCCATTTATTCATAATCTGTTTTTGGTGTGCTTTTTACGGGCTTCTAGGGGGCGACAACATTCTTCTGCCTCTCATGCTCTGGAAGGAAAAATGCTCAGGTTGTTTCTAATTTCTACTGTAGATTATGATGAAGTTTGGTAGCTAAACCTTGAGACCCCACATACTGGAATTGTTAGGTAATACATTGTGTTCAGCAAGTTAGATTTCAGAAAGCAATTCTCTCTAGTGCATTTATCACATTTTAGGTTGTTTTTTTCCTGTGTTCACTTGCAAAACTAAGCATGTTCTCAGTCCTCGGGAAATTTATCTCACTTAAACAGTTATAAATTATTAAAGCAAAACACACTTTCCTCCTGTCTTTCAGTAGGAGCAGTTCCTACTGCAGTTCCAGGAGTTAATTGGTAAATACTTTCGCAATATTTTTTAGAATCAGTTACCGTATTACAAGTTCAGGATTTCTGTAACCTAAACCATTGACCTAGAATCTTGCGTCTGTTGACTGTTGCAGTCAGAAAACAATTTTTTTTGAAGATGAAGTAATTTAAAAACAATACTAAAAGTTTTTTTCCAGGTGCTGCTCATAAATACATTCAATTCCTTAAAATGCCAAGAAAGCTCATGTATACACACATGTTAGGGTAGATTGGTCAGCCACAAAGTTGTGCATTTCCAAGATAGTGTAGCTACTGCCATCCCACTTGTCAGATAATGGGAGGAAGGACAGTCTGAGGATTTCACACACAAATCTGGTGAGCTAATTGAGAACTGGTGGACTGCTTCTAGCAACAGGGCTTGTTTTCCAAATGTTCTCACGTCACTGCCTTGTGTGACAGAACACTATCTAAGAAGGTGGGAGTTTTGGCCATATATGTCTGAGAATTAGCCTTATACTTTGGTAATGCAACAGCAATGTCAACTGGTATTGTGACTGTATTTTATGAGAGTCAGCTGCTCTTCTGGCTATATATTTACAAGTGAATCTCTGAGTGTAACTCCTCAAAGTTGCTAAATTAGTCTCTGTTAAGAACATGAAATTTCCAAAAAGCAAAGCACTTCAAAGATGAAATTCTGCATTCTAGTCCCAATGCACATTGGGGAGGGGTCATTCTGATGCTCCATCACTGATACACCTTCCTGCTCTCTCTTAAGATGGGAGTTGACCAGTGAAGCCCTCATTTATGCTTTACGGTGTCAGCAGGAATACTTCTAGCTCTCTTCCTTTTATGAAAAATACAGATTTAAAAGAAAAATGAAAGAGTAAACACTAAACCAGGCAAAATTAGGTCTGTTATTTGTTATGATCAAGAAAGTCTTCTTTTTAAAAGGGTACAATCTAAAAAGCATTCTGCACATTTCTAATTATTGTTTCTATGTACAAGGGCAGAACAAATGTTTATACTTAAGATATGAGTTTCTTAATCAGAGGTTCATTTAAAAGGTATTGTAAAATTCCTATTTAATTGTGATATGTCTGTCTTAAACAATAAAATAATTTAGCTTCCCATAGTGTTCAAAGCTTTCATCTTTAGATCTTATTTTACATTTTTACAAGACTACGGAGAGGAAAACCTTCATAATGTAATTCTAAGTGTTTTATTTTTGCTTTTCTATATATATGATTAAAATTTGATGTTGGTGATAATGTGATATTTGATGCCAGCTTGGCTTTTGATTTTTTGTGCTTTCTAATATTAAATTAGTGTTAAAGACTATCTTTTCACTGTTTTAATTTCAGATTTGGATTCTCTAACAGGGCATGCATTTCCAGGTAAAGTGGACAGTTAGATTAGATTATGTTATTTGTTTGTTCTATACTGAGTTTATTGAGTTTGGGGGGGGGAGGGGTGTGACAAATTATTTTGGTGTGCTTCTGACAGCATTTTTTTTTAAATGTCAAAATTGTACTATTAAAGTTTTTTAGATTTCAGATAAATGAAGAATGAGTAGCTATTACATGCATCAGTTTAAAGAATAGAATTGAAAATTTGCTTAAAATGTTAACTACAGTATATTTAATGTTAAACAAATCAAGGGGGAGAAGAAGCAGTATTCCAAACCAACAAGTCGTAATGAAAGGATTTTAAGTTATTCAAACTTGCATGTGATTCTGTAACGAAGAAAAAAACCCACCTGTTGGTGTTTAAGGAAAGCAAAGATTCAATAAATATAAGAGTGAGTTTCCAGTTTTATTACTAGAAATGCGTAGGAAACAGGTTTTTAATAGTAAGAACATAATTTTCAATAGAAAATCTAGAACAGATGAGAACATAATTATGTTAATTCTCTGGATTCTACTATACAAATGCTTTTTTTTATGCTTAATTTTAAAAGCAATCCAGTCAAATAAAAATTTTAGAATTTTACAACTATAATTACTTTACAATTCAAACATTTTGAGTTGGGAATTTTTTAGCAGAAATATAAGAGCAGAGAATTTGATACTAAGTGATCATGTGGACTTCTGTGTTACTTGGGTAGAGATTTTGGCACAGAAGGAATATAAATGAGCACTGTGAAGTAAGGTAATTCTCTGCTGCAAATATCTTTCTATACTCAAAAGTTTCTTCAATAATCCTTCAGTTGAACAGGTTGTGAAAATTAAGGCATAATTTTTGTATCCCAAAGAGATTTAGTCCAAATTTGTGATGATATTTATCATTAGAACAATATTACTATTTATTATGTCATTGGCTTCTAATGTGTCTATTGCATAATATAATATTCCTCCTTCAGTTTTTGTTTAAAGAGTATTCTTTAAAAATTAGGGGACAGTAGATTTATTCAAGGTTTTCCAAGCATTCTTTTACTGTAGGCACTAGGTATGCTGTAAGAATTACAATAGAACAAATGATAATAAAAGGTTAGAAGTTCATTATAATGAAATTTGTGTGCAGTGTGGAGCAGATCTGGGTACAGAGTCTGTCAGAGTTATTTGCACTCAGATACAGCAGCACACCAAGTGATGTCTGTTTGAGAAGTCAGAAGACTGTAAATGCAGATTTTGCCATTTTCATTGCAGATGAGGAGACCCTTATTCTGAGTATTTTGGTTTGGTTTGAGTAAGGCTACCCATACTTAATAGGACCATCTTGTAAATATGACCTTTATGACTGATGTCAAATATATGCATGTGTCACCAAAATAGACATTGAGACAAACAGTATCAGTACATCTTTTTTTTTTTTTCCCTCTCGTTTTTAAAGGTTGAGTCTGCTTTTTGTTTTGCATGAATATTTTGTGTTACTAGATGGTGCTGTCACGGTGTGTCCCATCTTACTTTGAAATATGACAATCTTAACATAATGATAATGACCAGTACTGACAACAGAGTATATATGCTTCAGAATTATGGCAAAGAGAAATCATCCTTATTCTGCACGGAAAATATCCCAAATTGCAGGACAGGTCAATTACATACCTGCATTACATTCCAGGTGTAACTGTGCACAAATCCATCCAATGACCTGTTATTTAGCAGAGACAGAAGTATCTTTGAATTTAACTAACTGTCAAAGGGATGTAGGAGAACTGTATAGGTAGTCAATAAGCATAAAAGCCCGAAAACGTGTACTTTCATATTTGGAGTCTCACAGTATGAACATGCTGCTGTGCAGCTCATAGAAATCACTAGAACAACCATTTCTCATTTTATGCTTTATTTGACAGAGTCGAGACATACTCTTTTCACACAAGTGTAAAAGCAGCAGAATGTTCGTTCTTGCCTTCAGCTTCACTTACATTTAATAATTAAGTCATTACAGTAGTCTGCTAAAATAGTGCAGATTGTATAATTACAGATGTAGCTAAACTAAACACCAAAAGGGATGCTTATGTATCTACTTAAGTTGGAAAACACAACACTAAATTCGTCCTGATACCTGTGTGCTAACATGATTACTCTAGTTACGCTAAAGTATCTTAACTTTCAGGAGACAGAGAAGATCAAGGTGTTACTCATGCATCTTTAATAGCAATTACTTAATTAGATATGTCAAAATGATTCTAAGTGTGTTAACAGGTGATTTGTTTCACTGAGCAAACACAAAACAAACTCATTTGAGATTTCTATTTATCTCACCTTGGGAAAAGCACAGCCTTTGACCTAATCTAGCAAGATGCATTAATGATACCTCTAAGGGTATGGTGATCCAATAGTTTTTCATTTGACCCTTGGCCAGTGCTCTGTAGCTGCGTCAGTGAAATGCTGCATGGGTGCTACTGCCAGGCCCTCAGCAGGGCAGACAAATCAAACCTGTTTCTGCACTGACCTAATCACACAGGTTCCAGGGCAGAGGTGGTTTGCATCCGTCTGGATGACTTCAAATTCGTGTGAGCTCCCATTTGGGTATGACTGCTTGGTGAATTTCAGGCTAAGAAAAAGTACTTTCCCTATCACCACTGGCCACTGCATCAGCTGCTCCTGTGTTTTCTGTAAATGTGGACAATCTTTGCTACTACAGAGACAGATCAGAACGTAAACCACACCCAAGTATCTGTCTGGTTTTTATGTGAAAGGAAAAAGAAATTCTTTATAACCCTTGCAGTTGATCAGCTGAAAGTATGAGATTTGATTATAGTCATTGTCTTAATGCAGAGCTGCAAGTGTTATGGGCATGTTGAGAACTTCCAGAAGCTGGATTAAAGCATCTCTTTTACAATGATATCTAATCTCGTCCTAAAGCTCCAAGCAATGGCGAGTCCACCAGCTCCCCTGGTAAGCCATTCCAATATTTAATTACCCTTAGTGCTAGGAAATTGCAATGTTATGGAAAGATTGAATTTGTCTAATTTCAGCTGCCAGTCTTCCTTTTGCTATGCCTTTGTCAGCAAGACTGAAAATTCTCCCTTTTGCGTCTGTTTTCTGAACAAGTGTCTATGAAAAACTCTTTGCAATGGCCTGTTGAGAGGCCTCTGCGCACAGAAACCGGTGGCCGTATTCTGGCTGTGCCACTCGGCCTGATGGACTTATTGCCTTGATCTGCAAACCTGGCCTCTTCCACAGACTGTCACTTATATCATGCCTATGACTACTAAAAATTTATATACAGTAGTCAAGGTACCTTTACAATTTTTGTTCTGGTAAATTTGATATGTTTTATTCTTTAAGGCTCACACTGTAAGACTGGTTTTCTAACAGCTGTCCTAGGAACTCTTCCTTTTTTTCAAAAGCTATGAGAATATATTCATGTAGAATTTCATGCTGTATATAGAAGTAAAGTACTTTCTTATTTGTACATAGCACCACCTTTTTCATTCTCCCTTTAGCTCCAGTTCAAGTTACAGTGTTTGTCTGTGTCAAACAAACAAAATGGTGATCCCAAAATATAACTCATAGAATAGGAATGAACGCTTTTTTCCCCAGTTTGATGTGGCTAACATGAGGTTTGAGGTGGAAGGGAATGCTCTTACAGCAGCACATGAAATCTAGCTGTTTTCAGTCTGGTCGTACCAGAGTGGGCACTGAGTTTTGGGTGATCATTATTCCAAAAAAGAAGGAGGATTAGCCAGGATGTGTTTTTAAGGAGCAGGATTAAAAAAAGATAGAGACTTCAAAGCCCATTCAAATGCATCCCTCAAACTACAGGCCTATACCTAATATCTTTTATGAACTCACTTAGAAGATCAGGAATGTACCTTTAGCACAGAGGAGGTAGTTAACAGCAGTTGACTGCTTTGATTTCCAGTGGCTGTGAAGCACACTTGTGAATTCCTGTTCTAAATCACATCCATATTAATTAGGTGCCACCTGAGTTAGGAGTCTACAGTAGGTAATCCAAATGCACCTTCTGCCTCTATGTTGAATTTTCTTTTAGATCTGCTTTAGAGTGCAGTGTTTTCTCTGTTCTGTACTACAACCACAAGGTACCCAAACTCTTTAGTAAGATCCACAGACTTTGTTTTTCATTTTGTTAATGATGAATGCTGTTTTGTTGCAATTCATCTAAAGAGGCTTGAGGTTTTATGAAATACCTCAGGCACAAAGCTGTGGCTGTTTATTTATTTAAACAGTTCTTCATTGTGGGCAATGTAATGCTAGATTTCAACTTCAAAATGTTAGGGTTTTTTTTTATTTCTGAAAGTCATTTAGTAGTCTAGGGAAAAGACTGTTGTCTTCAGCACTGTCAATAAACCTAAGATAGAGGTAAGTGGAATGAGCATTCTCAGGTCTTTGTATAATAGCTCAAGCTGTGGTAGGAATTTGGCATGTGCATTCCTGTGGGAAGTGTTTCTCTAGAAAGAGGGCCTCAAACACTAATCAAATGTGAACACAAAATATCCATTCTAATTCCTAGGTGTGTCTGATAAGTATGCCATAAGGTGGTAGGTTAGTGACCTGCTCATTTTCCAGAAGAAATAACACTTTGTATAATGAACATAATTTCATGGGTTAGTTAATGGCCTACTGAACTGGGCACTTTCTTTTTCACAGATCTGCTGGGTCAAAAACTTAAATGGACATTTCATTCACTACGCTAGTACTGGGGTGTTGTAATTGAAACAGAAGTTTATCTGCAAGTGTCTTCTCAGCCATAATATTTGCACTTACGGTCGTATTGAATCAGAAGTACAGAAAGTCTTATCCTTATCCTTTTTCTCTGCCTTTGTGCAATGCATGTGTAAGGCTGGTAGAATATTAATGAAAAATGGATGGATTAGAACAAATAACACTGACTGGAATTTAGTACAAGAGTATCAACAACGGAATATCAATGTACAATGTATTTGATTAGAGCTGACAGATTTTTAAAGAACAAATTTGGAGAAAATATAACTTCACAGATGTTTTTGGCTAACTATCATCTTGATTTTATCTAGGAAAATGCTTGCCCAGTGAATTGAGTCTGGCAAAATGTTGTGGGTTTTTTCCTAACCTTTATGCTGAACTTTAGTAACATTCTTTTTGATGCTCAAAAAGAGCAAGATCTTTCAGCTTAGGCTGAATACAAACTTGATTAAAACAAACAAACAAACAAACAAAAACCAAACAAAACCACAGACAAACAAAAAATAAAAATAAAAATAATACAAAAAAAACCCCACAACACATAAAATGAAAGCCATCAAACCATAAGGGGGTGGAATATGATGAGCTGGTAAACAAAACAAAACTGTAAAGGTCACTCACAACTAAGGTCCCTTTGAGCTTAGGTAAAATTGAATGGACAGAATCATAAACTAAAAATGAGCTGTCTTTCATTTATTATACTTCATCTAGTATAGGTCTTATCCAACTTCCTAACTCTCTTAGTTCTGTTAGTTTCTTACAGTTCTGTATTTGTTTTGACTTTTTTGTCTCAAGTAAAAACCATGAAGAGAAAGCTTATGTGTACCCTATGCTTCTGTTGCCTTTAGTCTTGATTGGGATTTAACCGTTCATAGTCTTGCTGTTCAAAATACCAGTTTTCCAGATGATCCTGCAGGTAGAAACCCAAGCATTATATACCAATGTGAAGTCTGCTATGTGAATTTGCACTGGGGGATACGAAAAGATTATTTCAAATTGATTGAAATTTATTTCTTTTTTTATTTCTGAGCTCCTTCAGGCTCCCAGTCCAAAACAGCTCATATGTTTCCAATCTGGGTTGCTCTGGAGCCTGCCTCTTATGGGTATTAAGCAGTGAGGATTGCACATAACTGAACAAACCTTTCCTGGTATCGGGATACAGACAGCATGTGTTTTGGGGAAGCTCAGCTGGGGTGTGCACAGTATGGTGTGTTCCTGCCACAGAGTGCAGACTCAGTCATAGAGTTACAAAGAAGGGAAAACAGATGAAAATTCCTAATCGTGCAGGAACGTGACAGTTGTGTGATTTTCATACCATTCATGTGTTCAAATGTTTATTTCTGTACCCTCAATTTCACTTGTTTATTTTCCACTTAACTATATGAAAAAGGAAAAATGAAAGGGATACGAAGTTTTCTTGAAAATGAGGTAATTTCAGAAGTGAATGAGCTATATACTCCTTCTTTGAAATTAGGAGTCTCACAGAGACATATAATGCTGATGCTTTGACATATGAGATTATTTAACTCTTTAGGACTACTTGATCTCATTTCTTCGGTTCTTCACTATGATTTATAGTTGTTCAACAAGAACTATATAAAGACCTCGTGGTACAGAGGTACAGCAGGTACTACTAATAATTTCCTAGTCATTTATATAACATGAGTTATACAAAATCACAATGAGTTCTGCACAATTCTTGGTCTTGTTTAATGTCAAGTTAATGATTAATTTTTAGTTGTGCTTTTAATTCATTCTTTTGATATGTATTAATTGTTGGGTTTGAGTGCTCTGGAGTACTTCATGTTAGGGGTACAGGATGAGGTAGGGTAATTATATACCTCATTCATTACCACCAAGCAGAATTAAAAGGAATTTAAATAAATAAATAAATAAAAATATTGGGGCTCTACTAGATACTTTAGAGCTACATGATGTATCTCTGATTTGCAAATAGATGAAGTGATGGCTTGATTCTTCTTTAATTAAACATTTCTTTTTAAAAATATCTGAAACGTGATTATTTGAGGGCAGCAAGGGCTACAGTATTTGTAATATTGGGTTTGTCAAATGTTCCCCAATGTTCTATTAAGGCAGCAATTTTTCTAAACAGTCACTCAACTATTCTTGCTCTGTGTTTAGACTGTGCTGCTGCTGGAAATTGTTGGGAACCTATTATGATGCAGAACATCATAAATAGCCCCAGCACTTCATAATGTTAAGGGAAACAGGTCAAATGAAGACTCTGAAATGTTAAGTCTCCTTAAAGAAATATATTCAGATGTTTTAAACAAATGCAGTAGACCACAAGAACTCATATGAAGAAAGATATCAAATTGGAATTATAGCCAAAGACAAATCTGTAAGGAGGATAATTTAGATTTTAAATTGAAAAGAGGACAACCTCATGTTGATGTTAAACCTTGACTTCTTGCAAACTTTAACTCCTCATTTAAAACCTGTCTCCTTTAATTTCCTCTTTTTGATGATATGGATTAAATGTAGACTTTTTGACAGCTAAATATCAAAAATACTTTTAAATTTACAGGTAATAGCTACTTGAAATAGACAAATATGAAATACTGCATTGATGAGGTTTCTATTTACTGTGATTATGTACTGTCCAGTGTTACTCCTTAGTTATATTTAGGCTGGCTTGTAGCACCTGAAGGTTGTACTTAAAATATTTTACAAAATAAGTAGTTCATAATAGTCAATATTTTTCTATTTTTATATAGTATATATTCTATTTTATTATATATGTGTGTTTTAAAGGCCACAATGTGAATCATGACCATTATGATCCTCAGTGGCCAATTAAGTGATCAAGCGGCACTTTTTAATGTATTTTAGTTATTTGCTGTATGCAACAAGGAAGATTTTAGAATAATAGTTTATATTGTAGATCTCATTTTTTAAGTATAATTTTAGAGAAAATAATATTTGATAAAGCAATATCACCTCATAATATTTTTAAATTTATAATTATATTTTTGAAACATTTTTGCTTCTCTTGAAATGAGAAGTCTCAGCTGTGAATCACAAAAACTATCCCAAGGAGAATAGATGTTTAGATAATTCTCTATAAGCCAACAAATTCTGCACAGTGGTTTAATGTATTGCATAGACCACGAGTCAAATATTTCTTTGCTGTTACAAGATTTTTAACAGGAATAAATCATACTGCTATATAAACATATTCTTATGAAAATATTAAATGACACTCTCAAAGCTAAAATGCCATAAGCAGTCTTTACTATTTCAAAATAAACTTGTCGATACAATTTAAATTTTATTTTTGACATAGTTCTAGAACTGTTTCCTGCTTCAGATCTCAGCCAAGGAAGTGATCATGATGATCAGAGATGATAGTAGCTGGTGTTTTCCATAGTTGTCTCTGACTAAGTATGATTGTGATTCCTGTAACAATAAATTATGGATGTGGTAGTGTAAAACTTACCTATCAAGATCAGTGACTTGTGTATGTTATGTGTTTGATTTTAATGCAAGACTAACCACTGCTAGTTAGTATGGAGATGACTTTTTATAGTCCTGGTATTTAGCACTGAATCAATTTCCTCAGAAACAGGATAGTCAGTATTCTTGTTAGTTCAGCAGGCACACTCAACCTGCATCACAGGTCAAGAAATAACCATTGCTGTGATGAAATCTGTAAGAGGGACTTGCAGAATTTGTCCTGTACAATAATAAAGGCTCATGAACTATTTCAGTAGCTTAACCTAATGCTCATTTATTGCATATGTTCAACTACAGGATAAAAATACTCTTGTAATAATTACTCTGGTAGGTGTAATGCTTTTTTTTTCATATCAACTGAACACTTAAGCCTTCATCACAGTACTAGGTCATGCATACTTGGTTTGTCTAAATGTAATAATATTCAGGTTCTGTGTATTTGTTTGGATGGATGTAGAAGTAGAGGATTATTCTTCTGTGCCATAGGATCTTTGTCTGTAAAAAGGCATGCATTGCATTGTAGTTGGAAAAAAGAAGCTAGCTGCCATGTTTATGTTTTATATATTTTTTAGGTGGAGTTCATAAGTGGTATTTATTGTATCTTACACTTGATCCCTGAATTGCTCCAGTGAAATTTTCATCTTATGTACCCACAGGACAAATGTTTGTACTCCCAGCTACTTTTCCAGCTGCCTGTATCACTTCCTGTCTTTGATCTACTGTTCAACTTGCCAAAATGGGAAAAAAAACTAGAAGTCAGATAAATTATCTGCATCCTAATATCATGCATAATTAATTCTCAGCGATGAAGTTAAAAGCTTAATGTTTTTGCCTTTTGCATATTTCTATAGTTAGGAAAATCTGTGAAGAGGTGAGTGCCTTAGGGTTCCTGTCAGGGGCTCAGCTCAGGACAACTTCAGAGACAGACATCACTTCATTACAGAGTCTATCAAATGCAGTGGCCAATACAGCTCGCTTTCAAAAGCATCTATTTCCCATGGACGGGGGATGATTCACTTGCTGACATCAATCAGATCTCTCCTTCAGAAGGAATTCTTCCAGCCTCACTGAGAAAATAGTATAAGACATTATTCTTTGCAAGGCAAAGATTGCAGGCTGCAATCCTATACTTCCAGTAGACAGAAATTGATGGTGCTCGCCCTGATCTTTCCATTTAGACTGCAGCTACTCAAGTGTGAAATTTCAAGGTAACTTTAGTGAGAATATTAGTTCTGGTGTTTCTGTAAGTTCCCATTTTAAAATTTTTTCCTAGACTTCTTTTTTTTTAAATTTAAAACTACAGAGCCAGATGTTTTTAAAAAGCACTTTAAAGTGATTCAGATTAATAAAAAAAAAAAATCACAGGACCATTGGGGAAGCAAAAGTATTACAACTATGGGAGTGTGTCAGCAGTGTGGTAAATTAGTAACTGTGTGTAGGCTCAATATGAGATTTAACAGGTGCCCCAGATATGTTGTGCTGACTCCGTGCATTGAAATGAATCTTATTCTGGTAACTGAGGGAAAGAAAGAGAGAAAGAGGGAATCTGCCAGTGAAGATGCTACTTCTGCACATTCCAGAAAGAATCAGACTAACACAGAGACAGGCCAGCTTCAGGTGTCTTTCACTGGATCTCCTGCACCATAAGGAGAACTAAATTAGTATATGGTGGGTTGAGGATGGTAGAGAATCCCATGAAATGCAGATGAGAAGAGAAAGAAGCATTTTATTGTCCTGCATCTGAAATAAAAGCTGTGTCTTCCTCAGCATTTCCAGTGTTTTGCTTCTTTCCTGTGTTAGGGTCTTAGAAGACGTACTTCTGTGTTTTGTAAATTGCAATGACAATGAAGTGCCTAGAATGGAAAGCAGCTATCTTAGCTAAATTATGTTGCCTGTTGCTATGGAAATGGTAGCTCACAAATTTTTATGTAAGCGCTCAAACTACAATACTTATGACTTCTTACTGTAATGGAGCAATGTTTATACTTCATCCACCCTCAGGTTTTTGCTTTGCTTTAGTGACAATATTGGGCAGTAATCCCCAAGAGCAAATGCTGAAATAATACACCATTCCATAGAAATATCTTTCATCGTCATTAACTGGGCAATTTTTGAGTTGCAACATAATCAGGAAGATCTCAACCTTTAAATATGATTTATATCTCCATTGTGGATGGTTTGAATATATATAGTTACAGGAAAATGCAAATCATTCAAAGCAAACATTGTTTATTCTGCCTTCTTTTAGTATCACCTTTATATCATTTTTTGATTCAAGTTGAGGTGTAGCCCAAAAACACAAGGACTCCCTGAAGCAACATCTCAGCCTTGGCCATATTGATCAACATAACTGGTCTACTCTGGCCTCCAATCAGGAGACCTGGAGACACACCATCTATAACGCTGCTGATGCCTTTGAGAACACACGCAGGATCACTCTCGAGGAGAAAAGACAACACAGAAAGAATTGTGCCTTGCAGAATATACCACCTAAGGAGTCTTTCTGCTGTGCCGTTTGCAATCGTACTTGTCTATCTCGCGTTGGCCTTATTAGCCACCAGCGTGCTTGTAACAAATGTGGATAGAGCCTTTCCCAAATCTTCGTTCGTGAAGCCCAGCCATGATGAGCCCAAAAAAATCAAAATTAGAATAGGCTTCAAAAGTGTAGCCCAAGCCCTCATGAGTTTTATCCAAAACCTCATTTCCTGCTACATCTTATAAGACATTCTCACTGAATCCAGCCAAAAATTTATTTTCTTCCTGCAGAGAATTACTTGCATTCTTGTAACACTTTCCACACCACACAAGATGCACCCACTTACTTAAGTGTTATATTTGTCTTGAAATGACAAATTGGAATTTGAAACTCATATTTTCCCCATTATTTTATCAAATTATGTAGTTGCTAAATAAATAGAGAGACCAGAAGCAAACCAAGAAAAAGATAATTTCCCTGGAACGCTATATTTATGTTAAGCTTTTGATCCAAGTAAGTAGATAAATATTATGAGATGAAAGCAATTTTTTCTGAATATGGAGGTGCTGTACTGTCTTCATGTCAAAGAAATCACAGAGCAATTACATTCCTTGGGCAAGCAAGGTATCCACTAACGCAAGACTTGCACAGTGTGCCATCATGCATTTTGTGCATCATTGCTAGGATGTTTGTTTCAGTACCAGAGGGAAAGATAAGTAGTAATAAAAAATGTTTTTCCTGTCACTTTTCTTTGATCAAACCTTCCTTTCCTCCATGTCTATAATTATCCAACCTCTCCTATTGTAGGACTAGGTCATCCCTTTTTTACACATCTGGTCTGAATCTCAGCTGTACCAGTTCAGTGAACTGTTCTATGCAGTGCTTGTGGCTGCATCTGCCACAGTAAACTGAAGTGAGCTGGAGTCTAAGTCTCTTCACTGGCATGTGGCCATCCACATAGTTAAGTGCCAGCACACTCCCTGTGCGTGTGCCTGGGTATGTTTCAAGAACTAAGGTTCTTGAAACCATGCCATGCATCTTTCCCAAAAAACAGTTTTGATGCAGGTATCATATTTGTGAAAGTGGAAGAGGGGATGAAGGATTTCAGTGGGCCAAGCAAGAGCTGGGTACTGTCAGTCTTCCTCAAGGCCAATGTGATGGCCCAGGCCCATTTTATTTACTTGTGTCATGGTTTAATCCTAACTAGCAGCATGGCCCTGTGCTTGCTCACTCCCCTCCAAGGGGAGAAAATCGAAAGCATAAAAGTGAGAAAACTTGTGGGTTGAGATTAAGGCAGTTTAATACGTAAAGCAAAAACTGCACCCAAAAGCAAAGCAAAGAATTCATTCACCACGTCATTCAGCTGTCTCCAAGAAAGCAGGGTAACGGTGATTCATGAAGATGAACACCATCACTCCGAATGTCACCCCCATTCCTCCGTCTTCCCACAGCTTTTTATGCTGAGCATGACACCATGTGTTGTGGGATATCCTTTGGGTCGGCTGGGGTCAGCTATCCCAGCTGTTGTCCCCTCCCAACTCCTTGTGCACCCCCAGCCTCCTCGCTGGTGGGTTAGGGTGAGGAGCAGAAAAAGCCTTGATTTTGTGTGAGCACTGATCAACAACAATGAAAATATCCTTGTATTATCAGCACTGTTTTCAGCACAAATCCAAAATGTAGCCCCATACCAGCTACTGTGACAAAAATCAACTCTACTCCTGCCAAAACCAGCACAACATGTAAATAGAGTCCATATAGATATAATCCTGAGCAAGTATGCACTTGTACAGAGATATTATCTCATTGGGACTATTGCACTTGTTTCTTCTGTAGCCATCAGATAGCTGAGTTTTCCCTGTTAGAGCCTGCACAGAACTGGGAGGCAGTTCCTCCCTTGGTGTGCATTATTGTCATGCCTTTCTAGCTCAGAATACTGACATATTTTTAAAATAAGAGCTTTACAGCCCTTCTTATGTGGCCTCATAAACAACTTTCCTTGCATGATCTGATTCCTTTCAATGAAGTAAGTTTTTTCAACAGGAACTTGTCTTCAACTGCATTTATTTTCCAGTTGTTTCTGCAGTCTTTCTACTCTGTCTGATTTTTCCGTTATCCATTGGTGCAATTTAAGATGAGGAATACATTTCACTCTTTCAGGCAAACCCAGTTACTGTTCCAATTAAGAAAGTGGCAGGACTCCCAGGTCAGGATTTGCTTGATGCATTAACTTCTGTCAAGGTGGATTATAGCTCTGTTTGTAGACTGTCACACATTTTTAATTATATTACTGAAAGTCATGCTTTGAATAGATGTTACACTATTCACTCCTCATAAACTCTAAAAAGTTATGTAGAGTGTTCTTATTTTGCTGTTTAATATCATACCTTGTCTGTTTTCTTGACCTCTTCCTCTGTATTTTAGTGCTTAATCTTTAAAATATTGCATACAGTTTGCATAAACTTTTGCAAACCTCTCCAACACATATGTTATGCAATAGGAGGAGTGTCTGCAATAAGAATTAGGGATGAGATGATGTGAATGTTTAAATGTTTTATGGCTTTTGAAGTCATCTCTTTTATTTATTGAGAAAAAAGCATATTTTGTGAGCAGAAGCTCTCTCAAGTGGATACCAAAATCTTAGTCAATTTGCACAAGACAGCAAATTATATTTTCTTGAAATAGAGGTGTTTGGGGTATTTGAGATTTTTTTTCATAGTTATATAGCTGAAGTCTAACCTATTTTCCCATCAGTGCTGGATATGCAAAGAATGCTAGATAAGGCTTTGGGCATGTTAGGACAAGATAGAAGTATAAGCTATCACTGTCTTAAACTGTTTTCATAATATTTCTAAAAAAGTAGGAAAAATAAAAATTTTATGAATCTATAGACACTCCAAACCAGCCTTAGTACAGCTTTCTTCTGGATTGTTAAGGCAACTCTTATTGCTCTCAAACCCTGACACTAAGTTCAAAATCCCTAAAAATTGCACTGCTGATTTGCCTGAGTTTGCATTACCAGACTTTGGCATGGAAGTAAGTACAAGCATAGCTGGGGGACTGACTTCACAGGGCCTCCCTTGGAGCAAGTAGGTCAGCTCTGGAAGCTGATTTCCATATGTTAGGCAGTGGAGATGTACAGCCTGCGGCAAGACTGTGGATGCTGGAAGCTCTCACTTCTGCATTTGCAGATCTGAATGTGGGCTTCTCCACAACCTGCACCCATGTGGGTGTGAGAAAGGGGAGGGCAGTGGCCTTCCCACCTTTTGTGCCCTGGCCTCCAAGCTTGAAGTTACTCAGCAATAGCAAAGCTCAGCCCACACGAGCATCTTCAGGTCTGGATAATCTCTGGACCAGGTTGCAGAGGTGTGCAGTGGAGTGTATCAGGTGGTGAATCAGTGCAGGGGTTCATAGACTCATTAGGCATTGTGGTGTAAGGTTTCCCTGTGTGAGTTAGTGTCTCTACATGTATGAGTCACCTCCTGGTAGGGTTCAGGGTAGGAAATACTCAACATAGGTACTGAAGAATATTATTGTTAGTAGCTACCATTTAGAACTGGTTGTCATATTTGTTTTGCTTTGCAGTTTCACTGCTTTTTTTCCTAAAAGATAATTTTAACTCTTGCTAAATCATAGACAAGTATTCAGCGTGTTCGATTGAGGCAGAATGGACTGGGTTAAAACTGACAAGGTTCAGTTACAGGAGGTGCAAAGGACTGGGGAAAGCAGGGCTATGGCTATTTCTTTGCAGTACACCACAGACCACTGTGGAAGTTTGTGCTATCAGCTGCCAAATTTGTGCCTCACAGAAGAAGTGCATTTGGAAGAGGAGACAGCAGGGAAGATCCCTTCCAAGTAGTGATTAGTGTGTCTGTCTCTAATATTAGCCTAACTGTTCAGCCTATCTGTTTTACTGCATTGGAGATACAGAACAAGAAGTTTTGAAAAAAAAATAAATTAATCTCTGGGTTTAATTCTGGAGGGGGGGAGTCGGCTGGGGTTAAATGAGATTTACCTATTTTGTTTTGTTCTTCCTTTTAAAGAATTTCACTGTAGAATCCTTGACATGATTTTTTTGTACATTAAGTGTCTGATTCTACATTTGAATTCCTGAGGTAACATTCATCCGACTTGAATCTAAGATACACTGTACAACACTGTAGGAGTCTGTGTTAAAGCTAGTTACCCCAGACACTACAGTAAATGGAGAGAAGCAAATACTTTCATGATATGGTTCATCAGACCTATTGAAGATGTCTGTTTTAAGATTAGATGAATAGCAGCCTATTCCCCAATAGCACTTTATCTCTACATTGGCTATCAACAGTGTTTGCTAGGATTCATTTAGGCAGTTGAGTCTTACTCCTGTAGAGCCAAATAAGCATGGAAGGTAAGTTCAGGCTTCTAAAGTTCTTGGAAGTATTTTGGTAGAATTCTAGCCAAGTAACATAAATTTTTGGGATCTTAGTGAATGATAAGTAAAATGATTTTTCCATCAGATTTTTCCATAAGAATTGATAAGGTATTAAGTATACAGTCAAGTCTTAATTAATCAGGATAACTAATGAGCATGATAACATGCACAAAATAAGTTCCTATTTAGGCAAGTGGAAATACTGAAGTCTAATGTCCCATGAATTGTGTTCATTGTCTGACTTTTCATCCCTCCCTTCCCAGTGTTCCTCTACTGTCCCATGTAACAGCCCATACAGTAGTAATGTTGTTGCTACCCTTCAACTGTGTGAGCACTGCCCACCTAATACCCATGTACCATTTGGGCACTTGGCTTCTGCCTTAGTGGAGTCACTATTGTGCATTTCTCTACTCATTTTCTGATTTTCACAAGTTGTCTCTAGTAATTCTTATTTCTTTTTAAAATCAGCCCTTGAGTTCAGTTAATTGGTGGGGAATCTGCAAACTGCCAGACCAATCAACAACCTGATTGCACAAGTCAGATCTTCTTAAAATTCTATGCCAGAAGAACAAATAAAGCATATATTAATAAGACTGTGAGAATATGTAGTGAAATGGCAGTTTTAGACAACTAATACTAATGGTACTGTGGAAAATGGAGATGAGAGATCCCTAAATTAATGTTTACTGGAGTGGTAAATCTCCATAACACAGTGCCATGGGTAGGCATCTATAGACATAAAGAAAGGGGTGGTATGTATAGGATTTCCTTGGGTGGGTCTGCATCATAACAAACCTGCAAAAATGCAGGCACTGATAAGTGAGAATCCAGTGTCTGAAGTGTTGTTAGGGACAATTATTGCCAGTAAAGGAGGCTGAAAAGAACATGGTGTTGATAGCAAGCACGGGAAAACTGAAAGAGGACTTGGGGGGCTCCAAGCCACACGAGCAGGGAGTGACCAGGTACAGACCTTGCAGCTGCCCAAGGCAGGTGTGAGGGATCTCACTGCCGTTAGCCTCCACTTGGGAACACTTGTGATGCTGCTCCTGCCTGTGTCTGCACTGCAATTAGTTGGTTCAGCAGGCAATGGAACTTCTATCCATTGAACCAAGCTTTATGCAGCTGTTTTGTCCTTATCAGGCACAAAGACAGTGCCCAATAAATTTTAGCGAAGTAGATACATGGTCTTTACTAACACAAAACATTTGGCAGATACTTTGGTGGATGAACAGGTTTAATGGTATAAAAAAAAGTGAGTTAGGTCAACTTAAGGTGGTCAAAACTGGCCCCCCTGCTGTAATTTATGGCTCTTCTAGATGTCTATATTTTTAGTCATTCTGCTCAGGCTCTGAGCTGGTCATTTGTGAGCAAGATTCAGACCAAAAAACCTTGCAGCCATATTTAATGTGATACAGTATGGAGCTAATAAAGCCCTACCAGGAACTTAGTTGAAGCCCAGTGCTGTGCTAATGATGACTTTCATGGCTATTGCATGGAATTTGGCTGAGGAATAATCATTGAAGCTTGTGCTTTAGCAAAAAGCTTTACAGAAACCATCAGTGCTGACAATCTCATGTTGTATTTTACTTGCAGTTTGTGAGAAGAAAGAGCTTACTCAGACATTAAGCTAATTAATAAGGCTTGCAGAAGCACAGGATTCAGAAAACAGCATTAAAGATGATGATAATTGTGAACAACACCTCTTCGAATGTGATCTTTAAGACTGAATAGAGTGCCATTTAAAATACACTTTTAAAAACTAGGCTCTGTGTCTAACTGCCTGAGAGAAATCTCACGAGTACTTCTACATCTCTAATCATGCTACTGTGCTTTTCAGGTCTTTTTTTGCTGATCTTGGCTTAAAAGGTCAGCCATGTAACATTCATTACTTTGACCTAGCAGCATGAGGCATCTGTAGCAGTTAACTCTGTAGCTATTATTCTCTAAACACTTGGAGTGAAGGCCAGAAGCCTCAAAGTCCTGAGCTTTGAGTTTTCTCATGTTTCAACAGAAAAATTTTTCTTTTGAAAATGGCACAAACCATATCTCAAGTCTATCAATAAGGCTGTAATGTGGGGTGGGAATGGCAAAGCAGGAACTGTCTGCCAGTGGTAATCCTTACACAACTAGAATACACAATTGCATATCAGAAACAGAGGATGTGGGATTTTGGATGGTTCTTTTTTATTATTTTATGTATTTGTTTATGGAATAATATCTGTCTCTAAGGCTTAATGAAGTACTTCTAATCTGTAAGGCATCAGGCTGAATAAGAACTCACGTTAGACATTTTACTTTTATTTGTATCCATAGAAACTGAATGTTTAAATGTGTTCAGTTATTTTTGTCTTTGGAGTATTTATGTGCCTCAGAATTTGGACATGCTCAAAGGGAAAGTTATGATCTCAATTAAATTGTGTTGCCTTAGGTACCATCAGCAGGTGAATGAGATGTATTTGAATGACTGGTGTGGTAAAAATAAACTCTCTAAAGAGAAATTCAGAACTCTGTATTTCAAATAAACTAACCATAATGTTCCATCCACTTCTAAAATCTGCACAGTAAAATATATCCTATTTAGAATGTCCAGAACCATCACTTTCTTGCTATTGCACCTTTGAAATCTAATTGAGATAAAGAAGGCCATTGAAAAATGATTATCAATACAATTGTGTGAAATTTAATCTCACTTGGTTTCTCAGCAGAGACATTATAAATCCTCAGAATCAAGGAAAAGCAGCTGAATTAAATCTCACTTTATTTGCCTTTTAATGTAGAGTTTTACTAAAGAAAAACTGTCATCCAGAGTAGGAGAGCTCAGAGAATGAGGAGCTTCAGCAAATGGTCCAGTAGTAGAGAGCTTCAGTAGCAGTGCTTCAGGGAATGGCTGTTTTCAATTCTGTGACTCAGGAGAAAAAGCTGGTGTTTATTTTTATTCATTTTATTTGAATACACATAGTGTCTGAAATTCAATTGCTGGGTGTTGTTACTATATTAAATCAGTACATACTGGTATTAAAGGATCATCACTTCCTAGAAAGTATTGAGACTCCCTCTTTTTTAAAATAAATTTTATTTTAATTGCATGAAGGACAATTAGAATGAGTTATGGTGAAACTACAACAACAACTATCAACAAAACCAAGACAACATTCTGTCATATAATGTTCATTTGTTGTTTTCTGTTGCAAATCAGAAAGACAAAAGGAGACAAAGTAAAGGGAAACCATAGGAAGTGCAGGAAAGATGATACCCAGAACTTAGTGACTGACGGAATAACCTGCAGAGCCAGAAAATTGTCAATATACAGGAGAGTACAAGCTTGATATTTATAGAGATTCTGTGACATGAACACAAGCACATATTATATCTCCATAGCAAATAACTTTACTGCCTCCAAGCTACAACACAGTAGAGTCTCTAATTTTTCTTTGCAGGCTTCAAGTTAACTAAAGCACAGCCACACATTTAGTCTGCAAGTAATAAAAATCTATGGGATCCTAAAAAGAAGTTTTCAGAAAAACATGGTAAGCAGAGTGTCATGGAGAGGTACACTGGAAAACAGGCCAATTAGCAGTGGAATTTTCATGTTTTGGGTATCCATGTATGCTCAGTGATGTGCCCTTTAATTGCATGGTACTGTCAAAAAAATGCCGTTTTATAAACTAAGTCAAATTCTAGAAGGTTATATTTTCTTGGGGTATACAAATTCATTTTTTTGAGACAAGTAAATTTGCATTATCAAATGAACAGAAGGCAATCTGTTTATTAAATATACTGAGCAAAGAGCATATACTACAAATGGTGCGCTATGTCTGTGGAGAAGGTAGTCACTAAATCATGTAAAACAGATGCTAGCAAATATCTTCTTAGCTAGAAAATATCTGGCTTATGAGCATGCTGTACTTTCATTGTTGCAGTGTCAGACTTGCAAAATTATTTTTTGCTTTAAGGATGACAAATATGCTGTAGTGAAAATTGAACAGTATATGATGCTACAAAAGAATAATCAAGTACAACTCTATTCACTGATAAAAGATGGAGATAGGTTGATGTAATATGCAAGAGAGCTAATACTTTTGCAATCAGTGTAAATGTGTAGTCTTCCATCTTTTTATAAAGAGATTGCTAAAATCTAGAATCACAAAATAATACAAATTGTAGGGGAGCTCTGCAGAACATCTAGTCCAGGTCCCAGTCAAAGCAATGCTGACCTGGAGTTTCTCAAGGCCCTGTAGAGTCAATTTTGAACATCTCCCAAGGACAGAGATATCTGCAGCCTTTCTAGGAAACTTTGTCCAATATATGACAGCCTTCAAGGGTGCCCCATTAAGTCACATTCACCTTGTTATCCACCAGGAATCTCAACTCCTTTTCAGCAAAGCTGCCTTGGAATCAACTGACCACCAGCTCAACTGAGGCAAGAGGCTATTATATGCCAGAGACAGGACTTGGCATTTATCTTGCACACCACGAGTTTATTATCAGCCTCTTTCTCTAGCCAGTCAGGTTCTGCTGAATAGCAGTACTAACAGCTGTCTTGCTGACCTTTTCCCCTAAACTGATACTGTTGCTGATGATGGACTCCATCACCTCCTCCAGACATTAATGGTGTTAAACAACTGACCCCAGTTTTATGTGTGGAGATGCCACTAGTATCCAGCCAGTGGCCAAGGTTTTTATCAGTCATCACAACACTGCAAACCCAGCTGTCCAGCTGATTTTGCACTCACCATAAGAATGGATAGTCCACCTATCCAAATCCATGCCTATGGATATATGAATGAGGTTAATTATACTAATAATACATGTGGTAATCATGAATATTAATGAATTGCATTCATGTTATTCTCACTGAAAACGGTATGCTTCCAGTACACGATTAGTATTTAGTCAGTATACTTGGATGTTTCTGGCTATGCAGCTGTTTCCACTTGAATTCAAAGTGTCTTTGGAATTGAATATTTCAGATACAGATATTATCTTATTCTGCGTTTGAGTACTGTTCCAGATGGGCTGATAAGTGATTATTTCTAGAAGCGGCATCACTATATGGCTAAATTCTACAGGTCTGATCCCAAGAAAGCTGAAATGAATGAAAATAGTCCCATAAATGTTTCTAGGTTTTAAATGAGACTCAGTGAACTCCCAAGTTTGTGTTAAACAAATGTACTTACATTACTGAGGCACTGGTGAGAACAGCAGCAAAGAGTGTTAAGGAAGCATCGTAAGTATGAATAACTGTTGTTTAAACCGTAACCTGTAACATTTTATTAAATTTACAAGATTTCACTACAAATGTTCATGTACTGCTCATCACATAGAGAATTCAGATGGGGGTGAGGCAGTAATGTTTTAGGTCAGGATCTCAAGCAAGATTCTCAAAAGAATTTTGGAAGCACATGGGGTATTTAAAATGCATTAAAAGTATCAAGGTAGATATAGGTGCTTGTTCTGAAACATCCACCCATCTCTTAGTGGAGACAGAGTAGATGTTGTATTAGTACTGAAATATTATAGTGAAAAACACCAAAGATATATAAATGCATGCACACAATTATAAACTCTGGTGCTTTGAGAAATATTCAAGAACAACAGTTTTGCCTTGTGGTTAACTTAGCTGTTTTTGGAGATGCTTTTTCCTTTTCCCATCAAATTAGAAACTTGCTCACAGCAAATGTCTGCCCTATGTGATAATCTCTTTCATAAAGAATCTTCAAAAACCTTGTTATCTACATTATAAAAAATGTATGCTTGTATGCTTTCACTTAGGAATTTGAAAGTCTTCAAGTAATATGGGATTAGAGATGGTTCTGGAAGTTTTGAGTCACATATTTAAAACATTGAAAGAGCCCTGGTACTAAAATGATTCATCCACCTTTTTGTAAAACAGACGCATATTATTTAAGATAAAAGTACCTGAAATTTATTAGTTGCTTAGGCTTTTTTTTACTTTTTTACTTTTCATTGTCTTTCATAAAGCCTTCCATTAGCAATGAGACTCCTAGTACACTTTGTACAGGAAGATGAAGCACCCAAGTGAAAAGTCAAAAGAGTAATTTCTCTGAAAGAACTTTTGTAATAATTTGAGATGAATCCTTATGTTGACTTGGTCAACTCCACTCAGCTTTCTGCACCAAAAATCAAGCTAAATAACTCAGATCTGTTTCATATTGATACTACTTACAAGCTACTTGTTTGTACACTTTGACAAGTACATACAGAACAATCAGGCCTAAAATAATCTACTTTGTTTCCACTACTACCTGGATTTTTCAAAACTCGCAGTTATTCTTTCTTCATTGTTTGAAGTTGTTCCCACTGAGAAGCACTGTCATGTTTCAGGGATGATGCAAGGTACTGCTTTCTTGGAGAAACTCTGCATTAAATATAGGTCATTGTAACTACACTGAGTTTGATGTACCAGTTGAGGGAATTTAGGGTCACGTACATGCAAAAGCTTGGCTAACAGTCAGGACTGTCACAAACCGATGATGAGGGTACTACATTGTGTAAGTTTGGTCTGGCTCTCTTGCTGAGTCCAAGCTGTCTCCTCCCCCCTCCCGCTCTCTCAAGCAAGGGAAAAAAACCCAAACGAAATGGAATTATATCAAAAATATATGTTCACATATATTTACAATTATATATACAATTTGAATAAATTGTACACACGATAGGGAGCTCCCGGGGAAAAAAAAAGGAAAAGAGAGGGGGGAAACAGGGATAAAAAAAAACCCCTAAAAACAAATATCCTCCAAATATACCCATTAATAGAAAGCTAGTGAATAAATACAAAAAACAAATTAAATACTTCCCTGAACGAGACAGCAGAACCGTGCAAAGCACCAACCAACTCCCCCACGCCTCCCGGAGGGACCGGAGATAACAGCAGGTCCAAGCAGGGAGGCCTTGGCCTATGCAAGCAAAGACCGTCTGTGGAGAGACCTGTTGTCTTCAGCCACTGGAAGAGAGAAGAGAGCGAGCTCTCTTATCTCCACCTTATTTATATGTTGTGTTACGCTAAAGGATGATATGGAATACTTCCTTAGATTTCTGACCGCTGTTGCTAAGGAGGGCCTAAAAAATCCAAAAGCCAACCCACTACGTACATGGCCACAAGAAAGAGCTGCCTCTCTCCTTCCGCCCTGCTGCCAGTCAGAAAAGGCACGCTGAACCACAGTAGTGCAAAACACCCAAGGAATAGAATCGGTACCATTACCTGCCAAAAGTTGACAGGGTTGTCACAGCATTCCTTTGTTATTTAACAGAAATAGCATTTCTGTCACAGCTGATAATATGTTTAGATTGCAGTACCTCCATATGACTCTGGTAGAGAATCATTTTGTATTCTGTGGGTGAAAAAGTAAGGCGGGGGAGAAAAATCAGATTTTTCATAATCTAATGACTTCTGTATATTGAGCTAGGCCCAATTTGAAAATTTCAGTATCACAAACATGAAATATATAATTTTCAGGTCCAACGTCTTTTCAGTTGCACAAAGGTATATTAAAAAAATACATTGTACATGACTCTTCTAAGATATTGATTAGACTTGCATGTTTAAATAATACCTCTGTAAACCTATCAGTTTGAGATTAAAGTTCTTTGTACTGCTTAAGTATTGGGAAGTGTATCCACATACAGCTTTTGAAACTGTTATTCATGAGCTATCAGTTACTTTGAACACTGCAGTAGAGAAAGAAGTGTGACATGTTTGTGTTTTGTAGTTCTTAATATGCTTTATACATGTATTATTAATAATAAGATAGGAAAAAGTGAATATGTTTGTTTTAGGCAAGTGCACTTCTTTTCTTTAAACTATCATGAACACTTTAATCTTTTTATATTTCCCATTTTACTTGAAGTCTGTATGTAAATTGAAGATATGTTATTAAAAAACTGACAGGTCATACAGGATCTGATCCTAAATTATGAATATCTCTTAAAACTGAAAAGTTGCAATTGCACAGAATTAAATGGAGAATCATATACAAAGAGAGAAAAGTGAAAGAGATTTTGTAGAATCATGTCCTTTAGTTAGAGGAGTCTCATGCTTCTTTACTTAATTTCTTTCTGTTTCAAGTTGGAACAAATCCCAAGTTTTTCCTGAATTTTTGTTATTTGCATTTTTGTTACACTTCAAATTTCAGCTGGTTCTCCAGAAATGCCAGAGGTTCCCCACTACTTGGACTTCAGTTTAGGATGCCTTTGAGTAGGGACCAGGAAACAAATCTATTTGTGTGTACATGGGTTTTCCCCATATAAAAAACTCAGTATATGGGTTTTCCATTTACTCCCATGAAAGAGAATTTACGGTTTATCCTCCTGAGTGTTTTGTACATCATGTCCAGATCTCAAGTCATAGAAATAAATTTCTATAATCTATTTTTTATTTTTTTGCTGACTTTTTCTAATGTCTTTGTAAGGAAGAATAATGCTATTAAATAAAAATCCATGAAGAAAATATATACATATGTGGAATTAAATACTTTTCTGCATTGCAGTAGCAATCATAAAAGTTACAAGTCCTCCTCCTTCAGCTACTTTATTTTATTCCTTTGAAATAAATACTAAGAAATTATTTGTAAAATATAGTAAAAGAATCTCAGGATGAACCCAGATGTTGAGACATGCCAGTGTCAAGACCTCTGCCTCTCCACCTTTTAACTAGTTACTTAATTACTTAACAGTTTCTGGTTTGGGATGACAGACAACTTTTAATCAATGTCAATGTATTACTTGTTCCTGTCTTATCATTTCCCCACTAGTTTCTGATGTGACAGCTTATCAAATGCCTGGGTGAAATCCAGATAGATTGCTTTCATCACCTTTCTATCAGCTTGGTCACCCTTTCAAAGAACTCAGTTAGTTTAGGTTAGTTTAGCGAATAAATATTGATATTCGGGATTTTTTTCTGTCTGTCATCCTCTAAGAAGCATACTCTCTTTTTCTTAATGAACGATACGAATGTTTTGCCCAGAGGATAGATTGGTCTCTAAGGAGTTGCATTTTTCACTCCTGTTCATTTCTTGAGTGGAGTGGCTGATGTATTTAACCCTTTTCAAGTTGCTGGTCTGTAACAGCACAAGCTTCATCAAGACAGTCTATTTCTGAAGGTTCGGGTGGATGCCACTCTGGTACTAGGGATAGAAGGGGGGAAAAATCAACTTAAAAATAGGTCTGTTCGAGTATACTGATGATTTTTTAAGCTATGTCATCTGCTATAGCAACTTGTACGGGGAAAGCCTAGAAATCTCCTGTTTGCAGTTTGAACCAGTTCACTGTGTTTGGCAGTTGGTTGCGTGCTGCTGGGGTCTGTAAGCATAGCAGAGAGAAATCAAATGTTGGGCTCTGCTTCTGAAAGGTTAAAGTAAACAATGAAAACTGAAGCAAGAGCTGTTTCATGGGGTGGTGGTTTTCACCGTCAATGTCTTGCATGCCACAAAAGGTAAGGACAGGCTCTCCAGTGGCAGTCCCTGGCAGGAGATCCACCAGCTCTGTTCCACGCTCAGTGGGTATCACCTTCCAGTTCTCTGTGCCTGCATCCAGAGAGAGAGGCGATCAGGGAACGACGTGTCTTGGGGGATTCAGAGTAAGAATAGGAAGAGCATGTGATGCAGCTCCCAGCTGCTGAGGGTTAGGATTCCCACCTGTGGCATGAGAGGTCTTTGTGGTGCACCCCATGCTCTCGATGTGTGTTACCATGAGTGTCGCTGAAAGATCAAGCTCTTGTGGAAATTTGAACAGAAATCAGCTGCCTGACCTGTGATTTTTAGAGGGTAGTAGAGCTCAGGAAGGATTCAGAAGCTCGGTTTCCCAGCAGTAATGTTTCAAAAATTTTATCATATTACCAGAAGGTGAATTTTCTCACCAACAAAGAAGCTACCAGTGAAAAACAGAAGATGCTGGATAATTTCCTGACCTCTCTTAGCAGCTGATTTTACTGATGTCCATAGTTAAGGTTTCCTGAATCTTGTAGCTAATTTCTAAAATCTAGGTCATACCAAGTGGCACACAGTACAGTAAATCATTTGTATGCATTCAGTGGGTTTCTTTCCATTTGCAGTCTCCAATATGATTACAACTACCCTTTTGTTGACTAACTCGTTCAGGGGCTTTTCTCTGATATATGCTTACTCCAGTCCTGTAAGACTCCTATGCAAATTTATGGAAAGTTCAATGTTAAATTATTGGCCCATGCAAGGACAACAGGCCACATGACCTTCTTAGATAAAGGTGAAGGCTTGATATTACTTCTTTGACATAAAGAAAATGCATACATTCTGCTAATGAAAGGTATTACTTGGAAATTAGTTCTGTAATTCAGTTCAAGTGTGTGGACGTTAAATAACTCTCATAGTACAGAGTCACCAATCAGAACCAATCTATTAATTTCCATCCCTTTATAAGTAAGGATCTTTTCTTACTATTTTATCCTTTGATTTTTCCTCTATTGCATCCCATAGAGAAGGACAAAATTTAATATAGTTCCTTAGATGTGAATTTAAATACATATATGAACTGGCTTATTTAATCATCCGTGCATATGACTAACTGTATAATACCTGCCAAACCAATTAAAAGATAGCACTGTCAAAGGAACTTGGCAGTATATAATGGGGGATGGGGGGCGGGAAATAAGAATAAAGACATAGTGCTCATCCTGCAGAGTTTCTATGGCTGGTTTGCATGTCTGTTTCCCCAGGCAGCAGGGAATGCACACAGCACTGGATAAGATACAGTCCTTGAGTCTGACAAATGACACAAGCAGAGTTTTAAGATCTCTAATTACACCCACTATACTGTATTTCTGTAAATAAGTTAACTTATTTTTATGAAGGAATAGATATAGAAAAGTTATACTCATTTTCTATATAAGGTAAAAATTATAATATCGAGGCAGTCAAGGCTTGCCTCCCATGTCCACATCCTCAGCTCACTCACAGTCTATAATTTTTTTAACAATTGCTTTATCTTTCTATCCACTTTTTTTAATGACAGTGGTACAAATACAGACTGGATCTTCCTGTAGTATTTAATTCCAAACAATGACTATTGTAAAAGCTTCAAAACTTGGGGGGAGGGGGTGAAAGAGGGACAAAGAGATTCTTTATCCCATACATGATTTGTAATTAGCAATTGTGCACTGCTTTGGCATCATTAGATGGAGTGAGTCTAAAAAGAATGTTATGTTTCTCCTGTGTCACTTCAGCATGATAAGATTTACTGTAATGCTGAACGATAAATTTTAGTAGCATCTTTCAGTGCTAATTAATTGTAAATGTTACTCTGCACATTATGTCCTTTTCATGGAGGCAGGAAGGGTTCTGTGTGATTCTAGTTGCCGTGTAAATAAAAAAGAATGAATGCTACACTTACTCCCAAAAGTCTTATTGAAATTGCCTATTTTAGACACTGATATAAAATGTTATGTAATTGAGGTAAGTGTTAATTCTACTTCAGTGGACATTTCCGACACAAGTCTCCAGGGAAATCCAATCCCAAATAAGAAATGAAATCAGCTGCAAATGAGGTTCAGCTTTTTACTGTGCTTTTCCAAATACAGATTATCCTTAAATAATCTGCCCCAGGTTTGTGGCATCCAGTGTACTAGCAAGCTATGCAGATTTTACGTACTGCAGCAGGCTGCCATTCAGAAATAAATAAAATGAATAAAGTGCAAACTCGAGCTTCTCTCCATGGCAACCACTGCATTGCTTGAGCTTTGTGCCGCTTCCTGAACAACTGCACATTGGAAAATAAGACAGCAGCCAGCACAGGGAAAAATAATAGGGAGAGGCACATAAAATCCGCCCAGGCTGTCAGGCATGGTCTTTGTATAGACTGTTTAGGGCTGCATTTTTAACTTTGTTTCAGTATGTTCTGTAGTAGATTCTAGTTTCTCCTCACTGTGGTAGGGAGGACAGAAGATGGGAGAACTAAAGCTGGGATGATACAGACTCTTCTTCCCTGCAGTGGCCTCATGCAACAGCCTTGCCCCACTGTAAGTCAGGTGGCAGGAGGCAGGGCAGGAGAAAGGACAGGCTGCCCCTGGATATTTCCAGAGCCATCAGTATCAGGGCACTGCAGCAGTCCTTCCCAAACACATATGGAGCTGCACTTGAAAACAAGCCACAACAGCCAGGCAGCAAAGCAGGTTGTGGCAACAAGTAACGCAAGTCCCCGAACTGTATCCAGGACTGCAAAAGTTGTCAGTTGTACTTAACCTCTTCCACTGAATCCGTTTTAGTAAGTAAAATGGGACATAGTAAGTGGCTAAACTGTCCCCTCTGAGGACAATATTCTCTCATTAAAAATGTCCTGGAGAAAGGACCCCAAAACATGGCTGGGTGCTGCCTGATGGGAGGCCAGGTGGGAAGGCTATGTCCAGTTCCAAGTGTTCTAATATTCAAACCCCTTGGAGGAAATAGGAACAGTATTTACACACCTGCCCCAATCCGCTTTACAAATTTCCAGATAAATATGTTGGAAACAGGTAGACATCAAGATGTGGGCTATGCTTTTTTACAGTTTTGCACTTTGAGCAGAGACATTCAAGCATGGCTGGAAGACCAAGCTGCTGAAAGGGCCAGACTTGCTTTGCATTCAGAGCACTGATTTCTATAGGAATAGGTTGGGAGTCCTCTAGAAAACTTCTTGTCTCACTGCAGAGATGTGATTCCTATGGTGTTTCTGATTCCTTCTTAATAAAGTTCACAGTGGAATTAGATACAGTAGTGCCTCATGCAGTGTCAAAGTTCATGACCCTCAACTCCACCATATGGAGTCTAATAGGTTTCTCTGCTAAAGCATTCTACATACTCATCAATATTAGTTTTTTGGTACTTGATACTATATGAGAGATGGAAACTTTATATTCGTACTTTATAAGTGTACACCAAGCAAGTGTACATAAGTGTATTAAGTGTGCATTTTGCACCTATATATATATATATTCCTTAGCCCATTTCCAAACCTAAAAATAAAAGCATTTTCAGAAGTGATTGTTTTAAATCCATTTTATGTTATATATAAAATGTTAAGCCCGTTTCATATTATACAAGCATTTTCTTACACTTTGTAAATGTGCTGCTTAGAGAATTGCTAACTTACCAGCACTGTGACAAACATCAACCAGTGCTGAATCAGGAGATAAGTGACTATTGAGAGAATTAATGCAGGGATGAGGAAAAAACCCAACTCTCTCCTTTTTCGTTAGGAATAAATTGACTATAAATGTCTTTGCAGAATACTTTCTTATCAGATCAGCAGGTCAATTTGCCAAGTGAATGTCCTAGTCACTGGATTAGAGAAACACGCTCTTCAGGGGTCACTGAATACTTAATTATTTAAACAAGATGAAACAGCTCCAACTAAAGAGAAAATAACATTAGCCTGCTGTTTAGGGTACTCAGCTGTCATTGAGAGATGTAGAGTCACGTCCCTGCATTAAGGCAAGCAGCGTATAGACACCAAGCAGGACATCTGACCATTTGCCTTTTGGCTGTTCTTTACTAGCAGTGTTTACATGTCAACTTCCTCATGAAAATTTTTGAATTCTGATTTTTGCCCCAATGAAGATTAAGACCCAAGCTTTAAATACTTTAAAAAGTATTATTTATGAAGAGGAAGAAACTGACTAGCTAGACATCCTGATTAATTTTCAGAAACAATTTTAGGTCTTTTTTTTCCTACTGTATATGCAAAATTTGATGGATTTAGTCAATTGAATTTATTAAGGGAGTGTAAATACGTCTGTTTATCACTGGGACGAGGGGAGGTCAAAAGGCAAAAAAAATGTCAGGAGGAGAGTAGTCAGCAATATCATTTTACTGATGCCATTGTCTGGCAGCTACTTGGGAATTTTTTTTCCAATTTAAAGGAACACCTTCAAGGCTGCAGTTTCTCTATGGCCCATTTTCTATAGGCAAACATTGAGCAGCGTTGCTCTTCTAACCATGCCTTGCACGAGAGATGCTCTCTGCTAGATGACCTGCTGCACTTAGAGTCAGTCAAGGTCTCTTCTTCTTTGTTGGACTCCTGTAGACTCAGGTAAAGTGGCAGCCTGCTGGGAAAAGCAGAGAAAACAGCTGAAGACAGTGCTTGAATGTCGTCCCATTACCAGTGAGGGCTATTCAAACGTGTGTCTTCCTTGTTTCAGGTCATAGCTATATGGTACTTTTGTACACATAATCAAGTACATATGTCATCCTTAATACAGACATTTTAGAAAGCTGTGCCATTTAGGCTTATTTAGGCTGTACATTTTACAGGCTGGCTGTGACAGCTCTGTGCTATAGCATAATTCTTGAGAGTTTTTCTAACATAATTTCTTGGGGGAACACAAAATAGATAACATAATTAGGGTGGAGCTTATGGAGCTTTTGAGATGCATGTAATAGCAGGCTCAAGATGTGGAAACTTTTCCTTTTATTAGTGTGAGGGCCATATGAAACTCACTGACTTCAGAAAGAGCTGTATTTTTATGTCCAAAGGTAGATTTGAGACTTCAAGACATAGTTTATGTGTGTTATCCTCATATGGTTCCTGGAAATCACTGTAATGGGTGTTTTACAGAGATATGTACAAAAGCTCAAAATCACTTCAAAGCACAGTTACTCTTTGAAGTATCCAGCTAAGACTAATCATCTTATCAAAATTCGAAGTGACACATTGAAGTAGCCATTTGGATGCTGTATCAAGATAATAAATGCTCAGAATGAGGCTTACTTTATATATCTATACTGCTCTAATGTCTCTGCAAATCACAGACACATCTTGAGCCACTTTTAACTGGTTTTGTAAGTACTGGTTGCAGACCAGCCATTGTAGATTACAGGTTTGTGGGACTTAGTCAATACACCTCTTTATTTGTACCCTGTGCTCAGTGTTTTGCGGCAGCAAAACATCTGGAAACACCAGCTTGGAGGAACTATTGCTGATTGCAATGTAATCAGAAACTTTGTGGGAAGTTGAGGGAGCCAGTTTTGGTTCTGGGTCTAAAACACTATTGTCTAGATAGACCCACGGTTGTTCTGTCCTGCTCCAGGGCAAATGAAAGCTACTAGAATGTGTCTAACAGCATGCTGACCCTAAGCTAATACAGCTTCCCTTGCCAGAGCCTTATTAGCTCAGACTCATCACCATGCTAATTGCTTTTCATATCTTACAAACATAAGCTACGCAGAATGGACAAGTGAACACATGTCTGCTTATAAATAACTATTCGGACATTAAATGAGCCAAATTGTCTGGTGGAAATGGAAGTGAGACACAGACTCTTCTTGAGTCGAACTGTTTACTCTGGTTTTCCTATAAAAGCCTGAATACTGTGTGTCTCAGAATGGATGTGAAAGGAATTTGGAACACCAAATTACATTAGCTGAGTTTACCTCTGGTTCTTTTTCATCTCCATGGAAAGCATACCAAATCTCAGGTTTCCACTTGGTATAAAAGAGCAACAGTAAATCCTTTGGTGTGATTTGTCTGTTGAAACAGAGAAATAACTAGAGACTGTTTATTAGTCTATGAAGAGCAACCGACTCATTGTTTCTGTCTTTAATGGTTCTTTTGTGTTCATAGCTTATCTGAATACTGCATTAACCAGGGATTCAGGAGACCTAGTTATTAATGTAGCCCGTAACATGACTTCTGGCAACAAAACATGACTTCACTGTTTCCCAATTCATAAATTATGAATAGTGACACCAACTACCAACTATTCCATCAAGAAATCTGATATGTAGTGATGACGAGAGGTATATACTAGAGAGAGCTATTATTATAATCATTATTTATTTCTTGGTTAACTGAAAAATAATTGATGGCTAATATTTAGTGCATTTAAGTATTAAGATAGGACATTTTAGAGATATCTTGAGAGGGCTGCTCAGTGCAAAACATTAGAAACAGAGTTCGAAGGAGTAAATTAAATAGGTGAAAAAATGCCTACCTTGTGTCTCCAGAGGGAATTTTCTACTCCCTACCTAGTACAGTATGTTCGAGATGAACAAAATTAGTGACAAAATGTTAGATCCTGAGGGAACATTAGTGCAGATCTGAGATCTAAATCTTTGGACTCTTACTTAAGCAGAAATATGATTAGATCCTGCTTAGATAGAGAGGTGGATTTATATATGTATGTAGTCAGACCAGCTTTGAGAATCTAGATCCCCTTGTAAATCTAACCCTGAAAGAGAATTTGAAAGTTTGAAATAGGAACTATTATTTGTCAAAATGATTGCTTAAATTCTGGTATCTCACATCTATGTTAGTGCCAGAACAAAGATGTGAACCATATTTCTTCTCAGAATCAATTCATAGTCAATTATGCACAAATATGTGAACTTCATGAGAGTAATACAAGTGTATACACAGTCATGCACAGAGAGGAAGCAGATAGGAATTAATGCCTGCAGAAAAGGAGACTAATACACAGAAAGTTTCTGAGACCCTTTTCATCTTTGCAGCTTTCAATCTTATATTTCTATTAGAGAAGAAAATGTAAGAAGGAAAACCAAAAGAAGGAATTGGTGGATGAATTTTGAAACAGTATGTAATGTAGTACAGATTGCCTTTAGCTCCATGTTAATGTTTTTCACAAGCCAAAACGTTCTTTTTGCTAACAAGTAAAAAAGAAAATCTCATAAATGAAGGTTGGGAGGAGAGAGAGAGAACTGCTTCATTTCTTTAGCAATAGTTTGGCAACAGCTGTAGCACAGTTGAGTTCTTATAAGTGTAGTGGGAAAAAGCTGCACCATTAATGGTAATTTATCTTATGTTGTTCTCCAGTCTCTGACTATTATCTAAGTGCTTTGTGCTAAATGTAATAAAATAGCCAGATTTCTCGTTATAGGAAGCATAAATTGCTGAAGGCGAATGTATTATGAAGAAAACTGTCAGTGTCATAATTGTGCACTCCTGTCACTAAATTGCATAAAATATATACATTTATGAATATGCTAACCCTCAACCCGTTTACTGGTAGAGTAACTGGAAGAGTGGGCACTGGGAATGTTTTATTCTTTTTGCCATTTTTATTGCTACATAGCCTGTAGAGATCACACATTACAATGTATTTGAAAAGTATTACAAATAGGTCAGTATGCCACTATTTGCCCAGTCACAGTCAGACACTTGTAATAATATCATTTTAGAAATTACAGAATCATTTGGGCAATAAATTAACTTCTTATTCAAGAGAAATAAAAATAAGTCAATGTAAGTTAGGCTTTTGTTAAAAATATGAAGTCAGCTGGTCTTACTGGTGAAACACATGCTTCTTATATATAAATCTTTTAAATGCTTCAGGTGATAGTCATCAAAGAAATACTGGCTAAGATCATTTTAGCAGTTTAATATTAATAAGTAGCTAGCTCTGACACGTTGAAATTAAAATACTATTTATTATGAAAGTCATTACATTTTGGTATTTTAAAAACAGCACTTGTATAATATGAATAACTTGGGCTTTGGTATCTCCAACAGGAGTAGTTCCTAACCGTAAGAGTTAAAACATAGTCAACCAATCTAAATCTACTCAGTTTTAGGATTGTTTATAAAACCCATGATGCAATTATCATGTATTAAATAAAATGATGCATCAGTAATAAATTTCCCCAAATAAGAAGTCTTGAGAAGATGTGGATAGGGTAGAAAGAAGGACTGTGGAAATTCAGAAAGAGGAAAGGGAAGAACTCCAAATTCTTCTTGGCCACTGCCAATAAATGAGTTCTGTGTTGTTCAAGTTACCATCCTAGTTATGAGGAAGGAATTTGAGATAAAAGAGATGAAAAATAGAAACCAGAGTTTCCATCCTCAAGAAAAATGAGAGAAGAGAATGAGACACACTGAATGTATCCACCAAGTATTTTTAGTGCTTCACAGCTCTCTGTTGGATACTCCATCCATCTACATGCTAGAGGGACTTGCTTTCCCCAAGCTCTTGTTCCTGTACGTCAATAGGAGCTGGAATATGCTCCAATCCCAGTTTTATATGAGAGACACCGCTCAGCTGACCTATGCACCCAAAGCTGCCTGGCCTTAAAGTTAGCCAAGATGCTAGAGCAGAGAAGAAGGAATAAGATTGCATGTACAAATTAAAACTGTAGTTTCTTGATTTATCATTCAGTTCTTTAGTTTCACTTATAATTTTGAATCAAGAAAATTACTCTGTTCTTCTCCTGTCGATATGTTTAGAATGACCTTAGGTTATGCTGGCAAGCACAAATGTCTCGGACAAAACTTAATTCAGGATTAAAATGTCAAATATATGTGTCTACAGGCAAACTAGATGTCTAAGTTCCCATGATAATCAGTGAAGGTCTCATCACTGGGGCCTCAGCTCACAGTACAGATTCCATTTGACTGTATTGAATGAATCTTGAAGTATGTGGCAGCTCAGATGCCTAGGGCACATGTAGGTGCCTTCATTAAGCATGTAGTTATTATGGGTGAATTAAATCTCACCTATCATTTCTTAACCAAAGAATAACAAACTGTAGCCAGATGTTTAGGAATTTTTTGCCTTAATACAACATGGCTGTAAGAGCTGTTGCTGCTCTTAACATTCCAGCATAGGGTAGATGTTGTATCTACATCTATGCAGAAACACTCTCAGGAATAGTGCTGGGCAATGAAACCATGTGGCATGGTCTGACCCACCTTTTCTTAGGAAATGTGTCAGCCTCCAAAACTTGCATGTGCACATGGATGCAAGCATAGCAAGTATCCATTAGAAATGGCGGAGATCTGTTCATCTCCCTGCAGCATTCTGATCCCACACCACTGCCGGCAACACTTTAGGACATTGGTATTTTTGCTGGAGGCTCAGGCAAAAAACATGCAGCTGACCAATCTAACAATTTATCCCCATATCTGACTACACATCCGAGCCCAGGGTGTTCCTGGGCATTGTTTAATTTATTAGTGTACTTATAGCTTGTAGATAGTACTTCATCTATATATCTTGCAGGCGTTTCCTTTGAATCCAGCATGATCCGGCTGGACTGGAAGAGTGTTACAATGCTGTGAATAAAATAAAGCAGTTTGGTTTCAGATGAAGAAAAAAATCCACAAACATCAATCCAAGAAATCAAGAAAAGATGTTCATATTGCTTTGTTTCCACCTATCTTCCACAGCTTATGATAACTCACTTATTGGTACAATGATGCAACATTTCTCAGGATTTTCTTGTAATGCACACAGAACAAGTGGCATGGGAAGGTGAATGGTGCCATAGAAACAGAATTTAGACATCACCTTGAGCAGGATGGTAGCATAGTGTAGGACTAACAAAAGCATATATAATAATGTTAAATATAGTCTAAATGTGAGTGATTTTTACATGGAAATAGAAGATAACTCAGTAAATTTATGTTTGCCCATTTTCCAGCCCCCCCCCCAAATCTCTCTCACAGGACAGTGAGATATGAGATTGTTATTCTACAGTGCCATGCCTACTGACTTTCAGAGGTAACAAGTATATTTTGATATTGTATTTGAATACGTTCTCAAGTCATTTTTCTTTTCATTGTTTTTACAGTTAGCTTGAAGTGTGCTGGAAATCTCTCTCATCATCGACTTCAGTGCAAACTTAAATTATGACAGCAGATAAAAAAACAATAAAACTCAAATGATCCTATGCAAACAGCCTAGTCCAAGGAAAACCACTAGTTTTTGTAATAAAATATGGATTAGGTGAATAGCAATGTTTTCTTAATACTTATGTTACCAGCTTCTCTTGAAATTACTTCAATTTAGAAGAAAAGTAGGTTGTTTTCCTTGTTTCATTCTTTTGTTTGCTTTGCATGTTACCTTTTCCTCCAAGTGTTGCTGAAGTGTTGCACCTACCAACAGATTTTGACATCTGTGTGCTGAATCTAGTCTTTATGTTGCACTGTCATTACTGGGAGCATCTCTCTGCATGTTTGAGATTCTCCATCTAGCTATTCTGGTCTATAAATTGCAACATTTTGGTGAAATAAAATTCTGTATTATGAATTTCCCTAATCATTTTGAATGAGCTGTCACAGTACGCTAGGATGCCTAGAATGGACCCTTTAGGATCTAGGACATGAAAATTAAGCCAGTTTGTAACTAGCAGTTGCTTGGTATTTTATAACCTTCATATTTGAAATCATTATATTTATGAGACTGCAAGCAGGAGAGGGGCAAACGGAGATCAGGGGAGGTGTAAGGGCATGAACTGTCTCAGTGTGTGGGAGCAGCTGCTGCCGTGGGAGCTGTCCGGGCAATGAGCAGCAATGGCGAACAGGTGGACGGACACACAGCCCTTCCATGCTTTCAGTGGACCCATTGCAGCCACTTTGTCAAGGAAGACCTGAATAAACTCAGAAATAGAAACTTATATGTCTGAAGAGTATAGCTGTATTTCATGCTACAGAGATTGAGTAGCTGAGTCAGAAAGACTGTCACTTACTCAAGGTTCCAAATCAAACCAGCAGCAAACCCAATAAGATCCGTATTCACAGCCTTCCCTCATTTGCCCAGATGTTGCCACTTCACCATTCTTTTCTCTTTTTTCTTTTTTTTTTCCTCAGAAATTTAACTGCAGTTGTGAATTTTAATTCATCTCATTTTGAAAGGCCAGGGCATGAGAGCCTCGACATGCACTGGAAAGTATGGCCAGTGGTATTACCTTGTCTCTTGTAAATTGAGAATAGAATATTGAATTCAGTTTTGTGTATTAAATGAAATATTTATCACAAGAAATTTAGGGAAAAGGATGTTGAAAGGTCAAATTTTCCATTATGGTCTAGCACAGAAAGGACAGCACAGATCTTCAGAGAATAGCTGAGGTAAAAATACTACTTTATTCTTTACCTTGCCCTGCAGACTCTTCATTTATTTCAGCAAACTGCATCCTATTGCTATTCAGACCCTTAGTTCCATTGACATTCACCCGCAAGAGCAATATTTCACAATTTCTACTTATTGTTTTTCCTTTCATTAATTCTTCCACACTTTAGATGTGCTTTTTCTGCATTCTCAAATGCATTTCTGTGAAAGTGAGATCTTTGCAAAGGGAATTATGTAGCTTTTTCCACTCTCTGATTAATTGTAAACAGGTGTTTTCCTTTTAAAAAATGTGTGAATCTTCCCCTCATTCCTACCTGATAAAAGTTAAAACTTTTTCTGAAACTTTTAGCTGACCTCTCTGCAGCCTGAGATGGCTAGGAAAAAAACTGGAAAATATCTTTTGCAGCTTTCTAGTTGCTCAGCCATACATAACTTGAGCCTCCAAGTTTTTTAAGCATTTCAGACTTTCAGTCAGTGCTGTGTTTGACTGCTGTCCATCCTTTCTTTGCATTTGGTCATTGTCATCAACTCATATTTGGTTTTAGGAATGAAAGAACCTCTTCATGAAGGAAGAGATCTTTTATCATGAGTTTATTTTCTAGCAACTAAAGCAATGTTCTCCTTCTCTTGGGTTTCCCTTTGCATATTTCTATACCTTACAGGGTACGATTAACCTTTTTTTTTATTTTATTTTTCCTTTAAGGCCTTGTAGTTTGACTTGTTCATGTTACTTTTATCCACAGAGAGCTAACACCTCAAGTCTGGCATCTGGTCCTTTTTGCACAAAACAAGACAAATGTAGAAAATCATCTCCCTGTTACAAACGTATCACTCTCCAAATAGAAGAGAGAGAATGGAGATGGTGTGTACTGCAAATATGCCATCATCAGAAAAGGAAAGCAGAAGCTGGTCAAAAGACGGTCAGAAAGCAAAAGACAAGTTCCCGGTTTTTTAGTACAGTGCAGTCTGCATGAATCATGAAGAAGAGTTATCAATAAGAATGCTAGAATAGTAAGGAAAAGAGAGCACTAAAATGAAGAAATGAAAAAGGGAAATTAATAAAAAAGGCTTGTGAATTGAGCATATTTAATCTCATTTAGATTTTAATTTTGATGCACAGTGATGGAAAGTCGGATGTAAAAATTTTGTTATAACAGAAGTAGACCTTAAGTAAGTAGTGACTCAGATTAAGGGGTATTCTGAAACCTACTCTGAGATCTAAGAAAGCAGCAATAGCAAAGACTTATTATTTGTCAGTGAGTCATTTCTAATGCAGAATATTATCTCCTTAATGTATTTTTTCATGGACTTAGTTACTTGGAAAACAATTTAAGCAAAGTTTAAATTTTGAAAAGCTGGCTTCAAGGCTTGTTTTGTTTTTCTCACGAAATTGGCTTTGCCTAGAAAAAGCAAGACATTTGGCATATCTGAATACAGAGGTCTCAGGACTCCAGCCATGTAGTAAACTAAATTCTATTTTTATTGTGAATGATTGAAAGCAGAAAAACAAAAAGCAAGTGTTAGAACTTTGGAACCCACACAGAGTCACCAAAATTCACATTAATTCAGCAAGAAGAAGCTGTTGCCAACTGAAAAATATGACAGGTTCATTTTGGCCAAACGTGGGGTTTTTGTATGCCAGTTACAATGTTGATACTAAAAGATACCTGAAACTTAAAACTAATGGGGAAAAAAACCCAATTCCTTGTAAGTTTTTAAAAGTTACTTTTTAACTTTCAGATTTTTTATCAGATTTAACTGATTTTGAGTTGGAAAGTCCTTCCAATTGTCTTCAGTTAGACTTTTAATAATTAAGAGGTAAGGTTGATATCTAGTCTTTAAGTAGCCATCTAGATAAATAAAATGAAACACAGAAAGACCCTGTGTCCCTTAGATCAGATTAGGTTCAGTTACATGTACTTCTTTCATGTCCCATGTACCTTAGCATCCATTTGTATTTAGTTCTTTACCCTGGTGAAGGAGATAGACTGCACCGCATTCTTCTGTGGTACAGTGATATTATTATTTAGAGTAAAGAGGTAAATTGATGTCTCGCATAAGCACTGAGTTACCAGTCATCAGATTCTGTTAATAGCTGAGGAAATATTAAAACTTCTTTGGTTCTTAGACTTATACTAGTTCCTTTTAAAAGACATCCTTACTTGTATTCAACATTATTCTCCACCTTCTTTTTCTACAAATACACTTTTCCGTTTCCTTTCAGACAAACTCTGATATTTTTTTTTTTTCGGAAGTTGCAGTTTTTTTCCTTTTTCTGACACAATACATTTTTTACACAAGTAAAATCTACCTAGGCATTACAGTTCACTTCATGAAGGATATTGTAATTCTTTTTAATTCTAGTTCAATATAAAACCCTCCAAATTTTAAATTTTTCAGCTAGAAAAATTCTACCAGATTGGGTATTTCCTGTTCCAAGTCTGTCTCAGAGCTGCAAACACTGCTTTGCTCTGTCTCTGGGCTACAGCCTCACTCCTAAAGAACAGAGGAAAGGACCCAAGAGAAGATGAATTTGTTGCTGAATTCTGGTGAAGCTTTGTTGAGATCAAAATACCTTCATAAAACATCTTGACTCCCGGGAACAGGAGCCAGAAAATGGTGCCTATTTTCTGATCAGTACTGGTGTTAAAAAGATTCCTTTTGGTTTTGCCATGAGGACTTGGCTTTTTGAAAGTGCTTTATTGGTATGAACTATTTCTTTTTCATCTGCTCATGAACTGTCTTTTACCTCATATGCTCATATGTTTAAATGCCAGGGAATGTTAATTACTTACAATTTAATAAGACAATTAATTAAGGCACAGCATAAGTACAAAGTCAGAATGCCTGTTGCTTTTCTCAGCAGACAATTGATAGCTTTGAAATACTAACAAAAGCCAAGCTTTAGACATACAAGGCTATTATAGGGCCTATTATTTAATGTAGAGGTCAGTTATGGGCACATACTGAAAAAAAATTATCTTCATATAGAAACCACCAAGAATAATCTGGAGCCATAAGAAAAACAGTAGATATTTTTTAAAAATCTAAGAAGGAAGCTAAGGAAGTGGTACATGAAGTGAAATCTCAGCAATGAAAGTAGTCTGGACATGTAATCAGGATGATGAAAGATCCTTCCAAATATCTTCTGAGAGATTACTCCCCTTTTTTTTTCCTTCATGTCCCTGGAAAATGGAGAAGGTTGAGCAAAATATAGAATTTATTAATGTGATTTACCAACAACAGGAGAAATATATTGTTGGCTAAAAATGTTTGGACTAGTAGTGGGAAGGACAGAAAAAAATACGGTAGTTGTAGGAAAGACTCCTAAGATCAGAGAGACAGTAACAGTGTAATATATAACCTACAGTGGAACGTTTTAAACATTTCAGACAGGAAGGATTCTAGTAATCTGTTTTAAACGTGATGCTCCTGCTTAGTATGCTGGGTAAAGATTTTTTGAGTTTGCACTTGGCAAGAAGGCAATAGGTTTCTACCACTATATCTGTAAAATTTATATCTGATAATCTGATGAATCATGATGTAAGGAAGTTTTATTTTTCAGCCTGATGTTTTCCTTTCTATACATGTATCATGTTCCTCCTAATTATGGTCAAATGGAAAGAAGAAAGGCAAGAAGAGTAGAAACAACCGAAGGAAGCATCAGTGGCTGCTTGTAGAAGTTTCACTGATAGTCTTCCACAGAGTTTACAACACATGACATAAAAAAAACCACAGAATAAAAAAAAATTATGGCACTTTTTATAAATTACAGACTGAAACATTGAAATTACTTTTATTCTTATTTTCACATGTTCTGTTTAATTTTAGATGAATCTCCAGGGGAAATCTGATTCTTGTAAATGGAAATAAATATATATGCCAATTCATGATGGTTTTTGGATTCAATATATATAGACAGTGCAGTCCTAAATTGCCACTACATTAGCATATCCATTTATTTAATATTAATAGTAGGTTAGTGAGTTCATTTCCAGAAGTTCTTATGTGTATATTGTCACAATATTTACTCGCCAGTTACATGAATCATCACCTATGCATGTATCATCCTACTTATGGCACCCAAATGTTTGTTTCTTTATTGGTTTTATTAACTTTTCTAATGCCATTTCCTATCATTGGAGCCATTAGTTTTTATTAAAAAAAAGAAAATAAACAAAAAAAAACTAGGGTGAAAAATTCTATGACTGCAAGCATTTCTAGGCTACATCAAGGTGTCCTAACTTTCATTTGACAGCCTTGCTGTCCCATATTGTGCACTTACTTCCATAATATTGAAGTAAGTGCACAATAGTAACAATACTATTGTTATTATTTTCAATAATAACAATTCTTCTACTAAGTATTAGAAATACTGATGCTATCAAATTACTAGCAGTAACCAGTAGAGTAAGTCTAGTATTAAATACTTCTTTTGTTACTTATACATGAAATCTAGCATTGTAGCACCAGGAAACCATGCCCTAATCAATGCATACATATAGAGGTGCTGTAAATTTATGCGACTAGTATTGATAATCTATAACCTCAAAATGAGTAAATAAGAGGAGAAATTAATACAACACACAGATTGAGCAATGATTTACAGATATGGTATTAGTTCTGTTTCTGGGAGTTCTTCAATGAAGTTTTTCCTGTTATTTACAACTTTTAATTGGAATTTTGAGAAGAAGAGAGATGTTGCCAACAGAGAGTCCAAACAAATGAAAACAACTGTGAATATTTTAGAACATCCTGGGTCTACTGGTTTCATGTGTGCACAACACCAGTAGCATAACTTAATGAATGGTGAAGCAATCCCTGTCATGCTGCCGTGGATAACATTATCCATGGACGTATGTATCCTGCCATCAAGTGCAATTTCCATTAATTAGTTCAGCAGATTGATTGATGTAGTTAGCTCCAGTACTGATGGCAACAAAGCTGCCTTTTTTCAGGCTTCAGTGAAGGTTTAACCAGGATTCTTGGTATTCTTGGTGGCTGAAGCCTAAGTTGCTATTGCTTAGCAACTGGTATTTCTAATCAGATTAAAGTTACATGTGCTGTAATCATTCTTAATAGAAAGACATATGATCTTGAGCAAGTCTAGGTATGTGTGTGAGAACAGAGGGCTGAAGATGGATGTAAGCACACGCAACATGTGAGAGATGGAAAACTACTGGAGTGAGCTTGATAGCATAGGAGGCCCTGCTGTCGCTATCTCGATGATGTAGTAAAATTCAGGGTGGTGGAGGGAGGATTTGAGCATAATATTGCATCTTTTTGTACCAGTGAAAGCACTACACGAAAATATGTCATGTTCTATTTCTTTCAAAGGTGTCAAATTTTAGTCACTGATAATTCCGTTTTTATCCATAAATCAGAAAACTTTACATGAAGTTTTGTGGAGAAAAAAATCCTTCTCCCTCCCTTTTGTGGAATGAGCTTTTGTGGAATTGTTAAGGCTATAAGATCATCAAGTCCAACTGTCCATTGAGTCCACCATTTGGGTGATGCAAATGATGGTAATTTCAAAGTAAGTGTGGAGGATACTCAAAGAGGTCTTATTTTGTGGACTGAACATTTGAACGGAAAACACTTTTTCAATATCACAGAACTTGTAAGTATTGCAGGTTTTCATGACTGCGACAAAACTAGGTAGTGGCCTGATTCCCAGCAAACAGCCAAAACACCACACAGCTGCTTGCTCACTCTCTTTCCTACGGGACAGAGAGAAAACGGAAGGAACGTGAGAAGACTTATGGACCAAGATAATGACAGTTAATAAAGGAAGTAACAGGTTTACATGGCACCAAAGAAAACAGAGGAGTTCATCCACTACTTCCCATCACAAGGCAAGCGTGCAGCCACTCACTGGAAAGAAGGGATTCAGCACCTATAGCGATGACTTGGGAAGACAAATACCATAACCACAAACATCCCTCCTTCCTCCTCCTCCTCTATGCGGGCTGACATGAAGAAAGCAAGCTTCATCCCAGCCAGACCCAGCAGAAGCTGAAACTTTTCTGTTTGCTTTTTCCATTTTTTTATTTTTTTTTTTTTACTGAACGGGTTAAGAGGCATATGACCACTAGTGGCAATATGAGAAACTCAAACACATTTTTCTGCTTTTTTTATTCTACTTGACATTATTTGACTTTTGGCATGGTGAATCAGCCTCCCTCTGTCTTAACAAATGTTTAACCATTTAAATTAATTTAAATAGCTCCAAAAAAACCCCTAAACTAGACAAGAACAAGGCCAGAACATCAAGATACTTTGAATGCTTGATCAAAGTGAGGGACTTGGTTTCTAACCCCAAACCTGACCCAGATGAAGTAACAGCTGACAGCTGATTCTCCTATGCTGAATCATTGTCAAAATTAGGAAGTTCTTCCAAGGCAGATTTACATTTCTCTTTTACTGGAAGAGGAAACCTTCATCAAAGCAGAAACATTCCTGCAAATAAATTTAGGTCTCAATGAGTTTATATTTTCTAAGAATAGGAAAAAAAATGAAAAAGAAAAGAGAAGGAAAAACAACACCAACAAAAACCCCAACAACAACCCTCTTCCCTACAAATGTACTTACCCATCAAGGAGTAAGTCATGAAAACGCTCCTCAGGAAATCCAAAAGGATGGGATGCATAAATAAGGCATGCTTACATGTTGCATTTTAAATAAGAGACTGCAGTAATGCGTACAATACATGTAGCCATCAGTGTTACCATAGGCAATTATCTGCACTGATGTGATGGGAGATGATTCCACATATAAGAATTTAGGGTGTAGCAGTCAACTTTAACCCATTAAATGCTTTCAGTACTGGAAACTGATGACTAGAAAGTCATTGATATATGCTGCCTGTCAGGATGGTGTCTTTTTGCTTATTTGGTTTTAGCTGCCCTTTTCACACAGTCATTTTCTTCCTGCCACCTGTAAATGCATGGTGTGTATTCAGTGCCTTTGCCATTTTCCTTTGGACTGACTCCAAATAAAATTTAACCAATGGAAGGTCTTTTATGAACAGACTGCATAATTCAACTCAAATTAGCTTTTTGCTCAGAGGCCAGAGAATGAATACAAAAAGTTATATTACTTTCAAAATAAAGTCATTAGTAATCATTAAAGCAGCAGCCAAATGCAGACGGCATTACAGCTGCATTAAAAAAATGGAAGTGGAAGTCAAACATTACTACTAATCACTGCCATTGTCCCGAAAGAGCAGAAATTAAGCACTGATTTAAATTCATTTTAAATCCCGTTACTGAGAGACCAAATTGCTAAAATTGTGGAGGCCTTACTCATGGATTTCTATAGAACAAAACTAGCTTTGCACTCTGAAACACTCGCAAATGTTCTTAAGAGATACCAGAATGACAGCCTAGAAACTATATCCAGTTGCATGGGTGAATAATGGGCATGTGGAGGAAAGATTCCCAGTACTGTCTTGCTGACACGACTTGACTCTGATGGGGTGAAAAGTTGACAGGTTATTTTATTCCCCTTGCCCTTTCATTCTGAGACAACAAAGAAGAGATGAAAGTTTTGTCTTCATGGACACCTCTCCTGTGGGAATTGACAGAATTCGGTAATTCATTTTCAACCAAGGAGTTTGTCACTACCAGTCTGGGCTTGATTCGAACATTGCATCAGAAATTAAAATCTCAATATTCCATTTGCAGCTTCTGGACTTTCTGATGACACTATTTATGACCCTGTTTATGGGCTTGAATAAACAAAGATATGGAGAAGCAAAATGACACCAACAGTAATCATTTGTTTTCCATTTGTAATGTGAGCTTTGAAGACCCTTACACAAGCCTTTCTCTTCCTTCTGCTGAAAATGCAGCCATGGCTGAAATAACGGAACTATATGTAACATCCCAGCAAATGTTTATGGATGTCCTAAACAGTTACTAGAGTCAGATGGTGAAAAAAATGGATTGCAATTGAAAGATACTGTTTTCAAGGTACTGAAACTGCACAGATGTAAATTAAATGGTATGTTAGCTTTCTATATATTTTGTGTCTGTGATTGCCAGATCAAAATGAAGGCCCTACCACACCACTGTGTTGCAGAAGTTTAGTAAGTCACCATGTGTCAGCTGAGCCTTGGTAACTGAACTTATTTACACCGTTATACTGTTTGCAGATATGATCTAATTCCAGGTACTTTTACCCCCAGGCAGATGGATAGTTACACCAGCAGAGCTGATATTCTTAAGCACATTAAACCATCCAAATCTGATCAAGCATCTAAGCTAATATTATTAAACCCTTTTTTTGTTGATTTTTTCAGCTGTGTGAGTTCTTCCAAAGAACAAGCTGGATGTATTCCTGATCACAGATTGTTGCCAGGGCAGGAAAAGGCCGGGCCAACATCTGTCCAAAGCACCTTGCAGATACAGGAGAAGAAAGAGTCCATGTGCATAATGTCAATGACCTGGGCTCTGCATGGGTATTTGCCCACATACAAACCTCAATGAGAAATTCTTGTAGTGAACAAGGTCTGGAAAGTATTTTACTTTGTGGCTCAAGGAAGATTAGCAGCACGTAAGGTGGAAGAATTTAGGTTGTTCCCCTCCCAGTGTAGCAACTACAAACATAACTGCAGCTAGCAAGGTGACCTGAACAAATTCCATCCTTGCTGAGAGCAACTATTTGTATTCAGTTTCTCAGTTCCTTTTTAAGTAATCTTGACAGTCTGGCTTAATGTCATTTTGCTTTAGGCCCTGAGGTGAAGAGCCTGGCAACCCAGCACTTCCCTTAGTCCCTGGACACATGGCCTGGATAGTGATCAGTCTAGAGTTGCCCACTTCTCCCCATTAACAGTAGAAGACAAGGGTGCACAGGGTCCCAGATGCTTCAGTGAAAAGCCTATCCTTGAGAAATGAAATAAAAATTTAATCTCTTTTGGGGAGTTCAGTCTAGCAAACTTGAGGATTAGGAACTGGCCAAGTATCTGTACACCTTTTGCAGCATCCTAAATATTGATTCTGTCCACCCCACAATACACAGCTTATAATTTTGCTTTCCAATTTCACTGACCACACACAGAATTGGTTCTCCCTCAACTTCATTTCTGCTTGCATCAGAGGAAAAATCCAAATAACCCAGCAGCTGCACAAGTTGTAGTTGAATGTCGCAACCAACAAACAGAAAGGTCCACCTCAGCCCCATTGTAACTGGTTTTAAAATGTAATGAATCACTGAGGCTATGTATCCTAAGCAATCACAGAAATATCTGCTATATATTACACAGTTTTTAGAGCAACCAGAGAGAACCCGAAGAGGGTTGCACCCACTGTGCAGAGTGCTAAACAAATGCATTAGTAGGAAAGCTCTCCGTGGTGAGGTAGTTGGCAGAAACCTTTCCTTTGTAAAGCACAACCTTCCTGAAACTGAGGCTGTTTATGGGTCAGTTCAAAGCAAATTCCTTCTTAAAGTAAAAATGCAGGGGAAAAAAGAGGTTTTTAAGTGTTGAAGCATCCTATTTTTACATTTTTAGAAGTTTCATTTTTCTAGCTTGAACATGTGCTGCTTCAGATCTCTTTTAACTTGTGAAAAAGACCAAAACTGCATGAAGTTAATTTGAAAATATAGATGTTTCTTTCACTTTAGATTCTCTCATAACAATTTCATTAATTTTAAGTTATTTCTAATGTGTGCTTTTATAATTTATAGTTGAAAATTGCTGTGGGAAGGACTAAAAGTTTATTTGGTCTTTCCAGTTATTTGCAGTCCTTCTTAAAGACCTTGTGGTTTAAATACTTCAGTAGAGCAGCTAGTTGGGAGTAGACATGCATGCACAAAATCCTCAGGTGAGCTTCAATCTGTGATATATTACTTGCACCTCAATAGGCTGGAAGAAGAGGAGGAAAAAAGAGAAAGGAAAGACTGGTGAGGGAGGGTTAAAATAAATAAGAAGAAAAATAAAGCAGATCTATGAAGGAGATGGAAAAGAGAAGGATATGAGACAAGGGAAAGATGAGAAAGATGAAAGGAAGCAGATGAGAGAGCAAGTCTTGCGTTGCGATTGCATGGGAGGGGGAAGGGAGATGAACTAATGACCAATCACTGGAAAATGCATTAAATTTGAGGGATGAATCTGAGCATAACTTCAGCACCATCCACAGGATGATGAAAACAGGGTAAAGAAAGGAGGCATCCTGATCCATCACTCTTTGCCTGCTACAGCTGCTCCAGACCCATGATTCTTTCTAGGAAGAAACCTTGTTGTGGTTATTGCTATTTTTGAGAGAGAAAAATGGCTCATTTATTAGGTACTGCATTTCATATGGCTTAAATCACCAAAAGGAAGCTACATATTATATATTAAATATTCATATTTGCTAAATAAGAAACCCTACCAGCTGTCAATCGTACCACCCCAGCATTTAGGTGTTCACAGAAATCCTCACCGAGATCCTCACAAATTGACTTGTGTAGGAATAAAACCCATAGGCATCATGTTTCCAGTTATATAGAACTTCATCATCTAAAGTCAAAAGGCCTTATTGGGGGGGATTCAAGACTGCAGCTACTAAAGCTAATTTCAGTTTTCAGTGGAATTGCTGGCTTTGCCCTCACATCCCATTGGGGTCAAAGGGTTTCCGTGCTAAATGTCTCCTACCATGGTAGATCAGTGTAACAAATGCAGTTGTTCTGTAATGTTAAAATATCTTATTTATTGAACATTTGAAAGACGGGGACACTGCTCAGACCTTTTACTCCATAAAACAAATTGGTAAAATCAGAATGCCATGACCACTAGTAATAATTGTTGTATATCTGGTTGTGGTTTTTACCAAAAAATAAAGTAAAATACAATGTGAGCATATCTAGTTTTAACCCGAAAGTGGAAAGGTTAAAAAATCCATGTTCTTTTAAACATAGTTTAATATTAGAGATCTCAGTAATTTTTAAGGAGAGTCTTAAAGAAATGCTTTTCTTCAAGATGAATTTGAAATATGTTGAAAACTAAAGGTTTTTCTGGGGTATCCAGAAGTCTTGGGTTCGTAGAATAAGGATCATGATTCACAATAATAAGAATATATTTTTAATATTCCTACTTTTTATTATGGAATATTTGAAATTCCTCTCACAGATCCTGAAAAGCAATAAAAGGTAAATAGCTCAATTAGGGGCTTGACACAGTCATTCAGCTGTGAAAAATCCAGGAAGAAAGGGCTTTTAGAAATTTCTTAGACTCTTTGAAGCATGTCATGGAGAGCCATGTCTGAACACGATGTCTTGTCACTGACTTACTCTTTTTTTGCTTGCAGTCACTTGATAATTTTGTTATGGAGAGGTAGAGTTATTTAACTGAATTAGTAATTTAAATTCTAGAATGACTGAAAAGTGACTCAGCTTTAAGACTCCACAGCATTATCTAACACATTTTTCCATTTATTGCTTGAAGTGGGACAGGGAAGAGGAACTTGCAGATCTTTGGGGTAAAAAGGATAAGGTACCTCTGAAAGACTTCCAAGAAACAAAATGTCCCTGGCTGGTTCAGACAAGGCTTCTGTGGGGAACCAATGCCTTTCAGGGTGATCACCACCGTAGTGCTAAGGCAACCCATGTTTTGTGGATAATTTGCATCTGCCAACAGCTGGGATGCAGGAGTTAGTGTGCAAAGACCAATACGATCCCTGACAGCTTCAGTGGTCCCCTGCAATATACTTTATTTTGTTCTTTTTCCAAGACAGTATGTGAGGGACACAGTCATCTCCTTGTCCCCGATATACTGGGCTGTGTGCCTGGCTACTCCCTCTGACAACTGATGCCTGGTTTTATAGTCCTGCTGTCTGAAACTATGCTGTAAAAAAGTGGACAGGGTGAATGAAAGCAAGAGATCAGAGATTCCTTAGTCCTGCTCTTCAAGGGGTGGGGAGGGTTGTTGGGTTTATTAGTCTTGGTAGTAACCTAGGGATTCTTCAATATTTATTAGTGTAATATATAAGAAAAATATGTTTGTGTTTGGAAAGCGAAACAAATTATCTCTCTTGGGCACAATTTAATATGACTAATGAATTCTCTAAGTTATGAAAGGGTAGATGAAAATATTAAAAAATAAAATAGAAGAAAAAAGCAGAGAATCATATCATACCACAGGAAAAAGCCATACTGTAAAACCAATTGAATTTCTGGTCTCTGTGTCTGAAAGTGGCATAGCAGAGTAACAAAAATGTACAGAGAAGAGTGAGAAGGATGATGAAAGATTTAGAACAGCTTTGCCACAACAAAATACTAAACAGATTGCTTCCTTGATTTGGAAAAGGAAGGAATAAGGAAGGGATATGGTAGATGTCTACACAATTATAAATTATATAGACATAGTGCATAGGGCTCAATGATCCATTATTTTTCACAACCAAGGAATAGAGGCACCTAATTTAATTATCAGGCATCTTGATAAACAAACAAAAAGGAAATTCTTTTTCAAATAAAGCATAATTAAATTGTGAGGTGCACTGGCACAGGATGCAGTAGAGGCTATCAGTATAAATGGGCTCAGAGAAGATTAGATAAATCCATAGAGGATAGATCCATTGATGACTATTAAAAATTATGGTCTAGACTAAATTTCTGTCTCAGGAAGTCCCTTAAGTGCTGATTGCGGGAAGCTGGAAAAGTATTGTAGGCAATCTACATATTTGCCCTGTTTCCAGCAACATCCATTTTGGGCTGGTGCTGGAGCCAGCATACCAGGATGAGCAGATCTTTGCTGGACTCATCAGCAACACTTGTGTGTCTGTATGTCTGTGTGTGTGTGAGAAAAGCAAGAACAAAAAAAGAGAGAGTCTGTGATGAGAAAAGCAAAAGCAACTTAATTAAACAATGACTTCCTCTTACTGTTAATACTTTTTGCACAGGCCTCTTGCAAAGGAAACCTCGATAACCTTAAATCTGATACTATCATCTTTAATATTTATTTCAATCAAAGTTTTCCCTACCCAGCTGTGTATTTGTTGCTTCTCACATGCTATCAGAACAATGCATGAGAATATCGTATTGACAATACTGCCACCTGGCCTACGTCTGTCATGTCATGGCCAGGCTTCGCAAACGAAGATTTGGGAAGGGCACTACCCACGTTTGTTACAAGCGCGTTGGTGGTTAAAAAGGCCAATACGAGATAGACACAGCAGAAAGACTCCTTAGGTGGTATATTCGGCAAGGCACGAATCTTTCTATGTTGTCTTTTCTCCTCCAGAGCGATCCTGCGTGCGTTCTCAAAAGCATCAGCAGCATTATAGATGGTGTGTCTCCAGACCTCCCGATTGGAGGCCAGAGTAGACCAGTGATGTTGATCAATATGGCCAAGGCTGAGATGTTGTTTCAGGGAGTCCTTGTATCTCCTCTTTGGGGCTCCTCTCTTGTGGCAGCCGGTGGCAAGTTCACCATAAAGCAAGATCTTAGGGAGGCGGTGATCTTTCATTCTTGAGACGTGTCCTGCCCAACACAGCTGTGTTCTCAGCAACATGGCCTCAATACTTGTGACTGCTGCTTGTTCTAGAACAGATGTATTGGTCACATGATCTGACCAGTGGATGTTTAGGATTGTATGGAGACAGTGTTGATGGAAGTGTTCTAGAAGACACAGGTGGTGGTAGTAGATGACCCATGATTCAGAATCATATAAGAGAGTAGACAGCACTATGGCTCTGTAGTAAATTAAACAGTGCCAGAAAAAAGGTGCAACAAATAGGAATTTGATTATTTGTAATAGTGGTCAGCGAGGTCCCTGCCTTAGTTTTAAGCTTGGCCAACTAATTTTCACTGTCCCAAATAATTCCCAGGGGATTAGCATGGGCAAAGGACCATTCCTCATCACAGTTTGGATGAAGCCAACCTGTTCTTGAAGATATGGCTAGACCACAACAGTTGGCCTCACGAGAGAAGGAGCCTTCACCATGTCTAATTTACTATATAGATGTTATAATATTGATTGGATGAAACCTTTTGAGGATTAGACAAGGAAATTTATAGGTTTGCCAGAAGTGATTTTGGCTGCTTGAGGAAGGTCTGAACCAATCCAGTTAGCTGTCTCCCAGGAGGAATTAGGGATCCATAACAGGTTGCAGCCATGCAGCCATTTGGTCATTTCCCTTAGGTCAGGACCAGTTTCATGACAATTATGTCTGTTATCATGACATAACCAGAATAGGCTGGGGATATCTTTGGCTAGGGTCAAAGGCCACCTGCAAGAAATGCTTTAATTGCATAGCAGCCTAGTGGACTTTGAGGTACAGGAGATATCTCTTCTAGATGTCTAAGTATGTCTAGTCTGGGAGCGGTGATTTTGTTTTCTCATATCATGGAGTGATATGGTGAGTGGCCTGTATTCATACTCTGTACACATTCTATGATCTGTAATTATATGATCAAATGAAATTGCAGCTGCAGCTTAATTCAGATATTTTAAGGTCCATGTTTTCTTTCATCTATTGTCAGACAATATAGCAGACGCTACAAGACAAAACTAAAAAACAACAGCTACCACAGGGAGCTTGCAGGCTGAAAGAAATGTACATATAGAAAAAAAGTTGATGTGTGGTCCAGTGTGGGCCAATAATAAATAAATTAAATTCCATTGAACTGAGAAGTTCCATATCAGTTCTAGTCGGTCTTGCTCTTATATGGAGCAGGCAGATAATTGATTGTAAGTCTTGCTGATGTGAACGTTTTAAAGTATGTGAGCAACAAGTCCATTGAGAATGGGGCCTATTTTGTGGATGGATAGGTTATGGAAGAAGTACAGTTAAGAGATGGAAACAGCATGCCTGGTTATTAAGGATAGAATGAATGCATAAAAAATGAGGGCCAACATAAAGGCATATCTTGGTGCAAGACTTTGCAGGTGAAGAAACAGAATTTAAACTGATATGTCATGTCAGATAGTAGATTGACAGGTTAAAATTGAGATGATAAAATCTGAAGGATGGGCAAAGTGATTATTCATCCCTGCCACAGAGCACACCTTTGCCCAGATTTGGCCCATACCAACCAGTGCTTCCCTAGATAATGTCTCCTTAGCAGGGTATGGAACAGCACAAGCCAGGGCACACAGACATTCAACCTGTTCTGAGGACAAAAGCTGTGCCATGCCAGCTTGATCTTGGGTGCTGGCCTGTGTCATTTCCCACTGTGCATGTAGTAACTTCAGGGCTGAATGAACCGTCTGGATCTGTCAAGCTGGTTCCAACTCAGCAACGTCTCCTGACGTTTCCAAGCCTAAGTCTGGAGAACTTCAGCTGTGAAAAGTTCCTATCACAGTTTTGAGTGTCATGTGTGCAGTGTTGCACTGGAATGCATGACAGATATATCACTTTTTTAAAAAAGAAAATGAGATACTACATGTAAATGACAGTTTGTGCTCTCCTACTTATGCAGATCACAGCATCATTTTACTATACATTCAACTTTCATGAAAGCCGACATGTCTGCGCTTTTAGAGCCTTTCATTTTTTGTCACTATTTTGAGCCCTTTTGAGACTTTTCCCACTATTTTTTAGTTTCAGTTTCAGAGGAAGGTTCTTGCTTTCTGTTTAGACCCGTCTGTGATGCAGTAGTTTGTATATTGAGACGTGTTCCTTGTCTGTGATCTGTGTATTCCATACATTGCTTAAAAATTTTTATTGTAAATCATCCTATTTTCATAATCTCATCTTCGTTTGCAATTCATTTCCCATTGAAGCATTCCATGCTAAGAGTACCATTTCCTTCTATGTCCACTAGTGTAGAATGTTCTACTAGTAGGTAGCAAAGGGCAAGCTGAGATACTGTGAATTTATGAGATAGAGAAGGTGAATGACATAAAATAAATGCACTCGTTCTGTGACACGTGAATTTCAGAATGTGCCATAATTCTGTGATAATCTACATGACTTCATTACTATGACATATGAAGGTTTCTGCTGTGCTCATGAATGAAGGACATGCTTTTCATTTCTGTGGTCAATAATAAAAATTATAATTTCTAGGAGAAATTTAAACTGAATAAACAAAGACCATGTATGTCTGTTTCTGAAGGAATAATACAAGTTTGAAGTACAGTTCAGCCTCATATGAAGATTATCTTTGTAATACTGCAAGAGCCACTGAGACTCTAGGTTAATTATGCCGCGTAAGTGAAGAATACAAAAATTGAATGTCTTCAAGGACTGAAGGAACTGACAGTAGTCTTTTTAAAAGACAATATAAATAATGAAATAGTGCTGTGAATAGGTATAGTCATAAAATATAAAGAAATAAGAAGTCCTCATGCTTAGGAAGTAAACTAATCGCTAAGAGCTGCTCATATCCCTCATACAGATTCATAAACTTAAGGAAATCACAAAGGAATTCTAAGTTCCTTTGAAATATTTGCAATTAACCCTATTCAAAACAGAATACAGGTTTTCTGCAGGAAGGAAATTCTATCTCTTTGTGCACTCTATAGGCTCTTCCAGACAAAAGGCTCACTGACACTAACAAATGTATTCATGTAGGATAGTTACAAGAAAGAAATTAATTTTAATCCTAATTCTACTGTAAAATTGAGACAGAAAGAGATTAATTGTATTGTCCAAATTTGCACAGGAATGTTTAAAGCAAAGTCAGAATCTGACTTGTGGATCCCATTGCATGACCTTTCCCTTTAATTTTGAAAAGGAATTTATTTTCTTCTTTTTTTTTTTTTCTCCAACTCTTCAGACCCACAAATGTTTAGTTTTGTTTAGCCTACTCCTAACATTTTAGTCTACTTTTGGGCAGAGCTTGTTATAGAATGCTAATTTCTTGCAAGGGAGAAATAATGTTATGCATAAATTCTGTAATTGTTTCTGAATATGTGTGCGTGGTAGAACTTTGGAATAAATTTATAGCTTTTCAAAAATACAACACTATTGTTTCAATATTTTCAATATTTATTAACATCTAACATCTACTGAAGTTAGCATAAGATCTCCTAGTCATTTACAAGAATGTAAACAATCCTTTAGAATATTTTTGTTATAGCTTTTATTTGATTCCTTATTCCTTACTCCTGTGCAGCCACGTTAGAGGACAGGCTTATGAGTTATACAATATAGGCGGATCATGTGAGCAAGGTCTCCATGGGAACTGCCTAATTTGTGCTTTTATTTAATTAGAGATGTCCATTACCTTTCCAAATGAAGTTTAATTTAAATTCATGTGCCAGTCATTTTAAAAATTGTGTATGACTTTTTATCTGTCACTTACTGAGATCTCTTGAAGGCTGTATTTTAGCAGTGAGTTTATTTAACAATTGAGTTTATAAACAAGATGTTTATTTGACAGCTCAGCCTATCCAACAGTCTTAACATCCTTTGGACCAATTCTCTATGCAGTATCTGTGCTATATTACCCATTGTTATCAATTATATATTCTTAAGCTCAGGAATTGTTAAAATCTCAGAGTAATTGCTTGAGAGATACATATGAGTACATTAACTCATTTTGCTTCCTGTGAGATAATTGGGGAAAAAAATCAAAGTACAAATAAAAAGTGTAAGCAAGACCAAGAAATATATAAAATGCATGTGTTTGTTAAATGGAGCATTGAAATGGGAAAAACAGTGTGTCTATTGTAAGATACACAAAAAAACCCAGCTTGTCTGATAGAGAAATTGAGGTACTCTTAAGAAAAGTCTGAGTTGATTCAAACTTTCGTCAATGTCTACCTGAGGGTATGATAGCAAGAACTGATGCAAGTTATTTAGAAGTCATCAGTCATCAGTTGTGCAAAAACTATGGTCTGCAATACCTGATTTTATCTTTCTCTGAAGAGCTGGTGGTTGAACTTACAGTGAGAGGCTATGGAGTGCTCCATAGCTCTTCTCAGGGATCTGTGCTTGTAACACACACAGATGGAAAAAAAAGAGTAAAGTAAAAGGCTATATATACTCAATAATTTCCACATATTTGCTGGTGTTGACACCAGCAAATACGAAAATAGGGAAAAAACATAAAACTCATTAAAAATATAGTATTGGGTAAATACATGAAACGTTACTGTGATATTTTGTATCTTAATCTATATATTCTTAAACCAATCTTGCAATTTACAGAAGTGTTACTGACCCAATTTTCCATATGCAGCTCTGTTATAGAAATATCTAAACTAAGTGCCTGATCCAAAGTTAGTTTGTATTCCAGCATGACAGGAGGGCAATGCAGAGGCAACAAACTGCAACTCTGAAAGAGGTATAAGCAGGGTAGCTCAGAGCTGCACTCAAGCCATTTAAGTGGTTTCTGCATTCATGCAGAATATACATATCACCTGCATTTAAGTACTTCTCCAGAATTACAGAAGTGATGTCTGGCACAAAAGAAAACGTTACTGGTAGGAGAAAGTCACCATCACATCACTGTCAGAGTTCACAATGGCAGAATTGAACTGATTGTGTATAAAAGGTAATAAAAGTGGCCTGAGAATCATAAGTGGAAAGTGCTAAAGGTGCAACTGGAAGGACTGACAATAAGGATTCTTCTGGAATAAATACATGAAGCTTAAAAGGCAGTAGAACTCAATGCAACTGAGAAAAGTTGAAAAGAACAATGTAAAAGATCTTATAAAAAAGACATTTATTATGACACTAGTGATTTGAAAATGTCTGGCAAAATTAAAAAATTAATAATAATAATTGATGAGCACTAGAACAACTGGCAAAGAGGGATAGATACTGCAGATAATAGCACCTCATCAGCTTCATGTTATCTGAGATACTGAATGGTAATAGATATCACTGAGTGGATTTAAAAACTAGTTGAGAGTTTATGTCTGGATATAGAAAAATATCAGAGGTATTAAATAGCTACTTTGTTTCTGTCTTTTCAGAAGAAGAGGGTGGCGATCTGCTCAAGTCGGGCTTCAGTTTTCCAGGGACGCCAGAGGAGGAGCTAGGTACAGATACCATCTCTCAGATAACTGGTACTACTTGAGCATCCAGAGGCTGGGCGCAGCCGCGGGGTGAGGCAGCAGGAGGCTGCTCTGCGGTACAGCCTCCCTTCAGCCACAGAGCCCACAGCAGGCATGGCACCATGTGGTGTCAATGAGAGTGGCCAAAAACCTCTCAGTAAAATCCTTCTGGGAATTTCTCACCTGCTCTATAAGGTTAGAGAATGGAAAGCAAAAAAACATCAGCTTTGGGTAACACCCACACAATCAAGAATTCAAAAGAAGAATTACCAACCTTACTTCTTTGTCTTTTTCTCTTTGTTTTACCCCTTAGAAAACATACTAATTGCAGACGGAGTTTTCAATGTTACCTTTTCAATTTGAAAAAGTAACAAAAGCAAGGAGAAATCAGAAAATCTTAAAGTCCACAAGTGAAATCTTGATGCTTCTGTCTTACAAAGCTAGTAGTAAAATATCCCACTGGCTTCAGTTTTATACATTTAGATTGTGCAAAATTGTGTTTCTGTTCCTGTATTTTCATATTCAGGTTCTCACTGGTTTATGTGAAATTCATCAAAATTTTGATTTTTGTGCAATTACTTTATGTGGATTTTTTTGGAAGAGAAATATGGAAAGTGATTTCTGTGTGTTTGCTAGTTAAAGCTCCCTTTATTCAGTGTGAGCTTACTTACATTTCAGAAGTCAGTATAATTTTTCTCTTTTTGTGCATATACTTACGTTAATACATTGCAACAGTTTATTTTGTGTTATTAGGATATTGTTGTAGTTGACAAGAATACTATAAGCTCTCTCCCTGACTGTATTGTTGCACATTACTAGGAAGATAAATCATAGTTGCTATATTAAGGAAAAGTACGCAAGCAGTTTGAACATGAATTTACGCAAGGGTTGTCATGTTTGAACAATCTCTTAGAACAGGATTTTCTAAAACAAGTAGTGTTGTCACTCCGTTACACTCAAATCAGGGAGTTCCATAAATGTTCAGTGTAAAAATATCTGTATTGGACTTAATATTCAAAAACAAGTGAAAAAAAGCTACAGGTAAGTCCAGACCCAAAGATCGGACAGAAGGAGATGTTAAGAAGAGACTGAAGAACCTTCAGGCAGTTTCTACCTTAATCAAAACAGTGTAAGCAAGAAGATATGGTTAAACATGAGGCTTCCTAGGAATCTCACAAGTGGATCCTATGGAGGAGTCATGAAATAAGCAAATATCTCAGCCTTCTTGGATGTTTGGAGGTTTTTTGTCCTACTGTCCCATTTCGTAGCACACAGAAAGGAGTTCAGATGGGTTAGAATCTCATCTAAGAGCTGGAAAGTAATTCAGTAGTAATGTCTAAACTGTAGATCTCTGGAGTTCCTTTAGAATCAATGAAGAGTGATAGACCTTTCCAGGACATAACAGGTTTGGCCTACTTAAGAAGCTTAGTGTAGAGTGAGATAAATCATACCCTAGAAGTATGTCAAAATTGTTCTCCTTCCCGTTTGGTTGAGAAAGAACTGCAGGATTTCTGAAGCCAGAATAAATGATATATAAGTCAACAGTATTAAATGTCAGGTGTCTATAGGAGCAAGGGCCCTCATATAAAATAGGCCATAAAGATTGACACAAAGATATGTGCTAACTGATCAATCATACAGCACCCTAACTAAGAAGAAGATGGGGATTAGTCAGAAAGGAGAAACAGGAAAGCCAAAAACATAAAATCACAGCCAGACTACGAATAAATTAAGCTGCTTTCAAAAAATTTCAGCTATTTATGGCAAAAGGACTGAAAAAAAACATACCAAAAACAAGGGCAAGGAACGATCTATCTTTGCTCCTCAATTATGTGTCCCTATTGGAATTCTCTGAAACTAAGTACCAAAGAACTCTAGATCATTCATAGAAAGAGGTGAGTGGTTTTAATATTTTCAGAAGACAATCCTGTCCTTCTGACTTAACTATCAAACTGTAGGTGGTCAAAACACATGGATTAAATTAACCATTTCAGTGTCTCACACTGGATACCATTAGTAAAAACATATGATGTCCCATTCTCCCCTAGAGAAAATCACTGAAATTGATAAGGCTTTTATAAAAGTTGTTGGATAGTAAGTTAAATTCTGTGTAGACAAGCTCTGTAGTTATAGCTGTGCTAGTGTATTACACCTCTACCAATGCGTAGGATATATTTGTCTGTCCTTCTGTCTTTCCTCCAGTATTGTGTTCTGTCACTTGAAGATTTGAGTTCAAATCCATTAACTGAATATAACATTAGTGAAAAAACTGCAAACTATTAGATATTTCTCAGTCTCCACTTTTTACTGCTGTTGCACAAGTATAAAGTTAAATATTCATTGAAGAGAAATCTGATTCTGGGTGAATACTGTAATTACTGAGCAATGGAAATGGGCTTGCTCTCTTTCTGTATATACATAACCCAATGACTACTTCATTATTTTGTATGAACAGCCTCAATCTGAAGGACTGCTAGAGACCTTCATTCCAGAAGAAAACACAGAAAGGGCTTTCCCGGCGAAGTGAAATAGTTTCCCAAGTCAAAGCAGAGTCAAGATAATGTTCTTTAAGGTAGTTGTAACTGCAGGGCCATTCCTTATTCTAAACTCTCATTGTCCCAAGGAGCTTCAAGTTATGATCTCTCTGGAACTGAAGAATTTCTGACTCCAGGCCTTTATTTGTAAAACGGGTTTAGTATTTCCTAGTGAGATTTTAGGGCTTTGGTGGGGATTAATTAATGTTTGCACAGTATCTCACCAGAGTGAAAATGCTGAATAGTCATTAAATAATATTATTAATAAAATGATCCGCTGCCTTAATTGGAAAAAGGTATCAAGGGATGGGACTGATCTCAACTCTTTTACACCATTGATTCTACGAAAGACCTCATTAGATAAAACAGGCAGAAATGCAATGGATTCCTTCAAAAAAAGCTTACCCGAGTGTTCATAATCTGTTCTTGAAAACAATATTTTATAGCTTTTCCTATAACATTTATTTGTCAACAGAGTTCAGGGCGATAGGTATTATTGTTACAAGATTCACACACCAAAAATTTCAATTCTTTTCGCTAGTAATATCTCAAATCAGCAACCTGATAAAGTGTAAGATAAAGCATACGCAGATATTCTTCCCAAGAATGCCAAGGCAGTGGAAGGATTAAAAAAGGTTTATTTCAGATGCAAGGACCACTTCCTAATGATGCTGCACACACCAGGCCCCCAGGGAAAAAAGGCAATGCCCCACCTTCTCCAAGGCTTTTTGTGGCTTCTGTCTCTTCTCCCCCACCCTCCCTGGCTGGAGGAGGCCTTGTACATGTCTGCATGTTATGTCTCTGCATACCAGGGAGAGAGAGCTTGCTCACAGCTTCTCCCTGCAACTTTCTCTGAAATGCAGAAGGAAGACAACAGACATCTAACCCCTTTGAGAAGGCATTTTACAGTCTTCCTAAGCAAAATCAAGTTCTAGCTTTTTGTCATAAATTCTTCCGAAACTGTACCTATCCCTACATAAAGGTAGCAGAGCAAGAGATCTGACATGCATGATCTCATGCAGCTCACTGTAAGTCATGAAAATTGAAGTTCTTCTAATTCCTAGCTTTCATCTAGCTGGTGTTTATATTATTTAAATAATGTTAGTGTATTAGAAAATAAACATTTTATAGAACTACTCTTTTCTATGCTGCCTAGAAATTTCTCACTGTCTTATTTACTTTAGGCCTGTAAAGGATAAGGCAACATTTTGCTTTGTGTGTTAAAAGCAAACAGTGCAATCTTAACAAGAGACAGAAAAAATGCCATGTTTGAATGGCATTCAAATAGTTAAAGAAAGGTAAATGGGGAAGATGGGGTGAACTTCTCTTTAAATATAGATTTTAACAGGTAACATGCACAGAGTAAAGAGGAAAAAATAGATTATCGAAAAACTAACTCCTTTTTATAGGTAAGGAAAACATTTATTTTACATAAGTTTTATGCATAGCCACTTTGAATGTCAGGCAAAGAAAGAGAACTTGCACTAAAGGCTTTTTGTTTCAGTAAATTACTGTTTTCTCTTCAGGAATGGATATTGAGTTGATGTTAAGAAAAAGACTGAAACCTGTAAACCAGGTTGCAGTTACTAATAATGCTCTTAACCTGCCCCAAATGCAAAGTAAACTCTAAAGGAGTTTAAGGGCAGGTTACCAAAATGTATTTTTATTTCACAGTTGATGCAGTCGTGCTTTTGATTAATTGGTAAGGTTCAAGTGTCAGACAGTAACTCATGCTTATTCAATCACTGTTGATTGTATGATCATGACATTATGACCGTATGTGTTGAAAGGAAGAAAGGATATAACCGTTCTTGAAATAAAAGCATAAATAAAGGCCTGACTTTTCAGTCTGTCTCTCCTTCTACCAAATTATCCAGCTTTACTCAGTGTAGTCAGTGTCTGAACACTTCACAGTTTTCAAGGGTTTTAGCTTCATGTACCAGGCACAACAGGCAATTTTCCCAAGGACAGAGAAGGGGTTGTCAGTGAGCTCTTGGCTCTCTTCTGTGGCACATCCACGACTCAGTCGACCTTCCCCCAGAGCATTCAGGGATGGTTAAACATGTGTAGACTTTTACTGGAGTTGGTGGCACTTCAGTCAGAAGCAGGGCTTGGCCACATGGAGTAAATTGCAACAGTGACACTCATACCTGTAATTAACAGGCACAATACCAAACACTCTATTCTAAATTCTTAGATGGGCATTATCCCAGAGACTGAATATATCCCTGGTTTCTGACACTAATCCTCAGAGGTACAGAAGTTACTTTTATTCTTTTGCTATGGGGAACTAAAGTAGGGAGTCTACAATATATCCACAAAGGTTAACTGCAACCCAGTGAGGAAGCTCAAGGTTCTTTGTGGCAACTGGCATAGCATTGCATGGCCGTATCCTGAACCATACAAAGAATTCATGGCTGGACAGGAAAACCTAACTGCAGATTTCCCAAGTTAATCCTCTAACCACAGGGCTATCTTTCTGTCATGTAATAAAAATATGTAGCCAGGTGGTTTGGTATGGCAATATAAAAGTCTTTTAAACCTGCAAGACATTTTAAACATGAGGTGACCCATTATGATTCATTGTCACCCTATTATTTGCTTATTGTGACTAGATGAATAGATACTGCAAAAAAATAGCCTTTTTTATTACTGTTATTCCATCATATCTCTAAATAATTGCACTTCATATCCTTTCTTTTTCAGTACCCAGAAACTGCAGTGTAGAAGCATACTGATGAGATGATCAAGATCACAGAAAATGTTAATGAAATAATACAAAATGTTTTTCAGAAAATAAATTTTGAACTTTAAATTCCTTTTAGTTATGCTTCAGAGCTTATTCTGTGAATTACTTTCAGTCACAGTACAAAATCATATCATATGGACTAAGCATCATATAAAAACATGCTAACTGTCCTGCATTTTAATTATAAGCTGTTGGCAACAAATGCTTGGTAACAATCTGTAGACTAGAAGCTATTTCTAAAAATTAAATACCTCATAATGTCAGATAACTCTGCAAAAATCCCATTAGGCTCAAGGTCAATTTACAAACAGGAAGATATTTGTAAGGATGCAAGATTAATCAAAGAGGATATTTGTTATGAATTATTCATTCATTTCTACTACAGAATACAAACAGGGTTATGCATTCATAAACAAATATTTCTGTTCTAAATTATTTCACACGTGGGATATTAGTAAAGGAGGGACATTTTTCTCTCCCTCGTGCCCTGCTGACCTCTGTAACACCTGGGTGCATCCCTGACATGCAACATTTACTTTCCCATAAAGAGCGCAATGGCTCCAACAGAGATGAGAGACTGACTCGTGACTGCTTTGTTGCACCTGCCTTCCTCAGTGAGTGTCTCCACTGTATTGTCCCTTTTCAACAGGATAAAATGTGCAGCCTTTTAAATGCTTTCCCATGATGAGCAGCTTAAATGATGTGCTCTCCATTTCCCCATAAAAAAAATTACCATTGTCTACCTCCACATTCATTATAGGCTGCTTAGGCTCTACCAGGAGTGAGACAATTTATTGGCTCAGCCAGGCTGGTGGAGATACTTCCAGCATAGAGGTAAATGACGAGAGTTTCTTCTCACAGTGCTGGGCACATAGGCCGTTGATTCTGTCTGTCTTAAGGGGATTTGCACTAGAGTAAGCAGTGCAGCAGGATAAACGCCAGCAAATATTGCTTATATGATCCCAGCTTTCCATGGCGAGTTCAGTTGTCACCTTTCATTGTGCAACTTCATATGTATTTTCCGTCTTTTTACAATGTAGTTTCTCTTCATAAAAAAAACAAAGAGGCAGCAGGGTATTAAGATGACCTGTCTAAAATTTGCTCAGAGTGGGGGTACTTACACCATCACCTTGTGCCAGGAGCAGGGGTCACAGTTTGATGCTTCACTGCCACATGGAAAATCTGGGTGCTAATGGGTGTGGGAAAAGGCAATTAATGTTTGTAATGTTTGTCACAGATCCAAAACAGAGCTCAGCCAGGCAGAAAAGAGACAGCACCCTGATTTGAAAAATTCCCAATCTGGAGGTTATGGAAAGAGGAAGATTGTCTGCCTGTTACTATGGCAACAGGTTTTAAAGGGAACTTGTCACCAGGCTGCTATTTCTTCCTGCACCCCATAGGAAAATCAGGATGAGTCCTCCTCCATCTCAGTGGGTTGAACTGAACGGAAAAGTTCACCATAAAATGATGAAACAGCGAGAGGCATTGCCAAGGGTGTACAGCTGAGCAGATAATGATGAACTCCAAAAAGCAAAAAAAAATAATTTTTTGGGTCAGACCAAGGCTAAAACTCTAAAATTTTTGGTGAATCAAAAGGCTGCAAAAAACAGATGCTGAAACAAACAGAAAAACAAATAATTTTCTTTAGTTCTGACAATTTAAAAATTGTATTGAATATTAAAAAAGTAAAGGTGATTTTGAGGTATTTTCAAATAAACAGTCATACATTCTGTGACAATAATCAATGCTTTTGAGCATTAATCCATAGATTATTTCTTTCCCAGAAGAGCACTCTGTAAAATAAGCAAAATCTTTAAAATTCATGTTTTAAAGAAATAATAAATGACTATTTAGAAGGAATATATGGTAAATATTTTTATTAGGACCATTAGTTATCTCAGGCCCCTTAGTATTGCAAAGGATGGAAAACTTCCTCCATGATATATCATCGTAAAAAAGGACAAATTCAGAACAATTCCAGAAACACTAAGAAAAAAATTCAACAGAGAAGATCATAAATATAAGCATTATTTCTTTTGTTTGATTTTCATTTAAGAATCAATAATAAGTATTTCTTATTAGAAAAGAAGCCCTGGAGATGTGGTGATTCTGTTCAACTGAATAGTTGGTTCAAGTGGTTTCGATCCTGGGGATTAAATCTTGGCCATTTTGCTATCAATGGCAGTATTTCAGCAGAACCAGTTTCACCCTTCCGTGCTATCATCTTCTTAGCTGGGGACCCTTCCAGGTTTCTAACACATTTATTCTAGTCCAGCACAAATTGTGCATTCTGCAAAATACAGCCCTGATTAGAGATGATCTACTTCAAGTAACACAGGTGTTGTAGGTCAACTAAGCAAGAACTTTTCTCAGCAAATGTTTAGAACTAATCCTGGCCCTGTGAAGTTAATGGGAGACTTGTCACTGCCATCAACGTGACAAGGATTTCCCTTGTACTTCCAGAGTGGTTTGTAGATTCCTGTGTACACCTTTGAGCTGTACCATGCAATACTTTGGCTTTCTTTTATTGCTGAGAAAATAGTGGCAGTTTTATGACACCAAGGGAAACTGATTGTCTGCTGACTTAATAACTGCAAACAGCAAAATTTTCTCCTTTAGGAAAGGAAGTCCATAAAGCCAGGCACAATAAGGAACAAAAGCAGGTTAGTAGCGTTGGGCTAGCGTTGGTCTGTATTTGGAAGCATTAAAAACTGTTGTTCAATGATACTCACATATTGAAGCCCTGGTTAACTCCATACGGCTGTATTTTTCCAGAAAATAAAGTTACATGTTGATTATTTTAGGTCAATCTTATCATGACACATTATAATTTTTTCACAACTCTGCTGATCATACAGATTCTGTGAAAAAATATTAGTTGTAAATCATTTTGTGGACTTACCTGTGTTGTAGCACTGTTGGAAAGGTAAATAGTGGCAATGAACTTCAAACTTGAAAAGCACTGTGAAGGTCTGTGTGCTACATACCAGTCAATACCAAGACATCATACACTTCAAACCAATTGAAATTAAGTTTTGCACCATCCTGAAGACTCCCTGCGTTGCTCAACTCCATATCCTGGAGCTTCTTGCAAATCCCATATTGCCTGTCATGAATTTCTGTCCTATCCTTTGTCGTGGCATGGGCACAATATTGTGCCTCTCATCCTCTTCATGCAGTCCAAGTGCCTATTCTTCCACCCAGAAGATGTTAGATGTCTTCATTCCTCAAATACTGTTCCCAAATTTCTCCTTTTTCACATATAGCACATCCTGTTCTCCATGCCAGGCATGTGTTGTAACCTGGCTCTAACATGTTCCTGGTCACAGCTTTCCCCAGTGATCGTAGCTCTCTGTCCTTTTCCTCATCCTGGTATATTGTGCTGTGTGTCCCCTGAAGATCAATACCCACACCAGCCACCCAGTCCCCCCAAAGATTCCATTCTTGCTCATCAACTGTTTTTCTGCATTCCTTTTACTACATACCCTTTTCCCTTATCACACTTATTTATCTCAGAAATTAATCCCTTGGGATGTTAGATTGCCAGTCTACTTACCTTTATTTGAAAGGTGGATGGAGTTGAAGTTGGAGAACTGTTTTGCTGAACAATATGATTGGGTAGCATCAAATATTTGCTCCACCTGCAAGACACCTGCATAACAATGCTGAAAACTGACTGTACTGAATAAATTGGAGCACTCCATGTGCTCTTTACTTCTCCCTTTGAGTTGTCTGACTTTGCTGCAATTTGATATGTCCGAGACTCTGGGGCTGTTTTAAGAATGGAATTTTAATGTCCATTTTTATCTAATATAGGAGTTATAAAAACCATCTTACCCTTGGTCAATATTCGTCATGTTTTGGGCTTGCAAAACATTTTCCATCATTTAACAGTATACCATGTGCCTCAAATCACCTAAATTTATACATTTATGATATGGGTTTCTCCATTGGAGCTTGTCAGCCACAGTTTTTGGCTAGTCAGCAGACACAAATATGTACATGAGGGGTGGTATTCATCTGACGCTTTTTGGACATGTACTTCAGGCTTAAGAAGAATCATGCCAGTTTCTCACAATCCAAAATAAAACCACATAGAGACTGCACATTTGTAACAGTCTTTGGGAAATCATATCTGTGTATCAGATGGAAGAGTCCTATTTACATAGTATGAAACTATAAGGCAACAGTTTAACTATATGGACTGGACACATCCTCTAGCTCTGTTTAGTCTCATCATCTAAACAGAACCTTACGTGCCTGCCGCGCGGACTGCTCGGGATTCTGAAGACAGAAGTATTTATTTTTCAGGCATAAGTGTCAGAACAAACCAGGCATCCACATACAGCCCATGTGTTTGTTTGAAGCCTTAGGCAGTTTGATGTTTAGCTTTAGGTCCTCAGAACCACCTACTTCTTCCTTTTGACCGTGCAGGGAGATTGGGTGCAAAAAATACCTTGTTGCAATAGTCTTATGAGAGTCAATATTACTTTTCTTTGAGGGCATGCTACCCCTCAAAGTTTAGTATTTCAAGTGAGCAGCCTGAATTCCTTAGGTGGGAATCCACAGAAAGGTCAATGCACTGCATACAGTACATACACATCACAGAATATACAAGTCATCTTCTAAAGCTGGAAGTTACAGTCAGTCACTCAATCTTTGCAATTTTATGTAAATTTTATACAAGGCGTTGTGCTACATAAATAGGCTGGAAATCTCATGAGACCATAACAGAAGTTTAAGGCATTTCCAGAATTTCTTACTTGCATTTGGCAGATTAGCGCTCTTCTCAATCCCTATAAATATTTATTTTCAAGGTTAGAATAAAACAGAGAAAAATAATATAATCAGTTAATGAGGAAACAGTGTTCATCTAGTACTACTTAATGAAGACCTTGGGCAGACAATTTTCCAGTTAAAACATTTTAATTATCCATTATAAGTAGATATTTAGAATCAACTTATTTGATTAATGTACCCATTTTTTCAGGATTTTATTCATTTTAGGTGAGACTGAGTATATATTTTTCATAATGCATCACAACACTGATAAAACTGTGTGAAACAGCAACATGCAGCAGTCTGGTTTTGTCTAGCAGCTCTTTTTGAAAGCTAGATTAGGTATCTCTTTTCAGCAATGCATTTTTCTGGTTATACTATGCAAAAGAGCTGTTTCTTCTCCGGTGAAAATAGCACAGATATTTCAGATGGGAAAGCCATTTACCAAGGGGCTTATAAGGTTAAAGCAATTTAAATTAATTTCTCAATAGAAAGATAAGTGCTTTGCAAGAAATTAAATAAATAAAAAAAGGAAAAATCAGACATCATTTATTAGTTCCAGAAGCCATTATTATGCTCTGAAAGCTGGCTTTCAATATACAACACACAAAAAGATTTGCGGAGACATGCACTTCTTTTGAATAGCAGAAAAGTTTCAGTGGTTTTATATTGATTCTCTTTAGCCAAGAGCAGTGTTCCAGGAACTCTAGAAACGCACAGCTCTTATTTCCCATTACTTGGAGTTTTTTAGCATTTTTGCCTTAGAACATTCATAGTAATTCTAATTCATTATTTCAAACATTACTCTTGGTCCTTGAACCTCTCTTTCTTTTCCTGATACTGACTAGCACAAGAAAGAAGCCTGAATGCTCCAAAAATTGTGACCAGACCCTAAGGAGAGGCAAACCAACTTCAGCTTGGAGCAAGAGAGCAACTCTTTTAGCACCAGAAAGCCCAGAACTGAAAACGGGGGGAAAAAAGCAGGACAGGACATGGCATAGCAGGGAAAGAGTTGAAATAGATAGGAAGGGATACAGAAATCCTTCCATCTGTCGAGGTTAAAAGTTGACTTATATCTGTAGAGTTGTCTCTGAAAAAGAAAAGCTTTAAGGGATTTTCAGGGTTTTGGAATTACTAGATTCTCTGACATAACAGCCTGTGTCTTGTTCTAGGTCCGCCCCCCGCCCCCAGTCTTTAGGTATTATCGGACTATCCATTGAAGTCAATTGAAAGATTCCATTTTGCTCTGATGAGACCTAAAAAAAGCCATTCCTATGCTCACATATAATATATTTTTCTCTGTTCCTATTCCTTTATCTCTTTGTCTGCTTTGGGTTATGTTTATTTGTTCTTCTGTCTCCCTTTGCTCTTTGGTTCTGATGATGGCACTTTTATATTTTTAGAATGATTGCCCATAGCAAACATAGGAGCTGCTGTAAAAAAAAAAATCTTCAAAAATATAGACTAAAATTTCAAGCCAATCTGTCATTACCGAATAAATCTGGAACTATTTTGCTATACTAAAATATTATATTTCTTTTTAAAGGATTGAAAAAAAACCAGTTTTGTTGTAGCTTGATGAAATTTTATTAATCGCCTGAGCTGTGGGCATTGACCATATACACACTTTTAGCCCTTTGCAAATGCTAGAAAAACATGTTAGTTTAATTGAATTTTAAGCCAACACAATGTTGGTTGGCTAAAAGCCAACACATGGGCAATTACACTGGTCTGGTACCACGCAGTACTTCATTCAGCAGCAGCTCAACTGCTTATTTGAGCCCTGAAACAGGTCTCCTGAACAAAGTTGACTGAATAGTGCAAAGCACAAATTCTATATTATATTTCAATTTTTGAAGATTTTCAAAAGGTTTGTAAGAAAAAGTAATAGTGCCTAGGACAGTGAGCAGGTTTGATGTCCTAAGTGGAGTTCGAACCTAATTGAAGTGATAAATTTAGATGATACACATTTATTTGGGACTTTATCTACTTTTAGTTACTCTCTATGACAGATTTAAGAAGGGACAATTACTTTTGATAAATGTCACCTTTTTAATTAATGTTTTAATTATTTTGATTAAGCTTATTAAATGCCTATAGCATTTTGTAGCTCCTGTGTTTCAATCAAAAAGAATTCAGACATTCCATGAAGCACATAAAATGCTATATAGTGGTGAAAGCAACATACAGAAAATTGTATTTTTCTATGTTCGCACTGAGCTGGAGTCACAAGGAGTAATGAGGGATGGAAAAGCTGTTGTTACATTATGCATTGCAATGTAATCAAATCATCGTGTTTCATATTCCTAGGGATGTAACAGGATGAAAAGGTTTGAAGCCTTCTGGGCTATGTTTGATGCTGTGTGAGGTCTAAAGAAATAACTAGGGACTAGCAATTCTGTGCTAGGGAACTCATTTAAATGAGTTCTTATTCTCTTTCTTTCATTCTGGATCTCTGCCATGCCCTTCCTTTTTTTGTCTAAATGCATCACTGAGGTGTAGTGCAAGTTACCTTCATTCACAGATGTGCAAGATTGTGACAAAAAGGCTTGGGATTGACTCTCGTTGTGCTGTCAGTTTGACGGAAGAGCTTCCTTCCACCTCCTTCTGGCTCATACCTCTGTGAACATTAAGACCAGGAAATCCATAAGAACTTTGGAAAATGTTGCCCGTATTCCAATTTCCTTTTCTGTAAAAGGAGAACAGTATCTTCCACATAGAATAGTTTGGATTGGAAGGGACCTTTAAAGGTCATCTAGTCCAACCTCCCCGTCATGGGCAGGGACATCTTTAACTAGATCAACCTCTTCCAGTGTTTTACTACCCTCACTGTAAAAAATTTCTTCTGTCTGTCTAATCTCATGGGATTGTAAAAACTAATGCAGTAATCTCTGTCAGGTGCTGTGGGAACCCTTTATGGGAAGTACTGACTAAGTCCAACACATGGTCCATTATTATTCCCCTGATAGTGTTTGGTAATATCCTGGGTTAAGTACCACTAATTACAGGACTTTTGTAGGTGAATCCCACTGCACTGTTATAATTTACTACCTTGTCTGTATATAATCAAAATTACATCATTTCAGAGAAACAGTTATATTACCTTTTTGTAACTACATTTATGCAGGTATTATAACCTAAATAGCACAACAGACTGAGTAATCAGTAATAAGTTTTTATTTTAATGTGATAATAACCAAGAACTAAGTAAAAGAAACTGACATGAAAACAAAATAGAAGCAGAAAAGGATACATGCACATACCCACCATTTTCATGCCATGATAAAGTCTGGAGGTGACATTCGGACCCTTAAATCCATCTTTGGCTTCAGATTGTGCCTAGGCTGAAGAACACTTTACTGTTTATTAGTTTAATGCTGCATTCATTTTAAAACATTATCTAGAGCTCTCTTGAAATTAGGGTGTAATAAAATTATCAAAGCATCTCCCGTGAGAGGAAATATAGAGCATTTAGGTTATGAGATTTCTGATGCTAAGGACTTGCCGACAAATGGCCTTCTGTACTGAGGATATCATGATATAACACATATTAGTTGAGTAAAATTAGAGAGATATGGGTATTGATCTGTCTCATGAACATATCCAGGCACGGAGTTTTCACCAGCAGTGGCAATATGATTTAGGAGAGTTTTATCATATGCTTAGAAACCCCTCAAAGGGCTTTCATCTACTGTGTTATCTCTACAGGCTGGTTTTCAATGTCCAGTTAATAGATATCGTCTGGGTTCCATTCTGGTTGAGGCCTTCAACTTCCTTGTATCAAGCACCTGTGTGAGATGATTTAGATTCTTAGAGTAAATTTGCAGAAAGGCTGTGCTAAGTGCATTGTGTAAACACACATTTCTCTGATCCTCTGAAGGATTATCTTGCATCCTATATCTTTGTCTACTTTTGAAATGTTTCTGAAATAAGTTGAAATTGAAGAGGGAAAGTGAATGAGAAAATCAAATTGAAGTATTTCTGGGCTTTTAAAATTTTTTTTCTTGTAGCGTTTGACAGCTGCAAGAAATTGCATAAGAGAAGAAATCAAAAGCTTAAGTATCAAAATCTTTGCTTACAAGCTACTCTTATTTAGCAATCATGCTTTGCTTGTATAATAAACACAACTTGGAGCACATGATTCATAGGAACAAATAATCAAGTACATAAACCCCCGTAGCTTGTACCAAAATATATTTGTTTTATCAGGGATAATTTAAAGTCATTAAATAAATATTTTGTAGTTCGATAATAAAAAGGGGAAAACAGCCTAATAGAGAATACTCTAAATGTATGGGAATAGCAATAATACTTCTGGACTAAGGATAATGGATGTTCAAACAGTATGAAATGCTTATTCATAAACTGTTTAGTGATATAAACTATAGCTTCATTTCAGCATGTTCATATTCTTCTTTCTCTTTGCTGTTTATTATTTATATTTATGAAGAATGAACTTGGGATCATGAAGATGAGATTTATTTAAGAAAATGTAGTTAATTTATAATGCAAAAATGGTTCCATGGAGAAAGAATACATTTAAATTAAGATATCCAGCTGTGAAACCAACGAAATAGAAACTGGACCCATGTAACTCAAATGACTAGCCACAAAGCTTGACATATGATTTGTAAATATCAAAGAATAAATTAAATATCTGAATATATCTATTTAACTTGAGTAAATTTACACAATTAATAACTTCATAACATTTAGAACTACAGGAAAGAGGCTGCATTCACCCCATAATTTGCTCATAGTGAAAAATTTTAACAAGTTTTAAAATGGTGAATGAAATTTCAGGAATGGTGAGACTTTCCATCTCACTAATAGAGAAAAAATGTTTAGTTTTTCAATATACTTGGATTTTTCAAGTTAATCTTTTAATCAGACACATAACACAGGTTTTATATGTTCCCATGACAGACCAGCAGTACTCATGGTCACCTTCTCAGCACTTCAATGAAGAAAGATACTCTCCTGCTGCGAGGAATATGAAAGGATTATCTGGTAGTCGCAATCAACCACAGTTATGTTCAGCTCATACTTGTGGCTTAGCATCCCCTGAAGATTGTGAACACACCCACGACCATATCCACCATGGGCAGGAGCCAAGGCAGTCGTATCTTCTCAGCCCCACGGAGAGTTGCCCGCTGGATCACCATCGTTGCTCTCCACGCAGCTCCATTCATTCTGAGTGCATGATGATGCCCATGGTAATGGGCGATCACATGTCAAGTAGCACTTTCCCCAGAATGCACTACAGCTCACATTACGACTCGAGAGACGACTGCACCATGTCTCACGGTAACCCTAAGATTAACCGTATTCCTGCAAATCTTTTGGACCAATTTGAGAAACAACTTCCTCTTCACCGGGATGGGTTTCACACTTTACAGTACCAGAGGACCTCAACAGCTGCGGAACAACGCAGTGAGAGCCCGGGAAGAATACGCCATCTTGTTCATTCTGTCCAGAAACTTTTTACTAAATCGCATTCTCTGGAAGGATCATCCAAGGGCAATGTTAATGGAACAAAGGGAGACAGTCGAGGGGACGATCATCATCATGGGCACCATTCCAAGCATAGCAAAAGGAGTAAAAGCAAGGAGCGAAAACCAGAAAGCAAGCATAAATCTGGAATGAGTAGCTGGTGGAGCTCTGATGATAATTTGGACAGTGATAGCACTTACAGAACCCCTAGTGTGGTAAATAGGCACCATGCAGATCATATATCCCATTGTTATCCTGAGGCACTCCAGGGGCATTTTGGGGATCTCTCATTGAAGACTTCCAAAAGTAACAATGATGTGAAGTGTTCGGCTTGTGAAGGGCTACCAATGACCCCTGATAGTAAATATATGAAAAGGAGTTCTTGGTCAACGCTTACAGTAAGCCAGGCTAAAGAAGCTTATCGCAAATCATCACTGAACTTAGATAAGCCTCTGGTTCATCAGGAAATCAAACCTTCTTTGAGGCCGTGCCATTACCTTCAGGTAAGAGGAAGATTTTCTTAAGATTTGTAATGAAAAGAGCATCACAGTATATGCCATAATCATAGTAAAAAATACAACATCTATCTGCGTAGCTCTCAAAGAATTTCTGTATGGCTCATGTAATGCAGATATTGCATGAAAGTGGGAAATTTCTAGCTTTTGTCTTTGTTTATAGAGCACAGATTAAAAACTATAAAACCAGTGTGATATAAATTAGTTTCAGGTCAGTGATTGTGTTTTCATCTCTGCAGTTCACATTGAACACCTTGATAAAATCCATATATCACACTAAAAAGAAGGAGTTCTCCCAGCAGTCTGAGGGCTAGAAAAATTGTTTCAAATACGTCTGTGAATGAGCGATTTTAAAAGCAGGCTGTGTGGAATCCTATTTTTGAGTTCTTTTATTCCCTGTCTCCATGTTTCTGTAAGTAACAGAAAAATGGATTTACTGGTGTACCCAATTGCTTTGTTGTGATGATGATCACTCACATATTTGCTTTTAGTGATTGGGTCACCCAAGATCATATTGAACGACCCTCTCTTTAGACCATACTATAGCAACATCCTTGTTAAAAGTTACATGGGTGCCTCAGGGAGATAGATAGTTTGGGCCCGGCCCTCAGACTGTTTTTTGTGTGTTCTGCACATTTGTTTTCTCTAGCAGCAACCAAGAAGCTTCCACTTTCTCCTACATTTAAATTTTTATACCTTCTGCCTAATGCCATTTCCCACCCCAAAGTCATGCTAACATAGCTATTTATCATGTTGAACCATGATCTGGATCGTAAAGTGACACAGGTTTAAAAAATAGCTTCCAAAATACTATCTTTAGACATTTACAGCATTTACATGGCCTAGGGCCAGCACAGTCCCATCACAGGTGACATTAGCACATGAAATTGCACAGAGAACTGTAGTGGAAGCAGAGCAGAAAGAAAGGAAGGATTAGCTGGGAGGATAACTTCTTCAGCTAGCTTTGTCACTGGAAAAAATGCAGCATGCAAATATTCCTTTAGTAATTTTTACTAAGTACAGCCTGCAAAGCCCACATTGTTCTGAGTGTGTTCTCTTCTATTGCTTTTTAAGGAACTTCTCTTTCTCCAGAGCTTAACTGATTCGCGCATTAACATGGGGAAATCTGTACTCCAGATTTATGTATTTGGAGATTTTCAGTTCCTCTGGGCTCTGCAGTAACTGGCAAACACAGATTAGCAACAACAACTACACTTCTGTGCAGAGCTCTCTCCCCTCAGAGCTATAGGTGTCCAATAGAAATGAGTCACACTTGAAGTGCAAGATCTTTTCAAATGCATATGCAGACATCCAGGATCAATGTTCCCTACTGATACAGGGAAAGTTTCTCATTGCAGAGAAAGTAAAATAAATTGCAGCCCTCATAGCATTACCATGCAAACTGATTCCAGTCTAGACTGACAGCTGTGGTATTTTATCATATCCAAGTACATTTTCATGTATGTAAAACAGACTGCACTTCCCTGGAAGTTTTTGATCTAACTGAACAAGCCAGAACTGGAAATGTGTCTTGTGCACACTTCTCCTTGTGTCTGTGTTCTTAAACCATGTGTACAGACAGCTCTGACATTGCAGAGAAGTTTAGATATGGCTAGCTTTTTCCTTACCTTTACACACTTCTACACTGATGGCTCTGGTTCCTCTACACCTCTGTTGGGTTTTGTGCTTTCCTTCTCTATCATGTTTCATTGTTTCTTCTGCCCCCTCTCTACATCGCACTTGGCTTTGCAAAAACCATCAGGTTTTACTTTTCATTGGCCTTCTCCTTACTCCCGACTTATATTAGCATTCTGAAGTGAATGTGCAACGCTGAGTTCACAAACTAACTTGGTTATCGCTAAGCTTTAGAACAAGCCCAGTGACAAGTTTAGGGAGCAAAAAAACACACTTGTCACAGAGTTGGTTTTTTATGCTTTTTATGGATTGGGATGACTACAGAAAGGAATTTTCATTCAGTAATCAGGAAGGTTCATCCACTGGCAGGTTCATCCAGCTTAAAATCTAGGAGATATGAGTTTAAATTTTTGCTTCACAAAGACTTTGTGATCTTTGTTTTTAAGCCCCTTTAAAAATGACATAGTACCCAGTCCCTATTCATAGGGATCTTATAATGGAAATCTGCAAAGACTCGAGTGCTCAGTTACTACTGTAAGGAATCTATACTTTTGTCCAAAACAATAATACAAGGAATTCTATAAAAGGAATATTCTTATTACAAAATATTAAAATAAAATATGTGTCCTGTCTTGTCAGAATATGCCATTCAGTGCATAGATATCTTTCAGAGTGAGCAGCTGGCTTATTCACTAGCCCAAGGTCAGCAAACAAATTGAAGGGACCCCGTTCTGTCAATGTCATAACTGAATGCCTGGTTTTGAAATTTCTACTTTGAGGGATGCTGTGCTGTCACACTGTAATCATTAAAACCAGAGATATGTCCCATTATTAGCTCTTCCATGAACTTTCTCTCTGACCCAGGAAATGTAATTTGTTAATCACTGCACACTTCAGTTGCTCTATCTGCAAATCTGAGGAGGCATATTTAACTTTTCTTATGGCAGTGCAAGAAGCATCACTGAATAATGATTGGATAAAAATAATCATTAGGTTAAGAAACTAAGAAAGGTAGAGAAACATGTCAGGATCCCTAGCCAAAAGAGTTTACTGCCTCACTTCAGAGTACATGGCAATGAGAATTCAAGGGATTATGAAGTTGATTATGCAGCAGTAGATTTCCCTGAGGTGCACAAGTGAATGGATTAGGATAAGACCCCAAGGCCCTTCACAGGGTGTCTGTGTTTAAAGTATTACAGCACATGATATTAAAAGACATTTCTCCTGACTGATGTCAGCTATGTATTTTTAATTCTTTTTAAAGTAAATCTGTGAAATTATAGTCCTTCAATGATCTTATATATGAATACATAAACATAGAATAATAAAGATTAATTTTGTATGTTTATATATTAATATTATCAATTTATAATATATATATGAGTTTTGTTCTGCTACCTAGTTATGTGAGAATTCACAGTAGCCAACTCATTTTCCTATCTATTGGTTTTCTTATTATTATTTTTTCCCAATACCTGTACAAAATATTGCTACTCGTGTTTTCCCTTGGAGAGTTTTGACATGCAGAGTCCCAAACTGGAAGACTATGCAGTGTCTTAGGCCTGTGCTTGAGACTTTGTTTTCTGCTATATGTTTCTGGGCTTCCATTTTGTCTTCCACCATAATTAATGAGCTGCTTTTTCCTTCGAATGGAAACTCTGAAGAATGAATAAAGGAATTTTCTTTCTAAGAAAGAAGCTGCTAACAAATTCTCAAATTCCTGGAAACAGGAGACGAGAAAAGAGGTTTTGAAGGTGTCTGCACATTATATGCTTCAGTCATGTCCTAGAGTTGGAAGCAAGTATTTCTTTAACCTGGTACATCTCCAAGCTTCATCTCTGGCTCCTGTTTTAGGGTTTCACATTCCCTTCTCCTTCACACACAGTCCTTGGCTCTGGGGGATCTCCTCGGACTAGGTGTGTGCTGATGTAAGTCAGAGGTGATTCAGTCAACATGCCTTCTTCCAGCATGGATGGTCATCTAATCCTGAAGTGGATGGTTTAGGAGAACTAAATTAGCTGAAATAAAGCTCTGTAAAATAATGATTATTTTTCTCAAATTCAGATCAGATTTTCATCGCTCCTGCTGCAGTGGAGGTGGTGGGAATGTTCAGAGAGAAGAGACAGGGGAAGAGTGGGAAGCCAATTTGGGGGGGGCTGTAATGTCAACCAGATGGTCAACTAGCACCTCAGGAACAGAGGGCAACCATTTGCAACTGTATACTAACAACATTTATCATATTATATCTTATGAATGATTAGCAACAGTTATTATGCACAGGCCTTTAATTTCTATTTTGAATGCAGACAAATTGAGCTTTTCTGGGTACCAAACATTTCTGTCATCTAACTCAGCAGGCAAAATAGCCCAAGTAGATCAAGTAGCAAGTGCAGTAAAGTGAACTTTTGTATAGTTTTAGCTGTAGTTCCTGCTGCTGTTTTCCTTGTCATTTTAATTTAAATATAAAATATTTTAAGAAAAAAAATAAATGAGCTGTGAGATCTCTTCTGTCTTCATCAGCTGTTTTGGTTAATTAGGTTCCACACGTGTACAGTGCGATGACTTTGATTAATTCCACTCTGATATGAGCACTAGCAAGGAGCAAAGATTTTTAACAGAAAAAAATGGATATGAACTAGATAGCTGTGTTAAAATGATGAATACAAAAGTGTCACTTCCAGTTTCCAGGACTAAAATAACTGTAAATGCTAGTCAAAGAAAAGTAATTCCTTCAATAAAGCCAAAAGTTAGGCAAGAGCCTAGCACTCACCATCACTGTAGTTCTGGAGCACAATGCTATGTGTCACTGATTAATATTCCTTCCTCACCCATTCAACAGCTTGTGAAGCAGCAAGAAATCGAGGTAAACATACCACAAGGTACAGTGAATGAGTCAGCACCAAAAAAAGAAGTAGCATGTTGTTCTAAAAATGGCTTCAGCCCACTCCTGTCTTCCTAGTGCATTTAAGTACTAGCGTCATCCATTACAGCAAAGGCACTGCTAAGCATGTGGGTAATAATGTCAGCTGTGTACTCTACAGAATGAAAGAAAAGCAGAGTTGGTTTCTTTAAAAAAGGAAAAGAAAAAAGCAGCAGTTTCAACAAGGGTCTTTGCTGGTTTAAGCTATGCCTACATGGAGAAAAGCTTTGAGGAAGAGCTAATTGATAAACAGGCCTTTAGCCCTCAGTTACATTTTTCCAGGAACTCTCCTGGGGACAGGACAGATTCCCAAAAATGAGACTGTTGTCCTCGTGAGGCACACTACTGCTTTTCATCCTCTGCTTTGCAAGGATGGATGGATTTGAACTCAATGTACTTTTTTCAGCATTTCATCTTTGTGAAACTAGATTGTATCTGTTTTCTTGACATAAACCCCATATATGAACTACAGAAACTGCATCCAATACTCTACCAATGAGTGCACGGTGTGGAGTTAGACAGAGCTAGCAGATTTTTGATACTCTCATCCAAATGACTATCACCCACGCTGCCTTCACAATGATTTATGACCAGCCACCACCAGAACTAACTGCGTTGTTTCCACAGCAGGAAAAGCTAGTATAGACAGTAGGGTAGCAGAGTAGTCTGCATCCTGAATCAGCATGGACACATGCTGTACCATTTTGTTTTCTACAGCTCATTACAGCACCTGAGGATGTCTCAGCTACCCCTATGCCCTCCTGATCAGGAGTGAAGATGTGCAAGAGAGACATAAAATGCCCAGACAGTAAGGGAAATGATGGGACAGGTAATGTCCCACAGTCCATTCACAGTGTTAATGTCAACCTGAAAAATGTTGTGGAACATTAAATTAAAAGGAGCAATAAAGCTGACACTTCCCTGTATTTACAGAATGCTGATGGCTTTGTGTATCACAAATCCCATAATATTTCTTAAATACTCCTTCCAAGGGAAAAAAAAGGAACAAAATAATAATTAAAAAAATACATTCAATCAATGTGTAAAGCTCTGACCAAACATCTGTCTCAAATTGCTGGTGTCTTGAATTGTGTTAATCAGTGATACAACAGTACCCTGCTTCCATGCCCATGTAGTCTAGAATCCTTATACTGGATGAAATGAATTGCTGAAACTTTTTTCCAAAAAAGAGTAGAAAGATTTCAGAGTTAATATTTTCTTAAAGCTGCCAAAACAAGTCCCTATTACTGTGGAAATGTCAAAGCTAGGAGTAGAAAAAGGAGGCCATGATCCCACTGCCCTTTAATCAGGGAGAATTGTCCTCCTTTATAACATTAGTAATGTATTGCCAAATTGTTTTTCAATGTTCACTTCACTGAAGCTGAAGGCTGACCTTTGCAGTTGTTACTCAAAGGTGTCACTGGTTCTGAAGAATTTTCAGGCAGGAGTAACTTATTATTTTATACACTCAGGCTAGTTGCATCTGTCAAACAAGACTGCCAGGAACATGCACTCGAGGCTGTAATGACTGCACACTCTGCTAGACCACAGGCTTGCTGCCTAGGGCAGACTCAGCTCATCTCCTGAGCAGTCCATGCCATTTTTCCTGCAAGGAGCTGACTGTAAAAAAATGATGAAGTATTCACAAATACTGCGTTGGTTTGTTTGTGTTTTTTCCTTGCCATATGGTTTTGGCAATCTTACAATGCTGTGCTTAAAGGTTGTTTTTTAAACTGGAATTGCAGATGTATTTACATGGCTGATTGTCTATATGGACAAGGTTCCTGGTACTTCTGGTAGGGAAACATCTTTTGAAAAGTTGATTGTAGTTAAGCATTACATAGTAGCTAGACAGAAAAAAAATACTCATTGTGCTCTGGAAGCTAATTAATTACAGTCCTCTGGAGTTAACTATGCAAAACTGTCAATCATTAGTTAAAATCAGAAAAATGGATGAAAGGCAAATATATATATATATTACAGCCATTAAAATTATTTAATTTAAAAGACATGCACTGTTTTTTTCAGTAGTAGACCTATAAAAAATAGAAAACAAGGAAAAAAAAGATGATATAATTTCCTGCTTACATTAAATAAAACACTATTTACTATTTACAGGCCACTTTCTGGGTCAGCCCTGGGTATGCTGCATTTTTGTCTCTTACTTTATATTTCTGAGACCTTGAATGATCTGTGGGGTCTTGCCCCACTCAGGAAAACTTCTAGTTAGCTTCAGTTGCTCATTTGGTAGTCCCCTCAGCCTTGTCTGCTGCCTATCAGTCAGGCATCCCAGCTGGCAGGTATATTCCTGGTTCCCCTTTATCTGTAGTGAGAGACGAGCTGCAATCTGATTTATGTCTTTAACCTTTTGATGCTTGGTTTTAGCAGAATTTGCAATTAATTCAATTTATAGGGAAAGATTTAAAGGAAAATGCACCTATGAGCTATCCCCAAAAGGCAAAGACATAGGAAAACAAACTCTGGGTGCATGACTATGGCAAATTAATTGGCAGAAAAAATACATTCTGTGGCAAGCATACAAAGTTCCAGGTTGTGAACTTTGTTGTTTCTATGGACTTCCATTATTAAAACAGTTGCTACCTTATGCTATGAAACTGCATCGTGTCAGGATAGTTTCCTTGGCACTGCATCCTGATCCTCAGTACTGTTATGTGGCTCAGCCTGTCTCAGGCATTGTTTCCATCCAAGCCAGACAGTGTTTACCTCAGTACTATTGGTTCAGGACTTAGCAAAGACCAGGGAATGTTCGTGGTAGCCCCACTGTTTTGGGGGCAAAGGTTGCTCCACAGCATGGGTATGGAGTGCTGCAGGGCAGCTGACCTCCAGGCAAGACGGTGGGTCTGCATTTACTGAAGCGTGCACAGCCCTGGCATAGTCACCACACTGTTTTGCATCCCTCTCTCTCCCTGGTACTTATAGTCATGCAGGAGGACAGCAGGTTGGGCCAGCTCACCAGTTCAGCTGAACATTTACCTTTACTTATCTTTATTACTGTTGTTAGGGTAATTTTCCAGGAAGCGCTCCAAGTCGCTTGACCATTACTAGCGTTGCTTGAAGAGCTGCATATTGCTTAAGGAAAACCTACCCCACTGAAGTTGATGGTAATGTAATTTTAAAGTGGCTTAAGCTGACCACAAAGCAGCATCCTGGGTCACCTAGCGAAGGAAATATGCAGCCACTGGAACCCAGGTTTCTTGGGTGAAACCCTACTGGTTTTGAGTCTTAGACTGAAAGACTATGAACAGGTTCTTATTTAAGAACAGGCCAAGCCCTCCTTTCAGCCCAACCTCACATCAAAGTTCTGGCACAAGATCTCAGTGAGCTCCAGGCTTAAAGACAAGCCCATGACCTCCATCTGACTGTACCTTGCTCTACCATGTCAAAACAGCAAAGAGTCCTGAGGGTCCCAGAAAGACACAGAAACATAGCAGTAAATTTGCAGGTGACTGAACTACAAGGATCTATGCCATCAATATGAGCACAGTGATGAGTTGGGAATTTGGCCCACTTTCATCCAAGCAGTATAAACAAAGCTACAGTCCTCACAACGCTAATTACAGTGTTTATCCATCCTCAAATTCCAATTCACATGATTTCTGGAGAACCAGTTAGGAAACATAGTGCTGGTTTTTTGTTGGTTTTTTTTTTTTAAATTCATCAGTGTTGAGAGATGAGTTATAAAGCACTATTTAAGTGAAAAGAACACAGTTCTGTAGAAAATACAGAAGTGGTGACTAAGCAATCCTGAGTACGCTGGACAGAAATCTTCTTTCCATCAAGGATCACTTAGAGCAGCTTTGCTTGGAACTACACATGAGAAACTAAAATCATACAGTAAATAATCCTGAAAATGATTTGCCTATCCAAACATCTCCCAGCTGGAATATTATGTTTGTGTCCTGTGATCTGCATGGTTGTCCAGTCTGTTACCGACTCCCGAATTCCTGAAGTCAAGTTGTTTTCTATGCAATGTAAAGCATATATTGTTTGGGGCCTATGTGATTTTCCTTCCTCTTCCTGTAATACTATGGCTGTTCGTAGCAAAGCCTGGAGAGAATGGCAAGGTAAAGATGACTCTTGTTTTCTCAAATTAGCTCCTGCCTTGATTGTCAATGGGAACAGACTTTTGGGAATGCTGCAAGAACTTGTTTTGCTTCTGAGCTGCCAAGGAGTTCAAAGAGTAGAGTGTGGCATGTGAAAATTAAAGCTAATTATGAAGGTTGGCATTTTTAGTGGCGAGGAGGAGTCCCTGGCATGTTTTGCAGAGATTTTTTGAGTGGCTTCATTGTATAATTCATGTTCTTTGAACAATGAATCATCACATTAAAAAAAAAAAAACACAGAAGAAACAAGTGTGCAGTGAGAATGGTGGTGAGTTTTAGGCACAAGGTAAGCTACTGAGGAAACAAACTTTTTTTTGCAGTATCTCTTTTCAGATACTGCACTGGCAAAAAGCCAGACCAATAGGGTCTAAAGTCCACAGACAGGAAACAGAGGAATGTCTTAGTGTCATTAACTTCAGAAGAAAATTCTTGTAATTGGTTGGTGTTCCTTCTTCAGAAAAATTTTTGAAAACACAGGAGGTCCAGCTCCCACCTCCCACTGTAATATCAAGGAAAGTTTCTACCATTACAAAAAATCATCTCTGTCTGCCTTCCAAGACTGTCATTTACTTTCATCTACTTGCAGCTGTGCACAAAGGCTATTTTTCTGAGGCTCCTTGAAGAAAACATGATTTAAGAGGAAACCTCTTACCTGCATTTCAGGTTGTGTCCTTTTTTTTTTTTTTTTGTGCCTCATCTTCTTGACCAGGCTGAGAAAGCATAATTTTGTCTCTCTTACATACTGTTTCATATCTTATCTTTCTTCACATCATCTATAGTCTAATTTCATGCACAGACATCTTGTGCTTCTAGTAAAATATGAAATTTATATTACTAAAATAAGATTTAGGTCATAATGAATATTTCAGAGCATTTTACATCTGCATGCTAATTAAATTCACAGGACTCCTATGAGGTAGGTAATCCTCACTTTAACCTTTGGGAATGAGAAATATGAAGAAGTGATAGTCATGTCCCTCAGCTGAAGTCAGATATTTAGAAGTGCTTCATTTTAGATAGTAAAGTGATATGCCAGGTTTTAAGCAGATCAGCAGTTTAGTGGTGGAACACCTTTAAAATTCTGGGAGCTGGGAGCAAATGCCATAGAAGTGGGTGGAACAAGAGGAGCAGATCTGTCTTGAAATGTCAGTTGCTGTTGCCAGTTTGACTGTTTTAGCTAAATCCTATACAGAAATAAATTTAAAAGAAATCAAGTTGAGAGAGGTCAAAGTCCAGAAGAATTAATATTTCATTGTTTCTTCCAGTTTTGTCATTAGTATTGCCTAGATACAAGGTCGCGTATTCACACTGCTAGAACTAGTTCTAGGGAGCCTAGATTACCTATCTCTGATCAGATAGGTATAAGGAAGAACTTTTCCCCCCTGAATGTAGCCAAACACTGGAACAGGTTGCCTAGAGAGGTTGTGGAGTCTCCATCTTTGGAAATGTTCAAAACCCGGGTGTATGCAGTCATATTATCATAGAGTATCGTGAGCTGGAAGGACCCCCGAGTATCATCAAAGTCCAACTCCTGACCCTGCACAGGACAGCTCCAAGAATCCCACCATGTGCCTGAAAGCATTGTCCAAATGCTTCTTGAACTCAGGTGTGGTGTCATGACCACTTGCCTGGGGAGCCTGTTCCAGGGCTCAACCACCCTCTGGGTGAAAAACCTTTTCCTTATATCTAACCTAAACCTCCCCTAACACAGCTTCATGCCATTCCCTCAGGCCCTGTCACTGGTCACCAGAGAGATCGGTATCTGCCCCTTCCGCTTCACGGGGAAGCCGCATGAGGAGCGGCTGAGGTCACTTGGCTTGTTCAAGGGGAGACTGAGACCTCATTGCAGTGTCTAACCCTTCACCATCTTCGTAGCTGTCCTGGGCAACCTGCTGTACCTGACCATGCTTTGAGCAGAAGGCCAGACTAGAGAACTTCAGAGTCTCTTCCAACCTCACTGATTCCATGACTTCTAGTTTGTTCTGGAGGTTTGGTGAATCCATCCCTGTTTGCCTTGACAGCATGTTGTTGCTTTGTAAGACCCCAGCCACAGAACCGCAAGCTCAACTGAGAGTATTACTTTAAAAAAAATACAAGACTCCAAAAATTCGGCCACCAAACTTTTGCAGAGCCCTAGGTCCTTTAATACCTTGAGGTAATGCAAAGAAGAAAAAGCTACACACTTTTTCTCAGGAGATATTTTTACTGATAATAAGGGAGGAAATAGGAATCTTGGCAAAGCCTTAAAAGGGGTAACATACAACCAAGACAAAGCATTCCACAAAGCACTGACTTAGCACATGCTAACATTGGTATGTTCCCAGGCTACCCTTTTGACTGACAGCTGCTACCAGCCTATGGGGCTGCCTCATGAGGCTGCAGACCTACCATGTGAGTTCCAGGGCTGCCATGTGGGCTCCATGAGCCCTCCCCCCTTCCTGCACACACTTGAACTGGTTCCAACCCAGTAATTACTATAATAATGTGGTGTCTCACATGCTTACGGACAGAATCTATGCTTTCTGAGAATCAGGGGACAGACTTACTGCTGAAGTCCAGTCAAAGGTTCAAAATCCTCTTCTGACAGGTCTTGTCTGAGCACAATCAGTACACCCAACAGGAAGGATAGAAACATAGAATCGTTTAGGTTGGAAATGACCTTTAAGATCATTGAGTCCAACAGTTAACCCAGCACTGGCAAGTCCACCACTAAACCATGTCTCTAAGCACCTAATCTACGTGTGGTATAGATAAGTACATGCAGGTATCTCTAAATAACTCCAGGGATGGTGACTCAACCACTTCCCTGGGCAGCCTGTTCCACTTTAATCAAATTAAAACACAGTGTAAAATATATGAAATAATAAAAGAAGATAAAGGAGAACTACGCTAATACAAATGTGTACTGTTTCTATAAAAGGGAGATATAAATAAGATGTAGACTAAAATTCAGAAATTATCACTTTCATGGCCTTTAAGAGGTCATGTGACTCATTAGGTATTTAGCCAAAAATTAGTAGTAAGGGATATTTTAAAACATGAACTTCTAAGAAAGAACAAAGAGAGTGACATTTCTTCTAAAGCAAGGACATTTGTTTTTATAGTAACGAAATTTCTAGAATACCCACTGTGAGATGACAGTTCAGTTTCTTTCTTAGCCTGTACAAGGTCAAATCCCATCTTCTCAGTTCCCCAGACTGCATTCTGAGCAGCAGGAGGTACATCAGTTTGAAGCAAAGGTACTTGTTTCTTTGTTAAGATGCTCTACAAGTTTTATCCAAACATCCTTTTACATAAAACTCATGCTAGTTTGACCTAGGGGCTATAACTAAGCTCCCTCCTTTCAGGTAAGTGCTTGGATCATGAAGCTGTGTCACACCCTTTTATGTGAATGAAGTCCCTGTCTTCTAACCAGTCGTCCCCAGACAATCTATGAGTTCTTCATGAAAAGGCCATGAGTGACAAAAGAGAAGAGTATAGCAGTTTATCAGCCCTAAATCTTCTTCCTGAGCTCTCAAAACATTATTGATTAGAAGGTTAGCAATGTCTCCCACTTCCACAGCTGTTTCATCATGGAAAGAAAGAATAAGGCTGCTGTACTTAGAAAAAAAAAAAAATCTGAACTCTTTCTTTGGAAGATGATTTTAGGCTGTGAATGGGAAATAACAGAAGGGCCTTTCTGCTACCTGTAATCAGATACGATAAACACAAGAAAGGAGCAGCATTTGAGATTTTTCTTCACGCTTTACATTTTGATTGCTAACGAAAGGGACCTTTTGGATGCTACTCTGAAGGAGCTAACTCTGTTAAATGTCTTTATGGGGAATTTAGAGTCCTACCTCAGGTTCTGAAGTTCACTCTCAGATCAGCTCCATAACACATAGTAAGAGTTAGGTACCAGGTGCTTTAATAAAATTGGCCCTAGGTGACTAATGTACGCTACCAGAATGAATCAGTAGCAGAACAATTGAAAGATCTCGAATTTTCTGAGTTTGGTGCTCCTCACAGCAACAGTCCATGAAATTTATGGAAGAGACTCATCGTTCTCTGTAATTTTTATAACCATATCAGCAGCCAGACCTTGTCAGTTCGTTGTTCTTGCAAAAGGAAATTCATATGGTAATATGCAGGCTAACTCCTCCGTGAGTAGAAACCACATATATAAGGATTCATGTTAACATCTAGAACAGAAGGAAGGCCTTTTTAGGCATTATAAATATCAGCACTCATCACTGTACACAAGTCGATAATTAGAGTAATTATTCCAAATTAGCAACTGCAAACCCTACAGATGGGAATTTCAGGGGCTGGTAACTGTTGTAAGAAAGCATTTCTTCAAGCTGCAAAGCCTTTCCATATTTTGGAAGATGTATATTCAATGACCCTCATTACACGATGTTAAACATTTTTGTTAATTTTGCAAAATAAAAATCTTTCCTGCACTAGTATAATGCTTCTGCTTTTCTTTAAAACTATTTTTATTGGGTCTGAGATGGCCTGGATTTGGAAAGACTTTTCCAAGTACTTAACCTATCAGCTCAAGTAAATGAAGAACGAGGCTGAACTGGGACTCATGTTTTGCTTCTATTCTCAGTCCATGAGGAAAAACAATGTCAAGTGCCCTTCTGTTGGCTTTCGAATATGGCAAAAAGACTCCGACTGTTCTCCAAAACTCTGCATGAAACCTTCTAAGAGAAGACATTGTCAAACTTGTTCACTAGGTTCCAGAAGCATTTTCCCTGTGTTCATAATATTGTGCTCCTTTGAGTGGCTGAAGGGAAAAAAAACAACCAATCAAACAAACCACATATTTTAGTTGCAAACAATGTTTTTGCAACCATAAAGGTTTCTATGATAGCCAACAGGTCGATCTGATTAGAAAAGTTTTCTCGGTGCCTATGTGTGTACCATGAGTACATCACAAGCACAAATGGAGCAGGCCTTCTTCAGTTTTTAGCTTTGGTCTTTAGCTTTTATGTGAATTCATTTAACTTTTGAATACAGAAAGCAAAAGAAGTGTAATCAACAGAAACAGTAAGGCTTATAACTGTAAGATTTGTCCTTATCACAGTGAAGAAGCTTAACTTTTTAGATACTTTAATGTAAAAAATCAGTCATTCCTATCTTTTAAAGTAAGATTTCAACTTCAATCAATAAATACGCCTGTGTTTACTCATTTAAATCCAGTCCTTATCTAGTTATTTGAACATGGAATTTCAGACAAAATAAAGTTGAGGAAGTAATAATTTTCTGCATTTGAGTAAAAGGTTATTGATCCATGTATTTTTAAACTTCCTATTTAATTATCTTTGAGGTAAAATGAAGGGAAAAGTTTCAAGCCAAAATAATTATTCTATGAAAAAGTTTTGAGTTGTTTGAAAAAAAAATGAATAGTAAGACTGAACATGATAATTCAGCTTTAGTGCTGAAAATTGAACAGTATGTCTTGTAGTTGTCCTATGTTGATGACAATAAATGCTTTTTCAACTTTTGGATTTTGCTTTTAGTCATAAAGAATAATTAAAAGTGAGAGTATGTTTGTTTGATATCAACTAATAAGATAGCTCTCTAATTCAGACTTTTGCAGTTAGTTGTATTGCCAGTTGTAGATTTAAAAACGCTTAAGAAAATATATTTATTCTTTGTATTTTAGGAGACTCACTATGACTACTGCAACTACATGTAAAAACCTTTTAGGTCTCCTATAATCTCAAAAAACCTTCCTGCAATATTAATTTCATACATACTAGGTCCTAGAAAAGAAATGAAAATGATGTATGACATTTACAGTCTTCGAGTTCGGCAATATTTTTGATGTTCCCTTTCCAATCGCCATGCAAAGCTGAATAATGTGAAAAGTTTGTTTCCTTGCATGATCTAACCCATATTTCATTTAGATTCACTCTCTGTCCTGGTACATTGTATAAGAATATGACTCATAATGTTTTTCTCTGATATTTATCTCTCACTTTTTTCTGATCTGTGCAATCTATTTCATCTTTTCTTATCTGACTTCATTTTCTGTCCTTTTTTTTTTTCTGTCCTGAACTTGTTTCTTTAATTTAATATCTCTATTTTTACTTGTTCACTCCCTTTTAAAACTTCGTTTCCCCCTTAATCCCTTTTTGGGACTCAAAGCATCAGGTCTATTCACCTGGTATGTGTGGCTAATTCATTTATCTCAAAAGGGCAGTAAAGATGACAGGCAGATCATATTAGTTATTTAAATCCAATCTACAAGACTGCTGAAACCAATTGGAGCATTTGCTTCAGCTCTGCAGTGAACTCTGTCTAGAGACTCTAAAGTCTCAAATATGTTTGACTTAAACATCTTTATTAACATCCTGCTTTACAGAAACTCCTAAACATATATATTTAACTGGAATTTCAGATTTATAGTATAATAGTAAATAATGCCATTATACTGCTTAATATATATGAAGTCATGTTGATAAAGGATTTGATGCTGACAAGTGCATCAACCCTGGTCCACTGATGAACTTTGTCACATCCTTCTTTTTAACCGTGAGTCCTTATAATGTATTTTAGAGAATTGCTTATATCCTTTAAGTTAAGTAAATGCTCAAGTGTGTTTCTGGGTTAGAACCAAAGGGCTCAGCACCTTGGAAGATTAAACAAAAAAACAAAAAAAACAAACAAACAAAAAAAACCCAAAACAACAAAAACAAAAACAAAACAAAACAAACAAACAAACAAAAAAAACCCCTAAACCAAAAAAACAACCAAACAAAAAAAAGAAAGTGATACTGGCAAAGACAGGCTTGTTGAGTTTATCCATGAGTCTTAAAACAAGGCTTATTTCATTTTGGATTGGAAAATCCACTCTTGCTCAGTTCTATGGTGAACTGAGACATATCCATCCACGAGGTGTGGATTATCTGACTACCAATCTTACTATTTGGAAAAACCACCTCAAGTGCATAAAAGCAGCTGCAATTACATGTATTGATTAACTGGTTGCATTACTGGTACATTACAATCTCTATGAACTATTTTGCAATTTCTAAATAAGAAAAAAGACAAATTACCGCTTTTGTTTTTTCCCCACAGAAGTTTGCCCTAAGTCACAGTCCTATCCATTTATGACAAGATCAGAGTTTAGTTTAGCTTAAATATGACTTTCACCTTCCTGAAAGGCCTCCAAAGCCCCATATAAGGAGTATTGGTAATAAACTCTGAAGTGCTCAGCTTTCAATGAGTTTTAGATCTGAGACACCTGATCAACTTACTGTTATCAGCTGAGAATCCACGTGCAAACTTTTAAGAGTTTAAGCCAAGCTTCTTCCTGCATTTTAGAGCATGTCTGCAAACAGATATTGCAGCTCAGCTCACAATCCATGACTTGGTTGTTCCTTAGCTTCCAACTTTTATAAACTGAAAATTTCCAACTTTCAAGTCAGAATTAAATGGTCAAATCATCTAGGGACCTTAGAAATTTTTTTATAAGTGATCTGTTTCTGAATAATAAAAAATTTATTACTTGTCTCTTTAAAATGAAAAAATGAAGGAAGTACTTAAATATATTAAAAGAATAAATAAAGATTCCATCTATGTGTTTTATGATCTCTATTAGGTACCTCAGGATGAATGGGGAGGATACCCGGCTGGTGGGAAAGACGAAGAGATCCCCTGCAGAAGAATGAGGAGTGGGAGCTATATTAAGGCCATGGGAGATGAAGAAAGTGGAGACTCTGATACTAGCCCCAAGACATCACCAAAATTAACGGTTCGACCGGAGTCATTATTAAAATCCATTGGACAACGACCACTGGGAGATCATCCAAAGTAAGCTTTGCTATACCATGTTATACACCTTTCTGAAAGCTGTTATGACTTGGGTAATTTTCCTTTGGGTTTTACTGGCAGTGGTCAGCATCCCTAATAAAAAATGATCTGTACTTAAAAAGGTAACTTGCGTGGCTTCATTTTAAATTAGCTGCAGTTTCTTGTGATTACTGGATGAAAAACTGCCATCTTCCTCCATCCATGAAATAAAACTGTTATGTTTACTGAAGGAAATACATACACATTTTTGTCAAAAGTTCAAAATTCTGAACTTTTCTTCACTAGGATTGTTCTATAAGTCTTTCTTATTTCATTGCTTTCTCTGAAACAGAAAATACACTCTATTCTATACAAAATATAATAGTATTGTACCGTGTATTTGGCATCTTACACCTTCTTTATCAGTACAACGCTTTATGTATCAGCTATACTGTATCATACTGATTTAAACACATTGTAGAGGACTTTGGGTTGTTTTTCATGCGTACTACCTACAATATAGCCTATTAAATAGCTAAAGCAAATCTTAAAACTATAGGGAAATATATAGTTTTATATGTTTTCCAATAGATCTTTGTTTTTATGTCATTTTTATCCTTTCAATATATCATTTTATAAGTAAACTGTAAGTATATTTATGAGGAGAGTTTCAAAGTAGTAACCTGATTTAAAATCTGTAGCTTCTATTAATGTAACTAGGCATTTCTCATGATTTAGAAAATTGATCTTTTTGTCTAGGTCATAAACTGAAGAAATTAAGAGTGAAACCTTTAACCAAAGGGGTTTTGTTGTTCTGTAGGTAATACCATGTATAGTATACTATATAGTATACACCTTTTCATAAAATAAAATAAAACAAAACAAAACAAAAGCCTTAGGTAAAAATCCTTTGGGGTTAATTAAATTGAATTATTTATCTTGCAGTCTGCAAGAAAACCACCAACTTTTGCTATTACTGAAGAGAAGAGTTTACAACTTTATTTATCATATAGCTTGGTCAACATATCTGTAGGCTTAATTCAGGTACAAAACCAAAGGCACCTGTACCATGAGCTGCTGTAAGATTTCTGAGACATCATGAAACAAGATATACAGATCTCTGCTCTAGATTGGCAACTAAAATACCTTGTGACCTCTCAAAGGGGGCCAGAGACCTATGTTTAGGCCACCGAGACAAATTCTGAATGTGAATCTGCAAGATTCATTAGAATATTTTATCTGATGAGGAAACCTGGCCTGTAACAAAAGTACTACTGGTCTCAGTACAGAAACCTGACCATGGACCCTGAGAAGGTTTTGGAGTGGTCCCTGGCAAACATGTCCCCTGCATCTATTAGCACTGTCCCTGCCACTGCCTGGCTGTGTTCTGGGCATTGGTGTAGGGCAGGTATCATTCCCAGAGATAGTTTAGTTGCAGCCATCCCAGTTTTGAGGGGTATATCTTATCTGTTCTAGTACAACAAAAATCTTTTCCCAGAGACTGTTCTAACTTTCCAGATACATTCTATGCTGTTCTTTGTTTTCAGCTTTGTTTGGACCACCCACAAGGGAATCTGAGTAGCAGCACAAATTTTCCAGTGAGCAGGTCTTGGTTCCTGCCCTGGATCTCTAAGGCTTGCAAACAGGTCCAGACAGCAATTAAACACACGTATTCAAGCAAGAAATATATTTCAAGGAAAAAGTATTCCTGATCTGTTAAATCCTGAGGGCGGATGGTTATTCATGGGTCAATACCAAATGTTGCATCTTCTGTCAGTTTTCCATGTATTGCAAATACACCACTCAAAATATAATAGATTAAAAGAGGGGTGCAATGTTGATGCATGTACTGGGGTTGACAGCTGTGCCTGTTCATGACCCTGAAGGATTTCATGGCATAGTTACCATTAACCACAGCCGGAAAAGGAGGAAGCTTTTTGTAATACTATGAAATATTATTAGGGGCTCTGTTGAGAATTTGTCACTATCACTGCACCGGGAATAATTGAGCAGCCAGTCTGCTACTGACAGATATTTTTTAAGTCCTCAGTTTTTCCTTAAACAGAAGGACAGCACCTTGAACCTTCCAGCCTAACATACATGGGTTTTCCCAGTGAACTTCAAGCAGAAATGTGACAACTATTCTTGTTCTTGTATTTTTTTCTTGAAAAAATCTGCAAATTTCAGCAATCCTAAAGCAGACAGAAAATTTCTTGTCTCACAGAAATACAAAGTGCTGATCCTAAACCTGGGTTTTCACCACAACCCATTTCCTCCCATATATTTCTGTCTCCCTGTCTCTGTGGTTACCTTCTATGTCTGGCAGATTTCTATGAAGGATGTAGCAATGGATAATGGTTACAGAGCCTTCCTTGCTCCTCCAACATGGCTCAGTAATCCCCATTGCATGCTGAGTACCACTGATCACGCTACTGAGCCAGAAGCCAGGGCTTTGAACAGCATTCCTGCATGTATAGCAGGGCTGAATAGCATTTCTGGCATGTGTTATGAGAAATTACATAATTCAAGATGTCAGCTGCATTATCTGGCTTTTTAGCTTGTTTACCCAGATGGAGGGAGCTAGTGCACAGAAATAAAATGGGGTTTTAATTCTCTTAGTCCTTCACTTGGGTGGCAGAGTAGCTCAGAACTGGGATCAGCCAGACAGACCATCAGTAAACCTGAAATAAAAGCTGAATATTGATAGTTTTGGCAATATAAAAACATGCATTGGCTGCAAAACAAATGTAGATAGATTTCATATGAATAAACCTAGTTTTCTATCACTATCCTGAATAGGATAAGACAAAATTAGAACAGCCTTCACTTAACCTTCAACAGATGTTTGACATGTGTGCGACTTTCTCCTTTGAGTTTTATCAGGCATCTTTACAAGATTTTTTTTTTCCCATTTAGATTCTGTTTCTGCTTAGACAAAAGTAGTTGCTACTTTGTTGGTTTGTGTTGCTCGAAGATTCAGCAAATTGAACGTTAAACGTTTATAAACAATAAATGTGCATATTTTTATCTGAAAAACTAACATACAAATAGGTAAATGTAACTGATATAGTACAAGAATTAAAATTCTGAAATAATTTTTTTAAGTTGTTTTCGGAAAGGAGTATATTTTACTCTGAGTGAAAAAAAAGAAGTGCAGAGTCTGCCACTGCTGGTTTTATACAACTGACAGAAACAGGTCATACACCCAACTACTGCCATATGATCACCACCTCTGTCAAACTAGGCTAGCACAGCCAGCATGGTCGCCAGCCTGCTTCCAACCTAGGACACATGGCCCACCCCTGGATAGTGCCCATGCATGTTCCAGGGATTAACTCTGTGGGATGCAGCCACCCTCTCTGTAGGATGAGAAAGCTTAACCATACAGGTCAGTTGGCCAAAGGGTCAGGTAATGGACGTGGCTTATTTCTGAGTATAGCTATGGCATAAGGGGCTCAGTTTTTTCTGGATTTTTCAAAAATTAAATGTGCCTAAATATGTAGATTATTCACTGAAGATAAATGCATTTCAATTCTTTTTTTTATGAATGCTGTTTCAAAAAACTAAATAGTGTGTTGGACTACTTAGTCCTGTGACATCAAGCTGAAGACCAGTGTAATTTATTGGTATTATTATGAAATTGCATTTCAGTGAAATTAATGCAATAAGGCTTGGCGGTGGAGACAGGACACTACCTGAATCTGCTTCCTTTCTACTTTTTGCTTTCTTGAAACGGTGCCAGCAGTCCTATTTAATGTGGAAATTATCTTGGCTCCCACTAGTCCAGGGGAAATATTTTTGTTTGGTTTTTTTTTTATTTTTTTTTCTTTTATTTTGCACTATGATTAGGCATACAAAATCTTTCTGATGTTGTTTTGGTATACTATGAACAAATAGTATACGTAGTCTTCTAGAGGTGAAATGCTAGCCCCTTGTATTCAGTCTATTGTTTTCTGCTGTGCTGTGATGCTACTGAGGATGAAGTTAAACTGTGTTGGAAGGCAGTTTGCACAGGTAGCTTGTAGAAGGTAGGTCGTATGCTGCTAGGTGTTTTCATTTACAGTAAAGGTCGAAACAACCAAACAGATTATGGAACTGATAGCTGAAACAAAGGTAATGTCTGTCCTAAGTAAGTTTTGTGCAATCCTGGAAGAGAGACTGACCCACATGATTTGAGTATCCTTCTAATGTAGTAAATGTCTTTTTTTTCTGTATTTATGACAAAACCAAGCAAAGCTGAGATGGAAGCCTCAGAGACACTGGGATCCAGAAAACAAAGCTGAAAAGAAACCAAGAATTTGGGACTCTGCAATAGGAAAACAATTCTATGACTAAAGATAATATTCTGGTTATTTGATGCTTCTCATTTTCAGGAAAAGAGTACTTAATATACCGATTATGTAAATGAACAGGATAACACTATAGAAATAGCAAATTCCATTTTCAGTATCTCCTTTTTGAAGTGTTGCGAAGGACTCTGAAAACCGTCTAACCATTTAGTCAAAAGGGATAGCAATAGCATTTAGCCCAAAGTAAATACACTCTATTTGAAGATCATACTGGTATCACTCACACAAATGAATAGCCGTGCTGTGCTGCAGTTTTCCATTATGACTCACAGGAAACTAGATGCTGCAAACATGAAGATGAAATAGGTTAAGCTACAATAAAATAAATTCAGTGACAGCAATGCGTACTTCTGTTCTGCGAACCTCTAATGGCAGACTGTTCTGTGTCAGCTGGTAGTCCAGACACCTTAAACTGATGGGTGGGCAGACAGAAAGACATGCGAGCAGATAGGTAATACAAAAATGTAGTGTATTAATTAGGCAGGAAATCTGCTATAGCATAAATTATTTGGGGAACTACCACAGTACAGTACCATTGATACTTTGGTTTGTCTTGACTGTGTTCTCCACTTAACCCTCTGCCAGGTTTTGGCCCCTGTATGGAGTAATGTCTTAAAGTCTGAGTCACAGTAACAGAGAGAGCATCTGTGCCTCCCTCAGATGTTTAATGTCTTTGTGTTTTATGTTATTTCAGTCCATAGCTGAAGATCACAATGCATGTCCATATTTCAGTCACAGTCTAGTATCTTATTCACACTCTGGTATCTCAACACAAAACACTTTATTCAGTATTTTAAGTTAATAAGCCTAAGTAAGATGTGAAATGGTTGACATATCTTCTGGGCTTTTGGTAAACCAGATCAAAAGAATGACCTTTCACTGACTCCCCCTTTTCAGAGTGAGAGATTGCATCTTTCAGTGACCATGCTAACTTACACTTATGTGGACTGTTATCCGAGGCACGTCCACATCTTCTGTTCTGCAGACTCTGTTATGGCAACAAAAACGCTGCCAAAGCACACAGCAAGGGAATTAGACTGTAACAGGAAGATCTGACAGCACTTAGCTGCCAGACCCCTTGGTTCAGCAGGAATCATGGAACAGCACAGACTCCTCTAAGACGTGGAAAATCTCCGTTAAAAAAAAAAAAATCTTTCCATTTGCAACCGTTTGTGCTAACCATAACATCCTTACAATATGAGAAAGTGAAAGGTGAGCAAGAATGTTGGAAGCAGTGCATCAGACCAACCCTTTGTCTTTATCCATTTTGACCCATGACAGTGTAGACACCATTATTATTTGTTAAACAAATTTGTGGGTATTTCTCTTAGACACATACCACTTGGTAAGTGCAAACAGAGAAGGCTGTGGTTAAGTGTGCACAGGTGGAGGAGTGGGTGTGCTGCAAAAAAAGTCACAGACTGAGAGTTAAAGCACAGTTTCCTTGCTAGAAAAATTAATGCCCAATTTCAATATTAACCATTGCTGTGCACCAGTGATGCAAGCCTTTTTCTAATTTTTAAGGTAAACTTCATTTTAGCATTAACTCTTCTACATTTTAATTAGGAATGGTTTTGAAGCTATTCCTGAGAAATATTTTCAATAGAAGAGATGAGGAAAATCACTAGAAAAGAAACCTTCATCTTTTATATGCTTTTTATTTATCTTTAGGTTTTTTTTCCCCTCAATCTTCTGACTCTAAAAAGCCTCATTACACACTTCATTAGTAGCTTTCTGAGGCCCTATAGTGTAGTAGCATCTACTCAGAGTCTCTGAGGGGTGAAATTGGAGATTTACTGAGGAGAGTTTGAGGGCTAATTACAAAGTCTTATCAACTAATAGTGCAATCAGAGGGCCACTGGCACAGTGATAGTGTTCTCTGCTGCAGTCAATAAGATCTGGGTTAGATTAGTCCACAGGGTTAAGAGGGAATGCTGATGAAGGGCATCTCGTTACTAGGAAGCATCTTTTATGGGGTCAGAAGACATCCCCATGCTTTCTTCCTTTGCAGAATAATAGGAAATGGTCTTAAGCGGTGTTAGGCATCTTGTTCTCTGAGAAGTAGCGTAGTTTGAAACCCTGGGAGTCATTGAGCCCAGATCTCCTGCCTCACTGTAGTAAATACCAGCTTTACGTTGTAGAGATGAAGTGCATTACCCTGGATTAGGGATGGAAAGGGGATTCTAAGGCTCTAAACAAAATGCAGAGTCTTTTCAGGACTAAAGCAGTCTTCTCTCAGAAAGATGCAATTATGTGATGGATTGTGGTGAAAATGCAGTAAGATTCAGGCCAATCTCACAAGCACATCCAAAAGAAAATATGTTTCTGGTGCTCATTCATTTCTGCTTCCAACAGATATGTTAGCTTTACTTTTAATTTGAGAAGGATCAAAAGCTGATTTTCTCATTTTTTTAGTTTTTAATAAAAACTAAATGGAACTATAAAGCATGTGTACAGAAACACTTCTTCAGGCAAGGATTTTAAAATTAAGATGCTTTTGGTTAAAAAAGCAGAAATGTTATATATATTTTAACTTTTCCCAATTCTACTCAATTTTTTCTCCAGATATTGCGTAGTCTTATTAATATCTTTGACTTCAGCATAAGAAGGTCACTTATTTGCTTTAGACGTATTGGCTTTGATGGACTTACATGTGTGTTTAGATTAAGCTCATGCTCAGATGCTTTACTGAGTCCTGATAGTCTGTAATCTATATTTGTTCTGTCCAATTATGACTTTTTGCATGTGTACATGAATATGTCCTAAAAGCAAATAAGAAAAAAAAAGTGACATAACTCCCTGACGAAAATTATGAATATTTCAATTTCATAAATGGATTTAGGAACATACATCAAATATTTGAGTTCTGCATGGATCCTTAGATCCATTTGCTGAACTGCTGCAGGATGCTTTAAATGCCAAGTTTTTGCCATAGCATCTGCCCGAATTTTGTTGATGCTGACCAGTTTGTTGCTTACTCTCCAGGGCAAGCTCAAAATAGGATATTAAAACAAGACTTTTCATATTAGCTATAGATTAGCTATATGTGCAAATCTGTCACCTTTTACAAACAAGAGCTCTAAGTTTAGATTTCCCACGTTATACTTTTTTATTACATGACCATTTTGAGTGATTTGAAATACAGGCTTGGTTGAGCCCACATCCTCTCTATCTTTGCAAGAGTGATCAAACCACCAGACTGTTTAACTATTCTGATGATTTTGTCTCATTCTCTTCTGGTTCATGTTGTACCAAATCTCTAAACACTTACTGATGATAAGAGTTCTCTCCTACCAGTGATTAGTAGGCATTTCATAAGGATGGAAACAGCAGTCTCCACCTCTTCCCTAGCATATTCGTGTTATAAATCAAATGTTTTTTTAAAAGGTATGGGTCAATGATGAAATATATAAGCATGTTAACAATTTAATTTGGCCCATATTCTCATATCTATCAATGATCAAAGAGAAGCTTCAGACTGGCAAATATTAGGAATGAAATTCTTTGCTACAGAGAAATTCATGACATTTATGTGCACTTCCAGTTTTTCTAAGAACCCGACTGATTGTGCTATTTCAAAGGGAGAATCAGACTTAATGTCTACACTCTGAGTTCTCCAATGGGCTGTATGCAGGCACATCTGGGCCCCTTTGCAGAGCTCTATTGACTCCAGCAGGGCTCCACAGAGATACGCTGTGACTCGCAGCTGCTATACAATGGCATTGCTAGCTAAGCTTAATCATTAGATTCTGGCCGATGAGTTATTTCATGTATCTAAAAAGACATAGTTAAGATAGATCCAGATAGAGAAATGAATATCCATTGAAATGCAAATCTCTCAATAAAATAGGTTTTGATAACTGCCACTACCTTGATAATCCTAATGCACCTCCCTTTTAGGCACCTAAAATGAATTCTTTTACAAATTTTATCTTTTTGTTCCAGAAAGATACTTCTGAATTGCATATACTGATTTAAACGGAAGTGATTGTACTTTCTTTAATGTTCCCATTCAGTCTCAGATTTTTGGACAAATGCAGGCATGATCATGAAAATAAAAAGGTATGATTTTAGAATATGACGATTCAAAAAATTAATTTGATGGAAAATGGACTTTCTTTATATTGGATGCTCCATGAATAAACCTGATAGACCCACTCAGAGTCAGAAGGTGACCTTCTTGCTGAAACTTTTAGAGCCCTAGGAAGATTTTATTTCACTTTTGGTACCTCCTTGACCCAGGGTGCACTGGTGGCTGAACATTTGACAAGAGAAGAGGTGCTGTGGGGACTGATCACTACTTTGAATGTGAGTAGATCAAAGAATGACCTTGGCAAGTGTATGACATTTGCTGCCTTGATGGCATCAGGATCATATTTTTTTAAGCAAAGGTATTAAGTTTATGACAAATTATGATGTCAATCACTTACTAGAAAATATTACAGAGAGAAAAAAAAAAGCAGTGTGACAGAGATCCCTTTCTCAGGAGTTATATGCTCCATGCTTCCCCTAGATTTCTCTTGGCTGTCAAGTATTACTGCTCAGGAATTTGAATTTGTAGGAAAAAGTTAGTGGACTTCTCCCCTTGTACTCAGTACTGCCTCACTGCTGCCTCTTCCCTTATTCTTTATCTATTTTTTGTTGTTGAAATATGCAGCCTAACCTCACTGCCATTCACTCCATAGCTGGGTGACATGTTATGCCAACTATGCTATCAGACAAGCGGTCAGATATACTGTCCCAGGTGTCATGCTATATCTCACTTTATGTGGTTATAATACAGTATTGTGTCCTCCCTGAACACACTCAGGCAACCTGCTGAGTGCTGAAAGTGCTGTTGCAAGTTTAGCTGTCTTCACTGGGAGCCCTAAAGCTTCACTTTTAGGTCCTAAAGAGCTGCAAGGTCATTACATGCAACTACCTTTTCCCCAAAAACTTCTCTAGGCTTTGAGCCTTGCTTTCAACTAAGAATACTTCTCATTAAATTTAAGACTTCTTCCTAGCTGCCCTGAACTTCCTCCAAAGCCAATGGAAAATGGAAAGCAACCCTCGAGGGCAAAAAAGCTTTTAAAGAAGATCTCTCCCTAAAATCTTGTCTAGTTGGAAAAGCAAATGGGAAGAGAGCTGACATAGCAATGTAATTTTTCCTATTAGTCTCACTCTCTTCCTCCTTTTCCATAGTACCAAATTTTAGAGTCAACTCCTTGATGTTAATGGGTATATTTGTTTAGTGGTCCTGGAGATGACCTGTCAAACCATCTCATTTGCACATGCTTGCCTTGCCCTTCTTCAGTGATCAGCTGAGATATAAAATCCTCCATGCTGCTATAAAGCATAAAAGAAAATTATTTTCTTTTGTCAAAGCGAAAGAGCTTTGATGTTTTGGAAATGAAGGTCAAGAATTTTGTTCCTAAGCTTTTAGACAGAGTGGATGTCATTAAATAGTCAACATTTACCAAGATCAGATGTCGATTGCGTTTTCTAGCCTTGAGAGCAACTTTCCTATATAACTCTGGCATTTTAGTTCTGGGTCACATATATAGCAAGGTCATAATTTTCACCATGCATTGACACATTTATCCTAGAAGATAACTTTGAGACTCTATCTTTGAAATTTTCCTGACAAAAAGGAATTATTAGTTTTTCTTTCTAAGTATTAATCAAATGAATGTAAAATTGCTTTTATAGCCTAATATGTGTAACATTTCTTTTATTTTGCTTCAGTTCCATGAATCAATTAATCTCCTCTGAAAAATGAAAAATTATTTAACTATCAGGTAATATCCAAACTTATTCATCGAAACTCAGCTGCTTAGAAGTACTGTGGAATACTGGGTTTCTTTCCCTAAGAAATGATAGCTGTAGAAATTGTTGATTGTATTTAATGATAGCAATATCTCACAAGGAACCAGAATGTGATTAATTAAATCACATTGAGCATTACTTAGCAAAGGAGACAGTTACTAGGAATCAGTTTATATTAATTATTTTTAACGTAGTTCATACAGTAATTAAAAATTTATAATTTAATTATATTCCTTCTATCTTTTCTTAATGTGCCTCATATTTTAATGAAATCTCAAATGTCTCTTTCACACAGTGTTTATGAACTCAGAATCCCAGATTTAGCCACCTGATGGTGACAAGCAGAAGGTCCAGGGGGGACTCCTCTGTTTTGAAAAATACTAAAGTCGTGATACCAAACAGATTATTGACAATACCAGACAGGTTAAAGGTCTCTCTGCCCTTGTGAGACCCCACCTGGAGTAGTATGTCCAGGTCAGGATTCTTCAGCACAAGAAAGAAACGGACCTCTTAGAGCAGGTTCACAGGAGGCCACCAAGATGATCAGGGGCCTGGAGCACCTCTACTATGAGGAGAGGCTGAGAATACTGGGGTTGTTCAATCTAGAGAAGAGAAGACTCCAAGGAGACCTTTTTGCAACCTTTCGGTACCTAAAGGGGGCTTAAAAAGGAGAGAGTGACTTTTTTCATGGGCAGATAGTGATAGGACAAGTGGGAAGTGGTTTTAAACTAAAGGAAGCGAGTTTAGCTTAGATGTTAGGAAGAAGTTCTTGACTGTGGGGGTGGTGATGCACTAGAACAGGCTGCCCAGAGAAGCTGTGGATCCCCCAGCCCTGGTAGGATTCAAGGCCAAGTTGGATGGGGCTTTGAGCAATGTGATCGAGTGGGTGGCATCCCTGCCCGTGGCAGGGGGATTGGGACTATGTGACCTTTAAGGTCCCTTCCAACATAAGTCATTCTGTGATTCTACGATTAAGTAAAGCATATGCAAAGAATCCCAATGAGTCAAAGCACGTCTCAGTCATCAGCCTGCTGCCTATAGAGGAAAGGAAGTTTAGTTACATCCAGCAACTAAATGTAGATAGTGAGGTTCTACAGCACCTCACCTAATCTATTATATTTGTCTTCCTACCTATGGGAAGAAAAAACTGCTGCTACAATTCTTGTTTTTATCATCTGAAACTTAATTATACCCACTATCAGACAGCTATCTTAATCGTAGAATCACTTTGACTGTGATGACTTAATTAACCTCTGAGCACATGCCTACAAAATCTCATACATTTTCATTTCAGTTTTAGCAGTTATAGTTTCTACATAGTTTACCTCTCTCATGAGGTTAAAAAGATATTCCATAGAAGGCGCTGAATAAAGACAGGGAAAAAAAATTGTTTTTTTTTTCTCCAGGGAAATTTCTTAAGAATTTAAAAAAATGCCTGCCTTGAACAAAGCTGAAAAAACAAAACCCTTCATTTTTTATGCTTCAACAGCTCTGTTGCTCTTCTTTGGACATGCTCCAGCAAAATTTATTAGGAAAAATTTCTTCGCTGAAGGGATTATCAGGCATTGGAACAGGATGCCCAGGGTAGTGGTTGAGTCACCATCCCTGGAGGTATTTAAAAGACATGTATATGTGGCACTGAGGGACATGGTTTAGTGGTGGACTTGGCAGTGCTTGGTTAACAGTTGCACTTAATGATCTTAGAGGTCTTTTCTAAACTAAATGATTCTGTGAGTCTAAGACAGCCTGTCTTAGAGGAGCAGCTAGCCCGCCCATTGGCAGATACACCAAGGAAGCAAGGCTATGGCTGTGTTGACCCTGAGATGGGAGAACACATGGAAATGCTTGAGAACAGATCTCCCAAGTGTAAGGTTGGAAGAGTCTCTAAATCCCATCTGCTCTTGCAGCTGATGATGTGAGGGAATACTGGATCATCACATGTCAGACATCAAAGGACATGACCACACAGGGAAATGGATGTAATACTATTTGCTTTTCTAGTCAAAGCTGTGATAAAATATCTGGGATTCCTCCCTGAATGCTCCTCAGGGCTTGCATCCAGCCCAAACTCAGGTTGTGTCCACTTAATGAGGAACACTGAGTCCTTCCTCAATCACCAGCCTATGGTCATGCTCAGTGTTTGATAAATATGGTCTGAGAAACAAGATCCTGGTTTGTGCCTTATCTTACAGTAGGAGTTGAACCTGTGGCTTTCTCATTCACTGAGTGGTCTGGTCCTTCCAGAGACGAAACTTTGCCCTTCACAGGAAATTCCCAACAGCCTGAGCACACATCACAACCACTGCTGGACTGACCACTCTGCCAGTTCAGCATGAAGTAACTGTATGGCCAATATTAGACATTTAATGGGCACAAATCTGTCATTCCCAGAAATAGTTTTTGTTAAAGCTACTGTAAGGAATAAATGTAAAAACTGCCTATTTACCACATGAAATGAAATATTTTCTGGGACATTAATTCATTTCTGCGCTGATATCTAGAGAAAAGCGTCACATGACTTCTAAAATCAGATTTACAGAGTTCTGTGAACTCTTGTGAACAATGTTTGTGACTTTAATTTTTTTGTTGTTCAAAGCAAAGTACTGCACTTTTCTTAGGTTTATTTGTTTTTCTGGAATGATAGATAATCAATATCTTTAAAGCAAAACATGAAGACCAGCATACCCGTGGTGTGAAAGCATACTGAAAGGCACCCAATGTGGTGTTAAGTCCCAGTCCTCCAAACTGTGGAGGAGATGTGTTGTAAGAAAACAATTTCTAGAGTTTTGTTCACTTGGTCTAACCACCCTGTTAATTTATTTTTTTAGTTGAACATGGGATATTTTAATCTATTGTAAAACTCTATCAACCTTTGAAGATAAAAGATCTCTTGATGCCTAGCACCCTGATGAAAACCAGATGACAAGTAGCAGATTTTATCTATGAGGAAAGATTTTTAGTTACTTTGTGCTTTAGCTCTGGTTCTTGTTCCTGTTGACCTAGACATTGTCTTTTAGTAAAGTTCAATGTTAATAGCCAGAAGGATTGATGATGTTTAAATACAGCAAAGACTTAAAATTTCATATTGTCTTGGTAGCAGAACCACAGATAGATTCTCTGCTTGTGCTAAGGCGTTTAACTACAACAGATCTGTGATGCTTTATTTAGAGTAAGATTTAGACCCTGGGGAATGGGTTTGTGAGTCTCATACAAATTACTGTCTTTAGTGTCCTAATTGATTCCATCTGTAGTTTTACAGCCTTTCCTTTTTTCTTCCTCTTTCCTTTGTAGTCAGAGCTACCTTCAAACTGCAAGTGACGTGCCTGGGGGTCACAACCTGGATCCCTCTGCAAACTACAATTCCCCAAAGTTTCGCTCAAGGAATCAGAGCTATATGAGAGCAGTGAGCACGCTCAGTCAGGCCAGCTGTGTTAGTCAGGTGGGAAATTCTTGTTATAACTTTTCTTATAGGTTAACTGCAGATGTGAGAGTTTTTACTAGTGGATGGGTTTGGCTTTTTGGTTTTTTTTAAATTTATGTCAAGTTGAAGATGTGCATTGTCAAAGTAATTCTGTTCTAAGGAATGTAACTCAAAATTTCAAGAAAAGTGCTAAATACTAGAGACAAAAGGACGCTACCACACATAATATTTTCCATTTATTTTTGTCAAAAATATAAATACTGGGTGTTTCATTTTCAGTCTGTATTAAATATTTAAATGTTAAGAAGATTCCGACTGAGAATGAGAAGCACACTCCTACAATACTCATCCTCTGAAAATACTTACTCTGATTTCAGTAAATGTGGATTGCCAGATTAACATATGGGTTGAAAAAACTGTGCTCCAAAGGAGCAGTGATTCATCTCTAAACTCAACCCCCCACTCTTTTTGGGTGAAGGAATAAGTCCCATCAATTATTCTATGGATGGGTTCTTCTGAAAAGATACATTTTTTCTCCCTAGTGGTTTTATGTCAGTTAGTTAATACTAACTTCTGTTAAAGTGAAATCTGAATCAGACCTGAAGTGCAAGCAGCTTTAGGAAGTATGTGCATGTTTTGTTTAGCAGAGGGCTTTACATAAAATTCCCCACGTTTCTAATGTTTATTGGTCCTGGCATTTCTTCCCTGTGTTGTTTCATGACAGATGGGCCCTGCCCTCTTCTCAGATATGTTACTTAAGTCTCCTTTCACCATTTAGTGAGCCACCTAAGGGTATACATGCACAATGGTTATGTTAAAAGAGAAATCTTTTTAAAGCAATTTTATATTCATTCATATTCAATTTGTATTGAATGGCTATTCAGACCTGGATGCAACTCATCTAACGTGAGGCTTTTGACTGAAGCAACAACTAAAGCTTCCTCTGTAGTTAATGGAGTGAAACAGTTTCTTCCTGGATAATGCATATCCAGAGCGGGCAGAGAGCCCTCTGGAAATGCCTTTAGTATCCACTGACTGTGGAGAGCTGGGAGGGACTAGTCATGTGATTAATGCCCTTCAGTCAAATTCCTTAATTTATATGGAGTAATTATAAGTATAATCTTGCACAACACATGTTGAAATTAGAAACAGCCATTTTCCAAACCTTTCATTATTTTTTATAACTCCCTTGTGAAACCTGTCCTCATCATTCTCATGCCTTGGTTTTTATCATTCTGGTTTGGTTATTTTCTATTTTTATTAGACTCTGGTTTTGAGAAAGTTTCATAATGATCAGATTCTGCATTCAAAGCAAGTGCTGTTGGCTTTCGTCTAAAAATATTATCATATAGAACTATTCTGCCTCTTTGAACATGTCTGTGCACAGAGGTGTTCACTGAGCTGTCCATAATGACTAATTGGTTTCAGCAGTGGTTAAAATTCTTCATTCCAATGTGCATTACCTGGAAGATATCCACAAAAGATTTCATTTGCAGGTAGTTTGCTCAATTGGACAGATTAACTAAAGTTGCTGGATATAGTTCCTTACTTTTTCAGTTTTCACTAACCTATGCGACTTTGTGTCAGCCACATACTTCCCACCTCACAGTTCAGCGTTTCCAGACCAGTAATAAATGCATTTATTAGATATTATACAAAGCAAATGTATTAAATATCAAGTTCTGAACCTTTGCTATTTCCTATTCTTTTTCCATGACACCATCATATTATTGTCCCACCTATATAATAGCAGTTTATATAATTTGTGGTATTTTTTATATCTTTTTCTTGTGAGATCCTTCCTTTTTCACTCCTGACAAAGGGAAGAGTCAAGAAAGATGCTGAGTTCCATGGTTTATGTTTTTAATTTAAGTTTAATTTTTATTTTTCTATTCTCAATGACCTTAGTTTGAAAGAAGTGGTTAGGACTTAAAGTGTTTATGGACTAAATTATCATAAATTTTCTTATCAACAATATTGCAAAATAGTTCAGAGTAAGATTTTTTAAAATCTTTTCAAGATTGAATTAGTCTACTTACCTTTATTAAAAGCAAGTTTTATGAAGGGTAATATAATTCCTTTCAGAAGAGTTTTAGTAGCCAAAACATCTTACTCAAAATTAAAATATCAGTTATTCATAATCATCAGAACTTTTGTATAAAATTTCCATTTACTTAACCAAAATCCTAAACTGACTCTCTTACCATAATGAATAAAGCACTAGGAGCACTTAGCAGCTGTATAGGAAAATTAATATCAACTGGATGTGCCATTTAGTGATGCTATAAATTTAACTTGTAAAATTATTCATACTGATTCTGATTTTTAGCACTCTCTTTTTTAAAAAAAATATTTTCAGAAAGTCATGCATTTGTCTATCCAGTGTTAACTTCCTATCTGATTTTGGATAAACATAATATTAAATTATTCAGATAGATTTACAGGTAGTTAGGACTGACTTCAGTGAAACTGTTAAAAATGTAGGTAGAATTTAGGCACTAATCCTCAAAACTGTGACACACAGTTCCCTACTGAGAGGTTCCATGAGCCTGGCCTGCCTGCCTGCACCCTGTTATTATGAAAATTGCCTAAAAATGTATAGTGTTGCATCATGCCCAACCTACAAGGCAGGGTCAGCAGGTGGATGCTGGGTTCTGCCCAAGCGCTGGAGGCTGCTGCTGAAATACCCCAAGGGATGGGCCTGGTAAGGGTGCAGGCAGTGTTCCTCAGCATGCTTGGTGGCAGAAGTATCAGACTTTAAATAATGCTGCTGAACAAAAGGTTTTTCCATGGAAGTTGAATGGCTAACCCAGTTAAAGAGGGAGTGAGTTTGGTTTAGGGCCCTTCTCAGCTAAATGTGGTCCAAGCATTACTTTCTCATCTGATCACTTTTCACTCGGTTTCAGACAATGGTTATTTTTTCACATGCTTCACTGGACACAGCTCTAGATGCAATATTTCTCAAACCTTTCAGAAGCATCATCTCCTCTGTACTTTTATACATCTTCAAGAATTAAATACTTCCTTGAGCCCCTTTATAGTGAGAGGAAGATAAACCTGCCACACAGGTTAAATGTCCACATGAGTAATAACTTTGCTGATAAGTGAGGAGCCCAAGCAATCCACCTTCATCTTTTGAGGCTAATATCAGCATGTTTGGTTTCCGTTCTCCTGTCCTGGCAGATCACAGATTTCTGTCAGCGTAGAGTATTCTTGTTGGTTACAATTAAATCATGTATTTACAATCATCTGGCTATGCCAAAATATATTAAATGTAAAATTAATGTATGGTATGTGTGATGCACTTAATATATACATGTAAACAGCTAAACAATGTGAATGTGATCAGAAGGGATTACTAAGTTTTAACTATTTGCTAAAACAGTTCTTCATCAATGTACAGGTGTCCATTTGAGATGTTGAGGCCGTGATGATCACAAAAAAGCAAGTCAAAAATCAAATGCATTGTTGTTGTTTATTCAGATGAGTGAAGCAGAGGTTAATGGGCAATTTGAATCGGTGTGTGAATCAGTGTTTAGTGAAGTTGAAGCTCAGGCAATGGATGCCCTTGACCTCCCTGGATGTTTCCGAACAAGAAGCCACAGTTACTTGCGTGCCATTCAGGCAGGTTATTCCCAAGATGATGAATGTATACCCGCGCTGACATCTTCCAACATCACCTCAACTATCAGGTCAACCACAGGTAAGCAAATCTACACTGACCTTTCCACCGTTCTGCATGTGAGAATATGTCTTCTTGTTTTCTAAAAGGTTGTTAGACACCGTAAACAATTTCCCTGTGTAGTGAGTGTTTGATACCACTATTCTTAAGATTGTAATACTGTACCATTGTGGCTACATCTTGGAATAAGCTCCTTCCAGGAAGAATCCTGCATGCATAATGTAATGAACCTGGATTTTTGACCTCCATTCCCCATACATACAGTTATCTAGGTGCAAATATAAAAATACAAGTTCAAATGGTATCATTAAGATATTGTTAGACATGTCCATGGTTTATCTATCAAGTAGTGGATCTTCAAATGAGATTAGTTGCAGTAATTTTAATTTAGGTCCTTAAAGTATCAAGAGAAAAAGAGAAGCAAGATTAAAACTATATGGTCCAAACACTTGAAGACAATTAATTTAAAAGGGAATTAATTATTTTAGGCAAGGTGTAACCAGTTGTATCAATACACTGACTTGTAAACATTATGGCAAGTTTCAGACATCTGCCATTACTTATTAGTAACAATTTGCATTCATTGTTATAACACTTAAAATCTTTTAACATTCTTTTGGCGATTTTCTTTTCTCTTACTGGTTGCTTAGCAAACATGGTAACTTTATTAATTTTAGAGTATTAGCATGTATTGGTAGAGAAAAGATTGCACAGAAGGCAGTTAAATAATTCAAATGAAATCTATAGGAAATATGTATTCTTTGTTAAGTGATGCAAATTCACTTTTATGTTTCCAAATACATTAATGTCAGTTCCTAATTAATACTGTCCTTTCCACATACTATTAAACTGCAGTGCAGGCTACCCATCTACACAAGGTAAAAATGAGCTGAAAATGTATCACATAACAATATAAAAATACTTTTAAAATTATTTGTTTGACACATCTGTTGTATAACAGAACAGTGGGAGCTTAGAAAGGAAGTAAGCCACAGTTGAATAACATACATTTGCATTCCAGAAGTAACATAAAATGTTGTTTTATCTTAGTATTTTAATTGCTATACGTAACTTTGTGTAAAACTAGAAATTGTGGCCTACAGTGCCCCCTCTAGGGATGTTTCTGTCCTTTGATTAATAGAAATGCTATCATAATACAAAATGATATTTTATTGCTACCCCGGAGACTAATTTTCATCTTTTCACTATGTGATCATCATGAAGACACATTCCATGACAAAAGACACAAATAGATACTTATTTTGGTGTCTGACTTCAGGTACTGAATTGGAATAGTTTCAGAATTACTTTCAGAATTACCAATCCAAGTGGATTGGTTTTAACCTAAGCTGTCTTGAGTTTATATACTAGATAAGCCCAAAATTCTCACTGAAAGTAATTTCTTTTATTGACTTTGGAATGACAAAGCTGAATAAGAGAATATGTTTGGGAAAGTACAGGATTAGGTAGTAAGTATATTTGCATCGCAATGTTTTCATAGTTTTGCATTGATTAGCAGGCTGCTGGTTAAATACTGTGGTTTTGAAAACTTTAACCTTCATTTTGCACATAGCTTCTGCCTCATCTCAGAAATGATTTATCAGATAGATTTTCTTGACCACGTATGTAATTACTCTTCTTTGTTGCGGTGAAGTGATATTGACATTCTGGAGAAAAAAGATTATTTGAGGTGTTTTCCTGATCCAAAAGTGTTTCCAGGCTTGTGGACTATATACAGTTCTGAGTGTGGTTCTGTATTCAATATATCTTCTCTGTACCACTAAGCAAGTTTGTCCTCAGCTTCTAAATAAGGTAAATATACAAATTAGAAATAATTTTCTGTTTTACAAAAGAGTAAGGATTAGTTGATTCACTTTTAATCAGGAATTTCAGTTGCCAAATAAGTTCTTGTTTTTAAACAAGATTACTCTAGGGATAATTCTTCTATTTTTCTCTCTTCAACCCCTCTGAGTTTGGAGGGAGATACTTCATTTCCTATCATTGCTGTAATTCAAAAAATGTCTTACTTCTCCATCCCTCTCTGAAAATTGTAAAAGAAGCAGTTGCCTGAAATATGAAAATGGTGTTGGCAGTTATTTGGCATTTATGTGGGCTTCATTCAAATAAATGTCAAAAAGGTTAGAGTTTTGCATCAGCCTTCAGTTCCAATTCAGTCTTTGGAATTCTTAGGAAAATTACATTACATTAATTCCTTTTTTGCTTCTGATGTAACAAACTCTTCTTGGCAAAGAAACTAAAGTAATTTCTTAGAAAATTAACAGGCTTTTCAATGTAATTATTACGTGCAAAATTTCGTGATATAGGTCATGACTGCCTTTTATCATTGTTGTGAAGCAATTAAATCATAACACACAGGCTTAGCTCAAAATTAATTTATGTAACTAAAAATGTAAACCTAAAATAAAAAATCTTGTATTTGATCTATGAATTCAATTACAAAAGTATAGAGTATATATTTACAGTATGCAGTTTCCCAAAATATTGCTAGATGCATTAACAGCTTTCAGAAGGTAGAATGGTTGCAACTACAATGAATATTATGTGGGACATTATTAATGGACTCTGCTAACAGGGTTTTCTAATAGATGGAAAAAGAACTACCAGTATGTAGCTCTTCTTAACTGTATTCAACTTCACATGAGCCCAGTGGTTCATTGCTAATATCTATAGTAATGAAGAACACATAACTTTTGAACAGATCCAGGTAGTTTAATTACTTGTGGAACCACCTCTGAAGGCAACTGTGTAGCAAGTCATAGGGCAGTCCCTGTTGCCCCAGGTGTAAATGAGCAAGGCAAACGACGGTGCAAAGGAGGCAGCCACATTGCTGGCACAGGGAAAAGCTGGACCTGGGCTCTGTGTGACCCTTGCTGAGACTCATGTTTCATTGTGGTTAGGGCATTTCTAGCCATCGCGTTTCATTTTGTGAAGAGATAATGAACCCAGTAAAAAATACTTGATGTTAAAAGCCCTGAGTGACAGCATATGCTTTCTGTCTCTGAATATCCAATCGCAGCTGTCAGATGCACAGCTGAGAAAATACAGCTCCAGCTGCTGCTGCCTCCCACTACGTCCCTCCATCACAGACAACATGTAATTTCCTGAATGGAAAGTCACAGGGTGCAGTAGTCATCCTAAGTGCTACTTCCTTACAGCTCTGCTACTCCTACAAGCAATGCTTCATTTTTCAGGAAGAGTTCATAAAAAATGGGTCACTTTCCCAGGTAATACTGGTTCCCTATTGTCTAAGCATGTCTGCAGGTATATTCACTACGCTGTCAACTTGGCAAGCTCCTTCCCAGTAACACCCGGGGAGCGTGGCAGAATGCTGTGGGAAGGTGCACAGGCTGCCTGAGGTATTGGATCTGTATCACCGCCAGTTCAGCCTGCAGTGAGCCCCTGCTATATAGTCCTACTGGGAAACAGAGTGCAGAAGGCTGGGAGCAGTGCTGCAGTGCTCTTTATCCCACCTGCAAAACCTGGGTTCTCTTACTGAAAAGTAATTCAAATACCCTGGTACAACAGTGGACTATACTATGAAAACAACCAATGAGGACATCTGGAAGATACTAACCACTCTCCCTTGTTTTCTGTTTGTCTGAGAAGATCAACTTATTTTTGTTACAAGTTCTATATGTAGAGAGAGTCCTTTATATTACTCACTCCATATGTTGTAGAATATATCAGGATGTTTCCTCACATGTTTTTTAGTTTTGTTTTACCGTGAATGCAGAAATACTTTCTGAATTGCAGTGGTACCAGAGGTAGCAGTTAGGATGGTCTCTTGTGAAACAGGTGAACATGTTAAAATCCCTTCTCTGACAGAGAGAGTTACTTCATATTTGTACCTTTGGCTAACTTGAACAACAAGTTTGGATGTGGGGGGCACACATAGTTTCTCCTAATGGCATTACTATACATTGTATGAAACAGTTTCACCTTTATTGAGAGAAATACTACCTCTCTAGGCTGGTGCTCAGGATGCTCACCTATCAGATGGGATATCTTCTCAGTGTATATTGGTTTTATATGCAAATTGAAACAGCTAAGCCAGAAATACTAAATATGCAATTCAGTCAGATGCACAAAATCCTTCTCTAGCAACAAGCACAGACTGAGTAGCCTCAGTTAAGTTCTTTGGTTTTTAAGCTGATGAACAAAAGATAGAATCATTTTCAGTTTCTTAAAACCACTTCACATTTTCCTCTAACCCATTTTTTTGGCTACAACAGTGGTTTTTGATGAATGGATTAATGACAAAAAAATACAACTACCTGTGAACTTCAGCACAATGGGGACAGGATCAGAGTACATAAAGGCATCCTGGATTTCTGTCCTATGTTAAGTGTCCAAGGTCACTTCTCCCACTTCAGGATTTCCAGCTAATCTTGAGAGAAACTTAGCATGAAGCACTGCTAAATTCAGGGAACATAGCTACTAGCCTTAAATGGCCAGTATACTCCATTGCAATTTTTTATTTCTGTAGAAAATGTAGCATAATGAAAATCTCTCGGATGTTTTCCAAACGTAAGGATTCTGTCAGTTGTGCATGCACCCCCTTTTATCTGATTCATAGTAGGTAGCTCAGCTAAGCTCATACTTGCCAAAGAATTCACTGAAGAAGATGAGAAGCAGAGAACTGTCTTTTGACCACTTTTCTCAATCAGTTGGACTGTGCTTGGCAATGAGCAAACTTCAGAGAATTCCACGTTTGCTGAACTATTGAGCACTAATTCCAAAACCCATTAATTCAAACAAGGTCACATTGGATGAGGGAGTTTTCAATTAGAGCTCATACAATTACTCAGGATGCCTGAGGAATTGCAGGTTTCCCTTCTCCTGACTTAAAGCTATTTTCAGCTTTCCATTTTTCAAATAAAGGCATACGTATGGTGAATTTTTACAGCACATATTTGATATTTAGCCACAAAACTCTCATTGCCAGTAAATAGATTGCACTGTCAAGTACTTACAAACATAAAGGCATGAGAATTTGATATTTCACAGAGAAATTGTACTGCTCCATAGCACAAATGCCCCCTCAGACCCTAAAAGGGCTGATTCACTGGTTGCTATCTGAATAGTAATGGCAGTAGATATTCTTTTTTTAGTTTTTGTTGGTTTGTCTTTTTTTTTTTGCAAGATATGAAGATACCAAAGGCAGACAAAAGTCATGGTGCTACTACCTATGACACCCCTCCCATGAGGAAAGCATAAGAGGGTGAGGACTTCTCAGTCTGGAGAAGAGAAAATTCAGAAGGAATTTTATAAATGTGTCTAAATATAAAAATTGGGAAAAAATGCTCTTCATGTCCTAAAAGAAAAATCGTTTATGATCAATAAATTTGTGGTTTTCTTTTATTTTGTCAAGTATGAGATACCTCATCCAGGTGGCTGTTTGGATCTTCTTAATCCAATGCACTATGACTAGGAAAATCCAGCCAAATGGAGGAATACGTATGCATGAAGTAACATCTCCACAACTTCTGTTCCCTCTCTAGAAATAAACGCTGAGTCTTAGAGGGGTTTTCTGGTATCCATTGCTAAGTAACAGCTAGCAGTGGAATCCACAACAGGTATGTTTAAAACCACAAAACCTTGAGTCCAAATAAGATATAGAAGGCTCTGTTCTCAATTATAATTTGCTTATTGACTTTGCTCAATTACTGTTGAGGCTCCACGGAATTGTCTGACACTCTAACTCTCTGCAGGAAATACACCATATATATCTCTGTGAGCACTTTGACATCCTGAGTTAATATTTTGATGCTGTGCCAACTTATGTGCCTATACTGTGAGAATAAATCATATACTGACAAACAATGAGCCTAGTCCTACACTTGGATATGCACACATCATTTTCATTGTTCTGGGTGTATCTGGGGGGCATAATTAGTTTTTAATTCTTTTAAACATGTTGAAGTTCTGCTGCTGTGCTGACACTGCTGTTCAGTAGCAGCTCTACGTGGTGGAAATGGCCCAGGGAGTCACTGGGATGAAGGTGACACAAACGCTTTAGTTCAAGGAGTTCAACAGAGGATGGCTAGGGGCCATACAACTGTTCATAAACCTGGGATTCCCTTAGATGGAGTAAGACTGTGCTAATTGGGGCTGCCTGGCCTCTTCAGGCTGATGAGGCATGAAAACAGTTGGAGCAGTAGCCAGGAGCTTTTCATAATTTTCATTCGCCCTGGTACAGATTATCTTCAGACACAAAGATAAAAAATGAAGCCACTGACTTCCATCTATGGTTAGTTTAAAAAATGTGTAATGAATGTTTTTCCTTTGCTCCTGCTGCTCTGTGCTTGACATAATTTGTCCGTAACTCATTGGATTTGCCAGACAGCTGGTTCTTTCTTTATTAAAAAGGACATCCATAGTTCCTCCCCTAGCAGAATTCGGCTTCAAAGCTATTCTGTTTGTGGAGTTTTCTCAGTTTCATTTGCTGTATGGTATTATATGGGAAAAAAAGAAAAAGAATTTATAAGAAAAAAAAGCATGAGAGGAAGGTGATTCACTGCTCAGTGTTTGAAGCCTTCCTGACATAGTAGAAGCTGACAGTGGTGGACATAAATCTCAGCCCAGTTATTTAGCCTGAGGTTGCCAAAAGAATTTGTCCTCTGGTGGGTCTGTGCAGCTGGGGGAAGATCACAGGGTGGGAGAGTCTGGAAGCACCAGGTCATCATGCTTCCTTGCAGTGAAAAATAAGGCAGGACCCCTCTCCTGCTAGAACTTCTCCTTCTGGGTTCTTCCATGAATGAAAATAACCTTCTCAGAAGCTCTGCATGTATTCAATCCTGGGTTTTTGTTGCAGGCATATATGTCAGGAGCCATAATAAATTATATGTGCACTGGAACTACAATGCTTGCTGTGCAGGGTATGCAGGCATCATTTGATCCATTTCTGTCTCAGGAAATTTGTTCAGACTGAGGTCTACCCTGGAAAGGCAACTGATAAATCTGATACTTAAAATGATCTTGAAATACTTTTTTCCAGGGGATCAGATAAAATAAAGATACTGGTGACATTCCTAGGGCATAACCAGACAGAATTAGCCTTTGACTAGACAGATTAGTTGAATGGTGTGGGGTTTGCCTCCATATCAAGGCAACTAAACGTAGAAGCTTTTGTGCAATCTAGTTGTCTCAGTTCCCATGACAACAAACTCTGATTAGTTCAAAGACAATTGGCTGGTACCATTTGAGACATTTGAGACATCCACACAAGACCTAAAAGAGAATCGCATCATTCTGGACAAGAGGCAGTTGGTTAGGCAGAAAGGCCTAGGATCTCTGAAAAGGTATTATTTACTTATGTTTTGGTGAGATTGACTCAAACTGAATACAGTGTATGAATCTTATTATGCACCAACAGAGAATCAACAAACCCTAACCTACATTGTGATGTCTTATGGTTACCTAATAGCGGCTTGATACTTACCAACAAAGTCTGTACTCACTGCAAGACCAAGGTTCAGTCTCAGTTTATAGTCCATTAAAATATACACACACTGGAAACCACAAATACCAGAGCAACCCAAGCAGCTCACTACTACTCCTCAAGGGCAACTAGAGGGCATCCAGGGTTAGGGAAGACACTGAGTTTGAAGAGACTAACCTATCACTTGGCTTTCTGAGACTAAACACAATATCAAGGACATATCAATGAGTTACGATTTTTATATGCATTTCTTTACCTTTGGGGATATTCCTGTGTCCAGAAAAATACATATATTTCCATGCTCTGTCTTCTTCCCACGATTAAAAAAATTTTACAGATTTCAGTCTTAAAAATTGATCTCACGAATTATACATGATGCATATATCTAAAATGTAGCTGTCAAAGGCAGCCACATTATTATCCTATTTTAACCAAAGAATATATATCTCCTTTAGAATTGGTATCTATTACGAAAGAAGTTATCCTCTGGACATCCCTATTTCTCTCTTGCCTATAAAAATAGTCTACAATGATAGCATTGTATAGCTAGCTAACTTTCATAAATCTGAAGCAAAAGTCAAACCTATTCAAATTGCATTATAGGATGAAAACAAAGATTAAATCCTGATCCCACTGAAAACAAGGATAACTGAGAGAGCCATGCTCTGACTTACAGAGCTGAGAGATCAAATGCAGCAGCATCATTTTCTTCACCTAAATACAGGGCTGGGAGCTTGCAAGTGGCTTTCTTAGCACTGTTTTTGACACTGATACCAACTCCATCAGCTTCTTGGGTAAAATGATTATTTGATTTGACAAAAAAGTGCACTCTGGGATTGTGTCCAGACTTGTAGCTCTCTGTGGATTAAATTAATTATTTAAAGGTATTAAATTATCTCTAGTTAAAATATTTTGTAATCACTTAAGTTCTTTAATGTCAGATTATTATCATAATGTGGTGTTAAAATTATGTAACATTTTCTTGAGGGTAAATGAGAAAATTGTTTTTCTCATCCTATTCAGCTTAGAATTCCTTACTGTAAGTTAAATAAAATCACAAGCTACACACAGTTACTGTAAGAAAGAAAATAGAAAACCAAAACCAATTATAAGCCTACATAATATGTTCATGATGGGGTTTAGGAGGCTGATGGAAATTATTGAATTGAATGAGAAGAGTATGTAGGAGTTGAAGAGGAAATTCTACTGAAAACCATTTTCAAATTTTCTATTTTATTTCAATGCGAAAAGAGTAGCATAATAAGAGTGATTTTTAGTTTCTGGAACTCTTTTTTTCTCTTTGTCTCCTACTGTTTTGATGATGTGACAAGTACAATCTGTATTCCTGAAAAGCTGCACACACATTCTGAAAATTAAATTTAGTTAAAGGAACATTTTTCCTTCCTGCAACTGAAACTGAGATGGTGTTTTTTCATGCAGTATTTCAGAGGCGCATAGGAACTGTTTAGAAGAGCAATACAGCTGTCAGCACTTTACTGTGCCATCTACAGGATGCTGGTTAGGCTATAATTTCTTGCTAATTAACTGATCTAAAATAGAACCCTTTGTAACCAGTCCATTAGCAATCTATGAGGCTTGTGTTGCCCACATCTCTTTTAATTTTGGCAAAGGCCTACAGTTTCTGATCTTGATGTCTTGTTTGATTTGCATTTCTGTTTTGAGACTAACATTAATTACACTGTCAAAACAGATTTTATCATTTATGTAACATGGAGCTGCCTACAGACCTAAGTTTCCTCAGTATGGAGGTAACATATTGCACACTGAATAACTTGGTTGCAGTAATTCCTTTTATATTTTTCTTCTCCTAAAAGACTGTTCTGTGTACTTAGTCTCCAGCTTTTTCCAAATTTAGTGGTCACATTTCCACTTAATTGTTAGTTTCCTGTACAAAATCAGATAGCTGTGCTTAATCAGATAGAACTTAAGCCTAAAGGGATCTACTCTGAATATTGAGACTAACCTGATGCATGCACAGATTTATTTTTATTAAAAAAAAAAAGAACAAACAACTTTGCCTTTAAAAAATAATTTTGCCTTACCCCAGTAAATTCTAATTGAGGTCACGTGTCATACTACTGGCTTCAGTCTTTTCTCACAAGTGCTATATAGATTCTGTTCAGCAGAGAGAGATCAAAAATAGATGTCACTTAAAAAATAGTTTTTATATGGAATTTGTTTGACAGCAGTTTCAGTGATATGCTATTTTGAAAAACTCTTTTAAAAAGTTTCATATAAGAAACACAATTCTTGTCTATGTAAACAATATGTTAATATAATGGGCTCTATCCTGAGCTGGTGTGAATTGGTCTGATTCCACCAACTTGAATATCAACATCTGCAGTGAGATTAACAGCATGGTCTAGTCCAGTGCCTAAAACCGTGCAAGTAATTTAAAAACTACAGAAATACAGAAGGGTGGCTTTTTATACCTCTGTGAAGCTAGAAAGGTACCTTGGGCCAACCTAGTACTGGCTGCTATGTGGTAGCTTCAGCAGAAAGGATCAAGGAGCAGAAAATTATGTTTCAGTCATTAATGCAAATTCCACTCAGGTTTACTTTACCAGCCAGCTCACAGGGGATGTGGAGCAGGGGAGATGAAGTTCCCACCTTTTCAATGAACACAGGGAACAGAAGACTGGAGTGATTATGTCCCAGTACAGACCTCTTCTGTCACAGGGACAGAGCTTTTGGCTGGAGTTTATCTCACCCCTTTAGGCATTTCATAGAAACATAGAATTGTTAAGGTTGGATAAGACCCCCAAGGTCATCGAACTTCAACCTTTGACTGAACACCACCATGTCAATTAAATCATATCATCAAGTACCAGGCCCAGCTGTTTCTTGAACACTTCCAGGGATGGTGACTTTCAAAATTAAATGTCCTGATCTGAGCTGATTGTCCTTTATTCTCTTTATGGCTGACAGAAAAGAGCATAGGATGATTCATTTCCTGGTAAAATAAGCATCTAAGATGGGTGAGAATTGCCCCCAGAATTGCTTATTTTTCTCACAAGAATTCTAAAAGACATCAGGCAACTAACTTAGACCTGGATGACTGGTTTTTTTCAGTGACTAATGTGAGGTGAGATGGATTCCCATGTATAGTTCTCAAAAACTGTCTTGAAGGTATGATGTAATTCACTGTTACTAAAAGAGCTTACTTAAAATACTGGCACAGAATAAATGCAGCATTTTGCCGTCATGGACTATGGCAGCATGAGACCACCAATTAACATCTGATTTAGGGTGTAACAAATATCCAGGTTTACCCAATCATAAGACGTGTAAAATGATCCAGCAGGAAAAAAGGTTATAAAGTTATAGATGCCCACTACCCAGACAATGCTTTGGGTTAGCCCATCATATAAACTGTGCTGGTAAAACTCATCTGGGTATAAACAGTCTTTCCAAGAAAATATTTCATAAAATTTTCACTCTGAATATATCACTGTTTCTTATTGCTTAATCTGAAAAGGAAGAAACAGGGTCTTTTCATGGATATCCAAGCTCAAGACTTTCTACTGTGAAACTGTCTGGTTGCTTTACTGACTAGGATTCGTTGTGGAGGGCTGAATGGGAAAAGGGAAGAAGCAGAAAGATAGGTTAATAACTAAAGTATGTCTCTGATTATGTTAGAGGGAAAATTATTCAAAATTAAATTAGAAGAATTATCTTAATTAAAGCCAAAATTATCTCTTGAATTTCAAGCACAGTATGACATTGGTAAGTTTTAATGACTACTTTTGCAAGGTTGAATCTCCTTACAAATAAAAAAACCCAAAACCCTGCTCTCAATTACCTTATAAATGGAGAAAGTCTTGCACATGGAAAGCCCTCAGAAATTACAGGATCTTTCACTACCAGAGCAGCAAGCAAAGGTGTAGACCTATTCAGGGAGCAGCAAAGGACTGGAGAACCCTGGACTGTATGTGACATTTCCCTCACCTGCCCTACACTCATACACAGCCACTGTTTCAACTAAGTGCAAAGTGTGTGTTTGAGAAGCACTCTGAAGGACTTGCATTTACATTCAGTTAGCAATGCTTAGGGTCACATAATGGAGCAAATCATGCTTTTTTAGTGTGCAGCCGGAGCACAAACTGCTCCAGCATTGAAAAGAGAAAGTAGACCCCAATCACCAGTGTAGGTCTTTGAGGTAGACACTGATGGCCTACATTGAAAATGGCAGACTTGGATCCAAACAGACTGGTTTACCTTAAGGTTTTCCCCTCATTCTAATAGATACATTTTCTTAATTAAATACTAGAGGCTATCACATGTCAAAACTAAGCATTTCTAAATCTTATTGTTATGACTCAACTTTAAAGGTTTTTCTGATTCAAGAAGGAAACCCCTTGTTAACATTCCAGAATTTGACTATAAGGAAAGTAGATTTCCTTTGTGCAGTTAAACTGGCCTGTTTGACACTACCGTCTGCTTTTAATAGTGTTTGGCATTGAAGACCAGTGTAAATGGAAGTTATAAAGAGATGTGTCCCAAAACCCTCTCTTTTAAGTAGGGACTTGTATTTTTATTTTTGACATCTTTGGTTTGGTAGAAAAATCATCAAACAATTGATTCCTTTTGTAAGAAATAAACTCTTTTAGTGTCTGAGATTTTTTTTCTCCAAAGTCACTTTTGATTTCTTAATGGTCTTTTAATGTTCATCATTCTTTGTTTTGAGAAGTAACTGTTATGCATCCATAAAACATTTTTATTTTAAGAGTAATTTAGAGGTTGTAATGACTGGGATGGAGCACAGTGAAGAGATTTCAGGACTTTTAAAGGACAGTCATGTTAGCTGGGACTTTCAGAGCCTTTGGCTAGAACAGTATACACCATGGTCAAAAGACTATCCCAATAACTGAGTACTCTTTTGATAGAGTTAAATTTGATCTTGGCCTTTCATTATGAGAAGGTCTCTTTTTCCTCTTCTGAAATGTTTTCAGGGCTGGCATTCACCTTCTCTGTGCAAAGCAGAAGATCTAGTGCCCTTGTGTTTCTCTTGGTGCTGGGGTTCTTCAGAGAAGCCCTGTCTGCCTGCAGCAACATGCCCCTGGGAGCTGTGCCTCCGGGGCAGTTCCACACTCCCTGCAGAGTAATTATCCTCTTTCTGAAGAAGCTTCCTTACAAAACAGAAAATTCAGTTTACTCCTGCCATGTGTCATAAGGGACAACCATTTCCTTTAATTGATGGTGCTTTCATGTAAATTCATCATCCAGTTAACTTTGTGATCTCAGCCTAAATAATGTTATTTTGACTAAGTGGTTAATGGTCATATTGATTTGTAAAATCCCCTCAGGTGATTCTATCTTGCAAATGGACCAACAGTGGTGATTTATTAAAAGGCTGCTTTTTGAAAGGTGTTCTGAATGTAGCCTACAGCAGCTGCTCTTTCATCAAATATATCCCTCCTTCTGCCTTCTGTCGGCGAATATCTCTTGCTAACCCGAAGTTATACCTAAATTGAATTATTTTAGTAATTCTGTTTCTAGTACAAACTGTGTTGGCACTGAAATATGGGGCAGAGTAACTGTCTTATTTCTATGGCTGTATCAACAGTAACCTTAAGCAAGTTTAGACAAATGCAGTGTAGATTAAGAGGGATATTCTGCTTCCAGCTATATCAGTTAAATTTTTAAAAATCCTGTTACTGGTATTGTCTTCCTGGCTACTCTGTGGTATTGCCGTAATGCCTGATGCTCTGGTTCTGACTGGTGCTGCCTGGCTAGCATCACACAGCACATAAGCAGAATGAATGTGATTTACAGAACAGGTCATTTGTAGCCACTTGTGTGTCAAATTCAGCACTGACAGACAATCTTGTATATGTGTGGATCATCTGGCAGTTAAGATATCAATCCTTACAAAACCAATTTGACATTTTACACTTTTTCCTGATGGGTAACGAATTAATACATGTTATGCTGCATTGATACCTGCTCACTTCTCCTGAACAATTTATACCTGGCTTGCATCATTATTTAATCTGGTCCACTATGAAGCAGCACAGAACCATTTTGTTTTCTCTCTATTTCTCTAACAGTGTACTTCCTTAAAGGAAAATTCAGGGGAGCCAGTTGCACATGTTTATGTTGAAGTGGGACAAGTACCTGAACAGTTAATAATTTGATTCAAATGGAAGTCTGAAATACCCGTATGAGTTAGAATTAGAACTGGGTTTTACCATTTTTAGAATTTTTGATTGATTATTAGAAACTAATAGATGGAGATATGCTGTATCTTATTAACTTTAAAAAATATTTTCCCTACTTCATTAAAATAGGCAAAAAATAAATTCTGCATTTGAATATTCTAGCATTTGAATACACCTGGAAGGAAAATTTTAGCTTCTCTTTCATAATCCCCTCTGTGTTTAATTTATTTATGAAAAAGACATTTACCTCTTGGGTCATCTACTTTCTTTTTCTTTGCATTTCAGAGCAGCTATAGATTTTACAAACAGCATGGCAGAAGGCTGTTGCTTTTACTTTACTTTGCTCAGCAGCAGCACTGGTGAGAGAAATATCAGGAGTGTTCAGGATATGCACAGTAAAACCACTCAGAAAACTAAAGAAATCAGAAATCTTTGGTCATCTTCCATGAGCACCAGAAATAACTGAAGGTTATCCAGAGTTGACACTTTATATGTCTGAACATGGAGCAGGCTTGCTGAAGTCCACAATTTAAATCAGTCTGAAGCCATCCTGTGGCAGCTCTGCCCTCCTGGTGCTTTGCTATTGGACACCCCTACCTCATGCTGGTTCTCATCCCTCACTGTCATGGTGCCTCTGACACCCAGCTTGTTCTGACTGAAGACAAGCATCCTCCATATCAGTCTTCTTGTTCCCTGTTCAGCTTTCATCACTAGTGCCCTGGATGGAGTTACTGGGGCACTGTCCTCAGCCAGGACTCAGTACTCCAGGGCTGCATTACCCAGCGCCAGCCCTCCCTGTGGGAATTACAAAATCTACCACAGCCCTGGAGTTTGCAGAATGATGCACCAAAAAAGGAGGAAGACACAAAGCAGCACTCAGGTTTTATACACTTGCTTTGGACTAATAACTACTAAGGCAAATAAAATTTGCAAAGCAGCAAATGATTCAAAGCAGCAAATGATGCAAAGCTGACAGGAGCTCCTGTCCACCAGCATACCAAGGGGGTGATAAATAAAAAGGAAGTTCATTTTCTATTAGGAGAAGGAAATGTTTCTCCCCATATATAATGTGCGCCAGGGCCAAGAATTGGACATGATAGACAACCGTTACTGTTGATAAGTGTAATATTCACAGATGTAATTATTTATGGAAACAATTTGAAAGTGACAAAAAATTTCATGCTTCAGACCTCAAGGCAATACTTATTCAAACCTAAACCCAAGCATGAACAGTAAACTATGGATTACTGGGTTACTTTCTCCTTTACCAAACACCTAATCTATTATGTAGTCATCTCTTAAGTCAGCAACATATACCAAGTTTGCCTGAGGCAAGTCTTAGTCACATTATTCACCGAAGTTATCCTATTTACTTTACTAGAACCACTTGAATGATTAAAGTAAATAGAATTTGGTGGCAAGATTTGCCTCACAAATGCATGTCTCCACCTGATTTTGTCGGTCTCCAATTAGTCCCAGATTTCTGTGTCTCTGAAACTGTTGTTCCAGATATGAACTCATTAACTGTGTAGAGATGGATTTTTTTATTCCCTGCTCAGTATTTGATCTCTGTGACTGTAGCTTAGGAATTAATCGGATTTCTTCTTGCCATATTTCACTCTAAATATGTAGCCAATTTCTCACAAGCTTCCAGTCTTTCCTCTGATTTCTTCTACTTGTTGGGATTTTTAAATCCTGTTTAGTGTTCATGATCAAATACTTGCCAGAATACTGCAGTTACTCTAATACTTGATGGCTTTAAAACATGTCACCACACTGAAAGAATCAGAAATTTCTAGAATAAAATATTCAATCCTGGGGGGGAAAAAGGGAGGGGGGGGGAAGCAAGTTGTTTTGGTTTTGCCACAAGGAGAATTTTTCTTTTTTAGAAATGTAAATGAAGATTAAGTAAGCTATGAAGGTTGCAACAGAAGTTTAACATTTATATTCATTAGACAGAGAAGTGATCTGCTGCCCAAGTAGTAGGGATATACTTACTTGTGATGTTTCATTATCACATTTACCATATGTTTCATTTTTCACTGCTATTCTTTTGCATGAAGACAGACAGTAAAAAACAGTAAAGTAGTTACAACAGTGATAACCTGTCTTATGTTATAGGTAAAATTGGCTTCTTGTGCGGGATATCACTCACCCTATTTCACCTCATTGTCTCTATTTCTAATTTTTGCCAGCACTTTGATCACTTGCATCTACATTTGCAGGGAGAAGGTGAGGGAGCAGCATTATGGCTACTGTTTTATTGGAAACATTCCTTAGAGCCACTGCTTGAGCTCATTAGACACTATCCTGATTTCCAAGCTTTACAGCCCCTCCCTTCTTCTATGAACTTTCTGTATTCCCCAAAGCATCTTAAAAATTTCAGGTTCTCTTCCTTCTTAACTGCTGTTACAAAAGTGACGGAAGATAAGATTGGTAATAGGACAACAAAATGGCACTTCAAAAAACACCCAGTCTTAGAATTTGAAGAGTATGCTTCACGTGTTTTACGTGTTTCACTCTGTTAGAGCAATTTAGCTCAGAGCGAGACTCTCTTTAGATCTTTACCAGAATTGAGCAACATCAGTAGTAATTCAAAGTGTTCTTTAAATGAAGGTTTTTTTCTTCCCAGCTCTGCCTTACTCTGTTTTATATATGACCACCCTTTTATTTATGATTATCAAGAATCAGTGTTTAAAAGTCGTTTTCTCCAGGCTCACTTTTCACATATGCTGGCCTGGTGACACAGGCTCAGCAGTTCCCAGGTGTTAATAAATTCCTAAGCTGCTCTCTTCACTCTAGAAAGCTGCAACATATCCTTATATCAAAAAGCACAACTGGAGAGGCTGACTTCAGCACTCATCAGCCCGTATTTGTGTAATGGGAAGAGGAATTCTTGTAGAATCCTTTTTGGACTCAAGTAATCCCAAATCCAAGGTTACCTGAGTAATGTCAATGCATTTGGTAACGCCAGAAAAAGGCAAACTTTTTCCTTAAGTCATTCAGTCACTCTGCATGTATATATCATGTTGTTTCAGCATTATCAATATCATAGAATCATAGAATCACAAAATGGCCTGGGAAAACAAAGCAATTTACTTTATCTTCTCGTAACTATGCAAGAAGTTAATTAGACTTGGTTTCTCCACACAGGAACACAGACAGACATATCACAATGCAATTTTTAACACTTGCTAATTTTATGAATTATGATTATATGTGCTTTGTGAAAAATACTCTTCCATTACAGAAATGCTCTTTTTAGTACCAGAAGAGTATAGTGGGCTTAGACAATTAGAAAATTCAGCTGTGTGATATTAATGACTACATATTAATCTCTATGAAATTTCTAAAATTTTGTAAGGAAGCAGTATTGGCACAGTTCTGCATCTGTAGAGCTTTCTTGGATGTTTTATTGAGCCTTATGCTGCAAGACAGGATCTGTGTTAAACCAGCCTCACTACTGCTCTGCTCATCGAAGTCTTAGTAGCTTTGCATATATTATAACAGTTTTTACATGCCTTGAATTTCTTTTTATTAACTCTATTGTGGATATTTTAAAAATATATGCTTCTTACACAAGTCAGTAGCCAACCTTGCCTAATTCCAATCCGTACATCGGGAAGTATTTTAAAAGGTTGAAGTGTGGCATACCATAAAGAAGTTACTGAATAATATTTTGTTCCAGTATAGTGATGCTACTTTCTTAATACACTATATCCATACAGAGCTCACAGCTCAGATGATAAGAGGGAAAAAAATTTTCCTTTACTTCTCTTATGAGCTTTATCCCATGTGGGTACAACCTCAGAAGCCCCAGTGTGTACCTACCCAGCACAAATCTTAACACACATATCCTCACTAACTCTCTTTCATCTTCACTGTAATCTGGGTCTCCCATTTCCACTCCTTCCTCACTGGTTGAAATAAAATATTTCTGTGGATACCCATCTGACTCTGAGAGACACTTTCAACTAATAGTGAGGTTCACAAAAAACACTATGTTGCCTCATCATAATTTTTAAGTAGCAGAATCTTAAGGTGATTTCTGTTGTGAAGTTTCCATCAGATTAATCTTGATTTCTCTTTTTTTTTTCTTGTTTTATTTTTATCTTTTTTTTTCTTTAAATTCTTTCCATAGCTGTAACTTATACAAGTTACAAAAAAACACCACCACCGGTACCCCCTCGTACCACTTCCAAGCCACTGATCTCAGTCACGGCACAGAGCAGCACAGAATCCACCCAGGATGCCTATCACGACAGCCGGACTCAGAGGATATCCCCGTGGCCGCAGGACGGGCGAGGGATGTACAACTCCACCGACAGTTTGGACAGCAACAAGGCCATGAATCTCGCCTTGGAGACTGCAGCCGCACAGCGCCACGCGGCCGAGGGCCAGAGCACCTCCATACGGACCAGCGACAAGGCCATTTTAGTGACAAAAGCAGAGGAGTTTCTTAAGAGTCGGCGTTCCTCTATAGGGATTCAGGTAGCCTATCATTAACATCTGCCTGTGATGAATTTCTTGTCTTCTGTCTGGAAATAGCATAGAATGAGTCATTCAGCTTCACTGGCTCTAATAATCTAACAAACAACCCCTGGCTGCTTGGTGTTAATTGTGATTCACATCATGGCAGCATGGCTGTGCAGAAAAGTCTTTGGCTAATACACTGTACCTGAAAGAAAATGAATGAATAAATCTCTAGGGAGGTTACCTGTCATTAACACTTGATATGAAAATTATACTGCAGAGCTACAGGTGAACAGCATGTTCATCTCCTTCTCTCTATGAATTCACAGTCCTTTTTATAGAACTATGCCAGCTTCAAAATGCTTGACTCTATTTTTTCCATTATCTTTCTCTTTTGACCTTGGAAAATGTGTAATGCCACTCGATCTTCAATTATTCTCCCTAAAAAGAACCCCCCTGCTCTTACTTGTAGTTGTACTGGAAAGAGGGTACCAAGGAAGAGAAAGAAATACAGCATATTTCATTACTTGCCATAGGCAAACACAGTCTTAAAGCATTCTTCCATTTGTCCATCAAAACCCACAATATTTATTTCACCTGAAAAAACATGTGTCAGACTGTGGAAAGCTCAGTCAAGTTCTATTGTTTCAGGCAAATGAAATAAGACATCTCCAAATGCAAATTTTGATTGCTATTCCTTCTACTAAATGGAAAGTACTAGATAGCTGGCAATGGTCATTTGTTTAAATCTCTAGAATATACCAAGTAGTAATAAAAATCAGAAAGTTGAGCTTGCAGAGAATGTAAAGTCCTTTGAGATAGAAGTAGAGGAAGATTTAGGCTTCTGTTTTGATGAATATTTCCCTTTATATCACTGGGGTTCACTTCTGTGTTAAAAATATCTACTTTTGCTAGATTAGCTATAGAGGAAATGCAATTTATTTTGTTATAGCTATAGGTATTGTGGCAACAGTAACATAGATCTTGAGAAGGTAATAACCCATGTAAAAAAAGCCCAGTGAGTGACTGTGTATTGGAAATATACAAGAATTTACATGGAAGTATATTATTTTCTTTAAAAAGTAATTCCATTTCCATTAATTTCACTGTATACTTAGAGAGAACTGTTTGGGTTAAGCATGTAGCAGCTACTGATGGAACTTCACAGGTTAACATTTTAGTGTTATGTAATTTTGCTGTTCCATTATGTGTTAGACTAATGGGAAGGAATCAGCTTTGACAGCAACCTGTTTGTCCATTTCTTGGCATAAAAGCGTTTCCTTCTGATTTTTCAGATGCAGAAGGGTAGAATGTAATGTAACAACAATGGTAAAATATTCAGATGGATACTTTTCAAATGTTTTACAAAGTAATTAGTGTATCCCGAATTGTTCAGAGAAGGGGCTTAGAGATAACATGGAAAAGCTCAAAGGAGCAGCAAGTAATCTTTGCTACCTTTTAGCCCCTAACCTGAAGCTTACTTTTCAGAAACAAACAGTACCTAGTGTTGTTCTTATCCCTTCTTAACAACAATTGTGCACAATTATATTTATCAGTGTTGGTGTCTTGATTTGGTCACTCCTGAGATTCCAGAAATTAATTCTGGAACTTTGATTACATCACTTGGTCTTGTTTATTACTGCAGGTGATGACCAGTACTTTTCACTGGTCTCTGACCCATCTTTATATGTGCTGTGTTTAATAATATGTTCTTATCCACAAAAACACCCGTGCAATGATTTGCAGGAAGGCAGCAGATCTTCCGTAGCACCTTGTCATCTGATGCTTGGCCTGTAATAGTGGTCCTCAGGTGCACACATGGAAAAAAACAAATACTGTTTGCAACAGCAGGTCTTAGAAGGACAAGCTATTTGTTATCTTTTGAGAAGTACAAGCTACTTGGTTGTACCATTTGGCATTAGATAAGATTATATTTGCAACAGTAGCCTGAGAACACATTCTAGTTGTTTAGGGGTTTTTTCAGCAGTAAGTTTCACACTTCACATTAGTGAAAAAATACATTTCTGCAGTATTTTTAAATAGGAAATACATTTTGTTATATTACTATTGCCAGGTTTGTATGGAATGAAAACACAGCGTAGAACATTCTTATCGCAAACTACACAAATAGAAATTTATGCACTCAAAATACATTTGAAGTATTTAATTTCTTTTAGTCTTCTGTGTCAAAGTACCTTGGAAAAGGATGTTTTTTATTTGCATATTTCCTTGATTGACTAAATAACTTGTTTTCTCATTAGCATTCCATGCCAGGGTAATGCATTGAATTTGCATTTATTTGCATTAATTAATTTGCTATCAGGATGGTTAATTTGTGCGTTTCTTAATGTTCCATTCCTTTAACACATTGATGTGGGAATGCTTGCCAGCGGAGCTTCATACAGGAGCAGAAAGGCACAAAGATACAGAGCGACCAGCGATGCTGCTGCGTGTGGAAATACTATGGACCCAGCCTAGGGCTCCCATGTCTTTGGTATATATAGTTTGTGTAGTGTGCATGTAGTGAATAGAAGTCCCTTTAGAAAGTCCTGGCATACTTAGGCATGTGCCAATAGGATTGGTATTCACATGCACAGAGAGCTCATGCTCCTTGGGAAGCGCTGGACTTAGCATGAAGATCAGTAGTACCCTGTCTGCAGAGACAGAGAACAGCACAAATACAGTAACCCATCTTACGGTAGGTTAGTCCTATCTCACATGGGAATTTTGAGACAAAAATAAAAAGAAAGCTTCAGAAACAAAGCTTTTCCAGCTGGGGGGCTTTGGGGATTTTTTTTGGTTTTGGTTTTGTTTTTCCATTATCGTATTTAAATCAAAAGGAATATTGTCAGACATGTCAGTAGGCACTGGGAAAAAAGTGTTGATTTCTAAATTCAAATGAATTACAAAATACTGATTTTGAGATTAAAAATTTATTCAACAATATTAAGAATATATATACATATAAAGAATAAAACTCTTGTAACATTAGTAGCAATAAACTTCATATCTGTCTTCTGTCATGACAGCAAAAGACTAATCAAAGTATTTGAATTAAAATGGAAAGTAGAGATCATCAAGAGTAAAATAACCTCTATGTTAGAACGAAGTTGTTGCTAAGATATTTTCCAGGATTTTCCTTACTCTTTTGCCCACCCTGATATATATGCTAATGATTAACATTCAAAATCTGCTCTAGTTATAAACCATTTCATATTAATAGCATTCGGAATGTGAAATATATGAGAAAACATGTCAAGAAATTGTTCCTTATTTATTTCAAGTATTTCAAAATGTACAGTCTTCTGTCAGTCTTCTGAAACATGCGGTTTCTTCTCTATTTAAAAGACATCAAGGCTTCTCAAAATGAACAGAAACCCCATAAATGAATGAGATGGAAATGAATGTTCTAGGTGTGAAGGCTGATTCATGGTGGTATTTTTGGAGACAAACACTAATTGTAATGTAGAGAATGGACTCTGTCATCTTCATTTATCATCAGGAAATGACACTTCAAAATACCTAGTGGTTTTTTTATAATCTCCAGAATCTACATTAAACAAATCATTCTTATAAATCAAAGGCTGTATCCAGGAGGATTAGTGCAATAATTGGCCTGCTGAATTTTTTTGCGCCAAAAGGAGATCTTCTGGATAATACTTATATATATATTTAGTAACATTATTCATGTCAAATGGTAAAAACTTTGTTCCCAATATTCTTTAGTCTCAAACTGAAATTTCCCTTTAACACAAAGCCTTTTTTAGCCCCATGGCACAGGTACTCAGATGAGCATTTACATTTTCTTTGTACTGTTTAGGTTATAACATCCTTGTCAGTGCTCTATTTCAGTGTACGCATATCCATCAAAAGAAATATTCTCGTTGATTACACTGGTCTTTGGATCATAAATGATCCAAAGTTCTAGAAGTAAGTGTTGTTCATTGTCCTCCTAAAATGACTGTCAGATCGTGCTTTTGTGAGAGAAGTGTGTGAAGTCCTTGGCCTGGAGAAGTCAGTGAATATTTGTTGGTTCAGAGCAATTTGCTACTTAGCATTAATTGCACTAAAAAAGTTATGAGCAACCTCTACTCTGTGCATTAATTTCTTGCTACACTCTCATTTTAGTTTGACATGCATCCCACTTCTAAACTCTGGCATGTATTGTTCGCAAAAAAGTTTTCAACCTGTTGTATGATATTCTTGTGGTAATTAGCACTTGCTGTGCCATGCCATGTATTTGAGTAGTCCAGATGTTCTGTTGGGAAGCAGTGGAGCAGCAAAATTGAGCTCTGTGGTGAGGCACAAAAAAATGTCTCAAGCATGAAAGTGTAGGTTTATTTTAGTGGATTTCTAAAAATCATTTTGAAAGAGTATACCCTTTTGGTTTGATAAAAGTATTCTATCGCTTAAGGAAAGCAGTAGCAGTGAGTACTGTAGTTTTATTTGAAGTATTTTACCTACTTTGAAGTCACTGCATACAAATGAGATTTCCCTCTACCTAAGAATGGTTATCTGAATTCACAATTACATGTACTTGATCTAATGTCAAATATAGTGTTTTCTACCCTTTTTTACTCTTGTTATCACTGAGAAGCCTATGTTAGAGAGGAAGGGTGAATTATTTCCCTTCCTGTATATCATCAGAGATTGTTTATTAAATTCTAATAATAGAATAAATTGGTTACATCAGTGAAAACCCATTGAGGGCACTGAAGTCACATAGGGAGAGATAGTGTGGCCTGAAGGACTCTTACTACTAATGTTTATGAGAGATAAGTGAAAGTCACCAGGTTAAAATCTGTTTTCTTCTGCATTGAATATATTAACTTCAAGTCTCTCTTAGAGACAGTATGTATGGAAGCTTAGACTGGAATTTTTAAGACACTGCAATATTATGTTACAGTGTCCATGTTTAAGTGCTTGTGTTTAAGAGCAGAATAATGCTATAATACAGAAATAAAGGTTGGTTTTAAATAATTAAAGTTATCAGCTAAAAAAGCATAGTAAATGCTTTGAAGGAATAATTTAGTTCACGCACCCTTTTCTAGAATGAGTGCCTATGAACAAACTAAGATTGATTATAACAAGAAAGTTATTTGCAATAGTGATTTGAATTTATTCAAATAATTTTGTGTTTGTATAATTTACTTGTAGATCATTTATTACCAAGGCAGTGCCAGTATCTCATAGTTAGTTTTCAAATTTTGAGCTGGATCGGACAGCAGTGACTGATCACAGAGGATTAATAGTATTGTCTGCTCCTTGAATTGGCAGAAAAGGACATGGAGGGGAGTGTTATGTCTTTGTGAAAGGTAAGACATAGAATCATGGAATCATAGAATATCTTGAGTTGGAAGGGACCTACAAGGATCATTGATAAAAGAAATAATCTCAAAATGCTCCATTACATATGATATTAATATTATAAGCCTTGTGGATATAACTCCATAAGACAACATTTTTCATGGGAAAAAATGCTGATCTTTAAAGAACTTTAGCTCTTCATTTGCAATGAGAGAGGAAGATGATGTGCTGTATTAGATTTACTAATTTCTTCTGCTTTTGTCAGTGACTGACTATTTTTTTATTTCCTCTTCTGTGGGAGACTCCGTCATAATCACATAGAGATATAATTTTTCACATTATTTAGCTTTGCTGAGATTGGGCCAATTTGCAAATATTAAGGCTTTTAGAACCCATGCAAGTATTAAAAAAATAATGAATCAAGGAGAATAACAACAGATTTATTAAGACTTACTTGAGTTTCAAGAGCCACACAATCAAACCACATGTATTACTTTTTCTCCTCTGCTCATTTGAATCTAGGCTGGCCAATCCGATTAAAGAGATTCCTGCTGTTTTCTAGCAGGAGTCTTTATAATGTCTGTCATTCAGAAATGTAATTTATTTGTTCATTTTTTTCTTTATGACTGCAAATTATTGTCTTATTTCCTGCTTTTACTTTTGTTGGCATTTGCTTCCATTTTCCATTTTGTTGGTTGTTACAATATTTGCAGTCCTAGATTGCACACACCCACATACACACACAAAAATTGGCATTCACCTGCTGTTACAAGGCACAGTGAGAAAATGAAAGCATTAAAATATCAAGGCAATCATCAGGTCATTTAGTTAGTGTCAGTTCTGGCAAGTTGGAGGGAAGGATAGTTTGGCAAGGGTTTGTATTTAGAGGTAAATAATATAATTTTTATTTTGATACCTGGGCCATCATTTTTTCTGATAATTTTGTTTTGAATAAAATTTTAGAGCGTATTACTTCATTTATACCTCTGAATTCTAGATGTCAATTGCATATTGAGTAAATGATTCAGGATTATATCTCTAGGTGAAATGCCAGCAAGAAAGCACTTGAAATCATATAGATGAAAAAGATTTTTTTCTCAGTGTGTTGCATCAATGGAGAGATACCAGCCCATGCAAAATATAAAAGGTAAATCTGCCTCCACACATCAAAAGCAGAGTTCAAAAGAAGATCGGCTATTTACTACTAACCCAAACGATGTAGCTGGCAAAAACAGATACACTTTCGATATGCAATGCGGAAGAAGAGATTGTGTTGCAGGTCTGCCTGCTTTGTTCCAACAACATCAATTGGACAAATTGATGTTCTCCATAGAGACCTTTCCTTATTTATGTCTTTAGACCATTGTGTTTCCAACAGCACTATGTCTGAGCTGCTCAGACATCCTTGTGGAAACCACAAGTCTATTCCCTGTCAATTGGCTGTTTCTCACCTCCAGAGTGTTACTAGCCATATGTTAGCCCCATGAGTATGATACTGTTGACCTTCCTTAATCTATTTCTGTGTTCAGAAATCTGGCCTCCACCTCATCCCCTAGGACTCAGTAGGTCCCAAGGAGCATAGTGTGTAGAAATGGTCATCCTAAGGATATCGCTCTATGGAGGAAGTGCAGTGCTTTAGAAGGAACTGAAATCAAAGACTGACATGTGTGGAGATATCAGCTTGGTTTCGTCTGTCTGGCTTTGTCTCAGGTCAGAACTGGCACACAATGCCTGTCTTTCCATGCTGAGCCATGTGAGCGAGCAGGAGGCCCTGATAAATCCTGCTCTTTGGTGTCCCTGGAGCCATCTCTTCTCTAGGCTGAACAGCCCCAACTCTTTCAGCCTGTCTTCATAGGAGAGCTGCTCCAGCCCTCTGACCATATTCGTGGCCTTCTCTGGACTAGCTCCAACAGGTCACTGTTCTTTTGTTGGGGTCCCCAGAGCTGGGCACAGCACTCCAGGTGGAGTCTCATAAGAGCTTCTTTTGATGCAGCCCAGGATGTCATTGGCCTTCTGAACTGCAAGCACACTTTGCCAGTTCACATTCAGTTTTTCAGCCAACAATACCCCCAAGTCCTTCTCCTCAGGGCTGCTCTCAATGCACTCACTGATACTGTATCCATGTTCAGGATTGCCCTTAGCCTTGTTTAATCTCATGAGGTTGCATCAAGCCTGTCCAGGTCTGTCTGGATGGCATTCCTTCCCTCCAGAGTGTCAGCTGCACCCAACAACTTGTTGGCATCAGCAAACTTGCCTAGGGTTCACTCAATCCCACTGTCCATATCACTGTCAAAGATGTTAAATAATACTAGTCCCACTACAGACACCTGAGGGACACCCACCACTTCTTACATGGTGGTCTCCACCAGACACCTGGTTTCTCCACACAGACATTGAGCTACACCCTATGAGTGCAACCATCCAGCCAATTTCTTATTCAGTGAGTCCAGCCATCAAATCCATGTCTTTCCACTTGAGATACAAAGATGTTTTGTGAGACAGTATCAAGTGTTTTCCACCAGTCCAGGTAGATTACGTTAGTCACCGTTCCCTCATCCACCACTGCTGTAACCCTGCTGTAGAAGGCCACCAAATTTTTCAAACATGATTTGCCTTTAGTGAAGCCGTGCTGGCTGTCCAACACAGTCCTAACTGTGGTCCACAACAATTCAGATGTACTGACATCAACTCTGCCAGATAGCTGACTATGTCTCCTTAGTCTGCAATGAAATCCCCTAATATTACCTAGTCACTACCAAGACTGGAAATGCTCAGGAGATCAGATTTCCTGTATCACTGTCATCTAGTTTAATAACCACTGCATTTTCTGAGCATAGGAAGATATCTTGATTTTGAGATCACAGTCTTAAGTATCTCTATAATGTCAATTTCCAAATTGCCAAATGCTTTCTGTTCTGTAAAACAGAAATACAGTCTCCTCCTCCAATAAGTGCTTGATAGTGACTCTGTCGGAGATCAAGGGAACTTCTCCAGGTTTTTCTCAAGCGTTACAAGATGCATCCAGTATGGCTTGGAAGGCCATGGTGTCTGCTACATTAACAAGATCTTCCAGTCTTCTTATTTACAGGAGATGAAATCCCTATTTGAAGACATGCCTTTTCGTGGCATTATTTTTTGTAGTTTAAACTCAGTAAATTCCTAAATTATGTGTTTAAACTCAGACTGAGTGGCTGCTTTGGGGAATGAACCCCAGTCCCATAGCTCTTAGCAACAGTTTAGACTTCTTAATCACTCCAGATGTTTTCAACATCAAATGGCTTCCTCCAGAAAATGTTTCTTTGCCTCAGACATCATCTTTCTGCTAGTGCTCATACAGTCACACCCAAGAGCCACAGTCTAAGCATTTTGTGTTATCTGCTCTTATTCACTACCACATCATAGAGTCACAAAATGGGTCAGGTTGGCAGGGTCCACAGTGGGTGATCTAATCCAACCTCCCTGCTTAAGCAGGGTCATCCTAGAACACATTACACAGGATTGCATCCAGATGGTTCTTGAGGTATCCCCAGTGAGGGAGACTCTACAACCTCTCTGGCCAATCTGTTCCAGTGTGTGATCACCTACACAGTCAAGAAGTTCTTCCTCATATTCAGGTGGAACTTCCTGTGCATCAGTTTTTGCCCATTGCTTCTTGTCCTATTGCTTGGCACCACTGAGAAGAGCCTGGCTCCATCCTTTTGACATCCTCCCTTCAAATACTGATATACATTGATAGGGTCCCCTCTCAGTCATCCCCTCTCCCTTTGAGAATAAGTTGACTTCACTCTTCAAAACATGTCCACATATATTTTAGCTCTCACCACAGTAGTCAAAGCTTCAAGTATAACTTGCTTCTCTGCTCCCCCTCAACAGGCTACATGAGTATCTCATTCTTGGGCCAGTTAATTCATGAAATGAAAAACAACCTATCTCTAATGAATGTGTTTTTTATGCAGCTTTCCTCATATCACTGAAAGGATATAAGGAAGTGCTTAGTCCCTCACTTAGACCTGAACTTGTTATCTAAGGCTCTTTGGGCTCTTCTGTGCTATAAATAAGGCTGTCTTTCCTGATAAATACCTCTTGTGCTAAGAAACTGGACTTTATGGCTGTTCTACTTAGAACAATGTTCTTGCAGGAGAGGGTGACCCTCCAAGCAGCTTAGGTTCTCACTTGTGTTGCAACCAAAACTCTTAACTAGGAAACCCACTTGCCTGTTTTTTTGGTTGGTTGTTCTTGCTTTTTTTCCTCCAAGCTGCTACCTCTGTCATTGAGGCTTTTTTTCACTACCAACGTCAAGAGGAATCTTTCTTTTTATACTGACAGCACCAAGTCCTGGAGACTCTTACCAAGTCTGATATTTTAGTTCTCTCAATGCACTGCCCATCCAAGTGAATATAGCCAGTTTCCATGCAGCTGCCAAGGTGGAAACAGATGACAGCATGCGCTGTCCCCTAGACCTTATGCAGAATAAATTGAATTACTGGGAGGTGTGTCTTTCCCTGACAGTTGCCCCAGTGATAGCCAGAGATTTTGGCAAACCTGTGCCTGATGTTACGCTGTACAGTTCAAGCATGCCATTAATATTCACTAGAGAGTTCTTGTACTTGCTGTTTTCATGAACATCTCCAAGACACACACAGGTAAATATGAACACGTACTAGTTGCTGTCTGGTGTTCCCATCCATGTGAATGTACATGGAGCTATGGCTTAAAGATGGCAAGAGAAGTTACCAGCAACTGGCTTCTTCAAGAAATGTAGTCTACATGTACACTCACTTCCCACCCTCCTTCCTCCTTGTCTCTACATCCTTTCAGAAACCCAGTGAGATTTGGACTGTGAGGCTGAGAGACAGCTGAAAAGACCATCAGGCTCTTTCCAGAGGTGCATGTGACTGCTGCAAGAGGAAAAGTTTTCTTGTGTGAATTCACACATGGAGTGTGCATATTGAAAAACTGGTTGCTGATATTGTTTTTTTATTTAACAATGAAAATATCATTCAAAAGGAAAAGTCAATTCTGTTCTTTTTTTTTTCCCTGCCTGTCCCTTGATTCAGTATAATTTCCATACTGCAGCACTCACTCTCTCTGTGTCGAAGACTTGGGGGTGGTGTGGTGTTGGTGAGTGTTATATAAAATCCCACAGAAACTTGCAAGAGCAATGTGGTCTCAGTTATGAAGAAAATTCTACTGTGAATATATCTTGGTAAGCATATTTCAGATGGGAGTACTATAAAAAGTGCATAAATTACTTGCTTGATATAGCATTTTCAGGACTATGTTATTAAGGAAGGTGAGACTGGGCATTCTACTGTATCCCTTACATCATTTAATGGTTTTATATTTGCCAATACAGTCGTCAATAAAATTTCATAGCACCATTTCTTTTTATCACTTGCAAGCTTATGGGGCTACTTGAGATTTTATTTTATTTTGTAAATCAAGGAGTATAATGAGATTTGTTTATAATAATATAAAAAGAGGCTGTCCTGTGGATTCCTCATTCTAAGAACAGCTCTTCCAGATCAAGCTTACTTCCTGATTCCACCAAACTGTGTAATTGCATCTGCTTAGGTTTGAAATAGGGAATTATATGGCAGAGCAGAAGTACTTGTGCAAAGCTTTAATAAGACAGCGCACCAAAGCAGTGATACCAGGCTGAATACCTATTACATTTGTCTTACTGTGCTAGGTGTTTCTTAGTGGTACGAGATTAAATATATAATTAATTTTGAATGAGTGTGTGTAGAAATAGTGCTGAGTTGTCAATGCTAACTCTGCAGATGTATCTTTTGTGTTGAATTAGGTGGAAACAGCAACTGACTCAGACACTGAAAGCAGAGGCCTACGGGAATACCACTCTGTTGGAATACAAGTGGAAGATGAAAAACGGTAATTCAAGCATGTAGAAAAATCTGTAGTCTTTTATAACACAACACACATTTGTAAACAGAGTTAATAACAAGCGTCTGGCAAGTGCTGCTCCTAAATAATTCACAAAGCCAAATTTATATGCATGCTTGTCATTTGGTAAAATTTGTAGAGATTACTTAGCAGTTGCTTCATATTTAACTAAATTTCCAGTTTTTAATTGGAAGGAAGGAAGTGAAAGTATTAAATTGAACTAGTGGCTTAATATAATTTCATTACTGGCAGAACAAATACGAGGAACTGTATATTGGAACAGTCTTCCTTCAATAGGACGACTCCTCATGCTGATCCAGGCTTTCCCCATCCACACAAGGAGATATACCGGTTAGGATGTAATCCATGATACCTTTTTCCTAAATTAGAATCAGTTTTTACACTTATTCAGTCCTCTAGTTTTGTAAAGATGCTGGCCCATCTACTAACCCACGGGTTATCCCTGGTAGGCACTGCATGTCAAGTGCTGGACTGAGACCATTATCTCATTTCACGGCAGCTGTCAGACAGTATCTGGTTGCTAATTGCGTTTTGCTGTCATTGACTAGAAGTAATTTGAGACAATAGGCTCAGATGTGAAAAGATTTCACAAATAATCTCTGCTTCTCTAACTTTTTAACACAAAGCTTTTCTAAAATGTCATTATTTGGTATCATATAAGAGTATGATACCAAATAGATATGATACCAAAGAAAATCAACCTTTAATGGGCACCCTATAAGCCAAAAAAAACCCCAACCCACAGTCTTAAACCTGCTGCTACTATTTTTCTTTTATTAGAGGATTCTCAAAAGTCCTAAGTTAGCAGATTTTCAGATTTTATCTAACTGAAATTCTTAACATTTGAAATTTTTTTAATATATGTACTTTACAGATATCTATCAGGAAGTTCTAGTTCTGCTAGTTATTTCCAGTTCATTTACTAATGATACATGTTATTTTGTAGTATGAGAATAAATCAATATTTACTTCCAGAGATAATTTGAATTATTTTCCTTTGTATCCTTGCTCAGATCAATGATGCCACTATGCATTTTGTTTTTCCTCTCTGTTGCTACTCACTGTCTTATTTCAGAGATATGCCTCTGTATTATCACATATGTTATCTATATGTCTTAATCTCTTTTCTTTCTTCCCTGTTCACCAAGGCACGGACGATTCAAGCGCTCAAACAGTGTAACAGCAGCTGTCCAGGCTGACCTGGAACTGGAGGGTTTTCCAGGACACATCACCATGGAAGACAAGGGACTTCAGTTTGGCTCGTCATTCCAGCAGCACTCAGAGCCCAGTACACCCACCCAGTATAGTGCAGTGAGAACTGTACGGACACAGGGACTGTTCAGTTACAGAGAAGATTATAGGACCCCAGTTGACACAACAAACCTTCCACCACCAGAACCCTGGCTGGAGCCAGCCATTGAGACAGTAGAGACTGGTCGAATGTCACCTTGTCGACGGGATGGATCTTGGTTTATGAAGTTACTACATACTGAAACTAAGAGAATGGAAGGATGGTGCAAAGAAATGGAAAGAGAAGCAGAAGAAAATGATCTTTCTGAAGAAAGTAAGAACAATTTTTTTATAGAAGTCTGCTAAAATAAGAAATATGTTAGGATAAAGCTGTGAGCTGTGGTTTTCCTTTACTCATACTGTAGGACCAAAGACTCTCTACAGAACCATAAGGTATAACACTATCCTGCAACTGACTGCACAAGACAGCATTTCCCAGAGTAAGGTTTTGTGGAAGTATTTAAAGACCCAACTTTAGAGTCAAGCGCAGGATCGAAGTCTGGTATTAGATACAGCTCAAATGCTGCAATAGCTCCATCCATAGCTCCAACTCTGACACATCCTTTACACTCACTTGTATGGCTCCAGTGCTTGACCCTTTACCAGAGCACACAGGGTGGTCCTATGTGAACCTTGGTTCACCCTTTTCCTGAAACCTGCAATTTTAACTCTTATTAATGAATAGTCATTTTAAAAATGTTTCTATTCCTTTACAGGCACTTCAGCCTGTTGGAAGAACAGAAAGCAGTAGGCAAGAACAATAGTTAAAGCACTTCTGCAGTTACACAGGCATATGCATTATTAGAAAATTCAGTTGTATTTTCTTATTATAATTTTGTCAAGAATCATTATTATTCTCCCGTGTCCCATAGACTCCTTGAAAGGAGTGATGGGTTAAAGTGAAAAATAATGTAGACTATTTTGGAACAAGATCCAAGCCAGCACTAATGATAGTAATATATCAAAGTGGTCCTAGCACTCAGTAGCCAACTCCCTGTGACTCCCTTTGAGGTCAATTATCCTTGTTCTTCAGGCTCAGTTTTATAAATATTTCAATCCCTGACAATCTGAATTATTGTCTCAGCTGAGCTTTTCTCAGATCGCAAATTAGTTCATATTAAGTTTTCTTACTAGCATCTTTCCCTGCCCTCCCTCCACGTACTCTTTCCTGGTCATCTTCTTTCCCCCTCAATGAGTTCTTGCTATGATCTACCCCCAAGTCTTGAGACAGGCCAGCATGGTGACTAAAAGGCCAAATTTTATTTCTTGTGCTGACCTTTTCAAAATAAATAATATCTATGTATTTACATCATCTTTTTTTTTATTTTACAGTCATATTTCTACACTATATTGTGTCCAAGTCTGCCAAGTAACAACATAGGATTTGGCGAGGGGTGGGGGGTGGGGTGTAAGACTGTTTTTCCTTCCTTCAGCCTCTGGTGCTTTCTGGACTGTAGGTTTTGTTCTTATTTTCATCATGGCAGAGCTGAGCTGAGAATTTTCCCCTTGCATTGATACTGTGAAGACTTTAATACCCTCCTAGGGTATTTGCAAAGTATAAATAATGAAATATTTTTATTTGATTAGCCCATGTGAGAATTTCCAAGCCTTCTTTCATAACAGTTATTTCTCACTACATTTTACCATGTCTTATTTTTCAATTCTCCAAATTTTCGCACTGCTGAATACTGACATTTCAATGCCATGTTGTAAGAATCCCTAAGCACCTGCTTCCCAGATCACCTGTTACTGATGTAGGGACATCAGTGCTTCTGATCTGAAGCAGAAGTTCAAAGAGCAAGATTTTGATCTCTTTGGAAAGAGTAAAATTATTTAGAGTGCAAAGGGGAGAAACACACAGGCAATTAGCCCCTCTCTTTCCTTAGGATGCCAGTGAGGCATCTGCAGGCAAGAGCGGGACTTCTCTTATCTCTTCTCTCTACAAGCTCTTCCTTGTGCACAGCCCTAGTCAAATCTGCAGCCATATGAAATGAACAGGGGAAATACACTCACATCAGTACTCCTCACTAGGAGACAGAGAGGCAGTTAGTGTTATTCCTTGGAATATGAAACTGTGTACTACATGAGGAAAACTTTGAGGAGCTGACTTTAGCTGAATACCTGTTCTCAGGTGCAGAACCACCCTCCTTCCCACCATGTGAAGTTATACTTTTTGACTCCAGAAATACTCTGAAACACCTTGTTGCATGGTGAATTGGCAATCAGGGAAGTAGTTTTCTGTAAATTGTACAAAGGACATGAAGACAAAATGGACTTCAGTAATTTTTATTAATATTTGGAGTTAGTGACACCCTTTTAACTTGGAATATTTCAGTCAGAAAACAAAATGTAATATCAGGATTTTGTTTCCCCATCTGTAGAGGAACTCTAATCTGTAAGAGAAAAAAGAGGGGAAAAAAAAGAAAAAGAGCAATTCCCTGGTAGAGAGTTGATAAAACACAACTGAAATGGACCTTTGAAATCCCTTTATCAAACTAACAAAAATGGGTTAATTACTTGCATTTGGGGGAACATTTTGGCCTCCCTAATAAAGAAGTTATTATCGAATAGGTCTATGTAGCATATCCAAAATGGAAGTTTGTGTTCAGCTGATTGTCAAAAGTAAACCCCAAAGTTCCAATTTTCCATTTTATGTGACTCATAATTTTCAAATTGTGTTATCTTTGAAATGGTATCCCTTCACCTAGCAATGCTTAGATCAAGTAAGAGGAAGTTTTCAAAGAATTAATTTCACCAAGAGAATGAGCTTCACAGCGTTTTAAAAATTCAGTGTGAATAATTTTTTTTCTGTTGAGTCTTTAGCACATTTTTTATCCCCAGTTTGAGCTACGGAGCTTATAAGGTATATATCCACAAGAACTTAAGTTTAATGATATCCCAGCATGAAATGGATCTGATTTTTTTAAATGTTTGTCAGTTCCTTGAAGAAAATACACAAAAATGACCAAGTCGAAAGCAAATAAATATGTTTTTTCATCTTCCAGCAGGAGCTACTATTCCCAAAACACTTCACAGCAAGGTTTGCACATTCAAACTGTCATTCTTAATGCTGAATAATTTCTTTTTAGCCTGAGTGTATTAATTGTACCTGAAGACCAAATATAGCTTTGCATCTCATGGGAGAAGGCTGTCCTTATGATACCACTTCTATTTCATTTTAAACACGGGAAGAGTTAAAATAGAACTGCATTTTAGAAAACAATTTCATTTTTGGCTTTAACACAATAGTTCCGAGATCACCGAGAGCTGTCTGATTGCTGTATTGATTTGTTCTTTCACTGTAGCTTTTGTCTTATAATGCTGTTTTAAGAACTTCACTCATCAGGTCCTAGAAAAAGAGAAAATAATCATTGCAGCAAAAATAACTTCTCTCTCTTTCTTTTCACAGAATTTTTTTGTTTGGTCAGTTGCCATGAATTATATTTTGAAGTCTCTGCAAAGTTCATATATTGTTTGTGGGGGCAATTATTTGTGTTCTAAGTGTTTAATATAACATAGATAGATAGATAGATAGGTGGGTAGATAGATAGATAGAGTACAGATGTAGATCTATAGATAAATATAGATAGATATGTGGCTGTAACTGTTCCCAGGGTTAATCTGATCATTTGCACTAGCAGGGTGCCTGCAAGCAATGATATGTGTTTCTCATGGGTGCTGACTGGAGTTTCAGTTTTACACCGTGAAAATTGTGTTTGGCTATTACTGGTGTGTAGGTGATGACAAGAAAAACACTCAACTGTCACAAAGCTCTTGAAGACCAAGAGGGTCAGGGCTCTGCCTCCAGTGATGGCAGCAGGGAGAGCAGCTCAGGGAGGGGGAGAGCAGCTCAGGGAGGGGGAGAGCAGCTCAGGGAGGGGGAGAGCAGGCCAGCCAGGGGGGAGCCACAGTCCCTGCCCACAGCTTGTGGGCAAGGTCTGGCAGAGGGAAGATGAATTCCTGGGCTTCTTAGTGCCACTTAGTGCTTGACCTCTGAAGTACTTCATTATGGAGAACAGCTGCACAGAGTTTACTCTCGCATAAAAACACTAATATAGGATCAAAAATTAACTACAGTATAGACTATGCCAGCAGAAAAGTTGTTTTGCTGGTATCTTCTGCACCATGGTTGGGAGCTCTGCTGGCATAGCTACATGGTAAAGTGATCTCTAACAGGGAAACAAATAAAGGTATTAGGGAGAGTGAGAGAGCAAAGTATCACCCTTCTCTCCCCTTTCCCTTCATTCCATGAATGGATGATGGATTTTTCCTTGCTAATCCTCTGGCTGATATTTCCACAGTACTACAAAGGCTTTACTTAATAAGGCTGAATAGTAAAAGAAAATACAGAGTTAAATCTCTCATAATTTGGGGAGGGGGGAGGAGAGGGGGAAATAAAAACCAACAAAAAACCCTCACAACCAATTTATTTTAGTATATTCATCAATTAATTATCCACAAAAGCTTTCTTAGGTGTTTGACCAAATATAGGTTATCCTTTAGTCAAAGAGAAATTACTGACATAATTTTCTAATGCTTTTCACAAACCTATCCTTCAGGAACTGCTGAAATTTACATTTGCAGTGTTGTGAATGACTAAAGAATGTCTTAATTGTCCTGAAACAGTCTGTAAAGTCCTATAGTGTGGAATCCAAGAATTCCTCCTATCATTTCTATTGTTCTGCTGAAATTTTCTCCTCTGTGAACTCAGCTTTGTTGAAGTAAATAGCAAATTTGCAGCAAGTCCTACTTGGTGCACAGGGATTTCATTGTCCTAACTAACATCCAGAGCACTGCCAGCTGGAGGTTGTGTTGTCCTAAAATGCCATCTGAACATTATATATTTATTTTTGTGCTGACATGCTCTGTTGATAGTGAAAAAGATATTTCTAAAGATTACTAAGTTAGGTTTAAAGATTAGACAAATGTCATGCCATACTTTGAGTCAGAAGGATGAACTAACTGCCAGTTCCAATTTTTTTTTCTAGGCATATTTTTCTTAGGTTGTTTGTGGAGCAATTTATTTACAAGTAGAGGGGGAAAAATGGAATGATCAAATGGAATGAAAATTTAAATTAAAACACATCATTTAAATAAACAGTAATGAATGCCAGAAGCAGATTGATTGTTACTAGTTTCTCACTGCCAGTGTAGCAGTGGCACAACTGAGCAAAGCTTTTAACCTGTCAAAAGTAGAGTTACAAAATCAGATTATAATCGGTTTCATCAATATAGACATGTACCCCCTTTACCTTTGTGATATGAAATCATTTTTGATTACAAGATTTTGTAGAATTTCTCAAGCAATTCCACACATATATAATACTAGCAATTTTGTAACATGATTACTTCAAGGGATAAGACACTATTGTGTTAATTGTGCAATTTACACAATCTCTAACCAAGATGTAAATCCTGAGTCTGTTTTTATTGAAGTCCCGGTCAGCATTTTGTGTACGTTCAGAGCAGAAGTCATACAGGACCATATAACAGAAATGGAGTGCTTCATACAGGCAGGGAGCAGAATGAAGGTTGAGTGACTCTTTCCTGACATTTGGGCAAATATAATATTATCTTAATGGTGGTAGGTATATGGATGATATAAAAATTATATCTATTTATGTGTGTTGGTAGATTTTATCATCATTTATTTACAAGAAAAATCTTCTAGGCACCACCAAACATCTCAATCTCTCCAGTCTCTAACATTCATCATTCTTTCATGGAGATAATCAATCTGCACTCATCAGAATAATTCCCCAATGCATGAAATTAATAACAAGGCTTTGGATGTCTATTAATATTGTGCTAAAGATTATGAGTTGAAGTGTTTTAATACTTTAATTTAATTACAGCAAAGTAGAGTAGCATGAATATTAGGGATTCTAACCTCCATGTTTTATTACGTCTGATTTACTTATTAAAATGGAAATAGAGTTAGATCTTTAGTAAATGCTAGGGCTGTAATTATACATGTGTATTCAGCACTGTGACTCAGTGACACATGCAACTAGCCCAGTCTTACATCCCTGCCAGATTTGTATCACACAAAAATTCTGCACTGGGCTATAAATCACTACTGCTTGTTGACATGATCTTTCAGGGTAATGAAGATAAAATAAATGCTTATTTAATATGGTGGTTGGGGTAACTTTGAGATTCACTAGAAAATATCAGACATATATAGATTATGTCAGGATCTACTTTTTACAGTAGGTCTACAACCAATGCCTCTTACTCAGGCTATGTGAGTAGAGTTCATAGCTATTTGAGCTATGAACCATAAAATTCAGCAGAGGAAACTAAAGCCGAACTGTATTCACTATGAGATAAGCACAACCATCAGCCTATGGAATCATCTTACTTTCTTTCTGCCCAGTGAACAGCTGAACATAGCATGAAATAGGCAATGTCAGGGACCTGCTACAGAACAGTTCCTCATCCTGGAAAAGAAGGAACTCTGACCCCATACTGGGAGTTTGTCTAATGCCCTGAGCTACAGAGTGCCAAGAGAAAAAAGGAGGATACAGGATGTTTGTCACAGAACTCATCACCTTTATTAAAAGTGCTGGGAACCAAATTAAAGCAATTTATTTCAGATTAAATGAAATATTACTTTTTTATTTAGTTTTTTGTATGTTTGTCCAGGTTTTAACATTCAAAACACTTTTTCTGTATGCCAATAATGCCTTACAGGAAAGTGAGGGGTTTGGTGATCGAAAAACCCAAACCAATTAAAATGCTTTATTTCATTTGGCTGACAAAACAAAAACAAACCCCAGTGAATTATTCATGAAGCCCTGAACCACTTAACCCTTTCATAATGGATGTCACACAGGACTGATGAATTCTGTATATTGCTGTTTAATTTAGTATTGTGGCACAGTTGTACTGTTTATCCAGCAGAAAATGGAATAGAGTTTGAGAACAACAGCTCTACACATTAACACATGCTTTGAAAGTTACTGAGTTTATAACTGGAGCCCAAAACTTTCAAATTGTCTCTTGCTGCTACTTGTGGGTGAGCAGATGTTTCACTGGTCTAGAGAAAGCAGAATTAAAATGTAAAATCTACTACCAAGATCCTGGTTTCACATGCCGTCCTGTACTTATTCTAAATAACAACAAAATGTTAAGCCCTACTGGAGTTTAATGTTTCCTATATCATGGGCTGCAGATCAGTTCTGCTGTACTATTGTGTCTTCATTCCACCCTCTCCATTCTGTTTGAATTATCAGTTTGGTTTCCCCAAATATAAGTAAAATACGTCAAAATAATTGCTGTCTACCCTTACTTCACCTCTCTATATCTTTAACATAAAAAGACTTGGAAATTCTCCAGCTAAAATCAGTCTTCCATTGAGACCACAGTTTAAAATGCTTTTTGAAGTGTTACATTTTCATCACAGAGATGGATGTGGAGGAAAGGAAGTGTAAGAAAGGATATGTAGAAAGGAGGTGTAGGAAAGGATATGTAGAAAGGAGGTGTAGGAAAGCATGGTGCTACCTACCGAAGTATGGTATATATCCCAGCAACTGTGGGAGTCAGGAGGATTTAGTTTCTTAGGAATAAGCCGGTACCCCTAGGCACTACAGTCAATAGAAAGACAGAGGCATCTCCAGGAAGAAATTCAGCTCATCTAAAAATAAGTGCCTAACATGGCTAAGCTGATGAGCTCAGATCACTGATTATAGAGTATTCAGAAATTTTAATTTAGACAGATGACTCTTGGAAACAAAGTCAAGTAAAATGAGTTTGGTCCCTTTCCCCAGTGCTTATGCACACTGTAAATGGACAGTGGGGAAATACCAACATATCCATGGGGGCTGATCCTGATTCAGCAAAGTCCTGGAGTATCTCCTTGTGTCCCACTTTTTCTGAAGCTCCTGTGCTGAGGACTTTGTGTATTTTCCTTGGTAGACAACCTGTAACTCCTAATGGGTTTAACAAGACATGTCTCAGAGATGTAATTCCTCTGAGGATCTCATCCTTATGGTAGGAGTATGTTATATTACAGTTTAATGTATTAACTTCAGAACAGACAGGATAAAGAGAGTTCACCTGGGGATCATCCACACAACTGAGTGAAATAATTTGAGATTGCAGAACCAGAGGATATTATGTAAGGTACATGTAAAGGTCCCTTTGACATCAAGATGCCACTGAGCTTTCTTATATCTCAGTCTTTTTAAAAAATATTTTATGTGTATAATCACAAGCAACAAACCCAAATATTTATTTCCCTTATAAAATAAACAGGAATTTCAGCTACATATTTTTAAGCTGGATTAGGCATTTACTGCCAAAACACATTTATTGGTAATAATCTGTCTGTGTGTTTAGTTCTAGGTAAGATCCGAAGTGCTGTTGGAAGTGCTCAGCTCCTCATGTCTCAGAAATTCCAGCAATTTTATTGGCTTTGTCAGCAAAATCTGGTAAGTCACTCTGCCTGGCTATTCTTCCAGAGTTTAAGGTTATTTGTCCACAGAATTTTAGAATTTATTATTTTTACTTCAAAAACAACAACAGTAGCATTCTGAAATGTTATTTTCATGTCCCACGGTTTGTCTTATTGCTCCCCTTCTTTAAACTTTATCCTTAGGTATGGTGCTAGCACATTTTTTTTCAAAGCAAATATGTAATTCCAGTAATTTCAGTCTGATTAGATTTTGTCTTTTCTCTTTTTGCTATCTTTATTAAAGAAAAGAAAATGAAAAGGGAACTAATGCAAGTTTTCTGAGACATAATATTATGGCTTATTTTTGTAATACCCTAATATAGCAACGATATTTCAGGTAAGAAAGGGGAAAATTTTCACATTACAGTAAGTGGAGAATAGTAAAATAGAATAGTGGAGAATACATGATCCAGCCTTCTACCTACCTGAAAACAGGACTGATCTTGGAAATGAGATATACATAATGTTCATAAAATTGGGTTGCATAATTTGCATTGCCAATTATATATAAGATGTCCTAGGGCTAAAGGAACAGATGCAGTATATTACTTATGAGAGTTACTGCTATTGTTCTTGAAGTTCATTAGAGACTAATTCAATTCTAAATGTTATCTTCATTAATATGACAGCAGCCATGAGTGATACAAACATTGAGGCAAGATGATACTAATCAATAGAAGAATGTAATTCTTCTAGCTACAGTTGGTGGTAGAACACCTTTCTTTGAGAACACTCAAATATCAAGTGTAACTTTCTCCTTTTGACTGTCCCCACACCTCATGTATTGAAAGCGCAGAATTCTATTGCGTGCATGACAGCAGACATGACCTATATGTCTAGTTAGATGCTTTTCTTTGCGTGTTGGCATTTGCCCCATTACTTTTAAGGCAGAACATCCGTTCTGCAAAGACCTACTTGCTACTTTCCATCCATAAAGTTAAACATTCAGAATTCCTGAAACTGAAATAAATATTACTGAAAAAGTCATGTCAAAAAGTCATACCTTCTGATAGAAAATAATAAGATATATGGTCCTCATTAGGAAAGAATCCAATTATGTACTTCAAAGACACTGTCAAAACAAGAATTTTAACAGCTGTTACAGAATGATGGAGGAAACATACAAAGTCAGGCAAGCAGATGACCACGTCTGTATTATCAAATACATCATGTGTGCTCTCTATCTAGTAATTTGTTTCATATAAAAAGGAAGAAATCATCACTGTCTAAAATTTTCTCACTGCAAATTTAAAAATGCCCTCCATTACCAGATTAAGCTATGCAAACTAAGATTTGGAGAGCCTAACCTCCACTCCACTTCATTTATCTTCAAGTGGGCCCAGCACTTGTGCTGAGAGCATTACTGTGATAGCAAATGCAATTCCTGCTCAGCACGGCTGTCAGCTATTTGGAAGTGAGAACAATTCATTACTGCAAAAGCAATAGGAGCACAAGGAGAAATCTACAGCTTTGCAGACAGCATGACCAGAAAGCTGGCAAGATTTTACATCTCTCTTTCTTATTTGGATAATAAACCTTTGAACTCCATAACAGCAACTTTATCCCACCCTGGAGATTTAGACTCTGAATATTCTTCAGTTTCATTAAACCAGTAATGGGCTCTGCAGAAAACAGCAACTGCAAGACTGGACTTTAGGTCATTCATGTTTGGAGGCTTTTCTTCCTATTCCTAATGATAGAGTTTGTTGCTAAATAGTCACTTAGTGTATACCCACAGCAGGCTTTCCATATGCTCCTAAGGCAGCATCGTGGTGCCCCACGGGACTGTTGCCAGCCAGTGAGTTCCTTTTCTTGAAAACATCCAACACGTACAGGGCTGCCACACAGTGGTTCCTATGACAGTGTTCAGCATCTATAAGCATAAATGTAGGACAAAGAACAACAGCATTTAATTCTGCCAATTCAAAAGGCAGCAACGGTTTAAGAAGAGAAATATACTCACTCAAACTGAAATTTAACCAGGAAACTCACCTATCTCCTGTGGACTTTTCTAAAGGGTCATGGGAACTTTAAGGGGCACATTTGATTACACTCTGGGTTAAGACCTCTTATCAAAGACCCTAATTGCAGGTAAATTTACAAAAATTTAAGCTTCGATGAAGTTTTTTTTTACAAATCTGGCTGGCTATCTGCTACATGTATACTGTCCCCACTACTTGGAAAAAAACCTATTACTGATTAATAACTACTCCCTTCTAGATTATTCACATTAGTTCTTGTAACTCCCAGTTTTTTTACCTTGAAGTGTCCTCCTGCATACTCTCTAGTCAGCATAGATCCTGCTCACCTAGTGAGATCCTTGCTCAGTATGTCGTGGTTGCAGACAAAAACAGAGCAGCTCAAGCACCAGCTAGGTACTGGTTGCTTGGTTTAGGATTCATTCAGAAGGAGGGTTGCAAAGCTGAATTCCAAGTACAATACAAATTAATGAGCAGCTTCTGAGAAGAAGCAGGTTTAAGCCAATATTTTCAAAACTTAGTTAGCTGTAATAGTATTCATTTGTGCCAGCATTTATTTGTGAACTGTGGATCTGTATGAAGCAGGAGGCAGCCCTCTTGTGTCCAGACTACACATGGCACAGCCCTCTGCAAAAGCCACACTGGAGGCCTGGTCTTAGCAAATACCATGAGCAGAGTGGGGAGCACAAAGGTACAGAACAGCAATTAGCTTTGATTCAGAAGGCAGTGGCCTTGCAATGGATGTCATCATTTTCTGGCTGTTTGTAGGAAACTGGGAAGAGGGACTGAGGAGACCAGGCTGGAGAGAACAGATTGCAAGATAAGATATACTGATGTGGGACCATCCTGACAAATTTCACACAAAGAGTTGGTTCTTAAAGCCTGAGATATTGACCTCTGTAGAGTAACTAACACCACTGACATAAATTTTAAACCATTTTTTAGTAAATTGGGATCTACCCAATGAAGTAGTTTTCAGTAAACACTTATCTGGAGTTGCAACCTTTCCCAGAAGTCTGGTATAATCTATATGGCCAGTTCTGTTAAATCCCTGAAGCTACCTATGAAAAATAGACTTTCTTCTAGTGAAGAAAACTTCTAAGTTGTTCTTTGCCCAGGTTCCAAAAGACGTCTAGGTGTGGGTAACACTACATGTTGTATTTAATATCTAAAATGCCTGTCTCCACTAGATTTGTAAAAGGTGGGGCACAGAGCCTTGCATCAGCAATAACAGCAGTGATACTAACACAGTAAACTAGTCATTACAGCTTTTGCCCAGGAATGGGGAGATCCAGAGTCCCCTTGGCCTGGTTTTGATTCCATCTCTTCAGCTCCATTCTTTAGACCATCTTAATGGCTTCTTCCTGCTCTGGAAGGAAAAGGGCATCTCTCCTCTACCTTCACAGACATATTTACCAATTAAACCCTATCTCATTAAACCAACAAAGCTATCTTCTAGTACCAATGCTCAGAAAGCACAGGGTTAAAAGTCTGCATACCACCTTGTACTGCAATTTTTATCCAGTAGCAGCAGCTAATTAATCAAATAGAGGGTCATCTTGCTAATTGTTATGACCAGTGTTTGCTCCATTAAGTCTTGTGCACACAGAGCCGCTTAATTGCAGTACCTGGTGGCAATGCCTTCCCAGTTCCTTTGTGTGATTCAACTCCCTGGAGAACAAAATCCTACTATCCCCATCAAAATTTCATACCTCATGTGTACATTTGAAAATGCAAGCCAATGTAAACACTGAGTTCAGCATAAGCTGACAAGTCTTTGTGATATCGTTTTGTCTTCTAATCAGCTATCGTGAATGCAATTTTTAAACAGAAAGACTTCAAGCTGCCTGGAATACAAACCACGTTCCCCTTCCCTTTAATAATCAGCAGGCAGAGGCTGTCAGCTTGTTCCGTTTTAGAAATGCAGGTCAGCACAGCATATGGTGTAAGGAACTTCCCATGCCACAAATTCAAGAAGGCTTGCATGTGACATCCAGCTCATTCATCTTTGGGTTGTGTAGGAGGCACAACTTTCCAGTCACAGCTCCCAGCTGTAAAGTGCAAAAGGCCTTAGCACTGAGCAGCGCTGCAGAAATGTAATCTGGCACGATGCCTTTCCTGCCTCAATGCACACTCTGTAAAGCCTCCTGTTCTATTCATATTCTCTCCTTTGCTCCTGACAGGACCCGAGTGCCATGCCGAGACCAACTTCCCAGGACCTAGCAGGTTTCTGGGACTTACTGCAGCTCTCAATTGAAGATGTCAGCATGAAGTTTGATGAACTGCACCAGTTGAAACTCAATGAATGGAAAATAATAGAATCACCTGAAAGGAAGGTAAGCAGACCATTTACTCCCCATTTGTAGTCCTGCAGTCTCCTTGCGTTAAATATAATAGTGAAACATGATAGGCTTCTAACCCTGGGAAGTACTTAATTGGCATGGCCCAATTTTTACATGGAAAATTCCATCAGATGTGAGGAGATTAGTCTTTTTAACAATGTTGAGCTGAATTGTATAAGAAATAAAATGGGGTTTGCTAAATTAGTTCACTCCATAACACTTTTGTTCAAAATATTTCGATTCACATTCTAAAGGCTAGAACTGAAATATGTTCTTATTAATTCAGACTGAAGACAATAGCCCAAGCATTCAAACAAAGTAAACTTGGCACTCTGCTACGTTTGGGGCAGCCCAGACCTGAGCACTTCAGTGTTTAACCCTGCCTGCATGACACAACTGATACTAGAACAGAAATGAGATGTAAGCATATGACAAAACATGGTGCAGGTCATATTAAAGCTCAGCCGACAAAAATTTGGGGAACAAAGAGTGCTATTGGCAAACTGCCCACATTTCTGCCTTGCAACTCCACCATCTGGGAGATGCCCCACTGTGATGCTTACAAAGCAAAGTTGGCAAATTGCCCACTAAAAGCAGTGTAATTCTGAAACTGCCTTTCCCCTCTCTAGAGCTCCATCCCTTACCCTGATTATCCCGCTATCCTTGCTGATTATTGTATCAGTCAGATGAAACCAGCATTTGGTTTGAGTCAGTACTGTTGGCCTCAGGTGAATACTTGTTTGGTTTGGGAGGAATTAGGAGGCATTTTGACAACTTTTTCATTTCTTCATGCTCCTCTTGGATTTTAATTTTCAGCCAACGGGTTGGTGGATGGTGAGTTTGCAACTCTTGCTTACTAGTGACAACTGGAAGTAAGAAATTATTGTAGTGACAGCAACAGTGATGTTCCTAAGAGGGAAATAACTAAAAGTGGAAAAAAAACAAAAGATGGAACAAGAGGAATGGAGCCCTTATGTTCCTGGCTGAAAACAGGAAATAGAGAAAATAAAGACTGGAAGAGCTGGCTATCATGGGGAATAGCATCTTAGGCTGCTGCACTGTTCCTGTTTAATATAGAACTATGTTTTTAAATGACTACTGCATTTTGGTAGTAGATTCAGTATTTTTTTTTTTTTTAAAGACCAAACAATGAAGAGTCTGTAAACCATAGGTGTATCAGTTCAATTTTCTTATTATTTGAATCCTGCTGTGCATCAAATTAACTGTGTTCTCCATAAGGAACAGCCCATACTCTGTACTACTACCATTACTTTAAGAAATTATATAGCAAAAAGATCAATCACAATAACCATAAATAAACATGGGAAGTTGGTGTAAGGAACTTCCCCATCTTTGGGGCTATGTAGTCCAGTATTAAATATGACATTAAAAACCTGTTTTAACTTCGAAGTTGCATCTAATTTCAAATGGGCTTTAAATAAGGATTGTATGAAATCACCTCCAGACGTCCGTCTCTTCTAATCTAAACTACTGTACAATTCCTTGATTCTACAGTATCTTTTTAAGGCCCTCATATGATATTTCACAGTCTCTAAATTGAGTAAAATATCCATTTCATACTTCAAAACAATTCTTGATTTAACTCCTGCAGAGAAATTTACAGATACTTTGGTAACAAAATCTACTGATTTTCACTTTATAATTTGATAATTCTTCAGAATAATTTTCTTTAAAATGGTCTAGGCTGACAAGCAGAATAATTAGCCCTATGTTCTCTCTCTAGTTGGAGCTTGAATGTTTCCATTTAGCAATCTATGGAGGAAACTAAACTAATAGACATAGACACACAGCTGCTATCTCATATCCAGCTGAGGCTAAACTCAGTATGATTAATTTCATCAAAAATCCTGTCCTGCTAATCTTAGAGAGTCTTTTCACTTGATCAGACCACACAGATGCGCTGAATTCTTATTGGAGAGCCAGTGTGTGTTTCTGTTTATAATGAGTGTAATAATGTGTCAGCTAAAATTAAACAAATCCGTATGAAAGTGAGGTATGCAGATTGCATGTGCCGATACCTGCAAGGACAGTACAAGGAAGCGCAGTCCTTTTTCAGGCACAGGACCGCAGAATGTGTAATGGTTGTCAAAAGGGGTTTTGTCAGTGTCCCTAGTGTGGATAGCTGTTCATGTAATCCATTAGTCAGCTGATGGGCAAGCACAAATTGAGCATGCTTGATGTATGTAATCAGTATTTTGCATTTCATGTCTTCGATGTGCATGCTCTGCTGACAAGTACCTTCTGCATACAGCTCACCCTTGGTTTTAATGCCCTATTGCAGGAAGAAAGAAAGATTCCTCCTCCTGTACCAAAGAAGCCCCCAAAAGGAAAATTCCCTATCACAAGAGAGAAATCTCTGGACCTACCCGACAGACAGCGACAAGAAGCTAGAAGACGGCTGATGGCTGCCAAGCGAGCAGCCTCTTTCCGGCAGAATTCAGCCACAGAACGTGCAGACAGCATCGAGATCTATATCCCAGAGGCTCAAACACGGCTTTAAAGACAGAATGCTGCAGAGTTCCTTTTTTTAAAAAAAAATGCTTGTACAGTTTGTCACTTACCTGGTAATTTTTGTCTCATTCTCTCCACTAAATATGCCCTTGCTGTTGTGTTCTTTGTGCCATAAGCACAGTGGAATGCTTTTGATTTCCTCAGAATTTGCTGAGCTCACCGCAAGAATGACTTCTTTTTGTATTGTCTGACTTACAATCAGCTACAATGGATAGGGCTTGTCAAGACCTGACTTATCCAATATATTCTCAGAGGACAACAAGAAACACCTCTTGAGATGGAACCCAGCTTACTTTTTTGTTATTTATATTTTTATAAAATGTGTGATAATTAGGGATAAGAATTACAAACTATAAATGGGTGCATCTCACCATTCACTAGAGGCATTAGCTAATCCAAGTAGAAGGTGCTACAAATGTAAAGAGCAGGAAAGAAAGAACCCATTTATCTCTTTGACCTCCAGTTTCTTTTCCTAGAACCCAGCTAACATATTTACCCATGTGCTCTGCCACTCTTTTCATCTTTGTTACTGCAAAATAACATTAGGCGTCTCATCTCATGTCAAGTTTCTGGAGATGAACAGGGATACCCAGCCACTAAAACTCCAAAGTTCATCAGAAACTAAGAAGCATACAAGTCTGGTGGTGGTGGGAATGTCCACTAAGAAACATTTGCTGTTAGCAGCATAACGACACTCTGAAACCTAAGCAAAATTGTAATGCAAGAGGACTTGAATGATGGGTGAAAGGAAAACAGAAGCCTTAAAAAGTTAGATCTTCTGTAGTAAGATGTGTAAAGAAAAAGTTATACTCGCTCCTTTGGAACACTCATTGCATTTTTAACAGTTCTTTTACATGTTAACATTTATTTTATAAACCTTCTCTCTTTCATTTCAAGAGCCGTGCTACATGTACTATTTAAAACTCTCAAATTGTTATAACAATTGAGTTTCCAGGGTATCCTTGAGAACAGAAAATCTTGCTTGTTTAAAATGCCAGTTGTGATGTTGTAAACAGTTTAAGAAATATGAATGTGAGTGGTAAGTATATATAAGTTTAAATGGTTATGTTAAGGTAAAGGTGAACTGTGGTTTACAGTTGTATTTTTTTTTTAGAACTATTTTTCTATGCAGTATCATTTATGGCAAGAATAAACTTCTTGCTTGCTTCAGACATAGAAAAAAAAAACATGACTCAAGAGATAAGCGATTTCCAGCCAGGAAATATAAGGAAAATAATATATTTTCAAGCCTCACATTGTCAGGAGAGAAGTGGCAACTTCCACAGCCAAGAGGCTTTAATTTAAAACTAATTAAGACAGAATTATTCCACTTCACCTACCTTCCAGAGCCAACTGAGCAATCCAGCACTTAAAAGTCTTCAGGTGAAGACGCAATAAGATGAGTAACCTGCAGCCCCCAGTTCCAAGGTTTGAATCCTACTGAACACAACTTTAGGTCAAAACAGTGTGAACCCAGTGAGACAAACAGCCCCAGCTACCACATTCCCTGTTTACCTGCTTTAACAAATGCAATGCATTTAGCCATAGGCAAAACAACTATTTAATTATACTTGAGCACTTTGGTTCTTCACCTGATGAGCACTTTAAATACGAATCCCACACACCTTGCAGCCTGATGGATGACTGAAAACATGAAGTATTGTAGGTTATGCAGATCTGACATTGCTTCAAATCTGTTTTCTTTTGTTTGCTTTTTTTCTTTTTCCTTCTCTTTTTCCTACAGTGTATGTTATTAAGCATGACTTCTGTCTTTGGAGCACAGATGATAAAGCATGCTTGGCTTCAAGATACGAATCTTTAGAGATGAAGTTTTGAGAAGTTTCTTTGAGAAGAAACCCCTGTAAATTGAGCCTGATATCTGGTGTATACTTTACCAAATAGCCTTAAATTATATTTGGAAGCAAAAACCAAGACGAATGTATATCCTTCAAGAATGCAAAAAAAAAAAAAAAAAAAAAAAAAAAAAAAAAAAAAAAAAAAAGAATAAATCCCTGAAATATTCTTCTATACATGAAAACATTATATTTCCCTTCCCTTGCATTTTCAAGGCATTTTCTATTATGGAAAGAGCTGAATCCTAGGTAGTGTACAATACTGATGCTACTTCCTGTAGTTGTTGTACTATTTTAAATACAAAAGTACATACAGACACTGGCATCTTCAGCCTTGAAAACTAGTATCCTAAAGTGGAGCTGCTAATTGGAAATATCACACAAAACCAAAGTCGGTGTCTTTCCTAGACTGAAGAAATTTAAAAGAGAAACACACACACCTGTACAACATATACATATATATGACAGCTGATATATTTTATCTAATTTTCCTGTACACTTTGAGGAGAAATCACATTTGCCTTACTCGCTTGAACCCTCTCACCTGCAGCAACAGGTCATGCGATTAAGACAAGCTGTACCTGATCCTGCTAGCAATCAGACTTTATGAAGATAAATTGTAAACCCAAGAGATTGCAGATAAGCTGAGATCCCAGCTGGCCTAATGATGCAGACTTGGAGCAGTCTGTGTTTTACATTTCCCATGCCTTTATGAGAAAATGTTCAATGGAAGATTTAGAAATCTATGACTGCTGTTTGTTAGACCTTGGTCAGAAAAAAATTATTAAAAAAAAAAACAGGAAAAAAAAACAACAAAAAACAGCGACCAGAAAGAATCAAAAGTAAACTAGATGCCTACTGAAAAATCTGATCATATGTTATCTGTGCACATTACATTTTGAAGTGCAATATATTAACTTATTGTTGTGGTAAAATTATATCATTTAAGGCAAATAAGCCATTTCTATTTACGTATTGTACATCTGGTTAGTTTAGAAAAATAACACTATGCTTATCATACTTGTGTTGCAAATGAATCAGTCAGATTGCTTCACTATATGACATGAGAAACACTGCATGTAGCATCATAATAAACATTTAACCAGAACGATTTTAATCTGATCCCACATCATAAAAGTAAAATTCAGTTGCAAAAACAACATAGGAGGAACATAAATAAACAGAAAGATAGGAACTGGAATACTTTCTGCTTTGAGTTCGTGGTGTAGACCCACACAGAACAGCTGGATACAGCAAAATAGTCTAGTGTTTAATTAAATATTAATTGGACTAATATTTATTTTAACCCATTAAAATTATAGAATGTCCCTGTTCATTTAGTCATTGCCTGTAAAACACAAGTATAATAAACAAAATTCAGAAAATTTAAATAAAGAAAAAGTTCTGACTGGTAAAATTGTTGATATTTGCCATACTTATTTTTGCTTTGTATATCTTTTTAGATTTTAAATTCTTTGTAATTTGGTGAAGTACATTATGAAGTATTTTATTATTTTATGTCAACCTGATTAGAATGGCCTTTGGCAGAATGCTAAGACTAAAAATGTTGTACAGTTTAATACCAAAAAATGATATTTTAATTCATACTTAAACCTTGACACTATGTTAGATTTGAGATCAATCAGGAAGGAATTAAAGTGTGCATAGGAAAGTGTGTGGATTTCATATATATGGATAGATAAACATAAGATACATTTCATATAATGGAAATTATTTGTTTCGAAATAACCCCATGTCCTGCTGTATCAGTAAATTAGTACTCTACTTCAGCACTCCATCTAGTATAAAGTGAAGGACTGTTTGGTCATTGGGAGGTTTTGCTAGGAAAAGGAGTAACTGCTACATGATGGTGCCACATGTGATGTGCCCTACGTGACCCGCAGTCTCCTCGTGCCCTGCAGGAGCAGTGCCCTTGAGAGGCTCCTGGTCCCATGGCACCTCAGGCAACACTGCCACTCTGTCCCAGGCCCTCTCCATGCAAGTCCCCCCTGGCCCCCTCTCCTAGAGCAATGTGCCTCCAGATCAGCCCAGCTCAGCCTTTTGCGTTCAAAGCCTTGAGCCTGCCCTGTGCAGTCGGTGGGTTTGATGTCCTCCTCAGCATTTCGGCAATGGCACCGGGGGCAGGGGGCACACTGGGGGCTCACCCATCAAGGGTTGGTTTGTGCTTTCAATTTTAGCTCTGAACCTGGTTTGGCAGCTCCAGGTGTCAAGCTGTGAAACAGAAGCCTCAGCATTAGAGACATAATTGTGAAGCAATGTTATTCCCATTACTGTTCCTAGAGCATCTTATGATGTAGGGATAACACCCACATTTGAGGTGAGGAATATCAGCACATGTGTCTAGAGAGGTGCTTCCTGGTGTATGACAGGTTGACACCCGCATTTATACAGTGCCTTTCATCCAGAAGGATCTCCAAGCACTTTACTAGCCAACACACAAACTCCAGGTTGGGCTGCAGCTGGGGCAGGTAACCCAGCATGGCGGGATGCTGGGGGTTCTCCCACCTGTTCCCATGCTGCTGGGGAGTTCCCTTCCACAGCACCCTTCCAGCACCTGGGAGGACCCTCACAATCTGAGCCTGTGCTGAAGGAGAAGCAAAGATAAGCTGAACTGAGAGGAAGACCTGAGCAAAGCAGAGATGAGGGCAGTCCTCATACCATCTCTCCAGGGAGTAGGAAGGGAGTGATGAGCACCAAATTAACCTTCCAGAACAATCGCTGCTTTTTCTGTTCATGATGATGGCAGTGAGGTCCCTGCAGTGGAGGAGCTCCCTGGGAGGAGACCCCTGGTCCGCGCCAGGCTCAGGAGCTGATGGTGCCTGCAACTGAGCCCTCTTGGTCAGCAGTCTTGGCAAGTCTCCCCTCACAAGTGCATTTTCCCCCGCTTTCTTAGCAGGAGAGCAGGAGAGATCCATCTGGGGTACATGCTTCAGAAGCAGCCTTCCCCAAACACCCTGTTCTCTCCCTGGGTCTGCCCTCCAGCCCAGCTAACATGAGGGATGATGTGGGGCACAGGACTTAGGCATGATAATTGTGCTTTGGTCTGGGCAACTGCTCTTTAATGAGACTCAGCTCTAACCCTAAGGGTTCTTTATATGGCAGAGCAATGGGGACACCTCTCTCTGCATGGACAGGATCAGCAGAGAAGCCACCATTTCATACTGCACAGAACAGAAAGAGAACATATACATATGTCTATATATATAAAAAATTTTCATTGCCATTGTCCCAGACAGCTGGACCCAGGAATGTTCCTGTAGACTGTGCCACTTTCTTGCAGCTCATCCTCAACACTGCCGGCCATGGCAGGTTCCCTGCCTACTGCAGCCCCATGGCCCATCAGCCAGCAACTATTCACCGTGTTCAGCTCCAGGGACAATTTTTTGGGAACAGCTGTTTTATGGCATACTCATATGCACTCACAGAGTCCTGTCAGGAATTAAGCCCTCTGTATCCATAGAAATTGCTAACTTTATCTCTGAAATGCAGCTACCTCAATGGCGTAATATTGTAGCTGTTTAACTAGATGATAGGCTGTTCAGGACAGCAAGTATAAAACCAAAATTGAGATGGAACATTGCCCAAAAGAAAATTTGGCCAGCATATTTAGGCTGATTCAGCTCCTCTTAATGAAATAAAATTCCAATAGCTGCAAGAGGCCATGTCATTCATAACTGAATGTCTTTTCCAACATAAATGATTCTATGATTTTATATCAAAAAAATGTATTCCAGATGTCTTCTCATTAAATGCATATCGCTTCTCTTAAAAGACGATTGCAGAAGAAGACTTCATGTTCACAGATCTGCCTTTCCACACTCAGCTTTTCTCCCATTATCTGTCATTACTGAAAAAGAACTGGACTTTTGAAGTCAGATTATAGATAAGGTAAATTCATAGGTCTACAAGGCTTGCTTTTTGACTGAGCAAACAGAACAGTTTTCATCAGTTGGCAGTTTAATTCTATATTTTATTAAGGCCAAATTGTTATTTTTCTAAGTTGGTTTTGTTGGACAGGATTTTTTACTTCTCTAGGTACAAAACCACAAATATTTTCACCTAAGCTTAAATGAGGGGGAGGCTTATTTGGATATATGGTCATCATTTACCAACACAGCCTGTTAGTGAGGAATTTTATTCTCCTTCCTTTGCCATTCTTCCATTTCCCATTCCTAAAGCTCAACTGTCATACAAATTTCTTATTTGTGAGACGGATTACTGCAGATCTTAGGGCGAAGTTCTGTTCCCACTTGTATTAGAATCAAAGCTAAGAAACTGAAACCCGAAAGAAATGTCAGATCTGAATCAGTATAATTCAGATCAATATCTGACTCAGCAAGACCTGCTGAGGTAGGAAGGACTCATCAGTTGAGTTAGTGGGTGCATCATTTCTTTGCACGATCTCGTTCTTCCTTTCTCGTAGATCGCAATCAAGCAGAGGGTTTGGTAGTAGGTTCAAGTGTCTGCAGGCGGTCCTCACAAAGAAATGCTAGCTTTGTTTATAATTACCCATGGAATCCACATGCTCATATCCATGCTTTGATTTACCCCTTTGGAGGTTTAACAGTATGACCATCTTGTGTTAAAAGGGCTCAGCATGTATGTAATGTTTAGTTCAATTTATATATTCATTTCCTGACTGAAGAAAAATTCCCTTTCAAGTAGCCTGGCTTATATGCTCTAGAACTGTTCTTTCCTGAAGAAAAGCCACTATGGCTGTGCAGGATTTTCTGTACAGAGACAAAACTCATACTTTCATTTACCAAGTGACATGCCAAAATAATCAAGTGTGGCCTAAGGACTAAATTAAATGCCTCCTATAGAATTTCAAGGAATGTTAGAACCAGGAAACTAGCTGTTTAGTTATCATTAAAAGTATATATAAATATATATAAATATATATATACATAAGAAATCGTATCAACAATGAGGATGAACTGAGTGCCAAATATTCACCATCTGTATAAAGCTACACTTCACTAGAATTAAACTATTTTATGTAATTCTCTTTCTCATGCTTTTATGGTTCTTTTGATAAATTCTATTTAGTAGCATGCAGGATACCTAAATTGAATGTACAGTATGTTGTTTCATTGCTACAATAATTTCTCGCTTCTCAGTAATATCTTCTTTACCAGAATGTTATTTGTTACTTTGAAGACATATTTGAAAATTGTTTTATTATTGAGTTATTCTTTTTTCATGGTTCTCTACTCACCTCCAGCTGATTGTAAGAAAATGTGCTTCACTATTTTGCCCCATGGCTCTTTTATGAAGCTGCCTCTTTCAATTGGTTTATGTATTGTTTATGTTCATCTCCTGTAAATAATTCTGCAATTAAATTTTTTGAGAAAAAATAGAGTACACTCTTTATTACATTTTAAATTTTGCATTAGTTAAAATACAACATTTCCAATCAGATGATTTGTAGACAACACTAAATTATTACTCTAGACTTGTAGCCTTTGGAGTGTGAGGAAATTAATTTTTTTAAAAATAACTTTTATAGGATTTTAGCTGAATTCAAAGGAAAACGCATAAAATCTGAAGGAAATGGCAAATAACAGAATCTGCTATGCAATGCTATTGATGTGTTTTGATTTATAGTCATCAATACTATAGGTATAGAATATCATGTACTGCTTTTGAATCAGACCATTGTGTGTTATTAAAAGAAAGAATAATAGTCTCTTTTGCTTCTAAAACACCCATAACTGAAATATTTGTAAGCAGTCATTAGTGAGCAGAAGTAACTGAATGGATTTGTTTTGACAAGGTGAATCCTGGAGCATCTCTCTGTGTGTTTTTACTGTTTGCAACAGAATAGCCAAAAAGAACTTCTATCCTCCTTCATTTTTTTCAGCTCCTTCCAGGGCAGACAAGTCTCCTTCTGGGAATGGCTTTAGCAACTCAGCAGAAAATTTGATCAATACTTTGCCACATTTCTTGATTAGGAAAAAATCACAATAGGCATGAAACAAAGATGTGTGGAGTCCTTGAATCTAAACAAAGGAAGTTCCAGAAATACTATGACAAATATGACTTTGTTTGGCATACAAAAGAGCTTAACTACTTGAATAATTGGATTTTTACTGCTCATTTATTATATATACTATTGTAACACTTATAAGCTCTAGGCTGTGGACCAAGACAACATTGTACATTTACAACATGAATATATTTCCCTTAACACAAAGAGTTTACAACCCAACCAATAGGTAAGAAACAACAGATAGGCAGACACAGGAGACAAACTGATGGAAAAAGTGAGATGCTATTAATTAAAATGAAGAGCAGCATCTCAGCATCCCATCAGTTGTCATTTGTTTTACAGACATCAGAAAAAGAGATGATAATGAAGTGGGTTGGAAGGATGTCTTCTCATGTCTTCTCTCAGGGATGTCTTCCCATGAAGGGAGTGAATTCAAGAAAGATGTTTGTTTGAAAATTTAACAGAGATGGTGAATTTTGGCATCCTGAGTCAACTGGAGGTGGAAGCTGACATCTTATTTAATGAATGATGCTAGATTGGGAAAGGTCTTGGCAGTAAGACCAACGAAATTCAACATTCAGTAGTCTGCTGGCTCATTGCTTCTATGAAGGAATTTTCATCTTTAATACCTGTTGTGGAAGGCTCAAAATTTTTCAGCTATACATCAGCAGTTCTAATGAGAATGAAATTTAGGGTCATTAAGCAATTTAGTGCTTGTTTTTGTCTGTCTCCTAACACTAGGTGTTATGACATAGAGCATCACTCATTGCAGTTCTGTACTGTGATATTAGAACAAAAGTCTTGATCACTTCCAGGCAAAATTTCAATAACCTTTTATCCTCTCTTAGCCTCCATGAGTTTCCTAAAATAGGGTGATCCTTCCTGCAATCTGGAAAGGATCTCAGAACTAACAAGCAAGCTGTTTCTTGTACAACAGCTTCACAGATGGTTGCATGTCAGCCTTAGAATTATAGGCATACCCATATAAATAAGGACAGGCACCGCCGATGAACTAGTAAGGTCAAGTAAAGCCGGAGCATAGATGTGACATATTTTATTTCAGTTGCTGAACCAAATAATCAGGTGCAGAATACATGCTCTGGAATTAGCATATTTATTCCAGTTGAACTACGCAGGCACTGACAGTGGGTTTGTGGAAGGCTGTTATTGTTTTAACTGCAGCAGCACAGCTGAAGTGTGAAAATTTTGAAATGTAGACAAGTACCTTACATAACCTATTGCAGCCCTACCACAATCCCTGGACAGATTCTGCTGTGAATTTTTAAACAAGCAATTTATAAGTAGCTAGGGGATAATACTATGATAAAAATTAGGCAACAGAGGTTTGCCAACATCCTATCATGACAGTCAATTTAATTTTCTTCTCTAAGAGGATGTTTTTATCTAAGGAATTAGGTACAAACAGTAAGCTGTGATAGATCTTCACTTCATTAAGGCCTTTGATACAGTTCCAGTGTAAAATTTTTATTTAAAACTAGGAAAACATTTTCTAAATAAAATTGTTGTAAAATTAAAACTGATGCAGCTGAAAATATTATTTTTAATATACATATATCCTTAACCCATTGTGAAATCCAAAGGCCTTTTGAAGTGTGAGAGAAAGGGACAATCTTAGAAAAATCTAACCTTCTCTCAGTACTAGTCAGAAATTTCATTGATAACTTTGCTGTTTACTAAAAAATATAATATTCATCAACTTGAGAGTGGTTACAGCTTCCATAGAGGATATGATCAAAATTCACAGTGATCCCCAAAAAACTGGACACCCTTTCTAAATTCAATGTGATGTAATTCAGTGAAGAAAAAATGAAAAATGTTATACTGAAAGATGAGATCAAGCTCAAGTGTGACAGAATATCCCTTTGAGAAAAAGTAAAGCAAAGAAAATGTGGTCTATGGTTGATCACAAGCTAAAGGAGAGTCAACTTGATGCTAAATCAACACATGCTTAATCACGTGCTCTTAAGAAAAGGGGAAATCTAATAGTGAATGTATTAGCATATCATTAAATTAGTGTGGTTTAACAGATTATTGTGCTGTGTAATCATCCACGTATATGCAATCCTAAATTGTGGCACACACACATTATTGGACTTGACATTGCAAACCAAGATAAAAAAAATTACCCATAGAAGGAAGAAGGCATCCGATCTATAAAAATCAAACTTGTGTATCTGAGGTATGGCTCATTCTCCTCCATCCAGGCTGCTCAGTAGAAATCTCCATAGCCACTGCATTTTGCTCTATGTCAAGTGTCTAAGGACTTCCAACAAGCTAAACTACTGGCAAGCCTTGGGTGGAGATGGTGTTTGTCTCTGTCCAAGGTATGAACCACGTCAGGGCTGGGGCACAGGGTAGGATGCTTTTTGTGTGCTTGTCTTCTTGTTTAGGAACCAGACTGTCATGTTTGGGCAATGGTGGGATTCAGACTCTGAATCTTACTGTCTTCAACTTAGCCACTTCCACCCACATCCTGTCTGAGATGGCAGAAATTACCCTCTGAATCTCAGACAAACACTCAAACACAAAATGTTAACAAGTGAGAGAGGGAGAAGCCTTTCAGAATCCCTAAAAGTTACACTGAATGACTGAGTACTGAGTCATGCCACTGAGAAAGTGGCAAGTCAGATGCCGGGGATGTAGGGACATCTCCTCTATGCTACAGAGAGATTCTTGTTTCACTCTGTTCAATACTGTTAAGGTTTTCGTTAGAGGATTAAATCCTAATTGAGAGGAATTGCGAAGCAGTGGAGAAAATTCAGAAGAAAGCAACAGGGATTGCAAAATATTAGAAAGAGCGACCTAAGTGAACAGAGTTCAGAAAATGACTCAAAAAAAGACTGACTTGTTTCAATACAAAAAAGTTGTTGTGAGCTATTAATGAAATTGATTCCCCAGTCCCTGGAAGGAGGTTATTGTCATCATAAGCATAAAAGTCTAACTTTTCTTTGTTTATTTGGATAAGGGTCGTGAATCCTGGTAAAAAACTATTTAGCTCAAGGACAAGGTAGCAAACATGCCCTATGCGGCCTTGCAGCTGTGATCTGCATGTCAGCGCTCCCTGGAGAGTCACAGAAACCACCATCCAGCATCCTGGCTGCACACATGCTCTGAAAGGGATGTGCTCAGACCACCACTACTTTCATCTTACTTGACATACAATCCTATTTATAAGCAACTGACCATTTACGAGTGTAAAAGAGGTATTTACCTGCCAAAGCTGCAAGTGCTGCTCAGTGAGATGTTCCTCAGCTCTTCCCAGAAGGAGAAGCTGACCAGGCAGGTGGATTTGAGAGGACAGTGCCTTGGCTGGCCTCAGCACTTGGGGAGGTGAGTGCTCAGGATCATGGCTGAATCTCCACTTCTTCTCCTGTGTGTTATGGGTTTGTTAGCTCACAAAGGAACGAAGCTCAGCTGTTCTTGAATAAAAGGCCTTAATACTAAATAAGAGAATTGCAGAGAATTGGTGATACTGCCTAAGTCAGCAATGTTCTTTCCTTAGTGTGAGGTTCATATCCCTTTTTATTAGTAGCAGGCATTGGGCTGCTTGAGGTGTTGCAGTTAAGGGAAAAAATCTAAAGGAAGTTTCTGGTCCACATGAGGAGTAATATCACCTCAGCCTTTACCACTGAATGGAAGCCCAGATCCTGACCAGGCATAGACATTATTAACCTGCTCAGACAAAATCTCTTACAAAGTCTTTCTGGTTGTTAGGTGGCTTATGTATTCTTTGTGACCCACACTAACTCACCTGCATAGGTGTGAGCTATCAAAAACACAGAGGAGCTTGTCAGAAGGGCTGTGCACCAATTGTTGTCATAGTTGGTTTCCTCCTTGCAACTGAGCCTCATCACATTCACTGCAGAGCTTGGCACTAATATATTTGAGGAGGACAGGGCTTAGGTCAATGGAATGGAAAATAATGACAAATCAATTTAAATGCAGATCCTGGAGGAGTATATTATAATAGACTGCTTCAACAAATCTTAAAAGGAAATTAGCTTTGGTAAAAATCAAGGATTCAGTGTATTAAAAAGTGACATAAATCCAATCGTAATAGAGGTGATTAATCAGTTTTGCCAGATAGGAAATAAATCATGAGTGAACAGTAAGGGAAGAAGATGAATGTTATGTTTTGGGATTTGATATGTCAAAGTGAATTTTGTAAAATATTTATAAATTTATGAAGCACTGACAACATCTTAAGAAAAGCTGGTATTTAGAATTTTATGAATGTTTATATTTATATATTTGTATGAGTTTATGTGGCTTTGTATGTGTGTATGTATATATATACATATGCATATGTGTATATATAATATGTATGTATATATTTATCCATACAGAAATAAAAGAGGAGTAACTGTAAATTTTATATACATTTACTTTTTTTTTAAAAGGCCAGAATTCATATTCAGTTTGGTTTGTGCATGTCTGTATCTGGATAAAACCATTTGGTTGTCTAAAAAAGAGGAAGCTGAAACGAAGTATGAGGAGAATAGGGCTGAGGAAAGGGAAAACCTGTAGACCAAAAGAAATGTAAATACTATATTCTTTATTCTTTGCTTATTAGGAATACATTATTGCTTTAGCTGATTCATAATTTTACTTAACAGTGAAAAAGCATTTTTGAGTTAATTCACAATACATATCTGTTTCTACAGCCAGATCCCAAATCAAATACACACATGTACATTGTGCCAGAAAGCAAACAGACTCTGCATGAGACAACCTAATTCAATTTGACACCTTCTAGCCTTAATTAGGACAGGTGGTTGTATTGTTTTCAGACAAACTGGTCTATAACAAATTCAAGATCTTTTATTCCTCCACTCAGGTTTACTCCGTCCTCCCAAATGTTTCCAAAACACATTTTATTGTTGACTTATTAAATGTGACATGGAATAAACAAATTTTTCAAGAGCGTCCTCATTTGAAATAACTAGTGAGAAGCTGTAACACTCCATCAGATTTCACATTCTGAACGTACTGACCAAAGAAGGAAAAAAAGCATAATACCAGGAAATAAATGTGAATCTCTATCCATTCAGTTAGAAGGGTCATTTAAGGCCACACATGTACCAGCTGTGACAGCACATGTGGAGGGGAGGTTCCCTGTGTGTAATATTTCCCATTTTGCTCATCTCCAAATATCAAAGTAATGTAAGTGTAATAAAAATGCTGTTGTAAGTCAGAGGTTACAAAGTTCTCCCTGGAATTTACTGTGTCAGAGAAGAAGGAGGAGAAGAGGGGGTTTGTGCAGAGGAGGACCTGAGGAGCAGACGGCAGGGCTTCATGGCCACTTGAAAGACTTGTTGTAGGAAGCCTCTGGGGCACATTTACCGTCTGTGATATGTTTCACTTTGATGGCATTTACCCTGTGAGACATAACAGATTGTGCCCCTTGCTTGGCTTCTTTCTGGGATCAAATTTTTCTTTCCTGGAAAACAGACACAATTGCTGGCTTGTGAGTTGCTAAGTATTTGTCTTTATTGTTACAAATGAAATATCTGTAAATATCTTTTGTGATGATCTGTCACGTTATCTAGTGTCAAATGCTACATTGGGACCATTGACTTCTTTTGGACAAAGACTAATGGTTTCCGGTGAAGCTGATGTTGTATTTTCATCTGTCAAGAAAAAGGTTAGGCGAGTTCAGGAAGAAGTTGAGTCAATCCATGAAAGGGGGTAGTTTCCAAGGTAAAATATATGAGGAAAATTGTTCCTGGGGAAGTGGGTGGGAGATGTCAGAGATGGATAGGAGTGAACAATAGATGCTTTTCACATACAAGATTATTTCCAGTCACTAAAAATGAAACATGATTATGATCAAAATAGTATCTAACACCCTGTAATTCTCCTTGCATTAACTTACGCTACCCCAGGGAGATGTGGATTTCAGAAAGCATAAGAGGGGCTGATGGCGCTTTCACCCCCAGCACACCACCATGCTCTCTCTGCTAATGTACCTGTCCTGGTTTCAGCTAGGATAGAGTTAATTTCTTCTCAGTAGCTGTTACAGTGCTGTGTTTTAGATTCAGCATGAGAATTGTGTTGATAACACACTGATGTTTTGGTTTCTTGCTAAGTTGTGTTTATCCATTTTTCTTGTCTCATGTTCTGCCAATGAGGAGGTACACAAACAAAACTGGGAGAGAGCATAGCTGGGACAGGTGAGCCAAACTGACTGAAGGGATATTCTGCCCCACAGAATGCCATGCCCAGTATACAAACTGGATGGAATTACCCAGAAGTGGGGCCAGTTTGGATTCAGGAAGGAGAGTTTGGCATTGGTGGGTGGTGAGCAATTGCATTGTGCATCACTTGTTTTTCCCTTTACTGTATTTTACTCTATTTTTAATTATTAAACTATTCTTATCTCAATCTACAAGTTTGATTTTGATTCTCCTCCCCATTCCACGGGAGTGGAGGAGAAGAGGGGAGTTAAGCGAGTAGCTGCGTGGTGCTTAATTTCCAGCAGGGCTTAAACCACGACGGTGGACCCCTTTCTGAATTTCTCTAAAGGTATAACTGTTATTTCCTTTTGCTCTAAACAAACACCTACGAGGGTCCTGGGAGTTCCCTTCTTGTCTGTTGCTGGTTAAAATCAACCCCCCTTTGACCCTTCCTGCTTCATTTTACCTTATTCTGGAAGGAATCTCACTATTTCTTACATTTAGCTAAATAAACCAGTATAACCTGTATAATAAACCAGTATAAATGTCAAGAAGGAAACACAGAAACAGATTGAAGGATGCCTTTGAAAGCTGTCTGGAGGGACAGTCTGGGGAGGTGCTAAATTTTTTATTTCTTTTTGGCTGTGTCAAATGGGACAGAAGAAGCATTTAGCGGTCCCATTTTGCTAGTCTGGAAAGTGTGAGGAATGAGAGGCATAAACCACATCTCCTTCGCAGCCTGCCCTCCTAGATGTCATTCCAAAGGCAGGCAGCGTGCAGCAGAGTTGCTGCACCCTCATGTTGCACCCTTGGTGCAGCTGGGCTGGGGGCTGCTGGCACAGGCAAAGCGCAGCTGCTGTGTCCAACAGGCGCAGCCAGCACTTCTGAACACAGCTCTCAGCATTTCAAAAGTTTATACTGCCACCCATTGCTGTATCTGAGCGCATTTTCCCCGAAAGTGATAGCAAACTCCTGAACAGACTTCATTCACAGTAACACATTTCCCTTGCTGGAGTCACAGCTTCCCATCACAGCAAACAGATATATTTGGGAATAATGGGCTCTGGTGTCTGCATAGGTTAGGGTGGAAATGCTTTCTCAAAGGCAAAGTGTGATCAGACTGTGGAGTCATTGGATCTATTTTCAGTCCCTGCTTCTTCTCAGCCAAGAATACTTTGGTCCCAGGTTTGTCCCTCTGCCACAGGGGTTTTGTTCCAGATGTTGTCAGCACGTTGCAGTAGTGCAGAGGAAAAAATTCAGGTCTTCATAACCTCTGAGGCTGAGCATCCATTGCCTGTCAACAAAATACATTACACCACATAATTAGAAACAACTGCACCTGCAGGGCCCGTGCCACAGGAACTATGGCTCCTGTAAAATATGATGAGAAGGAAACTACATTTGGGACTGTGCTGGTACATCTGAACCATCAGGTTTTGCTGCTGAAATAAAGAAATCTATGTTTTTCTGTAGACAGAGCTTACAAAAAAAAAAATCATCAAACCAATATATCAGCAGTTGGTGTAATAAAAAAGCACCAAATTCAAGAATTTTCTTCAATGGTGTTGATTCACTCTTTTTCAGAGAGTTTGAGGATTTCATGTTGTCATATAGTTCTGCAAATATTTCCTTGCACCATGCTTGTGCTATTCGGAGAACTTTAATTTCATTTCCTCCATTTGGCTTCATCTGCTATAACAACTATACACATTGGGCTTGCATCTGTGTTCACAGAGACATGCACACGTGTGTGTAGATAATAAATTCCTTTGCACCAGTGCTTGTCATTAAAGCAATTCAATTTCAAATTTTCCATGCCATCGGTCAGGATGTGGTGAAATTATCTGGCAGGGCATTTGTAGGCAAAAGAATTCATTTCTATAAAGTGGGACTAGGAATAAAATGCAATTTGTTTGTATTTAAAAAAAAAAAAAAGTGATACTTGTTTCACCAGCACCATAGCACTAAGGAACTCCATGGTATGTCTGGAGTAAAGCTCGGCTCTGCATGAGCCATGTGTAGAAACCAAAACAGAAGCCATTTGTGCATGGGCAGCTCAAGCTGGAGGGATTTTTGGAGCTTCAAGGAACAGCAGGGCCCAGTACAGGACAGGATGGGAGATCAGGATTTTCCAGCTTTGAAGAGACTGGGAAGGAACTGATAATAAGGAACTGAGAAGATACTGTTAACTGGAAGCCAGAGAATATCTCTAAGGATCTTTTATTCTTTCTTGTCTAGTGCCCAGGATGCAAAAAGTTGTTGAGCAAGAAATCTAGCTCATACTGAAGAAGCATGGTAGCAAGTCTGTAGAGGAGGAACAAGAGAAGATCCAGGGAGTGGGAAGGGTATGCTTCAGGAAACAAGAAGAAATACATACGAAAAAGGTGCTGAAGGTGGCCAGTTGCTGGGATAGAGAAGGACCTTCTACTCCCCTGCCTAGACTGAATCCAGGGCTACTAAACATAAATGTTCACTACTCCTAGTCAATGCCTCTGAAAAAACAGATCATTACTCAGCTATGTCTCAGCTCTCTTTAAGAGACCAGTTCACATGGAATCCAGTAAAAATTTTGAAAGGATCTAGTCCTTTCAACCACCAAAGTGGATTTTGGTTTGGGATTGAAGGGTTGGGAGATTTTAAAAGCCTCTTGCAGAGTGCTTACTGTGGTAAAAAACCCCAACCTGACCCTCATCCTATAAAGAATAGATCTAATACAGCTTATCCTTAGGCAAAAGAGCTGGTTGGAAGCAGGATGAGAAAGCTCCCAGCCAGGGCATGGAGGGTTTCTCATCATCCTCTCTCCATTTTCCCACTGCCAGTGCTGCCACATAATATTCAAGTGAGAGAAGCTACAAGTAAACACAGGGATTTATGATACAGCGAGGAGGAAAATACATAATGAAATTAAACAAGGTTTCTATCTGAACATAAAAGAACTACAATAATTTTAATTAATGGCCAGGAGACACATTACAAGGTACAAGACAAGCAAAGAGGCATAAATGAATAAATAAAAACATGAAGAATGCTGAATCACAGAATACATTCTTCTCATTTTACTCATTGCTTTTTTCATTCAAATTACAAAAGAAAAAAGAAAACAACCAAACAAACCCCCAAACATTCAGAGCTGTAGGTAATATACAGATCTTGTTAATGACTTTAAAATAAATCAACAAATCAAACCCAGTACAAAGTATTGCAGATGTAATTTAATTTCAATAATGCATAATCAGCCACAGTATGCCAGCGAGGATCAGCAGTATATTCATTGAACATAAGCCAAGACAGGTATAACAGATCTTATAAAAGTACCTACTGTTGACTCTCTACTCACGCTTGAGTAAGTTTGACCCTGTGGGCTGGGCTTATCCCTGACGATTCATGAATAGCACTTGAATTTTAAGTCTATAACCATAAATTTTCTGTATTTGTCCTCTGACAAATTTGTCCTCTAGATGAGCCCATTGAATCAGGCAAACAGAATACCTCCTTTTATACCCCCAAATAAAATAATTTAAGATGTAGCTGAAGTGCAAGCCAAGTTAGATGCCATGTAGTTTCTTCAGGGAATGTTTCAAAAGAAAAAGTAAGACTTGGTCCATGAGAGTGGTACTGCTACTTTAAGATAACCAAATTTTTTTATTCCAAGAATAATAAAATTATTATAGTTTTGTGTGAAAGTAATATTAATATATAATTCAGTTTCTTCTAAATGAAAAATGCTGCAAAAGACAGTTCTTGCCTGATTGAGCATTTGTTCAAGTACTAATTTTAAAGGGAGTGTCTAACTGACAATTCCATTCAGCCCATATTGGTTTACCTTTAAATTACCCTGAAATTCAGCAATAAAGGAAAGTTTTAATAGCTGCAGTGGTCTACACCACACTACTGACTTATATCCTTGGTAGAAAAAGATGAGTTAATGACAGTTTATGGAATAGAAACTCCTTGCTTTGCTCTAAGAGAACAAATTGTCATTTATTTGCAAGGAGTGCATGAGGATTTATGGCATAAGCATTTAGGACATACTTCTGTATACCAGGGTGGGAAGAGGGTAGCTAAGGGAATCCTATTAATTTCATATGTAAAGAGAAAAGTACAGTATGAACATGAAAATTTGGCATAAAAATCAGGATGAACTGCCACAACATGAGAACTGACATGAGAAAATATCTTCTCCAAGGATGTGATTGCCCCTCTTCCCTGATCCAACCCACCAACATAGGCAATGGCTCCTGGCTGGTTTCAGTCTATGCCAAGTAAAAAAAAAAAAGTAACAGCATTTAGTATATTTGGGGGTGGAAAGATCTTCTGTTTCTATTCCTATCCTATTAATTAAGTATCTCTTGTGTTTATCCATCTAGAGAAAACATCCAGATCAGTTCAAGATTTACTTTACTGAACTACAAATTTTCAAAGCACTAATAAAGGTTCATTTACTGGAGTCTGACACTAACTGGTGGAGCATAGGAAGAGTCAAAATGGAGTAGTCAGGGTATTTGTGCACATCCTAGTTGAGGGTAGAGAAGACAAAGGATATTCCTCACCATCTGTAGATGTTATCTTCCATAACATTTTGACAGGAATTTTCTTCTAGAATTAGACTTCTTTTGCACCATGTTGGATTAATGTAGCTCCACTGCTATCAATATTACTACTACTTTCTCTGGATAAATGCTGTCTGCACCAGAAAGAAAGAAAAAAACGGAGAAACCAAAAATGAAAAAAAGCCATTCAACAATGAATTGTCCAATCCCTTACTAATTTCTACCTACCTAAAATAGCCCAGTTTTGCAAATCATCTCAGCACTAACAAATCAGAATATTCTGAAGGAATTAAAAAAATTATGAACAGGAACAGCAAGTTCAAACAAGCATTTACATGTTAAACAGCTAAGAAAGTAAGTTCAGCTCTAATTAGGCTTAAAAACAATCCTGCCTTTATATTTTTGATGTAGAACTTATGGTCCATATATATAGTCCTTCAAAGACACCCCCAAATTTAAACACTCATGAAAGTTATATTAAACTTAAGAAAATGTCTCACAGGTTAGCATAAAAATCACCTCTTTAGTTTATAAAAAAAATCCTCCCCCACAACCCATCCTACCCCAAACTCAAAAACCTAGAATGTCATCTGATTGCAATGTATCAGTATTTTCTCAGGGAGGAAGTAGTGGGAATTAATAGGTTTCTTAATCTAGCAAGGAAAAGTGTAACAGGCAGCATATAAAGGGAAGTTAGAGTTCTTCAAACTTCTGAGAAGGTCTGCATTTTAAGACTGAGATTAGTCACTGGAACAAGCTGCTAATAAAAGCAGCAAATTCATTTCCTTGGCCTTCAAAAGCACAATAACTGGATTTCTGAAAATAAGCATTAGTCAAACTCAAGTGATGAAGCCTGATAAAGGAACGAATGTGTGAATGTTAATGGCTTGTGATGTGCAGGAGGCTGGATTACATGCTCTAGTGATACCATCTATCCTTAAATGCTCTGAGTAAATACAGCATTGTACGTGCTTCTGGCATAATGATCAGGATTCAGCAAATCCACCTTTTTCTTCCCCTCAATTTTATGCTTCTTTTCAGAAATCAGGGAGACAATTGCCATGTCCCTGTCTATGTCTGCTTTTCTATTTCCTACACTCCTAAACCTTGAAAAGAAGCAGAATTCACTTTATGACCCTGTGACACTAACATGGCATTATTGCAAACAAGAGCTAGGGCTATTATATTTATCACTGCTAAGTCCACAGAAATGACAGGCACTCACTGGGCATGCTGTAGCCTCAGGCATGTGGGATAAATGGCAAAATTTTAGGCACTCCTTGGGAGCTTCAGTTCTCATTTCAGTCTATGAACAAACAAACACTAAAGATGTTTAAGGAACTGTTTGCTTACAAAGCTTATTTATTTAATTGAAACAGTAATTTAAATTCTGCAGATCTGTACCATGCCTGAGCCACACCAGCCTTCTGCCTGCTGCATCTTCTCCAGAGTATTGCCCCATCTGCCTGCAAGGGAAGTTCCCACTGCATCTTCCAATTCTGAATGATTTCTACTACTAAGTTAAGTTTAAATGGGAAAACAGACTTGTTAGTAGTAATGTTCTTGAAAAGTGTGGAAGTGCTGTAATGAAGCAGTGCCACTGCCCATGTGCTCTGGGGAGTCGTTCTGCAGAGGAGGAGCTGTATCCCTTTTTGACAAGATCTTTCTGAATATCCATGTGCCTCACACCGTGCTTTCCGAGTAACCCCTGATTTCACCATAGCAGCGTTGCTGTTTATTTCCCTGGAATTCACATCCATGCATCCTTCCCATCATCGGGTTCTCGCTGACCCGGTGGAAAGGGGCAGTCACAGCTGCAGCCCTGTTTTAGGGTGCTGGCAGAGAGCAGAAGATAGGCAGCAGCGTCCTGTTCCCGGCGGTGCTCAGGGGTCCCGCAGGGAGCGTGCTGGGGAGGAGATGGGTGACACAGTCGACGAGGCAGTCGGAAGGTGCGGCAGGCGGGAATACCGCGGTCTGGAGCTTTGACTGGGGCATCAAAGGGTGAGCCAGCAGTGCTATGAGAGGTGACTGTGAATGGTGTAACAAGCCCGTGTACCATTAAGGAATAATGTCGCTGATCCCCCATCTGGGGTTGTTGTCCTTTTGGAACACTCCGGGGGAGAGTGCTCCATTGTAACCCGCCAGGATTTAACGTTCAAACCCGCAGAGGGAGCGTCACCTCCACACCCCGCCGACCCGCTGCCCTCCGCATAGGACCAGCAGTCGCTGCGGAAAACTGGCGGAAGCTTTAGGACACCTGAGCTACAAACCCGGCGGTTTCGGAGCGTCACGTAACACCGCTGTGAACCGCTGCCAAACTGGAAAAGGCAGCGGGAGAAGGAGGGGAACAGGCGAGATCGATCCTGCTCGGTTCCAGCACTGTGTGCCTGTCTCTCCTGGCGCACAGCCGGAGCCTCCCTGTCCCTGTTCCCTCCAAGTGGCAGCAGAGCCGCAGCGGCGGGCGGGGGGCGGGCAGGGGGCGGCTCGGAGCTAGCGCCGCGCCTCGCCGGAGAGTTGCAGGCTTCCTTTTTTTTTTTTTAATCGCAGATTTATTTATATATATATATATTTGTTTGCATGGTTTCAAATCAATAATAGATAAAAAGGAAAATAGTGAAAGCTTGGGAGCGCAGGTGAGTCCTGCAGAACGTGACCTGGGCTCCCGAGCTGCCAGAGCTGGCGGGTGCACCACGAGCATCTCCTCAGGTTCTCGGCCTCAGGACCTGCAGCTGCGGAGTCACGGCCATACGCTGTCTCTGCAGGGAGGATTTAGGGCAAGGACAATTTGACAAAGAGTGATAAATCCCACGAAGAATTGTACAAAAAGGGTCAGATCTTTGTAAAGAGAATTTTTGGAAGTTGCGGCCAAGTTCCCATCCAGAAGACAAAAATCTCATTCATTTATTTACTCCTTAACCTCTCTTTCTGTGGTGTATTATAATGTCACTCTGATGACTTACTCTTTAGTGAAACATGGCAAGAAAGGTCTTTTTAGTCAAAAATATTGTTGGAACTTGCACCCAAAATCTTTCTAAGCAATGAATTCTCGAGCGCTGAAACTCAGGAGTGTTTCCTCAGAAATTCAGTCCTTGGAAGAATCTTAGACTTTCACAGGGTAGCCACAACACTTCTACTATGAAGCTCACGGAAGTTTTGATTATGAAATTTTTATTATAGAGTTCACTCCTACCTTGGGCTTGACCTTTTTCAAAATAATTATAAATAATGCATTTAACCTGTTGGTGAATAAGAATAGTAAGGCGACTATAATTTGTTGTTGTTGTACTATTTCTTGTAGGCTGTTCTTAGACTATATAAAGTTGTACATTTGAAATTCGGGAACTAGAGCAAGAAATTGTAGAGTTCTTTTTTTACAGGAATTTAATCAGCCTGTCCCAGATAATGTTGCATCACACCTTAAAATGGCATAAGGCTGCCTGTTTCCAGGGCCATTCGGGGCCTAACAGCCCCTGTGCCACTGACTGGATATTGTGCCTCACAACCAACCACCGGGCAAAACTGCATCCCTCACACCTGCCTCAAGGCAGATGTGGACACGGACATTTAAGTTGAGGGTGAGAACACAAGCACATTCCCTGACTTATTGCTTGCCCCCCACCTCCTGCCCCCGACGGAGGGGCAGCTACAGCCCTAAGCTGACCTTACAGCCCTGGAAAAGGCACGTAAATACCTTGCAGTATGTCCATGTCTGCTCAGGAAGTCTGTAAAGCCAAATACAGCCACAGGGGGGAGGAAGAACCGTGTAACCAAAATCGCACCCAGGAATCCAGCCTGGTCGCACCGGGGACCGCAGCCCCGAGGACTGTAGCCCCTGTCATCCCCTAGGAACGCTGCATCCAGAAGCTGGGTGCTACCCCCCACTTTGCTTCATTAGAGGAGCCCTTGGAAGAGTTGCAAGACATATCCAGGGATATCCAGTTTGTGAATATACACTTAGTTAGACTGTTGCCTTTCTGCAAATATTAATTTCTGAAAGAGTTTGCTTTATTTGGGGCCACTGCAATAGTTTTTGTGAGTAATCTCCTGTTCCAATTAAAGAAAGTAAATAGAAATGAGGAAAAATAAATGTTAACTGAAGCTGCTTCGTTCCCAGTAGAGCCTGAATTCCAAACCTTCACCTGTGAGTCTGCTTCCGTACAGTGCCTGGGTGCGTACAGACAGGTGGTATGGGACCATAAAAGCCCCCTGACATTACAAAAGGCTGATCAGAAGCCTCTAGTTTAGGCACACATTGCTGATGTTGGATCCTGTTCCATGATAGGACACAAACATTAAGCACTATAAAGGCATCCACATGTGCTGTGGCTGTCTCCATCTCCCATGTAGCTAAGCCCCTGCTCAGTATGTTAAGGTCTCCTGGAGCCCTGATGGCCACAAGGCTGGAGCTTGGCAGGATGGAGCCATGGTGGATATCCATTTCCATTGTTCCCTTCTCCACTGAAGTACTCCTTACGGAAGGCAAAAAGGAGTGTGGGTAGAGAAAGTGAGTATATTTTCGCCTCCTACATCAGAGGTATAATGCTATGCTGCTTCCTTGTTCTGTCTCTAATGGTCTGATCTAAGTAGATTAAAAACCAGCTGCTTCTTCAAACTGTCTCTGACAAGAGCATGGAGAATCCTAGGCAGCTGATGAAGTGCCAACTCCATTAGTTCTGCAGCTGACATGTTCTCACATGCTCCCAGCTAGTCTGAACAAGCATGGTGGGCTACTGGGGATGCTCAGTGGCCATGAGCTGGCACCATGGGTCAACAGCTATCTGGAGTGCTAGATGCAGGAGACATTTGTCTTCATTCTGTCTCTCAAATGGTCTTAGTATAGCAGATGATCAATGAACTGTTCCAGAAAAGTGATGAAATTCTAAAGTCCTGAGAGAGGGTGGTAAGAGGGACCTCTCTTTCTTCTCTTCCTCAAACTTGTTGGGATGTTCTACTCCTGTGCTGTCTTGAATCTCTCCCAGCTGTTTTCATTTTTACACAGAGGCTGCTCTGTACCTACAACACCCATGTGAAGTGTCATGTTTTCCCCCTAATGTGATGCCAGATCATTTATGGGGAGCAGAGCAAAAAAAAAAAAAAAAAAAAGGAGAGAGAAAAATGAAAAATGCTGAATATTGTGCACTTGAGGGTCAGAAATGCACTCTCAGATCCTAGGTGGTCATTCATGAAGATGGATTGACAGGGCACAATTGCAGGTGTAGTGAATCATTGTCTGGTGTGGCTCTCAGAGCTCGTGAAACACATGAGGGAAAAGCAGAGATCACTTCTGCCATGGTAGATGGGAGTCTATGTAGAGGTTTCTCCTCTCTGCAAATACTACTGTGCTCCTTCTGTAGTGGCCTGGCTGACAGAGCTCACTGAAGTAGTAGCCAGCATGTTTTCAATGCAAACTGATGTCCCTGCTATAATTTATTGTGATCTGAACCTTTCTGCCTATATCACATTTATTCTGTAGTCCTTCTTCTGCTGCTTCATAGGAATGCATGGGACTGACAACCCAGAAAGAAACAACCCTAGCTGGCTGGCTCCCAGGCTTTGGCAGGCATATGTGAATCCCTGGCCCTGTCATCAAAGCCTCACTGGTACTGCCTTGCCTTCAGATCTTAAGCAGCATACTGTGCAATTGCCAAGGAGCCAAATTGTTTCTGAAAGCACACTTGTCCTTTGCAGGGGTGCACAACCTGCAACCACCATTTCTTACTCGTGTGAAGCCTCGTGTGAAGCTGACCTACCCTGACTTCAGCACTATCTTCTTACTGCTGAGTTTGTCTTCCTAAGAGCCAAGCCATCTAGGTTGGCTTGGTCCATCATGGTCCTAGAAGATGGTGACCAAGTCACTGATGCCCTTTGGGTCCCAGATCACTCAAAGCTCAGCTGCTGAGGAACATTCCCAAGAGAACACACTTATTTTCCGTTGACTAAAGGGAAACTGGAGAGGTATGATTATCACATTGAGCTAGACACCACGAAGGCCCTTTCTGAAGACCTCTAGGATTTCTTTTCTCCTTTTCTCCTCCACTTACCAGTTGCCTAAAGGCAGAGCTAACCTTTGAACATTTATGATTTTTTTTTCTCCAACAGAACTTTCCTAAATACAGTAAACATTCAAACTGCACTTCGTTCTGTTTTATAAATAAGTTACCTAAAGGATATATTCAAATGAGAGAAATCACCAGTACGTCTACTTGTTTTTCCACATACTAAGTACACACCTAAGGCTCAGCTTAATGAAAACTCTATAATGTCAATTGATAAATGCATAAACACATGTGACAAAAATGCTGCAATGCTGAAAAGAACTGATACTATTTTTCATTTACCTGGGACAAACCACATCTTGTATCAAAGCAACCCTCTAATATATAGTCAATGCCTAATTTAGAATATACTTATTAAAATGAACTAACACATAGATTAAAGAGAACAGCTAAGAGGTATTAGAGAAACCTATGCTAGAAAAACAAGTGGCTGGCAAATAACGCTTTCACAGTGTCCAAGCAGACCTTCAACCTTCAGAAATAAATATTTTGTAATATTATCTCATTTTGTACGATTACTGAATCACAGCAAAGAAACTTAAAATTGAGGCTCCTTTAAGACATATCAATGTACATAATCTCAGTTTTTAACTATAATATGAAAGCAAGATTGATTTACAAGGTATCGAAGTGCAGCACTGACAAAGGTGTGAAATTTCTGTTCTAAAGTAATTTTGCACTTGTTTTCTCCCAACTGTCAGGTTTAATATGGCCAAACAAATTTCAAATATGGAAATTCTTCTTAAACTCAACAAGGAAATTTCTACTATTTTGTATTTTTTTGATGCAAGAAAGATTAAATACCACAAATCTCTGCAATGAGGCAGTCCCCAATAAACATTTTTCACATATTTAAAGTTAGTACTTATTACACTTAAAATACAGTTTAGGTTTTTTTCCCAGAATCACTTTTTGTCTACACTCTCTTTTTTCCCACATTTCTCCTCTGTAGAGCCCTGTAGTGTACAGAACAAAGAGGATGGTTGCCTGACAGTCTGACAATTCTGCCACATTATCTGGGCTCTGCTCACTAACTGTCTTCTCAGCTATACTCTCCTCAAATATTGACACTGCTTTTAATGCACAGAAATACTTGTATTTTAAATGCTGTCCAATCCAAAATGTCCTTGAATTTTAGAGGGTGTATATTCTGTCCTCTACGTCAGGCAGTTGTGAAAAATGGGATTTACACAGTGATTTAAATCATGTGTCACACAACCTTCACAGTCCTCAGATGGTGCTTAATGACACTGTTGCACAGGAGCTCATAAAATTGGGCACATAAACGTTTTTATGGTTATGGACTTATATGGGCTCAATTCCATATATCTTCCTGAATTAAGGCATTTCTGCTGAATTAGCTTTTGATCTTTTTTGGCCATCCAATTGTGCATTTGGTAAGAGATCTGAGCTAAAAGCAGCTAAGGCATCAAGCCATTTGTTTCTTCAGGGTTGTCAGTCCCTGGAGAAACATCACTTGGCTGTTGAGAAACACTAAGTAAGAAATAAGTAAGGCCTCACTTATTGTCTAGCTTAAATTTTGTTCTTTGTGTGAAGAGGGAGCTTTTCAAAGCATTAATTTTAGAAGATAGAAGATTTAGCTGCAAAAGATTCCCTTCAAGCCATCTCAAGCTGTTATCCTGTCAGCAGGAAAGCAAAGATGCTACAAAGCCTGCTCTGAGAAGTCAATCTTTAAGCCACTCTCTCTTCATCTTTTAAAGCAGTCTTACAGAAACATGACCTGTCAAGTATGAACAAGCCAAACTATAGGAAAGGAATACCAGGGGGAAAGATTAAAAGACTGAGGCATGGAGATGCTGGGAGATGGATCCCATGACTTTGGATAAAGAGCCTTGTAAGAGATAAGTTTGGTAGCCTGGCAGCAGAGGTTTAGGAATGGGGCACAGGGAAGGGAAGAGGTACAGACTGGAGGATTGTTGTGGTAGGGAAGGGAAAAGATGCTGAGGATGTCTTACTTTGCAGTAAGTAGTCAGGAGAAAGGGGAGGTAGGCACTGCAACGAGGTGAGAGGGATTTGAGAACTGGGCCTGAGGGTATTGCAAAATGGAAGATGGGAGTAGACATGACAGAAGTACTTATTAGACAAGCCTGATGACACTGATCGTTGTCCGTGCCCTCCCCATGCACACACAAGCACACTCCCAATGCCTTCTTTTTGGGCAAGTAGCTGCTGACAGTGCAATGGGGCACATTAAGATGTGTTTGCAGTAGCAGATTAGTTGTCCTTTCTGTTGAGCAATCACTGTTCAGCCACAGCTAAAACTGGTTTATTCCAGGATGAATGTTTTCAGTTGAGTGCCTGCTGCCCTGTAGAAGGCTGGCATCCATGAGAGTCTAGAAGCGGTAGCCTGATGTTGGTCAGCTGAAGGCCCTCATGACCCACCTGGTTGTCTTACTGTAAATTTAGTTGTGATTTCAGTCTAAATGCCCCCCCTGCCTGGAGCCTTCTGGGCAGGATTCATACCAAGCTTGGACCAGCAGTTTGCCTCACATTTTTCAGCTCTCCCCAGCTGCTCATATATCATCACATCCCAGCTGTTTTGATATGGATCTGGCACATCACATCATGCTTGTTTTTGTGGTTCCTTCAGCTTCATTAATCTAATGTCTGTCTTTGAGCTGCTTTCCTGAAAACAAAGCATTTTCACTTAATACATTAGAGGGTAAATTTTTTTAAACAATTCTCCTTTTCAATAGAATAGCTATGCCATGTTCTCTTGTTTAAAAGTGTTGACAAAACTAACAACTGTAGTTGAATGACTTTATTTAAAAATATGTGCACATACAGAACCACTTTTCTCTAAAAACGCATACCTTCTACTGCCTATTTGCATGTAGATAAGTAAGACCCTCCATATTTTGTCAGATCAAAGGTCCTTCAATAATGTTTTAAGTTCACTGTCTTGTCTTTCAGGAATAGACTAGCAGAATTGACAAAGCCAGTTACAGCTGAAGAACTGTTTAAAAATCTCTCATTTCACAACTACAGCATCTCAGTTAAAACCTGTGCTACTGTGAAGATGCTTAACACCTACTTATGAGTTGAATGGGAGTCACACAGTGAATTAGTGGAAGATTAACAGTTGGATCACACAGGGATGTCTGCACAGTTACCCTAGTCAGAAGTATGACTTCAGACACAAAGAACATAGGACATGCTTCCACAATAGTGTTTGGGAAACAGAAATGTAGAAAGAAATGTGGAGATCCTTCTGGTAATCTTTGTGTATAAACAGGGAGCTAGAAAATAGAAATAATTTCTAGAATACTGTGTCCAAAGGGGTAAGGATTCAAAATAATATGGATGAAAACTATAAAACTTGGTATAGATCACTTAATCATCCTACAAGCTTGTTCTGTTTAAATGATCAAAGATTAAAGGCCCCCTGATCACAATTTATAAATGCCAAATCTAGCTGTTGAAGGTATAATGAGATACAGTGGCTAGGAGATGAAGCTGAACTAATTCAGACCATAAATAATGCTCTCATTAGTTATCTGTGTGCATATTAACTCTTGAAATAATCTATCAAAGACTGCACATCACTAAAAAGAATTGTTTTTTTTTTTATTTGATAGACATGCTTTAATTCATCAACATCTATTAGACTTGAAGTAAATTACATAGCGGATGTCCAGTGACCTGTTATACTCAAAGGGCTGGAGTAAATAATTGTAAAACCTATATTAATCACTGAGATTTTAAATTTATCCATTGCAAATAACAACTCCATAGCTTGGTTATGTGTTGCAAGCTTTATGTCTTGATTTGTTTGTCCTAATCACAGTATTAGGATGTCCTTTGCAGGGGGTACTTCCTTCCTCCCAGAGCCAGCAACAACCCTAAAACTGACCACTGGGATGCATCCTGTCCTCGAGATTGTGTTGCCATCTTTGTCAGCAAGCCCTCATGGACACCACATTGGGATCAGAAAGGGACATTTTCACTGGCACTGTTGTCCAAAAGGATTAAAGAGAAGGTGACATTATTTGTGGGTGAGAGATATCCCATGACAGTTTTATTACTGTTGCACCTTTTAAAATGCATTGAAGTGCAGCCTGGGAACAATGTGCTCATTTTTCAAGATAACAGATATCTAAATGTGCCTCTCATTAAGCTCACAGCCAGCCATTTCCGAAGCCTAATCATAGCTCTGCCTTTTTGTTTTTTGGGGTGATTCACTTACCTCCCTGTGACCGTGTGTCCAAAGACAACAATAATCTGCTTTTTGGGGGTTTTGAAGCATTAGGTACTGTTATGTAGTGTGCTGTAACTTGAAGTTACATCTCAGCATTGCACCCAGATCAGCATTGTGACTAGTCTTTCACCTATATTGGTGATGACTGAAAAACCAGTTTAAAAACTGAAGAAGAGCAGACTATGGGGTGACCTGACTGTGGCCTTTCAGTACCTAAAGAGGGCTTGCAAGAAAGCTGGAGAGGGACTTTTTACAAGACTATGTAAAGACAGCACAAGGAGGTGTGGCTTTAAACTTAAAGAGGGTAGATTTAGATTAGAAATCAGGAAGGAATTCTTTACTGTGAGGGTGGTGAGGCACTGAAACAGGTTGCCCAAAGAAGTTGTGGATGCCTCACACCCGGCAATGTTTAAGACCAGATTAGATGGGACTTTGAGCAGCTTGGTGTAGTGAAAGTTGTTCCTGCCTATGGCAGAGGGGTTGGAACTAGATGATCTTTAAGGTCACTTGCAACACAAATCATTCTATGATTTCACCCAACCCTTGTATTACAACTTGTCATTTCTCTTTCATTAGTTATTTTCTAACAGCCACTGGCCCTGCGTCTGACACATATTGGTAATAAGAATTGTGTTTTCAGGGAGAAGGCTGTTTCAATTTGCTGCTAGTTTTAGCCAAGTTATACCCTATTTTGCATTTGATGCAATGTTAATTTTTGCTTTTTTTGCCAGTTATAGCCATTTTGCACAATGGCCTAACTTAGGGTCTGTGGTGTACAGATTTGCTCACGGATTTCTCTTCTGTAAAGCCCTTACACCGCTTTGTCTACCATTAGGGGCTGATGCTTTATGAATCTTTTGCATATGACATTGTGCCAAATGGCAGCCATATAAGTCACCACTAGTTGTAGAGAGCCATAAAATGGACAGAGCTCGGTTTTCAGCTCAGGCTGTGTCAGCTAAAAGGACATTATGGTTCTCCTGCCAGACACTAAAGTTCCTTCCCAGCTGTTAGCTGAGCTGTTTGCAGAATTGTTCCTTACCTACATGAAGCTAAATGTGACAGATCAGAAAAGGGTTACTGTTCAAGGTAACCAAGCTTGTGCTGACAGGAGCATAAGCAGCTCAGGGGCAGATTAGAAGGGGCAGTAAGCTGCAACATGAATAGTGAGCAAGAGGTGTTCAGCTGAAGAAAACAGCTTCTGCTAACGCAGCCAGAAATTGGAGTGAACATGTGCCCAAGCCTTAGTTTTGCTTAATTTCTTATATCTCTAAAATAAGAAGAACAATAGAAAGTAGGATTTTCCTCTGGCATCTTCTACTTATCCCAATCTCATATGCATACTCCCCATTAATGCTGGATTTTAATTTGCCCACTGAGCCCTCTAAAAGCTCCCTTCTTTGTTCTTATTCACTTCCCACTCACTTCTAAAGACAGTGGCTGTGATCATATTGTGAATTCTGTTATGCAGCAGTACCACTCTAATTAGTACTTGAATTTATTCCTGACTGTTACTTTAGAAAAAGCTGGAGGTATTTTCTCATTTGCATTCTTCAGGTCATTTCATGATAAATTTAACTTCTGCAATACATGATGGGTTTAAAAGTCACAATAACTCAACTCAGAAAAACTTAATTTAACAGATTGCACTTAAGAGAGTTGTTGCTATTGCCAATGTATTCACTTCTTTCAGGCTGCTTCCAGCTACCAGTGCCAGCTCTGTATTGAATACAAAATGGAGAATGGGGAATGTATAACTGCTTAAATGGGGTAAAATAAGAAGCGTGTATCTCTATCCTTATGTTTATGCTTCAGGCAAAGTTGGAATTTTATTACTTACTGTTTTTGCAATAGGTTTTTGATGATCAGGTTTCCTCAGAAACCTGTCATTCTGAAGTACTCACAGTATTTTTTTGTCTTTGAGTTTATCCTCTTCAGCAGAGGTAATGATTAATCTGATTCTTTTGGTAAGCAGTTTTAAATCCAGTTACTTCAGCAGAATGAAAACTTTAACCTTAGTGAAGGGAAATCTACTGCCTTGTCAGTACAGAGTTCTTTTATATGTGCTGAAGGGCTGAATGCTCAGTAAACTCTCCTACAATGATTTCATGAGCACACCTGCTATCTCCTTGATGGTCAGTTTGATTTCTGGTAGCGTAGTTAAATTCAGATTTAATTTTATAAGGAGTAGTGGGCTCAATCCTGCTAAAAGACCTTAAGGGAGGTTTCATGCTGTGCAGCTATATCTCCCCTTTCTGTGAAAAACATTTCCTGGGGAACATTTTATTTCACTGAATATTCTGGGTTGGAAGGGACTCCCATGGATTTTCGAGTCCAGCTCTTAAGTAAATGGCCCATACAGGGATCAAACGTGCAACCTGGGTGATATTAGCACCATGTTCTAACCAACTGAGCTAACAGGAAACCTGGAATTACCTCAAGACCAAATCAGAAATAGAATTACTTGGCAGCTAAAATCTAGTTTCTGATAATAGCCTATTCTTTGAAGGTGCTGGAAAAGTAGAGATCCTGCACCTTGACACTGTTAAAACTGCCTCTTTTTAGCAGAGCTGTGGACTAATTAATTGCCTTCTTTTGCCTTCAGTTTGTTCTCTTTTTTAAAACATTAATTTCATTTTGATTCCTTATTTATAAGATATGCCTGATGCATGGAGGCTTTGGTCTTCTTTTCCAATAACTGGTAAAGAATTAGGGCTGTTGTTTTCTATAGCTTATGTAAGCAGGTATCACTTTACTGTAGATCCACAAATATAGCAACTTCAATACAAAGTTCAGTCCAGACAGTCACCTTTGTAGAAAAAAATGTACTCTGATTAGAGTGAAGACCTTTACTATAACTCTCAGTGGGACTTCACCCTTATTAACACAGTTTATTGCAAAGTTGTGTATTGGAAGACATAGGAAGGCTAAGAATCAGTTAAATATTCATAGAATGAGGATTTTTTTTTTTCAAGAACAAGAAAACCAGCTGACTTCACACTTAGGGAAGTTGTCAAGTTCTGTGGAAATGAGAAGATAGTGTCTAGTAGGAACTTAATCATTATACTGGGGCCTGTTTCATTTAAGAATCTCTATTAGTGTAAAACTGCAAAATTATGCAGAATATATTCTAATTTTCTTTGTGCTGCATTTTCAAATGTTTAAGCTTTTTGAAATAAAGGGATGCAACAAACAGTAACCAACACACATCTTTGACACATTGGGCACACCTAGTGAACAAATAAAGCCTTGTGCTGTAGCATCATCATTTCCAAAGGAAGGAGGGTGGGTATGTAACTGTAGCACAGCTTAACCTTCAGAACACTAAAATCTGGCTGTTTCCATAGCCTGCTGGTCACCAGCAGGGTCATCCACAGACTAGCCCTTTGAACTTGAGGAAATATTTACATATGGATTTAATAGATCACAGCCTCAGTCCACAAAGACTTACTCATGTTTTTTCACTGCAAGGAATCCCACTGAAATATTAATAAAGTTGGGTGTCAACTTTCCTGAGAACGAAGCTTGAAAAGCTTGTTCGTGCTTCTGAGCTTGTTGTGCTTTTTCAATTTACTAATTGAAAAATCAAATTGTTTGGAGAAAAACAAGGCAAAAGAAACTTGTTTCCTTTTCCACCAAAAATTTCTCTCAAACCTCCGTAACATGTTACTCCTTGTGGTCTTGCAGGGTACTTAGCAATTTGCAGAACGAACTGCCCCTGTGTGTCTGTCTGGCAACTGGCTCCTGGGTTTGGGCTGCCCCTGGTAACTGATAGACCTGTAGCCAAACAGGACAGAGAACTGTTATTTTGTGATGCAGCCTTTGTTTTCATGGAGTATTAATTGGAAACTCCTTTCTAGTGATTTCTATGAAACTTTTAAGAACATATTTACTTTGGATGAAACCAGCTAACTGGTTCAAAAGCTACTATGAAAATCTCCTGTGGACTGATGTGCTAAGGGTAAGACTACATAAAGCCTTATTTCTTTTAAATTCTATGATTTGTTGATTGTGTGTTACCCTTTAAATCTCCTTAAATACTTGAAAGGCTACTATAATGGCTTATATCCATAACCTGTTATGATTTATTTCAGTGGGGTTTTGATTAAGCTTGCAAGAATAGGAGAGAACACCTTGGCAAAGAATTCTCTGATACATTTCTCTTTCTTCTCCTCTCACATTTGAAATATAATTTTTCCCTCTGTGGATATGGCTTGTGAATGAAAGGTCTTAAGTTTTACCCTTCACATTAAACTACGTGATGAATCGACTGCAGTAGCGACAGTTTATCAAAATAGTGAAAAAGACAGTTTACATTTTACTGAAAGTGAAAATTCAGGAAGGATGGAATACAAAGAAATGGAAAAATCCCACACAGGGCCTGACCACGAATCGGTATAAATAAATTCAGTGGTCATGTGCTGGATGATGCCTTCTGTTTCAGCAAACCACACCAATTCATTAAACAACAGACCATAAAAGAAAACTCCAGGCTCACTTCACACTCTCACAGATTTGTGGCAGGCATCAAATGCTTTACTCTTGACCACTAAATATAAAGCTAGCTTTGGGGAGAAAAGAGGTATTAGGAAGATTTTTCAGCACCAGAGGCTTAGTTAAATTAAAAACTGTATTAAAGATTAAAAATGACTGGATAATTGCTGTTTGCTTATATTAATACGTGTTTGTAGAATTTATTTTTAGAAATACATGCAGTAAATGGTAAGAACCTTTCTATTCCAAATAAATTTAAATAGACTAAATAAATAAAAAAATATTTACATCTTTCTCAGGTCTAGAATAACTTGCCATGAAAGCAGTTCATTCTCAGTGTAGTTTTAAACATAAATTACATTTCATCCAACTAATCCTGGAAAAATGTTGTAAGAAAAAAAAAATTCATTTAATTTATAATATTAATTGTTGCTTTATACTGCTGTCACTGTTGCACAGTACTGCAACTTTTGAAATAACCGAATGTCTCCACTTGGATCAAGCTGTAACCAGGAAAATATCTTGTCACCTTCCATTTTCTTTACTTCTTATGGGCTGCTTATTCCAAGAAGCACTTTAAGCTGTTGAGAATCTTCTTACTGTGGTGGATTTGCTGTCATTTTACTGAAATCTCCAAAAGTAAACTTATCAGATTACTGACTGAGGCCACAGAAATATTCCTGGTTTCTACACACCATTGCCAAACAGGAATTGTAAGGTCCTTGACTTCACCTCAGAGAGTTTTCACAGGGACTCTTGGTAGCTGTCTACAGATACAACTGAAAGATAGTCTGAGGTGATAACTTGGAATTAAACCCTTCCTAGAGACCCACTGGTAAGCCAGCCACTGCCTGCTCTAATTTGAAAAGCATCATTTTGCCTCCTGGTAAAGCCCCCACTTTGTATTCAGGTGAGACCACCTGGAGCTAAACCCCCAAAATGATAAGCATATATTCCATGAGACAGTCACAGGATTTTACTTTGATTCCTGAAGAGGCACTGAAGGTAACTGTGTGAAAAATGAGAAAGAAGGACTAGAGATTCTGGGTAAACCTGAAACACCAGTTAAGGCTAACCTTCATGACTACATGTGAAGCAAGAGCCTAACTACTAAGGCAGAATAACTTGTTCCAGTGAACATTGTTAAGACATGTTGATGGGTAAGGGAGGAATAAAAACGTTCATCTGTGAACCCAATCTTGTATCATCACCTCATGCTAGTTACCTGAAGCCAACCAGAAGCAACTGAGGAACTAGCGTCCAGGTCTGGATACAGTCAGTATTATTCTTATTTATTATTCCTATGTTGTAAAAGAATGGGCTAGTGTCACCAGTGATACTGGGCACCAGGAGGTGAAGATCCTCAAGGATCTTCCTCAAGGACCATAAAGAGGCACTGACTGGACAGAATTAGGGAAAAGAGGGGGGAAAATTATATTATTAAATATATTTAAGCAGCAATTCAACCCAATAGAGCTTTTTGTGTGAAACTGGGATGTATAGCACTACTCAACAGTGGTTGCATACGTCCAGCATTTTTATGAAATGTTCATAAAGAGAAATGGGAGATGATCTTGAGAGGGACTGAGCAAAGAATCTCCAGTTTTTCTACATTACATCCATTGTCTGGAAAGATTCAAGCACAGAGAAACAGACAGTTTCATTGGTGTGATTTTTCCCATAACTGGTAGCTCAAAGTCTGGATGCTCAGCAAATCTGAATTGCTTAAAATTTTGAGAATATCAAGTGTTTCAAGGCAACTATTTTCAATGTCTGTTCTGAAGCATTAATTAAAATCAATTAATTAAAATCTGAAGCAATCAATTAAAACTGACCTTAAGTGAAATACAAAAAGAGGTTGTAGAAACTAGTGTTGATCTCCAAGTACTAAGGAAAGCAAACTAGTCTGGGTGGATGAATATGTTATGCAATGTAAAGACATTCTGAATCCTTGGCACATGTGAAAGCCTTGTAATACAGGTTTCTAAAAAAAGTCAAGTATGCTTCCTGTTAGCTGAGAGGAAAAAGGCCTTAAACAAGCATGTTCAAAGTGCTCCTTTGAATAACTGTGGTTTGCATCTAGGAATACTGCATAAGTACTTGCTGGACAAGAATCAGAAGAACTTTGAGAGTATGTGTAAAGCTGTAAAAAAACCCCCAGATTACACATTTGGTGTTGCCTTCAAGCGTTCCTTGAAGTGGGCATTTAGTAAATCTCCCACAGACTTGAAGCAAAGCTCTCTCAACTAGTAGTAAAGCTCCCAGAGATTTGAACACAGATAGATTAGTAGGTGGTAAAGGTGTAAATTTCAGTTTAAAAAAAGAATTCAAAAAGTATGCCACTGAAAATACATAATTGTATGACAGGCCCATACAAGTTGTGCATATATGCATGAAACTGCACCTGTAAATGTGTAAGCTTTTCTAAAACTTTGGGAGCAGCAGGCTAAAACATTTTGAGAAGTCAACAAGTTCTTGATTTTTAAATTAGCAGTAGACATTTTATCTTCTATTGGGAAGATTACCAGCTCAGGTCTTATTTATGATCATATGACTTACTCAACTCAGGTCTTATTTATGATCATATGACTTACTTCAACATACACTAATTACAAATGTTTGGTGCTATGGAATTAAAAAATTAATTAAAATAACCTTAGTAAATTGAGTTCCTTCATATGCTACTCAGAAGATGAGAAAAAGCTATAAAATGATCAGAAAATAGCCTCATCAGGCAGGAGTTCTTCCAAACTTCATCGCTTTGCTTCTGCCACAGACAACTTGTGGCCACTTTGTCATCATGCCATGTCTCTTGCAGGGAGAAAAATCCCCTCTGCTGCCACTGCAAAAGGCAGAATTCATCATGGCTTATTGTGGACTTCTCTGCCACTACGTGTCCAAGAGAAATATTTACAGGACAAACACTTGTCTGCAATGGATGGATTAATTTGATAATGGGATTGAAACTCCTTTCTCAACTCACCCCTAAAACACATTACTCAACTTGCTGTCAATGGCAATAGAAGTACCAGCTGGCCATATTCTGTATTCCCACCACACATACACACAAGCACCCCTTCACATCCTACAGGAGTCATCTTGCAGCCTCTGCACAAACAGTAGGCTCCCTTCTCACTGAAGATCTCACTGGTTGGCCTTGTGTCCTCCATACACATCTCCTAAGCCTCTGCCTTTAAGGTGCTCTCACACCACCGAGTGCTAATGTAAAAGTGTTAAAACTAAAGACATTTTTAACTATCATCATCTATCTGTATATTTGTAAATAAAGCAGAGGAGCTACTGATTTGTTACCACATATAGTATCTAATTATTACTATACTACCTGGAAGGAGTTTCACCAGTACTAACTAGTACTTGTCTAGATGGTTTCTGGGAATGGGGCATGGATCCCATTTGAAGCAGGAGTATGGTCAAAATTACCTTCTGAAGCCAACATTTATGTAGATATTTTGGAAATAGTGTGTGCTGGAATCATATTCAATGGCCAGCTGGGGTGTAGCCACCTCTTTCAAAATAAAAGGCAGCCCCCACATGGTGGAGGATGTATAGATGTAGCCATCGAGGCAACAAAAAAAAAAACTTGTTCTCGACTTCAGGCAAGCACTATTGAACCAGTATGAAGAGGCTGCAGACTGCAGGCAGGGCTCCCTGCTGGAGGTGCTCTTTACTCTTTGAGTCATGACATTCTGAAGATGCTGAGAAAGTCTTCCAAAACTGAGACAGTGTAAATAGGAAATTTAGCTTTGGACAGGGCATGCTGTAGCATCCAGATAAATTAGCTGTAAACAGGAGAACTGAATATGACATAAGAGGGAAGATGAGCCTCATTGTGGGAAGCACTGCTTTGAAATACCTGAAGTGATCATAATGAAGTATCTATTAAAAAGCTGTCACTGAGTATGGTTGTAGTATCAGGAGATTCAGAAAGTAACACTGAACTATTTCAACATGGCTATAGTTGCTAGTAATGAAAAAAATATGATTATGCTTGAGAAGGCAAGAAAGGCAGCAAAGAAAATCCACAAAAAGACAACAGCCCGTGATCTTGCTTTTGACAGTATGATCACAGTTCCTATCTCCTTCTTTAAGATGTTACAGCTTAAAGGAATTATTTAAAGACAGCTATGGGAAAAACAAAATTAGGTGAAGCTAAAACACATGCCCTTGGTACATCAACCCAATCATGTTGCTTGAGAGAGCAGCTTCTTCCAACTTCTTCCCTGCTTTTGCTGATCAGCTTTATTATCCTTTTCAGGTTTCCTGGGACAGGTCCGGCATCTCCTCAGGAACAGAGGTTAATAAATGAATGTTCACCATCAGCTAGGAAGCACTTTCCAAGTGACAGCTCCTTCAGAATTTCTGCTTTGCATCTCTCAAGCTACGCAACCCTTTTTTCCCTTCAGGGTTAGTAAATGGCTCTGACCACATCCCAAAGCTTTGCAAGAAATTTACTCTCAATTTTGAGCAAAAAGTAATCCTGTCTACAAGACCAATTTGCCAGTGCATGTCATTACAACCTGTATCACTCAGTCGTGCTGACTGCATGAAATAGGTATTTTGGCTGAAATTTCTTGCCCTGCGTTTACCGCTGAGGTTACTGGTGGTGAAGTGGCAGGTGTGCTCCTCCTGTGAGTCACCTCAGTGGCACCCGGGTAGTGTCTGGGTGTGTAAGCGGGGCTTCCGCCGAGCCCTGCTGTCCCTTGGGGCTGTGTGCAGAGGAGCTCGGAGGGAAGGTGCCTCACACCCAGCGCATTAAAAGGAGGCAGAAGCTGTAGGTTTTGTGACCGGACTTTTCCAACAAACAGCTGTTGCTGCCTGTACCTCCACTACTGAGGTGGTGCACGGACAGATCTTACTTCGCACTGAGCTTGGGGGTCCGCAGGGACAGGGGTATCACATTAGCAATTAAAAGCAAATCCACGAAACCCCTCCTGCCCAGTTATCCTGCTGCTGTGGCAGAACCCTGTTTTCCGCAGGGAATGGCAGCATTTCCCTCTTCTCCTCTGGAAAGCGAGCGCGCGTCAGACTTCAGGACAGATTTCCCAGCTCTGGCCTCTCACCACCTGTAGACCCAGTTTAGCATGTCAGCTGCTGTAGGCCAGTACTCTATGTGTGAGAAGTTGTGGCTTGATTTGTCTTTTTTCGGTCCCTTTTATGAGGAATCCCCTGGTCTGTTGTGGGACTGAGGGACTTTTCCCTGCCAAAACTCGCAGTCCCTGCCCGTGACTCCCTTTGAAGCCAAAGTACACCGCGGGTGCGGGGCTGGCAAACAGCCGAGGAACCCTTCCGGGGTGGGTTCAGTGACCGCGGGAGATCCAGCCGGGCGGAGTCACCGGGATGACAGCGTCACTTGTCACAAGCATGGAGAAAATCATGGAGCAGAACACCACGACATCCATTTAATAATTTGCTGCCCTTAATGAAACCGGGTAATTATGGGCAAAGGTATTGGCTATGGCATGGCTAATACTTCTTTTTTACTACTGTTCTTGCTGAGAGGCTGGTAAGCGTTCACCTTTCCGCGGCGGTGACGTTCAGCGTTGCTGGGAGGCAGAGACGCGCACCTTGCAAACAAAGCTCCCCCCGCCCCAGTGGTACCGCCGCGCCTCCCCGGCCCCGCTGCGCGCGGTGGTTGGTGCCGACAGCGGCGCACGCGCAGAGGGCGTGCGGCGGCGGCGGGCGGTGCTGCGGGACCGGCGGGTCGAGCGGGGCCGGCGGGTCGAGCGGGGCCGGGGCCTCCCCGGGCGGGTCGGGCCGGGCCGGGCCGGGCGCTCCCGGGGGCCGGAGAGGGCAGTCTCCGAGCCGGGCAGGGCCGTCCCGCCATCGCGGGCAGCGCTGTGGGTGAGGAGCGGCGGGCGCGAGCGGGGTTTGTATGCCGGGACCAGTCGTCCCGGTCTGCGTGAGGGGCTCGGCGGGGGCGGGACGAGGACGGGGGTGTCGGTGTGGTGTCTGTGCCGTGTCTCTGCGGGGGCGGAGGAGCTGTCACGGCCCTGCTGGAGCCGGGGCTCACGGCAGTGGGTCGCGCTGTTCAGGGGCTGGTCGTGCCGTGGGATCGATGTGTTTTGCCCCGGTTTTCCCCCGGGAGATGAGGGAAAAGGTGCTGCTGGGACCTCAAGTCGGTCTTGCCAGATGTGGGCGTGGGGTGGGCGAAGGGCCTTCGGGGCTCGCAGCCCGCCCCCTCCTTGGAGCGGGACGCCTGAGCGAAGGGCAGGGCGAGCAGGTGCCTGCGGGATCCGGGCTGCGGTGGTGGGATTTGCTGCCTGCTGAAGTAAGGCCGGAGATTCTCACTGGGGGCTCTGCCTCCGCTGCTTTTTGTAGCTTTTTCGTCTGGTTCGCACCAGACTGCCAAACGCGTAGCAGTATTAAGCATTTACAGGCTGCGGTGGGTCTCGTGGTCATGCTGATGTCGCCTGTATAATTCATGAAACGAGCTGGCATTCAAATCTTTCAGTACTGCCTGGCTTTTCTCTCCCCACTTATCCTTGTTTTTGAACTACAGTGTGTTCAGGAAGTTTCAGCTAACTTGAGACACTTGGTGCTGGGCTGTTCAGTTAATTACACTGATGTTGCTAATAATATGTAATAATGTTGCTTGTCTGCATTCCATAGTCTCTTTTCATTTTTGAATATGTTTTCTGTTGGAAAGTGGCTTAATGTTAAAAACTGATCGCAGAGCCTTTTTTTAAGCCATGATCGTGACTGTTCCAGTGTAAGTGGTCCTGCTTACTGCATTAAGTTTCTGTAGTTTTATGTCCTGGATCTGTATCTGAGATACTGAATTGCACCTAAAGCCATAGGAAATGGTGGAAAATCAGTGAAGGAAAAGCAGGGGAGCAGTACAATAACTGCGCAGTACTGTTGAAATAAAAGTTTCATAAGTAACAAAACAAGATTTGCTTCTTGTATTTTGTCTTCCTCTTTCTTGCCTTCCTACTTGACCCTCTTCTGCTTTTGCTTCAGTGCATTGCTTTGTACTAGTACAGATTTCACAGGGTGGTTGTTAATCTGAAACACATTGCTTAAGTTTGTCTGTCTACCTGTCTTTGGGATGACTGCCTAATGGCAACAGGACCAAAGTCATAACTGCAGTGGATGTGAGTTCTCTGTGGTGTAGAACCTGTGTATATGGATGACTTGAAAATTCATTAAATATTTTTCTCCTTGTTCCAGATGGAAGAGTTCATGGTTTCTGGTTTACGTAACAGCAGAGGCTGAATAGGCATGAAGGAGAATATAGTGGGAATGAGAAGTGTCAAAAAAGAAGAAATGAGTCCTACAAATGATGATGCAGTGTTTGGGACCATTTTTGACTGGGACTATCTCTCATGGGAAGTTCGTTTGACAATTATAGCTGCTGGTTTTTTAATCTACTTGGGAGTGTTTCTTCTGTCTCACTGGTTGTCTTCATGGAGAAGTACCACTTACCGTGCCTTGTATGCAAAGGAGAAGGTGTTTTGGAATATGGCAGTCACACGTGGTGTGTTTGGACTTCAGAGCTGTGTTGCTGGGTTATGGGCTTTGCTCATAGATCCCGTTTTTCATGCTGACAAAGTGTATTCACAGCAAAAGTGGAGTTGGTTTAACTGTTTAATAGCTGCTGGATTTTTCTTGCTTGAAAATGTAGCAGTCCATGTGTCCAACATTGTTTTTAGAACATTTGATGTGTTCTTGGTAGTTCATCATTTGCTTGCTTTTGGTGGCTTGGCTGGCCTGGTAATTAATGTGAAATCTGGACATTATCTGCCTTTGATGGGAATGTTGCTGGAGATGAGTACTCCTGCAACGTGCATTTCCTGGATGCTTCTGAAGGTAAGAATGTGATAATTTTCAGATTACATTTGTCTATCAGTTTTTGTGCATTTTACTTGTCCATACAGGCAATCTGTGTGGTTTGTCTGGATAGCTTCTCATCAAAACTGTGTTAATCCAACTGATATCCATGTTATTGCCATACCTCCTTTTGTAGTGATGGTATTTCTGCAGTCCTCCATATAGGTTTCTGTGTGGTGCTGTGTGCATGTGCACTGTGAGATGGTATAGATGTGTACTGAGTTTGGGATGCCATATATATGTGGAATATCATAGCACTATGTGGAAAAAATGCCTGAGAGCTTGTATTTGTGAAAGCTGGATATTTGCGTTAGTTGTACAGATTCCTCAGTTCCTTATCTTGAAGTAACAATCTCACTTCTGCATACTTTGTGTTCTTGTTTTTCTAGGCTGGCTGTGCTAACACCTTTTTCTGGAAGGCAAACCAGTGGGTGATGATCCACCTGTTTCACTGCCGCATGATTCTTACTTACCACATGTGGTGGGTGTGTATTTTCAATTGGAATTCTGTGGTAGAAAACCTGGGACTTCTTCACTTTATTGTTTTATTCTCGGGATTATTTGCCGTTACACTAATACTTAACCCGTACTGGACATACAAAAAAACTCAGCAACTCCTCAGCCCAACGGACTGGAACTTTGAAAATAAAGCAGTGGAAAATGGAAAATTAAATGGTGAAACACAACAAAAGAAGAGGATATAACACTGAAGCAGCAGTTTCCTAGTGGGGTAACGCAAAAGTACAATGCGAAGTAATTCCTTGCACGTCAACTAGAAACTTTTGCAAGAAGCTCACTGACACAGTGATTCGTTGCTGGTAGCATTCTGTATGCATCAGAAGTATTGAAAAGCATTGTTTGTGTTTCATATGTGCATACACATTAGAACTTCACCCTGTTAGTTATCAATTATGCCAACAGTTTTGTCAAATTGGGCAGTATTTCATAATTTAGTAGTGACATGCTCCCTAATGGCAGCCTTTGTCCTAATGCTTCAAAGTGGCTTCACAGTTGTCTGTTAAGCTCAGCTTGAATCAAGTTTAGCTTGAATTGTATTTCACATATGGCAGAGATGCTGATACTGGAGATTATGTTAAGTTGTTTATTAAGATCAATTATGACCCAAGTTAGGTATGCATAGATACCTAATTCCTGTCTGCCAGTGAATCATTCCAAGTGGCTGAGCTGGTCAGTGAAAGAATGCAGTCACAGCATAGGTTTCATTTTTGTTGTTTGTTGGTTAGTGGGTTTGGTTTTTTGTTGTTGTTGGGGGGTTTTGTTTGGGTTTTTTGTTTGTTTGTTTTTATTTTGTTTTGTTATGTTTTTTTTTATTTCAAGTTCACTTGAGGAACAGGAAGATAATTGTTTGAGTGTTCACTGTCAAAATGAGTTGTAGTTTCAGGTTGCCCTCAGTATAAGAGGAGTTTGTATCCACCAAAACCATGCATGTGGGGATGCATACATTTGTTGTATGTGTAGACTAGCTAGGTAATCATAGTAATCCCTTCTGGAATTGAAATCAGTGAAATACAATTGGCAACAACAGGATGTGACTGCTTTGTCCTTCAAGACTGCTGCTTGATTAGTAAAATTATTTTATTTGTAAACGCCACTAGTTCCATTAATGCTCCTGTTCCTCTTATTTTTGGAAATGCGCTTAGTTTTAGAGGATTTTAGAATCTGAGATGACTCCTCCGTGGAGGAAAGCCCAGGTCACCTCCTGTAGAGTTCAGTTGTTCTTTTAGTGTTTTGATTTACCTTTGAGGAGCGTACAAAATGACACTAACAATCTTTTGTACTTTATCTGTCACATCACAAAAATCTGTCCTTGACCTGAGTAATTGGGTTCCTTTTTAGATAGGGACTAATGGCAATGGATGTTCTCCCACTTAAAATATTGGTCTGATGATTCCTGGGTGAAGTGTTGGGAAGGGATAAAGATCACGATAGAAGAGAGTGACGCCTAGTGGCAGGAGAATGACAAAGATACTACTTTTAGTGCACAGAACTAGTAAGATAAAAAGCCTCTTAATTGAACTGTGTGTGATACGACTGCTACACAGATTTTTTTGCAAAGCATAAGACTGGGCAAGCGCAAGCTGTGAAGAATTTTAGGTCAAGCCATGGGTTAGAGACTTAGTGTACTGATCTGTGGTGGAGCATATTGTTTTAAAAGTGTAAGGAAAGCACTCTTTGATGTAAACGGTCCCATTTTATTAAGTTTTAGTGGCAGTGTCTTTGATTTTGTTCTAAGTGAAGGGAGGAAACTAGTGGTCAGGTTGTTGTGTTCCCTGATTCACTCTGTGTGAGCACAGAGTTGAATTACTGCTCTATGAGGGAGAGGAAACGTGTTTCTATTAGGTCACAAATGTATAGCCAAATCCTGTTGATAATGATGAAGTGGTGAATGTCTGAAATTGCCCATTCAAAACTATGCTGAGAGGGTGACCCTCAACAGAGAGGGCCAGTTGTTTTATATAGCAACCCTGTCTGTTATTCTGCTTATACTCAATAGAGAACTTGGAGCTGTCTTCTTACTCCTAAACTGGGCAAAATGAGGTTGCCAGGACACTACAATGTCACCTCTCTGGGCACCATCCTATAGTAAAAAGAGTTCTCTAAAGCTTGAAATGATATGCCCCTCCTGAGGATTTGTGTGGGGGAGAGTACTGTTAAAAGTACTTTGGAAGAAAGGAGAGAGATGAATTCCTTGGAAATGGAACTGAAAAAGTGTGATCTGAATGCATATGTAGCAGAAACCAAACCTCACTTCCAGGAGTTCCAGGGAGAAAGGCAGAGGGTAAGTCACCAGTGACCAGATATGGAAATGATGGTGTGCTCTATGAAGCTTAACGTTTGAAGGTTTGGATTCAATAAAACAAGGTAATAATTGTAAAAGTCCCAGCTACAGGATTCTGAAGAATCCTAACAGAAAATGGAAGCATCAGAAGTAGTTTGAGCCAGGTGTGTAATTCTTATAGTGGCTGGCTAAAGGAGGGGAAGTTCTATGTGCTAAAATAAAAAAATATGGAGAGTGGGAGTTAGTAGTGAATTTGTGACTGAAAAAAAGGAGACAGATGGAAATTTATGCCATGGTACCTGATGTGTAAAGTTTAATATTTTGTATTATTAATTTGTTTAATTTTATTAAGTGGCTTTTACATATTTCATTAAAATTATGTTTTTATCATCATAATGCAGTCTTTTTAGTTTGCATCTCAGTGTGAGTTTTTTCATGCAAAGAGCATTATGGAATATCTTAAATCTTTTGCATGTCTTAACTGTATAATGAATAATACCTCGGAACACCTGTTAACCTAAACACTGGTAGACCTTCTAGAACAAGAAAGCCATGCAATAAAAGAAGTAACAGCGCTCATTTATGTTGGTTTGGTGGGATTTTACAGGCCAGCTAGAAATACAACATGACTAAAATAGACAACCTTTCTTCTTCATCTTGATGTCTTAGAGTTGGAGTTACCGGTTCTGTTACACAGAGCCTCTTTGTTTATACTAAAATATAAAAAGACCTTTTACAAAGGTGTGTAGGGATTGGACAAGGGTAATGGCTTTAAACAGAAAGAGGGAAGATTTACATTAGATATTAATATGAAATTCCTCACTATGAGGGTGGTGAGGCACTGGAACAGTTTGCGCAGAGAAGCTGTGGATGCTCCGTCCCTGAAAGTGTGTTCAAGGCCAGGTTGGATGGGGCTTTGAGCAACCTAGTCTAGTGGGTGTTATTTCTGCCCATGGCAAAGGAGTTGAAACTAGATGATCTTGAAGGTGCCTTCCACCTCAAATAATTTTGTGATTCTTCACTGCCTTTTGACTGCTTCCTTCAGGAGGAATTTCTGGTTTATTATTGTGGATGACTGTCTTATTGCTCTGAAACAAGCCTGAAAAAGTTCTCAAACTGAGGGTTTTGATGTCTAATTACTCTTACAACTAAGTACTGCTTTTCAACCCAAAGGTAGACTAGCCATAGCTTGCTTGTAAATTTTGTTGATGTGAAACTAATCCCAGTCCCCTTGGGCCTCTTACATGGCCTCATCCACAATCCCATGTAGAAAAATTCACAGTCAGCTTTAGTAGTGGCTGGATCAGGTCACAAGGTTTGCTGCTGTGGATTTGGAAAACTCTTGCATAATATGATTTCGGGTGAATTTTTTGTTTGCCAAGGTGACTGTTGGGGACTTGGTTCTGCTTTCTTGTTGAACAGGCTTATTTGAAGGAGTGCTGTTTGAAGCTTTTTTTTTCTAAAAAACCACGACAACCCAAACCAACAAACTATGGTGGGGGTGGGGGTGTTCGGTTTGGGTTTTTTTTAAAGAAAAATGTCTGATCTAAGACACCTTGATCAGGCATCTGGTTCTTTCTGTCTTCAAACAACATTCCTAAATTACAGTTTGTGTTTTCTTCCGTTTGTGTCCTATCGTATGTTTTTTTCCAAAACTTGTCATCATTTCCCCCCCAGCCCCCCAATTTTTCTATAATATTTACTTGCAGTACTGGTCATGATCTTGCAGCCCTCACATTACCATGGCAATATTTTTGTCTAGTAGTTTTCAGCATTTCCTGTCAGGCCCATCTTTCACTAAATAACCATGTCCAAATCTTTCAGGTTTTTTGCGTTTCCCTGAACACATTGATTAAATATTGATGTGATGTACAGTTATAAGAAACCTTTTTTAACCTCAGGGAGACTTACACTTAAAATGAATTTAGAAGTATTAACCAAACTCAAGTCTACTCTTATACAATGTAACATTTGCTGAATGATACAGCATCTTTATGCTGTGTACATAAATAAAAGTATTTTATTGAATAGCTGTCTACTGTGAGTTTCATTTACTGATTGAAAAATGACTATTATATTTTACTTGCTATTTGTAGCTTAAGCAGTTTTTGCAATGCATGCACTAAAAAAAATTGATTTGTTTGTTTTGAAGTGTTCTGTTAAAATTGACAAAGATATATCATACTTTTCAAATACCATATCTGTGGAAATAGCTATAAAACCTAGTAAAATAATGTTCCTTCACCAACAGTTAACATATTATTCCCATGAGCTTGTTCAGAACACTAGGAGTTGTGGTATATATAAGTATGTATTAAAAAGAGTTAAAAAAACATCCCTTCTGGCTTGTGTATCTGAAGTGTGTGGTCCATTTTTGTATTAGCCTCTAACTGTGAAGACATTTCATTTGGTACCACATGACACACCATGGTTTAGTATGAACTACCAACAACAAAAGCAACATAAACACAAACAAACACCAAAAACTTTTCTCATTGCAAAAAAATACAATTCTAAGCATTAAAAGTGTGTGTCTTGCATCGTGCTTTGCAGGAATTCCTGATGCTTTTTCAGCATTGGTGAGTTAAAGGAACACAGCATCATTACTGGCATTTTAATTATTCTTATAAGAATGCACTGCACAAGCAACTGGCTGGCTGCCTCTGCACTGAAGTCCCCCAGATTAATTGAAGCAGAAGCGAGACATTCATGTGTACAGCTCCGCTAACTGGAATGTGTGTGGGTACAGACTGGGATGAGAAGAACAATCTATAATAGTGTTCGTATGACTAAAGTCCCTTTTTTTTTTTGTAAATAATCTGTAAAATTAATTTAAATGTTATTGATTTTTGCTATTCAGGTGTCTTCAATTAAAAGGTCAAATTTTACTTAGTAGTTCTTACTATATTTCCCCAAAAGTATTGGAGTACACTTAAGCTGACAGTGTTATTCATCAATTACAATCTTCTGATCTTGTGTCATGGCACTGGTACTTAAGTTGGAACAAAAAAATACAAGCAGTGGTCATTAATTAAGTAAATTATGCCTGTTGCTGTAGTTTTCAGCCCCTAGATGGGTTTCCAGTGTTGGAAGAAATGCTTCATGCTCTGGATCTGTTTGACTAATTAGTGTGTTCTGGTAGTGCCACAGAGCAGGAACAAGTGTTTTTTTTCAGCACATTGTGCCTTCCTGTTTTCCCCAAGCTGAGCAGTTGACGAATGAGGTGGAATGACAAAGATAGAGCAAACCTGTAAGAACATAGCTGTCCTTGTTTATAGCTCAAGATGGCAAACAGGCCAAGCTTGAAAGGAGTGTTGCCTGCTCATGTGTCCACAAATAAGAAGAAAGCATGGAAATTGGCTGTACCATTGCTTGCTGCTATTGTGTGTATGTTCTGATGAGTCAGCTAGGGTCACTGCTGAGTCCTTAGGGATATGACCTGAGCAGAGAGTGGAAATTTAATACTATTTTATCAGATGCATTACTTCTGGTCTGATATATTTATTTCCTCATATGATTCCAGGTGCCTCTGCTTCCTTGACTCCTTGGCTCACATGAGTATGCTGTAAAAGCCAGCAGTGTTTTCACCAATATGTCGCCTGATACTTACTGTGAAGACTTGTGAGGTTTTAGTACTGGTAATTGATTGTGGCAGCTCCAGGTACTTGGCCTGACTTCTATATTGCTCTATAGATCTGCAACTTCTCTCTCCTGCTTTGCTGCTTCTGCTGCCAAAAGCAGTTTACCATGTGAACACTACATTTTGTCACCAAAGCTGTGTTCACTGAAATTTAAGCATGGGAATTGCACAAAGCAGGCTACAAAATATACCTGAGAAAGCACTAATTTTGTACAAGGTAGAGGGTTGACTTTCCTACGTTTCTGGACCTTGCAGTTCTGTCAGGATCTTGTAAGCATAAATCAAGATTATAACTGCAATACCTTAAAAAACAAAGCCATGCAGGCAAACTGTAAAAATACATAGAGTGCTTTTACATGACAGTTTGCATAGAGCATCTAACGAGAGTTTGCTCATCTTGTTTTGTGGGTCATATTTACATGAAGAAAGTGTATCCTGGAAAGCAGCAGTAGCCTTGCTTAGGAGTCATAAGAATTAAATGCAAAAAAATAACTGGGAGGCTTTGGGATGAGGTAGCTGGGACTGGTTGTTACATTGTCCAACCAGGTTTCAGTTGGACAATGAATATGTAGTTTGTCCGATGCTTTAACTCTTCCTTTTTTTTCTCAGGACCATATTGTTTTAAGGTATCATTGTGACACCAGTTGAGGCTAAGGTTAAGGAACTTGTTTTAGGACATCAAAATTCCCAAGCAATATATTGCCCAAGGCTGAAAGAACCTGAAGTCTGTTCTAATTTAAAGTAATTTATTCTTGTATTATCACTGCCTTTTTATCTTATGTAATTATTTTTTACCCCTGGAGACTCATTTGCATCTTCATGAGTACAAATCAATCTGCTCTTTTATTTTCCTAGCCGTCCTAATACTCTTTGTCATTTTTCCCTCCTTGAATTCCTTTTCATTATATGTTAGCAGCTTAGAGTTGTCCATAGCATTTGATATAAAGTCTTCCCAGTATCTTGTATTACACTAGTACCTCCTTTCCACCCCTAGGAACAGCTCTGCTTTGACCAAAGGCTGCATTTCAGGGTTGCGTGACCTCAGGGCTTCGTGATCATCTGGTGAGAGGAAATTCACTTAAGTTTTTCCCTTCCTCAGCTTCAGAATGAAACAGAACCGTCAGAGCACAGCGAAATAACTGAAAGGAGGAATTTTGTGTTATAGAAACAACTTGTGCATATGATTGTATATGTGTGGGCAGATTGCCCATGTGTGGGCAGTGGGGGCTGCAGGGGGCTCTATGAGGAGAGGCTGGGGCTGCCCTATGCTGGACACAGATGATTCCAGGTGGCTCTGACCTACCACAGCTGAGGAGGGACACCCTGGAGGAAACATATGTAAGAAAGGACAAAAATGCTGCACAAAAGTGAAGAGCGAGGGGAAAAAAGTGAGAGAAACAGCCCTGTGAGCACCCAGATCAGTGAAGAAGGAAGGGGAGAAGCTGCTCCAGGTACCAGAGCGGAGATTCCCCTGCAGCCTGTGGAGGAGCCCTTGAAGGAGCAGGTTTATCCTGAAGAACTGCAGCCTGTGGGAAGGACCCACAGTGAAGCAGCTGAAAAATGTAAGGAGGAGGAAGAAGTACAGGGAGGAGCTGTTATAGATTGACCCCAGTTCCCATCCCACTGTGCCCCTCAGGGTGGTAGAGGCCAAGGACTTGGGAATGAAGGAATGATGTTGAGCCTGGCAAGAAGATGGAGTGGAGGGGGGAGGTGGTTTTGCTTTTGTCTTTGCTACTCACCATCCCACTCTAATTTTAATTGGTAATAAATGAAATTTCCCTGAGTTGAATCTGTTTGGCCCATGACAGTAGTTGCTGAGGAATCATTCTGACCCACACGGTTTCCATCTTATTTTCTCCCCTTATCCTGTTGACAAAGGGGAGTGAGAGAGTGTCTGGGTTGGGGTCTCTCTGCTGGCCAAGGTCAACCCATCACAAGAAGTTAACCTGTACTGGTATGCTCAGAATTGACAAACTGTCTCCCAGTAGTAGTGTTGGTGCTTCAGGGAGACCTGGAAAACAAGTAGCAGTAGACAGCATATCAGAATGTGAATAAGCAGTGCTTTTATAAAAACAAATGTTATTTTTGATATAATAGTCTGAATTTAAGAAAATTGTGTGGCTTACCTTTTAAAAAGTGTTGTCACTCATCTGGTTTGGTAAAGGGAAGTAAAGGGCACCTGTAACTTTACAAGAGTCCAGCATGAATTCCGCAGATGCTCAAGTTAAGCAAGGTTGTTGGATGTCCTGGCTTTGAGTGGTTTCTGAGGGATTACAGTAAGCAGATGACATACTGTCTTAATGGGGACTCCTGAGAACAATAGGAGAAACAACTTCTGAATTTCCAGTGGATAAATACTCCCTAGGAAAAAGTGCCAGCTACATCAGCTGTTAAACAGAAGGAAGAACCTGAGAAGGTCTGGCTTTGCTGGAGAACGATAACCTAAGTTTTAGTTTCCTTATTCAGATTTCGTGCAATGTTTTGGAAAGCAAGCCATAGGAATGATGTCATATATCCTTAGGTGTCCTAAATTTAGGTTTACATTAAACCATGCCAATTTCCATGGAGAGAGACAAAAGAGGCCCCATGTTCACAGCACTGTGTCATATGGGGCCAGGACACTGTCCAGTGTTGATGGTGTCCCTAAGATGCCCAGTACATGTACTGGAGTAGATGTATGGTATAGATGTATGGGGTAGCTGACCTATGTATTCTAGCTTGGAGGCTAGAAGTATCTTTGCTGAAGCCCCAGTAATCAGCAACGAGAATAACTAAATTCTAGTGAGGCCTCATGCAAGGATCACCAGGAAAACCAATTTAAATATCAACTTCTTAGAATCTGATTATAAAAAGCTTCATGTTAACAGTGGAAGCAGACATTATCTGCATTCTAATTATCGACAATTAATTATGGGTGAATAAAAATTTAATTTGTGATTGCAATTATTAGGGTGCTAATTATTGCTGCTAATATTCCTGCCTTAGAAAATAGTAGGAAAGTGCAAGGTATTTTGGAAGTTAGTTTTTCTTTTTTACAAGTTGATCTGCTATTGTTGGATTTGTTGAACAAGGTTTCCACAGTGACCTTTTATTTGAATTAGAGAAGGATATTTACATATGGTCACCAGAATCAAAGAAGTGGTTGTCAAAGATCAAAAAGGTTCATAAAAGAACTCTAGGAAGGATTTGAATTTTGTCTCTCTAACAGTGGAAGGTAATTATGAAAGGGAGAATTTAATGCACATAGTGAGCTGGCTGCCAAAAGGAGAAGGATATTGCTCGTGAATGGTATTTTTAATTACAGAATCAAACTAGTTGTACTTGGTCTAGATATGTGTCTGTTCTTTAACGTGGCCTCTAATGATAAGGACTTATTTAACAGTGTGCTAAAGACTGATTCCCTGTCATTTCAGCTCCTGAAATTATAGCTGGCTGTGAATGAAGTGCTACACATTTAAAAAATTACAGAAACAACAGGATAGAGTGGTGTCTCTACTGGAAGCTGAACTGAATGCCATAATGGTATTCCTGTCCTTAACCTTTACATATGGCCCAATTTTTTTGTTTTCTTTCTTGCATAGAACCTATAGAGCTATGTGAGAACTATTTTGAGTTCATACTGTGATGAACTGCACTAAAAAGAAATAACTTTGTGAAAATGGAAACGTTTTTTGAAAGTAATACTTTTAAATACTTAATTTGTAATTGAGATTGAATGAACCCATACGAAGACAAGGATAATAGTGAATGTGTGTAGTTAAACTATAGACAAAGGAAAAATGTAGGAAAGGGTGGATTCATCAAATGTTGGATGCCATCATTGCTGAGAACACAGCTGTGTTGGGCAGGACACGTCTCCAGGATGAAGGACCACTGCCTCCCTAAGATCGTGCTCTATGGTGAACTTGCCACCAGCTGCCGCATGAGAGGAGCCCCAAAGAGGAGATACAAAGACTCCCTGAAACAACATCTCAGCCTTGGCCATATTGATCACCATAACTGGTCTACTCTGGCCTCCAATCGGGAGGTCTGGAGACACATCATCTATAACGCTGCTGATGCTTTTGAGAAAGCACGCAGGATCACTCTGGAGGAGAAAAAACAACGCAGAAAGAACTGTGTCTTGCAGAATATACCACCTAAGGAGTCTTTCTGCTGTGCCTTTTGTAACCGGACGTGCCTATCTCGTATTGGCCTTTTTAGCCACCAGCGCGCTTGTAACAAACGTGGGTAGTGCCCTTCCCAAATCTTCATTTGTGAAGCCTAGCCATGATGGTGATGATGATGATGGATGCCATCATTTACTACTAATGTTTTCATGTGATGATAATGAATTTACGTATTTGGGCATATTTGGCATATTTTATTACTGGCTGTAGCATTGGTGCACTGAAATAGGCAAGGATCACTGGTGGATGATGTATGGCTCTTTGAACAGCATTTAGCTCAAAGTTTTCATTCTTAAAAGTAGTCCAAAGATTTCAAATAATATTTAACAATATTAAAGAGTTGTAATGACTTATGATGTATTTAAGAACTTATAATGTACTTAAGAGCATTTATTTTCTTCAATGTGTGGCAGATGTGTAAAGGGATACATTTTCAAAATAATTGCATCTTGTAAAGTTTTCTTTTTTATTTTAAGGAAGGGGCACGTTGTCCTGAATGTACAAGTCGTTGGTGTTACTTCCAGGATAAGAATTCCATACTTGTACAGCACACGTGCATTCCATGTGTGGGTGGCTGTGTGGTTGGCTTGGTCAGTAGTCTGCAGCGATGCTCCCTGGGAGGACCATCACACAACAAGGATGGGGAAAGAGCAAAAAGACTCGTTGTGAGGTGCCAGCGCCTCTAGACAGCCTTTAATTCTGAAAACAGGGTTTCAAGTGATAAAGAAGATTAAATTCCAGTATAGCGCTGTGGCCCAGTGTGCACCCTGGCGTGCTCAGGGGCTATTCGTGAGCGTGAAGCTGAGGGGAAAAGCAGTACCGTCGCTCGTGTGCCCAGTTCTCCATCCCCAGAGACCTCCGCTCTCCCCCCGTTACACCGACGCCCCCCCCGCAGCAGGGCCCCGGGATGTGCTACTGCCCCGAGCGGTGTCACGTGCGGCGGCAGGAATGCGGCGGGGTCCGGGGGGAACACGCTCTGCCCGGCCCGCCCCGCCCCAGCCCGCCCGGCTGCGCCAACCGGGAGCCGGCGGGCCCTGGCGGAGGCGGGGGCCGGGAGCGGCGGCCCCGGGCGGGCGGTGACGGCAGCGGGGCCGCGGCGAGGCGGGGCCGGGCGGCTCCCGCCGGGGCTCAGGAGCTCCCCTCGGCGGCCACTGCGAGCTCCGCGGCGGGCGAGTGACGTGTCCGCGCAGCGGGGCAGCCGCCGGAGCGGAGCGGAGCGGGCCGGGCCGGGCGGCGGCCGCCTCCGAGCGCCTGGCGGCGGCTCCGGCAGAGGAGGTGGGTGTTCGCTCCGGACCGAGGTCCTGCTCCCGTGTTAGTCACGGAAAGTTTGGTCCTCGGAGGGTGGGCTCGGTGTTGGGTGCGGAGACGCCCCTCGGGGGGCCGGGGCAGCCTCGCTGGGGCTGCGGGGGGCCCGTGGCGGCGGCTGGGCACGGCCCGGGGGAGGAGAGGGAAACCCAGGGGGTGAGATCTGTCATTAAAGAGGTTTTGCTCGTGCAAGGCGGGTTGCTGAAGCGAGGGGTCCCTAAAACGCATCGGCGCTTTGGCCAAACTTCTCGCTCTTGAACTGGGGAAGTTTTTTCCCCCAGGTTTTCGCGAGGGGTTTCTCGCGTGTGCGCCGCCGGCTCCAGCTTCCCTCCCCTCTCCATCAGATACGGACAAGGCTATGAAAAATCCAGCTCCCATGGGGGCTGGAGTTTTTCCTTCCCCGTTTTTCAAAGCCGGTGCCGACCACAGGTTTTCAGTTGGCATCTGCAATTGAATTGACTGTCTTAAAACAGGGGAAAATGTGCTTCACAGTAACAACTGCCCTTTAATGTATTTTATTTTCCAAGGAGGTTTTAAAATTGTCTTTGGTTTCTTTGTAATTCACGGTGCAACTGTTGAGAGGAGAAGTTATATAGTTGTTTGTGGTGATCCCAGACCCTATAGTTGCGTTTGCAAGATGCCCTGTGCTTACAAGGTGAGGCAAGAACAGCTTTCAGAGATTGTCCAGTCATTCACCTGGGCAAGTGAGTGAGCAGACTGTGTCAGTAGGCAGTACCAGCTGCTTGGAAAAGCAGCTATTAATAATTTGTTCACGGCAAAGGCTTATTTTAAAGAACTTTAGGAGGTGCATGTATTTTTGACCAAAACAATTTTATCCATTCTGAATTCTGCCCTCTTTCATTTATATATTCGATCCTTTTTTTTTTTTTCCACTTCTTTCTTTCCCAAAGCTACTAAGATCATGGTTTTTACCTTGTGCTGGCAGGTTTGAAATTGTTCAATTACAATGTAAGGAGCATCTTTTTTTCAGTTGCACAATTTAACTGTTAGTATAAAAAGGTGTAGTTTTTTTTTTTTCTTGCATGGGTCAAGAAATAAAAAAAAGATTGGTTAAGAACTGTTCATGCTAAATAACTACAGTAAGATTATACCACCATGTGTGACTTTGTGGTGATTTTTATTGTAAAGAAAGTAATTTTTTTCCCATAACCTTCACTCCACTTGGTGAAGTCCAATGAGCAATCTGTTCTGCAGTAGAAATTAAGTATTACATTTTTAAAAATTTTCTGTTGGTGCTCAGGAGACACAGATTTATTGCCTGAACATGGGACATGTTGGGTGCCTACAAGTTCAAGCCTATTATTCAGGCAGGGGTTCTGGCTTTTCAAATGTTTTCTTCAATGGGCACTTCATTCTTTTCACTTGGGTGATCTGTTTGATCTTGATAATCTGTCTGACTTGCTTTGTTTAATCCATCTTGTCTTTTTTTCTTTCACCCTCTGGCACAGTAGTCCATGAACTAGTTACATGTGTTTATCTGGTTATGAACAGTAGTTCTTTAGATTTTACCTTGAAATCTGATACCTCTGAAGGTTTTACAGTGAGGTTTCAAGGGTTTTATAATATATTCAGTGGATTTCATAGCTTACCTGTGGCACTGTACATGGGACATGACCTACTGTGTGGGTGACGACAGGTGTCTTGTGATGGCACTGGGTGTCCAGTGTGTGGGACTTCTGTGGCTGATACGCGCAGATGGATGTGGTGGGAGAAAAGACCATGGAAGCAGACAAATGCTTGAGCAATGTGCTGTCCATCATCTCCTGGATGAGTGCCCGGAACCAGCAGGATCCTATGTATTGGACACTGCAGGATATGGAGAGAAGCCCCAGTGCTGCAGGACTGGTGTGCATGCTGGCATCGCAGCTCTGAGGCATGGAGGCCAAACGTGCAAATCTTGTGCTATTGGCTCTGACGGGCCAGTGGTGAGCACACCACAGCACTGAAAAGGGGGTTGGCTCCCTCTCTCTGTGCCCAGGAGTTCTCTCTGACCCCGAGCTATGCTTATACTCGGCAGATAGGCTGTGGTTTCACTCATCAGTAGATTGCAAAAATCCTTTCCTAGCATAGAATACTGTGAAAATGTCTCTGACTCATGCATGGCAGAGGGGTTGGAACTAGATGATCTCTAAGGTCCCTTCCAAACCAAACCATTCTATGATTCTATGAAAAAATCTCAGCACCAGAGGAGTTCTTCAGTTGATTCTGAGCTGTTTAGGAGTCCTTGCATAGTTTATAAACATTTGAAGAAAAATAAGCTAGTCTAAAACCTGACAGGCTATTGTCAAACTTCATAATTGTTAATGGAATTTAATGCAACTGGGAATAGCACGTTACTCATTTGTAAAACAGGAAGTCTATTAACTGCTTCTATATAATGTAGAAATTATTTTTAGAATCTGTTGTTGAAAATTTATAAACTTCAGTCTATTTCTGAAGAAGCCAGGAAGCAAAATCTGCAGTCCAGGAGAAGGAAGAGCAGTTTTGATTCAGACTTTCAGATTGAACTTTGTGTATTGTGCAGAGCTGTACCCAGTTTATCTGTAGTATTGCATCTGTAGTACTACACTGCTCTCAGTTTTGTATGGGATGGAGAAATGAGCAGTGTGTAGTACTTATTTTCTTCATATTTTCTAGGAATTTTCTTTACACTTATGTAAAGTGACTTCTGTTTTACTTTTTTTCTTTAATTATGTATTTTCATTTTACAATTTTAGTTTAGAATTGGAGAAGGAATCTCATGTGGAGTTATCTTATGGCCTCTAAATTTAAAGGTATTTCTTTAAACAGTCTTTCTGTAAGTTCAGCTTTCTGATTTTTTTTTGAGCTGCAAGTGCATTTACGGGCTATCCTTGGATGCTTCTTGTGGGATATCTATTGCAGCAGTTGTACCTCAGAGAAACTTCTTTGGAGTTACAGTGTTTTAAACACTGTGAATGCAATTGTTGAGTGAGTCCTACTTTTTGAACACTTTGTATCTTATAATGGGGTAATAAACGAGGCTGCACTGATAGTGGTATGAATTAGTTTTTCATTTTGAACATATTCTACAAGGTGTGAGGGAGGCATTTTTTGTATCCAAGACCATATCTTGTTAAAATCAGCATTCATGGCAGATATTTTTTCCCACTCCCATTCCTATTCATACAAAGTCATTCTTATTATTGCATCTGTTAGTGGAAAAATTATATTGGTAAATTAATTTCTGAATCTGGAAGTAGTTTGAACAAGTAGAAAAGCTGCAAGCCTGGATGCTTTGAAATTATCAGGAATTCATAAACTGAACCTTGAGAATTACTTAGGGAGAGTGCAGGTATGTTATGCCAAGGTGGTGCTCTTCATAGTAAGGAGAGGAAGCACGTGAGCAAGGTAAATGAGAATTCTCATTATGGACCTATACAAGTATTTCTTAATATTCTTTCTGGTATTTTTTGTTTCAAATCTTTGTCGGTAATGTCATTGTGTGTTTGCATGTGTGGTTTGCAGAGAGCAGAATCTCAGTGACTCAAGTTCTGTCATATATGCATGGAAGGAAACTGCTGCATTATTACCATCTTTTGAGATTTAAATCAGTTGGACGTTTGGTGCAAGTTTTACTTGCACCAAAATATTTTGGATTATTTTGAAACCAGGAAGATGTAAAAGTACAACTTGTTTTTAAAGGAGTGATGACAAGTAATGCTAAACAAGATTTCAAAAATATGTTTTCAGACTTGTGTTTTTAGATCAAAAACTTGATTCATGTTTTATTCTGAAATGCCTGAATCAGCAGGACTGTGGGAAGTGATGCATAACTGCACAACATCGATTCATGTCCTACATGTTCACTGCTCAGTCAGGAAGCCTGAAGCTTAATGTCAAATGCGTGGGTGAAGCAGTTAAGCAGAGCAAAATAAATTGTTCTACTTACGTGCTGCTGAATGGGGGCATTATCTTGGGAAAATCTGTTTCAGTGACTTACTGTACTGTACAATACTTGTTACTTGGGACTCAACCATGAATGTGAACTATTAGGATCCAAGGTCAAACATTCACTCTTGTTTTTGTTCTGCAATCTTTTTTTTCCTTAAAATGCATTAAAAAATTGCAGAAATCATATGAATATTTTTGTCCTTATTGATACAGAAACTTCAAGAAAGAGGGTAAACATTATTTCCTCATCTCTAAACTGGGATAGTAAGTTATTGGAAAGTAGATGGCAATATTTAGATATCCTGCTAGGATATCTAGCAAGACTGTGAGTCTTGAGCTTATGTCTCTCATCTTTATATTTTTCACCTTTTTGAGGCACTCACTGACTCATCCTCAGTTTTCTTTTAGAATGTTATACATAATATTTAATATTGTCGCAAACTGTGGGCTCACTTTTGAACTGCAGAAAGCTGAGAAGAAGAAGGTCTAGTAGATCATTTCCAAATCAAGGAAAGAGTGAAGACTGCTGATGTTAGGACTAGATGCAGAACTTACACTTCCATGGAAACCACCTTCTGTTATATATTTTTTGAAAAGAAGGGCTGTTCTTTGCAGGTGCTATTACTATTTTTCTTTCTTGCTGTAATTGATTATTTAAAAACTTCATTACCTGATTTCTGATTCATTTGAATAAAATTTTGGTGTTATAAAAAGAAAATCAAAGAAAATTTTGTTATTTTTCTAGAGTATGCATTATGACTTTATTATTATTAGATATGTATTTCCATATTTTACTCCAAATATTTTTGAAACTCAGAAATAAGACTGTACTTATATTCTTAATAACTTTATTCATGAGGTGAAATAATTTGTTCATTTTGATGCTTTTGTAATGATCAGGTGTAATGTGTTGTCCTTGATGAGAAACAGCATAGTTACTTTTCCAAGGACAGTAATACCCAAAGAGCTGAAAATGTTTAGTAGAAGTGTCTCTGTCAGGACTTAGTTTGCAGGCAGCAGTAGTAACTGAATATTCATTTCAGGGTATCCTTTCACTTGTATCATTGGAAAGACCTTGGTGGAAATTTTCATCAGTTGTCATCAGTATCTTGAAAGGCAACCTACACCTTGTAAAACTAGGATGCATGAATTTAATGCAAGTTGGAACAGGACTTTCTTTGCTTTTTTAGTGGGGAAAAAAATGCTTATTGACTGTATCCATAAACAAATAACATTTCCTCCACTTTTGGTTTACATCACAATTGCAGCATATGAGGATCTTCTCTGACTAAAAAATACAAGCATTGCTGAGGATATTTCCAATTAAAGCAATACTTGATATCCAGTATAGAAAGGGACTATCTGAATTAAGTTTAAAAAAGGAAGTTACAAAAATAAAATTACTTTTCCATATGAAGTTACTTGATTACAATCAAATTATAGAGCAAATTAAGAAAAATGCTCTTAGTATTCATACATTTTTATTTTGCTTCCATGTGCGAGATGGAAGATCATTGTCTTGACTCAGTAACTCAGTTCTCTAGTTTGTGTGGCACAGAACAAATCAAATCAGTCTTGACTTAAAGCATATGATACCATTGTTCACTTTTAATTCTTCGGATTCTTGCATTTTGTTATGGTACTCTTGGCTTCCAGGATGGCCTCCAAAACCTGGGGTGATGCCCATCTTCTTCCTTTGGGTATTAAAACAGTTACCAGGACAAAAGATGGGAGCAAGGCTCATTCACTAAAAGTTAGGTGCCCTACATGCATTTTCAGGAATGTCTTCCCTTTCCTGGTTTCAATACATTTTTATCCACACTCCTCTCATTCCTTAAAATTTGTAGGCCATAGCTTTTCTATTTGTAAAGTAAGTATATTGCTACCAAGCTTAATAAGACTATATGCTCATGCTGGATTCAGCAAGGTCTTTTGCAGAATGTCATTCTAATCTGGGTGGGTGTTCTGCTAGATGAGTGGAAACCTGGTGGGATGGTTAGTTTTAGAGATGACTAGTTGGTTATAACTTGAGGCTGGTAACCAGTGGAGTGCCCCAGCTGTCTGTCACAGGATGTGTCCTGTTTAATATTATGCATGATGTGGAAGTGTACCAGCCCTTGCTCGTGAAGTTTGCAGGTGACACCAAACGGAAAAAGAGGTGGGTGGTGGATGTGCTTGAGATCTGGATTGTCATTCAGAAGGACCTGAGCAGGGTGAGGAGCTGGCTGGAAGGAACTCTGTGGAATTCAACAATAACGATGGCAAGGTTGTGCACCCGGGAAGGAATGTCTTCTCCGAGGGAAGGGTTCCTCTTCACTCAGCACTTGTCAGCCCACACCTTGAGTATTGCTTCCAGTTTTGTGTCCACACTCCATCCCGCCCAAGTACAAGAGATGTGGATAAAACTGAACAAGTTCAGCACAAGGCTGCCAGAATGTCAGAGGGTGGTAGCGCTGCGCTGGAGGAGAGTCTGACGGAGCTGAGGTTGTTTGGCCTGGAGAAGAGATGCCTCATGGGGGCCTGATGGCAATGTGCTTCTGCCTGCTGGCAGGCTGTCAAGGTGACAGGACAGCAGGCTGTGCTCCTAACTGAAGTAAGGGTGGTTCTAACTAGATATAAGGGCAATTTTTTTTTCTAGGAGGACAACAAAGCAAGGAAACAGGATGCCTGGCAAGGTCATGCAGTCTGTCTTTAGAGATTTTCAGTATCTCAGTAGATAAAGCAGCCTGGTCTCATCTGGTAGCTGACCTGGCTTTGAGCAGCAGGTTGAACTACATGACCTCCTGCCAACCTGAATGAGTCTATCAAACAGTGATTCTCTATTTTGCCTTGCAATAACAACTGTAGAGGGGAAGAACATAAATATTAAAAATTTAACAGTGCTTTCTGGTTGCACTGTGGTCAGGATCCCTTGGACAATTTTGCAGATGCAATCTGTGCTTTCTACCTCTTTTCCCCTCCTCTAGATGATGTACTGAGCAGGAATACACTCTAGGTGAAGAAGTGTTGTAAATAATAGCCTTTAGAAAGAAAGACTAGAAAACCAATCTTCAGCCATGTTTTTGGGGTGTCTCTGTAGATTGCTTCTTGTTCAGGGCTTATGGCTGCTGTGTTGTTCTCTGACTTTGAGCAGGATGCTGCTTGGTGTGAGAAAAAAAAGCCAACTAGCTTTTGGGGAAGTGGATTCTCTATGCATTCTGAAAAATGTGCATCCCTGCGGATCTGACCTTGTTTGGGTTGCTGTGGGTAATAGAATTTCCCCGAACTTTAACTGAGCCAGGAACTGGGCTTCATATTAATTTTCTGACTAAACCTCTGTACTTCCTTTATTATTCTATGGCACATGATTTAGGTGATTTTCTTCGATAAATTTAAGAATAAAACTTGTATAGAACAGGACTGTTACCTATTAATAAAACCAAATATACATTAAAAGAAATAATGATCAAGTGTTGATATAGACTTCTTCCATGGCTTACAGCATGTGATGGGAAGCTGTCATAATATGAATACCTGCTTCATTCATACCCACTGTAGACACCTCTTAAAAAAAAAAAACCTACAGTCTGTGTTTCATAGGCATAACTTGTATGGAAAACAAATTTTACTATTTTTTTTTCTTTGTAATGGAGCCTTCTTTATATACAGGAGGAAAAAAAAGTAAATGAACCTTCTACCTTCTACATTCTTTTATCTTGTCTTTTCTCTGCACACCTGGAAGAGTCTTTATATCAAATTTCAGCAAGATTTACTTCCCAATGGGAATTCTGTAATTATAGGTGGAAGAAGACTCAATTGGGCATTACACAGCAATATTCACTAAGTGATGTGGACACAAGAGGTTTATAGACATTCATGGGCTTTGCTTTCACAGTTTCTCTTGTTTTGGTGTTGGTTTTTTGAGTTTAATTTTCAGACTTCAAGGCTTTCTCAGAGACATTGCTGCTTGGACTAAGCTTTCTCCATGAGTCACAGTTCCTTGGAAATCAGTCTCCTTGATTCAGCTTCTGTTTCCTATGATAAAATGTTCATTGGCTTATTCTCTCTCCAGTGTTAAGAATGAAGAATCCTGATGTTGCTGCAGTTATAGTGCACACACATACCTAAGGAGAAGGTATGTCAATCAGCTTTACAGTTCTTAGGGTGGTGGAGCTGAAAAAACTTGGCAGCATGTGCTCCCTTGGGAGCTCAGTGTATGGATACTGTGCCCTCAGATCTGAATGCTGCACTACCCCGTAATTTTGGCCGAGTTTGTGTCAATCCCATTTCTGTTACCTACTGACCTCTGCACAAGTAGCGACTTTTGGAAAATAGTTTTATTGAAGTGGAAATGCAGATGTTGATCAGTATTTGTAGTCCTGTAGCTGAGAACTGATGGTCTGTTGTTTGTCCCACAATTAAAGGAAATCATTGAATGAATTGTGATGTGCAGACGTGGTTGAGAAGCCTAGTCCTGGAGGCAGAAGGAGTTACCAGAGTTTAGGAGAAGGAAAACTGAGTCACAGAGAGGAACATTGACGTTCTTCTGTAGTCTTTGGATAACTATAAAGGTGCCTTTGTCTCCTTTGCTGAAACTGCCATTTGCTGTGGAATCAGAATTTTAGTCTCACAGATTATGCAGGTGTTAGCACTCTGAGGTTGTGAGGTCTGCTGTGGAACATCACAGACTCCCAATTTCCTTCAGTACCAGCTTTCAAAGGTGCCTTCAGTACCATGGTCAAAGGTGAGTGTTCTTGGTGGAAAATTTGAAGTTAGCTGGGAGCTGTCCTTGGGGTTCATTTCACGTTTGAACAACTCTGGCTTCTGGTGTGAGTGCCACTGGAAATCTGACTGCTTCGACTGTGTGGGACTTCTCTGCATCAGAAACATCTGATTTTAATGTGGTATTTTAATTCCTTTTTTTTTTTTTTTATATAGCAATTTAAAATTTAGAAATTTAATGGGGAACTCAATATATCGCAGTATAATGAGGGATTTGATTTTCTTTTTTGTTCAAAATTCATACATTTAATATGATTATTCCCCATTTTTAATGCCAAACTTAGAAAGTTACTAGCTGGAATAAAAGCATGCTACTGTGCTACAAGTAGGGATTTTTTAACAGTAGTAGTGGTCTCTTTAGGCTTGCAATAGTTGGGGTTTGCCTAGATGAATTGGTTCAATTATAACTGGACAGGTAAACTGGGAACTTAAAAAATTGGTAAACTATCTTCTTTCAGTCTGTAAATATGAGTAAGAATTACCTGTTCCTGCTAACAGTTTGAGAGGAAATGACCAGATGAAAACATCAAGAAGCAGACATGGGAAGTATGGGCCAATGTTTTGACCAAAGTGGGTCAGCTGCCTTTAATAAGAGTGTCCAGGAGATCCTTGGCCTCTCTCCTGCATCTGCTGTACATTCAACTCACAGGGGAAATGTGGGGGAAGGAAGGGAAAGGAGGCAACCTGTAGATCACCACTGTGGGCCACACCAGTCACTGCTACCTCTACCCACATCTGAAGCACAGATGAGCACTGAGTCAGCTGAATTGGTCACGCATCTGGATGCCAATGGGAAATCTTAAACTTTGGGTTAGATAACTTCAAGAGCTTCTTTCTGTCCTAGTGTTTCTGTGACTGCTATGGAAGGAATCTGGAAGGGTGTGGTTTGAGTCATTATATAGAGGTTATACCATGTTTGAGAAAACAATTTTGTGTGGGGAAAAAAGCTCCATATTTTTATAACCTCTGTGTCATGTCCAGGAGGTCAGGGCAGTTGTTCAGTTACTCGGATTCATAATTTTATAATGGGATACACATGAATATAATAGCATGTGTGTTTCATATTTAATAGGGAATTTTTTCTATTTACCGTTTTTAAATACCCTTGGAAAAAAATTTAATATTCTGTGTCTTAAAAGCACTTAACTGTTAAAAATTTCATATAATTTTATGCTAAACCAAATAACATCTACTCAGGGGTCTCAATGTTGCATCTGGAATTTAGGCCCCATTACAAGTGAGGGACTGGCAAACTGCAGTGAGTCCAGTTAAGGCCACTGATATGGTTCGGGATGAGAACAGGTCAGAAGAGGCTGAGGGAAATGGGTTTGTGTCTTTTTGAGAAGAAAGGACTGAGGGGTATTGAATTGCAGTCTTCTGCTTCCCAAGGTTGGAAATAAGATGGAGCCAGGCTTTTTTCAGAGGTGCGCAGCAGGAGAATGAGAGGCAATGGCTGCAAGCTGCTGCAAGGGTAATTCCAGTTGGGCATATGGGAAAAACTCTTCCTGGAGTGGCTCGTTAAGCACAGGAGCAGGATGCTCTGGGAGGTGGTGAAACCTCCACCTTCATGGGGTTTCATAACTTGGAGGGACAAAGGCCCTGAGCAATCTCATTTAATTTTGAAAACACCTGTCTTTAGTGTATGAGAGAACATTCAGAAGTCCCTTTCAGGTTAATTTGAGCTGTTATTTCCATGATTATTGTCTGAATGCACCTGTACAGCTGTGTGCTGTGTAACTCTGTTAGCAGCAGAATCAATGGGTAAAACCACATGAGCTACGAATGCCAGTGTACCATATGCTGCTAGTCAAATTAAATCATCTACCTTAATCTTGATTTAAACATCTTTAACTTGAGTTAGTTCCCCTGCCTCTCGATAGAAGAGTGAAAATCTTCTCTTTGAAATATGGTGCTATTAGAGATTCTTCATAAATGTGCTGTCTGCTACATAAAATGAGAATTATTTTATTTTTGTGGAGGGTATTAATGGAATGTATAATACACAAGTGGTCTTTGCTGCTGCAGGGCTTTTTGTAGCAGCTAGAAAGTAGAGAAAAATATGTGGAACTTCAAGATGAATTAATGCAATGTATAAATCAACCCCTGAGGCATTCTTAAGTGACAGTGTATCTTTCTTCTTGTGAATAACTGCACTGTTCAGATAGGAGCAAGCAGGTCAGTGGCTAGTACTCTAACACTGGGTCTGTGTCCTTCCTTGACACAATTCTTGTGTAATTCAAAGCATGTAACTGTGAGCTAGATCAAAATGGAAATAAAGCTCTATAGCTCAGCTCTGTCTTGTTAATATTTGCTTGTGAGGAAGAAATTGATTTAAAAAATCATTGTTGAAGTTAACTTTCATAGACGCTTGAAACCTTGTATCATATGTTTAAATAATAAAAAAAAAACATCCTCAAAGCCTTTTAGCTACTCTCTTAAAGATGCATTTGGAAAAGGTGCTGAGACTCACTTTCAGAGATTTCCTGGTTATTATGTTTCACACTTGAAAATCTATGCTCCAGTCATGATGCAGCTTTAAGAGAATAAAGGGAAAGCCTTTTCTTTAAACCATAACTATTGCTCGTTTTGGCTGACAGTTTTGGTGTGGCAAGATGCATTCCAGACATTTGTAAGCAGGAACACGCCTTGGAGCTCTGCAGATAGAAATTATAGAGAGGCTTTAGAAGGGACTCTGTATAGCGAAAGCATGTAATGTAATTTTTTCTGTGTTGTAGATAGATGTTGCATATGTGGGTGAACCCTTTTGGAGCCTTAGCTCTGAAACTACTTGGTTTTATCTAGGACTGGATTAAGAATTACCAAACCTTAAGACAGTTTAAAAGGCAATTTTGTATGCTTAGTTAATACAAGTTGTAATGAATTGTCTCATAACAATAGGATCTTACTCTACCAGATTTGTTACCCTTCCTCATACATCTGTCCTGATGATTTGCCCTTGCATACCTTGTGTTAGGGAGGTAAATTTTGTGGTACCTCCTAGGACTGGGTCCTTTTTTTGAAGCATTTTCTTCCATTCACTGCCACTTCTTCTGTAAGTGACAATTCATTTGACCTCTGTATCCTGATCCATTTAGTCTATTATTCCTCCGCTTTACCTTGAATTTTACTGTCTCCTTCAACTTACTCTTTTCATACTTGGGCTGAGGAGACTTTGCAAGGGCTTGAGCTGTTTTGTGTGCCATTGCCGGCAGAAGTGTTAGCTTCTTCAGGTTAACATCTATGGGCTACTCAAGTAGGACATAAAATTCAGCATTAGCTCTTCCACTGTCCTGAGGGGCTTTTGGAAACTTACTTTTCCTCCTCAGCCTTGTTCTGAAATCTGTCTTTTTGACATGTCTTTTGAGTTAGAGTGAAAATGGTTTTGGGGCAGAGTATATGCATTGCTTAGCACAAGAGGTTTTCCTTCTAGATGATACTAGAATGTCACTATTAAGTAGTGTTATGGGGAGGGAATGAAAATGTCTCTCATGGGTTCTGGGCTTTGCTCTCTCCCAGTATGTATTCAGGACCAAAGTATGGGAACGCTTTGTGAGGTTATTCTTTTCCTTAAAACATGAGATCAATGGCATTTGAGAAGAGAGGAGGAAAGAGAAGGTGCTTGGGAATCTGCTTGCTGGTACTTCATTCTTCTCAGGAAAGGTAAAAGTAAAGGGGCTCAAGCAGAATTTTTTAAGATTGGAAAAAAAAAAAGAGGAAGGAAGTGGTGTACAAAGTGCATAATTAAAACTTATTTCTGATTGCCAGGTGGAGAAAAGCATCATCAAAACTGAGGAGCTTTCTAGAATTTTTATCCTTGTCCCCTTCATGAAGATTTTGAAACAGAATATGTGCTCCAAACATTGAAATAACATGTTTTAGTAATCTTCTTGTGATTGTCACAATGGGAGCTGCAGAGTACCAAATAGTTTAAAAACTTCATCTTTCTTCAGCTGGCTTACTGAGGTCATTAAAGGAATTGGCTCCAATACTGAGGGCTGTATACATAAAAATTTGGACTGGATTCATATTGAAGAAACCAGGCACATTTCCTCTATTCCATAATGGTATTAGCTAATAGGTATGAGCTTAGCCAAATTGAAAAGGAGTGTCTCAGTATTTGGAAATTATGTTCATCTACAAAACATGTTCCCTTCATTTTTGCAGGGTTTTACAGTCCACTAAAGTTGCGGTGGATACATTAGGATGGACACAGAGGATTTCCCTCCCCCACCACCAGAAGGTAATGGAAATAGTTTGGAGTTTAAATCCAATTTTGTTGTAACAATTTCATTATCTTTCCAAAACTGTTTTTCCTTCTCCAACACTCCCTTTTCCCATATCACCCTAAGGCTTGGTCCCAGTGGTATTCCACTGAAATATGAACTCCTGTCATCTACCCAGTCTTGTTCTTGAACTTTGCTTGCTGGTGTAGTTAGAGCATGATGGGAAGAAAGCTGGGGAGCAATTGGTTCTTGCAGTCCAAATCTGCAAATATGTGTTTTCTAAAACAAATCTGTGTAGTCAGAGCACAGAGGGTTACGGAAGAGTATTGTGGATGCTGGACTACGGGGCTCATTGTGTAAAGTTAACACCCAGTGCCTGTGTGCTGGCAGCTGAATGGCCACTGCTGTAGCCCAGGTTTCTGAGGGCACAAAGGTAGGATCTACAAAGACACCATGTCATTGCCTTCTGTGTTTATGCTCTAAGAGAACATTACATGCAGCTGTTTTTTTGTCTTGTTTGATTTCCTGTAAGCACACCATCGTGTAGTGCTTGTTATTACGTATTTTAATTCTTAATAGGATTTGGCTTTTGGTAGTTGGACGCTTCATAAAAGTATCATGTGTTTGTTCTGATCATCCCAAAGCACCAGTTTACGGCAACATGGACTATGGAGACCTGTCGTTGAACTCGGTACAGCTGCTTTTATTTTGGTAAAGTTGCAAGTATAGTTTGTATAGATAGTGATTTTTCCATAAAGTTTTCATCTGTTCCTTATATAGGACAACATTACTTATGGACTTGTACTCTATTATATACATTGATATATGTATATGTTAATATATGTATAAATAATATACATTATTGCTTATAGGACATATCAGTTATTGTTCACACAGAACTCAGATGAAGCCATTTAAGTATGAAAGAGGATTTAATCTTAGTTTTGTTCAGCTGTAACTCTTTAGGAATTTGGGAATTGCCATCCTAGATCTTTTGCTTGCTCCACATCTTAGACACTGTCGCAGACAGAGGTCTGTTACTAGGTACTAACTAGGGAATTGGGAATGTGAAAGAAGCAGAAACTTGTGAAATCAGCTTTTAATGGGTTGGACTACTGGCCAGCATTATGGGCAGTTTCATTAATGCTTTGAGATGTTACTGAGGTTATTGTTGGCAAAACCACTTTTGGCTGTCCTTGTCCTAATCCATGTGGTCAGGACCCTGAATTTAGCTCAGTTTTGTTTAGTGACAGTTACTGTGAAACTCCCTTTACTGGATAATCCATCTCCAAATCAATGCAGTGCTGTGAGGGAAGAGTCATCCCTAAGGAATCAATATTTCCACTTGAGCAGGGGCTGCTGTTTTTCAAAGACAGCCAGTAATTGGGGAAACAGCTCCAACTTTGTGCAGCATGTCAGTTTATGGGATACTCTGACAAGATTTCAGGGTAATGTAGTTCAGCATGATTCCAGAATTCAGAATTTAATATAAATTGAGATTCTGCTCTACCTGATCTTGTGTCAATTGATGCTTTTTTTTTTTCTTTTTTTTTTTTTTTTTTTTGGCAACAAACTCCCCAGGGGGCAGCATCAAGCCTGACAGAGTTCAGGAAGCATTTGGTCAACATTCTCAGGCACATGGCTGTCCTGTGCAGGGCCATGGGTCACACTTTGATGATCCTTGTGGGTCCCTTCCAAAGCAAAATATTCTGTGATATTCCTCTCCTCTCATCTCAAAATTCTTGATTGGAAACTAATGGAACTTGTGTATTCTTTTACTTCACCATTGCGGATTCTCTTAAAAAAGCATATATAAGGATTATCAGTGAAGATAAATTTTAATTACACTAAAATACATTTTAGTTCACTTTCTAGATAATTCTCATGACCCATTTTGCAAGTGGAACAGAAGTGAGGATTTTAGGGTCAAGTACAACTGCAAATACATATAACAACCAGAGGAAGGAAACATACAGTATTTTTTGTAATAATTATTTTGGATGCATATACACTGGCCCACTCATGGCGTGTTCAGAAGGGATGAGCAGAACCTGTCACTGCCTTCAGATGGTGGGCATATTGGGTGGGTTATTGTAACTTGTAGTGAGGAGGAGGCTGGGTGCAGAACCCTTTGCTACATCATAAAAAAAATATTTTTAGCGTGTGCATAATGGTTATAAAATCCTACACCGGTGCCACAGATGAAATCAATTGCTTTTATTTTTTTTAAAAAAGTTCTTATGACATTATGGAAATTTTTTCCTTTACCTATTTGTTGTTCTAACAAAGATAGCTGTAGTGCTGAAAGTCATGTGGGTGCCTTTCCGTTTACAAGTGTATACCATGCACTACAAATCTCAATTTTATTCTTGTCAAGTAGGTTTTCTATGGTTTTGACAAGTAAATTCCACAAGTTTATTTGTATCAATCCTAATGTATACGAAGGGGAAAAATAATAGTAAACTTTTATCTTTTTCGTGGGGATGTTGTGAGAATGTATATGAAAGCAACGTGATTATTTAAAATTAAATTAATGTCTTTTCGTTAGCCACAATCATCTGAATCTATATCTTGTTTAAGGTAAGATACAGCTAAGGTCAGTAGTGGAGTTGTGTCTGCCCCTACTTGATAAGGAAAAACTACATGCTATAAAAGAATGGAATATAATGTATTTATTTAGTTTATTATGCTTATGTAACGTATCTGTTCATTGGTGTTTGGACATTCCATTCATGCATTGCTAATTAGGCAGTGGCAAGTCTGTGCTAGTTAATTTCCCTACTTCCGAGCAAATTCAAGTACTGAGTAACTTGGAAAAATTACTGCCTGTGTTTCTGTTCTCTAGACTGCTTTAAAAAGAGTTTCTTCTTCTAGCCATTATTAAAAATTTCCCAGTATTTTTCTCTGTTGAGCGAAGGTATTTGTTAGCAACCAGGGAGCATTTGGAGTGGGCTAGATGCAAAGGGTTCTTTGGGTAAGTGCAAAATCCAAAAACATACTTCCAAAATGGACACTTGAGATAATAGGGCTAGCTTGTGTTCCCTTCTTTAGTGTGTCTCTGCATATGAATTTATGTGTGAAGTGTGAGTATTTAAGATTTCATACATGAAAGATTTCCATGGGTATTTTGTGAGAAAAAATAGAGGATGATTCTTGTTCTGTCAAAAAAAAAAAATCCTTTTTCAAAATGCTAAATAGAAAAAGCAAATTTTATCATGGCTGTAAGTTAAAATTATGCTTTTAATTGGTTGCTGTAATGGAGTGTCCTTAACCAAGCCCGTTTAGACAAGAAAAGGGTATACTGCAGACTGTGTGGGAAGGAGTTACAAAGCTGGTAGTTCCAAGAATCGGGAATCACATCATGTCTTTCTTGTAGAGGACTTAACTTCACACTGACCAGGTAGGACTGGAGGTTGAATGTTTAGTGCTAGGGTGGTGTTTATGTATGATAGCCTGTGCTTGTGCTATTACTACTTTATTAGGAGATGTCGTCTCTGGCTGTTTTTCATTCCTCTACTTGGAAAACATCTGGTGATCTTTCAAAGTGGAAGTCCTTCTCTTTAAATGAGGACTTGAGGGGTGTTTATCAGGGACTGTTTCCAAAGGAAAGCCAACTTTGTTTGCTTGGCAGGATGGATATCTGACAAACAGCTTCTTGCCCAAGGGAAAGTGGGGCAGGGAGCAGGGTGCACTTTGTTAAGCAGGTTTAGTTTTGCATCTCTGAATATGTCTGCCTCTCACTGTTTCTGGTACATGGCACTATGCCTCATATGTTTTCTCTCTGAAAACTGTTAGAAAGCATTGGGTGTATTTCCTCATACTTGCCAACAATTCTCCCAGTTGTCGTATATTCAGTTGCCTTTTACAACAGTTGTAAGACCTAAAATAAGTTTTAAGCTCTTTTCCATAATTAGTTGAGTCTATCAAGGTAGGTTAATATATAGTGATGAGATTTGAAGTGTGGCTGCATTGCAGTACAGTTCTTGAATCATGAACAGTGGTATATTTTGTTTCATATTTACAGAAAATTAACATGATTTATGTTAAAATTTTAAAGTGAAATACTGAAATTTCAGTGTCTGTACAAGAACATTATGAGAATTAAGTTGAATTCATAGCCTTCATATTACTGCCAAATACACTCTTTACCTGAGAGAGAATCAATTTTAACTCTTTATTTTAGAAGGGAGAGGTGCCCTTTAAGACCAAGTGTAGTGGAGAGCTGGGTGTTCACTCACATACACCACTGTCCCCAGTACCTCGGGTAAAGCTAGGTGAAAAACCTCGTTATGCCAAAGTTTGGGATTTAAGATGTTCTTCAATGAAATTAAGTTTGGGGGTTTTTAAACTGAAAATAGAATGAGGATATCTCCTAGACACCGATTGTAAAAGCATTTTTTACACATTTTTATACAATCAGCTCTCTAGAGCTGGGATATTTTTTTGTTCCTGATATGGAAATGCAGAGCAAAGAGGCCAAGGACTTAAATTTGGATATCCTGTATGCAATTGCGTGCTGTGATTGTGTCTTTCCGTGGTTATTTTTTGTCATTTGCCTGCCAGTGCTGAAACACTGAAATAGTCCTGGTTCCTCTGTCCATGAGAAGGAAGTCTGGCCTGAGTCTGCAGGTAAGAGTGAAGTAGAAACAACTGTACTCTCATAAAAGTTTCCATTGAGATGACTTCACAAGAAAAAAACCTTATAAAAAATTTTTGATTAACTCTAGTAAGGAGCTGCTGAACTGGTGCTGTGTTTTGCTGTAGAGATGACTGTATTTGTCTGCTTCGAGAACTACTTTTTATTCTGCATCCTATATGTATTTCTTTCAGATTGTTTAGTTAACTTTTGTGCTGTTTTTGAATAATTTTGGAGTTTATTTAAGTTTAAACTGTTTTAAAAAGCTAATTTTGTGACTGAGACAAGTGGTGGTTAAATTTGGGCTTTTATAATATTGACAAGATGTTTCATGATTTAATTGATGAAAGTAGAGAGCAGTGATGGCCTTATAGTTGTATTTCCTTACTCTAATTGGGGGATTGAATTAAGAACATTGCTTAAATTAAACTGTAGCTATAAAGGGAGTTGGTCTTGTGCTAAACAACATTGTTAGGTATCTATTTTCAGCATACAGACAGTTACAAATGATGTAAAAGGGGAGCCAAGATTTCAGAAGAATGAGAACAGAATATGAATTGTAGCTATGAATGGTTCCTTGTTTTTGAAGCTGGCAATAGCTTGCTGGTGTCCACCATCCCATCTGTAAAAGAACAATTTATTTATTTCTAAAGGTCACATTTCTCTCAGTAAATGCAGGAAAATGCATTGTTTAAGGTAAGGATCAATTATTCTTTGTGACAGTTCGGACAAGTTGTGTAACAAAGAGTAACAAGAAAATTCCCATTGCAAAAAAAAAGTTATGGTGTCACATGTCACTCCTAATTATGTGTTTTTTTCTTCTAGCCAAGTATATTTGAGTGTTGGGAAAAACAAAAAAAATATTTTTTTGAAGAAAAACAGTAAAAAACTCTGCTAGATGTTTATAATGTATAAAATGATCAAATGTGATTTACGATTATGGATTTCTTGGAGATTGACTTTATTATTTTATAATTTTTGGTATTTTCTTTCTGATTAAGAAGTTATATTTTTCGGTTTTTTTCTGTTTACTCAACTGCTCTTAAGGTGACTTTACTGCTGGCCTCAACTTGCTGACTGTGTGCAGGGACAAGGCCCAGACATGTTTATCAGAAAGAGTAGTCGATGATGAGTTAAAGGCCTTTCGAAGGATTGGACAAGACTTGATCATTGGTCTGGGGTAACTAGTATTGATTGCTTAAAAAACAACAAAAAAAATGGTAAGAAATTTGTGCTAATTTTTGGGTATTTTTTTCTATGAATAGTTGTGTAAACTAAGCTCCAAAATTTTAAATTCAAACAGTGAGCCAAGATACAGGGAGAAGGGTGAGATATTTTTTTTTCTTTGTTTCTTTTGCCTATTTAGGACTCAGATCTATCATTAACTGGCTGGGATAAATTGCTGGCAAAGAACTGAAGGACTTGTTGATTTTTTTTTTTATTTTTTTTAATTCTGTTTCACTGATCCCAATAAATATTCACTAACAATGCCTCAAGCCTCTGTGATGATTCTACTCTATAGTTTACAGAAAGAAAAACTTTTTTTATACATTGTTATAATTCTCTTATCTTGTACATGAGCATGGATAAAAGCTTGTTTGCATTATGATCATTTAAATAAAGTGTCTGAATTATTGAATGAAACATTTATTAGGTGCTGCTTGCTTTTGCTGCAGAGAGGAACAGAAACTGTGCCTAGCAATCTGAGGAAAACACACTTGATAAACATTTTTGGGAGAAAACTTCTCCCACCCCGTATATAGATTTTCTTTTTTCTTCCTCATTGAAATAATCTTTCCAGGAAATGTGACCTTGTCATAATTTTGTTAAAATGGATACAGAAGATGACTTAGTCTGACAAAGAAGGATTGTTGCAGGAATATGTGTTATTGTTAAATAGTCTGTTGTTGAACTCAGTAACTTGGTTTAGGTGAAAGCATGATAGATTCTGAATAATCTTCTGTTACACAGGTACAAGTTTCTCCAGGGGCAGTGTGGGGAACAAGGCAGAGCTTCCTTCCCGCTCCATGGCTAACTGGAAGGAGGCAGTGAGAATGGCTCTGAAGCTCATGGACTGAAAGGTCCCAAGCAAACACCATTGTTGCGCAGCTCAAGCCAGTGTCCACTGAAAGGAAAGAATTTCTGGTAGAGTCTGTGCTGAAAGGGTATTGTAAAACAGGATTTTGGAGAGTTCAGTCATGTAAGAATTACTGTTTTCACAAGTTTGCTTGAATTCCACAGGCATCTTTTTTTGAGCTGTAGGAGGATCTTAGTATGTTAGGGCAAAGAAGAGCAAGATGTATTCAAACAATAATTAAAAAAAATACTAAAAAAGGGGATGCTATTAAACTCTTTTCCCATTAGTTGTTGGGATAATGGATTTGTAAAATTTTACATATATTACACTTTGTTTACAAATCAATCTAGCTGAATAGTTCTCTTTACGCTAGATGAAGTGGTAACAATAGAAAGCAGTAGGTGAGAAGCCAGCTGAAACCCAAAATATTTCCAGTATTGTCCTGGATTTACTAAACAAAACCATTCTGTTCTAGTGTATACATTTTTGTATAGTAAAAGATACAGTAAGTTTCTGTAAAATTTAATTTCTAGCTTGTTTCCTTGTCCAGGATACACCAAGGAGAAAACACAAATAGTTGAATCTAAGTTATTTTTAAGCATGTGAACAGGTTGCATGTGGTGCTTTGGGTGTTAGATGGAGTTATTGTTGGGGAAAAAGGAATTTTGCCAGTGTGTCCAAAGAGAGAAATGGATTTCTGAAGCCACGTGCATCTTGTGGGCCCCACCTGGGCCGCTGCTGCAGAAGGAGGCTGAACGTATGAACAGTCCATGTCAGCATCTGTTGGAAATCAAATGCTTTCAGGTGTTCAAAGTTCTGATTTTGGGGAGTACCAGCAAGTGCTTCAGTTCTGACATTCCTAGATAAAGGGTTGTTCAGCCTGGACCAATGACTCAGAATTTAGGCATCCCTTTGCCTAAATCATCTGAAAGTTGAATCTAGGAAGTATGTACAGTTGCTGTTAAGGTAGAGGAAGAAACGTGATCTAAAAATGAAGTCAAATCCCTTGCTACTTCAGCAAGATCACAATTTTGTTAAATTAATACAGAGGATGACTTGGTCTGACAAAGAAGGATTGTTGCAGGAATACTACTCATTGTTATATAATTTGTTGTTGAGCTTAGGTCTTGGATCATGTCTAGCTACATCTTTCTACCAGGCAGACACCCTGGAGACCTGAAACAGGGAGCTACTTCATATTCAGAATGTGTCAGCCTGGTTGTATTTCAGCTTTTTTTTTTAGTATGGTGATCAGTTTGTGTACCTGAACTGTATGTTTTCTTTCTGTAGAAATGGGATCTCCTGCTCCCCGTTTCAGGTCTCCAGGGTGTCTTTCTGCTGCTTTCTGCTTCATGGGACTCCCAATTACTCTTGAAGAGCTTTGAGGCCAAGGTATTATCAGATGATACAGCAGTTTTATATTGCAAATTAGAATTAATCAGACTGTATGAGAGAAATGTATATGCCTCAAACCATTAAATGGTAATTGCTTTAAAGTAAAAGTAACTATTTGGAAAAGTAGATATTAATAGATAATATCTGATAGGAAAAAAAGTGTAGAAATAAATAACAAGACAGGCTGCCCTCACTAGTGGAAATTTCCTTAAAATTAGTTACTTTTTCACAAATATATTAACTACGTGGTCAAAACTACATTTCCTAGAAAATTCTTTTTTTTTCCTCACATGGCATTTGTATCCTGTGGTTAGCCAACATGCTCTGCCCTTTCCCTGCCAGAGCTGGATACTTCATTTTCTCAATGACTTTATAGTCTTCTGCTGTTTGATTTCTGTTTTATTAAAGCTCTCTGGTTTTCCTGTTCCCTGTGTGGATTGTCCGTTTGGACAGCATGTTATAGGTGAGTGAGTGCTTCATGTTCACAGGAGCTTAGGCTGAGCTCAGCTGTGCACCCATCATCAGCACCAACCTCACCAACAGATGTGTCAGGTGGCAACATGGCTTTTGTGATGTGACTGCTGTGCCTCATGTCAGGTGCCTGGTGGCATTTATAGCAATTGAGGCTTCAGTATTGTTAAGTGTATTAGTATTTCTTTAATACTGATGGAAAGCTAGTAGCCTTTAATATGGATAGATGCCTTTCAACACAGAGAGGGATCTCCCATGTATTCATGCAGATTTCCAAATAACATCTGTACATGCTTTCTGTGCAGAATCAGCAAAATTTCTTGGTGAAATTTGAATATCAGAATCTACTAATAAGGTGCTGAGGTGGAAGATACCTGCTTGGGGTCAGGCTCAGTCTATGGTTCTGACTGTGGCAGGCAATACCAGTGTCACCAGTGTGTTGAGGCAGTTAAAGTAAATGGGCAGAAAATGCTGATTTTACATAGTGACCTTTCTGGTTATAGCACAGACATCACTGAAAAGCATCTTAAGGAGTTACAAAGGAGTACAGGTCTGCTGGTGTTGCTGCCACTACTTTCTGGACAGTCTGGTTCATGTCTAGTGTTTTCATTTTAGACTTTTGATTTTTTGCAAATTGATCCTTTTAAATTTTAGCTAATTAAAGCTTAAATTTTTAACATGCGAGTAGTTTGTAAATTTCAGGGTTTTTTGCTATTTATAAATCTTTCCTAACATCCAGAGGTCTGGGCTATATTTCAAGGAATGCAATTTTTTAGCATTAGGCATGCTGTTGTGAGCAGTCTCTGAAACTTGAGCAGGCAGATTCATTGCTCTTTTGACTCTGGTTTTGAGTTACTTTCTCCAGAAGAATAATATTTGTTGTGCATGCTTGACAACATAATTAGTATGTAATGTGTGTATTTGCAAAATACTAAAGAGGCATTTTACTTATTTCTTTGTAGTGTATTTGCAGGGAAAGCCTGTTAATTCATGTGGTTTTCTTTGTTTCCATCACTGGAAACACTTTTTGCATGAATGTGTACTGTTTGGTTTGGTTTGGGGTTTTTTTGTAACTCTTTTCCACAGAGACTTGTAAAACTGATGTTGTGGTCATGCTTTGGATGTGTGTGTGAACTGTGTGTAATTAGCAGTGTGACTGCACTGCAGGGACCTGGGTTTCCTGCAACACCAGCTTAGCACAACTGCAAGTGAAAGGGGAAAGAAAGTCCTTGGCTCTGATCTGCTTTGCATAGGAAGGAGTGCTCGCTCATGTGTTTATGCATACACAGTTTTGTTTTAGATATTTCTTTTCCCCCAGCAAAATAGACACTTTCCACCTGCATGGCTGTGTGAGGAGCTGAGTTATGGGTACCAGTAGTGTGCTCATGGATGTCACACCTGACTTGGAAGTGTCAGTGAAGGGCAATGTTTGCAGAAGCACTTGCTCCTAAAAGCCAGCCTTCCTCCTTTGGGGTCTCTCCTGCCCTGCAACTTGCCCTTCTCCCTGCCCAGGTGCCAGTAGAGGTGTCCTTTTGGGAAGGGCAGAAGAGCGAAGTGTCAACTGGGTACCACAGTGAAGGAATATTTAGCTTTAGTTTTCTCTCCTGATCATGAAGAACTAGTGGTCACGAGTGGGAAATGAGAGCAGGTTGAAAATAGCCATAGGAATGCAGCCTAATCAGTGCCTACAAGCTGGGAGAAACCAGAGGCTATCCGATGGCGACTGAAATTCTTAAAATCTGTCTGCAAGTTCCTGCTGAATATGAAACAACTTTCATTTTCCAAAGGTTTACAAGTTGGCCAAATTGGGAACTTCTGTAGGCATGAGCGTTTCCTAACACAAGCTTCACCTTCCTGACAAATGCCAAACCTCTGCTACGAAACTTGACCTGAAATAAAAAGTGAACAATTTGAGATCCTGTTCATCCTGGAGGACAGTCAGCGTGGTGTATTTGGGCCCAAATGGTTAGTTGTACAAAAGTAATGATAACTTTAAAAATTCAGTCATTTCCTGGTATCTGCATGCTTCCAATTCTTTTTTCTGTCTAGTGCCTTGTACACTTACATAAGGAGCTGGGCAGATTTTAGTTGTCTAGGAATATGAGTCTGTAAAGGAAAGTGTATCTCATCAGAGAAATCTCTGGAATGTATCAAGGTTAAATAATAAGTACTCAGATTGCTATACCTGGTAGTTTGTTTTGACTTGATAACTTACACAGGTTACAAATTTTATAATACCAAAAAATATTCTGAGATAACGAACTTTTAAAATATTTTTTTTTAACTGAAAAGTTTTGTGTATTTGTAGGAAGTTGAAACATTTGGGGAATTCAGTTTGAAGGAAGGTGTGTCTTTGCAGTCCTAAGTGTCTTGTTGCAATCCAAAATAACACAAGTAAAAAAGGTAAATGTTTTAAAACTGCATATTGGAATAAGAGCGAGCAGCTCTTGCCAGCCTGCTTTAGGTCCATTTGTATTCATATTTGTTCACTAAACAATAGCTAGGTATGTTCCAGTTGAAGCTTTGTATGCTTATTTCCTTCATTGGTTTATATAAGGTGGTCATATGGTAGAAGTGAATAAAAATCTTTATTGAGTCTTTTAAATATAATAGATGCATTTCATCTTTTGTTCCATAGTTCCCTGCTTACTTTAATTAAAAAAAGGAGTACAGCTGATTGCAAGGATGACATTCCTGATTATACAGAAGCCTTACTTATATTTCTAAAAATATTTTTCAAACCTTAAAACATAGGCTAAAGTATTCATATTTCTTGATGGCAGTGTGCCTATGTCCAGTGTTCCAGGTCTATTGTACTGGGCTCCAGACTGCTAAAATGTTCGTGCTTGGGTTTCTATTTCATTCTTCCTTTGTCATGGTTTTTCATTGAAGTTGACTTCTTCAGGATCACCTCTGATTTATGCAATTACAAGGGGGCATAGAGATTTGAGGTGCCTTTTTTTTTCCCCTGTGTGTTCTCATTGTCTTGAAAGTGCGCTTGATAGTAAGTGCAGAGCTTTTGTTTTAATTCTGTTTCTCTAAAATAAACCATTTAATAAAATTGTTAATGAAGCTTCACTAGCTTATTCTGGGCTTTAAAATTAATGTCACTCCTTTAACTCCTTAGCTATATTACTTTGAACTATAAATAATCTAAGGATAATGAATGGGAAAGCAGATGATGCCAAGAATGCTTTGCAATTGGCAGAGTGACCAAAATTTGTTTAAATTTGCTTATGCCCCAGCAGATCTCTGTAAACACAGTCTAAGTGAGCTTGTTTTTGAAGTGACCTTTAAGAAAATTCATTCCACTGAATAATATACCTCAGAAAAAAGTCATAAAACTCTGTGTTGTGCTAACAACTATGAGAGTATATATTCCTTTTTCTAATTCTAAATTTACCCTTTCGCACTTAATTTAACTTGAAGACAGTTTTTCCATTATATCAGATTTATTTTTTTCATGCTTTAAAACTCCAAATAGAAATTTCTAGAAGTGCAAGAATTTCCCTGAAGCATTTGCAGAGCTTCAGAGTGGTATTGGCATAAGATGAAAAATTTTAATCAATTATTGTATTCTCATTGCTCTGTTTGGCACGCGTAAAATTATGGATGTGAGTAATGGTGAAAGGGCAAATTGGATTTTTAGTAACTAATTTAATAATTTGAAGTAATTCCAGATAGACTCCGTCATGCTAAGCAGTCTGCGATTATTTCTTTGGGGAAAAAAAAAAGTGCATTTTAAAATTATGTTAAAAAAAAAAAAAAAAAGAGAAAAGGAAGTAGTTGTCCTCTGTGTTTTTTAGAGGGGACGGTGTCTTTGAACATTCCACCCTCACACATCCCCACCCCCACTTTTTTTCTGCAACCACCGTTGCCTGGAAATGCACTTTTTGGCTTGATCCTTTTGACTTGCAGGTAAAGGGTAGGAGGAACTGGGACTTTCTTCATAAGCATGAAATTTGGCAAGATTTGTGATGGTTTTAGTAGCCAGGTTCAGCCTGAGTCTAACTCCGCTGTGTCTTCCTAATTGTAGCATTTCACAAGTGCTTTTGTCTGTGTGTTGTTGTGACAAAACAAAAAGAACTGCGGAAAAAGTATATATTTTCAAAAGAGGAGTTTGTCATTTTTTGTATGAAATAATCTTTATTTATGTGCTGTGCTGAGCAGCTCTCAAATGGAAGCAAAAAGCCTCCACCCTCTTTTTGTTTCTGTTAAAATACGTTTTCCATCAAATGAAATAGTATGCCCTAGAGATTAAAAGCTTAAAGGAGAATATTTTTATTAAGTGTGAGGTGGAAGGGATCTGTAAATTTTGAAAGTTAAAGTTTGTACCTGCAGAATTAAGTAAATGCAGAAGAGATGTAAAGCTAAAATAAAGTTTTAAAACTTTCTGAAGTGAGGATATTTGTCTCAGTCTGCCCTTTCTAAAGGACATGTAATCTGAGGAGTTTCTCTCTTTTTTTTCTTTTTTGTCTCTTTTGTAATCTTTGCCTGCTGTCCCATCAGTGATGCAATTAGGGGATCTTTCCAGGTGCAGTGCTCAATTATGGGATTCAGTGCCTTGTTTATTTATGATGCAAAGTAAGTGTTTTGAAATTAATGAAACGGGGCAGTGTTAACAACCATAACAGAAAAAAATTAGGTGGCACCTCCAATATTTTTTTTACTCCAGTTGAGAAAATCAATTCCTATGTAAGATTCTTCCCACAATTATAAAATATGGGTTGGTTGCTTTTTTTAGAGGAAATAGGGGGGCACATTGAAGGGAAATTATGCATCGGTTGAGCAGGTTTTGCTCCTGGGTCCTGAGTCATTCCTTTTGCTTGCAGTGTCTCAAATTACCTTTTTTTGCTAGTGGCAGATCTTGACTATCTGACAAATGGCACTGTGCTGGACTTGGGTGAGTGCAGAATTGCAACAAAGTGTTGGAGTAGAGAGTTACCAGGCACCTGATACCTAAGTTACCTGTATGTGGACAGCGAAAGTATTAGGATCCAGAAGCTCCCTAACCTCAGAGCCACAAAACTCAGAGGTGCTTGCTGCTCCCGCAGTGTTTCCCTGCATGGCTTGGATATTTTGTCAGCATACACACTTTTTCTTTTGCCAGTGTCTAGAATTCACCTCCACTGAGCAGGTGTGTTCATGGTTCTCAGCTGAGCCTTTCTCCAACAGTGCCCCAGTTTTCTGAGTGGCCTGATCCTGCAGATATGATCAACTCATTCCAGTAACCTCATCTTCCCCCTTCTCCCGCCATGCAAAACATAGACAGAGCTACCTTGTATGCTGGAAGTGGTTGTTGCTGTGGTTCACTTACACAGTACAGTGAGAGGAGTGGCAGACAGCAGCACGTGTACCTCCAGAAGGGTTGTCAAGCACTGGAACAGGCTGCTTACGGAAGTGGTTGAGTTGCCATCCCTAGAGGTATTTAGTAGGCGTGTAGATGTGGTGCTTAGGGACATGGTTTAGTAGTGGACTTTGTGGTGTTAGGTTAATGTTTGGATTTGATCTTAAGGGTCTTTTCCAACCTAAATGATTCTATGAAAAACTGTGGTTTTGTGGCTCTTACCTGCTTGTATCTGCCATCTACTTGAGTGAGTAACCAACACTTCACATGCTGGTAATGACAGAAACCACTCGACTTTGTATTTCACGTGTTTGTGTTTTCCAAATTTGAAGTATGCAGGCATACTGAAAACATAAAAAACCTGAAAAAAAATGCTGGAGATAAAACAACATCTCCCCTCTTTTCTTTCTTTTCTCCATTACAAACAAGCAACAAGTAGTACAATCTAGTCAAATGGATGCTGAATCAGGAAGAATGCTGTGTTTTTCTTTAATCACTTGGAAGAGCTCTGCAGGATTTCTTGCGTCTTTCAGGGTAAAATAGAATTGCTAATGAACAAAAGCAAAAAATGAAAACCCTTAATCCAAAGACTGAGTTCATCCAGAAGGATTTTTAAAAGGCATCAAAATGAAATTAAGTGTCATGCTGCCTCAGCCATAAACTGTGACAATAAATGCAGGAAACCCCCTTTTTTTGTTCCTTACTATTTTTGCAATTAGTTCACTTTTTCTCCTGCAGAGAGGCTGCATGAAAGATCTTGTTATTTGTGGCTCTGGTAAAATATGCTGGCTCAGCCTGCCTGAAGAAACAGAAGCCTTGGCAGGAATGCTAATTATCATGACAATCTAAGCAGTCTAGAGCTTAGGTGTGGGGGTTTTATCATAAAGACAAAAAATATTTTCTGGATGGTAGAAGAGCTGACAATATCATCATGACTCAGGAGATTCAATTGCCCTTGCAAAACTTTATTTTTCATTTTGTGTTACCTGAAAGAAGAGGCAGAGAGAACCTTATCGACTTCAGGTATATTTTTATAAAATATTGGTGTTTACATCTTTGTCTATTTTAGTGTATAGTTTTATGCTATAGATACATGAGGGGGCTTAAATCCTTGTGGGTTTTCCAGAATGGCATGGAGGAAAACTGCCCTCCACTTCTACCTGTTCCTGCTCCCCAACCCCATGTACAGTGCCAATTCTCTGCTACGGTGTCTTCACAAGCAAACACAAAAAACCCCCACATTCACACTTCCTATCCATATTAGGGTGTAATTATTTCAGCCATTACTTCTTGAAAGGTAAGAACTGAAAAGTCAACCCTCCCCATCTCCACCAGAGTGCACCTTGTGTGTGGTAGTAGGGCTAATAATATGTTGCATAAATTCATTAGTTTAAAACTGTCACAGATTGGAGGAGTAAAACCAATCTGATTGGTCTCATTAAGTGTGGGAAGAAAGTTTACCATGACTGGCATTTGGACACTGTTAAAGAATAGATTTAGGAGTTTGAGTTAGAAAGGAAAAATGACTTGAAGTTATAAAGTCCCAAAGTCCCTGTACAAATAAATTGACCTGTGACGTTTTCTCATTTAAAGAACTGGCCGTTAAAGGATTTTTCTAAAAATGTTTTGGGTCATTATGACAAAACCAAAGGTATTTGCATTATCACGTCTTAATTGCTTTCCAAGTAATTTCCTTGTTTACGCTGAAGGATTTATTGAAAACTGCATGGGGTTATCACCATGTCAAGGAGCTTTTGTTCTGTTCCAGTAACCCTAAAATCTAAGGGTTCATTGTATAAGCTTCATTTGTAATGTGGAACACTCACTGGTCCCATGAAATCATTACTAAGAATAAACAACGAAAGGCATGTCTTTCTGCACAGTTCTAGAGCGTGAACCGAAAGCCGCGGGTACAAACGATGAGGAGGAGGAGGAGGGAGAACAGTTTGACTTTGACAGTGGAGATGAGATACCAGAAGCAGACAGGCAAACCATTGTGCCACCTCCTGCTGATCCTGGAAATAACATAGACCACCAAGAGGCTGATGCCACAGGTAAGTCAACCTGTCAGTCTGTGCCTCCACTAGGCTAAATAATCAAGACTGATCGTAGGGTGCCTTTTTTTGACAGTGCAATAAAAATACTGTAAAAAGAGGTTTCCATGGAAATACCATTAAAATGTTCTGAATATTCCTGCCAGTTACAGTCATGGTAGATTTGACAAGGCAAATGGCCATCACATGTAATTCCTGTGAGGTTTCCCGTCCAAATGTGACATTCGAACCAATGGATTGGGCACGGTCACAGTGTCATACTACAGGTAAACATTGTCCTTGCAGATTTTATGGCATGTGGATAGCTTGAGATAAGCTGTCTCGCAGCTGAGCTTGCTGGTTGCTGGTCTTAAGATATGCATAAAACTAAGTGGAGTTTAAATGTATGAATTTTGTTCATAAACAGAAGTCTTACTAAACATTAAAATATTTGTTATAATATTTTTAGATGTTCCCAGTGCTGAGGTATAGTCTGGAAATTGCTGTATTCTGCTCAAATTGCTAACAGCTGATTTTGTTTACTTTGTTCCAGTTTCCTTTTGTAAGCAGAGTTGTTGTGCTCATGGCAATGAAAGATAATTAACTCTTCAGATGACTATGCAGTTTGACAACCTGAAACTTAAACACCATCTTTCCCTGAAAATTTGTTGCTTGCTGATCCATCTGTGAAGCTGTGCTTATAGCTCAGAACTATTTGATTGCTTGGGATGCAGTTCTGTAGCTCACTTCAGAGGGGCCTTTGGTTCTGCTGTGTCTCAGCTTGTCTCAAAAAGTACCGGGAACTTCACATAAATGAAAACAATACATTTTCAAAGAGAAAAACTTGGAAAGTTATTTTTCCTTTTCTTAACAGGGCATTTTCAGGACTGTTTGAGGAATGTCCTCCAGTGAACTTTTTCTGTCCTCATGCCTATTCCTAAAATGTTGCTTACATTTGTGTTTATAAGATCCAGATAATCTATAATCCAGATTTTAACCTTCAGGGTTTAAGAGTGTTTTGAGCCATGTGCTTATGAGAAGAAAAAGAGGAGCCTGGCTACTTGTCAGATACCCTCCTATTCAAGATTTGCAATCCAGTTACTGTTTTTCCGTAGGCATCCTTGTAACTCATCTTGTTTTGCTACTGTTGCATTATTCATCTGTAAAATAGAGAAGATGGCACTACTGTTTGGGAGTTTTGAGTCATAGATTGTAACTATACAACTTTACTATAGAACTTGTATAGTAAGTGTCAGTGTTTAGGATGCTTGCAAAGAGTAATATTAGAGCAGTTTGAAGAGGTATGAAAAATAAAACATTATATTTTTGTTTGATTTTTCAACTAAAGGAACTGATAATTTAGAAAACAGTGAGAAACTGCAAACATCAGAACCTGCTGTGGAAGGTGCTCCAGCCAAAGTAAATCCCTACTCAGTCATAAATATTTCACCAATCCAAGACAAGGATCCATCCTCATCACCAGAACCAAGTCCTCAAGATGAATGTGCAAGTCCAAACTTGTCTGGTGGATATTCTGTTCCTGTCCCTTGTGGATATGCTGTGCCATCTAACTTACCTTTGATACTGCCAGCGTACTCCAGCCCTGTCATAATTCGCAGTGTTTCTGTAGACGAAGAAGGTATTGTATCTACGCACCTAACTTATTTTAAGGGGGATCATTGTTTAATTTCAGGTACCTGTGTTCTTTTGTTAATGCCTGGATAGCACTCAGCCTGGACAAGTGTGGGAATGATTAATGCTAATTCCTTTTTAATGTAATGAAATAATTTCCAGAGCCATAGTTCAGTGTCCAAGCCAAATGGCTTCTTCTCATACCTTATATTGCTTTCTCTAGGTTCTGGCAAAGTTCTCTCCCTTTTAACTTTTCTGTGTGCACTTCTTGTTTATTTTCCAATCCTTGTGGATTTAGAGTTGCTGTGGGATTTTCTCCCATGATGATTTGATGAATTCTGTTTGTCTTTTAGTACAATTTTAAGACAGAATAGGAAACTAGAAAGGGAAATAACTATGGATTATTATAGAAACAGGAGATCCCCCATTTTGTAGCCAGAGTTGGCCAAGCTGACAGTTTAATGTCAAGAGAGTACTAGGAAGAGAAAGCTCCCCATATATTCCTGCCTTTTCCTTTTTCTTGTATTTTGAGTATGTTTTCTCTAGCTAGGCAGCAGTTCTACTATAATTCCAACCATTTTGCCAGCCTTTGCTTCCTACCATCATAACGAATACCGTCAAGTAATAGCAAATATTTGTGTGGAGTCTTTCTGCTGTGCCTTTTGCAATCGGATTTGTCTGTCACGTATTGGCCTTATAAGCCACCAGCGTGCCTGCAGCAAATGTGGATAGAGCCTTCCCAAATCTTCGTTCGCGAAGCCTAGCCATGATGATGATGATGATGATGTTATTACCTATAGAGGAATATGTTTGAGAGATTAGAATTAAACACATCAGATAATTGTAATTTCCTCTTAACAGCTCTTATAATAAATGACTGTGTCTTTGAATTATTTAATTTTCAAAAATGGATAGTGTGAAGAAACATCTAGATGTTTTTAGACACATTTAAGAATAAAGGTATTGCATAGAAGTAGATTATTCATTAGCAAGGAACTAGTAAAATCAGTTTTTTATGCTAAATGTGCCATTTGAACCAAACTGGCATGTTATTCCAAGCATTTTCATAATTTTTTTTTTCTACTTGGCAGGTATACAGTCAGCAACTGAAGAATGTCATAATTTTGTAAACTCAGAGGAGCCTCAAAATAGGTGATTGCCAGTTTAGCACGTTTTAATGATTTGTAGAACCTTAATTTCTAGGGAAGCTTGCATTTGATAAATATTTTATTTTTCTTGTGTGATGCTTCCATGTTTGTTTTTTTCTTTTTTTTTTTTTTTTTTTTCACATTCCTAACTGTAGCTCTGGTTATGTAGCAATATCAGCACTGATTGAGGTATTGTATGTGTAACCATGCATGACATTTTCAAAGAAACTGGTTTTTAATTTCTATAGAGTGATAGCAATGTCAGCTGCAACAGACTGTTGTAGTGTTCCCTGCTCTACGATATTTTTTCCCCTAATGTCCAAACCACATCTTCCTGTGGGCACTTTAACTATTCCCTCTTCATCTGGCACTGAGAAAACAATGACCCCCGAAAACCCTGAAGCAAATGCAAATAAAGAAAAATAACCCTGATTCCATCACCTCTACAGTTCTCTTTCAGATAGGTGTAGCTGCTGTTGGATCACCCCATAGCATTCTTTTGACCAGATTAAGTAAAGCTCCATGTCTTTCCTCTTCTTCTTTGTAAGCCATGTGGTTTAGTCCCTGACTTCAGTTTCTCCGCACCTCTCTAGAAGTAGTTTCAATTTCTCCATAACCTTCTAGACGGGGAGTGCTGGGAAGCCTAAAGTGATCATGCTACTGCAGGTTCAGCCTCACCAGCACCAACCAGAGGAGGGTAACAGCCTTGCCAAGCCTGCTGCCTCCTGATGTAGCCCACAATGTCTTTAGTCCTATTTACCATGAAAAAGCATTTATAAGACAGTTTTCTGTGTTCTGATAGAAGAACTCAAAAGTGAAGTGTTTTCAATTTCCTGACTAAAATTTTCAGACTATTAAATAGAATAGATTATTAATCTCCCAACTACATACTGAAGCAATATTTTTGAGTAATCAACAGCCTTGTAGTGGGAACTGGAAGGCAAGAAGATATTTATTGTCTTGTCTTTGCAGCTGTTTAAAAACATTTTAGTGTAACTTTTAATGCTTTTATTTTATGACCTTTTTATCAAGTGAAGATAATCAGCCCAATAGAGAGGACGATGCCCTGGCCAAATGGGTTGCAGATCCTGCAAATACAGCGTGGATGGAAAGTAAGTATCAGTGACCATTAAAGTACAAATATAGAAAAAGGTCAGTATTAAGCTGTGATTCACAGATGTGTGTATCTATATGTACAAGTATATTTTACAGGAATGTCCATGTTCACTTTCATGGTGTTTTTTTCAGATATGTTCCAGAACCAAGTTGTACCAGTTAAAACATTCAACAGTGCAATAAAATTGTATATTTTAGAATAAAGTTAATGTTCACTTTTCCATGGAGCACCTTTTGGAGTCTGTGGAATGATTCATCACTGTCCTGTGGAAGTCATTTGGCTCCATCAGTGTGTGTATAGAAGAAATATGCTCTACTTCAGTCTGCTCTGTGGCTATATATGAAATTGCTCTTCTCATTTAATAATTGGCAAATAAGTACTTGGAGAATGTGGAAGGGAAGGAATTGCTGCTTTTTCTTGGTGTGTGCCATTGGCTCTTGGCTGACAGCTGCATTTTAAACCAAAACAGAGACTGTGTAGTTTAAGGAAAGGTAATCCTGCCTGTTCTCAGCTGTTCCTGCGGGTCTGGAGGTTTATCTTATGTGTCATTTAAAGTGACTGAAGAATTTGCATCCTTGATCTGCCTCTTAATGTACTACAATGTATTACAATTACATTATTTAGTTTTGGTTCTTTTTAAAAAGTTCACTACAGCTTCTCTACAACCATTTAGTAAGGCAATGAGCAGCCTTTGACAGGCATAGAAAATACTGTACTGCTGTAAAAAGGAGAGAGAAATGTTGGCTGTGGAAGTGGGTTTTTGTTTTCAGGCTACCAAAGGTCATCATAAACAATGCAGATAAAATTGTTTGAAATTTCACAAATACTATGTACTGCTTTGTGCATTGTTGTGTTATTTGAATGATTAGATGTAGAAGCAAAGTGCTAGTGGAGAATGAGTCATATCTCCATTGTGTTCATATGTTCTGGTATAACCAAAATTCTTTAGAATAGAATAGAATATTTCTGTTGGAGGGGACCTACAGCATTTCAACTGCCTGACAATTTCAGGGCTGACAAAAAGCTAAAGCATGTTACGGACTTTGTCCAAATGCCTCCTAAACACTGTTAGTTCAATTCAAATTTAAGGAAGTTTCTAATTTGTTTTTTTTCTGTTTTGATTTTAGATCCGGATGAGGTAATTTACGATGATGTGCCAAGAGAAGATTCAGAGTCTGAACCAGGTTTGAGGTCTTTGTAATACAGCTCATGTTGAAAGCAATGTAATATAGAATTATGTGAATGTATACTGAACAGATATGTTCATTAAGTACCTAAAATATATGTAAATGGAATTAACATTTTGTCAATAATTGGTAGGTCTTACAAAGTCTGGAAATAAACTGACACTTAAAAGATGTTATCTCAGCAGATCTCCTACTCTTCTCAGAAGCTGAATTGTGCTTTATTCTATAGATACTGTCCCAAATGCTGGACTATTCCACATATTAGAGAATTATTTGATTGGGTGTTGTAGCTATAGGACCTAAACAAGGCAAGGTAGGTAGGAAAAGGGTGTTTTAAATGCTTAAATGATGTATGATGATGCATCGTCATGGCTATAGAAAGGACTGCTTTTTTCTTGTAAGTCCCCTTTAGCATAAAAATGCCTGAAAGATGGAAAAGGAGATTCAGAGAGGCTGTTTACCATCCTGACTGTGACTCTACATAAATACTTTATTTCAACCTTGGAGTTGTCCGCTCCTAATGGTGTGACCATGTTTGGAGGGGTCAGAATAGATCTCAAAGTAATTGCTGGAGCCAAGATTTTACCTTTCCTGGGACTGATGGAACTAGATCTCAAGAAGCTTATTTCAATGAGTTCTTGCTCAGATTTGTTGTACAGTTTTTGATTATAGTGAAGTCTGCTTAAAAATTGGTTGCTACTAACTGATTTTGTGTTCGAGTGGATTGGCTCATTAGGCACTCAGCATCTACTCATCATGGCTCTCTGAGGGTGTAGGTGTTTGATACTGAAGTTGTTAATGACTCAAGAAAACACTTAAGCTTTCTTATGTGAAAATCGCATTAATATTTAAGGCTGTAATATTTTAATTTCTTGTCCTTAGTGGTGTTCAGGTAAGATATTTTACAAATTATTACTGAATTCTTTTCATTTGTTATTGGAAAGTTTTGTGTTACATTCATGACTTGAATATTTATATTACTGGAAGGTCCCTTAGTGGACTCTTAGTGCTACCCTTAGCAGGGACATCTTTGCACTGTTGCTGCTCAGTCAGGAAACACTTGCACCAGGCCCAGGAGGCTGAGCTGGGTGGGATATGGAACAAAGCTCTGCTGAGCATCTCAGTCAGAATTTTCAGCTTAATGCAGAAGACATTAATAAAATTTCAGCTTTCATTTTGTCTCCAAAGACATTGAAAGATTTTGAGAAAATAGGTAGTAAGGGAAGTTTCATCTTTGTACGTTCATGATCTTGGTGTTTATTATTTGTATATTTTGTCAGGGAGGCACAACTATTCCAAACAAGTTTCAGTCAGAGCTCAGGCTACATTAGCACATGGACAAGATAAGTTCACCAAATCATTGGGTAAATCCTGCCCCAATACTGACAACACAGAAGTTAGACTTGTATAAGTCTTGACTTACTTTGACTTACTATGGTGATTCTTTTAAATTATTCATTATGCTAGATTACCACTGAGATATCTTCTTAAGTAAGTATATGCTAAGGACAGTCTTGATATGCATGGGGGTTTAAAAAAAATTAAAATCTGAATCTTCCAAATAAGAGTAGAATCCTCTGTATGAAGAATTTTATTAATGTTAATATTAAAATATTGGCCAAAATGTAGTTTTTAAATCACAGAATCCAGGGTTTAGATGGATATGTGAAACATGTCAACTTTTCTTTTGAGTACATACTGTTTCTGTATTTAAATGAAAGTTCAATCTTAAAATGAAAGCACAGCTCTTGTTTCCTGAATACTGCATCATAACTTCTAACTATAGTGAATTCTGGCAGAAGTGTCCACACTTCTCTACTTATAATGACAAATGATACTGCACGTGAAGCACTTACCTCCTTGCTGATAAGCAATTGGCACTAAATTTTCCATTTTATTTTGAGTCAGTTTATTGTACTTGACATATGTGCTAGTGAGAAGACCCGTGTCTTTAACAGAAAGTACTTTGGTCAGCCTTTGCAATATAGTTTTCCATATCTTGAAAAGGTTAAAACTTCAAGTTCTTAGACTAGATTATGAGTGAGGTAACCCACTCAATGGGTTCTAGTGACTGGTGGAATTGCAAGAGTCATAAAATATCGTAGTGTTATGTGTTTCTTGCTACTTTGGTCTGATCTGTTCTGCTTGAAAGTAATGTTTTTGTTTGATTCTTGCTATGTTTTAGCATTTGCTGTTTGAGCTGATGATGATGTTCCAAGGGACAAATGGCAAGCTTGCAAATGGAAAGATGATGCTTCTTAGTGCAAATGTGTGTTCATAGCTACAGTTCAAACTTCCTTTGAAGTTCTTCTAAAATGTGTTGTGGGATTTGGACATAACAGTGATGTTTGAATAGTGCATGCTTTTAAAAGGATTGTGGTGTGTACCCTTAACATTGTCCTCTTTTAGTACTCTGTTTCAACAAAGACAACCCACTTTGGCTGTTTGAATATTGGTTTTAATTCAGAATTTTTCATGTGCATACAAAAGTCTGTACAGTTCTTTATGGTACATCCTGAACAAGTGTTTCAGTGTTGAAACAAACAGAAATTTCAGTGTAGCATTTTTTATTTTGATTTAATTCTTGCAGAGGAAATGATTTATGATGATGTTGAAAATGGTGATGATGGTGGAAACAGCTCACTGGAGTATGGTTGGAGTTCAAGTGAGTTTGAAAGCTATGAAGAACAGAGTGATTCTGAGTGTAAAAATGGAATTCCCAGCTCCTTTTTGCGAGGCAACCACAAGAGACATGTATGTATCCCACAGTGCTGCTCAATCGTTGAGGTTATCCTGGTTTCCAACATTTATAATTCTTACCTGTATTTCTCCTTTCCTGAATTCAGTTTCAAATAGCAACAGCATCTTTTGAAAGGAGATGTGAATTAGTGTGGAAGTGACACTACACAACAAAATGTATCAGGGAAATGAAAAGATGAAAATATTTACCAGAAGCTTCTTACAAAAGAGGAAAAAACTCATATTGGATAAAACTGAAATTAAAAATGAGATTATTTTTGCTTGTAGATGGTTACTCACCATTTCTTCTATTCCAGCTGCTGGATTAGTGTAAGTGGTAAATAAGTGTGGAAAATAATGTGAAGGACAAATGGATAAAAGCCTGACAAGAATTGAAGGTTTGGGATCTTTAGGTGCTCTAGTGTCACAGAACTGTTCACCAGTGTTCCCTACCTTTCTGTCTTAGATCTGTATCACTTTGATTGTTTGAAGGTGACTGAGCTTAAAAAAACTCGAAAATTAAGGATTTTTGTAATCAAAGATAACTCTATACCATTTATTAAGGAGAAAAGAGAGGTGGCATGATTAAAATGATCCATCTATGACAGTTCCCTGGTCTAATATCTTTGGCTACATCTGTTCTCCAGCAGGCAGGAAGACACAGGGGACATGGGTGTCTGCCCTTGCTGCACCTCTTCTGTTGCACACTGGGAGGACCCCCAGATTCCTGCACTCTTGCTGCCTTGGCTCCTCTCCTTCTGCCCTTGTGTGCCCTCTCTGTGAGAGGAAAGTCTTCTCTGGCACCTGGGCAGCCTCCTGCTCCCTGCCCTGAGTGCTTGGAGGATGGAATGTGGGGCGCAGAGGGGACAGACAGGACTGGGCTCGGTGCCCAGCAAAACCCAGCTGGGCTTGGGTCCTTGCAAAACCCTCAGGGCTCCCCAGTGTGTGCTGAATAGGGACAGATCCCCAAGAGCCACTCCACAACTGTGCAGTGTGAGCTGTGTCAGCATCCCACGGCTGGAAAGTGTAGGGGTTGTGGACAGGGTGTTATTTCATGGGACCCTTATTTTTATATTGCAGACTTCTTATCTTGGTCAGAATAAAAGCCTTGCTGTCTGTATTTCCCTCCAGCACATATTTTCTGTGCTCCCCTCACCTCTGTCCTTGCTACTCGCTCTTTGGAAATCAGGGAGTGAGCAATTAACTGCAAGACTTGAGTCCACCCAAATCTGCTCTTTGTAAGCTGAGTGCTCATCCTCTGTTTTTATCTTGGTTTCGTTCTGACTAGAACAAGATTAAGTTACTACAGCTCTTTGTTTCTGGGGAGTTTTTTTAGCAAGACTGAAGAAACTGAGTTTGGTAATTGTTTTATTTTAAATACCTTGGAAGAGACTAGGAAATCACTTTGCATGTGAGTGTATAAGTCTTAACGTGGCTGCTGACTTGTTCTTTTTTTAAAAATCTTTTCGTGTTATCTGTAGCTTCAGCTTTGGCATCAGTCATAAGAATATATTTACACATGTGTACAAAGCTAGGTTTAAAACCATTTTTTTTTAAACAATTAAAAGTGTACTTGATCTGTCACAGGAAACTGTTGGCAGTCATTGGGCATGATAGTGCCAGGATCAGGCACAAAGTGTCTGAGCAAGAGACTGAAGAGTGGTGGGAGGACAAAGGTGTGCTCCTGCGTACTGCCCTTCCACTGGCTTTTTCAGGCCTGTGACAAAAGGTTTTGGAGATTGCCTTGTGAGGATGGGCATGAAGAGCCTGGGAGCACTTCAGTTGGTGGATGGAGAACTCAGAGAGGTTCCTGGATGGTTTACTGGGAGGTGGAGAAATCAGGAAACCAGAGGTTTTTGACAGAGAATGAAGAAAGACAGAAACTTTAGGATTGCTGAAAAAAATCCTAACAACTAAAAAAAAATCAATATATTCACAGCACGTTGCATTCTCTAGCCTTTCAGAACCTGTGAGGGACTTGCCTTATTATTTTTAGTGTTGGTTGAAAAATACGGAGGTGGGGTTTTTAATTTTAAGTGCTGGTATTACTTCCCTCAAAGTCACTTTTCATTATGATTCTTATTATTTTAGTTATTTACTAATTTATTTTAAGATGGGAAGGTTTTTGTGCTATTAAATATTTCTAGTCTGTGAACCAGATGCTATTCTTCATTATACTGTTGTAATGCCAGAATCTTCATGTCAGATGTAATTGCATCCTGACCCAATCTCGTGGAGCTACGTGCTGGACCCGTCCCTTTGTTTTCAACTCAGTGACCTTGTCTTTCCTGAGGCTTTGATCTCTTGCCAAATAACTCTGTTGACATCAAGCTGATGGGTTTTCCATTGGACTTCTATTATAGAGCACACCAAATATTTTCCTTTTTTCCTTTCCTGATTGCATTTTAATCTTTTTTATCTAGCTTTCTCAAAATGATTAACAAATGTTGATTAGTGTTCCAGAGAAGCCAATGGATATATTCATGTACGAGATGGTTACACCCATGGTCATACAATGAGGCTATGGCAGATGCATGTGAAAATTACAAGACCGTGCATCCTGTTAGTGTTTCCTTACTTGACTCAATGCATTGTCAGTCTCCACCTTCCCAGGTGCCAGCAGGCTCCACAAGTTCTTCGGTCTCTGAGAATTCTTCCAATTCACTGTTTTGAAGGATAGTCCAAAACACAATGGCTAGGGTTTGTGTGCTTCAGTGAATAATGCTCATGGTTAAAGCTGATGCATTGTTTCCGTGCACTTGTTAAGAGATACACACAATATAGTTAATATATATAACAATATAGTTAGGTTAGCCTGAGTGTCTTTGCCCCTGTCTTTACATAGTTGCCAGCATAGCAGAAAAGCACCTGTCTGAGTTCAGCAACGCACAGGAGCGATGGTCCATTTGTCAGACTGGAGCTTCCCTAAGTGATAGATTTCCCTCGACTGTCTGTGTATCAGTAGGCAGATGGGCAACATGCATGATTTATGTGACCACTTTAGCATGAAGTTTGCACTACAGCTTTTTGAAAAGATTGTGTCTTTTTATACACTTTAGCTTTCTCATGACCTAACGCGTTTAAAGGAGCATTATGAAAAAAAGATGAAAGATTTGATGGCAAACACTGTGGGAGCAGTAGAAATTCAACAACTAAAGCAAAAACATGAGCTGAAGGTAGTGTAGTTGACTTTTGTAACTAGCTACATTTAAATAATTGCTTTTCCAACACAGACAATGTTGTCTTTTAATAATCACTTGAAGGTGTGAACAATAATTTGTATGAAAGGAATTATAAATTGTGCTGAATTGTTAATATGCAGTCTTAAATTAAAGACTATAAAATTGCTATATTCTTAAAAGTACTTGATCAAGGACCTTTTCTCATGCTTATTTTTAATGTTTACAGAAGATCGCAAAAGATAAGATAGGGCATTGTCTTTCCCTGCTGACTAGTGCCCTTGTCTCAGAGTGTAAGACAGGTGTACAACCCCAGTGCCTCTCTGAGGTCCAGATGAGCTCCATGGGTCTAACCTGACTCTCGCTCTCCAGCCACATGGAATCAAATTGTGGGAGTCAGAATCTCCCAGCTCTCCATTCTGAATGGAGCCACTATGAAAAGACTGGTTTTTTTTAAAAAGCTTCATCTCAAACTGTGAAATTGCCTGATTGCATCAAGACAGCTTTGTTTGTGTTCTGACAGTAGTGGTGATTTTTTGCTGTGGTGGCATTTTGGAAAAGCAAAAGTACAAAGCAGATTTTTAACAAACATTTTCTAGCAAAAACAACACTTCAGTGACTTGTTTTTTTGTTTTTGCATGAAATTTAGTTAGGTTCTAGTAGTGTACTGTAAGATTACACAATTCTTAGTTAAATCAACTTATTTCTTCAATGAATGTGATTATTAGTTGTAACATTTTCTGCATAACAGTGTTTATTTAAGAATACAGTTAATATAGAACCTAGTATTGAGGATTATCTTTAGGTCAGAAATACCTTGAAAGTGTTATTGGGACATGGGAAGATGGACAAGACCCCTGGGCGTTAATGACTTACGAGTAGTAGGTATTTGTTACATAACGTAAGTTGAGCATTTGAGACTATTTTGAGTTCATAGGTTTGCTGCAGAAGGGTTCTTAAGCATTTCTGCTATTTTACACTTGCATACAGTATTGCCATGAAATAAGTCCCTGTCTCCAGGTTTTATTTTGTTAAGAAATACAGATGCTCAGACCTGAGCTTTGATAGTTCTGCCTACTCATTATATATTCCTTTGAATTTGGACTATATTTATAGTCTAAACTACTTGACAGTGGTGTTCTTAAAGATATTTTGATCAAAAATATTCTGCACCATGTGCAGGCTCAAATGTGTTCCTATTATTCACTGAACATGTAGACTGTATTTTTTATCTTACAGATGCAAAAGCTTATGAGAGCTGCTAGAGAAGGTACAAAAGATGGACTTGAAAAGACAAAAGCAGCTGTGAAGAAGGGTCGTAGCTTCATTAGAACAAAATCTTTCATTTCTCAAGGTATATGCCAATTATAGTGTGTCTCTTTGTTACTCTCTCTGGTAATTTCTGACAAAGAAAATGAATGGCCTGGCAGATTTTTGTACTAGGAGCTGAGAACTAGATGCGAGAAATCAGATTTTTATAAAAATGTCTGGTATAATATGATGATAGGTAACAATATGGTCAATACATCTTGTGTTGTTTTATATTTGGAGCAAGAACCTGAGTGACTTGAGAAACCTGAGGACCACAGAGAAGGGTCAACTTAAACACAACAAAAAATCCCACCAGTGTCACAGATGCTGTCTTGGTAGTTTGGAGTATGGAAATTATGTTAAGTTACTGTCGTGGTTTAACCCCAGCCATCAATCAAGCCTCACACAGCTACTCGTTTACTCCCCCACCAGTAGTATTGGGGAGAGAACTGAAAGGGTAAAAGCTGGAAAACTTGTGGGTTGAGATTAAAAGAGTTTAATAGGGAAAGCAAAAGCTGCGCACACAAGCAAAGCAAAACAAGGAATTAGTTCACTGCTTCCCGTGTGCAGGCAGGTGTTCAGCCATCTCCAGGAGAGCAGGGCCCCATCACGCGTAACCGTTACTTGGGAAGACAAACACCATCACTCCAAAGGCCTCCCCCTTCTTTCTTCTTCTCCCAACTTTATGTAGTGAGCATGATGTCATATGGTCTGGAATATCCCTTTGGTCAGTTTGGGTCACCTGTCCTGACCATATGTCCTCCCATCCTCCCACACACCCTTTATGTCTCTTGCCAGCGTGGCAGTACAAAAAGCAGAAAAGGCCTTGACTTGGTGTAAACCCTGCTCAACAATAACAAAAACATCTCTATATTATCAACCCTGTGTTCAGCACAAGTCCAAAACACAGCCCCATACCAGCCACTGTGAAGACAATTCTATGACAGCCAAAACCAGCCCAGTTACTAAGTCTGTTCGGTTCTCTCCATCAAATAACTCCTGAATGTCAGGAAAATAAGCTGTTAGGACATGGTTTTCAGTGGAGGGATAGCTAACTTTTTAAAAAGTTCATCATTATCAAGGAATAACTCTGTGCTTAAGACTATTCTTCTTTATCAGTTTGATTTTTGATGAAAGCTGAATTTGGATTGGGAAAACAGAAAGTAGTCTAAAATCAAAGCAAGAAGTATTCATGTCCTTTCTGTAATTAAGAGCAAGAGACAGCCCTTTGAGCCTCAGAAGCAGCTGTCCACAGGTAATTTTTTCAAAAGGCAGGGGATAGTAAAAGAAACTAATTTCTTCTTCAAGATAAGTCTGAGAGGTAGTATGTCTTTCTGCTCAAGTTTCTGCCCAAATAATTGAATGGTAGTAACTTCAGAGCTTATAAAACTACAGTTTTAGGAAGCTGAAACCAGAAGACGGGAACAAGACATTTTTAGTGAGTGAGCTAACATAAAGCTGCGTCCTATCTGTAAGGACCAGCACAGACCTTACATCCCTGTCGTGGCCTCTAACTGCTTCTGAATTTACTTAATTCAGAATTCAAATAGAATATAGACAGGTATTTGCACAAACTTTACTGATCAAAAATGTATCCTCAACTTCTTGCAGTTGCACAGACAAAAATATCTACAGAGCAGTGTTACAGTGGACCTAGCACTCCTTACATTTCTAGAGTTTAGGTGGCAGACACAGTGTATCTGTGAATGGTTTAATCTTATAACCACTTACCAAATCAGCAGGGAGCTAGGGACAAATTTGTTGAATGAACTGATAAATTTCTCTCAGCCATCAGATCTGCTTCCCTTACTTCCCTTTTTGTTCTATGACACAGTTTCTCATACTGTCTTTCTCTCTCCTTTCCTCATGTCTGCTTGTTTGTCTGGCTGTGTACTGCCACCTATCACTGCACTTTGGTGGTGCTTTTTTGGTAAAATTTGTTCCTACAGAGCAGTGCAGAATCCCTTACTCTTGTTTCTGATGAAAGCAAACATTGGTAAATCTGGCTACTTACTTTAGTCCAGTTATGAAAGGGCGTATGGAACATTTTTAGCTGGATCATAATATGGGTGTGTTTAATTTCTTCCCAAAGTTCACTTTGAAAGTGCTGGCTCTGAAGCTGCAGTGCTTTAACCCTAGTTGTCATGTTCTGCACTCTGCACAGCCCTGTTCTGGCTGTGAGGAGGGAGTAGAGATCAAGCAAAAGATACAAAGGCTTTCTGTGTGGATTTTAAGATGCCTTTGAAAGATGTTCTGTACTAGAGCACATATTGGTGGTGGTATTTATATGATTTCACAGATGACACAGAAGTGCTGGGAAATTTGTTTGGTGAGTGAACATGTATAACTTCTGTGTTTGGATGATAGAATCTTTGCTTTCTTTGGTTTTGCTTTTTTTTTTTTTTCCTTCTTTCAATCCACATGTTGGTTATTTAATTGTTTGTAGATCATAGATCATCATGTCTGGAAGAAGAAGAGCTAAATTTATTTATTGATGTGGACTGTATGCATACAGAAGCAATTATGACTCCTATGCCTGAAGGATTATCACAGCAGCAGGTAATAGGCTTTGGGAAATATGGTGCTCTGCCTCTTTTTCCTCCTCTTCTCTCTACATCAATGGCTCTTAGGTGCCTCTGCTCTTCAAACATATTGACATTTGACTTATATAACTCTACTGTTTCACTACTTGAACACTTACCCTAAATGTGATGGTTTTGAGTGCAAAAGAAGAGAGTTAAAGCAGTTTTATTGAGTCAGAAGACATGTCTCCAGGTGCTTAGGATTTCCATTTTAAAAGTAGAGAATATCCTAAATGCTCTCTGAATCTTAAGGTTTTTCTTAGTTGAAAAAAACTTGTCCCTAGTAAAGTCATGTTTGGAGAAGAATATATTTTGCTGTTCTCCACCTCAAACTGTATAGTCACTGTGGAAACCACTTCAATAACACTGAAATCAATGTCAGTTAGAAATTTTGGCTGAAAATAAATCCAGTGGATTCATGTTACTGTATTGTTATGGCACCTAGTAACTATATGAGAGTTTTTAACTTTTTGTGATGTCGAGTCACGAGTTAGTTGGTCAGTACTTTCAGAAAATGAGCAAAAAACCAAATTAAGGGGCAGTTGAGGAGAGTGATATATGTTTTCTGGTTTGTTTGGTGAGGTTTACTTTTCTTGTGCATTTAACACAGTGAAGTGCTAATCTTGCAACAATGCAACTACCGAATGTGAGATTTCAGCATCTGTCTGAATGCTGTCTTTTCCTTCTTTCCAAAGAGGAATTTCAGTTTCACTGGGATTTTTTTGTAGGTAATTAAGAATAAATTTACTCTCCTTTCCAGAAAAACAAAAGTGCTTCTAGTTTGGAAAAAAACAGTAATATTTGCATAAGTCATGATATATGTTGCTTATCTACCAATGAGGAGCTGTCCAAGTGGGCAGGAATGGAGTTAGGAAAGCCAAAGCTCAGCTGAAACTGGTGAAGTGTGAGAGACAACACTGAAAAATTTCTTATATATGCACTGTGCAATAAAAGGAAGCTGAGAAAAAGATGAGTAAACTGCTTAGTGAGGCAGGGTCCTGGTGAGAAAGGGTCAAAGACCGAGATATTCTGTGCCACTTTTGCCTCAGCTTTTACTGGAGAGGTTTGTCCTCAGGACTCAGCCATGAGCCTAGAGGCAAGTCCTGCTGGGGTGAAGCCTAATCTGCAGTTGGGGGGACCAAGGCCAGTTGGGCATAGAGTTATCTGTGGGATCAGGTGGGATGGATTCAAGGGTGCTGAATTCAAGGGTAGTGTCTTTCTCAGTCATCTAACATCACAGTGATCAGAAGACTGGGAAAAAGTAAGGGTCATACTCTGACCAACAAGAAGGAAGATCAAGTCTGACCTCACCTCAGTCCCAGGGAAGGTGATGGAGCAAATGCTCTTGGGAGCTATGTCTAGGTTTGGTAGGATAGAAGTGTGAGTGGGAACGGTCAACACAGATAGACCAGACTTGAGCCCCTTTGATGTGACTGGCTTGTGGGCAGAGGGAAGCAGGGGATATCACCTCTGCTTTAGCAGGGCTTTTGGCAGTCTCCTGGAGTACCCTTGTACCCTTAGGTGAGATAGTTTGTATGGGTGGACTGGAAGGTGGGAGGAAAACACGTGAGGATGCCATGCTCAAAGGTTGTAGTCCATGCTACCAAGTCCAGCGGGTGGTCAGTGTTAGTTGTGTCTCTCAGGAGTGGATACAGAACTGTGACGTTTAATGCCTGTGTTAGTGATCCGGATGTCAGCTGCAGTGCACATCTGGAGGGACACCAAACTGGTGAGGTGCAGCAGGCCATGTGTGGGAGGGGGGCTGCTGGTCGGAAGGGCTCTGGTGGGCTGGGATGGACAGAAACACTGGAGCAGCTCAGTGGAGGCCAGCACAAGTTCTGGCTGTGGGAGGGAGTCACAGCCCTAGGCACCCTGGGCAGGGAGGGCCAGTGCCAGGATCCCCTTCCCGCCCTGCTTCCCTGTAGCAGTGGAGCTGCTCTATGGATGTGCTGGCTTCAAACAGCAGGTGGCATGATGGCTTCTGTTTAAATCCTGGTGCCAGTAAATACTGTCTGGAGTTGGGTCTCAGGTCTATTGCAATAATTTAGAGGCAGTATTAAATATCCATTCTGTGTATTATAGAGCCTGAAATTTTTATCTCTACAGATGTTTATTCAGTTCAGAAGAATGAACTGTGACTAAAAGTAGAGTTAGTATCTGTCACCAGAGCAGCCAATACATTATATCAAATAAGACAATGCTAAATCCATTATAAACACAGATTATACACATCTAATTTTACTGTATATATCTTTGGGCAAAGCCTCAGATAATTTTGAAGTCCGCCTTTGAAATACCAGTACTTGAAAGAAAATTCTTATTTAACCTGCAGTTAATAAAGCAAAATACAAGTGTGGAGAATTAAAGGCAGCCATGGTGGAGAAGGTGGGAGGCTGTGGGGTTCAGGAGCAGAGAGAGAAGCAAGCCTGAGATTTGAGTTTCATGGTCATTTAGGCTAGCTTAAAATAGTAAAAGAAGTACTTTTGCCTTCTCTCGTAGTTGTGGAAAGTGGCTTGATCTTGCCCTTGTGCTGTCTTCTCCCTCAGAGTCCCACTTTTGAAAGCTGTGGAATGAGCTGGATTAGGAAATGGATTTGGGTAAAACCAAATCCATATAACCAACAAGAAATCTAATCAATGACAGTAAGAAGTTTAAATTTTAAACCAGATCAGTTTCCCAGTCCTTCCTGTCCTGTCATGTCACCCAGACGTGCATACAAAGTGCATTTCAACTGAATTACAGAAGCAGAAAGTGGAGAAGGAGGTGTGATAAATAGCCTGTAATTTGTAAACATGAAATATGGTAGCATTTCCTGAAGCTCTTACAATGTCAATTAATGTAGATATAGATGAGATGGGGTTATCACTTATACATGATAATGCCCAAAAGAGAACGCATGACTTACTTGGATACTTTCTTAATACAGGTACATTTTATATAGCCTTACCTTAAAAAGGCAATTAATATTTGCTTGTTTGTCCTTCATGTTACTCCTAATAAATTTATAAAACATATTAAAAAAAAAATGAAGACTGATTTTTGAAAACTGGTTACTATTTTATCGCAGCAATATACTGAAGTAGCCAACATCAACCTGTGCCTATGATTATTTCCATTAATGTCTACATTTATATGTCTAAAGGTCACAGGATCATAGAATATCCTGAGTTGGAAGGGATGTACAAGGATCATCAAAGTCCGAGTCCCGACCCTGCACAGGACAGCCCAAAGAATTGCACCATGTACCTGAGAGCATTGTCTAAATGCTGAACTTAAAAGACAAGTTTCAAAAGTAAAGCTTGGAATTGCAACAGTCAGAAAAAAATTATAGATACAATAATTCTTGTGTTCTTTAAAATAAATAGTTTTAGAATAATACTAAATTTAATTACTTTTGAAGGGTATAGTATTCTTATATTGCAATTCCAGTATTGAAATTGCTTAGTATTTTTGTGTTTTATTGATGTGAGAATTTTATCATCACCATTTTTAAATGTGATGACGGTGCTACCCGATTAGAGCTTTGACAAAACTTTGTTGTTTTAACAGGTTGTGAGAAGGTATATTTTGGGCTCTGTAGTTGACAGTGAGAAGAATTACGTGGATGCCCTTAAAAGAATCCTGGAGGTACCTTAATATCCTTTGCATTTTTTTAACTTGGAAAATTTGAACAATAATCAGATCCTTAAAGAATCTGTCATATGACTTGCACAGATTTTGCTACAGATGCTTCATGCCAAATGTTCAGTGATTTTGTGTGTGTACTGTTAAATAAGTTGGTTTTTCTGCTTGTAGAAGTCCATTTTTTTGTTTGTTTAAATCTATTTACTTTTTTTTTCCCCCACAGCAATATGAGAAGCCCCTTTCAGATATGGAACCAAAATTACTGAGTGAAAGAAAACTTAAAATGGTCTTTTATCGAATTAAGGAAATTCTTCAGTGCCATTCAATGTTTCAGATTGCGCTGGCGAGTCGTGTGTCTGAGTGGGACTCTGTTGAAATGATCGGTGATGTCTTTGTTGCTTCAGTAAGCGAATGTGTCAGAACAGATAATCTGTTTTTATTTTAGTCTTTTTATTCCATCTCCGCATCTTTTTTTCTAACTTGGCTGCTTTATTACCGTATTCACCAATGCCTGTGGCAACTGCATCCTGGTAAGGAAACTGACACCTTTGGCTTGGTTGGCAGATGAGAAAGGATTGTGGGTAAAATTTTCAGGCTTTGATCAAGCTTTCAGACATTTAAGTAAATAGTTTCTTTTTCTGAGAAATTAGAGATTCATAAACCCACCAAAATTAAAGTGCAGTTGAGGCTCAACTTCTCTTACAAAGTAGACAGTCATACATAGTAGTCTGTGAGTGGAAAAAAACCACTGTTGATGATGTCCTGAATTCCTGAGGTCTAACCGAACCTGCGGCACAGGTAAAGAATATTTGTAAAACATGCCATTCTGAAGTCCATTCAGTAAAAGACTGAACTACTTACTGTTTTAAGATAGAGAAAACAAGTAGTGGCCTTGGTTGGTAAAAGGACATTATTTCCAGTGTGAAGGTGATGGGCAATGATCTTACCATTCATGTAACTGTTTGCAGGCCACACAATTTGTCTGCTTTCTTGGTAAGTCCTGACTAGCTGAGGTTAGCACAGGAAGGCCCTGGGACTTCCCTGAGTCACCTAGTCTGGAAGACAGACAACGGTGAGATGATCAGGGGATCCCAGCTACCACTCTGAATCTCAGAGGATGCTCTTTGATTGCCCATAGTCCTCAGGTTGTGCCCTAGTGTTGTGGCCAAGATGAAGCAATTTCTGTAAATACACATCCTGTAATTCACAGCTCTTACATCTGTATGTTTCCAACCTGTCTTCTACAGAAAGATTAGTTTGGGTATCACCAGTATTTCTGTAGATCCAGCACTAGGAGAAGCAAAGATGAATCCTTAATGGTCAGATAGCTATGCTTTCAGAGGTCTTTTGTATTTATAGTTAAGGCTTACCCTTTTGTCTTTCCAGTTTTCTAAATCTATGGTGTTGGATGCGTACAGCGAATATGTGAACAACTTCAGTACAGCAGTAGGGATTCTCAAGAAATCATGTGCCACCAAACCTGCCTTTTTAGACTTCTTAAAGGTGAGTTCACTCAATCTTAAAACAGCTGTGCATATGTATAAATAAGAAAGTATAAGTTATAAGTAAGGTATAAGTATACAGCTGGACTTGAGTTTATGTTTTATGGGTTTGGCACAAAAAATCCATTAAATTCACCTCCACTACTGTGTTTTCAGGATAATAACATTAGATCTAGGAGGTATTCTGAAGTACAGAGTAGTTTTGCAGTTGTTCAAATCAGTTTATTGGTGTTTGCATTCCTGTGCTTGGCAAAATATTGGGATTCTTCTATATCAGCTGAGCTTCAAATAATAGTTCAACATATGAAGCCTCTTTTTATTTGGGATTTATTTTATTTCTAATTTCTTTATTGTATTGTGAAGAGTGTAGTGCAACTATATTTCTGTTCCACAACACTTCCCTAGTATTTTGAAAATCATGTTTCTGATTTGGGGTTGAAATTGATAATTTTTGTGCAGAATGCATACTACCCTGATGCATGTAATGCTTGTAACGATGTGTATAGAGAGCCTGGTACATGCAGTTGAAGTGCTGTGAATCCCTAGGGTTGATACCTTACAGAGAGTACACAGAATCCATTGAAAGGCTTTTAGGTTGTCTGTGACATTACTGAGAGCCTGAAAGCTCTGCATGTCCCATTCACTGAGAGTCATGGATTGAGTTGTACCTCTCAAAGCTGTTGCCCTGTCGGTTGCATTGCAATGGTCAACTGAAATTGGACCCTAGGCAAACGAGGGCAGTACTTAGGTTGCCTAGAGAAGGGTGGCAGGGGTTTGTCTTCAGATTTTAAAAATAACTAACAACTTTTTGGAGTGTGGCCAACACTGTGCAGGATGATACTCTGGCAGCCTTAGGCACAACGAAGTTGAGACTCTCTAGTGCGTGTAGTCACTTCATACTTCTCACATGGTTAAAAGCCCATTGTTGCAATAGAGACATAACCTGCACCTCTCATCACTGCTTATCAGTGCCACTCTGGTGCTGCTGGGAGCTGGGGACTCATGGCCAAACTCTGGTGACAGAAGACATTTTTGTACCTTTTTTTGTTTACCCACCAGCAGTGAAGGCCAGAATCTTCACTACTGTTTGGGCAAAAGAATATGTTTGTGGATACAATTATGGAAATAAATTCTTGTGAAGCTGATAGCTGTAGCAATAAAGAGAAATTTAAACACCACACCAGTTTAATATTGTTTAGGTTTGCTTTGGTTTTAATATTGAGTATTTCCTCTACTGTTCTTATTTTGTGTCAGCTTTGATTCTGGTCAAAGTATTTCTAAATGTCTTATACAAACAAGGCTTTCCTATACATGCAAATGAAATTTGGTTTTATCTGCCATTCCTGATAACTAAAGTAATGGATTCTTACATTTTTATTTCTAAACATAAATCAATGTTCTTTTCCTTAGTTTCTTTTAATAAAGAAGATGAAAATCTCTGCCTAGCACTGAGATTATGAAGTTTTCCTTAGATTTCCTTTTAAAACCCATAGGTAAAAACACATAGGTAGTTAGAGATTTATAGTCTCTTAGCCCCAAGGAACAGAACAGCAATAGTAAATTAGGAACTATAAATCAACAGATCACTTAAGTTTTTTACATTTAAGTCAGATGTTTCAGTGCACTGCTTATGTAAGAAACATGACTGTGCTCTACCGATACATACATGGGTGCTGCATTGCTGATGTGTCTTTAGCTCAGCTGTATTTATTTAAGGAGGAGATTTCAGTTCAGTGACAGGCCCTCATTTTAATAGTGGTGGGTTTTTTTTTAAGATTTAATATTTTAAAATTAAATCTTTGCAGTAAATGGAATTTTTACAGCCCTACTATTACAATCAATGTAAGTGATGTAGAAAAACCTTTAGGAAATGTTTTCTTTAATTCTGTAACTGGTGGAAAGGCACTCACAGTTGTGGCTTTCTTGCATTGCAGCAGTGCCAGGAGTCAAGCCCCGATCGCATTACACTGTATGGTTTGATGATGAAACCTATCCAGCGTTTTCCACAGTTCATTCTACTATTGCAGGTAAATAATGTTTACCAAAAGGATGCTCTTGTCGGATTCTTGTGGGGTTTACCTTTGGGATTACATGATAGCTGTCTTCTGCTGGAGGAGCTTGCTGCAGTGCAAGTGACCACTGTAACATGAGGAAATAACAAAGAAAAAATTTCAGTGCATTAAACGTACTGATCTCATTGCAGCGACAGGCAGTAAGTACACTGCAGAAAAATCTTAGCAAACTAGACTTACTCTAGATTACTTGCCAAGTTAGATGTATCTTATAAGTCACTTTGTAGTAAAGCTGTAGGTCAAATGTGCTACTTGTTCATATCAATTTGTTAGTTAATAATACTACAAAATATGACTAAGAACTTGGTGGCATTACTTTCCATTTAAGAGCAATTCAAGAGGATTTAATTCAGAATATATGTGGCATGCGGAACAACAGCACTCTCTCTCCCTGACTACTTAGCTCACAGGACCTGCCAGAGTGTGTTGCAGCTTCCTTCTGACCTGCAGCATCTTCTGTTTCTTCCCATGGAAACTGGGGATTTGACAGGGAGTCCTTGAGTCTCATCTCAGCAGGCAGTCAAACTGCAGGAAGAGCACAGTTCCCCAGTAGAGACGTCCTCCGGACCAATTTACACTGTTTGTAACTCCTTCCAGACCACAGCAGGCCTACCCCAGTGAGGACTGCGCGCTGGTTGTGTTTTGAGGTGCCACAGAGCAGGGCAGGCTTTGGGATGCAGGTCTGTGAATTATTGTGGGTGAAGGAACTGTGGTAGTTGTGGGGGAAGCATGTAGCCTGGAAGTTATGGTCAGAGTTTTTTAGGTAGCAGGAGCGATGAAGTTTATTCTGGCAGGAAGATGGAGTGAATATGTAGAGATTTTTAAGTGCCGTGGGAAAGGAGAAACAGTATTAATTCACATTGTTCCCACTGTATGCCTGCAAAAGTAAAAGACTTCGAGAAGCTGTTGTGATCTTCATGAAGTAAGAACTCTTACTTTAGGATGAGCACACTGTCCATTTAGTGAGGAATAATAATGATAATAAAGATAATGCAGTATTATTACAGCAGGAAGTATCGGAAAAGTTTCATTTTAAATCATTGTTAACAGACATTGACATTGTACTATAATTGGTTTTCAAATTGTTTAACATTATATTTCTTTTCTGTACTTTCGTCCTTTAAATAAACTGTATTCAGTATCTTTTTTAAGAATTATTAAGATATTCAGGAAGGTAAGGAGCATGCTATCTGAATATTCATTAGGTGTTTATTAGTCTTATTCTTTAATAGTACTCAGGTAAAGAATGTATTTGTAACTTTACCTCATGTAATCTTTTGAACGTGGCTTTGAAATTAAATCTGATTTTTGTTTTGTTTTGTAATTTCCCCTCAGGATATGTTGAAGAACACTAATAAGGGACATCCTGACAGATTACCTCTACAGATGGCTCTTACCGAACTTGAAACACTGGCAGAGAAGTTAAACGAAAGAAAAAGGGACGCAGATCAGCGCTGTGAAATAAAACAAATAGCAAAAGCAATGAATGAACGTTATCTGAACAAGGTAAGGAAAGTAGGAAAGTATGATGGAAGAGTCACTTTCTGGGCCTTGAGCAATCTCTAAAACAGACCAAAGAGACACTTATGGTTTTTTCTGTAGTGCTCAACCACCTGGGGTCATTCTAGTGGTAGATGAGAGATGTGACCTGCCTCTGGGACTGAACAGGCTCGCTGGTTAAACCACGTGCTGGAGTGGTTAACATGCTGAAATAGCAGCAGCAGAATTGGTGTTCTGTGGCAGTGTAGGAAATGATGCTATATAGTAAAGTCTCCTGCACATTTTCTGCATGGGAAAATTCAACTTTAAATTAATTCTAGAACTGAGGAATTACTCCTGTATAAAGGAAGGAACCAGGTCCTTTTGCTGCAGTACTTCCAACTATGGAGCAGTTCAAGATGTGCTGTTGGATGGGTCCAACATCTTCCTTGTTTTAAAGAGCATGCCACTCTATTTCATTAATACCATTTGCATCATGCAGTAGAAATGTCTTTAAAGAAGTACAGAAGACATTTACTAAGAAGGAAGGAACTTTCTTCAAATGAATTTGTTAGTAACTGTCTGTACTGTGGATATATGCATGCTTGTCTTATTTGTATCATAAATAATTCCTCCTTTCCCATGAAATGGGACATAAATCCTTGAGTTATTGCTTTTGTGAAGTTACAGATTTTTATGCTTTGGACTCTTTCTGGGATGAAGTAATGGGGACATACTGAAGGGATGGGGGGTTTTTTTGGTGATAAAAGCACAGCTTTTAGGAAAACCAGAATAGTCAATGTGCTTGTTTTAAACTATTTATCAGGAATGGAATACTGAATTTATTTTCATACTGGAGCAGTATTTCCATTCTAAGTGCATTAGAAGTTGGATTCAAACATTTTACTTTCTTTTCTAGTTCTCATACTCCTGCTTCTTGAAGCAGCTATGATTCATCTACAGATAGTTAAAGGAGTTCAAGACACAGAATGTGCTTTTGAAGAGGTAGCCCAGGTTTCCTTTTTTCAGTCAATATTGACTGCAAAATTTTGTGTGTTGTGCACCGGGGGATAAATTGATATGTATGTGGATAATCACTCCAAATCTCACAGGACCCTCCATGCTTTGTGGGTTAATGTCAGCCTATGCCATTTTGGAACAGTGCCAGGCAGGGTGAAATAAATGATGAAGGAAGTGGATGGAAAGGAAGTGAGTTGTGGACCGTTTTATTCTCTTGGACACTACGGAGGTGTGTTACACCTGTAAGGTATTAGTTCACGCTTGCACATGGTGCTGATCCTCACCACCCGAAGGCAATTGTCAGGAACAATTTACATGCCATGTATGTCTTGGACATGCCATCTTGTCTGCAGTCTCTGGCACCCTGCCAGCTGTGCTCCTCAGTTAGCTCTGTGAGCCTCGGGGGACAGCAAGCTGAGCACCTTCCTCCTCCAACCCCGGCCTCCTGCTTTGGCAGCTGGAACCATGTGTTGCACTTCAGTGGGCTGTGAAAGAAACGACGAGGGAAGGAAACCACAGAAATTGTGGAAGCTATCATTTTTTTTCACCAGGGAGCCTTTATCAGTGTGGAAGATTCCCAGAGCAATTACGGTCTGCATTAAGACCCAAAACCCCTGCAGGCCATATTGGTGGCAGCAGAAATTACTGTTTCTCTACATGAAAAGCAAATTAAAGAAGAGGCTTAATTCCCTTAGCAAATCTACTTGTGCTAGGATGGCAAGTGATAACCTGTTGTATTTTCTTTTGCTTTTTGCACTGAATGTTAGATGTACCACATGTAATATACAATACTGATTGTTTTCAAAATCTAGCTACTCAGCAGTGGAAACAGATACCTCATACGGACTGATGATATGGTTGAGACGGTTTACAATGACAAAGGAGAAATTATCAAAACCAAAGAACGACGTCTTTTCATGTTAAATGATGTGCTGATGTGTGCAACAGTAAATATTCGGTAAGACTTGATTCATATTTTTTAGATGATCCTTTAAGTTTCAGTTTGAAAAAAGACAATGACATTTTTCTTATTGTTCTGTCTACTATGGCTAATGAATAATAATAATAATAAATAATAATAAATAATAATAAATAAATAATGAATAATAATAATAAATGGATAACTAGCTTTGTCACAGTCCTCTAAATTGCCAGCTGATATTTGGAAGTTCTAGAGTACATTTGTAAGGAGACTATATCAGTTGGAGATTACAGATAGAAATGCTTTGTAGTGTCTAGTTATTGCTGTGTATTAGTGCTTAGTGAAGTACAGGCAAGCCAAGGTAGGGCTTTTTTCTCTTCTTCCTTACATTCATACTGTTACACACACACAAAGCTGTAACTTAACAGAATTTGCAAATAAAAAAATCAAAACAAGGCTAATGCATGCAGCAAGAACAAACCTGGAACTCACTAACAAAGTTCCAGATGGGGAAGTGTTTTTATCTCTTGAGACCTAACATTTAAGGATTAAAGTGAAGGTGCTTTGAAGAAAGGATTTTTCCTAGTGCTTTCTCTGCTTTTGTTGGCTGTAATTATTTTGTTAGTAAACCTCTGCGTATGCCAAAGTCACCCTCAAATTCAAATGCTGCCTGTATTGTAATTTGCTTGATGCGATAGTACATTCTGACAAAGAAAATATGGATCATTAAAATTTTCCAAGAACAGATTTTCTTGAGCATAACGTGAGTTGATATCTTATTATGAATAGAGTAGATATATTTTTAACCAGGTGAATGCTTTGTGCATTCACCATGTTAGTGAATGAGAATGCCATGTAATAACTGCACTTCAGAAAATGAACATCTTATGTCAGTTATCCTGTGATTCTTTTACTTTAAAAATTCTTCAGTTTCTTAGTGACAGCTGGGTATTTTCTCATGTTTTTTTGCAAGAACATTGCTTTTGACCAGTCATCTTTTCTCTTGTTCCATACCATCATAGTCTTGGATTTTCTGTATTTGTCCTTGAAGTGGCAATGTGCAGTCTGTTTTCATTTTCCATGTGAGAAATTCATGATTATGCCAAGTCTCTGTGTTCCTCATTAAGTCAAGAGTTCTGGTTATCACAGCATTATTCCCATGGGCATTAACTGGTGCTGAGCAACCTCGTTTGGGATGGCAATTGGGCATGCATGTGTCGTGGGGGTTTGCTAACACTGAAAAAGTTTAATTAATTCCTGTAGCAGCTAAGGTTTGCTTTCAAACCTGTTATTGAAATAACAGTGGGTTTTTAGAATAGTTGAATGCACTTCCAGCTTTATTCACTAGCAGTGGAAAGGCTCTGTGACTTCCTTGGGGTGTTCAGTCGAGGGTTGGTCCACCTGTAAACTGTGTGTGTGGATTTAAAATTCCTGCATGATTTCGTGGACTGCTCTTAGTTTTTTACTGCAAAAGGAGCTACCTTTGCATGCAAGATAGTTAAGGACTGAAGAAAATTGTCAGCCAGACTTCACATATGACACCTATATAGTCCAAAAGTTTTTGTTCAAAACAAGAATATACTGTAGAATATACCACTTGCCTGTTCAACTCACATGGGATGAGCTTTATTTCTCTTCATTTTAACTGCATAGATGTTACTCATCTTACCTAAGCTAGACTTCTGTTACAGCACTGGTTATCAGCGTGCATGGCCGCAGATTCACCCTGGAGATGTAGACCACTTCAGAAGGTTTACACGTACACAGAGCTGTGCAGTATCTATCAGCTCATTTTTCTCAACCCCCTTTTGTCCAACCTTTACAGGAACACTCAGACATCCCAGAAGCCTGGAGACCATTAGTTCCAAATGAATTTTTTATGGCTTGCAAAAGATACATATTTTTAGAGAGGACATGACCCTCAGAAGGTCTTTCTTCACATGTAGTCCAGATGACTGGCTTGAGCTGGAGGCCTACCTTTGAAGTAGCAGCAGTTGGACAGGGTGGATGCTATCCCTAGTGACTGAACAACTGTGTACTGCCTAGTTTTGTTTTTTCTTCTAAGCTAGATCAAGAATTTATAAATATTTACTTAAACTGTGGCACTTGTTTTTTTGTTCATACTAGCTTCTTCATTGAAACAAAAGTATGACTGTGTTGTGAATAGGTAGGTGACTAGCTGAACATCAGCATTTAGATAAATGCATTTTTCTGATTTCTCCCAAGCATTTAACTTCTGTATTTCAATCATGCTTTCTGTGAAGTAAACGTTTTATGTTCACTTTAACCTCTCTTTGGTCCTTTATAATAAATATTTGATACTTTTACTTGAATGTGCATAAGGGAATGAGGGAAGTAATGTAAAATTAGTATTAATGTAATTTCTCTTCCTAGTGAACTTCCTCAGTGTGCTCTTTCCTCACAGATGTGTGTTGATACACACTTCCTTTAGCAGCAGCTCATGTGGGATTACTCTTGGAAGCCACAGCAGTTGCAGAGGTCTCCTGCACAGAACATTCTGGGCTGCATGGCTTGGCAGAAATGTTAGCCTTTCAACCCTTGGGAGGTTACGTTGTCCTTCCCATTGCCAGTAGTGAACCAAAGATCCCATCATCCATACTTCCTTAAATATAACAGTTACGTCTTTTGAACACTGTTTCAAAAGAGTCAGGAAAATATAGAACCAAAGTGTAATCCCAAACACTTGCGTTAGGATGTCAAAGTGCACATCAATCTTAAAAGATGGTCATTTATACAAATGCATATATATGCTATAGAAATGTAAGCACTGCTGTTGGTGGTCCTACGGTGTTTGTAAACAAGATTATCTACACCTACATAGCTGCTCTTTGCACCCCAGAAAAGGTGTGTCACAAAAGTCAGCCTGATGCATGTATTTTTTCAAGTTGAGCACTGTACTCAAGCTGACAAACAGCAGATTTTAGAAGCTAAAATATTAAATGGGGTACCATGAAACATAGTTGCTTGTCACAGCAATAATTTGTGCATCTTCCAGGTCTTCCTATGAAAGCAGTGGCACCATGACAACTGGCCAGAGGTATTTATTGAAGTGGAGTGTACCATTGGGACAAGTGGAAGTCATAGAGTACGGCAGCAGTGAGAGCCAAGGAGAAAACTGCAGATTTCCACCCCAGCACTCTGCTGAAAACATCATCATTAACTCTAAGCCAAGTAAGTGACAGGAGTTACTGACTTTTACAGACTACTTTTTTAAAATCCATATTTGAAATCCAATGGGCTACTGCAAACAAAGGAAAGTATTTTGTGCATGACGATTTCTGTAACATGAAGAGAATACAACCTCTTTCTTTGGAAACTGAGTGATAAAGTGATAGCCAGGCTCCTACCTTGCAACATGAATTACTTGTGTTTGTCCTAGTTTAGAATTTTCTGCATGAATACATAAAGAGTTTTAAAACATGAGGGTGTGTGGACACGCAAAAAAGTTGTTTGGTGTGGCATGCCAGTGGTCCCGTGGTAGCTGGTTCTGTGTATGTTCTTTATGCCATAGTTAAAGCAAATAAGTTTCTCTCAATAAAAATGACCATCCACTCTGTTGCTGTGGAGTAAGAGTCTGAACACAAGTGGTTATTGCAGGATAGAAGTTACTCACTTATTTCAAGCCCATAGTATCTTACCCGTTAAACTTCATAAAAAACTTCATAAAAAAACTTTAATGAATAATTTTGAAAAAATACGCTAATAGGTAATTTCCTCCTATCCTCTCTCCAAAAATGACCTGAGCTCTTAAGTTTGCAAGTTCTTTCCATGCTTGTTAATCCCTCCTACAAGTCTGCCAACTGGCCTCAAGAGATGTATGAATTTTAAGAGTTTACTCAGTAGCTAGACTTTCATACATGAGAAGTTTTTTTATATCCTGTGTTTTGCCTATACATTGTAATATGAAATGCATTTAAAAAATCTAGATTGTGATCTGTATTAATGGACTATAATTTACATGTATTTCAGTGCTAGCTGTAGGCACTACTTCACACCACATTTATTTAATATTACACCCTTGGCTTCATGAATTTTCCCAAATTTGTGCTGTAAGGAGGCATAAATGCTACACATCAGAGTGATCTGAGGTGCAGCTGCAATATTTAATACCCCCTGTATTCTCCACGGTGATTATTGTCAGGTCTTCTTGCTCCTCCCTTTTTAAATAGCCACACAAAATGTTATAGGTACTTATGTCTCAATTTCAAAAGTGACTTCATTCTTGTACCTCCTTTTAAGCATTACTGGGCTGCTTAGACAATGAGACTGAAGCCTTTTTATTATAATTTACGAGCTGCTGTATGCATAACCCTTGGGAGGAATGTATATAAAGAAGTGCATTACTTAGAGTTGGGGGTCCCTTTTGTAGGTGAGTTAAAGTTGTTAAAAGTTCCTTGTTAAAAGTTCCAGCTATGACTTTGTTCAGTAGCCTCACAGCTGATTAGACCAAATCCTGCATAGCAGCAAGGTGAGGTGGGGAAGAGAAACGCGAGGGGAGAAACAAAAACTCTTGACTAAACAGTCCTGTAGAACCTTCTGAACCCCTCTTGGCTTTGAGGTTTCTCAGCTTCATCATGTTTGGTGACAGTAGCAACACACAAAAAAGAAATTACTATTTACACATTTGTAGCTTGACCTTTGGCTTAAATGGTACTCAGTAGGTAAAAGATGAACTGAACTAATTTTTCTTCTGGTAAGCTCTGTTGTATTAATTCAGTCTTCTAATAAAAAGGATCAAAAGATAAGAAATAAAAAGGATGTGAAGGATGCTGGCTATACTGAAAAAATCCTCCCTCAACTTTAATCAAACATTTCTGCCAAATGATCCAACTAAATTGAATATAACGAACTAAAAAAGAGGAAGAGCATACATATTGCTATTTGCACATAGTGCTGTGTCTGCACTAGTGCTACTCTGAATGCACACTTGTTCAAACTAGCTGGTACAGGTGAGTTTGAATACACAGTTAATTCTGTTAGTTATTCTGTAGAGTTGCCCCCTTAGTTCCAGTTTTGGCTGCTAAAGATTACAGAAGCTCAGATACAGAAGCTCTGCCTTCCTGCAGAGGGAAAGGACTGGTAAGACTTTGTGCAATGTTTCACGGTTGGTTTTTCATTTGCACTCACCAAGTTGCTGCATTTTGTAGTTGATGACAACACCATCTTTATTATTGTAGTAGCACATCACTGGGGAGACTGCTAGTTTTTACTACAAGTTGCAAGGCACTAACAGAGAAATATTGTCATACTTTGCTTGAAACTTCATATCTTTGCAGTCATCATAAAGTTATGTTTCCCTCTGTTTCCAAAGTATACCAAGGAAGTCCTTTCATGAAATCCCAGTGACCTTATAGTATGTGGTTTTAATAACATCTAATGGTCAAGAACAATTTGAGATACTGTAGGCAAAATCCTGAGACATGTAAAACCACATCTCAGACCTGATTTTCAGCTTGCATTTCTAGTTTGTGGGTACTGGAGAGATACAGAATAATCGTGATTCTGTGTAAAAGCATTAAGTAGTAGAGGGGTCACCTCTTCCATTTCTGGAGGACTGAGAGAAGTTGGTTTCTATCTGCCACGTGCCAAGTTAAGTACTTGCCCCCTGTGAGTTTAGTATTCTCACATTAATGCTGTGATTAGCAAGGATTCTTGATGGATTCAGGCTGTGTTTTGGTGAGGATTATGGGTTATTAGTTACATTTCTCTTGTCATGGCACTTTTTCTCCACCAAAATCTTCTTTATGAGAAGGCAGTTCTCATAATTGTATCTTACTTTTTTTTTAATTGGCAAAATGCAATTAAGTGCTTTCTGTTTTCTATGATGTTGCAAGAAAGGATAGTATAGTTTAAAGATGCAAACTTTACGTTTGGTGCTACAAAGAAATTAATGACTGAATTTGAATTAATCTTGTACAGGCTGTACTATGCAACTGCTGAAAGGTTGAAAGATTTTATGTGTACATATAAATTAAAGGCATGTTTTAGTAGTGTTCTAAGTTGGAAAGCAAGGGCTGTGTGAACTTGGTTTTCACTTGGCAAAATCATCAATGTGCAGTTTTCTACCCCACTGAGCTTTGCATAGCAGTCTTTTGTCTCTGAATTGTAGAGGAGAACACATTTAGAGGCTGTTATTTTCGTGTCTTTGATTTAAACCCTTTGTATTTTGGCAGGAGAAACTGTGTGGCCTGAGGGGGTGTGGGGGAAAGCAGGAAAACTTTCCTAGAGTGCATTCTACTGTGCTGCCCCATACTTGATGTGCTCTTACCTTGTTCCTGTTGTTCTCCTCTAGTACCAACAGTAGACTGAATTCTTTTAGTTGTGAATGTGGAGGATTGAAGTCTCAGCTGTTTGGCGGAGTCCTGTATCTGTACGATTCTGATATTGTTTCCTAGTGGAGTGCGATTATAACTTATGTTTGCTTCCTGCAATAATATTTAAACCAGAAAATATTTGACATTCTCAGTCTTCAGGAAAAAACAGCGTGTTTATCAGATCACATTTCTCTCAACAAATTAATCAAAGTCCTTGACTAATTCATGTTTTGGAGTTAGTCTTACTTGAAAGTCTGTGAGTATGAGTCTCTGGTATCCAAAATGGACAGTTCCTGTGGAAGTAGTTATCTTAATCATGTGTGCCAAAAGCTTAATGTTTTCATTTCCTTTCCAAATGTAGAACTGTTTGCAGAAAGATGCAAGGTAGAGATTTTTCACTAGTAAATCCATGTACTGTTTCTGGTAGGCTATTGGTGTTCTCTTCTTCCAATTAGTCCATCTGCAGAAGCACAGACACATTCATTGCATGGAAAAGTGGAATTAATATAGGAACAGAGGAATATTTTCAGTGTGAACAGGAAGTTGTATATTGTTGGTTTTTATTTACTTGTGTTGGTAGGAAGTTCGCCTTTCTCAACTGGCTGGCGATGCCCCTGATGCCCCCCAGGATACGCTTGGCCCTCCTGGCTGCCAGGGCACTGCTGACTCATATTCAACTTGCCGTTGACCGCGACCCCCAGACCTCTTTCCTTTTCATTGTCTCCTTCCCCAGTCTGTACATACATCTGGAGTTGCCCCATCCTGGGTGCAGAATCAGGCACTTCCCCTTGTTAAACTTCCTACTGTTGGCAATTGCCCAGTCCTCTGATTTCTTGAGGTCTCCCTGCAGGGCCTTTCTGCCTTTGAGGGAATCAACAGCTCCTCCCAGTTTAGTATCATTGGTAAACTTACTTAGTTTACCTTGGAGTCATCTGTGAAGACACTGAAGAGAACTGGCCATAAGAGAGAGCCCTGCAGAACACCACTAGTGACTGGATGCCAGTCTGATGTTACCTCATTCACTATAACTCTTTGTGCTCAACCCATAAGTCAGTTGCTCATCCACCACATGATGTGTTTACCCAGCTGTGTGCAGGACATTTTGTTCAGAAGGATAATGTAAGAGACAGTATCAAAAGCTTTACTGAAATCCAAAAAGTTTATATCAGCTGGCTTTCCTTGATCAACCTGATCCCTTGTCGTAAAAGGAAATTAAGTTTGTTAAGCAGGACTTTTCCCTCATAAACCTGTTCTGGCTGGGACTGATGATTGTGTTGTCTTTCATGTGTTTTTCACTAGCTCCCAGAAAAATCTTCATAATTTTACCAGGCACTGAAGTGAGACTGACAGGCCTGTGGTTAGCATGGCCATCCTTCTTGCCATTCTTGAAAACTGGGACAGTATTTACCCGTTGACTGGGACCTCTTCAGATTCACAGTTGGATTGAATATATGAAAAGAGGGCATCAAGAAAGTTAAATGCTACCCATACTCTTCTGATAAAAAAAGAGGATGAGTGAAAACACAGTGGATACAACTTTATTTTTAATATGTCATATCGATATATTTTAAATATACCTTCCAAAAATATAAAAAATACAGTCAAAGGCAAATTTGTAACTTCTTCCCAAAATGTTCAGTATTTCCCCTTAGAAGAATAAGAAGTCAACCTTCCCTTGCAAGTCATCCATGTTTACATAAAATCACTGCAAATACATGTATTGCTCTGCCCTTTAAAGGGGAATATAGGAGCAAAAGTCAAATATACTGACCAGAGTTTCAGTTTCTCAGACTCCTGGCACATTATGAGTTTGCAGCACTTGATGCAAACTGTTGGTGGGTTGTGAAATGAAGTTTGTGCCGAGACAAATGCCAGTTTGGTGCTACAGTGACAACGACCACCCCCAGTTTCCTGTTCTCAGGTTCCTAAGAATGAACAGGGTGAGCTGTAGAAGTTTTACACAATGCTTTTATTTAAGACCAGACTATAGAGACTTTGTAGAATCAAAGGGAGAAAGCTAAGCATCCTGGCATTTCTAGGTGGGAAATCAGTTGATTAAGTTGATTAAGTTGATCATGTTGATTAAGAGACATAGACAACATGGACTATTCCTTAAGCAAAGACACATTTAATTTGAGCCATATGTCTTAAAGCTGGAAGAGAAAATGAACCAGACCCATCTGTACTATATATATCTATGTTGTGATGAATGCAGAAGATAACAGTAAAGTGAAAAAACAGGTTAGCACGTTTATGGCTGCGCTTTAGTGTTATTTTTTCTTTCACAGGTTTAGAGTTTTTCACTGAGATCGAGCCTGAGCGCTGCTAAACCATGACTCCTCAAACTTTCTGGCTCAGACTTCCAGGGATACATTTGTACTCTGTTTCCATTCAGTTGTGGTTTTGATCTCTGTGAGGTTTGTTGTCGAATGTAGTAGTGACACGATGCTGGAGTGCAGAAATGATTCCTCTCTTCTGAGTTTCCTTCTGCTTGATGCAGCCACTTTGTGTAGGCCTCTGAGTGTTGCCAGGGAAACAGAGAGGGATGTTTGATGGGCTACAGTGTGCGCTTGTGTTTCTGTCAATGTCTTGCTCAGGTGAAGTGCAGCTCTTTTCAAGAGCTGCTGTGATAGCCATTGCTGTTTTTTTGGTGGTTTGTCTAATGAGAAATACAGAATTGTGGAAGGAAAAAAAGTCAGCTTTATCATCACTGTAAGACTCAATAATGGATATCCAATGCCCAGAATAAGCAAGTGGCATATCAACTCTAGCACTGGTGATAAGATTTTAGAAAGAATGATGTGGCATGAATTGCTAATTGAATTAGTTTTCATCTCTGTTAAATATAGAAGATTAATAACATAATTCTCTATTTTAAAGCTATTGAAAACAATACTGTACACTAAAGGAGATGTAATATGTTCATAAACGTAAACTGTCACTGATATATGCAAACAAAAGACTGGAGATTTTAAATAAATCTAGTGCCAAACAGCTTGTTCATCTGAGCAAACTTGGTGACATTAAATAGTTCATTCATTAAGCGGATATAAGTTTCTAGCTGGTAGATTAGGCAAGGAATAAATTAGGTGTTACATGTTTGTCTCACCCTCTTAGGATGAGATTCTTCTCTTTGCCTTTCATATTTGTTATAGTGGTTATAGGACTTGTCATCCACCTCCGACAAACCATGTTCTGTGTTGCCAGGGTTCTCATCCACATCATGACTCAGAGTAGTAAAATGAATAGAAATCTAACTATAAGCAAGTGAGTATGAAAGAGGGAAGTGAGCTCCTCAGAGTACAATTTCTGTGAGTTGCTGTAGTCTGGTGGGAGCTCCAGTGTAAACCTCTGGCAGTTTACAATTGCCTCCAAGCCTGTCTTGACAACCCTGCAGTACTCTCATTGTTTGAGTGTCTTCACAGATGTACTTTCATTGTCTGTTTATGTCAGTGTGGTGGGTTGACCTTGGCTGGATGCCAGGTGCCCACCCAGCTGTTCTATCACTTCCCTTCCCAGCCGGACAGGGGAGACAGTAAGGTGGGAAACAACTCGTGGATTGGGATAAGGCAGTTTATTTAAAGCAAAAGCAAAGCGGAAGCTTGTGCACACAAAAAGTGAAGCAAAGTGGAAGATAGCAGGGTTTGTTCTCTACTTCCCATGAGCAGCAACAGTCGGCCACGCCTGAGAAGCAGGACTTCAGTATGTATGACGGTTCCTCAGCAGGCAGCCGTTGGAGACAATGAATATATGCCTTCCTGCTCCTTGCCTTAGCTTTTATATCTGAGCTGATATCATATGGTATGGAACATCCCTTTGGTCAGTTTGGGTCAGCTGGCCTACTTGTGTCCCCTCCCAGGATCTTGCCCTCGACTGAGGAAGGAATGTTACAGTGCTGATGCTGTGCTCAGCAGTAGCCAAAACACCAGTGTGTTATCAACACCATTCTAGCTACCCATGCAAAGCACAGCACTGTGAGGGCTACTATGGGGAAATGAACTCCAATACAGTCAATGTTTGCCCTCTTGAACCCAGTTCTTCTCTTGCCTTTTGTGTCCATGCAGGTGCATCCAAGAGGTCCTGTATGATTCCTGCCCCCCCTTAGGAGGGCAAGGGCTTCCAGGTCCGTGCTGCCCTCAACCTTCCCCTTCAGGCCTTGTGGGAGAAAGGGACATGGCACTTCTTTTCTTTCACTCTAAAGTCTTCGCTTCCAGCGTTTTTCTTCTTCATGGGAACAGAGCCAGAAACTGCAGTCAGTACATTGTCCAGGAAGACACCAGACCATTGTCCAGGCTAGTGTGACGTTTAGGAAGTGGGCTATGGGGTACTCTCTTGTCAGCGTATCAGGGCTCCAGTGTTTCTCCCTCATGTTCACTTCTGCTTTAATCTCTGACACAGTACAGCTGCTTCTGTCAGCAGGAAAAATATTTATGGCCTTTTATCTCTGAAATTCCCTGTGTGGTCAGGATTAGCCGGAGTTTAATATAATCCTGAAGCCATGCTCTCAATGTGTGAACTACTTCTCATGATCTCCGAGGCTTTGTGTTTCCTTGGTGGTTTTGCATAATTTTATTCACCAGTGGTATAGGACTATGAATTTAATACCTTACTCAATATTTGCAGTTGTAAGCTGTTGATTTTATCTCCCCATTGCTCAAGCTATGTGAATAAGGAGTTTTGTGATTGCACAGTAGTTTTTGTGCAACCTGTTTCTTTCAGGTTCAGATTTGTTACAATTAGCAAGACAGGTCTCAGCATTCATACAATAACCAGTTGAGAGCAAGGTATTAACAACTGACAGGGGGGTGAAGCATGTTAAAAATACTTCTGTCAGAGCTGAAACTTGTGAGGTTTGTTTCCCAGCTCTGCTCTATGTATACTGGGTGGCATGTAGTGTTTGGTCCTTTGTCTGTGATTAGGAGTTGAAGAACTCCCCTGTCTTGCATGGCAGCAAGAATAAATACATTAAAAAGTTTCAGAGGCTTGGATTAGCAGTTTCAATAATCAAGATCATAAGATTATGTTTAGGTGCTTACATTATTAAAGTATGATTAGACTACTGAATGATGTCATTTCTTGTTTTTGATAATGCTCTTCATGTTGGTTGATGATGATGATGGGTCTTATATTGTTAGTTAGGCTTGTTTACCCCATGTCTGAATTGAATAGTTTGCATTCTAGTAATCTCAGGGGGTTTATTGCTTATCACTTAAACTATGTATGTGCTTGCACTAGGTTAGTAACCCTAAATTAGGGTTATACTGTAAAGCCCTGTGCAAGTAGCGTTTCTTTGATGGCTACCAACCAAACTCTTGTTTTCTGAGATCATTCCTGATTTCCAAACCCTGGAGACTGATACCACTGTAAATACTTGTGTAATTTGGATCTGAGAATGTGATGTAATCTCACAAGACCTACAGTTGAGTTAAGGTGGCTCAGATTTTTCAGGTGCATACAACTGTGAAGATCATGAGTTGGATTTAGTATGAAAGAGCAAACTGGGGGAAGGCAGAAAGTTTCCTTTTCTGTTATGAACTCTAAATTGACCCATGGACTTGCTTAGGTCATAAACCAGGATTTTGGAGTCACAAGACTACCTTTTTTTTTTTAATTACTATTTTAGTGAAATTCCAATTGGCTGTTAAAATACTCTCATAAAGGAGAAACAAGAAAGCTGAATCTACCCTCATCCTTCTGTGATGCGTCTGTGGAAACAGGAGCAGCATGAGTGAGCAAGTGAAAAAACACAAATAGAAGGAGTGTGTGTGTGTGGGTCTGTCAGGGACTTTGCTCACATAACACAATGTACATGAAGTTTGTAGTTCAATATCATTTGCTTTGTTGCTAGCTTTAACACTCCTAACAGAATTTCTAGGGAGAAAGGATCAGAGGTATGGATGTGCCTCTTGTATGTATAACTTGTCAAGTTCTGTGCAAGACAAAGTTTTAGAGCAGAAGGGGACCCTCATCACTGGCCTTCCAGCAAAAGCTAGGTGTTCTGGGATGAGAGTTTGCAAAGGGAAAGGGAGTAATACTTAACGAATAATTGGCATCAGTATCAACTGCTAAATGAATTACATTGTTTCTGGTGTTCCCAATATTCAGAATCTTTTTGCTAACTCTATTGCTGAAATAACTTGGTATGATAATGCCACATAAAGGTCTTCTTTTCTATTTGCACTGAGAAAAGTAGTTCCACTAGACCTGCCAAAGGAAAGTGTTTTTCCTCTATTTGACAAGTTCTCTTCCCGGAGTAGCTATAAGGCATTCATCCTGTGTGTTTTGCATTCCAGTGTATCTGTAGGAGCAGGATTCAGTACCAAGTATAGGGGAAGAATGCCTCAATTGAAGTAGTTGAATCTTGGGCCTCAATTGAAGTAATTGAATCTTGGGCCTTCTTAATGGCTTCTGGTTTTCCTTTACAATTATCAAGGTCTTCATTGAACTGCACAGTTCTGACTGCAGTAAAGTAGTTTTAAATGTATTACTGCTATGTCATCATAGTTTAACCTAAATAGGTTAACAATCTTATGAAATCTGTCCAGTTTATTATGAACTGATGAAGAATTCATCTAGTATCATGGTGCTTTCATTTCCAGAACACTGTACAAGCTTCTCAGGTTTAAATGTAGATTTAAATGTTGCAGAAGAGACCTGTATGTTTTTATTTGTTCCAAGTGTGTAATTCTATACAAGTACCAGTTTGCTACGCCTTCTGCGGACACAGCAACTTTTAAAGTTACCTCCCACATATGTAACTTCTTCCCCAATCCCAGGTGATTTTTGTGCTCAAGATGAGGATTGAATCTTTTCCAAATCTCTTCCTTTCATAACACTTGATGTTTCAGTATGCTGCCTGGATGCACACAGATGGCTCAGTGGGAGGAAGCAATACAAATGTTCTCAGCCTCAAAGTCAGATTGCAAATGGCAAGTCAAATTTGGGATCTACCAGCCTTACAGAGTGGTCTTCAAATCTGGCATGTTCTTCAAATGTATCATTAGTTTTGTGTTACCCTTCGGAAACGTTGGAACTATAGTCAGGAAAAGAGCCTTTCTCTGTTTTAATTGTGGTTTTTGCATGGGAGCATTCGTGAGCTTCCATTTCATATAACACCTAGTCTGACTTTGGGGCTCCGTATCTCTCAGAAGCAAAGTAAAAAAAGGACCTTGAATTTTCATGATACATAAGTTCTCACTTCGTATTGATATGGTTTCTCTCAAAGCAATTTATATTGACATATTGTGGGTTTGAACCATGTGGAGAAAAGGCCGTTACTATGATTATCCTCAAGGGACATGTTGTCAGTATTAGTTACTTTGCAGTAAAAGAGATACCCAGCAGCGCATCTATTAATAGTCTTTGGTTTCAACATGATAGACAATACAGAAATGTTTGCAAAAGTACTTGCAATATTGAACGTGTACTGACTGAGGCTTTTAATTTATTTGTATGACATTTGGATTTATATGTAATAGTATTACTTGGCAAAAATCCTCCTAATTGGGAATAAACAGGAGTTTAGTATGGGAATGGACCACCTGAGCCGTCATGTTTGCTTACCCAGGAATAGATGTTTAAATTATGGGTGACTGCATCTACTCTGAGCATTGCAACCCTTTATTCTTGTTTAGTAGCATAAATATGTGCTAAAATAGTAATTCACAAATGAGAATCAGAACACACAGCAAGAGGTAGTAGAATATGTCTACTGGTAATAAATCACCACGGTAAATCAATGTGCCTCTTAGAAGAATAGGGTGTGATCAGTTCAAGATTATAATGTCCAATATGCTTGAGGTGCCCAGGAAAATTTAGAGGAACCGGATGGACAAGAATCCCAAGGGAGCAACTTCTGTGCCAATGCCTATTAAAGCAGCTGCTGCTATGCTGGCTGTGCAGGGAGAGAGCTGTGGCTGCTGGCTGTGTTCCCTAGCAATGCAGCTTTCTGCTGGAGGTGGGAATTCTCTCTCTCTGCCCACACACAGGCACTAGCACACAAACACTTCTCTTGTATGTGTATATTTATGCACAACCTTCCAAATTCTACTTTTGCCCGAGCCAAGTTAAACTGACTTTAACCACACCCAGGGAGTTTCCTGCAGGCCTTGAAAATGCCTGGATGTAAATGTGGTAAAATTGCTTCTATTTCAATTACAAAAATTACTTCAAACCAGGCAAAATTGATTAATTTAAAGCTGTGGTGCTGAGAGTTACTCTGGGAAATGTGTAAGGTAAAATAAATGTTTAGTATTATATTCAAATGTATCTCAGCTAAGATTGATTTTACAAAAAGCATAATCTTGCCACCTCAATTTTACATAGCAGCAAAAATCAATTTAAACTTTAACCTCCTTTCTTCCTTCTAAAGCAAATGACAATTTTTTTCTTTTTTAAGCTTGGGTATATTTCATTTAAATGCTGAGCAAGGAATTAGGTGTTTTGCATGAATTACTGGTTGTTGGCAGTAATTGTAAACTTGCCTGTTGCAGGAAGGCATGAATTCCTTTGGTAAAATCTTAGCAACAAAGGGGTTGATGAAACAAATTCTTGCCAAATTACATGTGACCAGGATTTCACCCTTAATCTGTAGGTGGAACGCAAAAAGCGTTGCCTTCAAAGCCACACATGTGGTTATTGGTTACAGCGTGCTGCCTTCTCTCCTGCCCAGACACACTGTCCTCTGTAACACGTAGTTACAGAGCTGGGGAGAACATTCTCTAAACTCACGAAGGATTTTTTCACATTGCAAAAATAAGTTGGTTTGGAGCTTGATAATTAGCAAGAGTGGCTTAGAAATGAGAAGGAAATGGCTTTATCATTTGTGAAACATTTCATAGTACAAAAGAAATCAACCACATATCTGCTTTGGAGTGAAGCCAAGAGTTTTTCAGTGCTCTCTATGGATAAAAGAGTGAACACCCACCCAGCAATAGCCAGCAATTGAACGGTCAGGGAACATGCGTGGGCTCTAACAGCCAGTCTTTGGCTGTGAGCTGAGAAACACATCTGATGAACAGAGTAGTGTGCTCCCCCACCACCTCCACACTAGAAAAACCCTCCGTCAGACAATTTTCAGCCAGATCAACTGGTAGGCAACGTTTTGTTAACCACTGAGAAACTAATTTTATTTTAAAAGACATTGTGAGTAAGTCTTACAGGACCCAGTACAGAGATGAAGTTGCTGTAACTTGTAACTCATTATCCAGACACAATCCAAGTGGTCAGTTCTCAGAGAACTCCCTTCTGATGAGTCCATCATTGTTGATGTCTGAAGGCCCCTTACTTTTCTATATTTCAGTTCGTACCCACTAAGGACCTCCATGAAGGGCTGATATTAGTTTTAACTATTGATCTAGTCCTTGATTGACTATTAAATTGACCGTTTGCCTTTTCTAGAACATCAGAGGATGGAAGCAGGCTCTCATTAATTATTTATTGTTTTGCTTTTTGGCTTCCTTTCCTGAGCTAAGAATGTGGTCTTTAATAAATGAGCCTGAAATTACTTTCATTTGTTTTTTCTGTGTGACAGACTTTCAGATGCCAGGTTAGTTTATTTGCTTTGACGTTCTTATTGCATCCTTTTTATCTTGATTTTTTAATAGCTTATAAAATATGCATGATGCAGAAAAAATAGACTGAGGTGACAATTGCTGAATGAAATTCAAGATTTATACCTTATTCCCAAGGCTGGAACAAGAATATTCGTAAGACTATTTGAAGTTCCAGGAAGAGGATTACAGAGGACAGCTCTTTTCAGGCACAGTAGATGTATATACTGCACAGGGCAAGTTCATCTTTGCAAGCAGTTAAAGCTTGCTTTATGACCTCAGTTGAAGACTATGGCATAAAGTCCTCCAACATCTAAGACTTGCCTGAGTGCTGCGTGTTTATGTTGCACTAATGTCTATTCTCCAGACAATAATAAACAAAATGGCTGGTAACTGTCTTTATCAAGCGTCAAAGAATGACCCTGGCTTTTAAAACTTTAGAATAATGTAATTCACTTGAGTGAAAATATCCATCCTATACAAGTGAAGCCTCATAAACTTGCAGCTTTTCACAGCCTGATAGTTGTAAATTTTCTCTTGGTTCAAACCCATAAGGCGAAATTTCAGAAATATTTGTACTACCTTTTTTTCAGTGCAGCTGTTTGTTTTGTTTGGTAGTGGAGTTTACAAATTACAGTTAAGTGACTGGACTTCTGCCAAAAAGTTAATAAACTGACAATTATTTATAATCAGTATAAATTTTGTTTTGCAGAAGTTATCTTTTTGTTACAGAAATTTGAAGCAAGAATTATTTCACTTGTGTTCTTTGCAGTGCCAGACACATTATGATGGCTTCTGTCTAGGTTTCACCAGATTTCTGTTAACACTGACCTGCTCCTTTCTTTGCAAGTAGCCCCATCAAAATCAACAATTTGATGTGTCTAGGAACTAGCAATTCTGGTGCATAACAGCTGTTGTAGACATTAGTTTACAGTTATTGTAGACATTACTAAGAAAAAATTAAACTAGAAGAGAGATGCAAGGAGAGAAGTGTTTACATCTTTCAGTTGCTGATATTTCAAGTGTTTGGACTGAAGAAAGTGAAAATACAGCTTAATGAAAATAGAGAGTCTGCAGTTCCAGAAAAGTGTTTGTACTCTACTGAGCATAATCTCAAAATTCTTCCTCTTAGATCTACTTTGCAGTAATTTCTTTTCATTGTGTACAATAAATGTAATTATCTTTTCTTATGGACTGATTTGGTTTTTAGGGTAAGAAAGGCTAGATTGTTCTTTTAATTAACATTCAGAACAGGAAAGGAAGGATGGATGAAAGTTGCATTTTATTGTCTGGATGGGTAAACAATAGTAAGTGCAGTCATTCCCCTGTTTGGTGCTCAAGTGCAATGCACAGAAATCCTTTCATTGATTCAATTTACCAGAAGATTTAAAGGCAAGACAGTAATTTGAAATTTTTTGGGAATGTATAATATCTCAGGTTTATGTTGCATTTTCCTGCAGTGAAATGCAGAATTCAGAAATAAAGTAGACATTAATATTTTATTTAAGCTTGGAAATTTTATGCTTTTCAAGATTAAAGGCAGACTCCCAGCTTAATATAGTGAATTGTGTTAAAGCAAAACATCCAGTCATGGCCTCTGCCAGTATGATCTCTCCAAATACAAAATAGCTGAAAATATACTAATGGTTTAAGTAGAATTGTTTCATATATGTTTATTTTTTGTGTTTATTCTGACTTAGGCTAATTTGACAGCTTTGTGCTTGGTTTGACACGTTTTGGTTTGTACACTGGTCCCTGTAGCAGACTGAGGGAAGGGAGGTGCCAGTGGGTGTGTGGGTTGGCAGCCAGGCCAGGTGGCACAGCTCACACCCGTGCTCCTGATCCATGTGCAGAGCCAGTAGCTGGCCCTGTGTTTAGGTTGTGTTCTTGCCAACATACAGCTGAAATCCCTCTGCTTCAGGGGCATTTGCTGCCCACAGACTAGCTTCCAAAGCTGTAGTAAGGATGAAGGATCCATAGTTTGGATACTACACTGCGTGAGCTAAATAATCTGCAGGAGTTTCCTGTAAAGATAATTCAGCCCTTTTCCTGTCATTCAGCCAAAGGGAAACGTGCTGACTCTGTATGGGACAGGGTGGGTTTTTTTAATGGGAGAGTGAGTGTTGTTTCCATAAGAATTACACAGCCATTCTGCTCCTAATATCATGTCTGGGAGTCAGAGTATATTATCAGGGTTCTGCAAGCTTTGTGCATTTAGATAGACACCTTATCCTACTAATCAGTGTATTTTTCTTAGTTAGTGTTACCTTATGATCTTATGTTCTTATTGATGATTACAGCAAAATATTTCTGCTGCTGATCTCAGTGCAGATCCTTTTTTGATTTAACTGTAATTGTAATAAAATTCAAGTTGTTCAGTGAAATTGCAGGCTTGTGTTAGAGTTAGGATATGGACATATGATTCAGAACTGTCTCACAATCGATTAAGCAAATTTTGAGCTTTAAACCAGCATAGGGATAGCTACAAATGTATTTTACGTGTTGTCATGTAACCAAAAAACAACCTCCAGGAAAGATGTTTAAATTAGTGTGTTACAGCAAGTCTGTTGTTTGCTGCTAAGCAAAACTTCCATGTCAGTGAGAAGTTTTGGGGCCAGTGAAGCTTTGATATTTGTTACAGATCTAGTGTGTGGTATTAAAACTGCACAGAATGCTCCCTGTCATACTAGACGAACAAGCTTGAATCTTAATTGTAGATAAAGAGGCAATGATAAGGTGAGCTAAAATGAAATGCCAGTGGTAAGGCCTGTATGTGCAAAGCTAATATGTGACGCTAACTACTGCCTATAATTTCCTGGGATGCATTTCACAATTATCTGTCTGCAGGAATATTAGAAGTAGCTAGAGCAGCAAAGTGAAATAATGATGATATATGTACAAATAAACCACTGATTTTCAGACATAATATATGTCACTATTATCTTTGTCACGCTTTCCTCCTTCAACTGAGAATTGCATCTTTTTATTATTTATAACCTTATGTTTTTATTCATTTTAGACAAGCTCTATATGGGACCAGGGCAACTGTACCATGATCTGCAGAACCTTTTACATGACTTGAATGTAGTTGGTCAAATTAGTCAATTAATAAGCAGCCTTAAAGGAAACTATCAGGTAATAAACAAAGCTGGATTTATCTTTCAAGTCTGTTCCTGTTGTAAAGTAGCATAATTGTCTCTCCCTAGGATCTGTGCGAGACATTCTTTAGTCCTCTCTGCAAAGAGCGGAATAATTTTTACCTCTGGTAATGCATTTACTGTTAACTGTTTAGTATTGTAAATAGATTACACCCATCCTTCTAATCTTGTTTTTCTTTATTGTTTTTAAATGTAGGTGGATAATACAAATGTTTGCATTTGTTCAGTAGCTGATAAGCTTATATGGAAACAGAATTACGTTTTTATGTTAAGAAATTGTGTTCTTGCTGTTAGACAAGGCAGTAGGACGATGGTTGTTTGGAGGAAGCTCTTGATGCCCATCCAAGCTCATAATTCTGGCTTTCGGGAAACTCCTTAAAACTGAGTGTAAATCACAAAAAGGATTTTTAGGGGAATTTTGAAAGTATTTTGCTTTGGCTTTGTTCACAACCCTTTGATTTAGCTTGTATTCTGGCAAACAAATATAGTACTTAACACCACATTTCAGAATGAGTTGTCCACAGTCTTGACACTTATAAAAATTCCTTTTTTGTCTGTTTTAGATATTTTATGTATGCTCACACACAATTTTTAACTCCTACCTGCTACCACAGGTTGTAAATATGGATATGGGTGTATGAATATGCAAAAGCTGAATTTCTCTTGGAATATCTTGGCTTCAGAGTCAAGGCATTAAATAAAATATAGCATTTTGTGAAAATATGTAATCTGAAGGAAGTTTGTGGAAACACTGTTTTTGGACAAAGCTTCAGAATTATTTGAAGGTGAATTTTGTCTCCATAATTGGGAATATGTATACCACAGGTACCATAAGACATTCACCCATTAACATATACAAAACCCTTCTGCCAGTCAGAGCCAACTAGATTTTGAAAACTTAAAATTAAGCCAGTGTTTTCAGATAGAGATGTGTAAGATAATTACAATGACAAGTTGAGGAATGAGGTCAGCTTCTCTATTTTTGAAAAACATTTAAATTTTCATACAATTCTACCTTAGGAACATGTGTGTACTTTTGTGTACTTGTTAGTCTTGATGCTTAAAGTGGCACTCAGGTGTGCTTTTACCCTCTGTGACAGAACACTCAGCTTGCAGTAGGTCATTGTTGAAGAAACTTAAACAGATATTTAGACCACACAGACTGCTTTCATGATGGGTCTGTAAACATTTTGGCTCAAAGATACGAACAAAACCATTGTCAGTATGATTTGTACATGTTTTCATGAGATTTTCTTTAGAAGCAGAATTTGAGGATTCTGGAATAAGTAAAAGGCTTGTAGGTACACCTGATGCAAATTTACATTTTTTAATCTGGTGAATGCTTGGGAATGTCATTTGTGTATCATCAAACTGAGCAATGTGATATTAAGTCATCAGATAAAATATGTTAGCAAAAGTTTTACAGATATTTTTGAAATATGTTTACAAATATGGGTAAATTATCCATGATTAGAATGTGGACTCATTGAAGCCCAGGTGCCAGGAATTTTGTTATATGCAGAGATCACCTTATCTAGCCTGTTGGAAATAGACTAGTAGGCTGGTGTTGAATCTTAGCTTTTCTAATTTTGCAGAACTTAAACCAATCTGTAGCCCATGACTGGACCTCAGGTTTACAAAAACTGATTTTGAAAAAAGAAGATGAAATCAGAGCAGCAGATCGCTGTAGAATTCAGCTGCAACTTCCAGGAAAACAGGACAAGTCAGTAGAAATCATGATTATGAAATTTTCTAAATGGGCTTATGTATTAGGCATAGATGTACTAGCTCTTCCCTCTCTTTTGTCTCTGTAGTTAGCCCCTGACTTTTGCTCTTATGCCATGATATTGGGAGCTTGAATGTTCCAGAGCAGTTTTTCTCCTGTTCCTCAACTCAGCATTCCAGATGCAAGAAGCAAAAGAGGAACCGTGGCAGTGACAGCTAACAGACAGCAGCCACTTTTGTATTCCTTTGCCAGGGAGGGTGTTCCTCTCATATTGTTTCATGTAAAGAGTAGAAAAATGGATGTATAGTGTATCAAAGCCTATATGCTTATATCAGAACTGTGTCTTTGTCTAAGTATTAGAAAATAATGAAATTTCATCATGCTCAACATTTCTAGACTTGGCTGTATCTCATAATAAATGCATTTGGTGGCTTTTTTTTTTTTTTTAATTGCAGGTCTGGGAGGCCAACTTTCTTTACAGCTGTATTCAATACATTTACCCCTGCCATCAAACAGGCTTGGATCAACAATTTACAAATGGCTAAACTGGCCCTTGGTAATTTTTAGTTACTCAAATTTCCTATCAAGTTAAAATAGCTCTAAATGTATAGTCTAATTTTTTTATTTTTATTTTTAAAAGATTATTTTTTTTGGTGAAAATTTGTCTGCAGATATTTTAAAACAGTACAGTAAACAGTAGTTATTGTGTATCACTATAAAATAATAACATAATAGATAAGATGAGGCCTTCATTATGAAGCAAAGTATTTCATTGAGGTCTGGTGATCATTACTAATTGTTACATTTAAATCGAAAAGAAAGAGATAGACTACAGGACAGACAGGTGAGGAAGTTATTTGACTATAAACATATTTCTTAGGATCTTATGAACTTTTTATACTTTGAACTTCAGGTTCAAATTTCTCAGTTTTAGCTCAGAATTATTCTAGCTAGGAATAATTCTAGGAATTGTCAGTTAAGTCTGTTGGGTTGATTTGTTTAGCTTTTTAAGTGCGTTATAAACTTATGGGTGTAGTTTTATTAATGCAAAATTTCTATAGCTGGATATGTAAAACTCAACTTTTTGTGAGGGAATTGGTTTTTTGTTCAGTTTTTCTTTTTCTTTTTTTTTTTTTTAACATAACACTGTAGTTTTCACACCAACAGACCTGATCTTAGTGGGAGCAGTAAAAAATGTGCTGTCCTGTGATGTTATTAATCTCCCCTGTTTACACAGGGCTATAGGTTTTCAAAGATACCTGGCATTTTGAATGTCTAAATTCAAAAACATTAACTTGCTACAAAGCAAGTTTCACCAGCGTACCATTAAAATAGAGTGCTTTTATGGTGTCTCACTGAAGGCAGGCAAAATAACAAAAAAGAAGAGAGAACGGATGTCTCCATCATTCCAGGAGGAGGATCCTTACAATTATGATAAATGGTAGAGAGGAGTTACAGAATATTCTGAGTTGGAAGAGAGCCACAAGGATCATCAAGTCCAACTCTTAAGTGAATGACCCATACAGAGATCAAACCCACAACCTTGGTGTTCTTAGCACCATGCTGGTTGGTGCTCTTACACAGGCAGAGAAATGCTATTTGCCAAACAAATTTTCTAGAGTCTAAGAAGAAGTTTGATGTGTCTTTTTCTCTTTCAATAACCAATTGACAAGATCATTAAGAAACTACCATTTTGCTAATGTAAGGTGTTCTTTTTTTTTTTTTTTTTGCATAATCAGTATGTATGTAATCTACTCAATGGAATTTTTGGTCATAGTTTTATGTTGTCATTTAAGCATATATAGCATAAGAACAGCCTGACCAGTATTGACGAGTCCTAAGAGAGTTCTTTTCTGTTCCTGTGGAAAGTTGAAAATGATTATTCAGTGAAAGTATTGCAGGATGTTTGTTGTTTGTTCTTCCCATTGCAGTGGAAGATAACCTATTAGGTTGGTTCTGCGTAGAAGATGATGGAAATCAAATAAAAAAAGAGAAACATCCTCTCCTTGTTAGACATATGCCAGTGATGATGGCCAAGCAACAGGAATTTAAGGTGAACAGTATTTGTATATGAAATTACAATTGCTTTTTTGTGTGATATAACTGCTAAAGAATACCATATAGTAAATACAGCTACTAGTTCTCTTGAGTTACTACCTTGGTGCAAGACCAGTAGCAGTGAAAGATCCAAGAGGGTCCAGAGGAATACTGCAATCTTTGAGGCACTGAGGAACATCGTGATTACTTTTATATAGTGTGACATTGACTTTCAGATGTAAGCTCATCACTCAGTGTAAACAGAACTGCTGGGAATTTTTAATTCGTCTTGAGTTTTCCAAATGTGTGTTGGGGGCTTGGAAGTATCCTAAAGTTTATAAAGTGCAGGAATCTGATCTCCATGATAGCTGTCCTTTACTGGTGTAACTGTTGAATCCTCCTCAAATTTCTGATTTACATTAGTGCACAGAGAACAATAGTTTTAAAATAGTTTTTAAAATTATATTTTGTGGGATCGTATAAAAAATGTAGTTCTGTTCTGAACAATGATACAGAAATTGTCTTAATAGTTGACTTCCTAGAGTAATACTTCAGTTTGAAGTCATACCGACCACTGACTTTAATTAGGAAAATAAGTACAGCATGTCCAGGCAAATAGATGGAAGGGAAGGGTACTGGATACTGTTTTTTTCCTGTGTATCAACAGGATTTCTTATTGACCATCAGTCAGTTAGGCTTATGCAAAGACACTAATGGAAATAAAATTGGGTATGTATGGCCAGAATCCCAATATTAAATTAACATCATTGCATGGACACTGCTTAAAGAGGTAAGTCTGCATGCCCTCCCTGTAGGGCAGCCTACAGGAGGGAAGTACAGCTGGCAGCTTCACTCCAACTGTGAGTATACAGGCCTGGATGTTGGGGGAGAATAGTTGCTAGTTGCAGTTGAAATGTATAATAGTGTTAAGCCATTCCTATGATACTGGTTTTCAGAGCAGAGCTGTGGTTTAGACTACTGAAACTCTCTAATTTCTCACACAACCATAGTCATTCTTGTCTTATTAAACAGTTAGTTTTTTCTATATTGAATACTTTATAAAGTCACCATTGGTGACTAATCAGCTAATTTTTTTTCAGAAACCTAAAATGTATGTGTTTCCTTAGAGCTTAAGCATTTGTAAGTCCTGGAGATCCATGCCAGAAGCCATGAAGGGCCATGCTTGACTTCTGTAATCAAGTTAGAACAGGATCTTTGTTTTGAAAAGAAGGAGGAGTCTGTTGCCTGTACAGTTGGGTGATGGTCTTTGCCTTGGTACCTCAGGAGAGTGTGACAGCATTTGCCTGAGCTCTGGGTCAACTTTGCTGGTTTTGCACCTCCTAAAGATAATGTGGGTGTAAGCCCAGCTGGTCATGTCTTGTTCTTCCAAGTCCTTGATATTAGTAGAAAATATGATTTAAGTACTACTGGTGGTTTGTTAGGGTGTCAGGCCAGGTCTTGGGCTGGAAAGAGACCCTTTCCTTGGCTAATCCTCCTTGATAGCTCGCTCTCTGCTGCTCAGGCTGCCCAGTGGTGTAAGGAGCTTGTAAAAACTTCTCTCATCAGAGCAAGTTTACACACCAGGCTTCTGTTAAGATTGAGAGCTAAACTAGCAGGCTTTAACTATGAAAAAATATCATCAGTTTTGACTAAGATGCAAAGGGACAGAGATGCAACAAGCAGCCTGGAAATACACAGCATGCAGGCTGTCTTGATTTTCACTAGGGATGTATTTCATTGTCACAGCTACTGTAAGTCACCACTATGAGTAGATAGCTTCAGCATGTGTTAAATGAGACATGTCAAGACTGGCATGGATAGCTCTATTTTTTTTTTTATTTTTCTCATCTGTTGATTTCAGTCTTTTATCTGTATAGTGAATTGTGTTGGTGAAAAAATTACATTGTTTTTAGTAAGGATAATCACTTTTTACTCAGGCTAATCACCTGAAGCCTGCTGACTAAAGGGAGATTCGTGAAATTCTTTGCGCTTTGGAAAATTAAGTAAACTTGGAATTTAAAACTCTTGACTTTTGCCTGCTTCTTTCTTTCTTTTTTTTTTTTTTTATTATTCACTGTTGAGAAGTGATGTTGCAAGTTATGGTGAAGTTGTCTTAAGTTCATACTAACCAAGTTGTTTCTCGTACTGCAATATAATCACAGCGATGTCCGAGGTGAGAACATTAGTGGGAATTATAGAGAACCTTGTGTAAAAATGTCGTATCCCAGCTCATTAGAAACCTTTTGATTACATAAACAGTTACAAATTTATATATTTTGAATTGTTTCACTAAGCATTAGGGAACTCTGCCATGGATATTAGGGAAATTAGAAATTCATGACTGGTCATAAAAATGTCTTCTTCAGATCCTTGATGCTTGAATAATCTGCAGAGTTGGGATGGACTTAAACATAGATCTTGAGTCTGGTGTAGCTTTCAGGGTTTTTTTAATGGTCTGCATGATAAAATCATGAGTATGGTTATTAATTTACTGACAGTAATGTGATGACATGAAGTTGGGATGGAGTAAGGGTATTATGGAAGATAGCATTAGCATTTAAAATGAGTAAAGCACCTGGAGAAATAATCTGAGAGGAAAAAAAAAATAAAAGGGCTGACAGTCAGCAGACAGACACATGGTATATTCAGGGAGAAATTAAGAGCTTCACAAGTACAGATTGAAGAGGTGTTTGAGTGGAAGGGTCTGTTAAAGTCATTTTAATAGACCAGCAAGCTAAGGATTGGTTAGGAATGTAATACTGTTACAAAGCACAATCAATCAATGGGATTTGTAGAAACAGGCTTCGGAAGAGGTGTAGTGCTGCTCACAGCTCTGCTAGAATGGCATGTTCAGATGAGAAAGTTCTGTGCTCTTAGATATACGAGGCTGATACATCTACTGGAGAGCTGCCAGTTCGAGAAGTGATGATAATAATTTTAAAAACAAGAATATAAAAAACCAACTATTTGTAAAAAAATAATTAATTGTTTAAGTGATAATGTTAATTTAGCCTAATGAAGAAGAGTCTCAGACAAGATCATGACATATAAAAGCCTTATGTGTAAAAGGACATTGCAGAAAAAGAAGTACCTGGTGGCTGAGATGAGAAATAACAGGCTAATGATTATAACAAGGATGACGTTAGGTTGGGTATTTGGAAAAACTTAATAAAAATCATGAAGCATTTGAGCAGATCAGCTGGAGAGTTTGTAGTCTTTGGCTTCGAATGTCTTTAAGAGTAGATAAGGAATATGTCGGGAACAATACCGATGCAGCTGACCCTGCCCATGGGAAGCTGGATGGACTAAAGTGATTCCCTGCCTTTTGGGATTTTTTGATATCTTTAAACATTTTAGTTAATTGCAACCTAAAATAGACAGAAACAGGCATATCTTTCTAGTGTGGTAACAGCTCTCTTTTCTTCTCTTTGAAGGTTGAATGTGCAGCTTATAATCCGGAGCCATACCTCTCTGGAGAAACAGAGTCAGATTCCTGTGCCATGGAACATGGCTTTCTTTGGGTAAGCATAATCTTTAAAAGCTGAAGGGTTGTCTCCTGTTTTTCTCCGTTGCTTTTTGTGACTTTTTTTGTGACATAGAGATCTGAAAAAAAAACTAGGTTTTTTTTTCTTTGTTTGTTTAAAGATAGACTTCTATAAAGGATAGCTAGTAATTTGTCCATGTGATCTTGCTGTTCTCTGTAGGCAGTCAGTTACGTGTGTGTGATTTGTTAGTGCAGCACAGAACAAATTCCAGACAGCTGAGCACATTCATGAGGGAGTTATGTGCTAATTTATAATGAGGGCTGCTAAAACCCATATGAGCTCATGCTGTCCTACTGTCTGTTTTCATATTTTAAGAATGTTTTAGCCATTAATAATCTGTTTAAACCTGTACATAGGAAAAAAATTACTCTAGCAGATTGTTATGACCCCAAATATACAGATATCCCAGCAGACAACGTGAGGTAGTCAATATGGTTTTGGGTTTTTTTTAAAAAAGCAGACTAATGATTTCAGGAACTTTTCTTATTACTATAGTACTGAAATTTTAGGCTAGTCTTGTGAATTAAAAGTTAGAAATAGCTTTTGTTGGTGATCTTTTTCAAGGTGACCCATATAATTTCTTTGTCTTTGCTATTTGTAAATATATACCAATTAAAACTTTCTACTGCCACAAAATATCCTTTCTTTCTGTTTCCTGTGCTTTTTCATTTTTTACAAACATAAAGTGTTACTACATAGAAACATTTACTTCTGTTTGAGTAGGGTTTCTTTGTTTTGGTTTGGTTTTTTTACTTCTCTCTAATCTCTAAAATATACAAATTTGTGTACATGTTAATGATACTTATTTCTGGATCAGATTGAAATTTAAGATCCTGTATCAGCAAGTTTACAAAAGGGATTATATTATATAATCCCTCTTTCTGTTGGCACAGGTCTTTGTAGACCTGTTATGGTGCAAAGGACAAGCCTCAGATGCATTACCTGAGGTAATGCATTTAAGAGAACCTGAAATAACTTAGAACACCTGTTATTAAAATAATGTATTACACAGATACTTATTGTAATTGCATTACATAAAGTATATACTTTTGAGTCAGACATCAGAATAGGCCATAATATTATTCCTACTTTCAAAAAATAAAGAACTGGTTTTGTGAGTGTATAAGGCAATTTTGCGTACATAATGTTTTGACATCTCTTGTATTTGTGCTGAATTATTTTCTTACGTCTTAATGCATGAAAATTCATATTCACATATACAACTTGAGATACACTCTTCAGTTAACATTCCAGTCATTCCTGCTTGTAAATGCTGATCTTCCTGGAGACAGCTCAGTCTTGGTATATTTCTTTTTATTTTCCTTTTTCCAATTCAGATTGGCAGTTGTACTAATCAGATGGGCCAGATTGCAATAGTCTCATTTCAAAGCTCCAGCCCCAAGGTTATTGAGTGCTTCAATGTGGAATCACGGATTCTCTGCATGGTCTACATACCAGAGGAGGAGAAGCTGAAAGAGCAAAACAAAGCTTTAGACTCTGAAAATGTTCTTGCAACAACTTCTAATGTGCCTACTATTTGCCTTGGCATGGAAGAAGGAAGGTGATTCTTGTTTTTGGTGTAATGCGTATGATTTATTCACTAGGTTTACTATTCTATAGCAAAGTTGTGATACATTTCACAGACAGCGAATATTCTGAGTTGGAAGGGACACACGAGGATCACCAAGTCCAACTCTTATGTGAATGGCTAGTGTGGGGATTGAACCTGCAACCTTGGTGTTATCAACACCATGCTCTAACCAACTGAGCTAATCTCAGGGTCAATTCCAAGAAAATATTTGCTTTTTTAAGAAGTATCCATGTGTTATCCCAGTGACCTCAACGTAGTCTTTCCACTTAAATCAAGGAAAAATACACTCTACATTATTTTAAAATACACCGTGTAGTATTTAAAATTAAAGCAATGCATCTCTCTGATGAAAGAGGATTAATTAATTCTGCATCATATCTTAAAAATATAAATATTACTTTTTTAATGTTACAACATAATCTTCAGGTATTGGAAAACTTTCAGAATGGCAAAGAGGAATCCATTAACCTTCTACGCTGTGATATTATGCAGGATTTGCCATGCGAATGGATAATATTACTGTTTAGTATTGACATGAATTTTACTCTATTTGAACTGATGGCCTACTGACTCATCACTTGATTTATACTGAAGAACAAGGCTACATTTTCTGAACTTTTAGGTCTGTAACCAAAGAAATCTGGTTATAGCTAGTGAGAGCATAACTGCGTAACTACATGTTATTTTGGAAGATATTTCTAACCAGTCTAAGAGAAGAACAAAATTGTCCAAGGAAAATGCCATGTTTCCAGAAATTAGTGCAATTAATTCCAGATTTAACAATATTCCTAACATACCCATGGTAATAACCAGTAGGAATGGTGTAAATTTTAAGTATAATTGACATCTGGTAGCGAGTTTTTGTTGTCCCTAGTTCTCCAGGTAATACATATTTTTTTCTAATTAATAAATATTTTGGATAGACTCATAATGAAGACTTTGAGCAGAATTTCTGTTATGCCTCTTCATTGAATAAATGTTTCTTCAGACAAGGTAATATGAAAGTGTTGTCATATGTCAATGTTAAGTAATTGCAAATTATCTACATAGACATTCTGGAGTGTCAAGAATAAAGGAGAAAATCTTCCCCCCCCCCCAATATTTTATTCTAAACCTCTCATTTGCATATTCTATTAAGAACTGCATAAAGCATAATGTCACAGGTCTGTTTTTTCTTGCTTCTTTTTATAGCATTTCTATTTACAAAAGTTGCCAAGGCTCAAAGAAAATTCGACTTCAGCACTTCTTCACTCCTGAAAAATCAACTGTTATGAGCTTAACATATAGGTCTCAATACTTGTTTGCTGGCTTAGTAAATGGAAACATCTCAATCTACACAAAAGCAGAAGGTAATGTAGTGATATGATTTAATGGCATCCTGAGGAACTCACATGTCAGTGTATTTTGGCAGAAGTAGTTTTCCGCTACTATATTTTCCGAAAATTCTTTGTAAAACTGCGGAACTAAGGTTACTGGACTTTCCGGTGCGTCTGAAGAGACTTGTTTTCTCTTTTTGAAGGATGGTAGAGATTTTGATACTGTTCCCACTTTCACCATATGTGCATGTGAAAACTAATTTTTTCCCCTTAGCTTAAACCCTGAGATCTTCAGTGTTGCAAGAGTCCAGAAGTTTATGCACTAACAAGCAGTATACTGTACTTTACACAGCACAATGCTAATTCCACTCAACTACCCAGTATTGGTGTTTATGAAAGACAAAAATTCCCTATTGATAGAGATTTCTGTATACCTCATTTAAAAGGACAACCCCATTCTTTCTGTACAGATAGGATAAGTCCTTCCTATGTGTGCAGTTCATGTATTTCATGGTAGGACTCCTTTTTCTATTAGCATCACACTTGGTTGTTTTGTATCTAGCTGAATAATTGGCTAAAATAATTTGAATAAAGGAGAATCCCAGGTAATTCTTCTAAACCAGAACAGTCTTCTCCAGAAGTGGTTCAGGTTCTTGTCTGTATACTCCAGTGTATCTCACTAACTCTCCTGCAGTACTGTATACATATCTAGTTAATTCAGTTCAAAGACAGCAAGACTCAAGGTTTGAAACCTGAATTTTTAATTGAGACGTTAACAGAGACTCCTAACCTTGCCAAGTGCAGAGCCAGCAGAGATCTGGTCTGCCTTATTTGTGTGAGCTGCATAACGGTGGTTGTCACGCTTCTCTAATGAGGTGGGCCCTGTAAACAGTTCAGCTGTATTCCTTTGGCAGTGTAGCTAAGAAAAGATGCATTAGTTGCACATCTACTACAGAAAATGTTAAGGATGGGGCAGAGCTGTTAACCAGACTGAATTACATTACTAGCTGGAGGTTCTTGCATCAACCAGGATCACAGCATTCCCTGTTTATTTTATGTCTTTTGAAGACACAGGTTTTGTGCAGGTCAAAACTAACAGAGCCTGTCAGAGTCTAGGTCAGGATCGCTGAAGCTTTGGGATGGGAAATAATCACATTTTTCTGACTCATCTTGTGGTCCCTTTTCTTACATCTTGGTCAGTGTGTGTTGTTTCAGTTCTCCATACCCCATGGAAGTTGTGGGATTCAGCTGCTCCCGTCTTCCTTATAGTTGGCTGCTGTGGTTATGTGAGACAGTCCGCCTGGAGGGGTGTTTTTATGAGCGCTGACCTATTTTACCAAACAAAGGAATCCAAGCAGTGGAATGGGAGGGAGGGGGAATGCAACCTCTGAGGAGCTTTGTGCAATTCATCAGGGTCGCCTTCTGTTCTGCAGAGGGGGTTACTTTCCAACCATGCACTTCACCTTGGGTTTTGGTCTGTTATCATTAAGGAGATTAAGAAAAGATTTAAAGCAATTGTGAAATATGTCAGTGCATTACAATATATCTTGATTTGAAGCCTGAGGACAAATGCTATGACATGCACAGATAAAGTGGTTGTGCAGCCTGTTGTGCAACTCCATGAATGAAAAAGGATAATCTTTCTTCTAGGATAAAAATCTACCTCACAATTTCTGATAGAGTTTTGATCCTTTTCCTCCCTGGGCAGAAAGTCCAGTTCAGTCACTGAAGCCTGATGCCTTACTGTAGGTAGTCAAAGACCCATGACTTGTGTAATTTGGTTTTCAGTACCCAAACGGCTCTAATTTCTCCTGTTGTTTTCAGGTGGCTCAGTGCCTGTAAATATCCAGCTTGTGCTCTCTTCTGACTTTCTTCACTAGAGAGCTTTGTCAGATCAACAGAATCCAGAACGCTCTCTGGCTGCAGAAAATCTTGTCTTGAAGTAATATAAAAGGGAAACTGAGAAGTACGTACAGTAAACCGAGGAACAAGTGCCATTAGTGAGAGGTTGGAGGTGTGCAGTGAGATTTCTTCCTTTCTAGAGGGTAGTCATGTTTTGTGGAGACATCTCTGTATCTGTGTATTTTCACATATGAGGTAAAAAGTACTTAAGCCTCATTTATGTATTTGAACATAAATTAAAAGCAGAGTCAATGAGGCGCTGGTATCATAAAATCTACTCAGCTCTTAAATATGAACTAACATGGTGATCTGTGAAAATGTCACAGAAAAGTAGGATATAGGTCAGCTAATATGTTAATTCTAAAAATAATCATTAATTATTATCAATAATCCTTAATTTCATGTGAGTGAGAAGACTACTTTGGGGAACTGTGAAATAGCTAATGCATTAAATGCTGTTGTATATAGGAATGGGAGCAATGCAGATTGCAAAATTTCTGACTCCTCATCTGTCGGGACTTTGTTTTACAGGGCAATTAACTTTTGCATAGTTATCAGTCTGAAAAATTCTGCATTTAATGTTTGCCTCAGGTTGAATTATTAGGAATATTTCCAGACAAAGCACTTTTCTAGAAGAGGTAAAGGGAAAAGTACATTGTATTGTCTTTGTTAAAAAAAAAAACAAAAACCCCTTTGTGATGATTGCAGACAGCCCAGCAGATGTGTTTTCTGAGTGATGTAATAGCAAAAAAGGTCAATGCCTGTTTGACTTCCATTCACAAAAGTGTCTTAGGAAAGGGAAATCACAATCTTTATGTAATATAGGTGTATTGTTCCTGATATGCTGTACTCAGTTCCAGCTACTTCCTTTCTGCTAGGCACTGATACACGTTTCCTTTCCATAAAGTCCTGTAAAGAATATGGAGAGAAACAGGAAAAAGAAAGTAAAAACTCAGTGATTGTGGCAGAGAGTAGAAGAATTAATATATTAGTAGTTTCAGAAAGAGTTTGGTTAGGATGAGAGAGCAGATGCATAAAACAGATGTGCTGCTTTGATTGCAATGATTGGTATGTGTAGCCTCTCGCTGGTGTGTACAGCGCACACAGTGAGTTCTTGCATGCTCACTCCCAGAATTAAATTCATACCATTAGGCATGTTTGGTGATCCACCTCTCTGCAGGTGCCATCTGAACATCAGGGAACACAGGTTGTGGAGTCTCCATCCTTGGAGATATTCAAAGCCATATGGACACAGTTCTGGGCAGCCAGCATGAGGTGACTCAGCTTGAGCAGGCAGGTTGGAACAAGTAATTTCCAGAAGTCCCTTCTAAGCTCAGTTATTCTGTGACACTGAGTAGAGAGATGTCCAAAGAAAGCTTTAAGAAATTGAAACTAGGCATTTCTAAACATCGTCCTACTTCCAGGTGCTGCTGAGCTAGAGAAGTGCTACTTGTGTTTCACAGAGGAGAGCTTGCAGCTATGGTGAGTTTCTCAAGCTGAGGATGAATCATGCTGCTTTGTTTTTAGAAGAGGCTAGGAGAAAAAGGACATAGAATTTCTCATATAGTATCCTCACGGGTAAGGCACTAGATTTTCAGTTGAAGAGACCTCTATTTTATCAAATGTTTCTTTAATATATAAACTTTTGCACTGTTGCCTCTCACCCAGTCTTTAATTCTTTTTTTTCCCAAGAGCATGGAGAAGGGATGCCAATGCTGCCATTGCCGCTCCAAGTATCTGTCACCTGGGTGGCTAAAGGTCTCTTCTGGAAGCCTGAAGATACTGATGAGAGTCATCTTTTGCCATAGAGAGAACTGAGCCCACACACCCATAAGAGAAAACTCTTGCGTGTTTTAACAAAAGCTGTATTTTCTAACAGGTTTTTGTGGAACCTGTTCCTGTAGGTGTATGCTGCTAGGTTCTGGCCCTGAGATTTATGAAAAGAAGAAAGGCTCAGCTTTGAGGATTGCAATTGAATGTGAAACAACCAACAGCTGAGGCAATTCTGGCCATGCACAGAACAGGAGTTTATATTCTTCAAAGAGACTTCACCAGTAAAAACTTAGGGATCTCTGAAGATGACTTACCTGTCCAAAGAGGCCCCATGACACTAATCAGTGAGCATTTTCAGAGGATTAGTATCAAGGAAAATGACCAAAACTGAGAGGAAATACAAGAGTAAGGGGAGACAGTTACAACAGTGAAGGAGTAGCAAGTCAGTTTATTGGCAAGATTCCTTGATTCATTTGGTAAGACACTTTTGTCTTTTGTTGGAGGACAAAATTTGAGGAAAGGAGGAATATGTGGAATGTAAAGCACTGATGTCAAAATGTAAAGCACTGATTTCAGAGCTTGAGTGGATTGATTGACAAGTGGATTCCAGCTTGTCTGAAGAGTGCATTTCTGGCATGTGATTACCACTTAGAGTAGACGTGGTGAGAGGTATTGCTGTGAAAAGTAAAAAGTGGCATTAAGCTGTTAGAGAGAGGACTAGAGCAGTGATATTGAAATAAATACTGTTGTCTTGACTGCATTGTCACTGTTAGCAGTAACACATAATAATCGTTACCAGGAATACACTGACATTGCTGTGGCTCTTACTTGTATATCTCCTGCCGGGACCTCCAGCACCACTCTCTCTGTAACGTTAGATAGAGCTCTGTCAGCTATTTAGCATGAAGAATTTGATGCATATGTGGAAAAAATGATTATGCATGTATAACATAGGACACTCCTAGTTATATGTTATTTAGAAGAGCAGACCTGACTCTCTCATCTTATTTCCAACTGGTAAGGAATGTGCTAAACTTTTTACTTCTGTAGCTACCATTTTACTCCTCCACAGTGCTGGTTTATGCACCATGTGATGGAAAAAATGTTTGTGCTCCACTGCACTAATTAACCAAGAACTGCTGTTCCCAGGGCTGTGTTGGCAGCTCTGTTGAAATCATCAATAGTGCTGCTAAGCAAGAGAGGAAGCTGTCAACAAAAAAGCACGTTTGGTTCAGCTCGACTGAAAGTGTGAAAGAAGAGAAAACTGCTACAAACTTTGAGAAGACTTTCTGAGGAAATAAACTATATGTTAATGTTAATAAGTTATCTCATATGAAGACTTGAGCTTGCCCACTAATTATAATTATGAAAAATACTAAATATTAAGAAATTATTTATAAATTAAATAATAAGAGATTTGTAAATTACTGTAAAATAGTATTACTTTCCTTCACTAGGTTTTATGGAAACAAACCACAGAAAGATAAAATAGCCAACATTCTGTTCTATAAAATGAACATTGTTTTAAACCTTCCTATCTTATTAAATATGAGTGAATAGAAAGATAACTAATTTTCCAAAATTCATAAAAATCACAAGACTCTCAACAAAATTAACTAGCAGAAATATCCTTATACATTAAAACCTTAGAAATATTTTATGAGCATGAGATATCTTTGATGCAGTTAAACTGCCTGATAAAAGCATTGCAAGGTACTGTTCAACATTGGGATATAAACTATGGCACATAACTACTTGAGAAATATAACTTACAGAGAGTATTAAAAATAATGGCACAAAACAAATCTATTAGTATAAAAACTGTCTTCTATTTTTTAAAATATTAATTTAATATGTAAATATCAGACTGTTTTTATATAACATAAATATTCAGCATCTAATTCCCAGAAGCCCCTAGATTCGTTTCTGTATTTGCCCCTGTTCTCAGATTTTGTAGATGCCTCTCATTCCTGCAAATAGCTGCACCTGCAGTTCATATAGATGATACTGGATATCAAGCATTTGGTGTACTTATATTAAGAGTCTACACCTGCTTTGATAAAGCCAGTTTAAGATCCAAGACAAATAAAACTTGCAAATCATACAGTAATCTTTGTGTTGTTAATACTTGTCAGGACTTTTCTCACAAAGCAGAAGGAAAATTACTCTCTCTTCTTCCACAGTTTCCTTCATGTTACCACAGGTGTCAGGCTTTGGTCTTGTATTTGCTCAGGGTGCAGGTATCTGATTTACACAGAAGACTGACCTCTGGTTATAGGATATATGTGCTGCATATCACATCTCATTTGGTTCCATATATTTACCTCATAGGTAGAAGAAAAATTTATTTTATTTTGTGTGGCTTTTCATCATTCTAGAGACAATAGTGACCATAAAATCTTCCTGAAACTAAAATTATGTTTATTTAGAGAACAGAAGCAAGGTATTGATTGAGCAGAATTCTAAGACAAGCCACACTTCTGTGAGCACTCCTGCAGGTAATCTCCAGCCAGATCTCCAGGACTTATGCTGTATACATCTTCACTGTTTGTTTTTCTGTTGTTCAATTCCTACTTTTCAGACAATAGTTTGCTGGGGTCCTTGCACTGGTGTTGTCCTATTGTATGCCTTGAGATTTTGTTGGCAAAAGTTTTATCTCAGCTACTATTTTTGCTTCTTTTCTTTTTTGTTAGCAAAAAAAGAAATTTATTCAGTCAGTAACTAACCAAGGATTTTACAGCATCAAACAAGGCTGTTCCTTATCTTTTTGAAAGTGCTGGGCCTAATTTTAACTACATGGATAGTTCCAGTTGTTGGAACTACTTACATAAGTCTGTCTGGAATCTGCAGGTGTTTACACAAATAGAATAGAAATAATGCTTCTTTTCACTTAGATTTTAGAAGTAATGAATGTTGGATCAGGCAGATAAGATGAAACAGCCAGCATCAAACATGAAGTCTGTGCAGGCAGGTGTTGAATAGGGTCTGCTGAGATCTGCAGAGAGAGGCAGGGGAGAGTATTATGTTTTTCTGTAAGTGTGATTTTGATAGTCTTAAAACAACTTGTGAACTAGACACAGACTTGCTGAGTAATTTTGCAGATGGGTGATAAAATTCTTGGTCAGCGTAGTGATGTTGTGATCTTTCTTTTAGCCAGCAGCCTGTGGATAAAGCATTTACACAAGTGTGTTGGATTACCAGACTTAATCTCTTGCCTTATTGAGAAGATTTTTACCCATGCTTCCCACTCTCAACAGATTTCCCTGGCTGCCACCAAATAAGAGGAGAGAGATGCACAGTGCTTAATTTCTCCTCCTGGTGTCGTTCCAATTTGTATAATTATTTAATCATTCACTGAAGCAGGGAGCTTAACACAGATGACCCATCCTTTAAATACTGCCTAATTACCAGTGGAGAGAGTCTCCCCCTACCCTTTTATTCCCCTCATCTGTCTCAGATGCTGTCTAATCTGGAAGTTCCATTATTTTTTTTCTGTACGTTGTGTTGTTCAGTGTAAAAATATAACTACAAAAGAAAAGATAGCTTTTTGTTCTGCATATCTGCACTTTGCCCAAATTCAGTCTTTATCTTTCAGAAAAGGTAGCGAGAATGTACTAGAATTATGTTGGGCTTATCCCAAAAAAGGGTTCTACATACAGGATGCTGTTACAACTTCTGCAGTCAGCATCCCTTACACAGTGAAAGTTGGGCCACACACGTGTGCAGTTTCACTCTCTGAAGGCTTTGCACTGCCTACAGTGGTTACAGCATTAATAGAGTATGGGCAGCCTCCACTTTAGAATTTAATTTGAGGATAATGTGGTTGCTAGCGAATGAAAACTTTTCAAGAAGTTTGTTTATTACTAATAGTTCATATGAGTCACAAAGAACACAGAATAACTTTGACATTGCTGGGAGAGTTTGCACGCTAATAACTGGAGGCACTCTTCTCAAAGAAATAAAATAATGAAAATTGTTTTGACAGTCTGAAACTAAATGTCACTTTTACAAAAATGCTTTCAGAAGAGGGTCACATCCTGAATATGACTCAGCAAAGGTTGTATCATACAGATGACAGAAGTATTGAGAAGTACTCCAGAAATGAGGCTTCTCATTTTCATTGCTGCTGTTATTGGTGAAGAAGGAAATGTTGTACACCCTTCACCTAAGAAAATAATAAAAGATACACTTGTTTTCAGGATGGAAAAGAAAAAATTAAATGCTTCTCTAAAGATGTGTTTACCTTGGTCTCATCAATCAAAATTGAAGTGGTTACTGAGTTGAAACCAGTGTGAATAGACAACTTTTCTGCAGCTCGTAGAGAAAGAAAACTTTAAAATGAGGAAATGGTGCTTTTAAATATGTGTTTTATCTTAGTGTAAAAAACCAGATACTTTAACAGATTTTTATATTATTAATAAATCATAATGTATAGAAATGTGATCTTTGAGACTATGTTCAGTGAGCACTTACAATATATAAACTAACACGAAAGCATTAAAATTATTATTGTGATATTTGATATGTCAATTTGTATGTATAAAAGATAGAGCTGCAATTATTTCAAGAAGCATATGTTTCTGGCTTTTAATTTAGGAGATAAATAATCTCCTAATCCTTGTTTCAAAGAGATGGCAAGTGAGAATGACCAGACCAGGAAGTAGTGACATGGATTTCTTATCAGAAGCTCGCTGAATAACTGATTGTGCCACATACACATGCAAAATGTAATTTTGATCTGCTAAAAGCAGTCCAAAGAAAACACTTTGGCTTTTATAGTTAGGGGAAAAAATAAGAAAAGTGAAGATATGGCACAAGACTAAGTTTTAATGTCTTTTTTTTTTAAATTTCCTTCCTAAATGAAGCATCTAGTAGCAGGAAGGTCCATTCTGTCAAAATGCTCTTAGAGAGTCATCTGAACTCGTTAGAGCCTACCATAAAAATCTGGATGGCAACTTTTCACATGAAAGATGAATCTGTCCTAGTTGGAAATTGATTCATCTTGAAATAAGTTGATTGTGAGCTCCTCCTGAGTTGAAGATAATTGTGTCTGCCATGGCTTTCTGACTGTATTTCTTCTGGAAAGGAAAGCAGTTGTATCAGAACAGCAATTTGAGATTCTTGGATTATCATTTAATCTAGATAAAATTTATTCAATTGACAGATATATGAGTGCTTGGTTTTGAGTTTTCCCTGTAATGTTGTATTATCCTTACAGACCTGCCCTGGAAGCTAAAATTAATCATACATAAATCACAGCATAGCTTGAAGTGACAACTCCCAGAAATTCAAACAGTAGGCTTTTCAGAACTGTTTTAAAGCAAAGATCACCATTTGGTTGTGTATAACCTTTCTTCTTCTTTTTTATTCAAGATGGGACATGGAACACAGAACCTCAAAAGATAGTTAAATTGGGGGTTCTGCCTGTTAGAAGTCTGCTTGTGATGGAGGAGACCATTTGGGCTGCATGTGGTGGACAAATTTTTGTGATCAGCACCGTGACGCATTCCATAGAGGTAAACACTTTTAAAAGCATTGCTCAAGTATTATGCTACAGGCTATAAGAGGTGAAACTTTAAAGATTAAAATCTGTTTAGGAAACTTCATGATTTAAGAAGCGTTTTATTAAACATGGTCTCAGTTCTCTGCCAATGTCTCATTATACCTTGCTTCCTTTTGCCCGCTAGTTTCCATAAGGTGCTTGAACTCATAGAATATTTGGGGCAAGAGATTTTCTTAAAAACAAAATCTGAGGAAAGGCAGCAAAGGAATGAGTGTCTATAGGAATTTCCTTTTAATTACAGAAGACTGCTTAATTAAGGACTGCCTCTATATAGTTAGATGTTACTTTTACATTGTGGTGATGTCATAAAACAGTAATACAGTACAATATAATAAAACTCTGAAAACATTCAGAGTTTTGCTTCTCAGTGGCCTACAAAACTTTGATTTGCATAAGAGCACTTTCCAATGAATAGCCGTACAAAAGCCATCTTTTCTGGAATGAGAGAAGAGTGTTAAGGATTCAAACTCATATTTGTGACCACATTTGCCAGAAAGTGTTAAGTTGTGGAAGTGTTACGCTCTTATTTTTGTCAAAATTGCAACTTCCGCCAAAAGAACGTCTTAGTGGTCCAAAGTTAAAAGTTGATAAAACATTAGGAATTAAACTTCTCCTTCAATTTACAATACAGTGTCACTGAATTGCATGATGTTTACAGCCATAAAGTTCTTTCAAACAGGAGTTGTGATGAGCTCACAGCCTCCTTCTTTGTGTGCTTTGTTGCTGCTTTTTTGTTTCATTGATGATCGTGTTTTCTCCCAACAATTGTCTATTTGGTACAATTGATTCTGTGAGTCACTGTCATGGGTTTGCAGGGAAATAACTAACATCCTAATTTCCTCTGGTTTTTCTGTGGGTTTTGGGTGATTTGTTTCATCCAAGAAGATGCTTCGATCACATATTTTTCTACTTTGTTTTTCTTTAAGGCTTGTTTGGATGGTTTGAATGGTATGATTAGGGAAAGAGTTCTGACGAGTGATTTGGAGAGGTGCTTGGAATGAACTTTATTTAGTTTTACAGCCTCTCGGACACGGTTACTGTTCGAGATACTTTGATGACAAATCTCTCTGATTCCCACCAGGAAATGCATAGCAATGGTAAGAGATCACTGATGGATTGTTCCTGTGTGGGGCTGAATATTCACAGCCAGATCTTGGTAAATGTTTGGCAATCCTGGCTTAATTCTGTCACAAAGCTCTCCCTAGATCAGACGGTATGGCTGCAGTCTGGGCTATTCTGGGCTGTTTTGGCAGAGGAGAACAAACCCAGAATTAAACAAGCTTTGAGGATAAAGAATGTTTAAAGCTTCCTCTGTCATAATGCAGTACAGCACCATGGATTGCAGTGTTGAAAACAGAAACTCGGAGAGATAAAAATTACAAATATTCTATCAATCTGTCTTAGACATGACAGTTTCATTTTTCAGCTGTTACTACAGGTTTTCCTACAAAAGCATCACAGGAGGTTTTTTCTCATTTCAGGGGTGCTTTGTAAACTAATCCCTCCATTGTATTCAGAGCTCACATTATTACAGGTCTACTGATTCTTATAGCTATAATTAATATAAACACAATGAATGCTACAACAAACAACATATAAGAAATGGTGCAACTGGAAATGGTGTGTATGGGTTGAGTAATGTTTTTTCAACACAAATAATTTTGTTCAAGAACATGATAGTTTTTTCTATGTCTGGCTGACGATCAGTCACACAAATACCCATGCCATAGCATGTGATCTTCCTCATAGAACTGTGAGCAAATGATGATTTTTTGTTGCTTCTCTACGTGCAAGTACTGATCTTATTCTCCTCAACTCGCCAGACGGAACAGCTCACTGTTTTCATTATTGCTGCCTGCTCAGTTGCCTGACTTGTTTTGATAACTTCCTGGGTTTATATTTCCAAAAGTGATCTGATACGATGTCTTTGCCATGTTTATTGGCAATATTGTTTCAATATTATATGATACAAGGCAATTTAAACTCTGTCTATATTGAATATTTATTATTAAATATTTAATTATATTAAAATATGATATTAAAATGTTTATAGAATATAATAATTATATGTATATTCTATATCGTGTATACATCTGAGCTGCCTCTTCCTTACTGTGAAGAGCAGAAGCTTTGCTCCATGAAGGGAAGCAGCAACAGAGAAATGTTTGTTCTCCCTTTGTGCTCTCTCTTGTTGACAGTTAGTAGTAATGATTTGACTCAAGATCTTTTGCATAAACTTAAATCTTTGCTCTATCAGCAGGAATCCAGGGCTCAACTGTTATTCTTCCCTCTTTACTGAACTTCTTTATATCTCCATTTGCTTAATGTGGAGATACTCCATAAATACTCCAATACAGATGCTTGTTAGTTCATTGCTTCCTGCTATCATGCATACATACTGTGTGCTCTGTGTCATGTACATTATCTGTAAAGGCCCCTGACTAATTTTTAAGGCTGTATTTGTGCAAAGCCATATTCAAGACCATTTTTTAAACTTTATCCTTGTGAGGCAATTCATAGGTATCTTTTGTTTAACTGTGCACTCACCAATTGCAAAGTACATTATCCTCGAAAACAAGCTCATTCCATGTCTCCTTGCTTTTCTAAGATTTTTATTTAAGATTTTTTCTTTGTTTAATGATTTAATGATTGTTAATAAATGAGCAGATTTGGCATCCTGTATATTGGATTTGAACATTATTCTCTTTTCCTGCCTTCCCCTCCCCCTGCCCCCACATCTCTGATATGGATAAGACTCTCAATTCACTTGTTCTAATGATATGTTATTGTCTAATGATATGTTAGTGTAATAAAATGTTTTAGGTATTGTATTTTATTGGCACAGTGCCCCAAACTGGCACAATGCCTCAAGATCCTTGGCAAGGCACATGTGAGAAATGCATCAATTGCTATTATATATTAATTACATACTCTGATACTCTATCTATGAGGAAGAACTTTGTTACTTAGTTTTGACCCTAAATCTGACAGTTGTATTGCTGTTAGGTATAGACCTACATCCCATATTTTTCACTGTTCCTGTAGCCCCTTGCACTTTGAAAAGGCAGTTTGTGTTTGTTTAAAAGCTTCAAAAAATGCGAGAGTATTTAATAGAATAAAGTCACCAGCTGAAGTCATTCCATCCTGGTCTATTTTGTCTTGTTTTTAAAACTTGGCTGACTATACAGGAGTTACACTGAAACATTCAGCTGAATAAACCAAATTAAAATCCCTATACATATATTTTGCCTGAGTACTACAACTTCTTTAAAGTAGTGAAAGTCATTTGTTTTACATTGAAGATGAAGCCCATTATGCATTTCTCATGAAGCTTGAGAAGTTGTGGTTCAGTTCTTGGTGCAGCTGTTTGGTGTAAGTGAGCACCCCTCAAAGAAATGCTCCAGCTATGCCCCACACTGCTGGAACACAGTGAACTGCATCGAGCTCAGGCAGCCACTGTGTCTTCTACAGCTCCTGTGTTGCTATAGAGTTAGAAGAAGAGAACCTGATGGGGGAAAAGCCAGGCTTTGAATAGAGAGGAATGTAGGTATGAAAACTAAGAGAAAAAAAAATTAAGTTCAATTTTTTTTTGATAACACAGAGAATAAGACATGTTTGTTCCTTTGTATCTGTATTTCTTGTTATGAAAAGAAAAAAAAATAGAAGAAAAAGACCAGCTATTAGTCTTCGGATAGACATGTTATTGATACAGATGTCAAAGCTATCCTTAATACAAAAACTTACGCATAAGAAGGTACACGTTTGGGATATGTTCCTTCTCTCTGTTTGAAGACCCTTTCAATGAGAAGAATAGTTCTTTTTACAGGTTTCTTGTGGTGTTTGCATTATTATGGTTTTACTTTAAATATGTCTGTGTTTCAGCAGACAGCTGCACGAATGGCAGGGTAGACTAAGTGGGAGTATAATGAATTGGCTGGTAAAATGGAATGTGACAAAAATGCATGTGTAAGTTGTTTTCAGTGGCACCAACAGAGTTTTCAGCTGTGGTCAGACCACTCCAGAGACAATTTTTTACAATCTGCTTTATTTTTCTTCTAATTTCAAACACTGCAAGTTGCTGGTCAGATTCGCTTCAGTGGCCTTGGATCTGTCCCTGAGAAGTTCTCAAAAGCCAATCAGTGTAGGGATGTATGAGTCTATAAAGAGAAGTTAATATTTTAAAATCCTATTTGCAGTGAAACATGCATGATGAGTATATCAGAAAATCTAGTCATAAAGAGCTGTTTCTGACTTTGAAGGGGTTTTTTTATAAATTCTTCTGTTGAATAAGTTGTATGATTTTGAAATTGTATTTATCCTCTGGTAAAGAATGAATGGAGGTTACTTGAGGAAAACAGTCAATATAAATGTGTCTGCCAGAGTTGCTTACCTTGCATTCTATAGTATTGTTATTCAAAGAGTCAAAAGGTAATACATTAACACTCAAAATTGAGCCACTGTCTAACTGAAGAAAAACTTTTTTCATTTACTAAAAACTGAACATTTGAAGAATAGTGTTAACAAATGAAAACACTTAAAAGATCATTCCCATTATTTTTAAATGGCAAATTTCTCAGAGAAAATACTAATTTATGCAGCAATAAAGTATGAAAAGAAAATTAAGTGCTTACTAAGCATAATACCAAGTTATGCTTTGTGGAAGCCTAAACTTTTATCCTTTGTCTCTGATCTTAGTCTGTTTGTTTAATTTGGATGGAAAATTTGAACTATGCATCTATAACCCTGCTATATTTAGATTTTGATGAAAAATTACCAAAATGTAAGTCTTAATTGTAATGCTTGGAAAATTAGTGTACTTTACATGGAGGAACAGACTACTTCTGCATTTTATCTGCAAATATGATGAAGAGTATATAATATGTTAAGTGAATATTAGAACAGTTACTTACTTCCATATTCTTCATAGAGAGATTTTTATCCAAAGAACAGTTTGTCATTTATTTAGCCAAGTAAGTTTTATGTTTATCAGACTAGCTTTGTAATAATAGCTGGCACAACAATAAACTTCAGAGACAGTCTTACTTAGAAGGCAAAACTGGGAGAAAAAAAAAAAATTCCTTCTTGTTAATGATTAAAAAACTTCACTACAGCTTTATCTTGCATGTTAACAAGGACATGTAGAGAGGTTTCAGCCTTCCAGAGACATATAGAAGTTGTATGTATAAAGGCTCTAGATCAAGGAAAACAGTCTGTCTTCAAACTGTTGTGTTACTTATCTTTAGAAAGAGGATTTTGGCTTTTATAATAGAAAGCATCGATATTTTGAAATATGGGAAAACAAATACAATAGCTAATACTTGTGAAATTCAGAATCATCAAAAAACAAGCCACAATATTAAGGCGTACATTGTTATGTGTGGAGCAAATAATTGTGTGTTTGTATTCTTAAACAATCTACTTTCTAAAGATGACTTTTTATTTGATTCTCTGATTTTTGTTCTGAAAAGACCCCTAACAGAACAGAAGAAAAGTATTTTTTATTTGTTGAAAGAGAAGTTCTGCTGTAGATAAAAGTACATCTGTGGTAGTTTTCCCAAAGGAGTATTGATAAAGAAATACAAAATCCTTTTACGTCTGAGCTCTTTTGGGCTTGCTAGCTCCTATCATATGATATTTCTAATAAGCAGAAAATCTGAGTTACTCTGTCATTAGGTGGAATTTTGGCTCAAGAACTGAGAATCCTACCATACTAATGATGATGTATTTTCAAAAAAAATCTCCCAGGAAAATTAATGTCATATGCAGTTGTCAGAACATATCCTGAGCAAGGCAGAAGAAGCTAGATTTCTCCTTGTCAGAGGATGAAGATAAAGTGCCTATGCTGAATAGCATTTGAACATTCTTCAACATTTGAACATTCTTCAAATGTTCAGTTCTTAGTAAATTATAAGAAAGGTTGAATGATGTCTTTGAGTTGCATCTCCCCACAGAGTACTTATTTTTCTTGCAGAACCATTTTGAAGCCCACCAAGAGGAAGGGATGGTAATCTCTCACATGGCTGTTGCTGGAGTGGGAGTCTGGATTGCCTTCACGTCTGGATCTACGCTTCGCCTGTTCCACACTGAGACGCTGAAACACCTCCAGGATGTTAACATTGCCACACCTGTTCACAATATGTTGCCAGGTAGTTGAATTGCATTGTATGATAACATTTTGTTTTGTCTTTATCACCGTCGTTCTCCAGTGTTGTAGATTAGGCCAGAATCAGAAGGTTCATCTCGGACTTTGGGTCTGATAATGGTTTAATGACTATTTGCTTTAGTAAGTTGCAGTCCATCTCCTGCCCAGGCAACCAATGTGTGCAGTGAGGTGGTTGAGTCACAGCTCTCCTCCTTAGAGGTTATAAAGGTTATTATATAGATAAGCAGGTGGATTCTTCTGTTGAGTCACATTTTTTGTGTGACTGTAAAGCAGTTGGACAATGTAATCTGCCAGGAAAATGTGTTTACTTTGCAGAGATTAGCATTTGCTTCTGGGTCTTAGTATCAAGTACATGATGGTGTCAATTTGCCTAGGGGTCGGACCAAAAAACCACTTGCTTAATTTTAGTTACCTCAGTAGTCTCAGTGAACTCAGCTGAACCACTCACTCACAAGCTGCCATTTTGGAGTGTGTTCAGTGTTTTGCTGACTGGAGCTTTAATTTGTTGAATTAAATAATTAGTCTTATAAGTTAAGATGAAACCTGTGGTTGTTAGGATAAAGTTTTACAGCTCTTTAACTGTTTTAAGACAGAAGATTTTCAGTCACCCCCCAGTGTCACAGGGAGTTGCACTGGCCTGTAAAAGTTTAACAAGTGAGGGACAACGACCTCAGCGTTAGCAAGTGTGTCAGGTGGGAGCTGTGGCACTGCTGGGAGAAGGGATGGAGAGTAAAGTGATACTGGCAGGGCTGAGCATGAGGTATCCAATAGGCAACCATTCTTTCTGTCTTTCCCTGTTTGTAGACTGGAATAGACCAAGCTTGTGCAGTTTTTATGGGTGACGTGGGTGCCAGCTTTATTGCTTAGTTTTTCTAGCAGAAGCCAGTTCTTCCCACACTGAGATTATATTTGTATTCTCACGGGAGTTAGGTATAAATCTTACATGAAAAATGTTTCACTTCTTCAGACTCTGTCTTCTTACCGTGTTTTCTTTCAGATGACATTAGCTTTGCAATAAAGCTCTATTATAAATTGTGTCTATTTATATCATGTTCTGGACAGGGTGTTTTCTACATGTGGTATTTGACTGTAGATCCAACACTGAACAGCAGGAAATAACCTGCCTCTAAATAGATTATTTGATTGAATTTATCACAGTTACACAAAGAAATCAAGATCAGTTGTAAAAAGATTAACTTTTAACATGTTCTGCTGTTTATAGTGGGAGAAAAAAGGGAAGTACAGCCTATCTTATATGTATTTTCTGCATATAAAACTCTTCAAAAATTTGTGTTCATTGCCATGGTAATAAAACTGCTGATGTAACATACCATTATTTTTGGAAAAGAGTTTTAGCTAATTATATCTCTTTGGTGTCATTCTTACCCATTTTAGTTCCTCTTTTTTTTTTTCCCCAGAGTCTTCACAAAAAGCACACCAGTGAATGTAAATGGAAATTTATTTTGGGAGTAGAATATTATTACGGCAGATGTTCCAAGGGGGAATCCATTCTAAAAATGAAATGAATTTCAATTATTTAGCAGTAGCTCTTGGGCCTGTTTATATGATCTCAAAAATACTGCAACAACAAAAGCTGAAAGACAGAGTAGTAGGAGGTTTACATAATAAAGCAGCTAAATAATAAATCAAGTTCTGCGTAGTATATATTGAGATTAAAAACCAAAAAAAAAACCCAAAATGAAACAGTGAAATACAACACGGTGAAATAGCTGTGTATTTACAATATATGTATTTGCCTTCACTGGGGATTTTTAGGACTTCTAGTTTTAAAGGAAACACCTCTGTTTGTTTTCTGAAATCCAAAAGGAGTTCCTTAATATGCAAAAATAAGAGATAAGTAATAATTCAAGATACTGAAATGAGAGAGAAGAAATTGGTGTAAAAATATTGCTAAGAGTCTTAAGAATAGAGATTAAAAAGGCAAGATCTCTGTATAACTCTGAAGAAGCTGGAGTTCTTTCCCCAGGATTTTTAGTAGGAACAATATGTACTATTTGCCCAATAGATTGCCTGGAGATGTCATCTGCATCTTTACTTCAAGTAAGGTAAATGCAATGAATGTCTCTCCATGAAGTTAATGAAATTATTTTGTTGTTATACAGTAGAAGAAAAGCTTAGTCAGGAATGGTTGCTGTGAGTTACAGTGCTGTAGTAAAACACTTAAAAGACAGCTGTAGTAACTAATTAAGATAGAGGAGTAGGAGGGTCTCATAACCTCAATAATGAGTTCTCACAGCATTAGATTTTCCCAATTTTGTTCTTAGGAAGAGATGGCTTTAAATATCACTGGTAAAGGATGTGCCTTCTGTGCTTTGGGGAAGACAACCCTGCAGCACAGCTGGCAGGACAGAATCACAGAGGATTGAAATGGCACAGGAGGTGATTGTCCCTATGATATGGCAAAGTTTAGTAATGTAAAAAAGCAGACTGTGTCTGGCAGAATCTTTTATTTGCTGCATGTAATTTTAAATCTGTGGCAGTCTACTTATAAGGAATGGAGCTGAGAGGGCTCCTGCTTTCTGGAATTATGGGACATTTGTGTCTAGGAGCGCAGGACTGGCCATTAAACCAGGGGCACAGAGGCAACCGTGGGATAGACATTTAGTCCAGACTGATCTGCAGTACCTGTACTTCACATATCTTCAGAAATACTTCTTAATAAGGTATAACAAGATTGTGTTCTATAACAAAAGATCAAGTGCCATATGAGAAAGGTAGAGAATGGCTGAGGAAAAGAACATCTTCATTGTTTTAGCTACTTGGACCTATTTATTTCGCTGTCTTGTAATCCACAGTACAGCCCTGTTAGCTGAACAGAGGGCATACTCAGCAGCAGAAAAAATAATCTATTAACATTTAAAGACAAATATACACACTTCACTAGTGCAATGCACTTCATTTGTAGAGCAAATTTATGCTTAATTTTTATGATCTGTAGTTGAAATATCAACAAAGGCAGTTTTTCACCAGCCTTTATCACAACTCACACCAAAAAAATCATATTGTATGTGAGCAGACAGTCCACTTGTTTTTTCATAGTCACAGTCAGTATTTTCGTTATTCAAGAACATCCTTAAACACGTTTTTGCTTTCAGCTCTCTTAAGAGTTTGTTCTTTTTAAAGAGATTGCTGTGACCTTGATACTTCATTGATCATATGGACAATGACAGGTTACCTGTTCAACAAAGAGATGATTTCTGCTTAAGTTGCTATATTTTGTTTATATCCATATATCCTCTAATGTCATGTGTATTTCCTGGAAACAGATGAGAAAAGCAAAAGAAAAAAAAAATGTATCACTTCCTCCTTGCAGAAAACAAGCTCTGCTTTGAGGCTTTAGAGCTTTCTTTCGTCCCCACTCCACCAGGTGACAGACCATTAAATGCAGATGCTTTATGATCGTACTGCTGGGAAATTATAAAGAGATTGGGGAAAACTTCAGGTTGGCCCAACAGATCTGTACAATGGACTAGTTTTTTACATAGTAAGAGCAGCATGGCCAAGTAAAGGATATGCAGCAATGTCCTTACACCTACCTGGGGTTGACTTCAGAAGATCTAAGAGGATTTACCCAGGTCTGATGCTTGTTGGAATGGAGACCTGAGAAGGGTGAACACAGCAGAACAAAGGCAATAAAATAATTTGTCCATGTATGAGCTTAATGGTTGACTTCAGTTCTTTTTAAAGTCAAGACCTTGGTCAGATTATTTTACAGGTTTCAACAGTTTTATCTGCATTGGGACAGTGTGATCTAAATGTTGGCATTTAAAGATGAGTATTTTATTGGTTTTGGCATTTATGTTTATCATTTTCCCTTCTTAATTTGTTAATTTCTGTGCTTACTGCATAATGCATTCTGGGGAATTGGTTTGACTTTTTTTTTTCCCCCCTCTAAATTTGAAATCTATCAAAACAAAAAGTCAGAAAATAACAAAGAAAAGTATGATTTCAAACCGTAAGAAGATAAATTAATATTTTAAATTACTATTTTTTTAATCTATATGTAATTTTTTTAGTTTATTCTTGTTATTTCAAAGTATCTTTTCAGTTGCAGATGTTTCCTGCTTTTCCGAGATTTCACAGCAAGGGATTTTCCTTTTGACCTCCCTACAGTTGGTTCATGCTTTAGGTTATGCTCAGTGTTTAAGATTCTAAATTGCTGGGTGATAATTTGCTGTTCTCACCTATGGAAACAGTAACGGGTATTGCCAGTTTTCCCAGGTAAAAATTACTGTTTAAAACTTGCTTCACATTTGAGGTATGAAATTAGTCATATAATTTTACATTTTAAATGCTTTAAGAAAGCATTAAAGATCTGTTGTTTAAAACTATGAGCATCTTGCTTCTGTAAGGGATTTGAGAGACAACCATGCACTTAAGAGTTTTTGATAATTTTAAAAACTAAAAAATTGTATTTAAGTATTTCTGTAGTTGATAAAACAAGCTTTAAGGGAAATGGAGTGAGGTTAAGGGAACCTGTTATTATCTTGCACTTGCTGTGGCACGAGTTATGGGAGAGGGCTCATGTTATGTATAATTTGAACGAGCCTGAACTCTAAATCATGGAATTCAAATACCCATTTTTGAAAACTCCAAAACACAGAGGTGCTTGGGCATTACTGTTTGAACTGCGTTTGTGCTGAAGGAGTGCCTTTGTGTGCTTTGTTTTGGAAACTAAATTAATCCCATTAATATCTAAAAAAAAAGCCAAAACAAACAAAAAAAAATCCTAACACCAAATCAACTGAACAAGAAACCCATAAAAAATGCAAACACCAAGCTTCAAAAGACTTGTAATTTGTCTACAACATAGACCATCCATGCTTATTTAGCTGAGGGATGATGCAGTCCTACCACCATAAACACCTATAGTTTATGGAAAACACCATAGGAGTCTCTAAAGGTCTGCACAAGTAGATGGAGCCTTTTAAACTTACTTATCCTTGTTACACTTGCCGAAGATGACCTAGTCATTGTGCCTTTAGAGTGTTTTAGAATGTGCTTTTAGGTGGACAGAGCTTGGATGCCAGATCTGACCCCCTCTGTGCGCCTCTCAAAACTCACCATTGCTGGGTTAATACTTTGTTTCTCTAAAGTTCTGCGAGGAAAGACTTGAACTGTGTTCTGCCTCCTGATTTCCAGTTGAGTGGTTTGGGCTACAGTCTAGCTGCTCCTTCCCTACTTTCCCAGTGATTCTGCAATTTATATAGTCTTGGATGCAAGCTTCAAGGGACTAAACAGAAAACACGTTCATTAGTGATACACCGTAATTAAGGTCCTTTTCCAAAGTGTGGAACGTGTGGGTTCATTCAAGTTACATCAGATGTGAAATCTAAATTCCTGACTTACTAATGAATTGAGAGCTTGAACTTGAGAGCTATGATGAAGGTGGAATGACTTCTCTACATATACAGTTAATAATAAATTGAAGAACGTGTATGTTTTGAACCTGAAGGCTTTGAGCAGAGTTTAAATGCTCCTCCTCATAAACTTTGGCAAAATTTTGGTCAGGCCATAGTTTCCATTTTTGAAACTTGTCAAGACCATTTTGAAAATCCATCTAAACTGAACCAAACATATTTAGTAAGCACTACAAGCAAAAATTACTTTGTTTTCATTAGAAAAATAGTGGTCTCATAAATAATATTGTAAAAAATCATAGAATCACAGAGTCAATTTGATTGAAAGTTACCCTGGAGGTCATCTTGTCCATCATTCTTGAAGCAAGCCTGATTAGACCTGGTTGTTCAAGGTCTTGTCCAGCCAAATTTTTAATATTTTTTGATAGGATGAAGATTTCGCAATCTGTCTGAGCAACCCATTGGAGTTTTTTATCACCTTAATGATGAAGCAGTTTTTCCCTACTTAGAATACAATTTCTCCACGCACCAAATTTGAATTTCCTCATGCCCCAAATTTGATCCATTGCGTATTATCATATCACTGTGCACATCTGAATAGAGCCTGACTCTGTCTTCTGTGCATCCTTTCATCGGATACGTATAGATAGCACTTATTTTAGTCTCTCCAGTCTCCTGATCATCTTGGTCTCCTTCTACTGGGCTTCTTCCAATATGCCAATGCCATTCTTGTATGGAGGGGACCGAAACTCAGATAGGGGCACACAGCACTTCTAATACAGTTTCACAGAATAAAAACTAGGAGAAAAAAGTAATGTGAGCAGGTTTGAGCCCTGAGTATATTGTGTTACGGCAATATAATTGTGAGTATTGTGAAGTGAAATGTCTTTCAGTTTTATTATTGGGAATATACAAACATAGCCTATTCATAAAAGCATGTTTGTAAAGACAGTCTATGTCTACCCTTAGATACTGTGATTTAGAGATTTAAAGCAGAATGTTTCAAAAGTTTAATAGTATTTAAATTGTCATATATGTAAAGTGTAATCCATAATCCAGCAGAATATTTACCTTCGTGCTGAGTGCTTTGCTGAATGAGACAGTACAGCTGATTGTGTTTGCCTGAAGTTACTCTGATCTAGGCAAAGGTCATCACTCTTCAGTAATGGAGCACTTCCTAAACTTCACAGGGCAGCAGCGTGTCTCTGTGACCAGCCTCCTGGTGTGCCATGGTTTATTGCTGGTGGGAACAAACCTGGGTATAATAGTAGCGTTACCAGTGCCTCGCTTGCAGGGGATTCCCAAAGTAACTGGTGAGTGAAATTTCTCAAACACCTCATGTACTGAAGAAGACATTTCTCTGCTGTCAGTAACTTCAGTGAACCTGGCAAATTATAGGTATTGTTTAGAGAAATGACAGAGCTTTGTGATGAAATTACACTTGCTGCTATTCATGAGCTTTACAGTATATCAAAGTACTTGACTAGTTGTGTCTCAGTTGTTTGAGCTGCGGCAATGTTTTTTCTTTAAGGTATAAGAACAGGATAGGCATTAATCTTGTCAGAGTACAGTCAAATACATGGTGATGAGAAGATAATACAGTTTTTCTTTCAGATTTGGGGAAAATCCATGCATTAGGTATATAGACATAGATATACCTAATTCAGCATGTTGCTGATTGGTTTCCCCCAAACAGGAGACTTGGAATACATGAGAGTAAAAATATTTCATTTTTTTTGACCATAACCAAGGTTTTTACATTTTGGAGAGGTATATTTATTGAGTTACTTTCATATTACCCCATTTGAAATACAAATGCATGAATGCTGCTGTATCACTTTACTAATGTTTAAGCTACTAGCAGAAGCAAGATTTTAAGAGTATGTTTAAAAGGGGCTTTCCCCCAATGTTTTGGGTTCAGAATTCTGTTCGAGCTTCTGTGCTGTGGAGGGAAGCCGGCAGATTTTATGAGGCAAGCTGTTTGCAGCTTCCTTCAGGGAAAAAAAATGCTTATGTAACTTCGCAAAATGAAAATGAAATCCTCTGTGTTCAGCAAAACACGCAGCAATAATGTGGTATGACACAGGATAAATGCTCCATAAAAATCTGGAACCTATGTTAGATGAAAATAAATGCAATACAACAAAATGCATAGTTTCAGAATAAAAAAATCTCTCATTCTTCCATTTCCTGTTTTTATTATTGTGGTTTATTTCATGTATTCTTGCCTTTATTTGGGGTCAAGATTTTTCAGATTTCACAGATCTAGTAACATTACATTTAGAAACCTGTTTTTTAGTCTTTGATAACTGTATTTTGAACTCAAAAATTGTGGCTTTTGGTGTTGTGCTTCCAATATTGATAATTCATCTTTTTATGATTGTGCTTTCTGTAAAAGAATGTGTTTTCTTATAACCTGGAATGCATCGGGGAATTAGGGATTGACATAGTGATTTATAGGGTTTGTGGGCTTTTCCCCTTGATAGCCTAGCTCTTTTTCATGTTGTAGATTATTTTGTAGAATCGTCCTTTTTTTTCTTCCTTTTTCACTGTAAAAGCTACATATAATATTACAGCTTCTGAATTTGGCCATATGCAATTTGTTTTTCATACATTCTAATGATTTGCACAGCCTAAATCTTCCTGACTGAACAAATAATAATTGTTCATTCATTTCCTTATGAATCCATCATGGTAACCAGACAACCATCCAGAAGGATGAGTTTTAGTTCCTGCTGTATAGTATGGAAGGGTCTTTTCTAATGCTATTCTGAAGATGTACAGGGGTAGCACAGGATCGTTTGTGGATTACTGGAGAAAACTGAGTATTAAATTTGTGTCAATGCCAACAAAGAGAAGTTGGCAGTGTTTCTGTGCTCACACTGTTGCGAGGATAAAACACAAAAGTATGTCAACTAAAATTCATAATGCCGTGTTTCAGCTGATTTATTAGTACAGTTCTAAAACACTTGTGGTATAACACATTACTTCTATGTACTTCTTTTTTTCCTGTAAATAGTGTACACATGAGGGGAAAAACAGACTGGATACATATAATAGGGTTTTAAGAGTTATGCTTTTCTGAGCAAATTTCATGAACTAATTATGGTGGAACACTGTGGCCAAATAAATAATGTTCTTTAATTGCATCTTTTCTTTTGGCTCCAGGAAGAGGAATGGTGTCATACCATGCACACAATAGCCCAGTCAAGTTTCTTGTAACAGCTACATCTATAAACAAGAAGAACAGAAACAAATTGAGGAACAGCCTGCCTCCTGGCTCAGAACCTAAGGACGAGGACCAGAAGAACATTCTGCTCACTGAAAGACCAGGCTCTTCCCTTAGTAACACCCATGACACTGCAATTTGGCTGGGAGGTTCAGCAGGGTCCATTGCACAAAGAAGTGACTTGTCATCATCTTCTGGATCCCTTACTTTGTCTCATGGATCAAGTTCCCTAGAACACAGACCAGAGGATAGTAACATTTATGAGCTTTTGAAGGATCAAAATATCTCATTTAAAAGTAAAAGACAGAAATCTAAGAAAATGAAAGCGAGTTCAATATTAGTGATTTCTGGTGGCCAGGGACACAGAAGAGTGAACAAGAAGACCAAGCAACAGCGACAAGATGAACTAGTGTCTTCAGTGATGGTTTGGCAAATCCCACTCTTAAATATATAACTGAACTAAATCCAGGATCCTTTCTGCTATTAAAAAAGTCTGTTATCCTTTTCCAGCAGCTTAGGATCCAAACAGATAGAATTTATACACTTGGAAGCAATTTCAGTAGGCTTGGATCACAGGATTAAGGGTGCAAGACAGTCTTCACATACTTAGAACGTTCTGCAGTGTTAGAGTACTGGAAAATGTTTAGCCATCGGTGCTGTCCTTTATACTTAGAACAAAAAGCAACTGTTAGGCACCTTTAAATGGTTTTAGAATCTCTTACCTTATTTATATTCACATTTATAAATATCATAATTATGTTCTATAGCACTTAGGGAAGGCAAGTAAGACATGCCATGTCTCATGCTGATTTCTGCTTACGTAAATCAGCTATTCTTTCTTTTTCCAAAGTAACATATTGCATGGACTGTAGATTTTAACAAATTAGCAAATAGTTTTAAACAATTAGTAGTCTAATGCGAGTTAATATTAATTTGGAAATAACTATGATAGTTTATAATATCATTCTGCAAACTCAAGTTAGGCTGGGACAAAACCATCTACATTAATTGATTGGTATTTTTTTATTTCAACATATAACATAGATTTTTAAAATATTAATTTCTAAAGCTCAGTTTTATTAAAAATGTTGCAGTACAAAAAGCACATTAATTTTCTTGGTAGGTGCAATGTGTCTGCGACTTGCCTTTGTTATACAGAGAAAGTTGCAAAGATTCAATGGCCTTGGGCAAATAGAAAACACAGATACAGGACAGCTGTGCATTGTAGCGCTCCTAACACATTCTCCCCCTGGCAACTCGCTATCAAAGCTAAACATGGACTGTACCACTTTTAAGGAGGCATGCACATCCAGCACATTAATAATGAAATTATTAATTAAGTCATTAATTGGGAAGAAATAGACTAATATTGGAATATCTATAGGAAGTGCAAGTAATCACTAAAGGTCCTACATTGTTTGAGTTGTGCTGTGCCCTCAGGCAAATATCAATCAAATAATGTCACAGGGCAACAGCAGAGATATAGTCATGTCTGAGTGGTGGACATCTCTTTTCACCCAGTTTCATCAAAGCGTGGTCATGTAAATGGGTGTTGGGAAAACAGCATGCACAGCTTCATTCTCTGAGACAGACAGGTGGTGGCTTTGGCAGTGTTAGAGGGCTGTAAGTAGAGATCTAATTGATGTTTTATTAATGAATTGATGTATTTCCAAAGGAATCATTGAATTCGGGATTCCTACTGAAATTGCCTTTTCCACTAGTCTCTGCACATGTGAAATATAAGACAAAGGCTTCAAGCTCATAAAGACATTGCCAAAACTGGTGATGAGGCACATCCTTAAGTCAAAATCTGTTTAATACAGTTAACATGTTGAATGGAGTCTATGGGAACATCCTTTTCCCTCATCAATAGACTGAAATTAGAGAGAAATTAGGATGATTAAATTTCAGTTGAGTATGTTAAGAACTCTAATACTACCCATCTGTTCAGTGAAATGCAAATTAAGTATATCTGAAGTCAAATATTTGTCAATAAATCAAATAAAACTTCTGGCTACTTTGGTACCATTCTTATCCCAATAAGGGTGTGGTTTGCCCCGAAATTACTTCTGCAACATCTAATACAAACTGCTTGATTCCACCATGTTTTGTTTCAATCTGCTTGGTTTAAACCAATATCAACCATAATGGCAATGTTTCCTAGCACATAACATTTCAAGGTCAACAGTACTAGAGACTGAATTATTTTGTTTGATACAGCAGTAGGGTTGTAAAATGTTGCTGAAATTTATTTTCTTAATTTTGCAGCAGATTTGTGTATGTCTTAAATTTTCAGTCTGTCTGCTTTAAAAAGCAAACGTCTATCAAGGTAACCCCAGAATCGGTGGGTAGGCTGACTTACCAAGTTTGACAGAACACTGGAATAACATCAGGTCTTCCCTGCTGCCTGACCACCAGTGTGTGGGGCAGAGGGAATGCCGATGCAGTTAGTCTTTGCCTACGAGGTGGCACTAAAATAGGCACTTGAAAATCAGGTACGCATCCTGATTTCTTTTCAGAGGCTTTGCCCACATCCTACATTTCTGATTAGAACAAGATTCTTGAGCCATAATAGCATGGACTTCCATGAGTCACAAAGGACCCTTGTTACAGGTGGGATTGTAGGCTTGGGATCTTCATTACTGTTTTGTGCTTTTGTTCTGTGTCTTTTGCTGTGTATCTTGCAACTTCAGTTGGGTATTGTCAGTGTTGGCACGGGCTTAGTGTTGGCATGACTCCTGGTAGGGAAAAAAAAGAAAAAAATCAGAGTGCCTCTAAGCCAGGCAGCTGGTAATATTTTCCCAAACTTTTTCTCTTCTACCTGGCCTACTGGCTAGGCTCACCTGGCTTGAGAGATCAAGGCCAGTTGCATTTTCTATGCTCTTCCATAGCTATGGCCCTGGGAGCTGCTCTTTTCCCACTGTGTGGAAGTACTACATTGTACAGTTTACTGTAAGTATATTGAAAAAAGTTAAAAGATTCCTCTGTGTATTAAGCATACGTAATCTCGTATCCCTTTGTAGACTGCAGTAAAAATTCTCCTTGAATGTAGGATTCCATATCCGTGCCTTTGGGACTGGAGGAATACGTCTGCTCTCTCATGGATCTTTATCAGTAGGAGCAGTAAGCAGAGTCCACCAATTCAACTGGAAATCCATGCATGGTGTTATTACAGTATCTGCTATCTGTAATGAATGAGAGTTGTAAAGTAAAATTCATCCTATCTTTCAGCTGAAATGTAATTTTCTTCAGTTATATCAATAAAACGGTAGAAACAAAGTACCACTCTGCTCTTCTGAAAGTACATTGGGGTTTTGCCAATGACTTCCATTAGAACAGAACTGAGTCCCTCATTTACATTCTTCTATTTTGAAAATACCTATTATTTATCTTACTGAGCTGTAAAGAAAGAGAGAAGCTGTATGTCTGTCTTGAAAAATATATATTGTCATGAACTAGATTTTTAGTAACTAACTGAGCACAAGGTGCAATGTTTCTTCCTGACATGCAACTTACTGGTATTACCTTACTATGAAAACAGGCGGGAACCAAAGTTTCTCTCACAAATAGTCTTTATAGATGTTGTAGATTGTGCTGCTAGGAGGTTGGATTTTGCTTTCTGATACTGCTTGTCTAAATTAATAGAAGTTATGAAAATAAAAGGAAAAGAGGGGAGCAAGTGTAACCACTACAATATATTCTATATATGTTTTCTAACACATAGTAGTGTCTTTTGTAACATGAGCCATAAAATTTGTGTATTTATGTTCAAACTATAAATTGAGAAAAATGTTTAATAAAAAATATGATAAAAATTAACTTCAGAAGAACATCTTGGGCTGTCATTTTAACTAGAAAGCTAGAATTTGGGGCATGCATTAATGAATAATATATATATTCATGGACTCATGAAAGGGAAAATAGGATATGTGATTAGGATGACAGAGATGTATATTTTTTTTTTAGTTTTATAATTTCTACAATTTAAACACCAGCAAATACAGTTTCTGAAAATGAGACAGTCATTTATTATAAAGTTTGACTCCTGTATCAGTGGACCCAAACAGTGTCTAAGCAATAGAATTTCTACTATGCTGTCTATGTGGAGCATGCATCAGCACTTGCGCAGCATGCATGCTGCATAAAACCGAGAAGCATTAATATTCAAAGTACTGCAGAGCAAAGCATTAACAGAGGAAATTAATTTTCAGTTGCTAATGGGCAATTCTTTCTAATTAATCTGCCCTAAAGGATATATACATAATCCCATGATTGTGTTTAAATACTGAGACTTGTATTCATCAGACTCAGCAATAGCCTTTTTGGGTGTACCTGCGCTATTATAAACAAACAGGAAGTTATTGAGAAATGTTTGGTTGCTAGGAAAACCTGCCTTTTTGCCCTTGGCTTTATACCACATCTCTTTCATATGTGGTTCTGAAAAACATCAAATTGCATGTGTGCAGCATACCATATATGTGCACACCTGAAGGCAGATTCTGTCCCAATGGGAATTTACAGCTCATTATTTATGGGTGGCGTGAAACAAGGCTGCGTTCTCGCACCAACCCTATTCACAATCTTTTTCAGCACGATGCTCCAAAGGGCCACTGCAGACCTCGATGATCAGGACAGTATCTACATTCGATACCGTACTGATGGAAGCCTATTCAATCTAAGGCGACTGAAGGCCCACACCAAGACCTTAAACCATCTTGTCCAGGAGCTGCTTTATGCTGATGACGCCACCCTTGTTTCCCACACAGAAGCAGCTCTGCAGTGTTTAACATCCTGCTTTGCAGAGGCTGCTGAGCTCTTTGGGCTGGAAGTCAGCTTAAAGAAGACAGAAGTTCTCCATCAACCTGCACCTCAGGAAGTCTTCCATCATTCCCATATCACCATTGGCCAGTCAGAGCTCAAATCAGTCCAGCAGTTTAATTACCTAGGCAGCCTCATCTCCTCAGATGGTAAGATTGATGGAGAGAGAGACAACAGGTTAGCAAAGGCATAGAGTGCCTTCGGAAAGCTTCATAAAAGAGTTTGGTGAAATAAACACTTGAAGAAAAGTACAAAGATCAGTGTTTACAGAGCCATTGTGCTGACTACTCTCTTATACGGATCTGAATCATGGGTCATCTACTGCCACCACCTGCATCTCCTAGAACACTTCCATCAACGCTGCCTCCGAACAATCCTAAACATCCACTGGTCAGATTATGTAACCAATACATCTGTTCTAGAACAAGCAGCAGTCACAAGTATTGAGGCCATGTTGCTGAGAACACAGCTGTGATGGGCAGGGCATGTCTCAAGGATGAAGGACCACCACCTCCCTAAGATCTTGCTTTATGGTGAACTTGCCACTGGCTGCCGCAAGAGAGGAGCCCCAAAGAGAAGATACAAGGACTCCCTGAAACAACATCTCAGCCTTGGCCATATTGATCATCATCACTGGTCTACTGTGGCCTCCAATCGGGAGGTCTGGAGACACCCCATCTATAACACTGCTGTTGCTTTTGAGAACGCACGCAGGATCACTCTTGAGGAGAAAAAACAACGCAGAAAGAATCGTGTCTTGCAGAATATACCACCCAAGGAGTCTTTCTGCTGTGCCTTTTGCTACAGGACGTGTCTATCTCGTGTTGGCCTTTTTAACCACCAACGCGCTTGTAACAAACGTGGGTAGTGCCCTTCCCAAATCTTTGTTCACAAAGCCCAGCCATGATGATTTATGAGTGGCAGTCTGAAGGCTAAAAATTGCTTACTGCTCCTTTGAGAGAGGTCTGAATATTGGGAAGGGTTTCCTGAACAGTGGTTCAGTGCTTAAACTTCCTCTCTCTTCTGTCCTATTTAATTTTCTAACTGCATAAAGACAAATTAGTTTTTGTAAAATGCATTTGGAGGTGAGAATATCAGTCATTTGAAAGGTGTAGCTGTAATGGAGGGTTCTGTATGAGTAAATTGGTATTGCAATGAGTGATACCATGGAGCTGATAATAGTATTTTTAGATTGCTTTACCTATCTTCATAGTAATAATACTTCACATAATAATAGTCCTGTTAAGAAGGCAGATTAATATCATCTGTAGCTAGGAAGAAAATGAGTTGAAAAGCATTTGCCTGACTTGAAGCTATATGATGAGTCTGTAAAAGCATACAGATTAAAGCCACTGCTGCTTTCTAAGCCCATGATTAGCCCTTTAAACTGCCTCCTTCTTGCAGGCATCCTGTACGTGTGGTTGTGGAAAATGTCTGTGCTAGTAAACCAGCCAGGACTAGGGTGACAGCTTGAGCACTGACCTGGGATCACATTTAGGAGGTGGCTGGCTGGGGCTGAGCCAGGCCTGGGCTGCTGCTGTCAGACAGCACTGACAAAGCCACTTACCTGGGATATTTTAGGGACTGATTAAGTACATGGATGTAAACTGTGTGGTGCCACTTGCAGAATAGTCTTTCTGCCTCCGGTTTTGTGATATTGATGCAACCTAGCCTGTATCTGTACAACCTTCATCCTATGGGATGGTTGCCTAGCAGTCTGGAACTTGAGACTAGTCTCTTACAGTCAGGAGATAAAAATACTAGCATAGACTTGATATGTACCATACAGGTACCAGGTTGGTACAAGAAGTTAATCTGGGATGGTTCATCAGCTGCTTGTACCACCCCACAGCTCAAAATTCTGGTCTACTTCTTTCACCTTTAAGATTTAGGGTACATGTAAAGTCTACATCCTGTTAGCTCACAAATGTAGCATGCACACCACCAGATCTATCTGCTATTCAACTTCAGAAATCTAGCTTGAGATTTTTGAAAATAAGTTTCTTTGCTGCTGCCTTGTACTCGTCCTTATTTGATCATAGCATTTTCTTTAAAGACATGCCCAACCACTGAACTGCCAGAAACACTCTTTGCCTCCTAAAACAAAGAATCAACAAAGCAACACTGAAACAGCTTCAGATGAAAGGATCTGAAAATTCCCTAAGCAAACGAAGATTTACTGTGTGACTCTATTTGAAATGCAACAATGCCAGTGTATGACCAAAAGCACTTCGAGTGCTTTGGCCAAGCTCCATAAACCACAATATAAAGGCAGTTAGTCTTTCACAGCACGACCTTCAAAGGTGTTCAAAGGGATGTATTTTTTTCCTCTAGCAAAACAGGCCTTGGCAGCAGAACTGCAAGTTCTACTGTTGTACATATTGTTATACTCCAGTGATAATCACAGTTATCATTAATGTGTGTCCCAACCAAGAAGATGAGCCAGAACACCTAGGATTACGACACACCTTGGGGGAGATGAAATCATTGTAAGAATTCACTGGAAGTTAAATCATTTCAAGAATTCACTAGAAATATGTCTTAAGGAGTATTTTGACATCAAAAGATTCAGGTGAGCCTCCAGCAGAGTTTTCTCAAAGCACTGAAATTCCTAATTTCCACTAAAATCTGTGTATTTTACATGCCCAAATGCAGATAATCAAAAAGGTTTTAAATTCAAGAAACTAGATACAGCTTAGCTACAGAGTTACAGAATTTTCATTTTTTTCTTTTTCTTATTCCACGCTGGAGAGAAATTCGATGGGTTTCAACTTGAGCATCAGGATCACCTTGAATGTGGGCACAAAAAATGCATTCAGTCACAACTTCCAAATCAAATTGTATAAATTGTTTCCTGTGGGCTTTTCTGGTTTGCTCTGTGTGCATTTCAAGTTGCAGAACATGCCTGCCAGATTACGCCTAATGCCTTTTCAGTGTACCCTTTCTAAAGAGATTTTTTTCTGTAGGGTTGGGTAGCATAGAGTGTATGTATTAACAAAGAGGATTACCCCTAGTTCAGTCAAGATTTGTAAGTGCAACCACTTTTCTGCAATGTTGCTCAGAGTAGCTTGTGATGCTCTTAATCCCAATCACACGCAACTGGTATCATCGGTTAACGTAAGCTGCATCTACACTGCTGAACTCGAGCACTTCAGAGGTTACTGACACACCCACTGTATCAGATGGGGTCCATGTGCCAGTCCCTTTCCTGCTGTCTGGATGAGCAAAGCTAGTTACAGTCTACACTGATACATGAAGATGTTTCATAGAGTATTTGGGGAGTATTTTGCCCACAAGCCATAGTCATAGAGCACATAGATGAGGCAGGTGATGGGACAATACATAGCTAATTATGAATGGGGAGAAACGTTGACTGGATAATCTCACTGCACTGTAAAGAGCAAGGGTAGGATTTCATTATCTTCTCCAAATTCTTTTGGGTTTTATTTTTAGCAAATTAGATGATGTGCATGTTTTCTCAGTTGTTCATCTAAGTAAATGCTGTGTGTTCCCCATGCTTTAACCTTATCAGATGCTTTCGACCTCTTTAAAAGCTGCTCTACATATTCAGAACACTTTTACATGACAAAAGTCTGTAGTAGTACAGCCTTTTTTGCTATGCTGGTTGTTTTTTTCTTCAATTAAAACCAATATTGATCTGTCTCCAGTTCCTAGAAGTATGCAACCCAACGCTGAAGAAATCTTTATGGTCTGTTTTTCCTTCTGACTCCTACGACCCTATTTGCTACAAGCTGCTAACCCTCATGTTGCAACCATCCCTTTTCTTCCAATTCTGCTATCTGGGTGTATTACAGGGATGTGGGAAAAATAATACACACAGGCAGATCAGCTTGGCTCAGCATCAGATGTATACATTGTGTCATATGTAACATGTATACAGCATGCATGGGTTTTGTATTGCAAGCATAAAAAAATATTTTGTTCAGCAGAAATAAAATAAGCATTTTGTCTGTTCCAGCAATAGCATCAAACCAGTCCTTGAATCTGTTGTTTTACAACACCAAGAAGCATTTTACACAGGAGCATTCAGCTGTCAAACACAGGATGAGCAAAAGCAGTCAGGTTTTCTTTCTTTGTTTTGTTTTGGTTTTACATTTTGGCTTTTAGCCATGAACCAGATTTCTGGGTACTATAGGGACCACTGACATCAGCTACTGCCACTATGTATCTGATACTCCAATATTCACAGAAGGAATACCAGCAAGTTTCAACTGTGTCTACTCCAGAATTTTGATGCTGTAACATTTATTTTTCCAATACATCCCTGTACCAATCTAAATAAAAACAAAAACACAAACAAACAAACAAAACACAAACAAAACAAAACTAAAAGTAGCCTACCAACAGCTTGGCATGTTCACAGACACTGGGAGCAAGTCTAGTCTATGCAGGCTTACCATTCCTGCCCAGTGTACTGGACGTGTGCCCACAACGTGATGGCCTCAGCAAGCAAAGGCTGCAAAGCCCACCTAATTAGCTGGGTAAATAATTGAGCATGGACCCATGCTCACCTCCATGCTGCCATGGGTACACTACCTGCAGGATTCTACTTGCTTACTTATAAAAGCTAGCCTGCATATGCTGTGAGCTACACTCTGAGCCTGTTATCTAGAAAGGCTTAAAGCCTCTTGCTTCATAGAATGTGGACTGAATATTTCATCTGGATAAAATAACGATTTTGTTAAATGATTCCTTACCTCCTTAAATGAGAAGTTCTGTAGCTTCACTGGCCAAGAATCAACCCCTTGAGACTGGGCTAGTTAATTTTTGATGTGACCTGCTGGCTAATTTTGGCTGAGGAACTGTGCATTTGCTCCAGCTACCACAATAGCCCAATTCTGCATGACAGTCTCTGAGCTTGGAATGGCAGCAATGCAGCTGCTGCTGCAGTCAGTGGGAGAAAGAAAAATGCAGTACCTCTCCCTGTAAGAGCAGAGCCCTGATAAGCTCTGAGCAGATGTGCTCTGGTTTGGGATGCTATTCAGTGACCCTATCATGAGAGTGGCATTCAGCATTATTGCCCATTTCTGCACTAGAGACATCACAGTCTAATGCCTTCTAGAAAGAAGAAATTGAAAATACTTTGTTTTGGCTGATATGGATTAAACAGACAGAAAGGTGTGTAAGATGAAGAAAACTTCCTATTCCTGTTTCTTCTGGTTTGTTTTGTGGGGCGTTTGGTTTTTTTTTGTTTTTGGGGGGGGGGGTTGTTTGTTTGTTTGTGTTTGTTTGTTTTGTTCCGGGTTTTTTGTTTGCTTTTTTAACTAGAAAAACACCTGATAAAAGTCTTTTGTTCCAAACTGTATTCCCTTTTTATTACTGAACAGCATTGCTGGTATGTGAGAAACAGACAGGGTGGGCTGCATGTCCAGAAGGAAGTCTGCTGTATGTGACTGGGCAGGGACTAACTAAAGTCCCTGGGACAGAGCAGAGCAAAGGCTTTCCTTCCTGCTCTTACTCTCCATGCTACTGTTGTTGCCCCAGGCTAATTGCTCCTTGCAAACACAGGATCTCAGCAAGTCCTGATGGTCAGTAGCAGCATTACAAACTATTAGTCCTTCTGGATATTTGTCACATTGGTTGGGCTACAGAAATGCATGTCAGGCACCAAATTATATATCATGTAAGCTGTGTGATACCTGTTTTCTTTAGGACAGGGTCTTTTCTATGCTGGGACAATGATTCATCTCATGTAATTTAAGTGTTTAAAATTAGTTGTCTGCAGCTGTACCAGTATGACTTTACAGCTAATGGAGAGAAATGAGAAATACCAAAGGATGATTCACTTCATCCTAAGATAGGCGAGAAAAATTGCCCTTCAGACATGGTTATTCCTATACATTAATTGTAAATGGAGCCTTGGGAACTCAGGTTAAGTAGGGAAATCAAACAACTAGAACTGAGATGATTTCTACAATGGGTGTCCCAGTTTTTAGCATCATCTCCAATTCTACTAAAAACTGAAAGGCAACAAGCAGCCTTAATGTCCATGGCAAGTGTCCCAGCCTATGATCCACAGAAGCAGCAGTATTTTGCAAAAGTTGTGCTAAGAGGTCAGCAACTGTCCTTTGTATTTGTTTTCATTAATAGGTTTAATGAAAGAGGGGCATGGGGGACTGGAAAGAAACTTGGAGGTAAGACAGTAGACTGAGGCTTACGACACTAGGGAATTCCTGCCCAAAGCTAAACTTCCATAAAGCAGAATTGAGGTTATGTTACGTGATCTGCTTCTGGCATGTTCAGTGGGAGCAGAGGATAAAGTCTCCAACAGCTAAGGGCTACCTGACTTCTCAGACTAGAACCTCCATGGAGCTTGGATTTTGTATAGGTCTTCTGCTGGCTCCATCCACAGGGGCAAATATGGCCCATAAAAACACAATATGCTACTTCCTACCTACCACTGGTTTTCAAATTGTCTCCAGAAGCAATAACTCAGACACCTTTGTTTACACCCAGACTGGGATGTGATGTGGCAGTTAAACCTGAAGAGGAGTTAAGAAAATCCAGTTGTGGTTAAAACTGTCATGTATTCAGAAAGGATGAGTCAGAATGGTCTCAAATGATCTCAGATATTATACTGCTACCATGGTCACATAATTCTCATCAGTGTGAACAGAAGTTAGGCACCTCAAAGAGAGGCAATCCTCCACATAAGAATAGAACAACAGAGATTTTAAAAGTGAAAATAATTTCCCATATCAGTATCAGCTGTCTAATTTCAGTGTAATCTTGAAATATATAATATTTAAAGTAATACGAAACAGCAGGAAGATTAATTCCTGATGTCAGAAGAGAGGAGTTATTTCTGGCAGGCTTTAATGGATCTGCTGCATCACAGGGAAACTTCTTCCAGCTAGCCAGTAATAAAACCACATACAGACACTTACAGTCTAACCTTGTAAAGGACCCAAATCAGGGCACAGCGGGAAATTTGCAATTAGGCTAAAGCCACATGTTGTGGTTACTGACTACTCTAAGACCCCTGTGACACTGTGTGATTGTTACTTATCTATTTTATGGCAACTAGAAGCAGGCTGGCCTCTCAGTAGAGATCAGACATGACCTCAGCTTGAAAACCAGCCTTTGGGTTAAGCGCTGCTCTTAAGTGCACAACGTGAGTGGAGCCAAGGGTTTCAAGTGGTTACAGTTACCCAGCACTGCATGCAACACTTTAGTTTATTAAGTGCTAAGTCAACACATAAGAATTTTAGCAAAACCAATGTCAAAAAGTAGGAGCAACAGGACAAAATGAAGAAGACACTCAACCACGCTTAGCCATCACCACCATGAAGCTGGAAAAACATACAGCTGCAATGGCTATACTGCCAGCACAGAGCAATTAATCGTCGGGTTGATTTGAGAGAGGAGACGGAGTAGTAGCTTTTCCAGTCTGCACAGCAGTGTCTCCCAGGGCCAGGAGCCACTCGCTGGGCAGCTGCAGGGGAACCAGTCTGACGGGACCCTGGAGTCAGTGGAGAGGAGAAAAGAGAAAAACTGCAGATGACTAGTGTTTGGAGGCAGCAGCATCATAGGAAATCTATACGTTACAATGGCAATACGACACATCCTGGCACCAGGAATGGTTCAGAAAGGCCGGGATAGAGCTGCACGTCTGCTGTCTTGGCAGAAATCAAACTGCAGCCCGCGGTGCGGCGTGAGCTGGGTGAGTACCACTGCCTGCGTCGGGAGCAGACCCAGGGTACAACTAACGTAACGTGAGGGGGGTTTAAAGAAACTGAGAAGCGGGTCTATTTGTGGGAATCCCGATGACAGTCTCATCTTTGAAGCGCAGAGGAAAATGGGACCCTGGCGCAAACTGCACCCAAACAGAAGCCACCTGGCCTCCTCCGCGTTGTTCCTCAGAAGCAGAGACCTGAATAAGCCAGAGGCTCCGCCTGGGAACCCTCCCCGTCGTTCTCCGCAGCGAGCATGCCGGTGCCAGGCCGGGCTGGGCTGTCCTAGGGGGCCGCCGTCACCCCGGGCTCCGGCAGCAAAGCCCCCAGCCCTGCCTCAGGCAGGGAAGCGCCGCCGCCACGGGTATCCCAGGCATGGCCCCACCCGGAGGTGGGGGAGGACCCGTCACTCCGGCCCGGCGCCGCACGGGGGGAGTTTCTCCTCAGCAGGTGGGGCCGCTCTGCCGCCCGCCCCTCCTCTCCGCCGACACCCCGCAGCTTCCCGGCCCAGAGGCTGCTGCTCGCCGGGAGCCGCCGGCAGCGGTAGCAACAGGTCCGTGCCCGCTCCTCCCTCCCCTCCGCCTGCCAGGCGAACAAAGGGGCTGAGCGCGGCCCCGCGCTCGCCTGGCCCCTCCGCCAGCTCGGCCCCTGCGCTTCAGCCATTTGCCTCGCCTGGCATCGCCCCGCCGCTCCCTCCCCGCCTCCCCGGCCTCCCCGCCGGCTCCCGCGCCGTGGGCGAGGCGGCGGGGCCGCTGCACTGCAGGAGCTGCCCCCAGCGGAGCGGGGCTCGGCGGCCGCGGGAGGAAGGTAAGCGGGGAGGCAGCGCGGCCGCGGGACGGGAGCGGGGTCGGGCACGTCCCGAAGCCGGGGCTGTGCCAGACCCCCCTCCCCGGCCGCCGCCGCGGAGCCTCCGGGGAGCCCGTGGGGAGGATCGGTGCCAGTATCTGCCGATGTCTGCGGTACAAACTGGGACGCGGAACCATGGTAGCCGTGTGTGTGTGTCTGTGTGAGCGTGAGGGGGGATGCTGGAGCACTGTCAGGTTTAATCGTGCTATTCTCTTCCTTCTGTCCCCCTTAATCCCCCTCCTCTGGGCAGTAGGGAGGCCGGGCATATCCCCATATCCCTTCTCCATATGTCAGAGAGAGAGCCAACCCTAATGCTTGCGTACTTTTTTTTTATCCTGCTGACCTATTAAAAATCTAAATGACTCTTTACACTAACGTTTAGGGATGTGTAAGAGCAGCAGATTGCTTCCCGCTATAAATTCTTCATGGCGTGCTTCCCCATCCTACTAAAAGCACACGCAAGCCCTGGGTGAACACATGCGTGCAGGATTTTGCAGGGTGGAAGATGCACGAAGAAAAGTCCTACTGAATTTTAGTTGTCTGAAGCTGGTAGGTTTTTATGTCTCGTTCTTTAAAGCAACAAAAAGCTGACTCCTGAACCCAAACCTACACATAGCACAGAGAATGATAGTATTACATGGTATAGCCAACTTTTTTCACCTATCAAGAAAAAATAAAGCTCTGTGGAAGTGACATTCTGTAAAGCTTTTCCACAGCAATTAAATTGAACAATAGAAAACTAGAACAAAAAGCTAGGAAAAAAGTAGGGCAATAAAAAATAGAATAGCAATAAAATAGAACAATCATTCTGTATGATCTGAGAAGCAAAATAGCTCCTCCATTTTTCAGAGACTTAACCATCTGTCTCCCAGAAATGAATTAAGTGGAATGTTTGTGGAAAATAATAATTAAATTGTCACTAATATTGGCAAAACAATATTTACTCCCCTGTTCAACTCTCTGGCCCATCGTGCTTGTTCTGCATTTTCCTTTGCCCAGGGCGCATCACACAGCATTTATTCACTCTTTAATTAGGACATCCAGAGCATGCCAATGGGATCCTCTGGTCATTCACTGTTAATGGCACTGTCTGAGGAGAACCTGCCAAAGAGCCAAGGACTGTTCCCATGCCTGCTCCAGCTCCTCTCTGCTCTCCAGGACTCACTCCTGGCAATGGTGGCACTGAGTCAGTGGTGACAGTCTTAGGAGCTGGAGTTTGCAGGACTGTGCCTTAGTATCAAAAGACAGAAATCCTTAATAGGTTTCTTTCTTCTACGAATGCTGCGCTATCATCACTTTTCAGTATAACAGATAGTCCAAAGAGGTGGACGGACTTCAAATGTCAATAAATATTACAGCACATTATTTGGCAGGAACATTCAATGAAAGCCATTAACTGGCTTTACTATAGTAAAGCAGGATTATAGTATTTAGGGCTGGCCTAGGTTACCATAAAGACAGTGATGTGGTTAGATGACTGGATCCAGATCCTACTTACCGGGGTTTCGGCATCCTGTCGTATCCTGTTGCAAGAGGATATTAGGGGCTGCTGAATGCTAAAGAAGGGTATAATAAAGCATGAAAGGAAATCCTGCAATTTCTTTTAACATAGAATTAAGCTTTTTTTTTAATACTTTTTTTTTTCTTGGTGAGGTCCTGTATGGATTTTGCAGGCATTTTTCTATTTACCCCTACTGACATTGTGTAGCGTTGCAGTTGGAAGCCTGTTTCTTTCCCATGAACAGGAGAGAAGTCATTTTATACCTCTTCACATCCTTGAAAATACCCATTTTAAAAATGAGCTCATTTCCATTAGCCTTCTCTGGACATGACATTTTTATATCTGCTGTTTTATTTTTCAGTGGAATTGACATCATTCTTTTTGCTTCTTTTTTGGTCTCGGTGTTGTTTTGTCAGAGAACAGACATGATTAGTTCCTTTCACTGAAGAATTACTTTATAGCAGTTCAGGATTTGACAACCAGTTTAACCTGATCTATGAATGAGCTGTCCCTGAGCAAGAAGGGACCCTGCTTCTTCTCTAGTCTGGGCTGTACATTACTGCTCAATTCCCTACGCCAGCACTCATAACCATGTGACAATACAGTGAATGGATAGAGATTTTGCCTTCCTCCTGCAGTTAATTAAGCAAACACCCAGTTTACACATGCAGAAGTTGGTGTTAGGAGTGGGGCTCGTCCTGAGATCAGACCATTTAAATCTGCCTGTAACTCTGTGGGATCAGGACGTGTGTTTTCCTTAGACAGTGTTGGGAATGCTGCAGCTTTTTTTTTGGCCTCATCCTAAAATGCTCATTGGATGCTAACTGGCAGTTTTGGCACTGAAAGGATTACAAGAGTGGGTCAGTATTGTATAAGGGTCCAGAAACCTAAGACGATCCCAGATATGGAGGTAGAAACTGGAATACTTTATTGAGCACACGAGTGCAATTTAAGGGTCTTGGGGGCTGGACATGTTAATGAGGAGGACGAGTTATGTAAATTAGGGGATGGCTTTATGTTAACTAGAGGATTACACAGGTTTCTGCTACAGTTACACAATTGATTAATATTTCCCTTAACCAGGATTAAATGGGGGGGAAGAAAACAAAGGGGTTTCAACATGATTTAATAATTTCATCTCAAAGTCCTTCCTTATCCTGCTGCAGGAGCAAGATTAATCCACGTGGTTGTACATCAACAGGTCTTGTGAGGAAGGTCCAGTCCTTCAGATTAAGGGATTTATCTCAGCCTGTGTTGCCCAAGGTTTCCTGTTTATTCCTAGCAGTTCTTTTTCTGCAGGTATCTGAATTTTGGACTGCAACAGTATTGTGTATGCGGATTGAGTGTTATTGCAAAAAAGATTTGTCTGGGTCCTGTGCACTGCACATTTGGTACTTTCCAGTTCCCTTATGCCCCATCAGCAAGGATGGCAGGAATTCATGATTGGTTAAGTCAGTTTATTTAATGCAAAACAAGCTGGAGAAAAAAATGCAGTGGTTCTGCAGATTTTGTGCTGTGTGTCAGAGGGAGAAGAAAGATGTGTCATATAAATGCTTTTCAGGTGTGATGTTTCATGAGCTGCCATTGCTGTGCCTCTGGCTAAAACAGACGGATTGACAGCCTTTTTTAACTCACTCGGAAACACTCCAGAAACCACAACCTTTCTATACACATTGACATAAGTTGGTCAAGCAGGTTCCATGCTGTTATGTTGTCTGTCACAACATGATTTGCATTAATTGAAGTTATTTTACATGTACACATTTATAGATTAGCACAAACTGCTTGTTGTTTTTCTGGACACTGATTCCTTCAGGAGTACTTAAGGAGCAGAGTAAGCTTTGCATGTGGATCTGTAACTGCTGGAAGGCTACTGGACTTCTGACTAATTTCAGACTATCAACCTGTCAGAGTTAAACAATAGTGCGTTGTTTTTTTTTTCTTGGAAGCAGATCTGCTTTTCTCTCTCTCCCTCTCTTGTAAGTAGATTGGAAGAACAGGCCTTAAGATGTGGAGATAAACTATTATTTCTGCAACCCATATTTCAGAGTGTTAGACAGTAGGAACTAAAAGCCAACCCTTTGCTATGGGAATGGCATGCGAACAACAAATGTTCTGATTCCATCAGTCGAAGACAAATCTGTTCATGGGAGAGTTCTCCTCTTATCCTGTAGTTTTCTTCATTTCTCCTTTACTGCAACTCCCTGCATTGCTTCACTTCACAAAAAAGCTACTGTATACATTTCTGTGTACAGCTGTGGTAGATTAACCCTGGCTAGATGAACATGCCCACCAGAGCCACTCCATCACTGCCCTCCTCAGATGGACAGGGGAGAGAAAATGAAATGAAAGTCTCGTGGGTTGAGATCAAGACAGTGAGAGATCACTCACCAGCTACTGTTACGAGCAACACAGACTCGACGTGGGGAAATCAGAGTAGGATAATGAGAAATAAAAATGAAATCTTGAAAACATCTTCCTACCACCCCTCACTTCTTTACAGGGCTTAACTTTACTCCTGAATTCTTTATCTTCTCCCTCCTTCAGGAAAACAGGGAATGGGCATTTTGATCAATTCACCACATGTTTTATATGCTGCTCCTTCCTCACAGTCTTCCCCTGCTCCAGCAAGAGATCTCTCCCATGGGAGATGGTCCTCAATGAACTTCTCTAGTGTGAGTCCTTCCCACAGGCTTCTGTTCTTCATGAACTGCTCCAGTGTGAGTCCCTCCTACGGGTTGCAGTTCTTCAGGAACAGGCTGCTCCAGTGTGGCTCCCCTGTGGGGTCAGAAGTCCTGCCTGCAAACCTGCTCCAGTGTGGGCTTCCCATGGGGTCATGGCACCCACAGCAGCCACCTGTTGTAGCGTGGAATCCTCCACAGGCTGCAGGTGGATCTCTGCTGCACCATTAACCTCCATGAGCTGCAGGGGCGCAGCTGCCTCTGTTCCAGTGCCTGGAGCACCTCCTCCCTCTCCTTCTGCACTGACCTTGATATCTGCAGAGTTGTTTCTCTCACATATTCTCACTCCCGTCTTCTCTGGCTGCCATTTGCTCCCGTGCAGTAACTTTCTCCCCTTCTTAACTATGTTACCCCAGAGATTCTACCACCATCGCTATCCGGCCTTGGCCAGTGGGTCTGTCTTGGAGCCGGCTGGCATTGGCCCCATCAGACATGGGGAAGCTTCTGGCAGCTTCTCACAGAAGCCACGCCTGGAGCTCTTCTGCTGCCAAAACATCACCATGCAAACCCAATACAATAGTGTAAGAAATCCAGATGCTCGTGAAGTTAATGGGAGTTTTCCCTTGGCCACAATGGGGTTAGGATTTAAAGTGATGTCAGACTCTGGCTTTATCAAAATGCTCTGAAACTTAGGTGGGGGTTTCTAGCTGCAAGCTACTAGCACAAGCTTCATTCTCTCCAAAGCAGTACACAGATATATTTCTTGTTTAATAACAACTGATAATAGGGTCCTGAAGTTTGGTTTCCACAGCAGATGAAAAAACAGTAAAAGTAAATGTTGTTTGAGTGTATTGCTTTGGAGTTAGTCAGTGTCATGTGTCCCAAGAAGTTTTACACCTAGGAAAAGGGTAGCAAAGACTTTATGTGCATTCACATGATAAAATTCACTGGTGCTGCTTCTTGTTGTTCAGGATGAGGTCTATACCACTCAGACAGAAGATGTTTAAGACAGGGAGCAGAGTTGCAAGGATCTATTAGTTAGCTCAATGCCTGGACAGTATTCCTGGCAAGATATTTTGCAGCCTTACAGAAAACAAATACTTGTATTGCACCCCCAAAATCAGGCAGCTTTTCAGAGTGGTGGTTGAAAAGCCTCAGTATTTGCTTTGAGGAGATGTTGATGTGTATCTAAAATCTCTCTCTAATCAGAAGTAACCAAACTTTAGACTTAGGAGTGAAACATCAAAATCTTTAAATGGTCAAGAACCACAAATGGGGACCCCTGAATCTGTGCTTCTTCTCACACCTTCTAAATCATAACCATGAAACCAAACACCTCTCTGCCTCTTATTCTGAAGGTCTGTCTTCTTACTCCGGGTCCTGACTGTAGAGCTCTGTCTAGATTGCTAACTAATAAATGCACTGTGACTATTGAACATGATACAAATTTAACAGCATGCATTAACAACCCTTTATTCTGTAGCACTTTAAAAGGATAAGTTTGAATCATAGATTAGTCATACTATAGTCTTTACATCTCCTCTGTGTCAGGAAGTCCAAAAGCAGCTAGGACAGTCCTGACGTAGCTGTTATCATCATCACCCTTCATGATTGTGTTGCCAGTCTGTATGTCTCTCCATAAAGAGCATGGATCATTTTGGGAAAACAGGATGCTGCCACGTCAGCAGATATGAAAGTGCAAAAGGCAAAAAAAGTGAATTCTGAGGTGAAAAGCATCATGTACATTTCCAAGGTATTCAGGATGATCCATTTGACAGCTGAATATCCATCAAGGCCATTGGCCAAAACAGAGAAACCATACAGATGTGAGATGGAATATTTGAGCAGAACAATGCTTTAACCTAATTCAGCCAGAAGTTATTGGCATGGTACAGGAATAAAATTCTTTGGCCTGTTCTTGCAGGAATAAGATTAGATAACCAGGCAATCTTTTCTGTTCCTTAAATGTAGGCATCTTAACTATTACCTATCTGCCCTGTTAAATGGAAAAAAAAAATATTGTTTTTTTGAGTATAGTCAGAGAAATCAGTGCAGCCAGAAAATATTAGACTTTACGCCCAGGCTCAGCATATGAAATTCACATTATAGTAAAAAATATTATGCATCTAATGTGGAAAGTGTCAGGCCATGAAAATATGAGTGTTTGATTAGAAACTTATTTTATTTTTGTCTCAGAATGGCCAGTAAGTGTTAACTTCTACTAATATAAACAGCATGCATTGCAGTCGGTTTTCTCTTCTTGCCCTGTTCGTTTCCAATGATCACATGGAGTAGCCTCGTATTTTGTTGAGCCCTCAGTTACATCATTGCTGCTAAAAGCATTCCCACTGCTTGGTGAAATCTGTACTGACAGCCTGCAGGTACTTCTGATAGTAAAGGCTTGCCACAAAAGTACCTATGACTCCAGCATACGTTTATGCTTTGAGATCAGCAAAAGTGTTTTTCAGTCCTAGCACAACTCAGGATGGCTTGGATCTCCCGGCAATACAACTGAGCCCTGACCCACCAAAGGCAATAGAAAGAAAAGAAACTTCCCTTTTGTCAGGGAACAGAACCAAGGATTCTTCTTACTCACCCTAAGAAATGTTTATTGTTTCTGTGAAAAGCTTTAGTCTGAAGGAGAGTAACCTTTCATAGACCTGATAGTTTGGGCACTCTGTTGACATTTGGGGGTTTTACTCTTGTCAGGCAAAGGAAGGGCACTGGCATGTTTTCCATGTAGCTTGGTTAGATCTTTAACTGTTGTACAGAAAGTCAAAGTAGCAGCAAGAGTCAGTACTGCTATCTTTTAAAGCAAGAACTAATGTCTCCTGATTGTACAAACTAAGCACTTTGTCACCATGGTCTTTGGTATTTTTCTGCTGGCTAGCCCTTGGTAGCTCTCATATGCTGGTTTTTGAGGATCTGAATCAATTGGCATCTAACTGTACCCCCACAATGCCTTTGTGTACAGAAGCTATCTGTGTGTTCCAGACTCCACTCCAGCAGCTTGTTACAGGTAGATCAGCAGTGCTGTGCAGCTCAGATACACAGCATTGGTCTCTGCCCTTGCAGGAGAACTGGGAGGTGCATCCCACTTACAGGTCAAGCCTGTGTAGGAATATGGCCCCACATCTCTCCACCTTGGCTTGATTTTCATGAAATAATAAATAAAAGAAGCCAGACTCCTATGAGTCACCTAATAGTTCACAGTTACAGGCCCAACAGCAAACTCTACCAGCAGCATTTCTGCCATGGCAGAGAGAAGTCTGTGCAAGCTGATTGCTTTCCTCTTTTTGGATTAGGGCTGTCATGCTGGAGGTTTTGCTTTGCTATCTGATCTGGCTTTCTTGGGTCTTACATCTCTGCTTCATTGCCATCTGCCAGCTAAAACTGCCCTCAAAGTCAGCCTTTGCCATGTTAAGCACTGCGGCAGGTCTCTCCACCTTTGAATCTAGTCCAAAATCTGTGTAGAGACTGTCTGCAGAAATGTGGAAATATTCTGTAAATTAAACTACGTGTGGTATAATTTTTAGTTGCAGCTAGAATGATTGTAAACCTTAAGTTTGAAGAAGTATCTGGGCAAAGAAACAATATATGCTCTTCAAAAATGAGAAGGGTGCCATTCACAATGTATCTGAAGGGCCTTTGCCTTTCTAAGCATCACTTACCTAATTTATCAATAAATCAGTGAGCCTGTTCAGTCTCTAAAAGAGGGGCTTTTTTTCTCTTAAGTATCATATTTAGAGTTTGTCTGGAAAAAGAAGTGTTTTCATTAATTGCCTCCTCTAGAAGTTTTTCTTTTACTTTCTTTTCCTAGGCATAAGTCTCAGAAAAATGGGGCTGTTTGCTTCCCTTTGAAGTCAGTTGTTACCTTTTACATTCTGTCTTTCTCAAGCACAATGGTGACATATTTTGGGAAATTTTGTTGCTTTGAGCTCTTTAATCTGTATGTACTTTCCATAATGATATTAAAAGCAAAACCCAGTTTTCTTAAAACAGGAATTTAATTTCCTCCAAATACATTGCCCCATCTTCTGTATTAAATGCAATATGTAGAAGGTGCACTGAAAGAGTACAGTCCATTCATGGAGATAAGTGCTCTTCTGGAATGCAAAACCAAGCCTGACTACTTTGATTTTCAAAATTCTGTCTGAACTAGCTTGCTGTTTTGCTTAACTTGGCTTCTGAGTGGATATTCTCCTCCTTGTTTATTTGTACCAACATTGCCAAAGTGTTTGTAGAGATTTTGAACATGTTTGCAATTTGTTGACCATACAGTTTAATGCTGAAAAGCATTTCTGCAATCAACATTACCACATTACACTCCAACATTACACATTAATGCTTAAACGAGGCTTTTAGTCATCACAAGCTGATGCTTTGCTTCAAGTCAGTGCTCCTGGTGTATGGCAATTTCTAGAACTTAAGGACAGAAAGGATTACTAGATCAACTAGTCTTCTCCTGTAAAAATTCTGTCACCTTGGACTCCCCAAGGCACACAGTCATGATCCCTTTGATGACATCAGAATAAGGATCTTCCCATATCAGATCAAATGTCCACCTAGACCATCATCGTTTCTCCCACATGGACCATAATCCAGTATTCAAAGAAGTGTGCAGCAGAATAAAAATGTGTATTTCTCCATGGGATACTACTTTATCTTTGAATATTAATACCCTGACCATTTTCCCACACAAGATCCTCCTAAGTTGGATGTACCTTTTGTGTTTATTGTGTATTTGGTCGCCTTCTTTGAGTTTCTTTTCCTTGAGCCCATTCTTCACTTTCCCCATCAATTAATGTAAACTTTCAGTATCCACAATACTCTAGTTGTACTTTTTTTCCCTCAGTAGTGTAAATATATTGCTTTGTTTACATTTACACTTGGTTTGTTTAAGGTTTTCTCCATCAGCCTAAGAAAGCCATCAGGATGCAGAATTTTCATGTGCCTGCACTTGTGCACAGTCATCAAGTCACAGAGCAAACATACCAAGCTGTGAAGAACTGTCAGCACTGCATTTCTTGGGCTGACTAAGGCTTGCTCTACTAGTTCTCCAAGAAACTAGTGCAAGCCACCTTTTCTCCAAAGCCATGGAATTGTGGCTGTTAGGAGGTGCCTAAGCTAGTTATCCCCTTTTTGCTTGGGAGTTGGCTTGAAACTGGTGCACACTGTGTGGAGACAGAGTAAGCTTGTGTCTGGTTGCAGTGTTGTTGTGAGTCTCTCACTGAAGTGTTGGGAGTTTTTTATATCTGTGAAATAATTCAGTACTTTTCTCTGTCATCACAGCTTTTTCAATGCTACTTCCAAAATGTAAAGCCTGGAACATACATGGTTCCATCCATTCATCCACCATGTTACATTGCAAACCTACTAATGCTATAGATGAAAGGTAACGTTTTCCCTACTGTTACTCCTTATTTCTCAGAATACACATTCAAGGACTGTGTTTATTCTTTCAGCTATAGCACCATGCTATAGCTTGGTACCACTGTTCACTAAATGCAGTGTTAACTGTGTCCAGATATGATGAAAGCAACCAAACTTCAGTTTATCACAGACATGACCACATGCTGTCACCTTATATCTAGAACTAGATAGTTGCCGGCCCATGTCTAGAATTAGCAGAAATGGTGCATAAAGAGTTTTGCTGCATTCAGTGTAGTATTGCCATGCCATTATCTCCTGATCTGTAGTGCATTAGTGAGAAAGACATCACATCAGCCCTAGAGTTTTTCTCAAACGTATTGTAATCACTCAAAACTTGTTTCTGACTCTTCTTTTTTTGTTAGACTTTCTTTTATCTAAGACATATTGGAGAGGAGTTGCACTTAATCTTTGCTAGATTTTGCTTTTGTGGGAGTGTTATTTCCTTTTTGCTGTGAGAACTGCTGAGAGACCCTGCTCCTCCGTAACTATTTCTGAGGAGTCTAAACTGTGGTAGGAACTCAAAAAGGTAGTTTCCTTTTTAGAGAGTGTTTGCCTCTATGGATATTACTGTAAGGAAACCTTTTCTCTGGTCACAATGACTGTTTAGAACTTGTGTATTTTTAGTTTGGATTTGCTAGCTGTAATATCATTTAATCAGGCTTTTGATAATATTTTTATTATAACTTACTTCCTCTCTCTCTCTTCCTCCCTTCCCAGACACACACAGCCTTTTCTTCCTCAGAGTTTCTGATGAGGAACTGCTGTCCACATGTGTCTTGTGTGGTCTATAATCATAAGCTGCATTTCTTAATTTTTTTTCTTTATGATTTTATGAAAATTTTGTAGTTATGAGATAGAAGCATGTACCTCTGTTACATGTTGTGAGAAAATTACAGGACCCTGAAAGGTCATAAGGAAGCTGCATAGGCAACTTGAGTGTGAATGCAGTACTACAAAAGACATACGTCCGGCAGTCAGGGCAAGACACTAGGATTGTATTGTAATCCCGGTTTTGAGCGTTCCTAATTTTAAAAAAGGGAAAGAAAAAGAATTATTCTTCTTGCTATATTTCTTCAGGTGGCACATTGAAAGACAACTGTGGTTTTTTTTTACAAGCAGGAGGCTAATCAAGTGGTTAAGATTTAAAATTTGTACTAGGATCCAAGAATTCAATTGGTGCAAGCCCTCTCAGAAAAATGGCATCTTTATGCTCCGGATGTTTTTCCCCATTTACAAAGAAAACATTTTTTTCTCCAGATTTCACAGATCTACTGAATGAGCAGGAGTGTAACAGACTATTTTTATAAACATGCAAAACACTCTACACTTGACTCTGCCTCCTAGAAGATTTTGCCTTCTGGTCTGAGCTGGATGTCTTCACACTGGCCAGTGTGAAGTCATCGTTTAGTTTTTAAAATAAATACAGGGGATGTTTTTTCTCTTTTGATGATCCTGCCTCTTTGGATGCCTTAATCATCTCAATCAGATGACGCCCATATCCCAAGGGAATTCTCTACTGAAGTAAAATTTGGCAGTACAAATTTTTACAAAAACATTTCCTGGACTAAGGTGGAGCAGAATGGCATTCTGTCACTTCTGAACTGGTGTGTCTTTTGGGAGGACAGCCTGCATATGTAAATTAGAGTTGCTTATGATAGGGAAAGCACTGCTTTTATTTACCCTGAGACTTAGTCAGAGCAGTTTTCATTTGTGAACTGCAGAGCAGTAACCCAATTCCTCCCACATGCGCATATTCCCCAGAGAAAGTGGGTCTTGCCAGAGCACAGGGTTTGGGTCAAAGGCTATTGGCACTGCACAAAAAAAAGTAAATAGAGAACAATGCAATACAAGCATTTAATTGGATTTTATCAGAAGGACTGCCAAATGAATGCAGGAAACTTTACCTGCAGCTCTTCATTACAGTTTCTCTGTCAGAAAAACTGCGCCTTCTTATCTGTGCTGTTACTTGAGCAATGTCTCACAGCATCTGAGGTTGGGGCCACACATCCAGGATATTGTAATTGTGTCATTGCCAAGTCTGTAAATACAGTTCATGTTTGTTGGCAGCTCCTCTGTCCATTAACATTACATCATCCCTAGACCAAGCCCATGATAATGAAAACAGTAATTCAGCTTCTAACTTAAAAGTCCCCAGTATAAAAAGTGACATTAGGCCACAGATACCGTGTCCTGTAAACAGCTTGCTTCCTTTTCCACTACCTATCCTGTTTCTGAGTTTTGAAAAAAGTGCTAAAACTAAGTTTGTTTGAAGCTGAATGAGTTCGTTAGGGGGTCAGATTCTTCTGAATCAGCACAGCTATCAAGTATCTTCTGCGATTCTGTAACTTTTGAATGTTCTGTGTTGTTAGAACAGCAGTACAACTCTTTGATCACTGTAGATAAAAAAAGAATGGAGAAGTAGTTCAGTATTGTATTTCCACCAGCCCCTTTCAGCATCTTCCTGTTTTATACTAAATCTACAACCTTTTAACTCAGATCAGGCAAGTTGCTCAATAATGGGAAGGTTCCACAACTTCTCTGAATTGTTTTTTCACCTTCATCTTTGTGTAATGCCTATATTTTGTTTTCAGATAGACAAAGGTGCTGAGATTGCTGGAGCGGTCATTGCTGTTGTTGACAAAAGTCCTCCGAACCCTCTTTTCAGCTTTTCTAAATCTTCAGCTTCCCTGTAGAGTTCCTTGTTGCCTTAATTGCATGTGATACTTTGACTGAAGTCCTGTTCATGCTCAGCATAAAATTAAACATATTCTTGGTGGTTAGCTTTAGATATACCAGCAGGTCATTTTCTTCAGAATTCTGCTGCTTGCCATTAGGAAGCCATACCATCATCCTTCTTTCTCCTTGTGATTCCTCAGGAGAATGCTAATATACGTGTTTGTTACGACTGCAGTGGCTGGCAGCTTCTATCTCAATAACACTTCAGTGTCAAGTCAAACTTCTAAGCCAAGCAGATGTCTGAATATGAGGAAAGGTATGATAACTGTGTTTAGGAGGATGTCACCCTTTCTTTTTTCTTTTTTCATTAGCTGAGAAAATTGAAAAGATCACTTTTTTCTGATTGCTGTTTTAACAACTTTGAATATTCTAAATGATGATTTTCTTTTGAGACATAATGCAGGAAATACATCTCACCATACAGAGATATTATTAGTATTACAGTTACTGGTTTTGACTTCTCACATTTAGTCACCCACACTTTTAATTTTTGGTGGCATTCTCTTTCATTCTTCCTTTATAATTTCACTTGCAAAATCAAGCTGTAGACTGAGAGTTTGAAACTATCTGAAGCTACTCATTCCTTCTTGTAGTGGGAGAACAGAAGTGAAAGTGATGTCAAAAGTGAGGTGTTTCAGGAAAGGGCATAATATTGTGAGCAATGGGGGAAGGTATATTAGAATGCACTGAATGTTCATGATTGTGGAGTTCAAGCTATCCAGAACTGTATCAAGATAAGGATTAAATATTGGGGAACTAAGCCCAAGAAAGAGCAGAGGAGACACAAAATGTTTTAATTACTTACTTGTGTCACATTGTAGCAATTTTCTTAATATAACTGTACATCTGAGCTTGGCATTCCTGGTGCTTTCCTAGCCACCTCTACTGGACCTTTGTCATTTCACCAGTGTCAGTTACAGTTGTTGCTCTTGAAGAAAGCTGATTATCAGGGCTCTGAAGGCCTGGAGCAAAAAGAAGATTAATCTCAGTGTCTACGGCATAATAAAATGGCATAAAACATGGTTACATAGTGAATTCAGTACTGTGAAGGCTCAGTGACAAACAATCACATCAACAGGGATGCTGCCCAGTTAAAGTTAATAATGAATCTATACATCTTCCACAGACACACCAAGTGTACACACAGATCACTGCATTTCTCATTGTCTATTTAAAGCTATAGAAAACTCAGTAAAACCTGACCTACAGAGTTTGGGTCTAGACCGCAGGAAATTTGCCAGTAAGACTATCCGAAGTTCATACAATGTCGTAAAAAGTTCCTAAGTGCCAGATTTTTTAACACCAAGATGAGGAATACAAAGTTTGTGAAATCTGCTCATTCTGGTAAGGAATATTCAAATGCTACTGAAACCTTGTTATGGTCTCAAAGTCTCAAGTGCCCAGAAATCAAACATCAGCATTGATTCAGTCTAACTGAATGTGATCAAATGTAGAAAGCACTTCACAGGGAAAGTCCACAAAATAAAAACCCATAAGAGAAGACTGATAATACCATTTAGGTATAGTTTGCATGTGCGAGTAACGCCCGCAGGATCACTCTCGAGGAGAAAAGACAATGCAGAAAGAACCGTGTCTTTCGGAATATACCATCTAAGGAGTCTTTCTGCTGTGCCTTTTGCAATTGGACATGTCTGTCTCGTATTGGCCTCATTAGCCACCGGCGTGCCTGTAATAAATGTAGATAGAGCCTTCCTTAATCTTCGTTCACGAAGCCTAGCCATGAATGCATGTGCGAGTACGGGCTTCTAGGTTTCATGTACATGTCAGGGGTTTCCAGACAATGTCACTTACCAATTATGCTTCCAGTAATTAAAAAAAAAATCAGAAAGTTAGATTTTCCTAATATTAATTTAATAAGGTAAATGAATCATCTCTGCTGAAAGAAAGTCACAATGCATATTTTACATAGAAATTAGTGTTCCTTGAGAACTGTGAAAAAACTGCTAGCAGGGATTTGAATGGAAATAATAACTTCCTTAAACATAGAATCAGAGCTGCAGATACTTATTAAATGAAATTAAGTACATTTGGACAATTTTCATGTGTCATTCATCAAAACCTAAAACGAGCCTGGGAAATTCATAAACAAACATGAGGCAAACAAATGGCACTTTTTTAAATTCTAAAAACTACATTTGTGAAATCACTGGGTGGTGATTGTGCTGATGGGGACTAACCTACTTGCAGCCATGCCCTGTAGCCTGCCGTTTCCCAGAAGAGACTTCACGTTCTAATTATCTATTGTGATTTTTTTGCTTGTTTCTGCTTTTTATTAACAGAAGCTATAAATCTTTCAGACTTAAGAAATCCGATTTACACCTTGCTAATGCATTACAGCTACATATGCTGCTACATAAGTGTGAAATTGCTTGTCCTAACAACAGAAAAAATCCTTTCTTTTGTAAACAGAATTATTACCATACTTATAGTCCCTTTGAGATACTCTAGATATCCTATTAAAGGAAGCACTGCTCTAGTAGTCCCAAACTTCTGCGTGAACAGAGAATGTATCGATTTTAAAACTAATCACCTTTTACACTTTCTTTTAAACAGAGGGAATGCATATAAGGAGCAGTGATATGAAGAATACTTCACAAAGGTCATGCGAAGACAAACTTGACTAGTCGCCTTCCAGAATCAATTGCAGCCTCAGCCTTCCACTGAAATAGTTGCACAAGGTGAATACATTGTGATAGTACTCCTGAGTATCTGCCTTTTAAGGACATTTTTGCTCATCACCCAGCACAGAGTAGGGACCAGCTGTCAAGAAAAGGATACAGTGCCTGCAAACTGCTTAAAGTTTTTGCACAGCTACAGGAAAAACAAAATTGCTTTTCAGGTTGTTGTAGTGTTCGTCGGGGCGACCCCCCGTCCCACCAAGAGAGCTCAGGTTTTCGGGGGCTGAGCTACCGCAGTTAGCCCCAGGCAGAGGGAGGCGGCAGAGCCGCAGGGTGGATCCCGCGGGGAAAGCAGAAGCAGAGGTTTAGTCCCGGAAACCAGAGACAGCCCCGCCTGCGAGAGCAGCGGCTCCCAATATTAAGCCGGAGAAGCGGGGGGAAAGGGGAGGAGGGTGAGCGGAGGCAAGCACGGATGCTGAGTGCTGTCGTGTGTCCCCCGCAGGTGATGGCCGCCCCGCCGCGGCCGGCAGCGCTCCGCACAGGCTCGGCGCGGCGCCGCCAAAGGTAGCGCGGCTCCATGGAGGGCTCCCTGGAGGGCAGCGCGGCCCCGGAGGAGGAGAGCGGGGCCGCGAACGGCGCCCCCCCGCCGCCGCCGCCGCCCACCCCGGCCGCCCCCTGCGGCTTCAGCTCCTCCCTCTGCTTCAGCGCTGCCGCCGCCGAGCCGCAGCCGCCCGCGGCCGGCGGCCGGGTGGTACAGAGCCAGTGGGAGATCAACAACGCCGCCTGCCAGCCGGAGGAGGACGATGAGGAGGTGGTGGGGCCGCGGGACCGGCCGGCGGAGGAGCCCGACCTTGTGATCGAGGTGTCGGGGCGTCGCATTCGGGCGCACAAGGCGGTGCTGGCGGCCAAGAGTGACTACTTTCGTGCCCGCGCCTCCCGGGACGTCCTGCGGGTGAAGGGGGTGAGCTACGGGGCGCTGCGGCTTCTCATCGACTACGTGTACACGGCCCGCATGGGAGAGGTGCGGCACGACAACCTGGCGGAGGTGGTGAGCGGCGCCCGCGTCCTGCAGATGCCGTGTGCCCTGCACTGTGCCGCCGAGGCCATGCGCGCCCAGCTCTGCCTTGGCAACTGCTACCAGCTCCTTTGCCTGGCCAAGAAGCAGCGGCTGGCGGAGCTACGGGAGGCTGCCTACCGCTTCATGAGCGACCATTACCTGGAGGTGCTGCGGGAGCCCAGCGTGTATGGCCGCCTCAGCGGCACTGAGCGGGACCTCATCCTGCAGCGGCGCATGGAGGCCGGCCGGCCCTGCCTGCTGGTGGCCGAGGTCAGCGATGCCTTCGAGCGGCCGGGTGGCGGCAGCCGGCCACAGAGCCGCGAAAGCAGCCGGCCGCAAAGCCCCTCCTCCGTGGTGTCCCTGGAGGAGAGTGGCTCCCTCATCCACTGCTACCAGGAGGCCAGCGGCGAGTGGAGGGTGCTGACGCGCCTGCCCGAGGAAGCCAATGCCAAGGGCTGTGCCATGTGTGTCCTCCACAACTACCTCTTCCTAGCAGGGGGCATCGTGACAGGGCCGGTGGGCAGCGAGCCCAGGGCCCGCCTTTCCGACAAGGTCTTCTGCTATAATCCCCTCACTGACACCTGGAGCCAGGTGCGGCCGCTGGCCCAGCCCCGCTCGCAGCTCAAGCTGCTGGCCTTGGATGGTTACCTGTATGCTGTGGGGGGTGAGTGCCTCTTCACTGTGGAGAGGTACGACCCACGGGCTGACCGCTGGAGCCCTGTGGCACCTCTGCCCAAGGGTGCCTTCGCTGTGGCTCATGAGGCCACCACTTGCAATGGGGAGATCTATGTGTCAGGAGGCTCCCTCTTCTACCGCCTGCTCAAATATGACCCCAAGCGTGACGAGTGGCAGGAGTGCCCTTACAACAGCAGCCGCCGGCGCTCAGCGGACATGGTGGCCTTCAAGAGCTTCATCTACCGCTTCGATGTGAGCAGTAGCCGTGGTGGGGAGCCGGGCCCAGGTGGTGGGGCCGCTGGTGGTGTCGAAGTTTTCCGGTACAACACAGTGGCCAAGTGCTGGAGCCAGTGTGCCAGCCTGCGGCCCAGCGGCAGCCCCATCCAGCCCTTCCGCTGTGCCCCCTTGGGCAACACCATCTACTGCGTCAACCGGACCGGCACCCTTCGCTTCAGCCTAGCCCAGGACGGCGAGGTGGAAGCGGATGGTGGGCTCAAGGGCACTTTTGACGGGGAGCTTCTTAAAGCTCCCTTGGATGTCAAGGGTGTTCTCCTGCCCTTTGTGCTTACCCTGCCTGAGAGGCTGGACAAAGCAGGGGACCAGGAGGGCTCCCTCCCACTGTGAGATGGTCAGCCTGGCTCTGGCTTCCTGAGAGGGGAGCTGGGTTGCAGCTGTGGGAAACCCACAAACTCCCACCTACAGAGGGGATTCCCCCTGGTGAGTCTGCAGAGAAGAGGGGCTCCCCCTTTCCTCCTCTCTGCTCCCAGGATATTGAGCTGGTTTTAACTCTTCTCGTGTTTGCTGTGCTTTGTGTGAAAAACCAAGCACATGAAAGTAAAAGCTGCTATATTGGATAATCTCTGGATTATGTTTGTGCCAATTCCCAATCTGAGAAAAACGTTTTTACACCTGGATATCTAAAATATTCCTGACAACAGTGTCATAATGGGACATTAGTGTTGGTTGTGTGTTTATGCATAGTTGCAGTCTGGGTTGGAGCCTTTTCTACTATTTGGGTTTTTTCCGTCTAGGATGATACTGAGGGATAAACATAGTTTAGCTGAATTTGTTTGTATGTTAAACCAGCTATTTCCTGTGTCAAAAAAGTATAGGAAGAACATCTCCATCACAGCCTTTCATTTGTGGTGCAATGGATGGTTTAAGGAAGATGTGGCACTGTGTGGTCCCGGGAATTTCAACCACAGATGATTTAACATATACCAGACTTAAAGTTTTGTGTAACTAAAATGAGTGCCACATGTTATACTTGGAATACAAAAAAAAAAAAAGTCAAGTTACCTTTTTAAAATGTGGCATATTATAGCACATATGAAATGTTGATATGTTCTTTATTTGAAAAAGGCAACGGTTTCTATATAAAAAGACATTGTTTTATTACTGTTTTTTAATCAGAGATTTTAAATTATAACAAAAATGAACTGAAGCTGTTCAGACTGCAGCCAGTTGATGTGACCATGTATGCCACTAGAGCTGGGGAAAAACTTTGTACTTCATCTGCTCTTTAATTAACTGCAGGTCAAGGAAGGTTAACCTAAACCAAATGTAAGTTCTTTGAAACTGACTGTAAACAGCTTAAATGTTTCACTGTATGTTCAGTATCCTGTGGCAAGAGGCTTTTCCAGCTTGGTTCGAGACCATCGAAGGAGGACATGGAAAATAGGAATGCGCAACACATGTCGATTATATTGTGCACTAGCATGATGTTACCTCCCTATCTTTTGATTGAGAGACTGCTTTATTTATTTTGATCTCATGATTATTGTAATCAATAAGTCCTTGTTAAATGCAGTACGTGCTGATAGCATACGCCGTCATTGTGATTCTAAGCTTCCCAAGAGAGCTATTTGTGGAGCAGCATCCTAATGAGACAAAACCATACAAAACTCCTTCTTGCCTGTGGAAAGTTGTCATGTTACTCAGAACTGGAAAAGAGTAAATTGTCTACATAGACAGACTATATTGAAAAGGACACATGCATTTATTTTATACATTTTATATTGCAAAAAAATCAGCAGGCAAGGCAAATGTTTTAGCTTTATGGTAAATCACTGAGAAACCTTTTCTGAAAAAAGGAACTTGTGTTTTTGCTAGTACATCACTGTAACTCAGTGTGGAACTGGCGTGGACTGTGGAAGAGAATTGTTTTTACTCAAAGTTCTTGTATAGATTCATATTTTAGAAAGACATAGGGACCTTACATCAAAGAAAGCAGATTTTTTTATGTTTTATTAAGATGTTTTTGTTAAATAGGACTTTAGCATTCTTATATGTAATTGCTAGTTCCAAAGGAAGACAGCAGGCTCTGTCCTAAGAGACACCATCTTTACAAAAGAGAGTAGTGAGGTTTGTAGATACTTCTTTTGTTCACTTAATTTTTTTTTCTTTTCTCCTTCTGTCTTGCACAGGGTTTTAACACAGTTGATCTGGTTAGCCATGCTATAGAAAACAGTGGTCCAGTCCTAGAAGTTCTTAGCCTAGTGAGCCTATTCCCTAGTGAACTAATTAAAGCATCAGCCGGGCAGGAGCTGTAGGCCTGCAGAGTGTGATGTTTATCTTAGCCTCAGTACAGGTTGGTGCCATGGAATTTAATACCATTCATGGAGTGTTGGATTTAATTCTCAGACAAGAATCCTTGGAAATGTTGACTCTAAATTAAATTACAGCATTGTAGCTTGAGCAGGAAAGAAAAAGTATGTGTTTGCCTTCGGCATAATTTTTATGTTAACTATAGAAAGTATTTCAAGCTGGGTAGTGAAACACTTAGGTGCATACTTAAACTTAGCATAAGTGCTAGGCCAGATTTTGAAATAGTAGAGTCACCAGGAACACACACAAGGAAATGTCTGTTTTATCTTGCAATACAATACAATTTCATAGTTCAAAGTATTACGTAGTATAGTTCCTATACTACAGCATAACGAGCCATTAAACCAGCTTTTGCATTCCTATTAATTAAGCATTAATTAAGCACTTTCATTCCTGCTAATGCATGAAAATGCTTTTAAACGAGTTTTGGGAAGTCTCCATGATTTAAGCTGTGAAAATAGCTGCAAACTTTCGTGAAAGAGTGAACCATATCCTTTCTTCCAGTATTTGTTGCTGTACACTGTGAAGAAATACATTTGGACATAAGTTCTACAGTACTAAGCATTCAATGAACCTGCAGTGATCTGTATTTTTGCTAGCTCCTATTTTTAGAAAGGGTTGAATCAAGTGCTTACCTGCTTTCACTGTTTACACAGTGTCAGTGGAGGCAGTCTGGGCTTCATTAGCAGCTGTCTATCAAACCTGTTTCCTTTGTACACTCTGCATAGTCACAGCCTGATGATTGACAACAGAGGCATGTTTCTAGCCAGATTTCCTACTCTGTGGCCTCTGTTTCCTCCCTGGTAAGCCTTAGGCAGATTTACTGAGAGTTGTTTTTTCCCCCAATTATAGTTTCACCCAAACAACCCCACCAAACTTGGGCACAAAAACCAGAATTTAGGTAATCTTCAGGCATTTGAAGACCAAAATTATCATCCCAGAACTCTTCAGTTTAATTTAAACCTAGCCACAACTACCCCTTTGACATGTAGAGGTGCTGAGCAGTTCTCCTCCACTCACTCAGAACTGCCCACCTTGGAGCAGTTCCGCACCTACCTAAGGACCACCTCAACTCCTTTGAAACTAGATGATGGGATACCCAGAAGCCACTGATCTAATAGGGTTTTATGGTACAGATTAAAGGGCCAGGCCACCCTCAAGTTGCATATGTTTTGCTTTAAAGACAAAGCTGTTTTATCTAGAGTCGCCTGAAGGCTACTCTGTTTGCATGGGAACATGGAGATCTGTGTGTGCTTTCTTAGCCTGCAAACGTTCAACCCACATCTTCCACTGCCTCATTGTCAATGGACTAAAGGACCTCTTGGAGCTAGTCCCTGATCTCTAAATGTTTATGCATTTTGCATTGTATGTTAATTGGCTAAAAAATCTCACAAATTATCAAGGTAGGTAAATTCAAACCCTCATCCTCACTGATAAATTGGAGACTAGCCAGAGAGACATAGTTTACTCTGTCATCTTTCTTCTCCATGAATCTTCCAGTCCTCCCATTTTAGTGGGACATGCAGGAGATAATTTTTCTGCTCTAATTTTTTAGGCAATAATTTTTCCTTCCTAGAGTACTCCTGTTTTCAAGGTCATCTGCTTGAGGATTTAGACTTGAATTCCCTTAAGCTGAATAAGGGCTGAAGTGAGGCCTTGCAGTTCACGTGTGTGCGCGCGCACGTGTGTGCATTTTCAGATCTAGATGACTGTTGAGAAGAACTGTATTGGGACCACTTCCTGGGTTCTTTTTCAGGGGAGAGCTTCTTGCAAATCCTCCAAAAGCACACACAGGCTCCTCCACATTGAGTTCTGGGTAAATTCCAGGCTCCAGCTCCTGGATGGGTAAATCAGGACAGATGTAGTAAATGTTTGTACAATTGGGCAAGTTTTCTTTGGAAAGCTTTTGCAGACAGGCTCTGTGTTTTGGGTTACCAGTCCAAGGTGAGCTACTCCATGCACTGTACCGGGAGGCCAAGCAGGTAATTCGAATTCTTCTCAGGGGTGCCGTCTCGGTAAAGAGGCATTGTAGTGCCTAACATGGAAATGCCTAAAGCCTTCGTTGAATCTAAAACTAAATCCCAACTTCAATAAAGAAATGCTAATAACAGATGGAACCTTACCGTTTCCATCTATTAACTAGTTCTGTAAAAAGAAATCCTTAATTGTAGCAAAGGCATGTGTTCAAATTCTGTTCACACTTGGAAACTAAACCAAACAAATAATTGGCAAAAGAATAACCCTATTTGATCAAAACCAACACTGTCAAGCAACATGGGAAGGATGCTAATCATATCCTAGTAATGAATAAAATTGTGCAGTAGCTGATGTAAATTCTGTCCACAAAAAGTTTCTTTGTAAATAAGTACCTGGTAAAATTTAATTGATAAAAGAATAAATTATTCACATGAAAGCCGTAACTCTCCTGTGCTGTTTGATTGGCTCTCAGTGTTGTATCCCAATTACCACTGTTCATGAGTGGCTATTGCTTTTCCTGATTTACAGTGTGCATTCCATTGACTGCTCCATAGATGTGTTACCCTTCATTATCACAAAGCTTAACAGCAGTGCTGGTGCTTTGTGTCTGGATTGATGTGCAGTGTTTTCTATGTGAATGAACCCAGAAGATTTAGACTGAATCGTATCTTTGGGCTTTTTTTTTTCCCCTTTAGCGTTGCTCCTGGGAAACTTAAGAAAGCACAAGAGGAAATGGTGATACTGTTGAGCAGTTGTAGTAACAAGCATTTTATTAATTTTTTTTTGTCTGCTATTGTTCCGTGCACCAGATTTGCACTGGGTGTAACAGAACAGTATGGCTGTTCTGTATGGCTATTATCAGTATGAGTCCGAGTTCTGTTGTAGCAAAGTACATTTTTACATGTTTGCTGCCTCAACTCCTACTCCAAGATAATATAATGCAAATTTGTGATAGTTTCACACATTTACTAGATTACCGTAACTATTCTGACTCTGCATTATTGCTACTAAAAGCAGAGATTGACACACAAGCTCAGTAAAATTTTGCATTCAGAACATATAATCAGACACTTTTCATTTACTTTGGCCTGTTGAATGCTGAGAGCTGCTGGAATGAACCCATTGCTTTTAAGAATCAGCAGGATTGCTGGTTTTGGCTGGGGTAGTTAATTTTCCTCACAATAGCTGTTATGGGGCTGTGTTTTGGATTTGTGCTGAAAACAGGGTTGATAATACAGAGGTGTTTTTGTTATTGCTGGGCAGTGCTCACAGAATCAAGGCCTTTTTTGCTCCTCGCCCCACCCCACCAGTGAGGAGACTGGTGGTACACAAGGTGTTGTGAGGGGACACATCTGGGACATCTGATTGCAACTGACCAAAGGGATATCCCAGGCCATATGTTGTCATGCTCAGCATATGAAGTTGGGGAAAGAAGAAAGAACTGGGGGACATTCCGAGTGATGGTGTTTGTCTTCCTAAGTCATCGCTATGGAGCTATGGAGCTGAAGCTCTGCTTTCCTGGGGATGGCTGAACACCTGCCTGCCCATAGGAAACAGTGAATTAATTCCTTGTTTTGCTTTGCTTGTGGGTGCAGCTTTTGCTTTACCTATTAAACTGTCTTTATCTCAACCCATGAGCTTTCTCATTTTCCCCCTTCTGATTCTCTCCCCCAAACTACTGAGAGGAATGAGTGAGTGGCTGCGTGGGGCTGAACTGCCAGCTGACATTAAACCACAACAGCAGGCTATTTTGGAGACTGTCTAACTCATAAATAACTCAATGGGAAGAAATGGGACCATGAGACAGTGGGATAGGAGGGAAGAGATGAATTCAGAGTCAAAAGTATCTACTGTATATCTGGTTGAAACAAACAAATAGCAGGGACGGGAAACTGGAATTGGTACTTGAGACAGTGGTGACTGTAGGGCCAGGTTCTTTTCCAAATATTTCTTAAACAGACTGAGTTTCTACCAATGATATTGGTAGTCTTATAATAGTTTTATAATTTTACACCTGCAATGCTTTTCAAACCACCACAATAAACCACCACATAAGCTACCTTTTGCAGGAGTCTCTTGCTTCGCTTTTAAGCCTTAGTGGATAAACCTTGGATAAATTTGTGAAATGATGAAATAACAATGTCAATGCTACCACTTTCACAGATTAACTAATGCAAATGCTTTAGACACTGTTCACACTGTAGGTGAATTATATGTGTAACTGATGTATTAACAGTTTCATTTTTAACGTATATATAGGTAAAGCATTTTATGTACTCCAACTTATGTTGTAATGAAATAAATACTTAAAAACTTATGCTCCCCCTTAGGGATTTTTGGGTAATTGTTGTTTTTTCTTTGTCATCCATCCAATCAGTAAATGGTATTATATTTGTTCTTATAAAGCAAAGACAAAATTATATGGACTATGTCACAGGTAAATATTTAGGAAATGTTTCTAAGGCTAAGAAAAGGGAATATTTTCATTTCACAGTGTCTTGAGTGTTGGGAACATGAAATATTCTGGAGTGAAAGAACTTTCCTAAGTGCAGATTAGCATATACTCCAGTTAGTTTTTATTTCATTTTTTTTCCTTGTCAGTATGTTGAAGTACATTATTTATTTATAAGAGTTACGTGTAGGTTTTTCCAGGACACTCTCCTGTATTATGTCACACATGTCAGATTTTTGGCTGGAGTAGATTTACAGCAGTCAAAGTTAAAGCAGAATCAAACACAAATTTCATACTTTTTTTCTTATTTATTTTCTTATCAGATATTTTACTTGACATGAAGTTATATAACCTGTTTGAGAACTCCAAAATTCATGGAGACACTAAGTGGGGTTGGACTTGCTGTCATTTCTGTTATTTCCTTATCTGTTCCAACTTGCAAGCTCAACCTATTTCAGCTTTCTTATATTTTCTTAAGAAGGGCCAAATTCTTCTGCTGATTAAACAAGCAGGGTAAAGCTGGAATAACTCAACCAAACCTCTTGGATTGCCAGAAAATTTTTTCTGGAGTTTCCGGAGTTTCGAGTCTGTTGTAATTTACTTGGGACCTTCATTGGAAAAGAGAAAGAAAAGCTCTGATAGAATAAGACTCAGGCAATCAGTCGCTTGAATGTGTATTTTTTTTAACTTCACTAGAACGTAAATGCTTTAACTCTGTCATTTTTCTCTGTGTTGATTGAACTAGATATCAGGAAGTTTAGTGCCAGTAAAGTTTTTTCTGAAGTATATAGTCCTGCTTGATGCACTGAGCATTTTGCACCTCTGTCTCTCAGGCTGCTTAGGCCCCAGGCTCAAGCTTCAGGTGTATCCAGTCTGGTAAATGATGTGGTTTGGGTCCAATAATCTGTGCCATGATTAATTTCCCAGTTCTGAAACTCTAAACCCACCAATTTTAGCACAAAGGATTTGAATTCCAAACTCCTTTCAATTTGGATACAGAGAATTCCCTGTTGGTTATCTGTTTCCGGGTACAATGCTTTTTAGCATCACTTGTGTCCATGTATTCAAAACTCACAAAGGTTTTCATATCAAAACATCTGCAGGTAGATGGTGTTGGCTTGTATTTCCCCTGAAGGCAGAGAAGTCTTGCTGGAAAGACAAAACTTCTTCAGTTCCTAGACTGTGCAAGCAGGGAAGTCACGTATGCCTGGGAAACTCATACTGAGTAATTATCAAGTGAACAAAACAATAATGTCATCAAACATAAGTTTACAGCCTATGGACAGATGTAGCCAAAGGAAGCTCAAATCAGTAACTATTAGTGCTGGACCTATGCCTAGAAACAAACTCCATTCCTGTTCCAGGATTGCGTTGTCTAGGCACCTGTCAACAGAAGAGAAAAAAGTCCTGGGTTAAATAACACCATGTGTCTAAAAGTAGGTCAGGGGAGCAATAGATGTGGCAGTACCTGCAGGCTTCTTCTTGAAATGAGTGTGAAGGGCATCCGTGTCTCATAAATACCACCAGAAACAACTGCTAGTGAGCCAGGTCAGGCAGAGGGAAGGGAGCACGACTGTGCCTGACACAGCAGTGACACCTGCCTGGCAGGTCACTCCAGCAGTGAGCAGTGACAGGAAGGAGGTGAATGAGCATTCTCTGAATGACAGCTGTCCTGATGTGGAGTCCTTGGAAAATTGAGAGGAAGAGATCTATGCCTGGTGGTCTTGCACCATGCCCTTCATTGCTGTGCTCTCTCCGTGTGTGGACAGTGCCAGTTCTCCATGAATTCCCTGATGAGCAGCTTATACATGGAGAGTTTTGAAGGTGATGTCTTTTTCTCCTCCTCTTTTTTTTCCTGCTTTTTTTTTCTTTCTGTTTTTCCCCCCTATTTTTCACCTATATCTTTTTTCCTTTTGCAATCTTCTCTTTTTTTCCCTCTCTCTTCTTTTTTTATTTCTTTTTCTTTTCAGATTGTGTCTATGTCTCTACTCAAACATTCCAATAGGTCATACAGGGGTCTATGAATTTGGAAAAATTACCTATTGGAAATAAATGGAACTCCTTTTCCTCAAAAGGCAAACTTTCCTTCTGTAGCCTGATAATTTTTTCCCTTAATAAAGGCCTAAATTTTTAAATGAAGTGAGGAAGACTTAATCTGTCTGCTTCTTGGCAGAGTGGTGCAATAAACCGTGAGCTGTTTGCTTCCTAAGGAAACAGATAAAGTTGTGAGCAATTGAATTAGTCATAATGCAGACTTAAGGCAAGAGTTCTGCATCTTTTGTAAGGCTTGCCTGAGCTTTTAGTCACTGCAGACTGCAGCTCCAGGAAAAAGTAACTGCAAGAGTAAAGTAGTGACCAGGTCTCTGAGGAATGAAGTGAAAGCACAAATTGCTGCAGAATTAAATTAATTCCCACACCATTTAGAAACCATTATTTCAGTGATCAGGAAATAATTTATTGACAACTTATTAGTGCATTACAGATGAAGGTGGTTCTTTTTTCTTGTGTCATCATCCCTGTCCCTTTTCCCATCCCATCCTGTTTCCCAACCCACTGCTTTACAGTTCTTTGCACATGTGAGAAATTATTGCAGAGTTTGTGAGTAGGAAATTTTTAGGAATTTTTACCCGTTCTGCATGGCTAAATGGATCTCCCATATGCAATGGTGGACCATTTGTTTCTCCCATATTTTTCTAGTTAAGGAAAAAACATAGAATCTTTATTGGAATCAGAGAAATAAAAGCTGAGATGAATAGTAACTTTAGGGAATTAGATCATTAGATTAAATTTAGATCATAATGAAGTCCTAGGCAGGCAGAGTCTTCTTGAAAATATGCTTTAAATCATTAGGAAAAATCAAAATCATGTAGATCCATGAGAGATCTCCTGGGCTGGGAGCAGCACTGTGCAAGAACTTCCATAGGCTACTTTAAGAGGAAATGAACCTCTTTCCTTTCTTGCTGTAGTTCTGTGCTCCTGTGTATCTATTGAAAGCAAACACTGATTCTGACTGTGTGATTTATTAACATACCTTGGGGGTGCAGTACTCATATCACGCTATCCTAAAGCAAAATGAAGTCTCAAAATATTAATTTTAAAAAAATTGAAAGAAACCCCTTAATTAATCAGCAGCTTCCTTCATATCTCCTTCTTAAGTGCTTCTTCAATTAATCCAGTGTTATTCAAATGTGAATTCTGGCTGTGTCCAAGTCTGGTTTGCGTTTGACAGAGTTGGAGTATAAAGGTATGATGGTAGTGCATATGTAATGTTTGTTTGACAAGCCTGGTCCATAAAAAGCCCAGGCTATCTCTTAATCAGCTGACTGATGCACTGATGAGAAGGAGCCCAGCCTGACATTTAACTCAACATGGTTGCTGTCATTGCTACATTAGATTTGACAAGCAGGTTGTCAGTGTGTAGGCATATGTCAGTATATACCTATCACTATATATACCTGTAACATGTTTTTATCCCAGTCTAGAAAGGGGCATTGTGCTTCCAGGCAAGAAGCAGCATGCTCACCTCATGCTTCCTGTTGTTAGCAACAACTGGAAGGCCAAGGGGACTAGAATTCATTCTGGCTCCTACTGCTTTCCTGACCAGACTCTCTAGCTCAGTGCCTGCAGAAAGGAGTGAAGCTGTATATTCCCTCTCCCAAGAGCAAGAGAGGCACAATAGCTCGGTTGTTACACCTTTGCAGATCTCTGGGGAGAGCACAGTTCCAGGCTTCCTCTTACTCAAATTACAAGGTTACCCTTCGTTCTCAAGAACCAAGAAAAAAGCTCAACTTACGTGTGGTAAAAGAGAGCTTGTGAAAAAAGTTATTTTTGAAGGGGCGGTGAAAAAATCAGTATTTGCATTTGCTACTCTTGATGTTGCTACTGTATTTGAAGCAGCTGGAGTATACTGTAGGTCCCCTCATCAGGCCCAGGGCTTCCTCATGCACAGTTTAAATGTGAAGGGCTACAGGCAATAGGTTCACTTTCTTTGAACTTTCCCTGCTCTCTGAGGGCACCTAAAAATTTCAAACAAGTCATTTGAGTAACCGCAGCAGTTCATCTTCCACAGTGCTGCGCAGAGACTCTGCGTTGCTGTGCCATGGGGAGAGAACATGCGGAGCAAAAGGAGGCTTGAGCGAAGCTGCCTGGGTGAGAAGAAATCCCAGGTGCAGATTACCTGTGAAGTTTTTTTGATTCTTACATATGCTTGTACATGCTCAGTCAAAAAAAGAAAAAGACAGATAGTTCTATGGCAATGCCTGAAGAGTGGAATTGCAATTAGTTCCTGCTGCTCTCGGAGTAGGGAATAGAGGCATTAGGAAGACCTAATTTTATTTCTGGTTCTGCCATAAAATTCTATTTATTTCTGGGGAAAAACTGTTAAAGCTTCAGTTTTCTTGGAAGAGAAATTGGGGGTGAGGAGGGAGAGAAAGGTGATTCATCCCATCAGGTATTGGAAATAAGTTCTTTTTAGTTTGGGTGTTTGGGGGTTTTTTGCATCAATAAAGCACTCTGGGAATATTGGCTAATAGTGTGGAGTGCATTTTGCTGTTTCAACTCTTTCCTGTATTTGCTCCATGTTAACAGAATATTCCCTTCCTGTGCAGCTGGACATAATAAAAAAGGTGAAGCTATTCCTACTTTTGTTCCTATTTGTGGCCTTTTGCAGCATCATTCCTGGGCTCTGAAAAGGCAGTGGAATGTCTGTTGCCTTTCTGTTGAGACACAGATGTCTGTGGTGGAAGAACCAGGTGAGTAAATACTTGGATATAGTTGGGAAATGGTAATACCACTGCTATGACAATTCCTCCGCCTTCAGCTCTTGCCCATATATTTTATACGATGAAGGAAACATAGCCTAGGATGAAAAAGTGGCATTCTTCCTCATAGTCTCTTCTTTGCTCCCTTTATCTGAGATGGTGTTCAGTGCTTTACCATCTGCCCATAATGTTATAAATGTTCAATTTTTATTTTTTTCACTCCAAATTTTGAAGATACTGGAGGTGGCTATGTCTTTACCTTAACTCTCACTGTCAAAAGCACTAAACGGATCATTAGAATCCTTTGTGTGAATTCAAACAGACAAGACCTCCTTTTTTTCCTCTTGCAGATGAAGTCCTAAAAGGGTAAAATTTCATTACAGTGTTGAAGTGTTTCTTTCTGTAAACTTCAGAGAATTTAGCATTCTGTCTAAAAATAAAAAAAGAAGGAAATGTAATAACGTTAAATCCCTAATACTAGGGAGAAAAAAGCCAACCAAACACATTCCCTGGAAAAGGTTACATTTTCATTAGATTTTATAGGTCTTCACAAGGGCTGCAAATCCATATCAAGTTGTAAGGATATCTAAAATGCACTAGCCATCCTTATGTCAAGACATTTTTAACATTTTTCATGGTGTAGTTCAGTGAACAGTCAGTTATTGCCTCTGCCAGCCAGCTGGTGATTGCCACAGCACCTCTGGTTTAAAATTTCAAAACAAAGTGTGGAGAAACCCTCACCAGTTCCTCTTGGCAGTGTGGTAACTTCATCCAAACTAGCTAGCAAGGGAGCTTTGCTCCCTTTCAAGGGTGCAACCTGCTTATGGAAAGAGCTGGTTCCAGCAGTCCTTCTGTATGTAGCTCCCTCTTCCTTTCAAAACTGGAAACTTGGGTGTCTCTGTACTGGAAACACTTTACAGATGCTGGGGTTGACGAAACTGGGCAAATTGTTGCTTCTGGGTGCTCAAGCATCCTGTGTAGCCTCTTGCTTTCACACCACAAGCTGTATGGGAGGAGGGAAAACCAACAAAGAGATGTTACAGAAAGAATACTTGTTACCAGTTTCCCTTCACTGGGCACTTGACACTTTTCTTCTGAGCAGCTGGTCAACATCTAAATGAATGCAAAATATATCTAAGCTTAGCTGGGTTCTTTTGCTCCCCAAGCTTGCTCCCCAAGCTTGCTCCCCAAGCTCTTCTCACAAGTTCCTTGGAGGGATTTTACATCAGAAAGATAGAAGGCTCTGAAACCCACCTGACAGATTTATTAAAAGGGCCTTCAGTTCTTTTATACCTTGAGACTGCATATGGGAGAAATGCCATGATGCTTCTCAGGGGGCCAAAATAACACTGTTTTACTGGCAAACTTTGGAAAATAATGGAACGTGGCAAAATTTGAAAGCATTTCACAAAGCATTGATTTAGCAAATTCCAGCCCATCCAAGTTAAAGTTACCCAAATATCAAGAAAAAGAAATTAGGAGAAGAGAAAGAAGTAAAGAAAGAGAACGAGAGAGAGAGACAGAGACAGAGAGACAGAGACAGAATTACAGTTATTACCTTAACTCCAGCATAAATCCAGCTACCAGAAGTCCAAGAATGGTAGAGCCGCGTGGTGACTCCTGTGACCACCCCCACCTTCAGGTAGGGCTTCTGGTGTTCCAGCCATTTAGGGTCTGGGTTAGGGGTTCCAGGGGGTGTGGTGTGGGGCAGCGCTCCCAGTGTGCCAGTGACTGACAACTTCACTACAGGCTCTCAAGGAGGTGGGATATGAGGGTGGCAGAGTACCATTGCACCTTGGCAGAACCTGATCTGCCCCCCCCGCCCCGAGTTGTTTTGAGCCAGTAATAATTTCAATAACTTTTTTCGGTCCCTCACAGTAGTAAAGAAGGCATTTTTCTGCAGGCAGGATGGGTCTGCTGGAGATATGGAGCACAGCCTGCTGATCCAACCCAGATATTACTTACTTTAGATTGATTACAGTTTCAGCAGAAACCCCACTTAGGAAACCACACAGTGTGCAGGTAATTGGAAACAGAACCTGCCACAAGCACTTTGAAAGTTTAGCACTGGCCTTTGAATTTGTAAATAGAAAAGACCTGTGGCTCTGCAGTAAAATGGTGGCTTCTCAAGAAGGAAACAGAGACCTTTTGTTTTCTCTCCCCAAATAGTTTTCTTTTTCTTTGTTTCTCTCTTTGATCTAAGAAAACTCCAGGATAGCTCCTTTAATTAAGGGGCAGTAGACAAAGCTTTGTCCGCAGAGCGATGTTTGTGTTGATGCACACAGCTAAGCCAACAGTCTCTGTTGTTTCCTTCATCTTTTTGTTCTATTTGGAAAAGCAAGACACTTTTCATATGAATCTTTTTAAGGTTATAATATACCCTGTTTTAAAGGATGCCTCCCCTCCACACTGGTGTTTTTATGAGCATGTCACCAATGGTAATACATAATTATATATAGGAAACATAAATTTTACTTCTATATCTGTTGTTAAGTAACTAGGATTTCAGTAATTTCCTTAGCCTGTGTTAATTCTCCATCTTTCACTGTTTTTCTCTTTTCTGCTTGTACCTAACTCCTTTCAGTACTCCTTAAAATGTCAGATGTGATCACAGTTGTGATCAGCTATCTTTTCAGGAAAGATTGTTTCTAATTTTTTGTTTTGCACTAATCACATGGACACCTTTCAGCTAAAGAAAGTGTCATCTGATTCACCCTGAAAAATATGACTCTTCAAAATCATCTGTGGTTAAACTCCTACTCATTCAGCATCTCCTAGGTGACAGTGACTGCACATGCACCAAGATATTTTAAAATGAAATATCCCATGGTTACAATCACTGGTTGAATTATGATGATGATAATGGGGTTTGGTATCTAGCCTAGAGAGCTCCAAGACACCACTGGGATTGTTCATACTGTACTTGTTAACCCAGCTCAAAATCCATGTAAGACAGAATTTGAAGTGCTAGTGGCAGTATTTTAAGTTAGGTTGTCTATCTGACCATTGCAAACATCAGTGTAACTGGACTGGGAAAAAAAGAGGGGAAATATCAGTCGAAGTATACCAGGATAAAGAAACAGTATTTTGAGTCATTTGATGAATGTTTATCCAACTGTTTAAACATCAAATTCTTCCACAAGTAACTTAGTCATTGTGGGAGGAAAAAGAACTATTGCCTTACTGCTAGTAGGTGACATATAAATCTAAATGAAGCAAGCTATAGTAAAGCAAATGACAGATGAAATGTGCATAAACCTCCAAACTTGTGGATTGGATGACAAATAACTAAGTGATAGTGGCAGTGCAGAGGTGCTAGGCCAGGAAGGGGGATAATCATCTCTCACAGCAGATGAGATATGACTGGAGCATAAGCATCAAGGATAAGAAGGATAAGAACTGTGCTCAGACAGAAGGTCTGTTCCCACACCCAGCCTGCATACTTCCTTTTCCAGCATTACAAACTGCTACTCTACTAATTCCTATTTGGCATAAACAAAGCAGAGGCTTGAGAAGGATGGATGAAAGGTTTATAGTCTGTTTGAGAGCTGTGCTCAGCTCCTCTTCAAACACCTCCCCTGGGTCACATATTTGGTTTGCTGTTACCTATTGCACCTCCTTGAAACAGGTTGCTGCTTCAGAATAAGACACACTGTATTTTGTGTGCCAGGAGGAAAGACTGAAATGCTTTAAAAAATGGAAATGGTTTGTTTTTCACCTTTTAAAGATTTGAAAGAACTTGTAGTTCTGGGCAAAACAGCATTGAGTGTTACCCATTGCAGGGTTAATCTAAATTAAAAAACACAGATGGAATAACATGCAGTCAGTTAGAAGTAGTGTGAGAGGAGGGCATCAAACCTGTCCTGCTTCTGCCTCTGCCTCCAGTCTATCCAAAGTGCTTGAATCCAGAGCAGAAGCAAGTTGTCAGATAGCCCTACTCTCTCTCTCCAGCAGCCTGTGATGAGCAGGGAGAGATGCTGGGAGCTGTACTCTGCTCTTCTCCCCCTCTTCTTCCTCAAGGCTTCATTTAACTGCCTAGAGGGCTGCTCCCATCTGTTCACTCTACAACAGCACCAGTGGGCAGGGAGGCTGAGGGGAGCAGGCAGGGAGAGAGGGGAGTTTGTAGTAGCAGAGGCATTGCCTGTGTAAGCTTGTTCACCTGCATGGGAAAAGAGGGACTCATGGTCCTTGTTACAGCTCTACATCCTATTTACAGGATGGAGGACATCTCTGATGCCAAGCCTACTGGCTCACAACACTGTTTCCACTCTCTGGGCTATATCTGAAGCAGATCAGCTTTTACAGTCGTGCCCAGAGCACCCAGTTCTGCAGAAGGCTGCAACTCCCTGCTGCATGGGAAACCTCTGACACCCTAATTCCCTCCCCACCACCTCTATCACTCCCACATTTTTTCATGGCAAATTCATAACCCTTATTAAGCACTTACTAGATGGTAGTGTCCTTCCTAGGAGAACTCTGATGCTTCATATTCATATGGCTGGGTTGTAACTTGTCCAGACTCATGATTTATGCAGAGGCAACATGGACATCTGTGAAGTACTGGGGCCTTCACACATAAGGCAGATGATTGTGGGAATGGCCTGGTATAGATGGAGTGAGTTAAACTGGCAGAAGGTTCCTCTGCTTGTATGGTTGATTGTGATGAGTGGAAAAGGTGCAATTCTATAATTAAGAAGGCAATGTTTTCTTCCAGGATAGGGTATGTTTCACTTAGGGAGGCTTTAGGGCAGAGCTAACTAGGAAAGATGATATGAGCAAAACCTTATAGTCAAAGTCATCAAAATGCTTGGATATGCTGGTACTTCAGGCTATTCTTAAACGATCCCAAAGGAGTTACTAATATCTAACTCCAATGTCTACTCTCCAAACTAGGCTATAGAGTTATTTCCCTTTTACAGAAACATTTATCAGATGTTTCATTATTTGATGCCATATGCAGCAGTTTGTTGAGAAAAGACTGAGAAAGGCATTTAGAAAGACTTCTAGACTGCTGGTTGCATCGATGGGATGTGGTGATCAGAGTTCACATTTCCCTGCAAAGAGAAAAGGGATGAAACTGTTTTTCCTTGATTTACATTAGAGCTCTGACAAATTGCTTCTGATACACAGGACTAATCTCTTTCCCTGCATTTTGTGCAGTTCCTGACCCCAAAAAGGAGGTTCTGAGAGGTCCATCTCGATGAGAGCTTGTTACTGTGATAGGCCTACTTGGTGGACTTGGAGGTGATGTAAATGTGAAGCTGTACAACAGTGCTGAACTTTTTCAGTTGTGCCCAAGGAGGCATTTAGGTTCCCCAGCATATTTAGACTCATTTTGTAATGCAGTGGAAATGAATAGTTTGAATGTGCCTGAAAAAAAGGCTGATGTTGATGAATTAGTTTTACATAATCATTTAGATTGAACCCTTAAAATCCTTACAATGATTGGTATACTTACAGGGCTGGCCGTGAGCACAAAACTGAGTTTGTCACAAATCTTGTCTCTATCTGGAACAGAAGTGCTCCATTTCACTGAGATTTACTGTGCACGTTCATCCCTTGTATTAGCTGCAAAAGACTGTTTTCAATGCGATACTGCTGTTGTTTCTTCAAAATCTGTGGCAGTTGTTCTGCCATTAACTTTCTTAATAGTGTTGTTGATAAAACCTCTCCTAGTGCCTTCCCTAATCTGGGCAGTTTAATGTCACATTGTCCTAGACCTAGTCTCATCCTCTCATGTTATAACAGTGAGATGATGCTGAGAGATTCAGGGCATGAGAGACAGGACATAAAAAGGTGCCGGACTCTGCATTTTGGTGCAGACATATTCAGACTCTGGTCCTTCTTGGTTACTTATGCAGCTGTTTTAATGTAAAAGGCACAAGAGCACCAGAATCAGGAATAAAAACCAACATGGTTTTTCTTCTTACTTGGCTGTGGGCCACAATCACTGCAGGCAGTGGTGTTTCTTGTCATCTCTCTGATCTGAAGTTTGCAATCCTCTCAGCAGAGAAACCCAGTTGCTGCAGTGCATCAGTCTTGATTTACAAGTGAAGTCAAAATGCAGCAGCAACACAGTGTGGTGTGTAGGATTAGGCTTATACTGAGCTTTGCCATGCTGGTTTTACTTCAGCTTTAATTTATACCATCTTCTCCACTGACTGCTGTGAGTTCCTCTGGCATCCCATACTGGGTCAGCAGTGTGGTGAATTGAGCTCATCACTGCAAAGTTGGTGCAATGATTAGAGCAGCAGCTATATCTGTTATTTCCTTACACAGCTCTCAGAGCTCTTCTCTGCCACGTCCTTTCACAGCAACTTCTCTTGCTGCGTCAGGTTTGCGGTAAGCGATATTGCTAATCTCCCAAGCTGGGTCCCTGCATGCAGGATACTTCCTCCTTGCTGACAGCTTGCCTGTGAGCGACTCTGTGCTGAAGACCTTGAAAAAAAAAATTAGAAAACCCAGAAAAGATAAATGTTGCCCTTCCTCCTTTGTCTGTGCGTGAAAGTGAGCATGTGGGATTCTGCCTCTGCTACCACACAAAAGAGCCTTTCTCCCTGCTCGTCCCCAGGGTGAGTTTCTTCACTGATCCCACTGTTCTTCCTTCTGGATACCATTCAAAGGACAAAATGGAGTAAATAAATGTCCTCTGCTCTTCAGAGAGGTCATTGCATTTTACATAAAACACACTGACCCTTTAAAACTATAACCAATTCATCAAAATCATTATTCTGTGTAATATTGTTTTTTTTTTCTGCATTTGAATAGCATTAACAATGCTTAGAGAGTATTATATACTACCATACATGTGCATTATCTTTCTTCCTAAATACATATAAAATACCCTTGAACCTAAAGTAGAGTAGCTGCTGTATCAGCAAATGCTTGTGCTTAGCTTACCTGCTTGTGGCAGCATAGTCTTACTGGTGAAATGTTGTACCCGGTTGAGTTAATGGAGAATAGGTATTTTTTTACTGTAATGAGGTCCAGTTTCACCTGTGGGATTGAGTGGCATTATTTTGCGTGGAAACTAAGCATATGTCTGTGCCACATTGGTATCATATTTTCAAACAAGCACAGAAAGAGAAATAACTCAGGAAGAAAATCTCATTTAATGACTGGTAGACATATTAAAAATGTGCCTTTTTTGAGGACTTTGCTCTAACAGGTTAGAACTGAATAAAATGCCTTAGCTTTACCTTGTTTGTTTTGATTTTGTTTTGGGGGTTTGTGCATTTGTTTTTATTTTGTTGTTGGTTTTTTGTTTGCTTTTCAATTTCTTAATGCCATATAATCTATTTTATCTCAGCTTCCTGGACAAGACCCTGGACACTTTCTATGTGCCTGCTTTAGCCATTTGGTCTTTTCATGTTTGTTCCTATCTTGTAGTAACAAGTGTACCAGTTTCCTCCTGTTTTCCTCCATGGATTTTACCTTCTGCGTCACCCACATGGAGGCTGAGTGTGTCTTTTCTCCCATATGCCATGGCTGGCAATGAAAATGAGCTTCATGACAACAAAGAGGACTTCGCTCTTTGGAAGTGCTTTATCACACAAAGTGTCCCAGCCTGCATCTTTTTCTGGGAATGGAGTCATTCTCTGATTAGATATTGCAAAAAGCAAGGGGCCTGCAGTATGGCATGAAAACTGTGGGCTATTCCTAAGCGGAGTAAAACTCAGGGCATTCCCCTCACACCTTGATCAAAAGTAATGAATGGCACTAAATATTTCTCTTGTGGATGTGAAATTAAATATGAAATGGAGGTAGGGAGCAGCTGGCCAGGTGTCAGAATCCCACCAAGACCCTCAAGATGGTATTGGAAAACAAAGAACATTAGGTCACTCTCCGAGTCTGCAGCGTACCAAAGAGAAATTTGCCATTTAGGTAAAAGTCTGAAAAACAGCATTATTTGTAAAATGAGGATTAGTTGCACTTCTTTTGTTACCATGGGTGAGACCATCTGAAATACTGCCCCTACTTTCAGGCATTGTCCTTGACTGGAAATGTGGACACACTGGAGAGAGCTGAGTTTTAGGAAATGAAGAATTTCAGAGCACTGGCTATGTTTGATTTAGAAAATGAAATTCTAAGTGGGGAACATGAAAAGTCTTTCATTAGTCTTATTAAAGAAAACAATCAGTTGATCTCCTTGTTCTTTTAAGAAGTGCAAGAAGAAATCAGATTAATTTTTGCTTACTCTGCAGCTAAAAATATTCAGGCTGGATACTGTGAAAAATTTGTTAAGGTAGTAATAATCCTTTTAGTCTACCTAAAGTTGCACAACATCCTCATTTCTTCATTATTTTATTACTAAAAATCTCAATGCCTGAAATACATTACTCTGTATTTGGTAAGTTTTTCAAGCATCTTCAGTACTGTTGAGTAATTTCTGGATAAATTGAACAGAGATGACATGTTTCTAACAATATATGCTTCTAATTATGTTGAGAGCACTGTCTGAGAGCTTATAGGCTTACCCACTCACATGTAATCTTATGTTGAGCTTTGGAGAGAGCTAAGCATGCTGTAGTCTAATAAAGTACAGGAGAAAAGTAACTTGGAAAATTAAAAACCCTCAAAGAGGATAACATAAACATGGAAACTAATTGATTGATTGATATAATGATTAATGAAAGGATTGTGAGGAGAAAGAAAAGTTGATGGCATGTGAGACAGTGACCTTGGCAAAACAAGGCATGCAGGTGACATAGGAATATCTGACATAAAGCTGTAAAAGAGCCATGTGAAAGGGGGAGAGTGGGCAGATTGAAAGCAGTGGCAGATGAAGCGTAGGAGGCAGCAAAGAAAAGCTGCCACATACATGAGGATGAAGTAATAGATCTCCTTCCTCATTCCTTATATTACTGAATGGGAGGAGGGTCTGGTTTGAAAGCACTGTAGAGAGAAGGCATTCTTTAGAATGGACCTACTCTGCATAGCTGCTGAAGAAGACTTCGTTGTCATTAGAAACTAATGCCTGTCTCTGCAGAAGCACTTTCCTATTTTGGTCACCACAAATATTCAGTGTTATCTGGAACTCATGTTCCTTCTCCTGTGTCAGCCTGCATGAACATAGAAAAGTCTTGTCCGTTTTAGTTTCTTTGCTCCAGTTAAACCCTGAATTTACACTTTGATGATTCCATTCCTTCATTTTAATTTTGTCAGTTCTCTTATGGCATCCCGGTCTCTCCTGCTACAATTACAGGCTTCCAAGATTGTTGGTGACTGTGCCATAATATGCACAAGCTGCTCCACCTCTGTACTGTTCCTGTGATACTTATCTCTCACCCTACCTTCACTCCAATATTGCTTAGCATTTTTTTATTCTCAGCAACTGCTCCGTTTTTAAGTCTACCAGGTTCTGTGCTTACCAGCTCTCTCTCTCTCTCTCTCTCTAGATACGTGTACTAATAAAATGAACAGGGTTATGGCTGTCATGTCTGATCCCTAGAACTACCAGCATGACTGTGTCTGCACTATAAAGCTATCTTAGCTAGCAGAGCAGGAAGATTGCACTCAAACCTCCATAGGCAATAGTGCCTTGCTCAGGCTGAATCCTGACTGTACTCAGGTTTTGTTTGGGAAAGTGCCATGTGTTCTAGTCCAAAAGAGTATCAAGGGGCATTCAAATACTATTACAGTATTGATGAGTGAATTATCATGCTTAGGAATCTCCTGTTAGATTAAGTATCCAATGCGTTCCACCTTCAGAAGTTGCCCTCGGAGAAGGCTGGCTCTCCAGGGTCTGATCCAGGCAGACATAAGCATGATAATAGCTCAGCCAGCCTTGGCTTGGCTGTTACCCATTTTGGCATGAACAAGTCCAGGTTGTCTTCACCCAGCATGGTTGGTGCCCATCACTGCACTTGTTGCCGTGCAGAGCTGATATGAAAAATTATTTTCCCAAATCTTGTAAACATCAGGAGCCTGATTTTTCATTAGAACAGAAACAGACCATAGAGTTGACAGAAATTTGTGGGGGACAGTTTGTGGCACTGTCTAACTATGATGTGGCTAACCTTTCCTGGAATAATTAACTTCGAGGTTTATGTTTCTCTTTCCTGAGATTTACCATGTTAGTAACCTCCCACCACATATTTTTTTAACTTTCAAACTAACTTTTGAATATTTTGCAATTAACACTTTCTGGCTTATCTTTGTAACTCTAGGCTTAAACCTAGAGTTTTAGCACATAGCTAAGCTAAAACCTGAAATTTTGTCACTTCAGCAGTGGGAAACTCCCAGAGAAGAGTGAAATGGTTTCAGGTAGATGCTTGTACAGTTGGTTTACAAATCTGATGAATGTGAGAGAAAAGTTCATGTTTTTATTCATAAGGCTATGTGTTGTTAAACACAAAACTAAGAAAAAGTGTCTCATATGAGAAGTAGATGCAGGGGCCTTTTTGCACACCTCTGAGACCTCTGCAACTTTGGCACCTATATCTGAACTGCTTACTCTAGGAGGACACATTTTAGTCAGCTGCTTTGGAATAGGATGAATTGTATTTGTGCAGTGACTTTCTCCACTGACAGTAAAGACAGTCCATGGTAAGGAGTTCAGGTACAAATGTAGGAATAAGCTATATAATAGCAGTCTGCGTTCACATTGTAGGACAACTGTATACGTGATGGTAAATCATCAGCTGAGAATTAACTTTGAATGGATTAAATGAGAAACAGTTGTGCATAAAGGTGAATAAAAATCAGAATAATGTCCTAAATCAGTGGTTATGTCTTTAGCTGTGAAGTGCAGAGATTTTTGTTTCTTGACCCTTTTTCTTATTAAATATGTGAAGAACAACATTTTTTATGGGTGTCTCTATGAACCAGAAAATGGGCAGGGAAGCTGATACATTTCTGTGAGAGGCTGAGTGCTCAGCAGACTGAGACAGAGCTGAAAGGTCTCTGATGACTTTAGATTTTTGGAAATATATTTTCCTGAGGGATGATGGGATTCCTGTTGTCTAGACCAACAGGTAGGAAACACATGATGCTACTTGTTTCGCATGATTTTGTGCTTGCTATCCTGTGTGAATAGGTGTAGCCATAGTTCTATGTAGTTAGACACAGATGTGAAAAGTCTTCTGAATTTTTTTGGTGGAATGCAGGAAACTATTTTTCTTTTTTCTTGTAAGGATGTTGGATTAGGTAGCCAAGAATTTGAGGGATTGAGAGTCTGTGCTTGTCTTCTGGTGTAGATGCTAGGAGAATTCAAGTATACTTATGAAGTAAATTACAAATTCAGCTTGAGCTCTTAAACTCGGTTGTGGTTCTGATATTTCTGACCACTTTTTGCTCTTATTATAATTTTCTTCTGGAAATGCAGCTTTTCAAGGTAAACAAGGCATTGTGAGCTGAGAATTTCTTGCCTTGGGGCCCCATCTAGTGGGTAGTGGCTTCTACTGAGCAGCACCAAGAGCAACTTTTTGTTGCTGAGAAATGAAAAGCAGGAAAAGGAGCTGATATGAAAATTCATTACAGAGCTTAGTAAACACAAATGAAATAACTGTGTTCGTTCTTCTCCTGATGTCATTTTTGTTACTTTCTCTCTACAAAACATCCATTTCTTCTCTGTATCCCTGCATTTCTTGTTTTAATGGAATGGCTGTATTATTTCACTGAGTATGCAGCAGTCACTGGTATATGATACAAGGATATCAGTATTCCTCTATGAAGTTATCCATAAGGTAAGAGGCTTCTTACGTAAACCTGAAAGTAGGAAACATTGCAGCCAAACTAAAAGGTCTGTCTGTCAGAGCAAAACATTTAAAATCTGTATTTTGTCTTCACAGAACTGCTTATATTCCAGATGTTAAAATAGTAATCATGCTCAGACAGGAACTGTTTGCTATTTGTATGTATTAGGAAAAGAAAAGAAAACGTCTCGAAAAATGGAAAAAGGTTTTATGGCTATATCCAAGTTATTTTTACAAAAGACATTTTTCTAGTCCTTCTGTCAAATGAATTTAGCAAGCCAAATTTGGATTTCAACTGCACTTAAGTCATTCAGTGTAACCCGAGGGAGTAAGATGGATAGCTAGACAGAATATATGGACCTAGCTGTTTAATAATTTGCTTTTTTGAAATAAAAAGAAAAAGAAAGAAGGAAATAGCTAAACTATCTGGTAAGGATAAAGCTGTTTTCTCTGGCAAATGAATTTTACAGAAATAGCTGTTTTGAAGACAGTGTCTGTAACATAGATGGTAATTTTTCAATTTAAGATGAACCCTGATGAAAGCACTTTCTGAAGATTTTATGTGCTATCTATATCTTCAGAGAGGATCCTAAGGGATAGAGACTGGATACTCCTAAATTTGTGTAGTGGAGTTATTTTGCAAAAAAAGTTATTTTATAAAGGATAGGTTGATTATTTTCATTAAACTGCACAGCAGGGTTATTTAAAAACTCTGCATGAAACTCCCAAGGTAGAGATATTGAAAGACAAATGAAAGTCTGGCTGAAATGAAAAGTGCATTGTTGAGAAAGAAACCTTTTTAAACTTTGACTGTTGACCTTGCATACCTCTTTGCCTTAGATTTTTTCTTTTTTTTTTTTTTCTCTCCTTTTAAATTTAGTATGTGTGTCGGGAAAAGACAAGTGAAGTTGCCTTTCCATATCATGAAAATCTGACTCTTCAGTTTACTGTTTATAAAGGAGGAAGAGTTTTAAAAGATGAGAGTGTGTGTGTTTCAATATAGAAGAATGATCAACAAATAATTTTTCTTTTTTTTTTTCTTATTGTCATGATATCTACTTATATTATTTTCTATCAGTTTTCAGCCTTTCTTATTTGTTCTTTAGCCTCTATAGCTGGCATCCCTTTTGCAACACGTATCTCTCTATTTTGATAGCCCATGCTGCATGTCATGTAGAGTAGGCAAGATCTTTAGCTCTGCAAATCCTGGAGAAGTTCTAAATTTTTTTCCCCATCACTGTGTTTCTCAGCCTGTCAGAACTAAAATAGTCTCTGAAATAAATGATTGTGGAAAAAATTTCTTACAGAATAAATGATCTGAAATACAGTGCTGGAGTTACAGCACGTGGAATGGTCTCTTAAGTCCCATTACACTGACCAACAACTGACCTAGCTCAGCTCCCCAGGAAGGCGTGAAGGTCTGACACAGGTGAATGCTGATCAGGTTTTTAGGAAATAGATCATATTTGTGAGAGAAACTTTGTGTACAGATATATTCCACTCTAGACTAGATAGCAAATGCCTTTTTAACTATGATTTCTGAGTTTTAGAAAATGTCCTTGTACTGAAACAGTACTGACACTAGTAACAAATAGAAGTCCTTCTCTTGCCTGTATTGTGTGTCACATCCCAGGTTTGTCCTGTAAGTTCTGCTAGTCAAACTGTTTCCATTTGATATTTCACTATTCAAATTTTAGAGACATTAGGCATGGGGTTAAAAACAGTCATTTGGAGAGGGAAGATTTAATCCCTTTTTATCCCATGCAGAAGTTAATACAAAAGAGGAGGAGTTGCAGTGGAGAAGCAGAGCCTCATGCCCCCTAAACAGCACAGGGACGAGGGCATGGGCAGGCGCAGGGCACAGTGCTAAATCTTGAGCTGCCTGGCCAAGGGCCACGTCTGTCTCTGGCTCAGAGGGTAGGCTGGGTCTGAGGATACCTTTGGAAAATGGTCTAATGCTTCTTTCACGCTGAGCAAGACCTTCTGACCTTGGTCTCAGGCTTGGTGAACCACCAGCAATAACAGCTACAAGGATGGTGGGAGCAGCCTCACATCCACCTGCTTTCCTGGGATGCACCTGCCCTCTCATCTGTTCCTCAAATTACATAGTACAGGTGGGGCTGTACACCCATGGCTAATCTGCTGTCCTGCACTTTCCCAGTGTGAAAGGGAAGAGAGAAGCGCAGCCTAAGGATTCATAAACAATGTAAATACATCTTCATCATGGCCTGAAAGTCCTCCTTGGACCTGAGAAGCCTTTCCATACCCACATATCCAATTCCATATCCCCATATTCAATTCCATATCCATGGATGTACTTATCTGGAGGCAATTTCTGTTCAGTGCAGGCTAATATTTCATATACTATAAATATGATATTTAATATGAATTTTGATATTTATTAAATATATTGCAGCATGAAGTTTAAATAATTTGCAATATTGAATTAATACTCACTCAAACTTATCTATTTGAAACTGGAGTTTGTGAGTTATAATATATTGCAGAAGTTGAATGAGACTTTAAAGTAAAATCCTGCATCTTAATGGACTGGTTGTATAAGTGCAAATACACTATAATGAAAAACTCACTCTATTATTTTTGATTCCTTACTCATAAAAGGCTATATTCTGTGGTATAAGGAAGATAATAGACATTTCCCCATCAATCCAGTTTCACTAATGGCCAACACTGTGAAATGTGTTTGAAGATAAGTCAGAGGTATAGAGGAGGCTTTTACCAACTTTCCTTTCCAAATTTGATTTTGGAGTTAATAAGAGACTCCCCCTGCCCTGCCCTACCCATGGCCCCCCAGGGCCCGTCTACAGGTCACCACATCCCTGGGCACCTTTAAACAGAGCCTGGCTCTGTCTTCTTTGCACCCTCCCTTCGGGTATTTATACACATTCATACAATCCCCTGAGATTTCTTTTCTCCAAGATGAACAGCCAAGCTCTCTCATCCTCTCCTGGTATATCAGTTGCCCTAATCTCTTAATTATCATCATTGCATCCCAGTGTAAATGCTTATGTATGCAAATTTTAATAATGCACAAAAAAATTATTCCAAGGATGGTAAATGAAATGCTAGTTAGTAATCTTGTAAATGGTGGCCAGAATTATTAAGTCATGAGACTTCCTTGAATATTTAAAGAAACCTGAGGTGATTCTAAATATTATCAATTTTAAACAATTTTTTTCAGACAGACTTGTCTTTGGACAGTTACCATCTAAATTATTTCCTGGAGGATGTTTTTGATCTGTGGTGTTGATCTTTAGCTGTAATTTTTGTACCTAGAAAGATGTAATCATATTTGGTTCCTCTTCTGATCTCTTTTATACACAATGATTTATCTTTTCGCCTTACTTGGTTGCTGTTCCCTAGTCTTTTTTTTCAACAAATTGCATTCAACGAGAAAATGTTCATTAGCTTCTGGAATGCAAATCAATTCTCCGACTTTTTCCTCTTAAAGATCAGTGGTGCATATTTTGTAAGTATTGCCTTAACATAAGAATGACTTTATTAGAGCAGGCCTCGAGGTACATTTAGTGTCTCCGCCAAATGGCAAATAGCGGGTCCCTAGGAAAGTTTTAAAACACTAAACAAGTGTATATGTTGTGCTGCTCCTCAGAGTAGTTTCCATCCTTTTACCCAATTTCAGGTCATAATTAGCAATGAGAGTAAGTTATATGTTACCCTGCTTGTTATGTGTCTGTGGGTGGTAAGAGATGGTGGCATTGTCTTCCTGCTTGTCGTCTCATCCCCTGGGCTGGCACTAGTAATGGCACATCTGGACATCTCCCTTTTCTTTCTTCTTGGAAATTGTTAAGGGGGGCATGGGGAGGTTGAAGGGGGAGGAATAGCAAAAAGTAATAATGAACAAGGGACACTGCAAATCAGAAGTCCAACTATTGAGACAGCTGCTCTATATTACCTGAGACTAGAGCTTTAATGGACTATTTCCATGTGGTTCTCTTGAGGCACAATTGTTTCCCAGAGCATGTGACACATGAGGAAGTTTCTGTCATACTTCCTTTGGAAAGGGAGTGACACTGCTCATATGTGTCTCTTCTGTTATTAGAGGGATACATGTGTAGTGGTCTGTTCTCTTTTCAGTGCCATATTTTTTAAAAATTGCAAATGGAGGCAGTATTTCTGTTCCAGATATATCATACATGAATTTAAAGTGTGTGATTGATCAAAGATGCACAGAAAAGCAGCCACTGTTTTTTGCTGCCCATCTGAACTCACCAAGTCCAGAAAAGAGCTCTTACTTTCCCTTCAACAGGACTCTGTTTGCTGGCTCCTTTCATGATTCCTGCAAAGACATAACCTTCCAATTTGTCAGGCAGCCTCTTCACCAGCAGCTATCACAATCAGCTGTATACTCTGTACACCTTTATACTAATTCTACCAAAGATTAAGCAGGAGAAAACATCTAGAAAGTATATTTGTCTTTTTATAGGCACACAGCTGAAGTTCAAGTTGAAGCTTTTATATTACAGTATAGGAGTGCAATGCAGGTTGCTCAATCAACATTTCCCAGAAAACTTCTGCAGAGATCATAATCCTAAGGTGTCCTTTTGGTAAGGTGCCTCTTTCTACACACTCCCTCTTCCTGGAAGATTCATTTTTTTGTAACAGAATCACAGAATCACAGAACAGGTAGAGTTGGAAGGGACCACTGTGGTGGTCTCGTCCAACCTCCCTGCTCAAGCAGGATAATCCTAGAGCACACTGCAGAGGATTACGTCAGACAGTTTTTCAATATCTCCTGTGAGGGAGACTCCACAACCTCTCTAGGTAACCTGTTCACGTGCATGATCACCTACACAGTAAAGAGGTTTTTCCTCATTTTTAGGTGGAAATTCCTGTACATCATTTTCTGTCTGTTGCTTCTTGTCATATTGCTTGGCACCACCAAGAAGAGCCTGGCTCTGTCCTCTTGACACCCTGCCTACAGATACTTACAGGCATTGATCAAGTCTCCTCTCAGTCATCTCTTCTTCAGGCTATACAGGCCCAGCTCCCTCAGCCTTTCCTCATATGAGATGTTCCAGGCACTTAATCATTTTCATAGCCCTCTGCTGGACTTGCTCCAGGATCATCATGTCTCTCTTGTACTGAGGAGCCCAGAACTGTGGACACAGCACTCCAGGTGAAGCCTCACCAGGGCTGAGTAGAAGCACAGGATCACCTCCCTCGACTTGCTGGAAATGCTCTTCCAAATGCACCCCAGGATTGTATTGACCCTCTGGGCCAGAAGGGCACACTGCTGGCAAGTTCACATTGCTGCTATCATGTGAATGACTGCATTGAAAACAATGATAGGCAAATTTCAACTCTAGAAAAAACACCACAATTCTTTTACACTAAATATAATAAAGAGTTGGAGAAAAGTACAAGGGCACACTGCTGGTAACGCATCACTGCAAATTATTTCTTCCATTTCTTAATGTTTATCATGACCTATGTCTATCCCTCATCTCTGACTGACTATCCACTTTTATGTCAATACATAGTGCCAATTTCCTTGTTACTTCATTGCCTATTTGCAAGATTTTCTTAGCAATCACTCTCTTTTCTCCAAAATCTGGAAAATGACAATTATATAAACATCTAAAAACTAAACCTGTTTTATTTCTTTGGCTTTTCTACCTTCATCACAGAAGTCCTGACTGCTTTGTGCTAGCAGGCTGCACCAACAGCACACAGTCAGAAACCAGTATTCTATCAGTTGCAGTGCAATTGCACTGGGAAGGTGAAGTTTGCGGGTTAGTGTGTGAGCACCTTCTGAGGAAGAAAATATGGTGGTTGATGAAATCTAAGAAGCCAGCAAGAACTACTACATGGAAGGTAAAGATAGGCAAATTTTAACTCTAGAAAAAAAGGCATATTTTTGTTACACTAAATATAATTAAGAGTTGGAGAAACATACAAGCAATAGGTAAGGATTAATTCCTGAATATGTCCAAATTAAGACAGATTTCCTTTTACAGTACAACTACTTCAGCCAGCTGGCGTTTTGACCACATATTTTATCAAATGCATGGTGTCACTGCACAAAAGTAGCCAACATGACTGAATAGACTGTGAGGTATAAATAAGGCAATGATTATTATGATTCTACTGGCTTCAAACTATATGTTTCCACTCAAGAGTTCCCATGTGTTGGGAACACTAAGCAGCTGATTTCAGTCCCCTTTTCAGGAAGGGAACAACGATCTGTCACTCCCTGAAGTGTCCTAAGCAACCCCAATGGTTGCTGTGGTGTTACAATGCTGTTTTTGTCCTGTCGTAAATGCCGAGACATCTTGACGACCACACTCAGCTCAAGATTTTTTCCTCTCCTGTGCTGCTGTAGTATTTGTGTCACTTGAGAAACACTGCCATTGGATGGGATTGGGTACAAGTGTAATCAGAAAGGCCACGGAGGCAGGGAGGGAGGACAGCTGTCCTAAGCATTCAAAGCTTTACATTCTTTGCCACTCTGATATCTAAATATCTTGACGTGAGCCTCAAGATATTTATTAAGCTGGATGACAGCCTTTGGTCTTGCAGCATTCTGAATCTACCTACCTGTTATTTAGAATATATTACAGAAGAATCCAGAATGGTACCTAATACTGCCTTATTGCAATAGAAAATCAGGATAAAAGAAACAGGTTCTATACTGTCTATGGTGTAAAAATTTTACTGCTATCTCAAGCTATCTCTGTATCTGGAACACTTAACTTCCCCAAATAACATTTAAGAGTAATGAAAATTTGTTTGATTCATATATCAGTAAGGTAGGAATCAAAATATATATACTTATATCTGTAAGTTTTTCAGTCAGCAATGTAAATATTACCTTGTGATTAAAATACAGTTGCAGAGGAATACTCAGCAGGCACAGTATGTGAGACAAGACATAGGCTAGATGAATAATGAAAAAATAAAAAGAACAAAATATGAATAACTTGTCTAAGTTGCATTTCAATATGAAGAGTGTTTGTGTGGGCAATCCTACAGTCTTTATTTGGGGAAAAGCACCTTTTGAAATCAAAAGAGTCTTTGACGCTCTAACATATGAGCCAAGGATGCTAGTGGGTGACTGATTTAGTGACAACTGAATGCCAAAGAGTGAGAAGGGTAAATAATCAGTTAAATGGCATGGAGAAAGAATTCAGCAAAACCTCCCCATCAGGAATACTTGCAGCCATGCAGTAACTAGGAAGCAGTAGCAGGAATGAAGAGAACTGGTAACATCCAAATGTAGCTTGATTTGAAGGACCAGAATATGGACCATGGACAGAAACAGCAGTTGGAGATTGGGATGAAATTATCAGGTAGGTCTCTTCAGTCTGTCTTTTGTAATGAAATATTGCTTTGTTTTATGCAGTATGGCATTGCTCTTGAAGACCTAGAGAAGAAACTATCGAGCAGTTGGAGAAGGATCAGGGTGGTTCATTAACATTTCTGCTTAACAGTTTTTATTTTGTTCTTACTAAATATGAAAATCTATTAAAACAATGCAAATTTGGGGCCTCCCTGAGATCATCAGTCTTAGCACACTTTTTTTTATATCTACCTATAGTAAACTAATTCCTTTTGCTTATATCAACCAAAGAATCAAAATTATCTAGCAGTACTGAGGAACAAGAATTAAGAGGTCCAGCTGACATAACTCCTAAAGAAAATTGTGCCTGTGCTGAATTTGCAGTAGTTTTTGCCCATTTACAGTGAAATCTTGTCAGATCTCTGCTGTGTCACTCCTTGAAGCTGTTGTGTATATAAGTCATTTGGTCCCGAAATCAAAAAATATAATTTTTCTAATGAGATTTACCTGCTTCCAGAAATACAGTAAAAGTTCATTAGTCTAGAGTACAGTAATGATCATATATGTCAGACAGTATATCATTTGTGGCATGGGCCATACGCATCACAGCTATGTGCTTTCAGTGACATGAACTGTTGGATATGCCATACAAAGTTCAGTGACCTTTAATAGTGGGATATGCCTGAAACCGATACCATTTGATGTTTTCACAGCAGCTCTCACATTAGACTCATCATGCAGGTGATCTGCAGTGTGATCTGTTAAGTATTCCTTTCCTTCTCCTTTTCCCTTGTGAAACAGGAGCAGATAATTTCCACATTATCTGTGTGAGGATATGTAGAACGTGACATTTTTTTTCTATAAGATTGTCTGACTGAGGTCCATGTTAAATGATGATAAGGAAAAGGAGAGAGATAAACACATAGACACAAAAAATGTGACTGACTATTGACAATGAATTCAATAACCAGAAACAAACTTGTTTAGTGGCACTAATTGATAACCATAGTGGAGTGTGAGAATGCGTATTCCATCAAGATGATCTGATTGAGAAGCAACTAAAATCAGGTTGATAAGAAAGGGTAAAGGCAACAAACATACAAAGACACAGACCTGACAAACAATGATGGAGACTATGAGAAGAAACAAACCTTGCCAGTCACACTAATCGATGGGCAATTCTAGAAAAAACTAACTCGGACTTTGAAGTTGCTGAGATTTCACCCAGAGGTGTGAATGAAGACCCTGAATGCTGGACCAGAGGTGTGGGAATTGGTAGATCTGCATAAAGTGGTGAAGAAATATTTAGGGGAAGAAGTCAGGAACAAAGAGAGGATCAGGTAGAGGGAGTTATAAAAAAATCATGTGTAAAACAGAGCCAGTCAGCACACTGAGCCCTGTGCCTGACCACCGCAGTCTGTCCTGTCTTCTTTTAAACCTTTCTTAACTATCTCTCTGTGTAATGTCACCCTTCATCCCATGTGTGTGAGTGCTGCATGGACTGACTACAATTTACTGGGGGGATTGCAAGAGTTGACTGGGTGCCAGCTACTGGAGTCAGACTGGGGGTGTAGGTGCCCCCACACTACATGAAGGTATTTGGGGGGAACCCACAGGTGTGGGGTGCCTGTGAGATGGGTGTATGAGTGTGTGCATCTGTTTGCAGTAAGCACTGACCTAGAACAGAGAGAGATTAGGCAACCAGACAGCAAATGGGTGTGTGCTTATGAACCTGGAGAATGTTGAGTGTGTACTTTCACTACACTGACATTCAGTTTCTGCCAGTCAAGAAGACAAGGGGACAGAACCAGAGTCAGTAGACACAAACTGAAACACAGAAGTTTTGAACATCAAAAAATATTTTTTTTTAACTATGTGGATGGCCAAAAACTGTCACAGTTTGTCCAGAGAGCTTGTGCAGTTACTGTCGTGGTTTAACCCCAGCCAGCAACCAAGCCCCACACAGCTACTTGCTCACTCCCCCACCAGTAGGACTGGGAGAGAATCAGAAGGCTAAAAGCTAGAAAACTTGTGGGTTGAGATTAAGAGAGTTTAACAGGGAAAGCAAAAGCTGTGCACACAAGCAAAGCAAAACAAGGAATTAGTTCACTGCTTCCCATGTGCAGGCAGGTGTTCAGCCATCTCCAGGAGAGCAGGGCCCCATCACGCGTAACTGTTACTTGGGAAGACAAACACCATCACTCCAGATGTCCTGCCTTTCCTTCTTCTTCCTCCCACTTTATATACTGACCACGAGGTTGTATGGTTTGGAATATCCTTTTGGTCATTTTGGGTCACCTATCCCAGCTGTGTCTCCTCCCATCCTCCCATGAACCCCCAACTTCCTTGCCAGCGTGGCAGTACAAAAAGCAGAAAATGCCTTGGCTCTGGGTAAGCCCTGCTCAACAATAACAAAAACATCTCTATATAATCAACTCTGTGTTCAGCACAAATCCAAAACACAACCACATACCAGCCACTGTGAAGAAAATTAACTCTACCCCAGCCAAAACCAGCACAAGTCTCTGTCCCTGGAGATATTCAAAAACAATCTGGACATGGTCCTGGACAAACAGCTCTAGGTGGCCTTGCTTGAGAGGGTGGGCTGGATAATGCCTTCAGAGGTCCCTTCCAACCTTAAACATTCTGTGATTCTGTGCCTTAGTTGTCTGTGCTTGTCTGGTGTGAGTCCTGTATGTAAATGCTGTTATAAGCAGTAACCCCCACAGCCAACAGTTACTAAAGCATGAAGACATTAAAATAGGCTTTGGGTGGTGCTACTCAATGATGGACTCAGGACTGTAGCTGTTTTGCCTGCATTTCCCAGGGTGGTGAAGCCTGTGGACCACACCATGGCAGTGTAAGTAGTTCCTGTCTCTGCCTTCTTATAGGCTGTGGTTCTCTCAAGATGTAATCTGTTGTTGATGACATTGGGATTAGTTGCAGAGATAACTGGTGTGAAACAAGACTGTGTTCTCTCACCAACCCTATTCACAATCTTTTTCAGCATGATGCTCCAAAGGGCCACTGCAGACCTCAATGATTAGGACGGTATCTACATCTGATATACTGATGGAAGCCTTTTCAACCTAAGGCAACTGAAGGCCCACACCAAGACCTTAAACCATCTTGTCCGGGAGCTGCTTTATGCTGATGACGCCGCCCTTATTGCCCACACAGAAGCAGCTCTGCAGCGTTTAACATCCTGCTTTGCAGATGCTGCTGAGCTCTTTGGGCTGGAAGTCAGTTTAAAGAAGATAGAAGTTCTTCATCAACCAGCACCTCAGGAAGTCTTCCATCATCCCCATTTCACCATTGGCCAATCAGAGCTCAAATCAGTCCAGCAGTTTAATTACCTAGGTAGCCTCATCTCTTCAGATGGTAAGATTGATGGGGAGATAGACAACAGCTTAGTAAAGGCATATAGAGCTTTGGGAAAACTTCATAAAAGAGTTTGGCGAAATAAACACCTGAAGAAAAAAACAAAGATCAGTGTTTACAGAGTCATTGTGCTGTCTACTCTCTTATATGGATCTGAATCATGGGTCATCTACTGCTACCACCTGCATCTCCTAGAACACTTCCATCAACGCTGTCTCTGTACAATCCTAAACATCCGCTGGTCAGATTATGTGACCAATACATCTGTTCTAGAGCAAGCAGCTATCACAAGTATTGAGGCCATGTTGCTGAGAACACAGCTGCGTTGGGCAGGGCACGTCTCAAGGATGAAGGACCACCGCCTCCCTAAGATCCTGCTCTATGGTGAACTTGCCACTGGCTGCCGCGTGAGAGGAGCCCCGAAGAAAAGATACAAGGACTCCCTGAAACAACATCTCAGCCTTGGCCATACTGATCATCATCACTGGTCTACTCTGGCCTCCAATTGGGAGGTCTGGAGGCACATCATCTATAACACTGCTGCTTCCTCTGAGAACACACACAGGATCACTCTAGAGAAGAAAAGACAACGCAAAAAGAATTGTGCCTTGCTGAATATACCACCTAAGGAGTCTTTCTGCTGTGCCTTTTGCAACCGGACGTGCCTATCTTGTATTGGCCTTTTTAGCCACCAGCGCGCTTGTAACAATCATGGGTAGAGCCCTCCTCAAATCTTCGTTCGTGAAGCCTAGCTATGAACTGTTGCTGTAGCAGGTATCTGCAGAGTGTATTGTGTGACACTGGAATAAATATACCAGGCTAAGGCAAGCATCTTTATGGTCCTTGTCTTTGCACTTGGTTGAAAAACAGATCTTATTGTAAAGGTAAGTGAAGAGATGCCACTTAGCTGATATACAGCCAGTATATATCCCTATGGCACAGTTTGTCTAATTAACTCGGCAAACTGCAGTAAGTGCTGCTGTTTTCATTAAGGTTTATCAGAAACACTTCCAAAAGATTTGATAGAATTACAACCCATCCAATATTTAAAATCTGAGCTGTACCTTCATGTCACTGGCAAGACTGTAATTTGCTTAGCTCATCCTAAAATTTAGCAAAATATATTTAGCTAAAACATATTTAGCCATTCCCTCTGGCTGAAACCCTAATTTTAAATAGAGTATCGCTGTACCAGCTCTAGAGTATTTTGTTTGGACTGCCGTCCAAAGCAATGGAGAATATACTCATCTCCACTTGCAATAACTCACAAAAGAAATTGTTGAAACATTCTGCTCCATCAGGCAACCACGTATTTTCTCTTTGCAGCTCAGCTAACCCTCTGTCAACTTTTTAGAGAGACATTAAATCAAGCAGGATATGAATCTGAGCTTTCCTTAATCAGTAAAACATTACCACTGACTCTGATGTGCTCCAGGGGGGGTCCTTGGACAACAGGATGACACATTACTGTTTAGATATCTTAAAAATAATTGACTCACTGTAACTCAGTCTGTGTTTGCCTTCTTAGACATAAATAAGGATACTTACTAAGATATTCACTTTATCTTATGTTGCAGGGGAAAAAATCCCAACATTTTTTATACTCAGGTATTTTAGTATTTGTCCAAAGGCTTGTGCTGAAGTGTTTGATGTCCTGGAAACAGTGCAGTCTAGCTCTGCCAAATTTCTGGTTGAAATTCCTTGTCTGGCTGTTTAAAATAGCTCCTAGCAAGTGTAAGTGTGTTTTTTGGTTTTGTTGTGGGGTTTTCTGTTGGTTTTTTTTTGGATTTTTTTTTTCTTTTCCCCACAGCTGCTGTCGTCCTCTCTCTTTGGAGTTGCACAGTGTTCTCTTAGTTGCAAGTGTTTTCTTCTCCTTCTCCTCCAAATGACTTTGCTCTTCTCTGATCTGATCTCCACATGGCCTAGCCTCATTTCTGGGAAAGGTAGTTTTAGCTTTTGGCAGTTTTCAGCTGCATGTGGCTAGCTTTAAAATACTTGCAAGTTGGGCAGTGAAAAAGAAAATCAGGAAGCTTTAACAAAGGAAGAAAAAATACATCAAGAAAAAATAAAAATAAGCAGATAGAAGGAGGTAGAGAGAGAAGTGCTTAAGCTTCTTAGGAGTCGTTATGCGTTTGTTCTCTCCGTGTCTGAAAGAGGCAGTAAGGTGTGTTTTACCTTGAGGATTTGTGCTCAGCTGCATGAACACATTTACAGTGCTGTCAGCAGTCAAGTGCATCTGTTACTGCTTTCTTGTTAGCTAATCTTCATAAGCAGATGCACTGCCTCCACAACTGTTTTTAATTGTTTCTTTCAGGTGATGGTATTCTCTTCTGAATGAGACTCATTCAATGTGGTTTGTATACAGAGCCCATACTTGATAAACCCAAACTTCTGACCAAAGGTACTAACTCAGGAAAGAGCATGATTTATTTTTTCTGTGATTGAATTTGCATTCATTGCTTTGTCTTTCATTTGTAATACCAAGGGAGATGCTAGGACTCGGGTAGCTGGGAAGGAAATCCAAGAGACTGCTCTTTGATCACCAGTGCACAGTATCCATTTTTCCAGCATAGCTTTAGAAACCTCACAATAGGGCTTTGTGAATAATTAGGGCTACCGTGGAGATGAGGAACTTCATTGCTAATTACCAATCTTTTACTTTATAGGAAACTATAAATATGCAACAAGCATTTGAAGAAATCAATAGCTAATATATTAACAAAGCCGGAATTCAGAAGCTGCCATACAAAGATGCATTGGGTTTTCTTGGAACTGGAGAAAGCTAAAAGCACAAGGCCACTATTAAGGCACCCTTACAGGCTAAAAAGTACCTCTTCTAACATCATTGCATTTCATTTCATTTTATGTTTTGATGTTTAATCCAGTAGCTAAAAAGCTAATGCATCTTTTTTTCTGATTTCTGGTTCAGTTCTTTTTCTTCCCCTTTGCAGGAGTAGTTGAGCCATTACTTACACCTGTATCAACTAAACAACCCACATCAAGGGACATATAAAAGATAAAGAAGTAACTCTAAAATAACACATTCACAAAAGGATTTTAGCACATGCTCAATTTGAAGTGCTTGAATAATTCTTCTGATACTCTGCTAAAACTGTTTTAAAAAAACACCTCTTAAGGAATAACTTCTGTTTGGGAAGTGGAGGGATCAGGGGAAGGTACCTTCTGTGTTCGGGAGGAAGTTTGTTTGAGAACATAATGCAAATTATTTAATTATTAGAATGCTGGATAATTTTAGGTGCTCTGCTGCCTAAATTTCACCACCAGTGAATAAAAAATATTTAAGTTTTCCTTTCTATCCTATTTTGTGAATATCTATGAAGAGAAGAAGAATTTATTTATTGACTTACCTGGAGACAACCTGAGACTGGCCCCAGTTCTTGCCTATGTCATGTTTCCCACAGCCCTCAGGATGCACTTTCACATTTTTGTCATCCAACCACACCTTGAAGAAAGAACTTAAAATAGAGGAGAGCTCAAGTGTAAAGGCAAACAGAACAGGCTGTAGAAGACTCCATTTCTTTAGAGATAATAAATATAGAACAAGAAATTAAATGCAGAATGTAATGAGAACTTTAATGTTTTCCTGAAAACTGACCTTTTACCTCCCCCAGGAAAATGCAATAGGAGAGAAGAGATGGAACTCGGTAAGTAAAGTGGGTTTGCTCTGGATTATTACCTGCTAATTACTTTGACAGCTGCTTCTGAAGCAACATCTACATTTAGGGCATATGCCCTCATTCCACTGTGTCTGTCTCTGTAGATGTAATTCTGTCAAACTGAGTTATAATTCAAGAGCTATGGGAGGAAGGGAGAAATCTATTTCAAGCAAATGGTAGTCCTAGACAATACAAAGGTAGGAAAGATCCTTACCAGAGCTCCTTAGGGAACTTGGATGACTACTGCAGATGAGATAAGAATCAGTTATTTAAATGCTTTGCTATCTCTTACACTGCTTCCCATAAATGAATATAAAAGAAGAAAACATGACTTAAAAAGAACATTGTTCATGTATCAAAGTTTTGCATACCAATCACTGGAAGAGATTGTCATTTAGTGACTTTGGCCTTGATCCCATTCCTATATAAGTAAATTAAAAATAGATCTCGTTATTTTCAAGTCATTTTAAGATCAATTAATTCCCTACCTTTTGTATATTGCTGACTCATTGACTATTTGAGTCATTATGGGCCATCAGGAGGTGGGATTAGGTCTCGCATATAGACAGGTTTTCCCAGACATGTCCTATTTCCAGATAGAATAAGAGGAATATCATTAATTATTCACACTTGCCACAAGGCCTTGTCAGCCTTTTTACCCTTCCTTCCCTTCCTCCATATGGGTGCAATCCCCGTGGGGTTGTCTACCACCAGAATGGGAAAGAATGACTGAGCCCAAACTTATCAGCTCTTCAGAGCCAGTGCTGCTACTCTGTCGTATCTGGACATGTCAGATACACCACAGCAATGCCTTGTAGCTTCTGGATAGAAATCTAGGAGCCCTACAGGCAGCAAACATCCATTTTAGTTGGTAATAATCAGGAAACATCAGGGACCATCAAGGTCTCACAGAATTGAGCGCTTTGGCTATGTTTTTTTTTCCTCTGTTTATGCCTCTATGCATATTATTTCTTCCTGCTTTACTTACAAAACACAGAAAAATCTCTCTCAGGTTGACTGGTGACATTATAGAGATGGAAATATTAGGTTTTTTATACCACTACTAGGCCTTCATAATTGCAGTTATATTCTCAAATTCATTGAGCTCTTGAGGAAGCAGTAGGGAGGCTCATTTTACAGCCTGAAGCACTAAGGGGATTTCATGTCTCTACTAATAATATTCTAGAGTTTACATCTCCTCACTGGTCTTCTAAGTTACTGATTATTTAAAAACTTCAAACATTTCTAGGTAAAAAATTTAAACTGTTTTCTGACATTAGGTTGTTTCCCATGTCCTTGGTGTTGCTGGGAAAAGAAACCCCAGTTTTAATATAAACAACTGTTTTTTTAAGGAATGACATTTGTTTTTTACTAAAATACAGTATAAAACTGTGTAAAGGCTAGTGCTTTTCTTCTGCTTTTATACCACTCCCTTACTGCCTATTAGGCTGACCCCAGTTTTGGGAGAATCATTTGGTTAGTTCTAAATATAGAACTGCATCTACCCTTAAATGGGAGTGAAGGGGCAGTAGCCTTTAGAGAGGGGAATTATTTTTGTTTTCCTCGGGCAGAGTTTACTAGGCTGGGAAAGGCTGGTCTTCCTCTCTGCTTTGCAGTTTTTCTGTATCCCTTGGTAAGTCCATTTTCAAACTAGGGTTTTCTTGTTCAGAACAAATGGGAGTGCTTGTAGGAGGGTGTTGGGTGCTTTTCTGTAAAAAAAAAAATAAATTAACTTCCTTAGGAAACAAGAAAAAAGCAGGACATAGATTGATTCATGAAAAGAAAAACAAAAAAATAAAGTAGAATTTTATTCTGTTTGTAGTCACCTTTATTTTATTGTGTCTTACATTTCTTCTTTTTCTTGCTGCATATAAAGAACTACATTACAGAAATCTATAGCTCTATTTGAATATGTACTTTTCCAATTGCTCAAATATTGGCAGTGCCACTTTCTTATGGGCTTATACTGTATGTTTTATCTGAAGTCTGTGTGCAAATAATTAAGTATAAAATCCTGTAGTAGCTGGCAAAACTATTTGGCATGCTGAAGAGTAGAATGTAGCTAGGACAAAAAGAAATCTACTTTTGTTTTTTGTCTGCCATGCTTTCAAGTGCATGCTTCCAGAAGATGTATTTCTGGTGTCCCTGTTGCTCTAGACTACGTGATGTGTTCTTTGCCATATGTAAATTCCAGCTAAATAGCACTGATAGAGTCCTGGGAAATCATATTCATCCTCTTGAAATTATGTCTGTGTGTTGATAATGCCTATGAGTCAACGAAAGTATCATAATGAAGGATAGTGAATGTTGGGATGATGGGAAGTGACTTTCACCATCTCACTGTTCAACAGTCTTTGCTGTCCAGTTGGAGGGATGTAATACATTTACCAAGTGAAGGGAAATTTTCAAACTTTATGAGAACATGTTGGAACTCTGTACATTTGGAATGTTAGAGTGGCAAGGTTTCCAGTCTAGTATGATCATGAATTCATAAGATATCATCCATATTAGTATCCTTTCTGGGATATATATTGTTTAGCTTCTAGTAGGGCTGTGGAAAGAAAGTCAGATTGGATACTTCCACTCCTTTCCTTCATGAGAGTAATAGAAAAGCCAAAATTACGTTTTTTTTTTTAGACTTACAAAAATGCAGGAACGGGTCCTCCCCTTCACAACGACCTTGCTGGAGGGAAGGGTACCCATGACTCTACCTTCTTCCTACCTGCCAAAGAGCAAAGCTCTCTCATCAAGGGTTGGGGATATGACCATGACCATGACCATGACCATGACCGCCCATAGTATATTTCAAAATACTTCCATACTAACTGTTCTGGCTAGAGGGTGAAGCAAACCATTCAGGGATTATTACAAGGTTAAAGTGTGCATTCTAACTAATCATAGATATGCTATAGCATTAAATTGATGAATCTACCTGTATGTCATTGAAAACAGTATCAATTGATGTTGTGAAATGTCAAAAGTCTACTCATTCAAGACATGAAATTATTAAGAATAGACACATCTATGATAGCTGGTATCATCAACTGCTTGAAAATGTTGCTTTGCTGGATATTCAGATGACTAGAAATAGAACTCTGTCTTTAGGTTTAATAACAAAACTAATGCATGCACTTCTGGGGAGGATTTGAACCAGGTTAAACTTGTTGTCCACAAGATTTCTGTTTTAAAACCAATTTTTGAAATGAGGAAAATACTATTCCCATACAAAGGAGGTGTGATCAGTAAAACATAAGACCAACTATGATATAGCTAAACACATCAGAAAAGAAAAAACAAGAAGCCTTAAAGCCTGCTAAGTAATGTCTGGAATTTGGTAGGTTTTAAGCAAATGAGAATTCCATATGCTTTTTTTTTTTTTTAAAAGAATTTGATAAGCATTTGTATTCTGTTATCAAAAAAGTTAAATTGAATTCTTATGCAGAATGAAAAAGGTCTTCAGCGGGAAGGACAGAAACATCTTACAATAACTGTATATTTGAGTGGGTTTTTAAGTTCATCTTTTCTCATGCACAGAACACAAATTTCTATGTAAGATCTAAATATACACACGTGTACAGAGATAAAAGACTGGAGAGACATATTGGAATTTTAGAAGTTTATTATCAAAAGCGAGAAGATTTTACCAGACCCTTTACATCCCATTCTATTTAGAGCTGCATAGTGATTCATGATGGTTTTACAAGATTTCTACCAAAGTCAGTTTCTGTGGGAAAATGCTACTATGTTATTAAATCTACAATTTCTACAACATATATATATAATAAACTGGAAAGGATCATGTATTTTTTAAGGCAATACAGTAGTTCTTGAAACTGGTCATTAGGGGCAACCAATGAATAGAAGGTGTGGGTTTTTTGGTTGGGTTTTTTTTCGTCTTTCATTGTGGTATGTAAGTGATATGGATTTAAATATATTTTTATGAGTTAAATATCATGGGCTTTAATGCACCACAGAAGTACAAGCTGGCAAAACAAGGTTTCCTAAAAACACTTAGCCTTGAACAATGTAGAGAACAACAAGCAGAACTACAGACGGGTTGAGGAAACAATGCCTAAGTCATGGGAAAAACAAGACAACCCCTCCAGTAAGTACAAATGGCCAAAGATGTTTAAGAAAGATGAGATACAGAGGAGTATCAAGAAAGAGGATGTGCATGCAGGAGCAGGATGTACTGACCTTTCAGCTGGAATGAGGAGGATAGACTACATGAGGTCATGCAAGAACTCGTGAATTGTTTTTGGCTCTTCTGCAGATGGCCAAGAACAGAGATGAGCAAAGAAAGTGCATGTCGTATGTTATAGCATTGACAGGTCAGGCCGAGAAAGTACATGCTGCAGGGTGCATTGCTCACGGCAGGAGTCTGCTGAATCTGGGAATGCAAGTTGTCTATCTATGGTGAGCACAACCAGGTTCTTCCTATGGCATTTGTCAACCCATCCATCAATTTAGTTGGTGGTGTGCGTCCTCTCTGAGGCTGTGTAAATGATCATGCTAGAATTTACTACTTGTCCTTTAAATCTTAAATTAACTCACTTATCAAGCTAACAATGTTTATATCAGACCGTTGGCTCCTCTGCCCGAGAATGTGGCCCCTTGTCATGTGTCCTAGATTATTGCTTTCTATTCAGATCAGTATTACTGTGTCACGAAACTATGTGTATCCTGTCCTGAGAACTCTGCCTTTTACTCATGGTCCAGTATAAATTGTTATATATGTGCTACCAAGCATGAGGAAACATATACTTATGTAAATAATCTGAATAGCCTAACCTGTGTTTTCTATCATTAATTCTTAAGCACATTTTGGCTGACGTAATATTTTTCTTTGGGTTTAATAGTCTTCTGAGTGGTTTATAGAGCACACAGATTGGTGCACTTTAGGTCCTTCTGATGTCAGAACGAGACACTAGATGTTTCAGGACCATGTTGTCCTGTAACTCCAGGTCTTTTTCTTAAAATCCAGAGCTGTTAATATAATCAACATGGAAGAAATTCAAGGATTTTTTTATAACACGTAGGCTATATATTTTAGCTAGGTCTCTGTAATTCTTGCAGTAGAACTTGGTCAATAACACATGAGATTTGCTTTTTAATTTGTTACAGTTATTCAGAAAATTAATTTGTTTTTCTCTGGACCAATTTATGTAATTTTTTTGTTATTGAATTCTCCATTTTCCACTGGGATTTTTTCCTCCCTAGTGCCTCTGCCAGACCACTGCCTGCATCTTGCTTTTGGGTCAGTTCCATCAACAGACTTGCCAGTATAACTAGGTCTTCAGACACCGTCAGTAACAAAATTTTGGTTCACCTAAATCAATAAATTCAGTGCGGATTAGCTGTCATCTGCATATCACGTTCTCTAACTGACTAAATATTAAAATACATTTCAAACATCTCATATAAATATGTGCCAGTGAAAAACTGGGAAAACAGTCAAAATATTGTTCCTAGGAATACAATGGACATTTCTTTCATCAGGAACTCAATACCCTGTATCCTGCTTTTATAGTGGGACTGTAATTTTGCTCTTCTGATACTTGTCTGTGCAGCACTATTAAGTATTAAATACATACTTTGGAAGCATCATTGTAATTAACTGATGATTATTATTACATTTGGAATTGTTGCCAGGCAGCTCCCCTCTGTGTTAACTGAAGGCAAAATGAATCTGGTTCCTAACAAGCTCAGTTAATAACTTGTATGGAAGCTGAGCGTGCATGACTAGCCTTGTTTCTATACTAAGGTGTTTGGATAAATGTGCAAAACATCTGAATCCAAATTTTGAGAAGTCCTGGGTGCTGACGAATAGACGAAGATATGATAATTAAAATGTAAGTTTTACATTTAGTGGAAAAAGCTGAACTGTAAATGACAAAGATGTTTTCTCCTATCTCAAAGATGAAAACAACTCAGTCTGTGATCTATCCAGATAAATGAGCATTGTTCTGCAATCCTTATACACTGAATCTTAGTGCGTTATATGCATACCAACATGTACATTGCATGTTGATAAATTCACAGAATTATTTAACTTGCCACATGTAGACATGTAAACATATAAACATGAGGGGCTCTTAACAGTGGAGTCAGCTTAATCTATGGGTTTGCCCTTTGCACCTTCATTTTGGCAAAAAGGCTAATTAAAAATAAAAAAGAAGGAACATGATACCATTAATTGTCTGGTTAATATGTGAACTAGGGAGGAAACAGAATGTCATATACACAGTAGCCACATGGTCAGATAGCAGGAAGAACACCAACATTTGATATCTGCAGGTGTAGCATCACATGATGTACAGATATCAAAACTAGGAGAAGCCAAGGCTGCTCGTGAGTCTATGCAACTGCTCATGTAACTAAGACATTGTGTTCTATAATGAGTTAATAGTTCTATGAGAGGTCTATGTCAGCTCAGCATTGTATGAGAGCACTTAACTAAGCTAGCATCAATGTGATGTGCTGAACTAGCTTGGGTCATGTTAACTTTCTTATTTCTCTAGAAATGTGTCAATATATTTCTTTAATGCCCCATGGTGATGTTGTAAACCTTTTTCATTTTTGTCTTGCAGTGCCTGGTGTTTTGTCTAAAGCTCTCATTCCCGAACGTGTCATTTGTCATTCTCATATCTCTTGAAAAAGGGTTGAAAAGGTAATTATAAGTTATGCAGAAGATGCAGCTATGAGGTGATAAATTCTAAACATCCCTTTGATCTCAGAACTTTATAAGACAACACGCTTCTGCTATTAAATATGCCTACTGTCTTCTCCTTACTTTTTCTTCAAAATGCAAAACTAGCTGATGTGAGAACATCAAAACTTGCGAGCATCTGACTCTACCCTTGACTACCTGAAAGTAACAGTCAGAGTTGAAGCTTATTACACTACTTGATCAATGACTAGCATTTCCTTTTCTTGGTAAATACTCTATGCTGGAAATACAGTATATACTGGTATTTTACCTTGTTAAATATTGTATCTAAATGAGTATCTAAATTTCTATTCAAATCCCTTTGAGCTTTCATTTTATATACATCATGAAACCGCCTATTCATGTGTCTTTTTGTTACAAATGTGGACTTTTGGTGTGGGTATGAGGCAGGTTTTTCTTTGCAGGGTCCACGTATGGGCAGGGCCAGGCTGTGGGGAGCTGGAGACTGGCCCTTCTGCATCATTGCTGGGACAGGAGCTGATGGCCTGGGGTGCTGACATGGAGTCCTGGGCTGTGGGCAGGGTGGGAGGAGCCCTAGAGGAGGCTGGGCAGGGACAGTCAGGTCCATTGCTGTCCCCAGGACTCTGACACACTCTTAACATGGCCCCTGGGTGAACTGGTGTTGCTTTGCTTCACTTGATATGGGTACACATAGGTGGGTCCTAGGCCATGCCTCCTCCACCTGTGCCCTGGCTACTGGAGCAGAACTGGCAGTCTGCACCCTACAGGGAAGCTCAGCAATGGGGACACTCCCTTTGGCTTTTTGTAGGAAATTAGATTTTACTGCAATAATTTCCCAGACTAAATCTTCAGGATTGGGCTGAAGCTGGTTTATAGATTTTATAGAAAGAACTTGCTTCAGTTGTCGCTGAAGTGTAGCTGCCTCATGGGGAAGATATTGGCTGTTCAGTTGGGATCCTTCAACACTGATTGGACCAAATGGCCCAAGAATAAAGACCCCCTATTCAAGTCAGACTGTAGTTTCACAAGCTGGCATCAACTCAGGATATGGCTAGTGACATTCCCCACTTTTGCAAGAAGTTGTCATCATATTTCTAATGAACACAAAGGGATGTAGGCACCTCTATGTTCTTTTAATGACATGCTTAATTCTAACTCAGTGGGAAACATGCTGTTCCCACCCACACTGCTTCTTAGGAGCACCCTGAATGTTCCTGAGTACCTTCTGTCCAAATATTGATCAAACTATGCCATGCTTTGGAGAAAGTCCACAAAAAGGCAACAAGAATGATTGGTGGTCCAGAAAAAAATATTGCAAGAGAAAAGATTGCATGAGTCATCTTTGTTGAGATTAAACAAAAGAGATGAAAGCAGATGTAAAAAAAATCTTCAACAGGCTGCTGCAAAAGGGGGTGAACACAGTCTATTTTTGTTGTCATGGTGAATTGTTCAAGAGATAATGAGCATAAATTGCAACAATAGAAAAAGTAAAATGTTTGAAGAGCAGAGAACTGAAATGCCTAACTATGCCCAAAAAACTGTCAAATTTCCATCCCTGGAAATTTCTATGTAGGTGTTAAATGACATCTGCAAAGAAGGGGAAAAACGATCTGACAAAATATCTTCTATTGCTGTCATCCATGATTCCATAGCTCACACTGTATGACTGATAAGATACAGCTTGAGGTACCCATGTGGGCCATTGATGACTCTACTTGTCACAAATTGATGCAATTTTGTACATTTGTACATGTTCACACACTTCTACATATCAAAAAATGTCAAGCCAAAATGTCTGAAATATATGGCTGAATGTGTGCATGGTTGAATATATGGCTAATTTCACTCTCTGCAGGAATTACTGGTTGTAACACACTGAAATATGTCTTCAGTAGCAGTGCCATTTTACCAGAGGAGGCACAAGCACTTTGATCAGTCCTATCGCAGCATTCAGACAAGATATGTACTTGAGGAATACGCAGCAAGAAAGTAAGTGCCATGATTGAAGCCTAGACAGGTTTCTATTTTGGGTAGTTAGTTCTTAGAATCAAGATACTTACCTTCCCCCTTCACCCACAAAAACTGTGATTTATTCAGAACAATAGTTTTCCAGTTCCTTCCATTGGGATGCTCCTTATCTAGAGTCTCCCATCAACATAGCTAAACTTTCTTATATGTTGTAACATAGCTACACAAACCTTTTAGCTTAGGATCTGTCCTGTTTACTATCTCCAAATTGAAAATTCTTCCTTTCAGGCTCAAATTAAAGCTCTGACTTCAGAAAAATTGCCATGAAATCACAGAAACAGTTTTTTAACCATTCTTCCATATGACATGATGATATTTCTTCATCCGAAGCTGTCTATTCCTAGTTATAGTTTTTGTCATTCAATTTCTTTTTTTAAACTTAAATGAAGGCTTAACCCTTCTCATGTGAAATCTTAGAGTTTTAGCCACTAAATAAACATTCTTTGTATTTCAGAGCCTGGGACTTTTTATCTTGGTTGCTTCAGAATCAATGTTCTCCCTCCTCAGTAATTAAGATACCTATCTAGATGTCTAGCTTGTCCAGCTTCCCTTATGAAAGAGTTTATGGAAGAGGTTTTGTGAAGTATAAAAAGGCATGACTATTTAGAAACAGACAATGCTATGGGGATTCTTCGTGATTAGTGTATTAGACAGGCTTGTACCTTCATGGTCCACAGAAGTGCACCTGAATGATTGAAGACTGAGATAAGTATAAATTTAATAGAATGAAATAGAACTCCTAATGATTCCGAGTGATAGATGATGAACAGTAAGCTCTTGAAGGAATAGTGAGAATCAGCACCTAGTGCAGTCAGTGAGGATGCAAACGTTTCTCACCGAACAGTGCTCAGTCATGGTATTCAGCTCATTCAGCTCAAAGTAATTTCTTTGACTTCTGTGTGTTCATTTTTTACCTGAATTGCTGGGTTATAACAAAGTTTTTTATATTTGAAGGGCTGCTTCCAGACAGGCTGCTTATTATGAATCATCTGGCTTGGGCAAAACAACGTGTAGACTCTGTGCCAGGAGGGCACGCACTTTGGCGCATGAAGCAATGCAAGAATCCAGGAAAAGGTAAAGCTCTGTTGGTCCAATCTGACCCGTGTAGTGGCTCTGGTCCCATTTAGTACTGCTCTTTTGCCAGGCCTCTTTTCACAGCTGATGGGACTGGAGGTTTCTCTATCACTGTTCTTCATTAATCAGTTTTGGCTGGAACACTAAATGGCTGAGTGCCACTTTCAATCTCATATTTCTACCCAGACTTGTTCCCCTAATCTCTACTCTGACCCTTGAAAACAGCTTTAAAACAAAAATAAATTAGAATCCACCTGGTATCCAAAACTCATTTTGGACAGAGCTACTCCACTATTCCTAAATCTCTAATTTAGATCAATTTAAACTGTTTGAGTCCTTTCCTTAATATCAAGAGGGCTTACTGTCATATCTCAGTTACAGCCCTGATATGAAGTGCCATAGGAAATGTGTTGATGACAATATTCCTGTTAGTGAATTTGACCATTTCTGCTCTGCTATGCTCTACAGTGACTGCACCAAAGACACAAAGAATTTATACAACAAGAAAGAATTCTGCCTTGTTTGTAGAAAATATGTTGTGAAAATCAAATGCGTCCATATGGTTCTGGTACTTTGATTGTTTTGAAATATATAACCTCAAACCAGAATGTTTTAGGAAAATCAAATATTTCTAAATACCAGACAAATAATACGTTGATCTACTGCTCACTGAATTTCATGGAAGTTTTCTTATTTGGGTAATACTTTCAAAGTCTTGCCATATGTTGACTATGTTGATAGACATGTTAGAAATATCTGATATTCAGTACCTTCTTTTGTCCTCTTGGAAAGGAAAAGAGTAGCACAGGCTGTTTACTGAACCAGCATGAGTGAAGGAGATTGAGGCTAGCTCCTCCTAAAAACATTTATGAGTTAGGGTTCTTTTTACGAATTCTGAAGAATCTATGGAGTTAGGTTTTCAGGGAACAACCCACAATTTTTTTGCAAATGTTGTATTTTCCCGGTAATTTCTATAGTACTTTCTGCTCATCCTTGTTCAAGGACAGTTTTTTTCGCACGCAGCAGTTCATCAAATCCTTGTGAAAGCCTTGGTCTGTATCTTTCAGGTGAGGTCAGCTGATACAGCCATGGAGCTAGCAGAGCTGCCAGGTTCTAAAGCTAAGGGTACAACGTAAGCAAGGCACAACTTTTACCAGGTGTGAACAGGCACAGAATATGCCTTTACTCCTCTACCCTCTTGTGTCCATGGGAAGGAAAATTAGGAATCAGAAGGAGGCCAGGCAGGTTCTTGATCTTGATTACCAGAGAACTGAGACTATGGGATACTATGTCAGTGTGACCACAGCAGATTTCAAGTTCTGTAGCTGTGGCACCACAAATATAGGGGGAAAGAAAATGAAGAAAATTCATATTAATTTCAGATATTCATTATTAGGATAGGTAGATAGATGCTAAGAATAATTCCTACATTAGATTTTATCCTGCTAATATGATTTCAGAGCCCTCAGTTGCTTAGTATGCGCAAGTGACAAACTTAAAGCTTCATATTGATTACTCTTACCTGATTTTTTTCTTGTCCTACAGGAGTCATGAGCAAAAGTCTCATTCAAGTGATGAGAAAAGAATCCGTTTTGCCAGTGAGTTGTCTGCTTTGGAAAAAGAGATTCACACAGCCAGACACCGTGCTAGAGAACATCTGGATAAGCTTGCTGTTCAAAGGATGGTACCTGTTGAATCTTTTTGTTCCTGTCCAAACATAATTACAAGATATCCTGAAATTTAGGCCTGTGCTTCACATACGAGTAGTGATTTAGCATATTTTTGCTGCTTTAAGATTAGATCTTCTACCCCATTTGAGTGTGGTGCCAGATGCTTCTTTTATTTTCCTGTGTTTAATAGGTAGAAGAAAATATGGCACTGGAAAGACATATTTTAGAAGAAAGTATAAGTCGAGCACCTGAAATCCTAGTACGCCTGAGGTCTCACACTGTCTGGGAAAAGATGACTGTGAGCCTTTGCTTCACTGTACAAGGATTTCCAGCCCCTGTTGTACAATGGTAAGAGACTGGCCTTTCCCAGCCCTCTAAAAATGTTGCTAAGCTTTTTTCATTTGAAAGTTATGCCATAACTGATATGTGTCACATACATAATGGCTATGTTAAATCCCCTTTATAATCCTCAAAGATGTGCTGGATCATAGCGGTTGATACTGCATGTGAAGGATTGGGAGGACAACGTGCTGAATGGCCCTGTGCAATGTGAGAAGCAAACTCAAGTATTTCAGAAGACAGACAGTGGAAGGCATTCCAGTCTTTCTGGCCATTGAGTTCTCTGATGATGAAGTATCAAATGACAAAATACAAAGAGCTCACAGGCTACTTGCTAAGCCTGGATAATTGTGCACAGCACCATTGTTGTCATCTATGGTCACTTTGTGTTAACTTCTGTTGGGGAGGACATAAAGGTAATATCCTTGCAGCTGCCGTCCTCTCCAGACAAGTGCTGTCCTATGTATGGGAGAGTCGCAGGCAGAGTTCTGTTGCTGCTCACCTTATTTGTGCTCAAGTGCTGTACTGTAATCCAAGAAAAAGTTTGCTTCCCACCTTGTGTCAGGGCTAGCGGACTCGAGATTCAAGTCACATGCCATCTTCCCTCTGCTTCTCTGCTCTTCTAGGCCGGGTGCACATCTTCTCTTTCCACTTCCTTGCTGCAATGATAGTCCCCCTTTGCCTTCATGGGCCAATATGTATCTATCCATACATCCTGGAAAATACTCTGTGCAAGTAGATAAGATTCATAGGGAGGGTTCAGATGATAGTAAATGATATCTGGATCCAAAGATCTACCAAATGAATGAATAGTTACTGATATTTATGAGTTTTATTTTTTCCTTGATTGTCAGGTACAAAAATGAGGAATTGATTACTCCTGCAAGTGATCCAACAAAGTACAGAATTGAAAGCAAATATGGAGTACATGTGTTGCATATAAACAGGTAAATCTTTCTGGGGACACAACAGGTTTTTTATGCTCTACACAAAGTATTTTATATCAAATACAATTAAAAATTCACATAAAGGCTGAAAGAGAATTGTTAAGTTCAACACTTCTCTGTTGGTACTCACGTTTAGGCTAGAGAAGGTTCACTGAGTAGCTGAATATTAGATTATGACAATGAAATGAAAAATTAGATATTTGTATTCATTAACGGCAGCAACCTAGAAGATACAAAAGAAGAGGCAAGTAGCTGAAAGTAGGTGAAAGAAAAAAAGTTCCTTTTTTTTACTAGAATTATATCTTAGCATGTTCTTGTCACGATGAAGCTTTTTAAGGCAAACAAAATTATTGCTGGTCAGGTCAGGGGTACACAGTTGTATTTGTTTTACTATTCTGTTTACTTTTTTATATCTCTTTTTTTTTTTTCTTCCAAAAAGTAAGGAAGTATAATTTTTTTAAAGGTTATAATGGAATTAATTTTATTTTTTTCAAAATGTTAACCTTGTGATATAGAACATGCCTGGGTAGAACAGCTTCCCCAAATTAATCCCATGCTTTCCTAAACAATTGAAATATTGTATGTTACTTGTGAGTTGGTGTAAGCTTTTTAAAAAAATAAAAAAACCCAAAGAAAAATGAGGATATGACTATGGTATTTAAAAAGAAAATTAATATCTAGAGCAGAGACACAACCCCCTCCTTTTAATATCTCCAGAACTTGAGCATCAACTGTACTGAAACAGCTGGAATATTTGTGGCTAACACTTGGCTGGCCAAACATTTAATCTTCTACCCTGTCTCCATCTGTCAACAGTGGAAGCAGCCATGAGTACAGCTTTGCGGTATTAGTTCAGAAAATAAGTGCATCATTCCTTCTGTTTTTGGGAAAGACTACTTGCCTTTGTCATCCTGCAGCCAAGTCCAGCCCAACTGTCAACCTCTTCATAGCTCAGGATGGGAGAAACATATCCATGTACAGAACCTGTCAGAAAGAATCACTTTGTTGTTGCTTCCTAAGGGATGCTTCTTAGAGACTCAGTCTTCTACCCCCAGGCTGTGGCTAACTTGCTAACTGCTCTCTGTATACATGAAATGTGTCAACATTGTTGATTCTTCTCACCAAAATTACTTTTGAAGATAAGAATAAGAGGTTAGAAGATAAAAACAGGTTGTTCTCTAGCAATCCTCTCCATTTCATCAGGGAAAATGGAAAACACTCTCCTTTGTCTGGATATGTGTGAGTGCCAATCAGGAGATGAAGCTTTGGTCATTTCCTGATGGTGAGTGACTGTGACTGTTTGTGTCCCTTGGTTAGTATCCATAAGGAACTGCTTGGTAAGTCCAGATGCCATTATGTAGGTTCCTTTGTGACATTTTGGGAGGCAATAGCTTTTAGAAGAAATGAGAATTAGGGCTGGTGGTTCTTTCTGAGCATCTGTAACCATCAGGTTGAAGGGTACTAATGGCTTCCATCCTCTTGGTGCTTTTTATCTCTTTTCTCTGCTGGTTATCAGTCATGTAGACACTATCGACAATCAGCTGTGGAAGTATTCAGACCTAGCTATATTTTAGACATGTTCAGACATACCACAGAGTCACTTCAAGTTCCCACATGGACCCATCATCAACCTCTGCTTAGTAATCCCAGACCCAGTATTCATGCAGACTCCTTCATATTCAGCCGAGCTCCCATCTTCAGAGACTCTTGTTCCATTTCTCTTTCATTCTGTCTGGCAGTGTGGTCTTTTTGTCACCTAAAGATTCCTGGCTGCTCTCCTCCAGGTTTCCCTTCTCCACTTAAAAGAATATTGGGGGATTGTTTTATAGAGTTCATTAACTGAAATTTTCTAATGTAAATTTTTTTTATTTATTGATATTTTATTATATTTCAAAACTTGACCATCAGCTATAATTTCTGTGTCAAAAAGACAAAATGAACATGCAGGAAAGGGAAGAACATTTTGTTAGTGCATAATTAACATTGTGTATCTTGTATTGAAAACAGTGGATGTATAGGTAGTGGTTAAAATATATAAATTATTAATGTTTTTATATAAATCTTTATCAATTAACTCTGGATCTTCTGTAAAAATCTTCGTGCACTTATATTTTGTATTTTATGAATAATTTGCTCTTCTAAGAGGTGGAACCATTAGGATTTTCTTCCTATCCACGTCTGTACTCTTCTCAGCTGTTCATAATAAATTGCTGAGCTGCATGACATCTGATCCACAGCCGCTTAGAACAGCCTTGGAATTTCTTGGCTACCTTTCTAGCACTTCAGCAAAGCTCAGGGAGTGAACTTTTTCCTTCTTATGCAAGTGTGATATTTATTCCAAAGAGTATTCCCTGATCCCAGTGGAAACATTCTTGAGGCACTGAAACCTTAACGTCACCTTGTTGTCTCAAAGTAGTAACAGGACACTATTTCATCCAGTTTGCAGTCCTCCAGGGCCTATATGCCTATACATTAACCAGATAGTTTTAATTTCTCTGTCTCATATTTTTATCATGCTCTGTGCTCAATTTACCACATTTTCTGCATACATTTAGTGCTATTATTATCATACAGTGTCTCTTTTTTGCTCCTTTTAGACTTGTTCAAAGGGGAGCTTGAGCTCAAGATGTCCCCTGAGTGGTAAAGAAAAGAGTTTTGGAGTCTAATTCTATTTTTGCACATCTCATAGTTGTAGAAGAAATGACATGCATTGCGGTAGTGGTTCATCCTATCTTTCATCTCACATCTGATAGGTGATTAGGAGGAGACTGTGAAGAATCCTTGGAGGCAAAGCTACTGGTAGTTGAAATGATTCATACGTATCTGAGACTTCTTTATCCCACATAATTTAAGTATGGAGAAGCACATAATACAAGAAAAGAGTAGTAGTCAAGATGAGAATGATCCGTTGTTTTATGGTATAGCTGAAAAATATTTTCTGCCTTAATGTATATCTTAATAATTAAAAATCATGGCCTTTTAAAGTTCTTAGCTGCTGATACTTGCTTAGGACAGGTTTGGGCTTTTTTTTGTTTCTTTGTTTACTGTGATGCCTTCTTAAATGAATCACTTAGCCTTACTCAACTGTGAACGACTATGACTGCTTCCTGCTATGTTGGCTGGCACACAGAGGGGAGAGCAGTATGCTCCTGCCTGGAGGTATTCCTGATCCCCACCCCTCACTGAGCAGGAGGGTGAGCTGAGCTGAACGGTAGAAGGAGCAGGGAAGGACATCTGACTTTCCGGAGCACTTTCAATGTGATGTGGTTTCACAGTCTCATATATACAGGCATCAAGGTTTGTCAATATTTTGTCTTTTATTAGGGTCCGCTTCCTTTCCTGTTTAATAAAGGCACAGCTGAAGCAGCGCATATAATTGCAGCAGAAAATGTTTGTGGCTGCATTAGCAGAACTGTGTGGCAGAGCCAGCAGAGTGCAGTGTAACACCTGCTGGCAGCAGGCAGAGCCAGCCCTCAGACTCCAGTCCTCAGCACCACCAGAACTGCTTCAAAAAGAAAAGCTTAAAAATTGAACGAACCTTCTCTTCTAACTATTGTCATTTAACAAATGACACTGTGCGGTCAGTACAGTGCTATTTTAGTTTGATTAGGCACAAAAGGCTTGGGATGATTTAATCTGGAGAGGGAGAGAGCTAGGCTTGCCCTTTCTCCTGCTGGAGGTGGAAGCAGAATAGAGCAGAGACGCTGCAGCAAAGGCAGTCCCCCGGCGCGGCCCGCAGAGCCTTTGAACTGTGCAGAGTTGATGGGTGATTAACTGCAGCTCCGTGGGTTTTGCAGGTATGCAGTAGAAGTGAGTGTATAGGCAGCAGGAATGGCGTTCTGTTCTTTCCTTGCTGAAATGCAAACAGCCCCCAAATAAAATGGTCTGTGACCTTCTATCCTGTCAGTCACTGCCCCCTACAAGCTGCAGTAGTTGGGAGCTTGAGGACGTGGCTGCCTCATAACAAAGGTCCCCTCTTCCCCAAATACAAAATCCAAACAAAAAGAATCAGTCAGATTCAGCACATATGATGGCAATTCTGTAGAGTATATCAACATTTTGGTGTCATATAGCTTTAACATTGAAAATTTTGCCATTTGGATTCAAAGGAAGCATTTTTAACTCTACGATTTACTGCATACTGCCTCCTGTTCTTGACATGCACTGAATTGTGTTCTAATTCAAGTAAAAATGCTATTTCATCTTAACTCCTGTGTTTAAATCTACACTAGGCAAATGGATGAATATATGCATTTTAAATAGATGTATCTGCCTGGGGAATATTACCCACATAAACATTAGCACTTCAGAACCACATGTGGATTCAGAGCAATTTAATTTTCACAAAAAGTATTAGCGTCTTGGGACAGATACAGCTCTCGACTCACACTTCATGCTATCTAAATGTACTCTATGCATATTTTATCTGACCTTTGTAAAGGTTGGAAAACACGTTCTCTATCATGATGCAAGAGTAACTGTTAGAGAGACCACACCTTGCCTCCCAGTGCTCCAAATGTAGTTTCTAACTGATCTTGACTCAATGTACTTTACAGTGCAATTTAGGAAATCTAGGGGATTTATCATATAGGGAAATGGAGAATTTCTAGGATAATCCTCAATCTGAGCATTATCTGACACAAAAGGAAAATCAGAACTTTATGTAAGTTGCCATCCTGTCCAACTTTCTTCAGAGTGGGCACTAAACAAAAGTACTGTCTAGCTCTTACCCACAAACCCCCTTCCAATATAGGATTTAAAGGCATTTCAGTAAGTACTAGGCTATCTAAGATGGTTTATGTCTTTCTTGGAGTGTCAGGTGAGTGATGATAGCAAAGAATTGTAAATTGCTTTCAAAGTAGTAACATCTAGAAAATGGGTAGTGTTGTTACGACCTCTTAGCAGAAAGTGCTTGACTTGTATGTTCATCATAACTGTAAGTACCTCATTTCTCTTTATGAAAAAACATGGACGTTGTAAGAGTGTGGTCAGATACTTGGTCAGTAACTTCTTTCTTATGTTCTCCCTGAGCAAATTATTTATAATTCTATCACTAACTTTTGTCAAATATTTCCTTTCAGATATTGAGTTTCTTTGGGCTAAAGATGTAACCCTTTTGTGAATCTTCTGTCTGTTCTAGAGACATTTAGGGTCATATTCTGTTTTCTTTACCTTGGACACATCACAAACAGAAAGATCTCATGAAGAGATGTATTTTACTGTTCCTTATGAGAGCAAATGTATGGGGAGGGGATTAAGATGAGCAGAGATATATATCCATTTGAAAAGTAAGTCAAGTATCTGCCATTCTACTTCTCCATTTTAGGGAGACAACTTTTCAGTTATTATGCCTTTAAATTTCTGACACTTTGAGTGGTCTAGCATAGTCTGGGATCTCATGTTAGTTCATAATACCTGTTTTTCTAGTTTCTGGATTATTTTTATGACACCTTTTTTTAACAATAAATTGCTTTTTAGATCCTAAATCCTGTGTAATTCTTACAGAAATGAGTTTTTTTATCAGTTGTTTTGATGGAAAATGAAGCCAACACTGAGAGCAGATGATGGTTGGTTTAAAGTGAAATTTAATCAGTGCTAATCTTGGTAAAGCTATGTTGACTTTCTGTCTGTTGTCAACACTCTATGGCAACAACAAAATGTTAAGGAGCAGTTAATTTGGACTTGACAGAAGCAAATGCTTTGTTTATGTGAGGGAATGTTCTAACACAGCAATGATGGTGTAAAGTTCATCACTCAGTTATGGTATGGGTGCTCTGTACTGTCTAATTCATGTACAGCCCAGGGATGGATCAGCACCTCATCAGCAAACACAAGAGGACACGTAGGTGGTAGGAAGACAGTTGGCACCTCCATAGGTCTTTAACAGGATGGTGAGTGGGCTGAAGGGCAGGAAACCTTTACAGGGCATTTATCTGGGGACAAGGCCTGCAGAGCATGTTATAACATATACCTGCCACCAGTACCTAGGAAATGCACTCCTGGGCTCTGCCTGACAGAGTAAATCCTCTACCACAGTGACCTACTGGCATGGGATAGACTACTTCTCTCATCCTTCAGGACAGGGCTGTTAGACATCCAGATTGCTTTCTGGAAAAGTTCCCTTACTATCTCCTGAGCTGTGTGTGGGAATCCTTTTGGCGAGCTGGAGCACACCAAGGCATGCCAAGGGCTGTTCTAACACATCAACGCTAGCGTGATCACGATCCGGTTTCTGGGGATGAACGATCTAATGCTGTTTAATTTACTAATACATAATATATGTTATTAAATATACTATGGACTATATAGTATATTTATACATTATTTATTGTATATTCTATATATAGATCCTTAAACAGGGATATAGTGCAGTGATGACAATGTCTTGCAGTTCTGAAACAGTTAATTCTGCAAAGCCCTGCTTGTAAGAAATGTTTGATCTGCTTCATTCGCTATTAACTTGTTATACTATAGCAAGACATTTTAGTGGGCTGTGGTAAATTCATGACCTATGTACATTTTAGTATAGAGACATTATAACATGCCTTAGGAAAAAAGCCTGTGCTGCAGTTTTACATTGTTTTTTGGCATTTTTATTACACAAGTGTTAAATAGTGTGAAACTGGGATAGAAAAAAAAGTTCTTCTTTTAAAAAGTTAGTGCAAAGAAATGCTGTCAAGTCTAACAGCTTTCAAACAAGTCCGGAATCAGTCAAGCTGTGAACAGGTATTGTATATTTTAAAAATTCTTAATAAAAACAAAAAAATAAAGAAAAAGTTAAATAACATCTAGCCCAGAGAGTAGTACTGAATGAGGTTGCATCCAGCTGGCATCTGGTCACAAGTGGTGTTGCCCAGTATTGGGGCCAGTTCTGTTTGGTATCTTTTTCAGTGACCTGGGCAAAAGGATCAAGGGCACCCCCATTCAGTTTGCAGATGACACCAAGTTGGGTGGGAGTGTTGATCTGCTGGAGGGTAGGAAGATTCTGCAGACGACCTGGACAGGCTGGATCAATGGGTAGAGGTCAACTGTATGAGGTTCAGCAAGACCAAGTACCAGGTTCCTGTCCGTGGGTCACAACAACCCCATGCAGAGCTACAGGCTGGGGGAAGAGTGACTGGAAAGCTGCCCGGCAGAAAAGGGCCTGGGAACACTGTTTGACAGCTGGCTGAAGGTGAGCCAGCAGTGTGCCCACGTGGGCAAGACAGTCAATGACATCCTGGCCTGTACTCCTGTACTTGGCACTGGTAATGCTGCACCTTGAAACCTTTGTCCAGTTCTGGGCTCCTCACTACAAGAAAGACATTGAGGTGCTGGAGCAGGTCCCGAGAAGGGCAATGGAGCTGGTGAAGGGTCTGGAGCACAAGTCTGATGAGGAGCTGCTGAGGGAGCTGGAGTTGTTTAGCCTGGAGAAAAGGTGGCTCAGGGGAGATGGTGTCACTCTACAACTATGTGAAAGGAGATTGTAGCCAGGTGCGGGTCAGTTTCTTTTCCCAAGTACCAAGTGACAGAATGAGATGAAATGACCTCAAGTTGCACCAGAGGAGGTTTGGTGTAGCTGTTAGGAAAAATTTCTTCACCAAAAAGGCTGCCAAACAGGTTTCCCAAGTGGAGTCACCATCCCTGGAAGTGTTCAAAAAATGTGTAGATATGGCCCATGAGGACATGGTTTAGTGGTCTAACATGGTGGTAGTGCTAGGTTATAGGTTGTGCTTGATGATCTAAGAGATCTTTTCTAACCTTAACCATTCTATGATTTCAATTCCTTTAAATTGATTTTCAGACTTACTATGCCTATCTGAACTGTAGTATGGATTCCTACCCAGATGCAGGCTTTTTGGTAATCTAAAATTGACATCTTATTATGCAATTTACATAAAACACCTTTACATATTCCTTCTCCCACACCTGGGGTATATGACCTCTTAGAAGACAAATGCAACCAGAATTTCATCCCTTTCATCTGGCAGTTGCCAAGAAGACACAAATTTGCTCTTCCAAGGGCAAGCTAAGTGCATGCATGCACAATATTGTATCTCATAATTGAAAATTTTTGAGTAGCCTCCATCATACATACTAGTAAATAAACTGTTCCTGATGGACTCCATTTTAAATAAGAAAAGAACTGGGGCATCAAAGTTTGTACCTATATCTTAACATCTGGCCGTATATCTGCTAATGTAACATCCTCTTCAAGGAAGGATGTAGCAAGTGAGACAATCAATCACTGGGTCCTAGTTTACATGAAGTAACTATTTTTTGCTTTGTATTTGTTTATGTTGTCCTTGCACAGTAAAGGGTTTTTTTCTGGCTAAAAAAATATAACAAACCAGATCATTTATGCACATAATTTTGGTCAGTGTTCCTGTTATTTTATCATTTCCATTGGACTAAGAGATATGAGAGACACAAAAAATCCCAGTATCTACCATCTGGGAACAGCCACAGAAGGAGGAATTTCTGCAAGCATCACATGTACTTTTCTTCCATGTGTCTTTCTTAAAATATGTGGCAGAAGGGCAAGATGGATTAAGGAAGAATGTTACACACAGAAAGGGAATAGCCAGAGTGGCATTCTCCAACTATCTCCTTTTGATCATTCTCTGAAGGTCATTTTCAGTTTGCTCAAGTTAATGCAGCCTGCACACTAAGCTGTGATAAAACTGCAGTTAAGAAGAGTAGCGGCTTTCTGATTGTCTTGCATCAATGTCTTGCACTGTGTGACACTCACAGAGAGCTTTATACACTTTCCTTACCGGTAAAGAGCTTTATACACTTTCCTTATATTGACCTAACTTGGCTTGTAGTATCAATCATTCAGAGAATTTTTATTTGCTTAAACAGACATCTGGTTTCCTCCTTCCCTTTTTCAGAGCTGACTTTGATGATTCTGCTACCTATTCAGCAGTTGCAACAAATGTCCACGGTCAGGCATCAACTAATTGTGCTGTGATTGTGCGAAGTAAGTCCTACTTCATAATTAAAACAATAAAGAAATATAATGCTCATGCCATTGAATGTTTATTGTATGTTTATTTATAGGGTTCAGAGAGGATGAAGAACCTCACCCTGCTGCGATAATGCCCTTCCATTGTAAGCCTTTTTTTCTACTTGCTTATACAATTTACGTACTCTTTTCAGAGTAAGGTTTTACAGATGAGAAAACTGGATATAACTTACTTCTTCTGAATTTACCTTCTAAGCATTCAGTTATATTAGGAGCTATTGCATGATACTCTTGCATTTCTAGATGAGCATTGAGTCTAACAGAAAGCTCCATCTACTGTTCAGATCTGACAGTAATCTCTTTGTGCCAAGTACAATTTACTTTTACTCAAGTATGTTTTAATTTTCTCATTCACAGTGCCCCTCTCGTATGAAGTTTGCTTCACCCACATTGATGTCGAGTTTCTGGAGAAATTTGGAGTCACCTTTGCAACTGAAGGTGAAACACTGACCTTGAAGTGTTCTATGGTGGTCACTCCAGAGCTGAAAAGACTACGACCTCGTGCTGAGTGGTATAGAGATGGTAAGTTAGTACATTGAATAGAATTGAATAAAATGCTGGAGGAGTCACTGAGGACACAGGTCAAGCTTAGAACATCATATTCTAAGAATTAAGTTTGGAATAGAGCAAACAAATATGTCTAGCTAGAATTTATATATGTGCATTTTCAATTAAGTGACCAGGTCAACATTTCCTTGAGCATACATTTACAGCAACAGGGGGTAACCTCATATTATCTGATAACACCAATATTTATCATATTTACTGACTAGGTGGAGATCCAAACTCAGTTCTCAGATTTGACTATGATTTATAGTAGAATACTCTGACCACTGAGCAGAAGGGTACTCATAGGGCAGTAAATTGAAGTCTGAAGTACTGAGGTAAGGTCATGGGTCTCCACTTCATCTTGCTCCAGTGTTTATTGTGAGTTTTATATTAAAATCACATTAATATATAGTTAGGGAATACTTATAGAAGTCAGGCCTGCTGTTTATGTGCCATGTTGGTAGGTTGCTTTCCTTGCCTCTCTTGTCAGTGAAAAACTATGTTACATCAAGTGAAACAGTCTTACCAGGAAGTGCTGAAAATAACATCACTAAGCATATTGTATGCTCGGGTGGATGGTACACAAACCCTGCATGAGTAATGTTTGTTCATTGCACCAGAAAAGGGTTTTAAAACATAAAACTAGCTACTTGGAGTTTAATGGATAGCAGCCTGTTCTAGATATTTAGCTCACTGCTTTTCACCATCTCTATGTAGGATTCTAAAATAATTATTCTGTCTGAGGATTTAAGGAAAGACATGGTTATTTGTGAATCATAGAATCAGCTGGGTTGGAAAAGACCTCTGAGATCATCAAGTCCAAGCCTTGATCCAACACTGCTGTGGTTACTAGACCATGGCACTAAGTGCCATGTCCAGTCTCATCTTAAAAACCTCCAGGGATGGTAAATCCACCATCGTCTCACCGAATGGTGAGACTTTTCCCCAAAGGGACCACATTGGAAAATGATGACCTGCCAAGACTGATATTTGGACTGTGATGAATAAACTAAGAAGTGACAGTAAGATTAGTAAGACAAGAAAAGACAAGAGAATTCAAGATTAGGAAAACCAGAAAAAGGATGCTTTTGTTCCTGCTTATTATGCCTTTTGTTTCATGTCCATTATAGTTTTACCTAGATTCACATGTGAACCTTCAGGAAGCAAACTGCTACTTACTCTTCCGTTCCTATTTATCTATCTCTGTTGATACTTCACTGTGATGGAACTATTAAATATTAGTAAAATAAAAAATATAAAATAATAAAAATGAATTTTTTTTGGCTGGTGAATAACCTAAAATCTAAGGCTCATACTTGAATCCAAATTCTGTTCCCATTGAAGTGTACAGGGATTTCACTGTACATTTTAGGATATTTAATCACTACAAATAATCACTCACCTCACTCTGAGATGAGCCATCATTTTCAAGGGTATCTTTACTTTGTCTCCTGCTGGGTGCAGTTTCTCAAGGTATCAAGCCTCTCAAATTTTGGGTTTGAAACTGCAGCTCTGAAGAGCTGCTAATTTTCAAGGGATGCCCAGTATTGTTCCACTTTTCATCAAACATGGATTTTTCTTGCACTATGGATAGGTGAGAAAAACCTTCTGACCCTTTCTCTTTGCGTCTTCATAATGCCAAGGTAATTCCCTCCTGATATGTAAAAATATTACATGCTTTGTTTTCCCCCTTCTTTGCAGTCTCATGAAAACCTGAGATGAAAACATAGTCTGTTTAAAGCCAATAGGTTTTCATCCCATTATTCTACATCCCGTTATATTACATGAAATTAGGCATTACAAAAAAGCTTAGATTTGTCCTTCATTACATGTGCATGGATCACAATATTCAAAGAGGTGTACAGGTGTATCGACTGGCAGAACTTGTTCCCAAACACAGCAGGAATTCATGCACTGTGAACCTTTGTTATATGCTACAGTTCCCTGTGTTGAGTTTCTTGAGAGCTGGAGACAATGTATAAATGTAAGCAATGAGAAGGTTAATAATTTGTTTAACATCATGTGCTTTAGGTATTTTGTTTCTTTTGAGAGATAATATTTAATTCTACTCTTGCATTAAGACAAACTGTAGTTTTTCTGTATTTTTCAGTTAGTGTTAATCAAATAATAGCAGCTAAAGTCCTGAGATGGATATGTATGATTTACTTCTAATAGTTATACACAGGAGAAATATGTGTTTATCTAGCATAAATAAGCTTCACGCTAGTGAGCCTTGTTGGGGGTGTCTACTAGACTCCTAGGGACATATAAGTAGGCTGAATCAAACCCTCTAAAGTGATTTGGGATTTGACAAACATGAATATGATGTCTGTTATTCATGGCTCAGTTAGAACAATTTAAGATACTGAAAGAACAATTTAAGATACTGAAACTAAGTCAAAATAATACTTCAGGAACTTATATCTAATCTAGATATGAGTTCAGACGTTAGCAGGAACTTTCTGTTATTGATCTCTATTGTAATATAAACACTATAAAGCTATATGCGCTAGCATTCTGCAGCCATTTATACTGCAATCTACAATAAAACAATTGACTTCAGAGGGAAAAATCACAGAGTGAACAATTTAGCAAAAGTTTCAGAAGAACAAAATACAGGATGAAAAGAAGTTTCAGTATACAGTAGTTCCCCACTCACTGTATGAACTTTCATCAGAGTAATGTATTAGGGAAACTATCTCGTGTACTGAAAACCACATATCAGGCTTGAGACCCACTGCCTCTATGGGTTAGTAGTCTCTTGCAGATCTGTCCTTTGGTAAATTCTTGGAGAAGTAACAGAGCACAACACATAAATAGACAGTGAATTTTAGTGCAGTAGTATTATTGTGAGGTCAGGTGTATGAATACTTTCTCTATTAGAACTTCTAAATATGCTTGTAGCCTCCAAAATTTATTGTCTTCCTAGAAAGTCATTCCTCCAGACTGCATTAAAAAAAAGAGAGCATCTACTGAGTTCTGGTGGGTCTTTGGCCTTATATGAGGGAGGGAAGTTTTTCTGCTCTTACCAAACACAACTGCCTCCTCAGTTTCTGGTCTCAGGTACACATAAAGCACGGAAATGGATGATTCTGACCTTAATAGACATTACAGGCTTGCTTACAATTTCCTTACATTCAAACCAGGGTGGCTACCATTCCACTCAAGTTTGCAGTCTAAATAAGTGACCTACTTTTCAGAAGTGCTTTTCAGTTTTTTTCTTCGGGATTTTCCACAGAGTTCATGCATTGGTTAAAGGTTCTAGGGGAAGATCCTTTCTATTTTGGTTTAAAATATTTCATGTCTCTCTACACAAAGTCTAAGTACCATTGTGACATGCATGACAGAAAGGGGACACTCAAATTTTCTAGGTAAGGATCTCATGTTTAAGAATCTCATGGGAAGGAACGTGATTGAATTTACTTTGTGTGCTTCTCATAAAACAAACACATGCTTAGATGATTATGCAACTTACTGTTGTAAGTTTTAGCAGTGTGTCTTCCAGATACTTTATTATCTGAATATGTGCCATTTTTTATACCTTCTGATGCAGTTCAGTTAGTAGGTGGGAAAACTGATTCCTCTGCAATTGTTTGAGTGTCTGCTCCAAAATGTATTTAAGCAATAGAATAATAGGCATTCATAGATATTCAACTCTTTTATATACAATTCTCCTGCATCGATTACAATAAATTAGTGTGTAATAGGTCTTAGGGAGTTAAAAATCAAAAATAGTCCAATTAGTTATTAAAAAGCATGATGTGAGAAAGTCTCTTGGCTAACATAAAATTTCCTGTTCATTCTTTTGCTCTGGTTTCACTAAGCAATCAGATTAATTTGCATTAATCATGGGTCACCACCTCTCACCTTTGAGAGATTTAAATTTAATGTTATTCACTGCTCAACAGGCATGACTTCAAATTTTAAGTTTGGTATATATAACAGTCTTCAGATCAAACTGGAATCTAGTCTTTAAATTTGGAGGAAGAAATTGAATAATCTGACATTTGACCTGAACAGGAAGCAAAACTTATTAAAAACGAGACAAAGTACCACCCTGCATTCATTATAGGGTATGGCAGGTTTCCATGTTGTTGTTTCTAAATGTGGATAATATTTTTCTCTCTCAGTGTATTAAAAATTATCGTGATGGGAATTATGCTGTTGGCACTGCATGGGGTAGTCTTATGCCTCATGTTCTCTAAAGTTCATTGATCAAATAAGTTTAGAGAGATGTAACTTACTCTCTGTAGAGTTTTCATAGTGTCAAAGCCCTATCACTCTGAATCAAACTGGCATAAATGTTAGTTTGTGTCCCTGATTAGCAGAGGACTGCACTAGGACGTAGGCTGTTCCGGCAGCACAGCAACGTGCCTGATGGGTCTTCTCTTCCAGACGTGCTGATAAAGGACTCCAAGTGGACGAAACTGTATTTCGGAGAAGGCCAGGCAGCTCTTTCCTTTACTCATCTCAACAAAGATGATGAAGGTTTATACACCCTGCGCATGGTTACAAGAGGTGGAATCAGTGAATGCAGTGCATACCTGTTCGTAAAAGGTAAACTTTTAATCTGCTTCTTGAGGAGAAACGAAAAAGAACAGTATAAAGGTTAGTTTTATTAAACAATTCTGTGTAATGACTGAAGTACAAAAGAAATCCAGCTCTGTGGTATTTCGTAGTAATTTGATTTGTATATAGTAGTCTGTACTAGAAAAAAAGAATCACCTTACATGAATGGGGAGCTTCAAGAGGAACATGCCCCTGAGGACATTTTCCTTCCTTAGGAATGGGAGAAACCATTCTTGTGAAGAAACAGCTTGTTGTTTTTTTTTTACCATCTCCTTTTCTGGTAGGAAATAAACATCTTTGCATAACATCAGTGCTCACTGTGATGATTTTAGCTTTAGAGGTTGGAAACTGGGAATGGGCCTGTTGGGCATTCTCATACCCTGTGCCTGGCCTTAGGGGTATGTGCAGGAGAAAGTAAAAGAAATATTCCGACCACTATACTAGTTACAGTCATGTCAATAATGAGAGAAAAGAAGCAAAGTTAGAAATTAGCTCGCTGACAAATACGGGTTTCACAAGGGGACATGGATAAAAGGAGGTAAATCTATTAAAACATAATAAAGGTCAGAATTTTCCATCCTATTTGCAAGCACAGCTCCAGTGAAGTGAGAATGAGCCTCCACATGGATCTGTGAGCAGAACTTAGTATTCACTTTCATACTTTTTTCACTGAAAGATGAAAATATCTCTAGTTGAGCAGTTCTTTCCTCTTTGATGGTGGCAAACTGGAACACCCCCACTTAAGCCATTGTAACCACTGTAGCTGTATTAATTTTCGACCTTATTTTTCTTGGAAGTGCCATCCAGACTTGTGTGGGGTCGAGGGGCATGAATGTTTTATTCAGGATATTGAGATCCAGCTTCCTCACAGGACTAGTGCAAGAGCTTCATCAGCTTTGCAGTATGTCTTGAAGAAGCCACTCTTCTAAAGCTTTCTATTTTGAAGTTACCTTCTAAGAAACACAGTACCCTGGTGAAAAAAGACCCACTAATATATAATAACTTTCTTAAAAGTTTTTGTTGTAGTAATGGGTCAATTTTAGGTACCTCTATTGTCCATTTTATATTGTGTTTGATCCCTTTGCATGCACAGGGCCCTGGCCTTGAGCTATGTCCTCTGGAGTCTCTACTGTTCTCTGTTGGCCATTCTTTTTTGACTTTTTTCATGTATGTTGTGATTTGATACTGACCACAAACCACTTCACAAATAATTGTGATTAGACTTCAAAAATTTAGACTACATACAGGGTGTTTTTTTGTTATAGAAGCCTTTCTTTGAAGGGAGAGAACTTTACCTGTTAGCAATTTCATTAGGAGTTGCGGGTCCACTTCAGTCAACATCTTTCAAAATGAAGCCACAGAAGGGTATCTTAAAAGTGGAAGATTGATTACTTATGCCTGTTGGTATTGTAAACTATAAACAAAAATTATAATTTCAAAATGTCCCAGGAGTTTGCAAATTTTTTATTCTTTAAGAGAGTTATTTTCTTCAGCTACATGTTCTTTACTGAGTACCTTGGTCTCTTCAGTAACACACTGAGCCACAGCTTTCAGTGTGTCAGAGCATCAAAAACACGTGTGGGTTAGGATTTTAATTCTCATGAAATGTTATAGGTGTTTGATGCCTAAAAAGCTTTTCTGTCCTCAAAAATGTCCCTGAACATTTTTGTCTATCTGAGTATATATACATTATGGTCCCGAACCATTACTGCAGTGAACCAGTATGTCATGAAATCTTTGGGATTCCATTTGTATAAACAAATAGCACAATGAAATGGAAATCTTCCCTTTGTCTTTATGATGTGTTTCAGAGAAGTCAGGGTCAAAACTGATTTTTTTGTTGTTTGTTTTTTTTTTTTTTGTCCAGATGCTGATGCATTGATCGCAGGAGCACCAGGGGCACCGATGGATGTTAAATGCCATGATGCTAACAGAGACTATGTAATTGTTACCTGGAAACCACCGAACACAACCAGTGAGAGCCCAGTCATTGGATATTTTGTTGACAAGTATGTAAACATTAGGATTTATTTAATTTTGTTAGTTGCCAGAAACATGTGTACGCTGAAGAGAAAAAAATTACCATTATATCCTTCAATGCATGTGTTTAGATATATTTTTACAGACCCTTGGCACTGGAACTCAGTTACACACTGTGTTAAATTACTACATTGTTTCCCAGCAAACTTTTAGGCCAGATGATCTAATGCTTTCCCAGGCAATTCTGGGCACAGTCCGGGAGTTAGCGGGGGCCAGAGGCCATTACAAGTAATCATTTGCAGGCAGACACATTTTATCAGACACTTAAAATGTTCAATAGTATGGATGTGGGTGAATCAGGGAATGAGCCCTGACAGTATTTAATTTATAGAAGCTAGAATCCATGGGCATCTTGAATTAAATTTAGTCTCTTTAATCTGTATACTGCAAAAGCTGAAACCTAGGAGTTATTACATTATCTTTTTATTTCTATCTTAAATGTAGTACATCAGGAGCTCAAGACCTGGGCTCCCAGAAGCTGGTAGTTTAAATCAAAATGACAGTCTTCTCTCCTTCAGTCAGCTTTGCACTTTGCTGGGGTTTCAGCTCAGTGCGGGCACTGGGCAACAGGGGATCCAAACGCTGTTTTGCATGTCTCTTCCACTGAGGTACATGCTTGCTCCTTGTAGCCAGAGCAGAACATCTGACCCTTATGTCTGAAACCGTCAGCAAAAACATTGCTGAAATTATTCCATAATGTATACTGCTCTGCACTTAAAAGAAACATTTGCAGCCCATTGCTATTTGTTACCCTGCTAATTTGGTATAGTTCAGTGGTAACTGTCTGGAATTGCTGAAAAATGTTGGTTTATAAGTGGCAGCCAGTATGAGGAAATTAACTTGAGACCTGGGGACTCTACCCTCTATATCCAATTTGTGTAGTGCATAGATTATAAGAGTATTTCACCTATTTTTTATATAATTTAGTCAGATATGTCTTTTGACATGTTGCTTGGATTACTGTAGTGCCAAGGAGCCTTTGATCATGACCCTTTTTTTCCCTGGTACTGTCAGGTCAAAAACAGTCTTCTACACCAAAGTTTATAGTAGTAGGACACAAACCATATACGTACACACTAAGAAGCCAGTATAAGGGCATCACTCTGCTTCTTGATGACTCTATGCTCTGTGGCCCAGTTATTTTGGGAGGAAAAGGCATGAAGATGTTTGCTTGATAATATGACAAGGAAGAGATGGAAAAGATTAGGCGAATGTTGCAATTTCAGTATGTTCTGTGGAGATGCATGTTAAAAATAAAAGCCATTAATTTATTGTTTTTAGAACAAGGAAGAGAAACAAACAGAAGGGAAGCAGAGAGATTTGAAAAGACCAAAAACGGTGGAAGAAAAATGACCTTTGCATTATGAAAAAATAAGAAAAGGGTGGGAACTGATTGTCTGATCAGACAAGGGTGTAAAAAGTGTGTGACTTTCATTAATGAGGTTTATGGTTTAGTTCCTCAACTTACTGAGGATGACTTCTGTGGTGTAGGATGGTGCATATTTATTGTGAGATGGTACTGACAAATTCTGCCTTCTGCTGTTCCAAGATGTGAAGTAGGTTTGGAAAACTGGGTCCAGTGCAATGATGCTCCTGTAAAAATCTGCAAGTATCCCGTGACTGGTCTTTACGAAGGACGGTCTTACATATTCCGCGTGAGAGCAGTGAACAGTGCTGGCATTAGCAGACCTTCTCGAGCCTCTGAACCAGTTGCAGCACTCGACCCCGCTGATCTGGAGAGAACACAAAGTAGGTTATGCAAGGCTAAACAGATGCTGAATATTTGATCTTCATTTTTTTAATATTTATTTAAGATTCTGTTTGCTTAGTTAACCTAAGGAGTCGAGTTTATTTCTTCCTTTGATTGAATATCTTTTTACAGACTGCAAAGTAGCCTTATGAGAGCTTCTCCATGAATAGAGTAAGCCAGCTTGCTCTGGGGAGTAGTTTTATTGATTTAGCCTTGTCCTAAAGGCCGATGCAGATTCTGTATATCACACCTTCTGTTTTGTGTGTTCCTTTTACTCAGAGGGGAATTAAAGTAGTTATGAAGACTTCAGAGCATTCCCACAATGTTTCCTGTGAAATCTGAATATGCACTGTTTCCTTTATGTACGCTTTATGTATGTGTGTGTTCTTTCCTTTTCACATAACACAAGTCCAACTCATGATACAATTTTTTACTAATCTGTCCCAGAATCAAACTGTCTACTGTTCCTATGATTCTTGCTTTTTAGCACATCTTTAAATAGTACGGTCTTATCATGCTCTGTTTTCCTATGAAAGTTAATAAATCAGTGTACAACTTTGAGTTTACTCCATCTGGAGAAAGATTTAAAAACGACAGTATAGAAAAGGAAGTTTACAGGCTTTTGAACAGATGGTGAACAGTAACTTGCAGAATTTGTAAATATATTGAACTAGTTCAAGAAACTAATTGAATATTTTGATTAACAGCTATTCATGTGGATGAAGGGCGAAAGATTGTGATCAGTAAGGATGACCTTGAAGGTATGTAGCATTTCTACAATTTCAATCTGTCTGTTTATGCTCCAGGATTTTAGCATTATAATTAGAAACATAGCTTGAAAAAAATCCATCTAGTGAGCTAAGTCTTTATATTAATAAATAAAGACAGATATTCTGGCTTGCAAGGCTGAGAGAACACAAATAAAAGGTGAGGCTTGGAAGGACAGAGAACATCATACTCTCAACATCACAACTTTTATTATGTTTTGGCAGCATGTCCTCACCTTTTTGCTTTGACTAGTGCTAAGATGAATTTAAAAGCATTTGATTGCCCAATTTTCCCTTCTTCGTATCCTTGTGGCAGCTAAATATAGGATTTTTTAGACTGATTTTGATGATCTGAGCAAGTTATTGCCATTTTCATAAAAACTTAAGCATTCCATCTCAATTCTTTAATTAATATAGTTATCTGAATGCAAAGGTTGTTCTTAAGGTTAAGGTTGTAGGTTAAATACTCTTTTTCTTCAGGAGAACTGGAGAGATCTCTGCCAACTTTTGAGATAAAGTCTGAATTTCTTCTGATTTTAGTTGTTTCCCTATGTGATGATTTGTTTTTTTAGGCTTGAATAATGATCTTTATACTTAAACTGTCAAAAATGTCAGCTATAATGGCTCAGCAGTAAAGAAAGAGTCTGTCTGCTCTCTTCCACAAAGGTTATAAAGGTTATAAAGCTGTAACTACAATAATAACATAGTAAAAGAGAAACCACCTGAGAACTGGTGTAGTTTTAAGGAGAATCAGACATTGAATGGTTTCCCCAGTGCATGGAGAGGACAGATGAAGTTTCTTTATTTTTACAATGACACCCTAAATGATATGAGATGGGTATTATAGGATCAGAACCAAATTATAGGATCAGATTATAACTGTCTTACTTCTTTGGCTTCACAGAATGTCCTCCTGTTCTCAGGATCACCTGAGAGTGATCAGAGGTAGTAAATGGCCAGTCTGGCATAGGCATAAATAATAGCAGTTGGATTTCTGTAGCATGAATGTGCGTATTTAATAAAGGAGTGTGAATATTCAAATACCGTTGCTTATATAGATAATTACTTTCATCTGCAAGATTTGAGAGTATTTCTGAAAGAACGATCTCACAGATTACAAATGGTTTTACTATTTAGTGCAGGATGATGTTCTGTTCTGAGAGAGCAGGCTGCACCATCACGTTATATCATTACAAAGTATGGTAGCTTTGTTTTTTTCAAGGACAGAAGAAAATGTGTTGAGATTTAGTTATGTAAAACCACTTGGAAATCTTTTGACTTTATACTGTGAAGGATTATTGTAATTTTCTTGGCTGCATGTTGGCAATTTTGTCTTAAACTCAGCTGATTCATGTGCCTTTCTGAAAGAAAAAATATAGTTGTAGGAAATCAAATATAGAAAGCATTGACAGAAATAAATTTTCATTGAATAGGTCAGTTTGCTTTAAAAAAAGTCTGGTTTTGATTGGGAAATGTATATGATGAAATAACATCATAGAATCATAGAATCATAAAATGAGCTGGGTTGGAAGGGACCTCTGAGATTGTCAAGTCCAACTCTTCATCCACTACCACCGTGTTTCCCAGACCATGGCACTGATGCCACATCCGGTCTCATCTTGGAAACCTCCAGGGACAGAGAATCCACCACTTCCCTGGGCAGCCCATTCCAATGCCTGATTACCCTCTCTGTAAAGAATTTCTTCCTAATGCCTAACCTAAACCTCCCCTGGCACAGCTTAAGACTGCACCCTCTTGTCTTACTGATAGCTGCCTGGGAGAAGAGACCAACCCCCACCTGGTTACAACCTCCTTTCGGGGAGTTGTAGAGAGTGATGAGGTCTCCCCTGAGCCTTCTCTTCTCCAGGCTAAACAACCCCAGCTCCCTCAGCCTCTCCTCATAGGACTTGTGCTCGAGTCCCTTCACCAGCCTTGTTGCTCTTCTCTGGACCTGCTCCAGCACCTCAATATCCTTCCTGAACTGATGGGCCCAGAACTGGACGCAGCACTCCAGGTGTGGCCTCGCCAGCGCTGAGTACAGGGGAAGAATCACCTCCCTGGTCCTGCTGCCACACTGTTCCTGATCCAGGTCAGGATGCCATTGGCCCTCTTGGCCACCTGGGCACACTACTGGCTCACGTTCAGCTTCCTGACAATCCAAACTCCCAGGTCCCTCTATGCCTGGTTGCTCTCCAGCCACTCTGTCCCCAGCCTGTAGCACTGCAGGGGGTTGTTGTGGCCAAAGTGGAGGACCCGGCACTTGGCCTTGTTGAACCTCATCCCGTTGGAATCAGCCCAACTCTCCAGCCTGTCCAGGTCCCCCTGCAGAGCCCTCCTGCCTTCCAGCTGATCGACACTCCCCTGCAACTTAGTGTTATCTGCAAATTTACTAATGGTGTACATTTTGAGCCTGATTCATTCTACAGATGTTTATAAACTGTTAAAAAATTACTTTCACAATTTAAAGATTATTATTAAAACATTTTTTCTCTTTTTTAATGCCAAATCTTGAGCATTTAAAGGATATATGCTCTTTGCTAACCTGAGAAGTAGAAAAATGTACCTTCAAAGAACAAAGCTTTTTGCTTTCTCTGTCACAAACCATAAAAATATAATATTTTGAGGTGTCTGCTGAGGTGTTATTTCTGATTTGTTACCAAGAGGAAGCTTCTTCAGGGCTGTGTAGCTATACCTGTGTAGTGGTCCTTCACAGGTCTGAGCCCCTCCTATCTAGTGCTGTTTCACCATTGTAATTCCTCGGATTACGGAACTGACTTTTTCTCACAGTGTGGTGGGTGAGTGGGACCACAAAGGACCATGCAGAATTCCTCCTGCCTGGCCCAGGGCAGACAAGTTCTGTCTGACATTCCCGGTAACCCTGCAGAGTGAGTGGGAAGAGGAGTCTGATTAGACCACATTACCTGTTGGAACCACCAGAGGGCTGGTGACATATTTTTACGTCTCTGATTCATAGATTTTACAAGTGCTTTAGACTATACAGCTGGTAATACCACCATGTTACGGGATACATCGCTAATAGGTTCTGCTCCTTTTTCTCTTTTCCTCTTTATTTTAAAAGTGTTTTTCTCCTTATTGTTCTTCCCTTCCAGATATTTTTTCTATTCTAATTTCTGATAATAACGCTTTAGATTTTCATTTTTGATCAAAAAATGTCGTGTTTGCATATAGGGAGTAGGTTTTTTACCAGAAAATCAAAGTAATTCAGTTGTGATCAAAGAAAAAAGTGTGACAAATGCACAGATTTTCAGGGGGCATATTTAACTTTTATTGGAAAAGTAACTAGCTGTTAATACTGGAGTTATTATTTATCAAAATTTAATCAAAGTGATCAAGTGAACTGCACAGATGGTATCACAGCCCCTAATATCTGAGCATTGTACTGCAGAGGGGGAGTTCAGAAAGATAGCTGTGGCATGAGTGCTGACCCGGGGGTTAATCTGCTGTTTAACACCTGCTCCATTTCTTACTCTTACAGGACATGTTCAGATTCCAGGCCCTCCCACCAATGTACATGCTTCAGAAATCAGCAAAACATATGTTGTACTCAGTTGGGATCCACCTGTTCCCCGTGGCAGGGAACCACTCACGTATTTCATTGAGAAGGTACTGTACTGTGCAGTGGCATTCTGCTGTAAGGCGCTTCATTGCTGTGTGCAATTACATTCAACCCATTTTCAGAACTGCAGAATGAACAATAAAACTAACACTTTCTGTGGCTTTACAGGATTTGGAAATGGGATATTAGACAAGCATGAATAATCAAATATCTTATGGCATGATTTAATGAGCATTGAAATTCAAGGTCCAGGGAAAAGGATGCCCCTGTGCTATTTGCTTACTGTTGTCTAAAATGGGAAAAAACTAATTGTGTAAGGTAGCAGTTTAAAAAAATGGAAAAGAAGCATCTTAAATTTCTTACAGGCAAGATTGTAAGTTTTCAGTCTGTCTGTATTAAAAGAAAGTTGGCAGAGCAAGGAATAAAAGTGATTCCTAATTTGATCTTCACTTTGAATTGAAAGGGGACTTTCATGATCACAGTAGGAGGGGTTTGTTCTTCACTCACCTAAGTGACTAAAATTTAGATAAATCTATCCATGAGCCAGGTTTTTAAGTTATATTGGATTGCAGTAACTTGTTACAAAGTTTTTCCAGTAGATAAAATGGGCCTTGTACCTGACCTCTAAAACTCTTACATGCCAAACTATACTTAATTTTTATGAATTATGCTTCTACCATATGCCCCCTATTAACTATCCACAAACACTAAACCTGTCCATAAAACTGCCATACATTCAATTTACATCTTGAGTATTGTGTCAGGCTTTTCTCAGTGCATTACTTTACAAGTTGTTTTCTTCTCACATCTGAAATTCCGCACATTCCTTCACAGTTCATTTCCTAGCCTTCCTGTTCACGTCACTCATATCTTTGCAGCCCCCATCTTGTCTTTTCCCTCTCAGACAAATGAAAAATCTGCACTTCAAAAGACCTTTATAGCCCATTTCTACATTTTTCGTCTTCCATTTCCTGTTGGATGTTGAACAATTGTCGTAAAGTGAAGACCAGACACTAGTTAAATTTTCCAGCATGCATGCCCATGATTTCTCCTGCTCAACCTTTCACATTCAAAAGAAGTAACGAAAACTTCCATAGAAATAAGTATCTTGTTGTTCTTTCTATGCAATAAAATAGCATATCTTCCTTGCATTTATTCCCAGCTACATACATCTGTTCTTATCTATACATTTCAAGCATATTGGCACTTAAGGATTTTGAAGCTCTTGTCATGGAAATGCCTTGTTGTTTCCAGAATATGCAGAAATAGCTCAGATCAAAAGCTCAGAGGTAGATTTCCACTGAGTGGACACCTACGCTTGGTTACTGAAGGGAATTGAGAATGAGGACTAAAAGGCTATTATTAGGGGGAAAAAAAGGTCTGTTATACTAATTAATACCTGAATCTAAAAATCTTTCTGCATATAAATAACTAATATATATGAATAGATTAGTCAGTTCATACATGAAGTTTGTTTTTTACTTTCCACAGTCATCTGTTAGCACAGTCTTCTGGAAAAGCACAGTTTCTAATTATTTTATTTCAGACAAAGAAGACTCCGTCCTGAAGAATAAAAACGTATTTGTAGAGACTTCAAGAAACTCAAAATGGAAATGAGTTCTCTATGTTATAAAACCATGTTCTCTTAAAATCATTAATTTAACAGATAAATCAAATTAAACTGCAGATCAAAATGTGATGATTAGTCTTTCCTCTGTGAAAATGAAATGCAACAATTAATATTTTTCATGGCATGCAGTAAAATATAAGGCAAAATAATGTTTATTTCATATTTTCCAGCTTTTTATGATCAAGAAAATGGATGTTATATTTCTTTTTTCTGTTGAGAACACTAGGTGGGTTCAGTATCTATGAAAAAGATCTTGGTATATGGACTCCAACCGTTTATATTTTTATTATTTATCTATGGTAAGCTTCATTATAACAAGGTAGTTTCCAAGCACCCATGAAACACTGTTTCTCTTCTAAGAAGATCACAGTCTATCAGGTTTTGTTCCCAGACTCTCTGTTCTGAAATTTAATAAACATATAATTTGTATGCACCTTTCTGTGAATCAAAGAAATTTTCTTTAAGCTGTTTATTGGGCACTCGGATTTTACTAAAATTTCTGAAAGATTCCATGACTAATTTTTGGTTGGAGTAAAGAGTTTATGAGGGAAATCTAAGGGACAGCAGACTTCTGTCAGAGTGCCGGTTTGCTGGCTCTCCTCCATGTGTGGTTGTGGTGATGATAAGCTCAGCTGCTGCACTGAGAATATTCAAAAGTAATTACTTCATTTGAAAAATGCTTTTTGGGGCTTGACATTACTCAATGGAATACATAAAGTGGTGAGTAAAATAACGTTTCCTTCCCTACCTTTCTGCAGAATTTGGATTAGGACTTGCTTGCTTGATACCAAATCTTTGGGTGTTCAAGTGAGTTTTGCAGGAAATGAGAGTAATTCTTTTGGGACCAATCACAGTTGACAGTCATGGCCCTGACTGAAGGCTGGTTGTATGTACAAGTGTGCATGTACTGAAGCTGAGACAGGCAGGGAGACAGTGAGGCATTCAGATCTTTTTGAAGAGTAATGGAATGCATGAGCTATGGGAATTTGCATGTGTTTAAGGGAGGCATTTGAGAGCGATCCCTCTCTCACAGCTCTTAATAAATTCATGACAGAATGCAATACAGCAATATGTTCATTTTTTGACAGTTCACAGAAATTATTCACAGCTTTTTTTTTTCTTGTAGTCCATGGTTGGCAGTGGAAGTTGGCAAAGAGTCAATGCACAGGTTGCAGTAAAATCTCCTCGCTATGCAGTGTTTGACCTTGAGGAAGGAAAACCATATGTTTTCCGAGTGTTGTCAGCAAACAAACATGGCATCAGTGATCCATCTGAAATCACAGAACCTATTCAACCACAAGATACCGTTGGTAAGGTGTTAATTGTAAGACATTAATATTAAAAACAATAGATATTTTACAAAATGGAAATAGATAACTTATTATAATTAGATTAATATAACTACAGTAATAGTAATTGACTTTATTTGTGTTCAATTCTGTGAAGGATTTCAAGAAGATCAAGATGCTAAATTTCAGAAACTTTCTAAAATTTTCCTAATGATCACAAGTCCCCTAACTGAAAACAATAATCATTAAAAAGTTAAATTATTTTTAGTTATTCCCTCTTCAGTGCTCTATTAATGTGACTTTTCAAAAAAATAGGATAATGCAGGTTAATTGCTAACTTAGATAATTATATTGTCTGGTTCGGGTAATTTTATACTACCTAACTCCCTGCAGTTTCAGCTAGATAAGGTAGCCTTTAATTTCTTTCTTAGTATTCTAAGTTGCAAATTACTGTTGGTGCAGAATTCCTGTGGCAGGAAGTTGAGTAGATTTCAGAAATAGGGGAACATACAATTACATGTTCAGTGGTAATTTCCCAAATGAAAATGAAATGTTTATCCTGGGGCCACATTCAAAAACACAAATGAAAATTTAGGGAGTGACTATTAATTTTATTTTTTAAATATTTGTTTTGCTTTTGCAATTTTGCAGAGGTCACATACAACAGCTCTATGTATTGATAGCTGTTACCTTAAGTGCACATAACTTACTAGTACACTTGTTACTAATATAAAAATATTTACAATATCTGATATACCATTGTTAAAAAATATAATCCATATCTTCAGCTTGTAACTGCACATGATAAAATAAAAGCAGCTTTTGCTTTTATACATTCTTGATTTGATGTCTCATTAATGCATATAACATTCAATATTTCCCAAGGTAGCAAAAAACCCACTGCATTTATTTCACTTAGTACATAAAAAAGGATATCCCTTAGGGGTTAATGCAAATCATTCTGAATAAATTACAGCTTTAAATAAAGCATAAAGCAGAAGATTCTGTTTTAAAGAGAATCTGCAGGAGTATTTTCAGAGATGAACTTTAGCGTTTGAGCTAAAATATGTCAGAAACACATTGCTCCTTTTAGTTGCCTTCATGTAGTGTCATTTGATATTCTTGAGAGTAGCTGAGACAACTTCATGGGGTGGCAATAATTACATAGCAATTATGGGTAGCTTATGAGCAGGACTTAGGGAATGGATTGGGTATCTTAGGCCACCCAAAATGATGTTTAAAATTATGCAACTGAATTGAGTGGTAAAAGACTTCAGTCTGAGATTAAAATCTAAATTAAGGTGCTTCCATGTAGGTATCTACAGGTCCACTAGGTGCCTCTGCTCTCGCTGTGGCAATTGGAACCTGGAAAATAAGTTGGTTGATGTGGCCATAAGTTGCCCCATGGTACCCAGCTGTGGAGTGTCTGCATCAGGGTGAGATGAATTGTTTTCAGGACTCTACCAAGCACTGAGCAGAGGCTCAGTTTGACTGCTAAGAAGACATCAAGTACCTTTGCAAATGGTTTCAGTTTACCATTTCAGAGGACTGTAGGTATTATCTCCTGAGTCGTATAAAACAGCTCAATGAAGAAGTGTCAGATGGTCTAAAATGGCTCTAAGTGATTTTGTTTAGGTAACTGAATTAAGCCCTAGGTCTTGGACTATAATGGCAGCTTAAGAACATGTGCTTTTAGACACTAACACTTAAAGGCCTAAATGGAGGGATGTTTATCTAAAACTGAATCCGTTTGATCTTACAGATTTATTGCATAAAGTACGTTAGTCTGTAAGTATTAATTTTTATTTTAATATTGAAGGACTAAGTGGAAAAAATTGCTGCCTTTCATTTCATGCTGCTTCTAGTTCTCTGCAATATATCAGTCTGAGAAAACTAAAATGCTTTAAATAGGCAAGTAGTGGATGACTTTCTTAACCTGTCATGCTAGGCTGAGACATTGCCTTAGTTTCTTACATTATGAAAGCTCAGATAGATATTTCGTAGTGTACAGACTGTGTGTTGGTTCTTACCAAGATCTTTTTTTCTATTTAGATCTCAATATATCTGATTCTATTTATGCATGTTCAGGTGTTTAGATAATATAAACCAACAATGAACTTTCATTGCTTGTAAAGTGAAATGCGTACTCTGCTACCTTGGGAGAACTGTAGTCAACAGATCAAAGGAAGCTTTATCGACTTCTGCTTGGTGCTGCTGAGGTTGGTCCTGGAGTATTGGTTCCAGTTTTGGCTTCCTTATTCTAGAGGGATGGTTATGGAGGAGCTGGAGAAGTCCTCTAAATAGCAACCAAGATGGCCAGGGGCTTAGAGATCGAGACCTCTGAAGAGAGGTGGAGGTAACTGGGCTTGTTTAGTTTGGTGACTTACAAAGATAATGGTGCCAAACTGTTCTCAGCAATGCCAGATGACAAAAGAAACAGGCAACAGCCAAAAATTGTTACACTGGACATACTCTTTCAATGAAAGAAGTGCAAGAGTGAAGTGATGGAAGAGGTTGTGCAGGGAAGCTGTGAAATCTCAGTTGTCAGAGGTTTTCAAGACTTAGGCAAATCCATGACTGACAATCCAGTTTAGCGTTGGTGGTAATCCCACTGTCTGTGATAGGATGAACTAGATGATCCCTTCTAACCAATGTTCCTATGCTTCTGGAAATTCATTTAGCTATGTTTAGCTAAAGCCTTTGCATTCAAATATATGCTAAAGTTGTCCTAAAAAGCCCATATTTTCTAAATTGGTAATGTCATTAGTTGACTGTAAGGGAGCATTTCTTAACACTCATGATATACCTTTATAGTTTATGTGCATGTCTTACTAATGCAGTAGTGCTACAGGGACATGAGTTGTTCATCAACCTCTGATTTGAGAGAGTACATTTGAGGGAGGAATTCTGAGAGTTATCATTTTCATATCTGAATGCCTTCATCCACACCAATATTTGGAAATATGTTCTCCTATAATTGACTTCTCAGAAAATCTATATAAAATCAGATTGGTAAGGAGCCTCATAGCTTAGAGTATTCTGAGTAAACAAATAGAAAAATAAATATATTTTTACACACATATATATAAGTATGCAGACCTAGAGTGAAATAAATACACTAAAATATAATGATATTAACCTGGTAGAAGTCATAGCTCTAGTGATTAAATATGATCAAAGTATACAGTGTTTCATCTAACTCAAATTACTTTTGTCTTTATGTGTTTCCTAATAGTGTACGTTTTTTCTCTTTTTTCCTAGTTGTTTCATCTGCACCTGGTCAGGTGGTGGCCACAAGGAATACAAAGACATCAGTTGTAGTTCAATGGGATAAACCAAAACATGAAGAAGATTTATATGGCTACTACATTGACTATTCTGTGGTGGGATCAAATCACTGGGAACCTAGTAACCACAAACCTATTAAATATAACAGGTATTAACAATATATCTGTATTTTTGGGAGATTTGAAAAATATAGGATAGTTTTAAGTCAATTTACATGCTAAGCCATGGTGTTATAATGGAAGGAGAATATTGAATGACTGTGAAGAAAAACAGTCTGCAGACTCTTAGAGCTAAGTTTTCCAAACTGCAGGGCAGATGGCAGACTTTGTCCCACCTCCCTTTTTTTTTCTTTAAAAAGAAGCATCCTTTTTTTTCCTCCCATGACTTTGTGTTATAAAAGCATGTTCTAGAGACATGATTCTGAGTGTCTTGGATATGAGTAAGCATAAAATAAATACCTTTCTTAAAGTATAAATTATGTTGTGGGGTAAACACACCTGATTCACATAAATATGAGAAGGAGAGAAAAGTCAAAAGTTTTATCATAGTCCATGGACAAAAGGGCAAAAGGTCAGGTCATTTCTGCTATAAATATGGTGGGAAAAATGCTTTGGCTGCTCACACCACTGTGCAGGAAATCCATGTGTCCCATTCCAGAAATGTCAGAGCTCCCTGATCTGCTACATCTGTGGATAAAGGATGGCAGCCCCTGTCCCTAGTTCCCTTGTCATGACACTAGCCCTGTCTGTATTTCTAATGATTTCTGACTCCCTCCCGAAAATATCACACTTCATTATGGGATTCTTTAATTAATTTCCTCTGTGACAATCATGCTTACTTTTATTGGAATCACTCGCCAAATGCAAAGTTTAGACGTGTAGATTGTATTTTCTATAACAAGCATATCATGTTGTTTAGTGTATTTTTTTTCAGTTATTAATTGGTTTTGAGTGACTTTGTATTCTGCTGAATCCTTTTTTCAAGTAGTCAAGGAATTTGATCAAAGAAAAAGTAGAGACTAATTCTTGGTCAAAGGGATTGGGACAGAATAAAAACAACAAAAAGCATTTATTTGTTCATACATGAGCATACTCTACAATAGGATAGTTCTGACTTTTCTATCCAGTACAATAATTACCTAGAACCTCAGATCAAAACTAAAACCTATTTTGGATAATGACTACAAAAGTACAGTAAAAAATACAGTCCCTTCCCAGAATAGATTAGAATTTAGCAAGTCAAAGTTCAGGAGGAATATATTATATTTTATCTGACTTTACCTGCTAGATCAGCATTAGCAATCTAATGAGTGACTTTCCTTCTAGAGTCCCATTCTATTTTATTGTACAACAACATGTCATTGTATTACAGTTTCCCTCATGGAAATATTTTCCTTTGTGAAGCACTCATGACGTTGAGCTTTTTAAGTGTTACAACAATTTCATCTTACAGCACAGAATGGTTCCTGTAAAATAATAATATGCAATGCTGTTTTTTTAACCCAGGTTTGTTGTTCATGGTTTGGAGACTGGAGAGCAGTACATCTTCCGTGTGAAGGCTGCAAATGCTGTAGGATTGAGTGAAAACTCACAGGAGTCAGAGGCTGTAACAGTACAGGCAGCCCTTAGTAAGTGTGATTCTGTGCAACTCAGCTTCTTGTTTCTTGAATCAATCACATATTTTCAGCAATCATGTCCTTTGGTCTGATTTGCTGTAACAGTATATCATGCAGCCATCCAGCACATCTGCTTAATGATGTTTGTGTTCTGGCATGTGGCTATTCTATAGAAAACACTGTATAAAATTCTTTTATAAAAAAAGCTATTCATAATGCCTGTTAGAAATATTGGGCAAGATGCACTGTAATAAAAAGGTTACCTTCTACTCATAGGCTGTATCAAAGAAACTTAAATTTTGATTAAATTAGACAAATAGTTTCTGAGTGACTTGGAGTAGTGCAAAACATTGCTCCATTTAGAAGAGTCTTGGCAAATTTTATTACTGTGTGGATGAACCAAATAGAAAATTCTCTTTGTCTGCTCCAGTTTGGAGCACAATGTATTTAGAGATAAAATTTCTGCATAAGATCAACTGTGCAGCCTTCAATGAGAATGATACTTGTTGAGTGAAAGGCTGGATAATTAGTTAGAGAAAAAAGCACACACATCTGGGCTACTATAGTCCAATTTTTATTTCTGTACAGTTTCAATTTCATACTGAAAAATTTTAAATAGAACATCTTTTCCCCGACTGAGTGGCCTCTGCCTCTTAGAGAAGACCAATAGACATACTTGTCAGAAACAAACCTTTAGAAGATTTATAATTCAGAATGGTTAATAAATTTGGATAAATGGCTGATAAATTTAGATGTTGCTGACAAAGTTACTCTATTTGATTGTTTTAGGACGAAGTGTGTCTCATATGGGTAGGTGGTGCATGAACACTTGTACACCTATCACCACTATGTTGTAAATGCACTTGCACCTATTTCTTTGTCACTGTTTGTTTTGAAGATGAGGGTTGCATGGGGTATGTCACCAAACACAGAGCACATGGATCTTACACACCCTTACAGGATGTGGATGGCTTTTGTCCATTTTGGTAGCCTTAACAGGAATTTAGCTGGACTATTTATAGGTGACTTACATGGCTAGAATCTTTCTGTAGTATTATTTTAAGGGCATTTCTAGGAGTTTGCTCTGTTCATTCTTATTTACGAAGAAATGGCAATAAATGTAAAGGCCACATTTCATGGCCTTTGAGAAGGCCTGTCAGAAAAAAAATTAGCAAAAGGCCAGTTCTGCTGATTACTCTCTGTTTTTATGCTGATCACTAGTATAGCTACAAGATCAGGAACTGTAATAAGGGCCTTTGCTAATGTATTCTTTTCTGAATGAGGTAGGTTACATTCTCTCAAGTTATACTGGCAATTCAACTGAAAATATATGAGCTTTAGGGCCGGGTGCTTAGCCTGCACAGACTGCAGCACACCAATGTCAAGAAAGGAGTATCTTTGGGCAAACTTTCAAGCATGGATGACAAATCCAAAACTGCTTGCTAGAAGGGGTGCTTGCTAGTAGTAGGGGAATAAAAGGCCCAGAAAAAGACTTTTCTTCATCTCTAGGAAGATGACTTTATGACACTTCTGCTTGTGATACAAATGGGAGTAAATCCATGCAGGTAAACTCATGAAGGAAATTGCTTTTCTCTCTCAACGTAAGTTAAGTTACTGAAAGTCTAAATATTTGCTATTCCTTATAGGACAAGTCTGAAGAAAGCATATAATATCAGGATAGGAGAGGAAAATCATGAGGGCCGTAGTCAGTCCTATGACTTAATTTCTTTCAAGTTCATACCCCTTTTTTTTTTTTAATTGGATGATTTTTACTGTATTCCAGAAGTACTTGAGTGGCTTATTTGTTTCTTAGCAGGAAAAGACCTTCTGATCCTTTTCCATCTACTAGCATAATATTTGGTCTGGAGAGACTTGTTGTCATTATGATTTCAATACCAAAGTTCACCTATTCCTTCTTGCTATCTCCTGAGAGGGCAGAACATTAGTCAGATGTTTCAAAACATCTTTCACATTTATATCTGGTGATAAAATGAATGCTGATTAGCAACTTTACAGCTGCTTTGCTACCAGCATGCAGCTGACAGCAGTATGCTGCAGAAAACAGAATCAACACCAAAAATGCTAAACAACTTCTACACTGCAGTGTTTTAGACTCTGTCCTAACTCAGGTTGCTTATTTCCTTATAGCTTGTCCATCATATCCTCATGGTATCACACTTCTGAACTGTGATGGTCATTCAATGACCCTTGGTTGGAAAGCACCAACATACAGTGGAGGTTCACCAATCCTTGGTTATTATATGGATAAACGGGAAGCTAACCATCAAAACTGGCATGAAGTCAATTCTTCCCTTATTACTCAGACAATTTATACGGTTGGTATTTTTTAGTCCTTATGTTTTTGGAGTTGATTTATACTGTTTCTTTGTTTTTTTTTTACATAGAAGTTCTTTAAATATTACAACAAAACTAGGCACCATATGGAGTGCAACTGGAGTAGAGAATCAATGCTATGAAATTCTGAGACAAATAAGGCCATTCAAATGAGAAAATTTTTGAGGGAAAAGCACGAAGCACATTCTTCACAAGGGAAGAGATGAGCTATAAAATGCTTCACAGACTATTTTCATTAATGATCACTATATGTAGCACCACTGTAATGACATACAGAGAAAGGATGGAAGCGTTTATCAGGACCAATGACTGTGCTGTCTGTAGAACTAGAGATGTAAATGAAACGGAGTTGGGTTGAGAAAAAATATAACTGTCCCTGTTCTTACTCTCAAAATCTGCCTTCAGCTGAAAAAAGATATATATTAATGAACCTAACTTTATATCTCCTCTTCTCCTTTACAGAGTACCAGTTTTGAAATAAATTACTTCTTGTTGCACTTACAATGTATTAAATGTTTCTTAAAAAAGGAAGATTTGAATGTGAACTTCCTTGAGAAAAAGTTAGGGAGATAGGATGTAGCAAGCAATTGATCAATCTGATGCTTGTTAAATTAAATTAAACAACGAGATTTTATTCACAAATACTTAAAATTTTATTTCTGCAAGTCAGCAACCTTCCTATAAACCTCAGGGCAGAAGTAAATCTTACTGTTGTTTGACACTAAAGTAGAAAATAATGTTGCAGATGAGCTGAGGAAGGAGGTTTTATGCACAGAAGGCAGTTGGCAATACTCAGGTGTATGTGTGCTTGTGCCTGGTTTTATAACTGCCATCTCTGACGTAGCAGATGGAGCAGGAGCGTTGAGAAATGAAAAATGGAGCATAGGATAGGCATCAAAGGCCAATACTAAGCAATGCTTTCAAGTTATTTTTAGTTTTAATGCATTTGTAAACAAATGAGTAATGTAAAGTAGGGGCCACCATTCAGAGTTTAATTGGATATTTAAGTGTCAGTCCTGACAGTAACTGTATTTGTGCCTGAAGGTGCCTCTTCGTATATTAGTTTGAATGACTGGAATCTGAAATACTGATGGAGAAATAAAACCAAGACAGCTTTTAGTAGCACAAAATATTTTATGACATACTGCAAGCAGAGAATGCCCCAAGATATACAGTGCAGCACCGGGAAATCACTAAAGGTTTAACCTTCTCTGATTAAATAATTCCATGGGAACCCCACAAATATTCTTTCCCTTAATAACCTGGTATTTCAAAATAATTTTTACAGGCTGAGCTGTTATTCTGTCTTGTGGGTCACATATATAACACTCTGGCTTCAGGAAATTACATCTAAATTATTTTAGTGCCTGACCTTTCTATTTTACCTTCTTAGCTTTGGTCTTGTATTTGATGCTACTGCATCATATGTTTGTTACCATCCCATCACATGTTTTTTACTATTAAAAAAAATTACACCAAAATCCTTTTTTAGCTCACATTTTCACAGAGAATCTAGCTATAGTTTATTTATTAATGAAAACCTAAAACTCTTTGCTATCTCCAGTAGAAGTTCTGCCCTCAGCTGCCTGCTTCTCTTGAGACATATGATTAAATATAAGTGGGAAAATTATGCAGAGGAACGAGGTGTAGAAGACTTGGATTTTTGTATTTAGGTGGTCTGGAAGAAATAAGGCTGCTACCACGAGGTGCTCAGGGTATCAAGACATTCATGCCTTTTAGTCCTCTACTTTGATCTCAAACCCTGAGATGCTGATGTGGGGATGGGCTCATTAGATAAGTCAGGATTAATTTACCAGGGATGTTTGCAGAGGAGTGACATGGATTCTGTTCATCCTATTTCCAGTACTTACTTTCTCACTTTGTAATGGTAGGTAACATTAGGAACAAGATGCATACAAGCCAGAAAGAAATTACTGAGGGGCTCTTTCCCAGAGTTATATCAGCACGGTATGGAAATAACTGGATTGTTTTTACTTTAAATTTCCTGTTGGTTTCCTTTCTTCCTTGGTCAGTCCACTGCAACCTCTTTAAACCAAAACACTATTTTGACTCTTAAGTGAATGGTCTATGAATAGCCATTCATACGCAATGCAAGAAGGTATTTCACCTTAGAACACTCACCCATAAGTATCTGCTAGTGGTCATTCATTGATTGGGCTCCCTGGACCTTTGCTCTAACCTTTGACAGCCTTTTATGTCGATATATGAATGCTGTTATTCCTAGGATAATGTCACCAAAACATGAACGTATAATGTAGAACTCTGCAGTGTGTTTGGTTTAAGAGTAAAATCTTCAAATTAGATCCTCCAGCACAGCAGTGAGGCCTAATAATTAATTAATCAATGCTTATTTTCAAGTATTTATTAAATGAATATAAGCCATGACTTTTGATATATTGAATTGTTTTCTCAAAATAAAAAAGGTAGAGGATTTGACAGAAGATGCCTTCTATGAATTCAAAGTTGCTGCTGCAAATCTGGTTGGAATAGGTCAACATTCAGATCCCAGTGAGCATTTTAAGTGCAAAGCCTGGACTATGCCAGAACCTGGTAAGTCTATTAGTTCTTCATGAATCTCAATGCAATAGAAACTCCTTAAAACACAGCTAGTGTAATGTTTCAGTCAAACTCTGCTGGATGTCTTTTGCTTAATTTCTTCCATATTACCTCTTGAGACTGCCCCTGCTTTTGAGATCTTCTGCTAAAAGCTACCTCTACATCCCCACTGATGACAGCGAACCTCCTGGGAAATAGCTGACCTTTACTCACCTTGCTGACTGTCCCTTTCTTTCACTGCCCACATCAGCTCAGAGCAGAAAGTCTTGAGCATTTAATCTGTGTTTGTATTTCTATCAGCTCTTCGAGCCCTACAAGCTCCACTTCACACTCACCACCTGTACAATATATAGGCATCTCTGCACCATAAATGCAGTTCAGAATATTCCTGGAGTTTCAGACTCCAAAACTATGTTAGTTTTTAGTCATAAATAACACATAAAAGGGGTCTGTTTCTTGACATAGGGACAAGTAGCATAGCTAATGTCTCCCAGTCTCAACTAGTGTGCCCACATAAGTTTGTTTGCCCTAGACTGTACCTAGGTGTTACCTGAGAGATTATTATTAGCCAGGTGTTAGAACAAATGGCTAACAAACATACAGTAGGCATGACTATGTGCTAGTGCTCAAAATCTGTGTTTGAGTTGTCTGTAGTTTAGCAGTGTGGATAGAGCTGAAGACTGTCAGTTGCAATGCTGAGTATTGTAAATTTGGGAGTCCCGCGAAAATGAAGTTCAACTGTAATCTACCTCATGTAAGGATATAAATTGTGCCTACATGTTAGACATCTAAGGAATTAGTCCACCTCAGCAATGCTTAAATAAGCTATGAAAGGGTTTTTGAAGGCCTGTTCTGCTTATTTTATAACACTGTAACACCCTCACTCATGCTGAGCAACACATTTGCTGAATGTTAGTCTAGACCTGATGTCTGGACTAATTTGCTTTAAAAAAGTGTGTTACAAGTACAGTCCATAATGAAAACACAGGCACCTACCACTTTAAAACATTTCTACCTTTTTTTCCCCCAAATGCTGAAAAATACTTCTGTATTGTTATATCAAATTCTATTTATGACATTGAGCTTTTGTGTGCAATTAAAGATCCATTCTAATACTTGTTTTTGTCATCAGGAGCTATTTGACACCTAAAAGCATCTGTTCTGTGCCTAAATGTTCACACGGTTATTTTCTCAGTAAATTAAAAACCCATACATCCTGTAAATCTGGATTTGTAAGACTATCAAAATGATCAGTGAGGTGGCATAAGCTGGCGGGGAAGTTTCAGTTTTCTTTTCTTTGCTATATGTAAAATGTAATTCTTACCTGGAATGAGAAAAAAAATCAGTAAGGTCATGGAATTGTTTATGAGGACAAACTCTCAAATGTTGTCTAAATCAGCTGCTTGCCCACTTGCAGGTCAGCTATACCTATCTCATTGACAGAGGCTTGTCTAATCCACCCTTAAAAGATTTCTCATGAAAAGGTCCAGATTCTTTGGACAAGATCTGTTCCTAATATTACTATGCTTACAGTTTACGTGTTTCTCTAATATTCCTGAATCTTTCTTTCTGCAGCCTTCTCCATAGAGTATGTATTCCTTTTGCTAAAGAAACAATTTTTTTGCTCTTCTTCTAACTTTTTCTAGTTGGTTCATTTATTTCTTGAATGGCAGCACAAAAACTGGAGACACTATTTCAAATGAAGATTTTTTAATGCTGAGCATGGAAATTCCACCTCCTACAATTCATTTGTCTGCTTACATATCCTCTTCCATTTGCCCTTTAAATAAAATTTATGTTGGTTTGCTAAATTGCAAGTTTAATTCTTTTTAATGCCCAGGTTCTTTTTTTTGCAAAACTGTTTGTCAGAGAGTTACTCTCTACATTTTATAGCTATATTCTTCTGAGTTCATAAATCTTACTGTATGGATTTAACAATATGACAAAGCTGTCAACAGCAAAATGTTTAATCTCCTGACCTTAACTGACTTTCTGTTAATTACATTTTCATATCATCTTGTAATATTTAGTATATATGCATCATCAGTTGAACAATTGTATTTCTTAAAGAAAGGATCTGTGATTTATGCTCTCTACAGTGTTTTCAAAACATTAGTGAAATTTCCTAGTGTGTAAGCAAGTGAAGATTATCCTTCATTTTAAATGATAGAGAAAGAAACCAAATAAAAGGCACTTTCAGGAAATGAGGAGAGTGAAATTTCCATTTTCATAATGAACAATCTGACCTTTTTAATCTTTGGCTGATTACATTGTTCTCATTATTAAATGAGATGAACGGACACCATTGGATTCCTCCTGCTTAAAAAAAACCACCAAAAGCAAACAGCATTGCTCTCACCCCCTCCCCTCAAAAATAAATCTCCAAACCTTTTATAATATTTCACAAGCTTTTTAAAATACATTTTAAAACAATGTCTTAGAAGTAATGAAAAGAAATAATTGAGATTTAAGACTGCGAGAAAGAGCCTGAATCTCTTCCCTGACTTACAAAAGATACTGAAGACTAATGTAATGTGACCGCAATATACTCCCAGTGTCAACGAAATAGTCTTTCACCTTTTGATATGGAAGGGAGATTTCCTTTGAAAGGCCAAAGCCCTTTGCAGGATTTCCAGCATAAGTAACGGATTCCTTGCCCAGAGTTCATAATTATTTCATCCTTCTGCAGAACTCGTCTTAGGTATCTCTGTGAGTTTCTGTGAGTTAGCAATGATAATTAATGGATTATTTTATATTACTTTAAATAAAATGAAATATATGGGGTCTCAGAATCCTCAGAATAGAGCATACATCATTACAGTTTTCCTTCTACTGTCTAGATTTCTAGCAGGTGTATTTGACAGAGGAAATTTTAATTATCTGTGTATATACAGACATTTAGACTGGGATTCTTAAAGACCCCCGAGGGAAGGCTTTAGGTTCCTTGAAAATTGCAGTCTTCCTATGAGAAATATGGTATTTACCCTTATAAGGACTGCAACAGTTATTTAATGTTTCTTTTCTGAAATGTGTTTATCTGCTTTGGAGAAACACTTTCCTAATATTTTCTTTTTTTTCCTTTATATTTGCTGAATATCATCCTTTACAAAATTTATGTGCATTCATCACTGGTTAACATCATGTAGGCTGGAATGGCAGTTAGATTTATTTTTAAGGTTTTTTCACTCTTTTCTAATTTTTTTTAATTTATTTTAAATAGTGAGATGTGCTGTAGGGAAAAGTAATACCTTGAAAACAGAGAAAATCCCTAAGTCTCAAGCCCTTTCAACTTTCCTTGCTCTAAATCCAAAGCTAAGAAGCAAGTTATGTTACTTGGCCGAATATGAGTATTCCATCATGGGTGTTTTGAACATGGTAGGAAACTGTCGTGATTATGCCTTTACTCTTGATATTTTTTACTGATATAAATAAATTTTGGGAGTATAGTAAAAAACAATTACTATAAGTTAAACTGAATGGCATTAGTACAGTTACGTGAAGGAGAGAGAAAGTATAGTAGGGAGAACATAATCTGGTAGCTGTAAGTGTATAAACTCTCATTTGTAGAGCATCATGATGTTTTTGGTGTAAATTTTTCTCCTAACAGATATAATCTTGAGAAGTTCCTCCTGGCTATAGCTATCCAGCTCATAATAAAAAAAATCTTCTGTCATGGAATGAGAAGCCTAAAGTCCTGAGACTTTAGAATGAGGATCTAAAGTCCCCTGGTGCCACTGGGTTTTGGATTACTCTGAAAGATCAAAGCTCATGTATAGCAACAAAAAAAAAAATAAAATCCCAATGTTAAATTATGAACCTGAATCAGACTCAGTGAAGTATCTTTGATGTAGGGATGGTGAATTAAATAATAGACAAGAAACATCTCTTACTTGTTGGAAAATCTTAATCTGCGTGGATCTTCCGCATGATTAACTTTCCCTTAAAATAGGATTACTGAGATCTAGCTAAGCATACTAATGTCAGTCACTATATAAAGCAGATATTGCTGTATACAGACGTGAGAGAAAAATGACCTAAATACCACGTTTATTGGAGAGGATGAGATTTTTGAAAGCAAAGACATTCAAAATTAAAGAGGTACACTTTGGCCTTTACAGGAACAGTTTGAAAAACTTCATTATATTAAGTGAAGTTCCAATATTTGAAATATCTTAGGTCCTGCCTATGATCTTATGATATGTGAAGTTAGAAATACATCACTGGTTCTTCTGTGGAAAGCTCCTGTTTATGAAGGCAAAAGCCCTATAACTGGATATTTAGTGGACTATAAGGAAGTAGATGCAGAAGACTGGATCACTGCTAATGAAAAACCTACTTCAAAGCGCTATCTTAAGGTAACATTTTCATTACTTACTATTAATTCAAAACTGAGTTCTAAAAACTTCTGATTGAGTGCAGAAAAGATATATATTTGAACTTTAGCTTCTGCTAACATCTTCATATAAGTAAACAAAATAGTTTGGATTGTTTTTTAAATTGTCTTTGCCCTTTTTCTTGTTCAAGGTCACTGATTTACATGAGGGTCATACCTACGTTTTCAAAGTTCGTGCAGTGAATGATGCTGGGATAGGCAAGTCATCTGAGATATCTGAACCAGTGCTTGTTGAGGCACGGCCAGGTAAAATGAACTGTTTAATCTCCTCTGCTTCTAAAATGCTAAAATATTTAGAATTGAATTTAATCAATCTGATCTGATGTTCTATCACAGATAAGTATTTCAGGAGTTAAGCTCTTAGCCTTAAAACTTGAAGAAAAAATCATGTAGATACAAAGACAGTGATGAGAATTTTTACTTACTACAGAGATTATTTGATAATCAGTTATTTTAGTTTTTGTTCTAACAAAGGTGCTGCTTGCTGTGACTGAAAAAAGTATGAACAAAACATTTATTAAAGCTTCAAGAGTAGTAATAGATTTGGTTTATTTAAATTTTTCATATCTTCTCATATTCAGTTACATCTTATTGATATGTTTATCAATAGGCATTTATTAGTTTTAGCATTCTTTATTTTGTGTGTAGAGTAAGAAACTTGGTAGTATATGTTACTGAGTCAGAATGTGATATAAACCTGCTTTAAAACCTGTTAATAAAATCAGTATCTGTTAGAGAAGATGGACAAAATTTGCATGGACTTTAGTAATTTATGAATTGCATCTTGAAAGAAAAGTGCAGCCTTAGGCTTTGAGTTGATTCCTATTTTGCAGGAACAAAAGAAATCTATTCAGGTGTGGATGACGAAGGTAATATTTACCTGGCTTTTGAGTGTAAAGAAGCTACAGATGCATCTCATTTTGCATGGGGTAAATCTTATGAAGAGATTTATGATTCTGATAAGTTTAAGATTGAAACAGAAGGAAATCAGTAAGTCATACCAACGTATCAGATTATTAGAAATTTGTCATGTTAAAAAGCTCAATAACATGTGAAATTCAACTAATTATGTTCTTTTTTGGTGATTTTAGTTCTAAGCTGTACTTCAAAAATCCTGATAAATCAGACTTGGGAACTTACTCTATCTCAGTTAGTGACACAGATGGGATTTCATCTAGCTTTGTTATGGATGAGAAAGGTAAGGTCCTTAAAATCTGAAGTCTTACTTCATTGTATCACCTCAAGTGCACTAAAAAATGCCCAAGAAAAAGAAAAAGAAACCTACAGCTCTCACATTCTTTCTTACGCATTAAGGAAAAACAAAAAAGACTGCAAAACAGGCTTCATGAGATTACTTATTTTTCTGATTATCATAATGATGAAAACTGGGATAACTTCAGGCAATATATATTTTTTTTAATATAAAGAATATGCCAAACCAAAATTGTTTTCTTTATGCTGGGATTATAATGATTTTTGTAAATGTCTGTTACACTTTCAGTTGGGCTTGGGGCTCTACATGCAGTTTCATACAACCGAGATGCAGGAAACTAGTGAGAAAAAAAATGGTACTTTAACAAGATCTGAATACATTGGGTCAAATTATAATTTGTCCTACATTTATATTAGTTTTACTTTATTTCACTGTAGCTATTTTGTTTCATTGGAGTTGCAATGAATTTGCTTGAGTCTGACTTTGTTGTGTCACTGAGAGGTGCTGACATAAAAAGCAAAGAGGAGAGTTTGCTATTTTACGCAGCATAAAAATTACTGTGGTGCTTTCCCAGTCCTCAGGCTGTAATTGCTATACCCAATTCCTTAAGCGTGAAAATTCCTCTGCTTACCATCTTTCTAAGTCATTTAAGGAGAGGAGATGAGTCTAAGTGTGAGTCTTACAGCAGGCAGGACTTTTATTACCGTGAGAAACTTGTCAAACCACCCTTTCCAAATAGGTGTTGAGAATAAATCCATGTGCAGGCAAAAAAACAAAACCAAAAGGTTCTCCAGGACCTGGATGATTTCTGAGGACTCTTAGTCATTACCAATATCTGCTTCTTCTAAGGAAGATAGACTTGCAATATTTTTAATTTTCCAATGCATTTTATCATGAGAACTGCCCTCTGGCTTAGTTTTGAAGCATCGCTCTTGAAATGTCTCCATAGATCTTTCACCATCAGTTCTACCTTTGAAGGAAACACTGAAGGTGTTTCCCATCCCCCACTTAGCCCATGTCTAACTTGGTCATATCTCTCACTCAAAATTACAATTTTGTTTGTACTGGATCCCTGCACAAGTTTCAGATTTTGCATCTTAATACTGAAACCTATTATTCTACTGTTCATTTGCTCCCTAAAATGCTATAAATATTCCTGTAATTTTGATAGATTCTTGACTATGTCATAAATCCATGTTAACTTTCTCTGGGCTTTATATTATCTGTAAATTTGGAATTGGCAGTAATATTAATTTTCCAAATCTTTATTGGTAACTAATATGATAAATAGGATTAGTATGAAAATCTGACCAAGTGATTTCTGGATTCTCACATAGCCTTCCTGAGGATCTCGTGGATCAAACAGAACTTTCTGTACTGTTTTCAGACTATCCTGCACTCAGTCTTGTGTAAAACAGTAAAACAAACTTTTCAGGGACAATATGAGAAAGGAAGTCAGCAGATAAATGAACCTCATACACTGCTTAGAAGCTATTATTTCCCATCTTTCTTTTATATTACCGTTTTTTAAGTTTAAAGTAGGTTTTGGCCCTTGTTAAATTTTCTCGCATAAGAAAGTATGCCTGAAAATGCATGGAATAGGAAGACCTGCTAAATCCATGTATGAGAATTTTAAGTTTTCTAACTTTTATTTTTTAGTCATCATTTTCTGAAGAGAATGATGTATTTCACATATTAAGGAGAACACTTTGCTTATGCTGATATGTACCTTCCTTGACACTCATTTGACTGCATTTTGTGGATTTGACATACTTCAGGTTTTTCAGAATAAATTAAAACATGAATATTTTTCTTACTTTCAGAGCTTGAACACTTGATGGCATTAAGCTATGAAATAAGGAATCCAAGTAAGTCGAAGATCTGAATCTGTGTGGTATTCTAGAAGAAATATAATAACATACTAATGACTGGAGTTCCAAAAATATTTTTCCTGAGACAATGTCAAATGCATTTTTCATGGCAGCTGCATTTTTCACGGAACAACTTACTTCCTTATCTTTCAGTTTGTTTAGAAGAATATTAGTTGACATTGAATAAAATCATCATTCCTAAATGTCTTTGAAGTTTAACTTTCACAATGGACTATAGGTTGTTCCTAGACAAATCCTTACACAATATGTAAGCTGTAAATTCTTTTCTCTCTTGAGAAATTAATTTAAAAATCAGCCAAAGACTGCATTAGAGGCCTTTCCCTGTATAAGATTTATTTGATATCCATAAATAGAAGGGAGTTGCTAGTATTTTACTACAGTATTTGCATTTCTCACAAGGTTTCATGTGTTATTGACTTTTGATCCTTTTCTTTCTGTAGCAATACCTCTGAAATCAGAATTAGCTTATGAGGTTCTTGAGAAAGGAGAAGTTCGCTTCTGGATTCAGGCTGAAAGCTTATCTCCAGATTCTACCTTCAGATTTGTTATTAATGATAAAGAAGTTGAAAACAGTGATGTAAGTACATATTGAGTATTATGTATGTGATTTCGTTTAATAAACCTTTATGCAATAATAGGTATTCTATTGTTATCATAGAATCATAGACTCATTTAAGTTGGAAAAGACCTTTAAGATCATGGATTCCGACAGTGAACCTAACACTGTCAAGTCTGCCACTAAACCATGTCCTTAAGCACCACATCTACATGTCTTTGAAATGTTTCCAGGAATGGTAACTCAACCCCTATCCTGGACAGCTTTTCCAATGCTTGACAACCTTTGCAATGAAGGAATTTTTCCTAATATCCAATCTAAACTCTCCCAGTGCAACTTGAAGCCATTTCCTCTTGTCCTATTGCTTGTTATTTGGGAGGAGAGAATGACCCCCACCTCACTACAATCTCCTTTCAGGTAGTTGTAGAGAGTGATAAGGTCTTCCCTAAGTCTCCTTTTCTCCAGCTCCCTCAGCCACTCCTCATAAGACTTGTGCTGCAGACCCTTCACCAGCTCTGTTGATCTTCTCTAGACACGCTTCAGCACTCAATGTCTTTCCTGTAGTGAGGGGCCTGAAACTGAGCCCAGGATTAAGAGGTGTGGCCTCACCAGTGCTAAGTACAGTGGGATGGCACTGCCTTGGTCCTGCTGGCCACACTATTTCTGATACAGGCCAGGATGCCTTTGGCCTTCCTGACCACCTGGGCACACTGCTGGCTCATGTTCAGCAGCTGTTGACCAGCAGCATCCCCTACTCCTTTTCCACTAGGCAGATTCCCAACCACTCTTCTCCCAGCCTGTAGCACTCCATGGGGTTGTTGTGACCCAAGTGTAGGACCTGGCATTTGGCCTTGTTGAACCTCATACCTTTGGCCTCAACCCACCTATTCAACTTGTCCAGATCCCTCTTCAGAGCCTTCCTACCCTCCAGCAGGTCAACATTCCCACCCAACTTAATCCCCTCATCCAGATCATTGATAAAGACATTAAACAGGACTGGCCCCAGTATTGAGCCCTGAGGAGCACCACTTGTGACCGGCCACCAGCCAGATGTAACCTCATTCACCACCACTCCAGGCCCAGCCATTCAGCCAGGAATCAGTGCATCCATCCAAACAATGAGCAGCCAGTTTCTCCAGGAGAATGCTGTGGGAAACAGTGTCAAGGGCTTTACTTAATTCCGGGTAAACATCAACAGCCTTTCCCGCATCCAGTAAGTGGATCACCTTGTCATAGAAGATCAGGTCAGTCAAACAGGACTTGCCTTTCACAAGGCCATGCTGACTGGGCCTGATCCCCTGGTTGTCCTGTGCATATTGCATGATGGCTTACAAGAAGATTTCCTTCTTAACCTTCCCTAGCACTGAGGTCAGGCTGATAGGCCAGTAGTTTCCTGGATATTATAGTTGCTTATTACCATGTTATTAAGATGTGATAATACCTGAAAAGAATGCCAATATTTAACTTGAATCTTTTTTGCAGTATAGAATTCCTGTTACACAGTGAACCTACTCATACCAGAAAAAAAGAGCAAGGTTTAACTCTCAGAAATCTGTGTTTATTTTGGGTAACTAGATGACCAACAGTCAAAGAGAGGAGAATTTAAACACAGAGCACAAATATTTTAGAAAAATAGCTCAAGAAAAAGGCTGCTTCAAGTACAACTTTGGACTCCACACCAGCAAGACATCAGTCGCAGAGGTTCACGCTCTCTGAGGCTCATGCTACTAGTTTTACATATAATGTGGGAGGCACTTGACAATGAAGGAATGTTCATAAACTTAAAACTTTTATATGGTATCACTTTCTATTTTTTTTTTTTTTTTAAATTTTGGCTTAGAAACTGAATGGAAATTAGAGCTATGGAGAAGAAAGGGCAGGCCACCATCTTGCATTTTTTTTAGCTCTAGGAAGACCTTTCATACAAATGGGCGCAAACAAGCTCTCAGATTGGGCTGAGAAGCAAACAAGGTCATGCCTTTGCAGGGTAGGAGCATGGTTCATCTACAGGTCATAAAACACAGCAGTGGGAATACATATTCCTGGGAGGAATCCATCTCCAGTGCAGCTGTTTGAAAGATTCAGTTTATTCCTGAGAATGCAATTCCTGGTTTGGGTCAGAGACGCTTATCAGCATTTTTATACCATAGAAAAGCAAAGAACATTTACTTTAATTATATATTGACAAGTGGAAGAAGTATTTCTGAGTAAAATACTTCTCTGTTCTTCTTGCTTTAAGAAGTAATAAAATACAGCAATAAACCCCTGAATATTAGTGCCTAGGATGTATTGAAATGACAATACTTTGTCTTGGCAATATTTGTGGAACAGAATGAGCTATTTTTAGTTTGCGTATGTTTTGGAAGTGTTGACATCAGAGAATCTTGAAGTGAAGCTGCATTATTTCACCTCTTTAATTAGTAACCCACAGGTGACATTTACGTTTGGAGACTGATGATATTTTTGTGGAAAGTCGCATAAAAGTCTAATATTTATGGTGCCCATAAAATCATTGAACTTCATCTTGCTGCATAATGGCAATAGTTAGAAGCCTAATTGCACTCTAAAACCTGTCTGGAGACTGGGCTACAGTCACTGAACATGTTCAATAGACCATTATGCTGGTGAATTGTGGCCTGATTCTTGGCGTTGGCTGAAGTGATGAATTTTTCCTGCTAGGTCCTAAAAGGGAACGTTTTTGCTAAGATTTCAAAATAAGCTGAAACCAGAATGAACTGAGCCCCATTTACTCAACTGTCTTTTAAATATTTTAATATTTTGTTTCCTTTATCCAAAAATAAGAGAGTAAAAAAAAAGAAAAAAAAGCTTTATAAAGGATCAGAGTAAAACATACATCTTGTTTCCCTCCCCCTCCCTTCTACTACTGGCAAATTTAAATTTAACATTTGCCCTGAGATCTCATGAAGTAAATGCCAGTGCAGTCCTTGACCTCTGTGGGCAAGAGATTGTAAGCCGGAATTTTAATTTGCATTTTTTGATAGTTTGGGTAAGTTTATAAATGCTCTTTTTAACCTACCTGGCCTATCTCATTAACTCTTAAAGATGAACTCTTACATAAGTAGATTTTGTACTTAATTTTCTGATTAATTCTATCTTGTCTTATTCTTTGATATTTTCCTTTGCACTATGTATGGGAAATAGCGTATCCAAATTATATGAACATTTCTCCCTGTTATTTTTTATAAATATTATACCTCTGATTTTTCCTTCTAAGCCATTTATTTAATAAATTATTATCTCGATCTATCTGTTGACTACTGTTTTGTTAATTCCATATACTTATCTTCATCCTTCAGTTACCTCACTAAGATTTAGAAGATTTGTATATTTGAGAATACCGGTACTGAATGCTAAATATCTTGACTATGTCTACGCTGTTCTTCCAGACTTGTTATCCATACAAGAGTGAATCTGTTTTTGAGGCTGGCCAAGATGTGTCACTCAAAGCTAAAGCAGATATATCTGTGATGTCCTTCCTACTATTTTTGTATCGGGACTTGGAAGTTCTTCCACTTAAGGAAGGTCCTAGAGAGTTTAATAAGTGACATTTTTACGAGTGGTTTTTTTGCCTTTCTTCTTTCTTCTCCTTCCCTAAACTTTATCTATCTGTGGCTTTAGTACCATTTTTTACATTTGGAATCCAATAAACAGGTCAATAAAAATATTCTATTTATAAGGCATCATGTCTCCTTTTAACAGTATCTATAATAAATTTATCAGTAACGGGGTCTATAATAATTCACTGCATATAACTCCATCTAGATGGTGACATTTACTGCTTTGTGCCATCACAAATGGAAGTTGGTGTGTAATATCCTTGGCCACACTGGTTACCTAAATGTAATCATCAAGTAACTTCTGTGGGTTATTTTCACTTAGCTTTAGAAATTTGTTAGTTGAGATTCATAAAACATCACTGGTAGTGGGGGACACAATCCTCATGGTTGGAACTCACTGAATAAAAGAGAATATTACTTAGTAAAAAGTGCCTATATCTAAAAGAGTATTTAAAACATATTTTGCAAGGATTGTCCAATATTTGCTCGTAATTTTGTGTTTCTTGATGATGTCTGCTAATAATTTATCTTTCTGGAATATTTAATAGAAAGCAAACACATAAAGGACACAAACAGTGAAAAGTGCATTTAACTTTGAATTCAAGTCAATATTTGGTATTTTGAGTATTCTGCAAACAGTTTAGTGGGTAGCTATATGTTCTGACAGAATTCTATCACTCTTTTGCTGGACTTGGTTCACCCTTTTTGGTTCCCAAAAGCTTTATTGGTTTTGCTCTAGTTACTTTTCTCATAGTCTTTCACTTTGTTGTTCTTTGAAAATCACACCTAACTTTAAATGAGAAAATTGTTATACTCTTCCTAAATAACATTTTTTTTTTTAGTGAGAAAATAAGATCCCCTATTGAGCTGCTATGTATGTCTTGGATATTTAGTAGTAATGAATTTTTGGATTTGTTGTGGTGGATTTATTTGAAGATCCACATTTGTGTCTACAAACATAATATTTCCAGTTATTTCTGGACTCTGTTAGGAATAGTACTTCAGCCTAGCAAATCCCCTTGTTGAACTGGAAGCTGTAATGCAGCTAAAGGCTGGCTGTGTAGGTTCTTGTTCAAACATGCATAGTACCATAAACTATTGTTTTCAAATCCAAACCAGCTGTATTATGACGACTCCAGGATTCAAAATGCAGCTGCACACAGAGATTTGTGTTACCACTGGGATCTTGTACAACAGTAAATACAAGCACACCCCTGTTTCCACAGTTTACAATTAAAAGGACACAGAAAAGCTTGAGCGTGGAGGCAGGAATATGAAACATAATGAATTCGATGGGGATCATAAGTAATTTACACTGTACTAAAAAGTTATTATTTGTTTATTTCAGAGGCATAAAATAAATTGTGACCGTTCAAATGGTATCATAGAAATGATGATGGAAACATTTACAATTGACAATGAAGGTACCTACACAGTACAGATTCAAGATGGAAAGGCCAAGAACCAGTCCTCATTAGTTCTCATTGGAGATGGTACGTTCACTGAAACATTAAAACTTTGATGAAGAAGTGAACTTCAAATATTCTTTGAGTAATTTTGTGACTCATTTTTCATTCACCTCTTCTAAAATTTAGCATTCAAGGCAGTATTGGCTGAGTCTGAGCTCCAACGAAAGGAATTTCTCAGAAAACAAGGTAAGACAGAGTAAATTGGTGACTCTAGGGCCGGTTTGCAGCTAATGATTAATCTCTGGTGAGTAATAAGTGCTTACAGCTTCCATTCTTCATTAGAAGGTCAGTCCATTGTACAGTTTAAGAAGATGCTTGAACCCTTAGTGGATCTTATTTTCCAGTATTGTCAATTTGTGACAGAACCTTAACTAAGTAGAGAAATAGAGTGGGAACCTTCAAAAGAGGTTATCTTTGCTCAATATTCATGAGAAGTGTGCCTACTGTAGGCTCTGATCCAACCAAACATTTAATCACCTTTAGTTTTAAGCATATAAATTATCTGTTCAATATAATTGACAGAAGAGTAGACAGCCAAGAAAAGTAGCACCACACAAGGAAGATTAAAAACTTGACCATGCGGTTTCTGTCCAGGCAAAATTCAAGGAATTAAATATATATTGGTTGCATAGTTGTTATTCAATTGTTTGTTATATATTTGTTATCAATATAGTTTGCAGCTGAATGAAAGAATTACTATTGGATACCTAATTCAAAATTCTATCACTGTGAAATACTTAAAAAATTGAACTCTAGTTTGTAATTTTCACTTGTAAACAAATGGCTATTAGGATGAAAGTAACAATGAAAATTAAAAACATTTATTCTAAATAACTTAAGTAAGATTTTCTATGGAACAAATGTAATTTTTTATTGAGGACTGTTTGAAATTGATTTAGGAAAGAAATTATACCACTTGCAGCATAAATGCACAAGATCTTTCAGTTTTCAATTACTTAAATGAAAGTTGGAGTCTTTGCTACTTCCCAGATCTGGATATTGCAATTATGGGCCCTGATCCTGCAGACATTAAAACATTGACATTTACTGAGATGAGTAAACACAATAACTTCAAAAAGGATATGTATGTCAGCAAATTTTCATCAGGATGTATTTCTTTGCAGGATTAGAACCTTAGTGGGGAAAAGGAATATTTCCTGTTTTGCTTGTAATATATAATACATTTTTAAACTTTATGTTATTTGAACAAATAACATCTGGCATAGGATTTTTGCTTTGAGCATTTAATAGGGTGTTTGGATACTTTTGTTTAATCTCCAGTTGCTTTTGCATTAGGTAAATTGTACACTTGTTTGTAGCCACTTTGTTTCTTTCCTCTACCTAGTTGGCAATTTGGAACAGCATATATAGTAAACTAACTTGTCTCACTCACCATTTTACATTTTGGAATACTATATGACATACAAACAGAGATGACACTCAACTTTCTAAGCTGTAGTGTAGACACCTGGGTCAGTATGATAAAAACTTACTGCAGGATTTTCCTTCAAGTGCATGAGTAGTTCAGGAATTTGCTCTTCTTCTGGTGTAAGGATGTTATAATTGTCATAATTTTTCTTTCTTTCACCAGATCTCTCTGATACTCTTCATTCTATAACATTGTTTTAAAACAATTTTGTTTCTTAGGTCCTCACTTCTCAGAGTTTTTGTATTGGGAGGTTACAGAGGAATGTGAAGTTTTACTTTCTTGTAAGGTAAGGAAGTATACTTGAAATTATTTGTTAGAATATGTTGATTAAAAAATGAAGTAGGAAAATGTGAGGAAAGAGTTAGATATTTTTAAAATTAGAAGTTTCCTAAGAAAACTTTTTTAATTATTTAGAAATTTTTAAAATGAAAATTTCTGACTGACTATTCTTCAGCAAGTGTTCATTAAACAAACAAATAAAGAAAATAGGACATTTCTAAATGTATTATTAGGTGATCCAATTCTTAATAATAATTGTGAGCCATAAAAATAATTTACACAAAATACGTATCCTTTATTGGTCCTTCTTCCTTCCTCGAAAAATAGCCACGAAAAACCAGATCAAAATCTTTCCTTATCATTTGCTGATTTAGAGGTTTCTCTAACAAAGCATCTGTTATTTAATCAACTGTAACCAAATATGCAACAAAGGCTTCTAGAATTAAAGTTATACAGAATGATTTTTTATTATATTTGGCTAATGACTTTTGAATCTTAACTAACGATAATGTGCATTGAATTCAACTAACTTTTGCTATAAACACCTTTATATGCCTTTCTGAACTGATATATTTTCATTTTTGTTGCTCTTCTATTGTGACTAATTGGAGGTCTGAATAACTAAGTTAATTGAATTCAACAGGCATCAAATTCTTCTTCATTCTCTTTTCCTGTAATATGGAGTCTTTTGTATTATTTTTCTCCTCTTCTTTTGAATAACTTTTGGCTTTTAATTAGACTAACTTGAATCATTTAGTATGAGCAATTTACATGCACATTTGTGGGATTTTCTTTTCCGCTCACTAATTAGGAGACCTTTAACCTCAAGTTATTCCCATCAGAACTGACCGGAGAGGTGAAGCTGCCATTCTGTGTGCCCACATTTTAGGGCTCAACACTCATTAGTTAACATGATACCTTTGCTGGTACTGAGCTGCATAGCTGGAGTACTTTGTAATCTCCACATGCATTTGCCTCAGGCATGAACCCTGCTTATCCTTTCATTTGCATGGGGAATTAAATGTTGCTGAACCAGTTATACTAGTGTTAATTCTCTACAAATTAGTCTGAAATTGTCCTTCATTTCATTGACTATTGAGCTTGTTTATACCACTGAAGCTGGGAAAGGCTGAGCATCTGATTATTTGCTTTTCACCAGTGTGCTTTTTCTTCACAAGGTCAGAACATTTTATGTAAATTAAATCTAGGATATGGGATGTTTGCACACTCATCACTTTAACTATGCTATTGACCTTATAATGTTTGTTACTGTTAGTATGTGACTGGCCATTAGGTTCACAGGATGCTGTTGTTTATGGCTGTTTAACTGATATTTGTACATAGGAAGAGTTTGAACAACAAAGCATGGATTTGTCCTTCAGACTTCAGATACCTGACATAAAAGTTTGAAGTGTGGCCATGCTGGGCTATTTCTGTGGTAATAAAAACAATTAAGTAACCATCTCTGCCTCCCCAAGCCATATTACAGCACTTGGCCCAGGTGTCTTCCAGACTGTTTAGTACTCCTCTGCAAAAGCTATTGTCAAGGGTGTTTCTACCTCTTGTAAGGGCCTGGGATAATGTGAAGGAAGTACCTGTAAGAGAGGGCATTTTGCCTTGGCTTTCTTAAAGGCATGACATAGGGCAGTTAGGAAACCAAGTCAACTGGAAGCTTGCGTAGGGCAGAGGACTAACTGAATGAACCAGGCCCATAACAATAACAATGAATAAATGTGGATTGTGTTATAAAAGAGTATATCAAATGTTACCTCACATCCCACTTATTTTCTATGTGATTGGACCTGATTGACTTTTAATTGACTTAGTATTTAATTCCAAATTAGCTGGGATGGATGACCATGTTCTTCATATTGTAGTCCCTCAATGCCAGTGGGACATGATTGTCTATTTGAATGACAAATTAATGGTGTTTACTTTTTCCTTTTTACTTTATGTTTATTTTTCTTCATATGCCAGCAACTACTGTTAGTTTTCTTCTAGTAATTCTAAATTTCAGAACATTTAGAAGCTACCTGCTCTTGCATAACTTTGACCCTTATTTGTACTGTGTCTGTTAAAAGCAAGATTTTTGGTGTGTGGCTAAACAGAGAAAAAGTAACTTTTCATAGTAAATGTCAACATGAAGTAACAACAGTACTGCAAATTGCATCTGTCTAAAACTCAGTCTATTTATTGTCAGATTGAGTGCTAACGGTCTTTGATGAAAAATTGTTGAAAAACATTAAAGGCTTGTTCCTTCAGGCTTTGTTCAAATAAAATTGCCACTCATGTCATAGGACTACAAGAATACTTTGTAGTCACTGGTAAATGTGAAATGCTGCTCACTTTTCTCAAGCAAGTCATTGCTTTGGGCCAGGTTGTGATCTCAAATACTCTGTCAGAGATCCATAGCAACCACAGTGGTAATTAAGCAGCAATAGACGTGATTAATTTGACCATGTTTCATAGAGATATCTAGGAATCAGTATAGGAGACCCTCCTATTTATTTAGTCACCTCTAAGACTCTGACTCTTAAGAGTCACTTTCTTAGAGCTGTTCACCTATGGAATGACTTCTCAAATGTGAAAGGGTTGGAACCTGGCACATATTTTTCCCTCCAAGCAAACCAGTTGAAAACTACTGCAGATCTATATTAACTTCTGGGCTACCCTCTATCCATTTGTTCAGTTTTTTACCTTTTTTTTAAGGAGCCTTTTTAAAGCAACTGCCTGGGGACTGAGAAATGTCTTGCCATCTCTGTCCTTCTACCAAAGCCACGCTGACTGGGAATTCAGGCTACACATGAAAATACCAATGCACTTTGTGACTTTTAGAAGGGTATGGGTATAGTGACGTCATTTAAACCACAGTGTTTTTGAAGGTGAGGGAAAAAAATAATATATATATATGTTGCCAGGGTTTCTAAAAAGATCTGCTTTTTTAGCTTCTTTAAATTCAAAGTTTGAGGTAATTTTTCTAGTGATATTTTAGGTTTATCCAATACACAATTTTTATTTCAAAATTAGAACAATACTTGAGGTATAGCTGTAGTGTATTTATGCATTGTTTAGATGAGCTGCTGCTACTACAGCAAAATTCTGCCTTTCAGGCATTTGTGCTATGTTGTTAAGCCCCTTTGTGTGGGGTAGACTGCAATTTGTAGGATTCCTTGGATCTTTGTACATCCCATAGGACACAATGAAGTAAGTAAAAAAAAAAGGATTCTTGCTGCAGCCTGTAATTTTGAAGACTCAGATACTCTCAGAATAGTAATTTCAGTTGCTATCTGCAATTTAACCATGAGAGACATTGCTTAGGTAGCTGGATAAATCTCCAAATTGGCCAAAGACTGTCTAAGATAGGGCCCAAGTTCTGTGTTACAGCTCTCTGGAGTCACATGGCAAATACAAAATGATAAAGGAGAGTTGAACAGATCTAATTTCAAAGATACTGGTCACGGCTATCTCTAGACAAACTACAACCACAGAGCAAGGGTGCAAAACCTTTTAAGGGAAGAGATTGACAGGATTTTCTTTAAGGATTTTACAGGGCTCTGAAGCTGTAAACTGTATACCGTGATGCAAAGAAATACCATAGGACTAAGATTTAGTCCTTAGTAGGACTTGGTTGAAATTGTTTTTTTACTTAGCTTTATTTGACACGTGTTATAAAACAATGACTTCCTAAACTGAAAGTACTTGTGTGACTGCCTGCAGTGTGATACCTTTCCTCAGGACATAGACAGGCTTATGTGCCTTTTCTGTTGTACAGGTTGCAAACATAAAGAAGGAGACTGATTTCAAGTGGTATAAGGATGGTTCTGGGGTTGATGTTGAGGAACTGCCTGACCTGCAGAAGGGAGAATGTCACCTCAGTATTCCCAAGGTACAGTATCTCCCACTGATTAGAAATGACAGTTTCTGCTTGACATATTATAGATTTGCCAGGCAAAGCAGCAAACCAGCTATCATGAGTTCTGTGAACAGTTTAAAAAGCCCTCATATTTGCTACCTTTCAATTAGCTGGTGAATAACTGATGCTTGTAAAACATATCTATTTTTGTTATCAGCTCAGACAGTTCATGCTTAAGTTGCTTCAGAGTCCTTAGGTCAACTGTATCTTGTTCTTTCTTATTGCTCCTTAATTTTTCAATTTGTTCAAGCACCTCATTTTTGACAGTGTTTCAGTTTTTTGCCTGAAATGAATGTTTGAAGTATATTGCTTCTTAAAATTTATCTTTATGCAAACAGGATAACCCAGCTTGTGTCTGAAACCTTAGCTTACATAGTCACTGCCTTTGTCAAGTGACAAAACCTCTGCAGACTGAAATTTTCTGCTTTCAGCATAATGTGCATTCCATCTAATTGATTTAATAATTTTATTTAATGGCTTCATATTCTTCTAATTTCCTTCCTTCATTTCACTTGCAAGAGGATACTGACTTTCCAGTGGCTTCATTTTTCTTGAGTAAACTTTTTTTTTGGGGAGGGTGGTTTCTGCTTTCTTGGATTGCTCCTGTCATTCAATACATTACTTGTGCTATGGTTTACTTGCTTGTGGATTTGTAAAAGTCCAAGAATTAAGTAATCTCCAATATATAACTGTTTATATATTTTCCTTCAGGTTTTACAGTAAACTAAAATAAAACCATCAAAAACCCTGACTGCCTTTAATGGAGTATCACTGTGGTAGATTGTAGAATGAAAACTCTCCAAGTGTAATGAATTAATTATTTACTTAGCATAGATATAATTTGACTACAGTTGCTGCTTGAATGAAAGCAGCATGAATGAGTTGATATTTGGACAATTATAAGATATAGATCTGTTGTTATTGTTTACATAATTTAAAAAAGCATTCCTTTTGGTAGAAGAAAAATTGCATTTCTCAAGTTTGTGTGGGTTGAAGTCATACTCTGTTACATTTTACTATGCTGCTTGTAATTTCTACTGACCATTATCAATCCTGGTTGTCATTTTGGAACCAAAAAACCCAACATGGTTTCTTGAGGAAATTGAAAAGAAATCTGAATATGTTTTAGGTTTAAGAACTAAATACAGAAACATAAAAAAAACATGAGCAGGTTTCCATCTCATCTCTCTAAGATTATTTATCCAGAAGGCAGTAAAATGTGTGTTGTTTTATTTAGAAAATTATGCAGGACTGAGCAAATCTAGTACTACTATCAAGTTTGTCAGTAAACATTTTTTTGTTTTCCCTGTAGCTGTCTCGCAAAGATGAAGGAGTTTATAAGGCAACACTATCAGATGATAGAGGTCATGATGTATCTTCTCTTGAATTGTCAGGAAAAGGTAATATTCAATTTACTATAATGATTTCCACATGTTTTCAAGACTTATCCTTGAAAATACCATGTTAACAAATATTTTTTGTGTTCTTTGCATTTAATTTCTCTTTTTATGTTACAGAGACCTGAACTGTAGATCATCAGTCTAGGAGGAGTGACACTGGGCATTGTAGTGATTAATCTCTAGCACTCTGACAGGCAGGAGATGAAGTATGTTTCTAATCAGAAGAACACTCTATTTCATGTACGATAGCTCTCTCAAATTTGTTAGGCTTTATTACCTACAAAAAACCCTAAGGCAACAAAGTGCTGAAAATGTTGATGTGGGACTGTCAATGGGGACTGAGCGTGATTTTGATTCTAAAATCATAAAGCTGTTTTGTGGGTTTATGTCAGCTGGCAGCTCTGCCCCATGCAGCCTCTCACTCACACTCCTTTAGTGAGATGGGGGAGAGAACTAGAAGGGGAAAAGTGAGAAAACTCCTGGGTTGAGCTAAAGACAGTTTAATAAGTAAAGCAAAAGCTGTGTATGCAGGCAAACAAAACAAGGACTGCTTCCCATAGGCAGGCAGGTGTTCAGGCATTGTCACTAAAACTGGGCTCCATCACGCGTAACGGTGACTTGGGAAGAAAAATGGCATCACTCCGAATGTTCCCCACTTCGTTCTTCTTCCCCCAGCTGCATATACGGAATTTAATGTCATATGGTATGAAATATCCCTTGGATCAATTGGGGTCAGCTGTCTTGGCTGTGTCCCCTTCTGAGTTCTTATGCACCCCCAGCCTCCTCCTGGTGAGGCAGTCTGAGAAGAAATAAAAGGCTTTCACACTGTGCAAGAACTGCTCAACAATTGCTGAAACATCCCTGTGTTATCAACACTGGTTTAGTTACTAATCCAAACAGCACAGTACAAGCTCCTATGATGAAAATTAACTCTATCCCAGCCAAAGCCAGTACAATTTCCAGCCATTATTCCATACCTTTTATGTCGTACTCCGGTCCCACACTACGTATTGTGTTCTCATTAATCAACTTCTCCCTTCCTGTCCTTTGATATACAGACAGATATCATTCCCTTAGTCTATGGATTTGTGTGTGCATGTGTGTGTATCCTGATCACTGGAATAAGGAAAAGATACAGTAGGGCTCCATCATGTGGTCAGGGCTTCCAGTGGCTATACTTCAGGTATGGGAAAACTATGCTGTTTGGAAATGTGCAGTGAAATGCCTATTTAGAGAATTCACAGTATCACAATATCCTGGACCTCTGTGGGTCCAGGAGGCTTTGAAAATGTCAACCAGCAAAAACAAACAATGGGTCTCCTAAATGGTAGAAATAGAAAGGATAAACAGGGAAGTTTAGCATGAATGGGGAAGACTGCAAATTGTGTAGGGCAGGTAACTTCAAGCTCAATGTGCACTGACATTCAAGTGAAGATAAATGCAAATAAGAGTAAGAGAATCTAGTCTAAAATGCACCCATGATGGACATTTAAAAAGGTTTTGTATGATATCAGACATCATATTGATATACTGTAATTCTATGTATATTTAATTTTTTTAATGTAAAAAAAAGTTGGTTTACTTTTGCCCGGAGATTAGCTCGGTAGGATAGAGTATGATGCTAATAATGTCAAAGTTGTGAGTTTGATCCCTGTAGGGGCCATTCACTTAAGGTTTGGACTTGATGATATTTGTGGGTCCCTTCCAACTCAGAATATTCAGTGATTCTGAGTCTATAGCAAAGACTGATCTGTTGCCAGCATGAGTGAATTTTACTTGACTTTGGTAGAAAGAGCTTGCCTAGACTTCTTAGCTTAGATCCCAACAACCAGGCCTAAGTGAACCTCGATTCATCCCATCTGCATGTAGGCATTTGACCTAAATAATGAATATATTTTCAGGCTCCCAACAGAAGAAGAAAGACATGTTAAAAAATTAACTCAGTTTACCAAAGATCTTAACATTCTTTTTCAGCAGATCGAGGAACTATCTGAAATAAGAGGAAAAGATGAATATCAGGCTGAATTATTAAGGTTTTTTTTGCCACAAAATGCTGTATTATCAGTTGATAATCTCCCAGGCATTTTTCCTCTGCATTTCTCTGCCCATTAATCTAATTGATGTAATTAATTCTTTCAGAAAAAAACCACAAATCTCATTTAAATAGTATGGTTAGCATAAGCCTACCTTCTCAGACACCCATAATGTAATGTGTATGTAGTATGAAATTCATGTCCTCATGTCAACGTGTCAGTAGAAGCACACTGGAGATTGCAAAGAATTATGGAACTAAATCATGATTTATTTTAACAGAGACAAAAATGTGTATATACAGATCAATACAGAACAAATATATAAGTAGTATTTTCTGAACTACATGCATTTCTTTATCTTCCTTATTCGTAAAAATTCCTCAGCCTAGAATATGCATCCTTCAGTCTTGACTATACATTCTTCAGATTATGGTGTGTCTTTCTCTTTCTTTCCATCTTACATACTGTCACTGAATGTGATTCCTCTGCTATGAAAGTCTTCCCCACTTTTCTGCACTTGTCTCCAGGGTTCTCTCCTGCACACCCGTCAGCTCTGCGATATTTCAAAAGCTTGATATGATACCTAGTTTATTTCACCTGTCGTTAAAGGACTTTACATTTGTCAAATGCCATCATAAAGGGAGCAGGTGAAACCTGTTTCACCTAGAATGTGATAATTCATTTTTCCCCCGCACTTTTCTTTCAGTGTGAACTACCCAGTTTTAATGACTCGACTCTTTTTTTCCTGGCCTAAGGGGTACAGAGACAAAGATTTGGCAGCAGACAGTTGACTCTACAAAAGGCAGAGATACTGAGTAACACAGCACAGAATTTACATGCTGTACACAGACAGTTTCCAATTTGTCCTGTACACCTGTTGCAATTTTAATGGTTTTCTTTGCTTAAGGATATGAAGATTTCCCATATTGCTTTAATTATACCGAACATAACAAAGCTATATTCTGCTTGAATTTGATGGTATATTTTCTTCTCTTTCTTTTCCTCTCTGCAGTTTATGATGATATAATTCTGGCATTGAGCGAAGCAAGTGGTAAGTAAATGCTGCCTTGAATTTTCATGTAGGCTTTTTGTGTTGAAGTCATCTGAGGCAGAGGCAGAATGTTTTTATTTTAAGTAGTAAATTTGTGAGAGTCATGATGGTTATATTATTAAGGACATGCTATTAAATTTCTGAATAGGCAGTTGACCTCGCTAATGGACACTATTAAAAGGGAACAAAGTATTATTCCACCTGACTTGTTTGGTTTAGATACTGTGAAAGTGTCGCAGCAATAATTTTCTACCTAATTCCCATTAGTAAGTTAACCTTAATATAGAGAGAATGAGACTGATCGTGTTCCCAGTGAGAAGCTGGAAGTCATTTTACTGAAAGAATGGGGTTTGCACAAATATGAAATTTTTATGCAATTAAAATCATCACACTACACAATTATATGACTAGCTTATTATTACTTCACATTGGGTCTTGATATTCATAATGCCTTCATATGACAATAAAACCATAAATTCATACTGAACTGTCACCTGATATAAATCAGCAGATATCTCTTGAGAGGTATGACATTTGTCTCTGTGGTAGTTGAGAATCATGGCCCAGATCCTGGCAGTACAAATAGTCCATTAAACTGTTTCCTCCTTTTCATTCCACTATCTCTTCTGTTTCATCCACATATATTCTATTATATGTAGGTAAGTCAGCCTCTCCACTGAAGATCCTTTGCAATGAGGAAGGAATAAGGCTCCAGTGTTTCTTGAAATACTACAATGAGGAAATGAAAATCAGCTGGTGTCACAGGTAGATAAGAATTTTTTTTTCAATTTTATTTGAGAAAAAAAATGCTGTCTTTATGATTCACTATTTATTATTCCTTGGCATTATTTAGTAACTGGACCACATTAATCAATTTCTCTTTCCAGCACATTATATTCTTTTTTAACATGGATAGTACATTTGATAAAAAAAATATTAACAGATTTGTCCAACAACAATTAAGAGGGTTGTAACAGAAAGGAAAAAGGTATCTACAGTATTGTGTTCTCTTATTCAACATGAGACTGTTTGTCTTCCATTGGTTGACTAAAAGATAGCAAAATATTTGGGCATAGTTTCCTTTTTAGGGCTGCTCTTTTCTTAAAGTGAATGAAACTCTCCTCCAGTACTAGGTGAATACCAAGGATCTGCTCACATGGTGTAATAAAGGCCTGTATTAAGAAATTATTTTTTTTCAAACTGATACAGTCGTAAGTAGCCCAAAATATTTTAATGTTGATAGTCCTCTCTGAAAAGTTATTCAATGCGGTACACAATACTTTAAGTATAGTCCTCAGAGATAAGAATATAGCCAAAAAGGAGCTGTAAAGTTCCTTACAGTTTCCCACTCTCAATCTTCACATTAATCTTTGACTTTGGAGACAGTCTAATCATCTACACATCGACACATTTAAACTGTGTATTTACAGTTAAATTTGTGTCCACATACTTCACTACATCAGGTCTTGGCTTGTTTGAAGCTGCAGGTAACGTTTGAAAGAATTTTAAAACTCTTCAGGTGATTTCAACTATCATATTCCTCTATGACCTACAAAGATGACATACAGTGAAATGCTCTGACTTGGACAGGAAAGGCTGGTTTATCAGTATGGTATCCTAGATTTGCAATGTTGTCCAGACCTTGCTTTCTATGCGGACAGGAACACAAAGTGTCAATGATTATCAGGTTCAAGGAGCTGAAGAACACTTTTGCAAGGATGTGAAACTGTATTTATACCTCAAGCTTTGTATTTATTAAGTTCTGTTCCTTCTTTCATAAGTATGATACTAATATGATGGAAAGGAAAAGAAAAAAATTTTTACCTCTGCCTTTTACTGTATCTGCTTGAATTTTAAAAGTGATTTAGTCCGTTCCACCATCTATTTCATAGAAATACAAAACTAATATGGTTAATATGGAAATATCAGTGTGTGTATTTATATTTACATAGACTCCCTCTCTTCCCCAAATATTTCAGATTTTATAATGTCTTACTCATAGATTTTCTTGAAGATCTTGAAGATCATTGAGCACAGATTCTGAACAAATAGAATTTAAATTCTTCAGTGAATGCAATGATTATAATCAGAGCTGTTAAAGCTAAAACAAAGACTAAACCAACTAACCAACCTTTCTCAGCCTCTCCAAACTTCCCTGCTCCTTTAAATGTAATTGTAGCAAATTTTTTCCTGGAAAAATTGAAAGGCTACAAGAACCATGATTTTTTTTTATGGGAATTTCTGACTAACTTTGAATTACTCACTGTCTTGCACAGCAGAGAATACAAAAAAAATCCTAAAGCTAGGATGCGTCATCCACTCGTGGCATACTGGGGAATATTATATGCAATATTTTCTAATATATAGGAGTTTCTATCCAGGAATCTAATTTGATAGGCTGAACTCAATGTAGCTGTCTTACAGAAAGGGAAATAATAAAAATACCTTTTCCCCATCAAAGTAACTCTCTCTAGCTATGAATCCAAATCAGCTCTGTCTGGGTAAATAAAATGAATGATCAAGGAGAAGCTAAAACTGACTTCGTCTTTTAAAAATTCCAGCTAAAAATGTTTGAGGAGGAAGAATGAAAAGAAATATTTCTTTAGTTAATGAGTGAAAGAGGAAAGTTTCTCTTTAAGCCGTTGAAAGGGGTTTGGTTTTCATGTTCTCATTAAGTATCGTGTTCTGTTTCACTCTTCCTGACAGATTGTGAATCAGAAGACCCCCTCATCTGAATCCATAGGGCATTTCTTTTATTCATAACCAGGAAGTGATGATAAGTCAATATAATGCCACTGTTTTTAAAGAGCTTTTTATTACTTATCAAGAGTTAAGAAATTTTCTTGTCTTGTTTTTAAAGACCCAAAGGTGTATTCTGACTTATGTAAGAGGAATTCTAGACAAATCTTTTATTCTTTTTTTAATCAAGTTTTTGAAGTTATTGTAAGACAAAAGATGTTTTTCCATCATCAGAAAAGGTGATCTGCCTCAGGTTTGCTGTTCTGATCTATTCTATGTTATTGTGTATGAAGTGTACAGAACTCTAAACATTTTCACATAGAGTCATGTATGTCCATGTAGATGTAAAAACAGCTGTGTATGTGGAAAGAAGCAGAATGAGAAGAGGGTGAACAAATTAATCTTTGAAATGAGAACTCAAGCTAATGGTTTCAAAGTGTTTCCTACCCCCAGTAGGAAGCAAAGATTCTTTCTTCTTGCAATCTATCTGTAGTTCTGGAATAGTATGTTATCCTTTGTAACTTTTTATAGATGATTTCCTATGGCGAATATACAGGAAAAGAACGTTTAAATTCATCTCTATTCTTCTTTTTTTTCCAGGGAATCTAAGATTTCTTCTGGTGAAAAGATGAAGATTGGAGGTGGAGAGGATATTGCATGGCTGCAGATACAGGAACCCACAGAAAAGGATAAGGGAAACTACACCTTTGAAATCTTTGGTGACAAGGAATCCCACAAAAGGACACTTGATCTGTCTGGGCAAGGTACATTTATAATGTCAGATTTATATGGTACCTTTTCATAGATTATTCAGATTTTACTGGCAATAGTCAGAGGAATGACATTAAAAACAGATAGTTTTTGATCAGAACCAGTTGTAGTTCAGTCTTATAAATGTTAGGATCTTTTTAGTCTTGTATCTGGTTTCAGCATCAGTTGCGTTGGGTTTCAGGGGCCTAGTTTTCCCATTGCACTACTGTGTCACTCTGTATGGGTTTTAAGAGAGCTGTAACATGGACATGTGTTTAAAAGTTTGTACTGAGCCCCAAGTGCAAGTTATGTTGATAGATGATAACCCTCTCAATTGTTTTGTTACAGCTTTTGATGATGCACTTGCAGAATTCCAGCGACTCAAGTAAGTGCAACATCTTTTGCATTTTAATGCTGCAACAACAGTGTCTTTACTTGCAAAAAATATTTCATTACTAATTTCATCAATAACATTATATATTTCTCTTTCTTCCTCAAAAACTTTAGGGCAGCTGCTTTTGCTGAGAAGAGTAAGTTTATTTTACATTATATCATAGGTGTTCTATGATGTAGTCTAGTGTTCTTTTTAAGGCATCCATCATGATATGCTGTCACAACTTACTGAGTTCTGTGACTGTAGAAATCCTCTACTAGCACAAAATACTGCAATAGCAATAGTAATTTGTGGATTTAGTTGTCTTCAATTCCAATGGAAACCCACTGAAAGCTTCACATATTTTGCAAGTCTCCACTGTATCTTCCTGCATCTGCAGAGATTTGATGAAATGTGATTTGTGTGTCACACAAGGAGGTGTTGACTCTGAAAGCTGCTGATAATACTGAATATTGGTAACTATCTATTAAGTAAAAAATTGCCTGCTGATGCCTATTGTGCATTGCTTGCTGAGACCTAGATAGTGGGGAAGCTTGTTACTGATAGGGACTGTAGGAGTGCTGGAAATGATATCAATTCCCCTGGTAATGACAGGATGCTTCTGCCCACAAAGACAGCAGCAGAACAAATTTTCCTTAGATCTTAGATACCACCAAAATGCAAAAAGCATCCTCCTTGCTTTGCTCTGGGCCCAAAGCACAAGCTGTCAAGGTCAGCAGTAGCTTCAAGGTTGTTACATGTGTAAGTTTAGAATGGTATAGCACAATGTCTGCTAAAAAAAAAATCTGTGGGGATCTTACAGTACACAAAACCCCCACCACAAAATAATGCAAAAGTTGTATTATGTTTTTTGGAAGATAACTCAAAAAAAAAAAAGGGCAAAAAAAAAAAAAAAAAAGCTGTGACGCACTAAGTTGTAAAATCATTTAAAAATGAGTATTTTTGAGGGCTAAACTTCACACAGTCCCCATATTTTTCTTTAACTCCTAGATCGTGGTAAAGTCATTGGTGGTTTGCCTGATGTCGTTACTATAATGGATGGGAAGGTAAGGACAGTTTTTGTCAATGAGTAGATGTTGAGTGGTGGGAGGTTTACTTTGATGGTAAAAGGGGAGGGAATGCAGCTGATTTTATAGAAGCTGAAAGCAGTAGGACAGATCTAAAATTTAATAGATTACAACAGATCCAAATTATCTAAAATCATTGTGGAATATATCTGTTCTCTGCTAAGTTTTTATTTTTAACTTATTAAGTCTTAATTAATTATTATGAGTTAATTATTAATTGCTCTTAAATGAGGTAACTTTTCAAAACAATAATAATTAAATATTGACCATGTTACAGAAAGGACAGAAAAAAATTAAACTCGCACTAGTAGATAGTAGGTTATTTTCCCAAAATTTTATTTTTACATTTGTATCATTACTCCTTTAAATATTTTATAGTAAGGCTGATTACTATATGATATTAATTAACTTTACCTCCTACATGATATCATTTCTTCAAAAATATTCACAGATTTAGCTTGTCACTAGGTTGTACCCTGAGTGTGTAAATCTTCCTTCAACATTCTTTCTGACTTTGGAGGCATGTAAAATTTCTTCCAGTTTTATTTTTACTCTGAATTATATCACACCTATTCAGTCATCACCAGTCAAGAAAAACATTGCTCAAAACATGCACATGTGAACTCAGGTGGAATTTCTCAACTCCCTCAGGATTTGGTGAAGCCTGAAGGGGAATATGGAGGGAATATAAGGAAGAATTCTGATAGAAATTATTAGTTTTGAGTTGTTGTGCATTTTTGTTTGGTTGGTTTTTTTTTTTTTTCTAACACAATGTTGCATATGTGAAATTCTTAAGGTGACTTAATTATCTGGGGCAGAATTTTGAGCAGAATGAGTTTCCAGCAAAGATGGACAAAGTAGGCACTATAGTAATCAATGCAACTTCTTAAATGATTCTTTCATTTGTTATGTGATCACTATACCTAAGTACATGAAGTCTACATACGTATGCAGAGGGATGGTCAAAATGGGTTTCAGCAGTAAACCTATAAAAATTTGGAAGACTGACCATGAAAATTTTATGCTCCTTCAACCTCAGTTCAATCTTTGAAAAATACCTAAGCTACCAGGAATGTCTATTAAGTAATTTTGGCTATTTTCTGAGTGTGCTGTACATGCATGTAACACATGGCAAGGTTGGATAGGACTTTGAACAACCCTATGTAGTGGAATGTGTCCCTGTCTGTAGAGTGTTTCCCTCCCATGGCAAGGGGATTGGAACTAGATGATCTTTAAGGTCCCTTCCAAACCAAACCATTCTATGATTATAAGAGCACTTTACCAACATTTATGTATTATTTATTCTTCATGAAATGTTTCCTCTTTTACTAGTCAGCAGCACCTGGAATCGATGTCCAGTGATTCATGTTATATACTCTATTTTTAAGCAATTTTTTTTTAAAATAATCTCAAGCAATAACCTCGGGAGGCTTTGGTCAGAAAAGATTTGCTTAGTCTTGCTCCCTGTTGTGTACAGGGAAGCTTTAAGGATGTTTTTAAAGCTATGGTTGCCTGAACCTCATGTCAGACTAATAGGTTGTCAGGAGTCTCCTGCAAGCGGGACTGCAATGACTGTCCAACTTACCATCTTCAGACACTTTAACCCTGAGGCTAGTACTGTATCGCAGTCACTGGTGAGATGATTGAAAGTCTGAATCAAGGAAAAAAGAAATATTAGGAACATTACTTTCAGTCTTCAAGAACGTGATACCATGTTATAGTTTAATTAAATAGAAATAAAAAGTGTCTGAATATTCTGGTTAGACAAATCTGACTGACTGATCTCAAAATTACTTCTGTTTTCCTCTCTCAGACACTGAATCTGACCTGCACTGTATTTGGAAATCCTGACCCTGAAGTTATTTGGTTCAAGAATGACAAGGCCTTTGAAATTGATGAGCACTATTCATTTAAACTGGAACAAGGGAAATATGCCAGTTTAACAATCAAGGGAGTGACCTCAGAAGACTCAGGCAAATATAGCATCCATGTCAAAAACAAATATGGTGGGGAAACAGTGGATGTCACTGTAAGTGTGTACAGACATGGTGAAAAAATGCCTGAAATTAAGCCCGGCCAACTTGCTAAACCCAGGCCAATACCACCATCAGAAGAAGTCCTCAAACCTGAGCACGAGTGAAAATCTAATAACAAGTGAAGCTTGACACTGTGTTTGACAAACCAAATGGAATACACGAGCTGTAGTTGAGCTATTCCCACACAGAATTAATTGGTAATGTCCAAAGGGAAACTGAGCTTTTAAGAGTTTGCTTTAGGGAGGTAGCTGTGCTATGGTGCTGTATGCATCTGCAGCAACCTCATTTTTGAATACATGTAATAGGCTGGGACTTGCAAATAGCAAAAAGCCAAATTCCTGCCAGAGGTTCCCATATGCAATGGCAAGTTTCACAAACCTACAAACTTACAGTAAACCTCCATTTTCACACTTCTCAACCATTTGCAAAGCAACTCAGCAACCCTCTGAGAACAAATGTGCCATTAGTAAAGGTAGTGAACTGCAGTTAGATAGATATTCAGAGATGGTCCCTTTGACTTTGAAACCTCTGGTCCCATAAGTCTAGTGAATAGTCTTCATTTAGTAGTGTTACTGTTGTTCTATCAGTAGTGTGACTTTGGTAGACTTTTACAGATGTTCACTGTCTACTCACTCAACCATAGGTCACATAGTTGTATTTTGTTTTTCTTGCTTTGTGCTAATAAAACTTTTAAAAGTCGCCTTTACTACTCACTGATCTGAAACACACCTAACTAGTTCTGTTTATTCTTTTTCATTGTTTAATTATTGCTTATTGAACAATTTCACAGCTGGAGCAAGAAGACTATTGACTTTCAATAAAGAATGCAAAATATGGTTAATCACAGTCACTTGGTGGCACTTGCGACATTAATTTTACTTTTTACTATACAGATCAAGCTTAAACTGATACCCAAAGATATGTATACAACTCAGTCACTCCAGATAATTATGTCTTTGATTCTCCTCTAACTAAAAAGAACAAGAGAACTCTTCTGTGTTCTGCTAGGCAAAAATTTCAATATATGTTTATCATAAAAAGTTCAAATAAGATGGGATTCAGTGCAATTGCTTACCTGTCTGTCATGCAATACATGATTGAGTGTCTGCAGTTATGGCTTTTTGCAGATCAGGCTCCCTGTTCAATGGAAGTCCACTTATCTACCTAGATGAAACTTTGTTATTTCCTAATAAGCTTCCAGCAAAGAGTTGTAATAGTAAGTAACAGTAGTGATACAAACATATTGAATGTAGCCCTCCTCTCTTGTGACTTCTCCCTGTCTCTAGGACAAATGAGAGGAAAAGGGAGCATTGTGGGAGACAGGGGAGCTTGAATGAAGGGTAGCATGGAGAAATGGTGCTCTGCAAAATCTTCATTGGAGAAATTGGATGAAAGTGTTTGGCACAAGTATTGGTTCTGTAATTTGTGTTTGGGGTCATGACTGAAAGCTGGTGCTAAGTCTCAGCTTCTGAATTTAAGTGTGGGAAATACAGCTCTGAATTCCACCCTCTTTCTGCAGCAAACTGAAAAACCCCAGGACAGTTTCAGAACAAATGTAATCTCAGTTCTTTTTTCTTTTTCTTTTCTCTTAAATTTCATCTAAGCGACACAGACCTTTCATTGTTTTGTTTGGCAAACAATTCACTTGATTCTATTTTTTTTGTTGTTATTTTGTTTTGGGGAAAGATGAAAAGCAGACTAAATAATAAACCTATTTACAACCTGTCAGATATAGTAGGTTGGAGCACTCATCTCAGAGACAGGAGAGCAGCAATCCCCTTCCTCCTCCTCATCTGCGGAGATTTGAACCTGTATCTCTGACCACCAAGGGTAGTACAGTAATGCTGAGTTTGGCTTGGGTTTGGAAGTGCTGCTTCTACTTATCTTATCTTTTTTTTTAACTTTGTCTGACTGCGTAAACAAACTGAAAAAGAGACTAGATCTAGACATCCTGACTCTCATATGAGCTTGTTAAATGCTAGATTTGAGAGGTTTTCTCCCTTTCTTGTAATTTATCTTAATTTTCAGTAGTGAAGGAAGGATTTAGGGAATGGTAGTTAGTATAAATTATTTAGAAACCTCATAGTCTGAACAGGTAATGATGAGGATGGATTCTCTGCAGTTTCAAATTCCTCAAATAAGAAAGACTGCAAGTCTCCTTTGCAACTCATTGATATCTGTGAGTAGTCATGATAAAAAACAACAGACTAGCTCTGGAAAGGAAATAGTCTTTAATCACATTTTATTAAAAGATGTTTGATTTAAAATAAAAAGCTTTTTGAAAGGTTTTCATACCTTAAAGCAAATGAACAGTGAGTTTATATTTAAGTATAATATAAACAGCCAGGAATTACATTGAACAGTGATGAAAAGTGCTTCTTTTGGGTGAAAACTTGTGGCTATAGAACCACATTCTGCAGTTGGTTGTCGAATGAAAGCATCCAAGAGGGTTAAAGACAGAAGAACATGATATTGCCACAAAATAGTTTAGTTAGGAGATTTTAGAACACAAAGAAAAGCAAGGATTTACCCCCCAAATATCTATCAAAATAAAAAAATATTTTTATGTGAGTCTGTCCTCATAGAACTTCAGCAAATATTTCTAGTTTCTAGCAAATAGTTCTAGTTTCTTATTAAAAACCTTTAAGAGTTTCAAAATCTTACTGTGCCAGGCTCACAAAACATGAGAGCCAGTCTCTGTAGCATACAAAATGAGTACTAGTAGGAATTTAATATTATTCTTATCTCCTTCTACAGTACACAGGTTAATTTTACCTGACACTATCAAATTATTGCATGTTATGGCAGCCTTTCAGAGGTATCCTTGGGCACAGGAGACAAGGTTAGTCTCATCTCTGCTGTACCTTTAGCTGGCCTTCTTAGTTAAGCAAGCTTCACTTATTTCCTTCCAGGCAAACAGAAATAATTTATTATGACAGTTAATCCTCTGCTGAAGTACAGAAATTATCATTCACAGAAACATTGTATTCAAAAGGCTAAGGATTTCCTAAAAACTCACATTTTTCAGTGTTCAGTGCACCTTTAGTTCCTTTGTACACATTTTAAAATCTTGTTACCAGTGCTAGGAAATGAATTGGGTCAACTCTATTTAAAAGGGACTATCTTTTCAGAGTGAATGTGCATCTAGTTGCCTGGAGGGGCAATACAATTGGATGGATATTAGAAGGACAAACACAATGCTCTGGTAATCAATTTAGATGGAATACATAGTGAGGCATATTAGCATTTGCACACATCCTCCATAGACCTGGTGCTAGCATTAGCTTAATTAATAAGCATTTCGAAGGGGGGAAACAAGAAGGTAAGATTAGCTGGAGGAGGTCTGATGCCAAATCAGACTGTTCACCCTAAGGTCAAGGGAATTGACTCATTTATACCAGAAGTGAATCTAGTCTATTATTTCTATAAAACTAGGAGCCCATTACAGTAAATTAGCTGTTTCTGTTATTTTTAAGAAGAAATGTTTCTATTAGAATGATTTTCTGTCACACTGTTGAGTTTTGTGTTGTCTGAACTTCATGTGGCACTTTTCTAGGCAATGCTAGAGTGAAATGGAGCATCGCCGACTTGTCATGGGAGGCAGATAAGATGTCAGCCAGTTGTGCTGATGGGCCAAAGTCGTGGCTGTGCTTGTCATGTTGGCATTCTGCTACAAGACTGGCAAGGCTGCTTTTTTCTCCAAGCATCTGCTTCCTTTGAAGCTGCTTTGATATGTTACTGTTTATTTTCTGGAAAACAAGTTCTATGAAAATTCCTCCTAAGGCAAATTTACAGGTGCTTTTTATGAGGAAAAGATTTTTCTTTGTGACAGTATTCGCCTCTAGTGTAAATCTTTCTGCAACCCATAAGGCTCACTTGCACCTCACAGCTCAAAAACTTGTACTCACTTCATTAATCTGCTCTTGTATGGAGATGGAGGTTCAGTGATAATAGCACCCTAAGTGATGTTAACTCACAGATGGTTTTTAAAGGAAACTTTGAAATATAATAAAGCACTTTATTTTCTGCTTTGTAAATCCAAGAATAAAACCTCTAGATGGCAGCAGAAGAACAAGATAGAAATAAGAAGATCTTAAAAAATTCTTCCAGCTATAGTATATCCATCATTTTGATGCAACCACATCATTAGGTAATGGGAGATTATTAAAAGCATTATACTTATGCCAGTGACAAGGACAGATCCAGCAGATGACTGTTTCCCGGAAATAGCAGGTGATTTTGCAAGTAATAACACTGCCTCTTAATCTTTGCATGGCACACATTAAGAGGTTAAGCATGCCTTGTAAAATATTGCAAGGCTCATGTTACATCAAGTTTCTCCTTAGGATGTGAAAACACCAGTGTATTGGCTATATTTATGAAGGAAGATTTGAGTTCAAGCTCTAAATGCAAACTTCTCAGACTTAGCAGCTTCCACAGGTTTTTAAAACACTGTTTCCCATGCTGCAAGGCCCATGCCCTACAATTTTTATTCAGCCTTTACAGAGGGAAGATTCCATTTGAAATTATCATGAGGTCTGTAAGCAAAAAGCACAGGGCCTGGCTCTTAGCACTGCCGCTGCAAGATTCAGTGATGTCAAGACCTGTAAGAAACTACCACTAGCCTTCTATATTAATATTTAATTCCTCACTGGAACATGCAGTAACTCAGTACCAGCTTTGTCCTTAGGTATTAGCTCAAGGTTTATCAGTCTGTTATATTTTAAAAATAGCACACTTGACTTCACACCATTTCAGTTGTGAACATTTGAACTTGGTGTGGGTGTAGTAAAGGACTGTTAACTTGTAATACACTTTCTCATTTTTTAGGTTAATGTAACTTCATTTTCTGTTATTGTTGCTCCTCTGTTTTATTAATATTGTACAGCTGACAATCTGTTAGGAAAAAGAGACTTAGACACCCTACTGCAGTTAGAACTGATATTCTTAACAGCTGAAGCTAAAGCCTTTCCTGTGGTATCCTAAACTATCCAGCAAGGTTGTCCCATGCAGATTTCACCAGTACCAGTGCATTCCAAGAGTGAATTTGCACTACATCCTGCTGAGGGCCTCTGTGGGAAGCCATTATCCATCCTATGACAGTGAACACAGCATGTAGAAGAGAGGCAGATGGAAAGAACTACAATTTCTATTAAAGACAGAGCCAGTGCAGCTCTTTACCATTTTAAATCATGGTACAAATCACAATCAAAATTTTGGTCTGCTGGGTTAGTGACCTCCACTGGACCATTTTGAATGAAGAAGTTACACTAAAAGGCAATTCAACTGTTGTAAATCAACCCAAAGCCAGCCCTCCTGATTGCATGACTATGTGAAAAAGAACTCCATATAGTTGTATGCCACTTTAGCTGTCTGGGAAAAAATGCCTTCCACATATGAAAACGGCAATCAACCTCCTGCATGGTGCTTAATGGGAGGTAAAACACAAGACGACTCCCTGGCTGGGAGTTATGAGGCCACATGCAGATGTCTCCATCTGAGCTAATCACTGAAACTCCCTTCTTGGAAATGGAGAGACCAGTAGGGCACAAGTTATGTCATTCTAAAGCAGGTGTCTCAAATAAGTGAGGTGAATCATGTATATTCTTTCCAGCTACTGTAAAGGGAGCTTAGTAAAACCTGGTTGGATGGGAGACATCTGCAAGGTTGATATATGAAGTCATATATCAGAAGGTGTGATAAATTTTGCACCATATTTCTCTAATTTATCTCTTTAGTTGAAAAATCTATTTATAGACATGCTTCATAACAGTTGAATTTTTTGCTGTGTTTTTACAGGCTGGCTTCTTCTGCTGAACTCTTGTAATTTTCTGCCTTCTCTGTGATATCCAGGTTATTTTGAAATATCTCTGGAAGTATTTGCTGACTTCCAGCAGTCACTTTGTCCCAGTTCATAGTTGACTATTGTCATTTGACCTTTACAGATTGTTTTAGGCCTTCTACCCATTTAAATATGTAGGTCTTCATCCCAGTTTTTGATTGACTGTGATGCTGCTGTTTTTGGGGGGGATTTGTTTCTGCCTTTGCTTCTCTCAGTGCCATCTCTCTGTGGCAACATCTCAACCAATAGATGCCATAAGCTTTTCATGGTCTATTAATGTCCTTTTGCTAAGCCCACAAGATATGCCTTGTGCAGTTTCTCTGTTGTGCTGGCCAAGCGCAGCCTCTGGCTGGAGAAGCACCATTCTGTGGTTCTCCTAAGTCCAACTTCTTCTGCCTAAGGCAGTTCAGCGACTGGCAAAAGCTCTGAATCCTCCTGTTCCTGGGCTGGAATCTGTCTGCTTTAGTCTTCTGTTTTTCTCTGACTAGTTAGAGTTGTCTTTCTGTTCAGCTCTGTTATTCTCTAGGCTTTTTGGTTTCTTGGTATGATCTGTCTTCCTCTGTCATTCCATCTGCTGTCTTTCGATCCTGCTTTAATGGCAGAATCTGTCTCAATAAATAAAAGAGCACAGGGCTTACTTATCTAGTCCCTAGGCCAACACGCTGTACACATCACATTAAACTTTTCTAGTGTCCACCACAAAGTGTAATGTCACCTGAACTGCCCCCTGGAGACAGTACTTATCCACCCTAACCTCAGATCAGGAGGTGTTTAGGGATGTGTGTGCACTAAAACTTTGCTAAGGTCAGTCCAAACAAATAAAAGTACTAGGCAATTAAGTTTGGTGCTGATGCCTTAGCACTGGTTAATTTAGTAGAAGAGGTTGTAGCTGAAGTGTCCAAGCACCAGTAGTCACATGAAATGTGTATTTGATAGAATCAAGACTTAGTGACTTATGAGTAAGTAAATAATTGAGGCTACGTGGCCTGCTGTTCTAATAACCTCTTTCAGCAAGCAAACCTCTCCTAATGAAAATGAAATGTTTGGTTCAGCCACCTATGAGTTTTTGTACTGTTGGTAACTGAACCCAGCATGTATGGATGTTGACCCTCTCCTGTTCATGATGCCTTTTTCTCATCATCCTCCACTGATTGTCTTCCTACTAATTTTTGGATAACTTAGGGAAAAAATGGGTTATGATTAACTGGCACATTTGTACTTCAACTCCTCTTCAATGTATATAGCATTTTACAGGCTTAAACTTGCAAAGTTTAAGAAAACTTCCTGGTTTTCTTCTTAGCTTTTGAATAGACCTCCAGGTCACATACAGTAAACACCTGTGGCAGCTTTTGCTATTAAAGGTTATGTTCTGACCTTTCAGGAACAGGTTGGGCTCTTGAGAGACCTTTTTCCTTATCTTAGTGGATACCCCTTGCTGCTGCAGTCTGTTTGGCATTCATGTCTGCTCAGTGGGCTTCCAGGTTTTCTTGGATGTGTCTTTTTTTCTCTGAGCATGATAAGCAAACCTGTTACATTTTTTGGGGGGGTCTTAAACCTGTTTTGTGTTCTCTTTAAGCACAATCATGTTTTATATGCACAACTTTCCCTTTAGAGAGGCAGCTAAATTCCTATGGATCTTACTCTTTTCAGTCTTACTCATAGAAGTAAGTCTGTGTCCTAACCTGTTGTGACTGCCTGAAATGTCCCACTGCAAATCAGAGAGTATCTCTTGCAGACTGTTTTCTGCATCATCAAGTGTCACGGTTTAGCACTATCTGGCAGCTAAGCACCATACAGCTGCTTGCTCACTCTGCCCATCTTCTCCCACCATGGCAGGGAGAAGAAGGGGTAAGAAAAGGTAAACTTTGTGGGTTGAGATACTTACAGTTTAATAATTTAAAAAAAAAAATACTACTACTTCTACTCCTAATTGTAATGAAAAGAAGAGAGAGAGAGAGGGGGGAATAAACCCCAAGAAAAATAAGTGATGCACAATACAATTAGTCACAGCGTGCTGATCAATGCCTGGACCATTCCCAGGCAGCGTTAACAACCCCCAGCCAACTCCCCTCCCAGTTTATGTGCTGAGTATGACATTCCCTGGTATGGAATATCCCTTTGACCTGTTCAGGTGTTTTGGTTATGCTCCCTCCCATCTTCTTGTGCATCTGCTTGCCTGCAGAGCATGAGACACTGGAAAGTCCTTGATTTAGAGTAAGTACTTCTAGCAACAATAAAATATCACTGTGTTATTGACATTATTCTCATACTAAATCCAAACCACAGCATTTTGCAAGCTACTAAGAAGAAAATTAACTTTATCTCAGCTTCAACCAGGATATCAAATCGCCCATATTTTAGCCCATTTAATTAACTGTGGTTTCCCTTCTTGGAACCTTATCCTTACCTTGTACCAAAGATTCAGAAACATAATTTCCATCACTTTCAGAGCTCTGAATGATACATTCTGATGAATTCTGATCGGGCCTCATGTCCATCCCATGCCAAAATGTGTGATTATTTCATTCCAAAGAACATAGCTAGTAATTCCCCCTCCATCTGAGCACGTCTTGTTGGGCTTGACAGGCTTTAATTGAAAATGCCATGGGCCAATGACTTTGCAGTAACTGTGCTCCCAAGTCTCCTCCTGAGGCCTCAGACTGTAATTAAAGATGCTCCACAGGCATTTCAGGATTGGCAGCTTGCTTGTATTTGTCTTTATTCTTTCAGATGATCTTGTATTTTGGTGTTAAAGAGACAGAACTGAGATATGCTGAGTGGCAAAAGGGACTTTAGTCTGAGCAGTTAAACAAGTTGATCCTCTAAGGGGGTAACCCATCCAGAAAAACGCAGCCGAAACTTGCAGTGTTTTCCATTTCAGGAATGATACTGAGAAGGATACCAGCACACCTGCTCTAGAGACTGGGTTAACCTTCGAAGGATTGCTTATCCTTCTTGCAACAGCAATCATTGCCAGCATAAGCCAAATCCAATTCACACATCTAGAAGCTTGACCCACAGGGTGGAGACCCTCACGTAAATATGACAGCCTAAGTGAGCCTTCTTTGAGCAATCCCTACTGGGCAGTGTGGCTGCATGGTAGTGATCTTGACCTTGACCTGAGGTTCCTCAAGGTTCCTCCTTGAGACAGTGAGACCTTTTGCCAGCAACTGCTCTTTGGTAAGTAACCAATACTGTGTATGACCTTGCAGTATGGTAACTTTGATTTAAGACTTGACAGCACTGATTTGACTTAGTAACTTTGATTTGTGTCTTGATAAGTGCTGAATCAGAGTTCAAATGGTTGTGCTGTCCAGTAATAAACTAGACCTTGTCATGGAAGTTTGTTATGACACAGTTTCACAGCATCATATTAAAACTGCTTTTGCTGATACCTTTGACAGCTGTTCTTTAAGAAACCTAAATTCATGACAGATTGAACAGAGAGGAACAGGAAAGGGGATATGCAGAAGACAGTTGTCTTGTCCTCTTCAAAACTTGTCTCAGTTGGACTAAGTCAGTAAATCTTAGTTTGCACATGAGTAGAGGTTTCTTAGAGGTAAAAGTCTCTGATAGTTCTGTGCACATAGGTCAAGCTCCAGCCAACAGCAGCTTACCCTTTCCTTGAGATGACCCCTCTGGGATGCCAGAGGCAGTGCCTTTGCTCCTAACTAGATGCTGCAGTGAAGAGTGTCTCTTTTCTTCCTCCTGCTTCCCTGTGGGATTCAGGCAGAGTAGGAATAGAGAGCTGGCTGATGCTGTTGCAGAGAAGATGAGGATAGATTGTGGGAAGCCTGGGATTTCAGGGAGTCTGGGGAGGAGACAGAAAGGGGGACCACGGATGTGCCAGGAGGCAGCTGATAGAGCAAGTGACAGGCTCAGAGAGCATCTGATCATGGGGATACTAGCCTGGCTGTGAAAGCAGACAGCAAGGAGCAAGAAGAGTTTTAAAAGTACAAGGGAGAGCACGAGGTAGAGGGGAAGGAGACTGCAGTGAGGGAGATGAGCAGTGAGGCTGAGTACCCAGATACATGTGTGGACAAGGCAATAATGAAACAGAATTCAGCTGGATATGAAGGCCCAACAGCAGTAAGGACAAAAACATGGACTCATGGGTTGGATGATGTGTTTCTTTCCACAGCCTGAGATCTGTGTATCTTAGAACAGTATTTTGAGAAATCTGCTGTTGATTAGACAAAATTATTACTAGTGGCGGTTTCTAAGGGAGTAGAGCATGGCTACTGAGTGGGGTAACCAAGGGTGAAACTCAGAAGAATCAAAAGATCTAAGCAGTAGGAAAGAGTGACAGGAAGAAAGAGACTGCTGAGAAACTGAAGGATACATGCTGCTGTAACTGGGGAAGACCATGTCAGACCACAAGCCACAGTAATATTGAAAGCTTTATCAAATATTCAAATACTAAGACTCAGATACTAAAGGAAGACTCAACAATAACACCAACCATAATATGAAGGTAGAAAAAAGACATCAAACAGTCAATGAGATTTGCAAGCTGAGAAGGAGTTTGACACTGGGTACGTTCAGGGCCGTATGAGGATATTCGCAGTGGGAGAGTCAGAACTTCAGTTCGCAAACAATGTTAGGTGGCAGAAGGCACTGATATCGGAAGAAGAGATATGTGATTGAGCTACACAAGAAGGTTCAGTCTAGTCAGGTGAACGTAACAGTTGTTCTTTTAATTATGATAGATATATCCCCCCACATCTCTGTTATTCTAAATGTAAAGACCACCAAACTTACTAAGGGACTCAGATACATGATTCTAAATAAACAAATGGAAGTCTGTGACCAGATCCTCAAGATAAACTTGCAAAATGTCTACCTGAAACTTTTGTAGCTAAACTTGTCCCCTTCTCAGGATCTCTGTACAACACTGGACCTCATAAACAATACATAGGGTGACCTGAATGTTATTCATGATAAGTGGGACACCCTCTTCTATCTGAAGAGGTGCTAGATGTGAATTCTTTAGTTTGGAGAGTTTCTTCTCCTTACCAGCTGTTCAAATACTAATAACAGAACCACCAACAAAAGAAAGCTTATGTTTGGGCTATATAACCTGATTAAATGTTCTTTTCTGGTTGACTAGCAGTGGGTTGAATCTCAAATGGAACAGAGCAGGAGCTGTACAACTATCAGTATTCTCTCTGCAGTGATTTCATCTGTCAAGCTGCACACAGATTTTTTTCTTTGGTTTTATAAAGCCAAAATCTTTAATAGAAAAAATAATAAGGGGTACTATGACCTTCCAGTTTCACTGAAGTGTCCCTTGTTCTATGTACCCAGCTCCAGTGACACATTGTGGCCATAACCTCAGTGTTTATGACTTTCTTGCTCTTCTGGCATGGTATAAAATAACCACCAAGAATCTAGCATATATTTTTCTCACCTGTAGAAGTTCTTTGTTTTCAAGGTTTTCTTTTATTTTCATTACCCTGCCACCAGGGCCATGAGCTATTTTGTGAAGAATTGCAGCACTGCCTTGGCAGAAAAAAAAGATGTATATTTTAACTTCCATTTGCTGATTGTTTAAGCTCTGCTCTGTTAGTTTTCTTTATTTTCCTGAATTATAATAAAGGATTCAATAATGAACCTACACCTAATTTGAAAGACAAAGAGAAGGTAGTTTATGTAGCTCTTATTTTCCTTTTTTAAAATTGTATTTTATTTTGATGGCTAATCCCAGATGGGACATGAGTATCACATCCTTTTTTTACAAAGATTTGATTGAATGCATAAGCTCTTACAAAGTATGAATCACATTTGAGAAGCTTGATAACAACTGCTGCAGTATTCCTATTCAACTCAGAATGGTAACACCTTAGTTATCATTTACTGGAAGTACATTTTATAGTTAAAAGCTTTAATATACCAGTGTTTAAAGTCTTCTCAGAAAAATGAAATGATGAGGGTAGGATAGTAGAGTAAAGGTAGCGCACTATCATATGCAAGTGGGACTCTAGAAAAAATTGAAGTTGTGAGCTGGAGTAAAATTAGCAAGTCAAAATATAGAAAACTCTGACAACAAAAACTTAAAAAAAAAAGATGTTTTGTAATTTATCTCGCCAGTTGCTCTCTACAACTACCTGAAAGGAGATTGTAACAAGGTGGAGTTAAGAGAAAATGGCCTCAAACTGCATCAGGGGAGGTTTAGGTTGGACATCAGGAAGAATTACTTCACAGAAGGGGTTGTTAAGCATTGGAATGGGCTGCCCCGGGAGATGGTGGAGTCACCATCCCTGGAAGTGTTCAAGAAATGACTGAATGTGGCACTTGGTGCTCTGGTCTAGTTGACAAGGTGGTAATTGATGAAAGGTTGAACTTGATGATCTTGGAGGTCTCTTCCAATCTGATTGATTCTGTGATTCTGTTAAAATTTAAAGAAGAGATTAAAGGAAAAAATTTTTAAAAATTGAGCACTACTACACAGTGACTAATCCACCATACAATCTTGGTTTCTCTCAGGGATATCCTTCCCTAGAGAGACAGGTTTTTCATATGGGCTAAAGCACATATACCTCTAGAGACAAATACATGATTCTATGTCTTGTATGATGGACTATGCATGAAAGCATGTGAAAAAAGCAATGTATGAAAATATGGGTAGTACTAAAGTCCCACCATTCTTCTGTTGCTTGAAAAATGACTAACTGATGAGCATTCAACACCAGGTATTAGGAGGAAATAACCCTCCTTGAGTCTAGCAGAATTCAAATTGGAAGCAAGTAGCTAACTTTCAACTGTGAGAATCAATTAACCTATGGGACATAGCTTTCAATAGCAATTGAGAGAGAGTGTCTTTCTGAATAGATACAGTTTAGTTAAATTACAAGTTATTTAATACTTGCTACTCAACTTCGTTTGTGGGTTTGTTTTGTTTTTTATTTGGTTGGGTGTTTTTTCTAGGGGGTGAGGCAGTGGTTGACTGTTTTTTTGGTCAGGCTGGTCAATTATTTTCTTTCTGCCTTAAAATTCTACAAAGTTATTGCAGTAGTCCCATATAATCTTGTCATATTAAGTGAAACTTTTATTCTTTCTTCAGCTCACGGATTTAGGGACAAGATCTTGAACAAAAGAATGAGACCCTGTCATGATGAAGGGTGTACAACTCAACAGCAATGAGAATTAACTGAAAGGGGAAGTTCAGCTAGATGTTTCAGTGAGAGATCTCTTCCCTTACTGGGGAGGTGAGAAGAAGCTTTTCTTACTGTAAAAGATGTATGACAAATACAGCTGTCTTTGCATTCAGAGATGGGGATCATTAAAGACCTTGAGCTGGGTGCAACTCCTTGTATATCACCAGGCTGAAATTTTGAGTCCCAGACTTGTCATATTATTATAATAAATGGGGTTATACTAAGTGACACGTTCTTGGGAACTGAGAAGATTTGATCCCCAAGGACTTTATTCACTTGTCTTAATTCTGCTTATCAATCAACTGGTAGTTCACATTTAATCCTGGCACTAAAACATTCTTGCAGGTGAATCTTAATTTGTAAACTCTTTGAATTCTCTTGTGAGTCAAGAATTTAAACTAATTTGATATTACACTCCTTTGATAATGAAAAAGGGTGATGAGAATAAGAGAGAGTTTACAGTAGTGTGTCTCATCAAATCATTTTGCATTTCAGTTTGCATTTTTTCAGTAGTAGGATGGTTTATCTTAAAAGTGGTGTTTGTGATACAGGACAGATAAAAACTGCCTAACAGTCATATGAAAAATGCAAATGTTCGTATTTTTAATTACAATAAAATTTACATTCCTGCTAAAAAACATGGCTAAATGGTGCTAGAAGATGTATAAAGAGCCCTAGATCCATCAATAAGATGTAATGTTGACAGTGGCTGGAATTTCTACTGCATCACCTCATAATTTAAACTCTAAGTCCTAGACTGATGTGAGTACGTCAGTTTTAATTTAAAACATAAGAATGCAATTCTAATCTGGTGATGATTGTGCAGAAAAGCTTAAGAACCTGAACTAGAAAAGGTTAGAAAAATGAAAAAGGAGCAAATAGGAAAATTTACCCTTCAGGGGCAGGGGGAACTCAAGTGCATTTAACACTTCCCAGGAGAACTGGGCTCATTCTGTGCTCTTCAACCACATCATTCACAAGTGCAGTCTCCTCAGATGTACCCAAAGAAAAACGTCCAGGAGTGGGCTGCTGTCACTGGAGCAAACTGGCAAGCTATTTGCTATGGAGCCTCTTTCCTTGGAATTATCATGGAGTAGGGAAAGATCTCCTTTGGCTACATGAACTGCCCTTGTTACAACTGCAACCTGCTTCTCATCACCATTTTTCCTTTTAATCCTTCCCTCATGACACAACAGAAGCAAATCAATTTGTTAGAATTAACCCCTGCTTCTTGGTAGCTGCTGAACTGGCTGAAGAGAAAAGGGTTCTGAAATCAGCTGTACACTGGATTTTTTTTCTGATGGGCTGCAGGAAACCCCACTGGGTGTGAGGTGAGCATCCCTGGGTTATAATTTTATCATAAACCTGAAGACTGATAGCTAATAATGTATGAAAACAGTGAGATAAATTTTACTTCACTTGTAATTAAAATGATGTGAGGATCAAGATTTATCAGAAAAGAACCTGCTTAAAACCAAACCCCAAATTTTTCTTCATAGAGGAGTCTGATTTCCAGGCACAGTAATGCGCTTATCTGTGCCAGAAGCCTTCTTGGTCATAGTCACATATTAGTCTACTTACCGCAATACGCAATAATGCAATGTAAGATTCTCATGACAGAACTGTTATCTTTAGCTGTAAACACATAAATAAACTTTTTTATGCAACCAAATGTGCTGTCCTTTTCATTGTTGTAGCTTGCTACTCTAAAGCAAAATTTTATATGCTTGTTAGCATAATTGTCATATAATATTGCTGCTCCTGACAAGAGAAATACAAGTCATTATTTTTCATAGTTTTTGAATTAAATAATATATTCTAGAAGTACTTTTACAAAAATGAAGATTATCCTGAATTCAATTCACGTTGATCTTCAGCATTTACTGTTTAGAGGGGAAAACTAGGATCTAGGACATACTTAGTTCTGGATGTGCTCATTAATGGTGCATAAATCAGGTTGTTTAATTCATATTTACAAGTAAAAAAATCCCAACTTAGCAACATCTAAAATGATCATTTACAACTTCATGAAACAAATGTTCTTTTAGTTTAAGGGTGAAGACGAAGAGGAGAAAAAGGAGCTGATTTCTTATCAGAATATGAGTAGTAACACTCTCATGATTCCAAAGAGATGTGTTAAAGGTTCCAAACAATGATGAGAATAAGGCACATATACAGGTGCCTAAATCCAGGCTAATGAATATTTGGCCATGTGTATCCTCTGTGCACTGCTGCAGTGTTCATGAATCAAAGAACAGCTGCATCTTTCCAAAGTACTAAATCCCAGAAATGTTAATGAGGCAGTGTGCAGAAGTCATAACTGTTGCCACTGTCAAGTGGCCATGAAAATGATTATCTGTTAAGATACTGGAGACAGAGCTACTATCCCCTAAATTCTCATGGAACTCATTTGATTTACTAACTTCTGGTTGCATCAAGATTTTTAGTTTGTCATGGCAACCTGGGAACAGAGGAGTAGGATGCCATTAGGCAGCAGTCATAATGCAAGCATAAGTTAAACGCCTCTAAAGTTAATGATCCAACTCTTCACTGCAGCCGCGAGGCGCACGGTATGACTTGGGGGATGTGCACAGATGTTGTAAATTACTTTAGATGCCAGTACCACGACCCTGGGCCAGCTGTGTATCAGACCAGACTGGTGGCACAAGTTACAATACTATAACTGCTGCTGTGAGAGATCCCGAATGGCTGTGATGGCAGATGTGATGTCAGTGTCATGCTGAATCACAGTTCCTTTTTTTTCCCTTTCCTTCCTTACTCTGGCTATAGGGTTGAGGGTAACCTGGGAACTACTACATTTTTTTCTGCCCCACTAGGAAGTTATCCCACCTTGAATAATCTTTCCATTGCTGCTGGCTCTTTTAATTCAGTAAAATGCTGTAAATCATCTTGAACGCACAGCACAAGCTAAGGCAATATACTTTCCCTTGATTTGCATATTTTTCTGTTTTACATTCTATTTTATCATAATACCAATGACACTAATTTTGCTTTAATTGTAAAACTTGGATCCAAGAAAATGCCCTAACGGTATCAAATAACTATTTACCTGGGTAAAAACGATAACCGAAAAGCAATATTATTGACAAAATTATCTGTCAGTGCAACAGCATCCTCTCTACAGCTTTCACAGTATGATATTATTAGTGCATGTGAAAGCTGCCTGCTCTGCTGCCTGCTTTTTTAGTGATAAGTATTATCTGTTATATTGCAAGGACTTTTGGTCAGAGCCGTGTATATTTTGCAGTTTTCTAAATATATTTCAAGATCGTCAGGTTTTATCATCTGCAGATAATTGTTAAAGACAAACTAATGGAAGAACAGCCAGGAACATTGACAAACAGAAGTTTGGAGGTAGTAATTGAATTATGTGAAACTAGGGCAGACCTAGCAGGGAACAGCCAGTGTTCATCTGTGCAATAAAACCCACTCAGTTTAAGCCGCAGCTGTAAAATTAATGGAGTTTTGGTGAGCTGCCTCTCCCTGGGGATAATAGTAAGCTTACATTTCTAGATTTCTTACATTCTCCTTTCCTTATCCTGGTAACCAAGGCTGCTGAAGTCCCTTTTACACTGCCCTCCTCTCTTTTTTTTTTAACCGTGGAATATGCCAAGACTTCTCATAAAGCAGTAACTGTATTAGAAGGCAGAAACTCTCAAAGCCTGGGTAAATGTCAGTGCTGTGGAACAACTTTCACCCCTGAAAGGTCACAGACTGAAGTCCCAGCACATCGTGGTCCGGTCAGCAAGCAACCAGTCAAGCATATCAGTTCAACATAATACCACATTATAACATTTATCTGGCCAGCATTAAATGTGCTGCAGCACCATGCTTTCTTTTCCTTGATTTTGAATGAACAAAGTAGCTTTTGTAAGCCATCCTAAAGCTGATCATTCAAAGATTAGAAAAAGGCCATGGTGTCTGATGGGGGATTTAGACTGAATGGAAACACCCAACAACAAACCCACGATTCTCAAACTCTCATCCAGCTTCTCTCTAAAATCCTCACCATTTATCTTTGACAAGTACCTAGTACAGAACATTACAGTTACGTGGCAGCACCTTAGCTGTGGTGGGACAAGGGAGCTCCTGGGACAAGCTTGAATCTGTTGGAGTCTGCATCTTCCCCCTGTGTCCTCAGAAAGTATTTGTAGAGACCTGAGTCTTGTCTTAGCAAAATCCTCCTTTAAAAAGCTGTACCCTGAAAGAATTGGTTTGATTGGTTTGTTTTGAGGGTAGAAGGAAAGAAGAACTAAGAACTTTCTTAGGTCCAAATCCCAAATGGAAGACTGTATTGCCTGGTACTGCTGAAGCACTAACACAGTGCAAACCCTTCCTTCAGGACTTCCCTTTAGGCTGCTCTGTGCTTGATATACTGTTTTTTGTGTGTCTAGTTGTCCTGCATTGGGATACCTGAAGGCTAGGTACAACACTGCTTAACATTTTGATTCCTAAATTCTTGTGGAATCTTATATTTTATTGGTTATGACTGGTTGCTGTGCATATGGGGAATATTTTGGAAGTTAGAATTTTCTTATCCATTTATCAATTTTGTCAATTTTTCAATTGAATTTTAAAAAGTATACCAGGAACAGGAGTTTAATTTGCTTAAATTTATATATATATATATACACATACATATTTTTTTTAACCAAGTAGCAGCACTAGGAATACAGCAGGGGTGTATGTTACTAGACCCTTCATGCTCTTAATGATTATACATTGCATTACAGTAGAGATTATATATTGATTCCATAATGTTTTTAATGAACTTTTCATAACTAACACGACTGATTATTTAGAAGACTAGTGATAAATCACTCGTCTGATGATTGGTCATTGCTAATGACTTATTTTCCTTGGATGATGATTCTGACAGAGGTTATTGCACAGCCTATAAACGTTTCTAAAGCTGTGTTTTGTGTGGATGGGCCAACACTTCATTGAAGGCCTCTGCATGTTACAACTTTGCTGTTTCCTAGGGCACGCTGCCGATCTCTTCCTTCAGTTTTCTGAACATTATCCGAACATCTAATTTCTATTCCGCCTTAGGGTCATGTTAAGTTACCAATTTAAAACAGTTGCTCTGATGCTGACAATTTTAATTTGTTCCACTTGATATGCTAGTAGGCCTATTGTTCGTTCAAAGTAGATTTTTGTGGTTCTGAGAGAGACAGTTTCTGTATTTTGTCAATGCAATGCAATTTGTACCCACATTGCAGCTCCAGACATCTCCTTGAGGGCAAGTCTAATTGAAGTTGCTTGATTTCTGTTACCAATCAGAGTTTTTTCAAACTAGGTTTCTTTTCATCTGTAATACTTTAAGCTTCTCTTGTGCTAACAGGCTTACTCAGGTGTAACATTTTCTCTGAATCTCTCTGCTTGACCACAGCCCTCTGGATGGCTATAGTCAGTCTCCCTGCTAACATTCAAAAAGCACCTGATGAGCTCTGAGGCTGATTAATACTTATGAGAATTTGCTTGTCCTTTCTTAAAATGATTGCTCCTAATTTAAGCCAACTATCTAGCTCTGACTCACCTTTCAGCAAGTTATGCCTTAGCTGGAGTCCCAGCAGAGCAGGGTAAGAGTCAGAGTGGATGGAAGGACCACAATCTGGATCTCTGTTATTCAGTAGTCATTAAGAGGGTAATATTTCAACAGCTACTAAGTGAGTCACTTTACTGGACCAATGTGCCTTTTTTTTTTGGAGAAGAAGAATTTGTTGTCCGTTTCAACCATGTAGTGGGTTATGTAGGGGTAAATGTATCTTTGTATGCACTTGCATTGGAACGAATAGTTTGTAAAAGAGAGGGAGAAGGTGCAAATTTCCATGGTGTGTTTTACTTGAGGGTTTTACTTATATCTTTGATTTCAGCAAGATGGTAATTGGTTGACATCCACATATCTCTTCTATACCAAACTTTGTCATGATCTGAGGCCTTTTGGACCCAAGTGTAACTTGCATTTTAAATATCTTTGGGTTTGAATTTCCATTAGCCTTGCATTGTAAGGATATATAAAAATTCCTTTTTACTTTTCTTTCCAAGTAAAAACTAATCATCCAAAGCTTTTTTTTTTTTTTTTTTTTTCTCAGCAATCCATAAGCTGTTTTTTCCATTTGGTTTTTCAGCTACACACGAGACTTATACTCCATCCATTTCCTCTTTCAACATTTGAATTTTTTGTATTTTAGAAAAATACAGTTGAGTTTGGATGTGTCTTTACTGAATAGCTGTCAGGAAGAGAGAACATGAAGGTGGAGAAGTGAGAGTATGACAGGAGAACCAGGATATGTGTACCAATGTCTTCAACTCCTTAGCATGAGCAGTCTTTGCAGCTGGGGGAACCTCTGTCCCTGGCTTCACTTTCCTTCCCCTAAATGCCACTTTTTTCCCATTAGGAAAGGCACTTAATGAAGAATGCAGGCAGGGGAATTGGGTCACACACAGGAAGGGGAAGGATGAAACCTACGACAAGAGATGGTCAGGGTGATTGGCAGGAGAGTTGTTGCCTGCAATTTCAGCATGGTGGTATGTACTAGCTGCAAAATACTGCAATCCTGCAAAAGAATATTTGCTTCTTACTCTAGACTTTCAGTCCAATATGTATCCTCTCTATCATTCAGTCTCCACACGCTGAAACATTGTCCTGGCTACTGAGTGTGTAAATTGCAAGTTTCCTGCAAACTGTACAAGGTCTATCTTATAATTTTTGGAGATAGGGAAATAGGAAAGAAAAAATAGAATCATAGAATCATAGAATCATAGAATCGATTGGGTTGGAAAAGACCTCCGAGATCATCGAGTCCAACCCTTGGTCCAAATCCAGTCCATTTACTAGATCATGGCACTCAGTGCCACGTCCATTCTGCGTTTAAAAATCTCCAGGGATGGTGAATCCACCACCTCTCTGGGCAGCCCATTCCAATGCCTGATTACTCTCTCTGTAAAGAATTTTCTCCTGATATCCAACTTAAATTTCCCCTGGCGGAGCTTAAGCCCGTGCCCCCTTGTCCTATTGCTGAGTGCCTGAGAGAAGAGACCAACCCCCACCTGGCTAGAACTTCCCTTCAGGTAGTTATAGACGGTGATGAGGTCACCCCTGAGCCTCCTCTTCTCCAGGCTAAACAACCCCAGCTCCCTCAGCCTCTCCCCATAGGACTTATGCTCCAGTCCCTTCACCAGCCTTGTTGCTCTTCTCTGGACCCGCTCCAGCACCTCAATATCCTTTCTGAACTGAGGGGCCCAGAACTGAACACAATACTCAAGGTGTGGCCTCACCAACGCAGAGTACAGGGGAAGGATCACTTCCCTGCTCCTGCTGGCCACGCTATTTTTGATACAGGACAAGATCCCATTGGCCTTCTTGGCCACCTGGGCACACTGTTGGCTCATGTTGAGCTTCCTGTCAATTAGTACCCCCAGGTCCCTTTCTGCCTGGCTGCTTTCCAGCCACTCTGTGCCCAGCCTGTAGCGCTGCAGGGGGTTGTTGTGGCCAAAGTGCAGGACCCGGCACTTGGCTTTATTGAACTTCATCCCATTGGAATCAGCCCATCTCTCAAGTCTATCCAGATCCCTCTGCAGAGCCCTCCTGCCTTCCAGCAGGTCGACACTCCCTCCCAGTTTGGTGTCATCAGCAAATTTGCTGATGATGGACTCAATCCCCTCATCTAAATCATCAATAAAGATGTTAAACAGGACTGGACCCAACACAGACCCCTGGGGAACACCACTGGTGACCGGCTGCCAGCTGGATGCAGCTCCATTCACCAGCACTCTCTGGGCCCGACCCTCCAGCCAGCTCCTAATCCAGGAGAGGGTACACTTGTCCAAGCCATGGGCTACCAGCTTTTCCAGGAGTATATTATGGGAGACAGTGTCAAAGGCCTTGCTGAAGTCTAGATAGACCACATCCACAGCCTTCCCCTCATCCACCAGGTGGGTCACCTGATCGTAAAAAGAGATCAGGTTGGTCAGACAGGACCTGCCCCTCCTAAACCCGTGCTGGCTGGGTCTAATCCCTTGTCCATCCTGGAGGTGCTGTGTGATTGCACTCAGGATGATCTGCTCCATAACCCTGCCAGGCACCGAGGTCAGGCTGACAGGCCTGTAGTTGCCAGGGTCCTGCTTGCAGCCTTTTTTGTGGATTGGGGTGACATTCGCCAACCTCCAATCATCTGGGACCTTCCCAGAGAGCCAGGACTGTTGGAAGATGATGGAGAGCGGTTTGGCAAGCTCTTCTGCCAGCTCCCTCATCACCCTGGGATGGATCCCGTCTGGTCCCATAGACTTGTTAGGATCCAGCTGGCTCAGTAAGTTGCTAACTACATCCTCCTGGAATACAGGAGGGCTATTCAGCTCTCTGTCTCTGTCTATCTGCTCTAGAGGCCAGTTGTTCTGAGGGCCACCTGTCTTACTGCTAAAAACTGAGGCAAAGTAGGTGTTAAGTACCTCAGCCTTCTCCTTATCTTTGTTAACTATATTTCCCTCCAAGTCCAACAGAGAATTGAGGTTTTCCTTGCCCCTTCTTTTGCTATTAATGTATTTATAAAAGGACTTTTTGTTATCCCTAACTGAATTAGCCAAATTAACTTCAAATTCCACTTTTCTTTCCCTAATTTTTTTCCTGCATGACCTAGCTCTCTTCGTAAATTCTTCATAAGTAGCCAGCCCTTTTTTCCACAGTCTGTAAACTTTCTTTTTATCCCTGATTTCTTTCAGAACCTCCCTATTTAACCAAGCCGGCCGTCTTCCCCTCCGGCTGGCCTTTCGGCACACTGGAATAGCCTGTTCCTGTGCGCTCAAAATTGCCTGTTTGAAGCATGTCCATCCCTCCTGGCCCCCTAATAATAAGGTGTGTTTCGTGGGTACCAAAAATTACTGCCCTCCGGAGTCCAGAGTAGAAGTTTTAATGATGGCTCTCCTTACATCCCTAAGGATTGAAAATTCTATTATTTCGTGGTCACTATGCCCCAGGCGGCCTCCAACCACTACATCATCCACCAGCCCCTCTCTGTTTGTAAACAGTAGGTCTAGTGGGGCCTTACCCCTGGTAGGCTCATTTACCAGTTGATGAAGGAAATTATCCTCTATACACTCCAGGAACCTCCTTGACTGCCTCTTCTCTGCAGTATGAAGCTCCCAGCAGATATCCGGCAGGTTAAAGTCACCCATGAGCACAAGGGCTGGAGATTTTGAGACATCTGCCAGCTGCTTGTAGAATAATTCATCTCCTTCATCATCCTGGTTGGGCGGTCTATAACAGACACCCACAAGGATGTCAGCCTTGTTGGCCTTCCCCCTGATTCTGGTCCACAGGCACTCAACCTTGTCACTGCTGACCTCAACTTCAACAGAGTCAAGAGACTCTCTAACATATAAAGCCACCCCTCCACCTCTCCTACCCTGCCTGTCCTTTCTGAAGAGCTTGTAGCCCCCCATAGCAGCACTCCAGTCGTGTGAGTAATGGAGTGATTTACTTTGCGGAACAAACATGGACAAAGTTAGTGACAGTAGAAGAATTAAAGCACACTCACTGTCCAGTTTTATCTCTATTCGTTTAGGCTTGGTTGTGTCACTACATACAGAGACTCAAAAATTAATATCTCTTGAAATACCTTAGGATGCTAATTCCAGCCTTTACTAGGTGTCATGGTTTGAGATAGCCCCAAAATCCAATTCCCTAGCTCCATTCCCCCTCCCACATCTCAACCTAATGTGAGATGGGTTTTTCCAGACAAAACACACCAGACTCCAAATGGGGGAAAGGGAATATATTACAATGACTGTACAAATAAATACCATATCACATTCTACACACGATCACAACTATCTCTACCATGACATATGTATTTACAATGATCAGATCTCTTCTCTCCTCCAAATAAAAGTCCAGGAGGGAAAGAAGGACAGATCCCTTCCAGTCCTTAAGCAGCAGCATCTTCTAAGGCAGCGATCTATCTGTCCTCTCCACATGCAGCAGCTGTGTCTGGCTTTCTGCCAGCACTCACGAGGGAGGTATCCAAGCTCCCTCGGCCCCCTTGACGCAGGCAAAGGGGTCTTCCGTGGGCTTCGTAACCCCAGACAAGGTCGTTTCACCACGGTCATATCACGAAGACACAGGGGGGTCTTTGTGATGGTCTGGTATCTCTTGCAGGGCCTCTGTGCCCTGTCTCTCAGGCTGCCACCGTGGCAGCAGTGCGAGGGGGGAGCCAAGGTCAACTTCCCCCGCATTCCATCTGGCCATCCCGGTCCAGCTCCAGGACGCTCTGGGCTTCTCAGCTCCTCTCTCTCTCTGGTGCTGCATGTCTAAAACTCTTCTCCTAAATAGGAGTCCATGTCCCTCTTTTCTCAGAGGGATCTCAAAGGAGTTTTGGGAGGTTGGTACAGTCTTACCCCCAAGAACTCTGTAGCTCTCAGCTGCTGGCTCTCCTTTCCTCGGCTCTCCTTCCAGGAGTTCTTTCTGCGGTGCTGCATGTTGCTTCTGCTGCTCCTCCAGTTCAGGTCTTATCTCTGGCTCTCTGCCACTGTTTCTCTGGTCAGTGTCGGCTGCTGCTCTGCGCCCGTGGAGAAAACATCTCCCGGCATAACTACAGGCACCTAGCCCAGCTTTATGCTGTTCCAGGTCCTCGCAGCCCCCCAGCCAGGGGCTGGGAGACCCCAGAGGGCCCAAGGGGCTCAGAGCCCCTTCCTCGTGGCTCTACAACATGGCCACCTCTCCTCCAACAACCAAAACTACAACTCATCTCTTCCGGTGAGCTTGTGGGATGTTGACATTTTTGCAGGAGCGCCCATTGGGTAGAATTTCAAAACTTCCAGGGGTTTCCACCCTTTGGGGTCTACCACTTTTCTTAGCCTCTGGGGGAAAACAAAGTCCAAACCACTACACTAGGTTAGTGTATATTTTGTGAAGGTAAAACCTTCACAGTATTTTAGGGTGGCCCAGTAGCAGCTAGATCATTAATCGTGAAATAGGTGATACTTGGATATTGTGGAAACAGTCTAGACCCAGATCCAGAGCTAACACAGACCTATATAATTCCATTGAAATCACACTCCCTGAGCAAGTTCAGCATTGCAATATTTCCCTAAGTAATAATGTATACTAGGTAGAGTATTTCAGAAATTACAGTATGGATATTATGAACAAAACTGCCATGTATAAATCAATATTTTTAGTTCTTAATAAAATATTATATGCACAAGAGTCCAACTGTACACCATAAAGAATGTTTTATGTTGAAAGTATTTTTAGTGCGCAGTATTTTCATCCCATATGTAACATTATAAAATTTTCCAATTAAATAAAATTATGTATAAAGAAAATATCATTTTTTTACAAGATTTAAACTTAAAGTAATAAAAAGATGCAGACTGAGAAAAACTACTATTTTTATTGCTTGTAAATATAAAATTATGTAAGGAAAGCTTTTCCCTACAGGGTTGATGAGCTTCAAAATATTATTATGGGAAAGTGAATTCTCAATTGAAAATTAGCACTCAAGGTAAGATCCTGAAATGCATTTGGATTCTGGAAAATATTTGTTGATAAAATTCTGTCTATCACATTTTTACCCATAACAATGCTTTTTTTCGATTTCTAAGTTGTGCACTAAATCATTATGCTCTAGGAATGCATAGAATATTGCGTTTACTAAATCTTGCTATGAAAGATTAGAATTGTTCTGTGTAAGCCTCAGAAGACTTGGGGTAGTCCATGAAGCTCTCATTAAGCATTTTCTTTTGAATTTGTCATGGCACTAGCTGATAAACTAGAGGTACCAACAGACTGCTGGTGATGTTAGAACCTCCCAAATCCAGAAAGATGTGAGGCAAAACTGTTGTATGCTTATTTCTTTGACAGAAAAGTTTTCAGAAGCTTCAGCTTTCTCATTTACATTAACTTCTAGCAAAGAAGAATACTTCCATAATGAGTATTTTATACTTTCAATACATGGTAACTGTACTACTTCTGCCAATGTCATGGACAGTGAGAATAACAAGTATCATTCATCAAATTGCACTGGAAAGGATAGACATTTTTTCTTCCATTTAACAGAACTCAGTAAATTATTTCTAGAAAGGGTCTTTGCCATTAATACATAGTTTAAATATACTACAGCTCTTTTAAACCAATGATAGTATTTATGATACATATATACTTTACTGTGTGGTAATCAGCATGCCTGTATTGGGTCAGCACACCAAATTACAATGTATATTAGTTTGTTTGCTTTTAAGAGAGATGGGAATGGAGATTTTATAGTCAGAGATACTACTAATAATATAATTTATTAGCCTTTACATCAGATGTTGATATTTTAAATCCATAGTCCAAATTTATTAATTGAGCTCAGCAGCAAAGCATCATAATCAGCTTACTGTCAACTCCTACAATTTATTGAAAAATGATCTTGCTTCACCTTATATGTCAGAATCAGCTTGGAGAGAGGTTTTCTGTTGCAGAGATATCTATATGAAATTTGTACCACAGATTAAAAGAGAAGAAAACGTTCAAAATGCCATTAACATTGAGCAGTAAATCTTTCACCTTAAATATGAGAGGAGGTAGATAACTCATTTCTCATCAAAGGTAGGCAACTAATTAATCCCACTCAAATTAATACTTGGATTTTATAAAAGATGATTGATTCTGTCTAGATTTTTATCCTTTGAACATATGACAACAAGGAACATGGAAAGTTTTCATCTGTCATATTTGTGGTTGTACCTTAAAGTCTGAATATACGCGCTATGTGCAGGCAGTAGTTTAGTGTTTTGGCTGCAAAGATAAGTGCATGCTATTCAATCACTTTTATTTCCACTGTTTGCAGCTGATAAAGAACAGATCTGGGCCATGTAGAAAGCATGTTGACTGCCTATACGGTCTACAGATGGCTTTTGAAAGCATATTCAGACTGGTGATTCCAGAGAAGGGAATATAACAATAATGGTAACATGTAAAATTTAGGCTCACAGTAAGATGCAGTCTGGACACAAAATGACCTTCCAAAAAATCAGCTAGTCATTCTGAATTCCCATAAGTCTGCCCTCCACCCCCAGCCCCCCACCCTGATCCTGCTTGTTCCCCTTGTTTTAAGTCTGCTATTTGAATTTCCGCTCCCACGCACAAGCAGACACTGACACAGGCTCAGCCAGGGAAGGTTTTGGTGCTGTAACCTGATTCCTGAAATAGGAACAGCTTCCATGTGCTCTGCAGAAATTGCTTGCCCAATACTAGTTTGTCCGGAGTTATATAAAAGCAGACCTGGGGTAAATAGGTTGAACAAAACCACTTTCTGAAGACGTCATGTGGTATGATGGAGGAGAAGGGTAATGCTCAAGTTCAGCAGCTCAGGAACATGGGCTTTTGTGCAATCTCTTGGACTGGTCATTCCTAAAACTGGGCCTGCCAATGGCAGGAGGGGGGCCAGAGAGAGTTGTGCAGTAAAGTTGTTACTTCTGCTGTTTCTAACAGCCCAGTTACTAGTCTCTCAATTCTGGGGGAAATTTTACTCCCATTTTCATCCCCTCAGCCCCTCATTTGAGAGATGGTGATTTAGAAAGAGTTTGCCAACCTGAATGTTAATTTACCTTAGAAAAAGTTAAATATGACTAGCTTGAACAGGTGGATATTTTAAGCTCTGTCGTGCTCATTATAGGTTAGAATTTCTCCTGCCTTCAGAGAAAATTTTGCCGGGAATAGAGGGTAAATCTCTGACAAGAAGGATCCACAATTAAGTTCCCTAAGTAAATGAATGCTGATCTTAGCATACTGTCCTATCTCAAATACTTTCTATGAGCTCTCTACCTTGGTCTTTCTCTGTATCCTTTAGGCATTTTTTTTTCCCTAAACAAAAAAGGGGAGCTGAGACTGGTTGCCAAGCAATTGGCTAGACCAAGTGCAAATTCTTATATATGGAAGGACTAGAAGGTGAGGTGTTGCAGGCAAATACAAGTTTCTCAGTGTCACCGAACACTGGTCCACTGCAGGCTGCTACAAACACTGGGTAACCCACCTCAGTGGTTTTCTGCATTTCTGCTGTTCAGAAATGTTTCTTGGCACGGATCACAGCAGCACATACTGCAGCTCTTTGCTAACTGCCTCTACTGGCCTGCTGTAGAGGGTAAGTATTCCTGAAATGTGGACTTACCACAGCCAGACTTCTTTGCTATTATGCATATTTTCCCCTTCCACCATGTACATGACATGTGGAGGTGGTATAAAGGTAGGCTGTTACTTAAATATAGCTGTGCCTTGAGCCAGCAAAACTGCTGTTAGGCAATAACACTGACTAGTCATCCCCTGCTCAATGCCATCTTTCCAAAATCTAACTGTCTCAAAATCTCCTTTCTAGCATGCATTAGGCCCATGATGCTTAAGAACGCACAGAAAATGAGACAAAGCAAATTCATCCTGAAAAAATAATAAACTGTGTAATTTGAGCAATATATAATTGATCAATGTTACTTCTGTAAGCATTTTGTGGCCCTTGCTTGTAAATGAAATAAATTCCTGATGAAGAAGTAGGTAGAAATCCAATATCATTACTTTAGTTGTTCATATACTTTACTAGAAAATTATTTTTTTTCTGTAACAAAGCATATTTTCTGCACTGCTGAACAACATTTGTCTTAATGGGATCTGCCTCTTCTGGGTTTATGTGTTTACTTGACTGGGTGGCTTGTCTGCTTGAGAAAGGGAGTTTCTTGAATTATGAAAACAACAAAATCTCATATCCAAAACCTGCTCTCTACAATTTTTTATTACATGATATTAATGTTATCAAAAGAGTTATTAATTTTCAAATATAATCATCTAGTAACTATTCAGGTTTTTGCTTCCTCAGTAGTTTATTGGCAATAAATCTTATATTGTTTTGGTCATTCACCTGAATCTGGGAAGAGAGTATTTCAGTGAACTGGACATGAAACCACTGTCCTTTCTATATTTCCACTATTTCCAAAGTACTTCTGCTTTTGCAAACTGCACCTCGAATGGTACCAACTGTGAGCAGTTTGCTGCTTTGTGATGAGGCACTTTGCTTTCTTGGACTGAAAGGGAGCTTCAGGAGCCAGATCCTCAGCTGGTGTGAATATATGAATTGTGGAGAAGTAAATATGCTGCAATTTAGGCTGCCTGCTGATGTTCCCTTTCATTCCCTTGGAGTGATGTGTGTCATCCTACTCGCATAAACCTAGCATGCTTGACATTATTCAAGATGTCATTTGCAAAGCAGAAGGGCTTTTCACCCTGTAATGGTAAAGAAGCAGTGGTCCTCCATCCAATTCATTCTCCCTTCTGCTAAAAAGCTGTTCACAGGCTATTGGCTCAAGAAAATCAGCACAAGGTATTTTCTTCCAAAGTAAATAAGCAGCAATAAGCTGCTACTCAAGGGCACATCAGTAATTTGAAGACAATGGAATTATGTTCGTTTACTCTAGTTTTTAAGTGTACATTTTTAACACTTGACTAAGACTCAATTTTTCTTACATTGCTTTCTATTGCGAACAACTTATCTTCCTGATGCCCACCAATTAGTTCAGGCTTCATTATGCACCATAATAACACTGTACTGGCCCTTGGACCAGAACTTCGAAATATACTAAGTTACTTAGTAACTTCGGATGATACTAAACTGAGAGGAGCTGTTGATTCCCTGGAAGGCAGAGGGGCCCTGGGCAACTGACTGTATTTGCACTCTGGGTGATCTCCTAAGGCCCCTTCCAACCTCAAATATTCTGTGTTTGTAAATAATACATTCAATAATGGGGAATTAACAAATGTGTGAAACCATTTTACCAGACAAAGCACCACCACCTAAGTATCTTTGCTGGTAGGGATGTAGAAATGTTCCAAAGACTGAAGTGACAGCTGTCATGACTTGTATTTCTATCACAGCTATAGAAAGAAGTGTCTATAATCAATTATATTTTCCTGTCTGAAGGACAAATTAAAAGAATATCCTGTATAATAAAAAAGCCTTTGGTTACATTTAGTGATTGTACATAAATGTGGTCAGAATAAAACCAGCTTTTTCACTTCTTTCTTTTTCTTTTCAGCCTTTGAATTATGTAGCTAATAACACATTCAAAATATATTAAAAGTTTAATGGAGTTTACTATAAGTTACATTTAGTTTTTTTTATTCCTAAAGGATAATTACAATTATTTCAATTCTTCTCTTCACTAAACATGTCTAAAATGAAGTTAAAGAAAGCACATGAACATTCTTCTAAGGCTCCATTCAGAAATGAATACAGCATTGCTGCCTTGGAAATATTTGTTTAATGAAACAGAACCCTTGGTTTAAAAAAAAAAAAAAAAAGAAGATAATTCCTCTGTTCTTTATTGGATTATGCATTTTTTGCATTATGCAATATCTGTATTGATGTGGTTAGGGGAATAATTGCTGGAGTTTAATTTTTTAAACATTGGTATGTATTTTTCATCTCTGTCAATTGCTCAGAGGAGAATACCCCTGGAGCTCATTAGGAGAGGTAAAATAAACCTACAAGCAGCCTGGTTTAATCTCAATTATTATAAAAGAATTTAGACTCTGTTACAAAGACAGAGTAAAAGTCTACCACATTAACCTACTACATACATCTACCACACAAAAAGTAGGTGTTGGTAAACCAGAACTTGTAACAATATCAAATGTAAATTTTTAGATTTGTAGAGGTATAGAAAATACAGTCATGAATAAACAGAATCCCATATCAATGTCTACCTTCTATGATTCTTTTTACAGAAGAAAATTTTTGTGATATGCCATATTATAAAAAGAAAGAATAGTTTTGTACTGTAATGCATTCATATTGTAATATGGAGGAATCAAATGCATGAAACAGATGTTACGTGCAAACAGGGCACAGAACAGTTGACCTTAAGCTACAAAATTGACAATCAGAGTCAGCAGAGAGACAGGAAAAGCTGAGTGTGTGGAAGACAATGAGAGAATCCCAGCTAGCCCTGCACATCAATAGGTGTCATGTAGCTTAGGCTTCTTGTAGCCATTGTGGCAAATCAAAACTTTAAAGAATATGTGAAGGAAGATAATATAGGAACAAGGATGACTTTTGCATCATTTTCAACACTGACTCTAATCAATCATGGCAAACTAAACTCTCAGTCCTGTGCTTTCCTCTCTCCTAGCACTGTGAGCTCTCATCATACTAAATGCTGCCTGTGTTTCCCAGTATTTCATGCCATTGTCCCAAAGTCATGTGATTGCCAGGCATACTAACAGAGCACTGATTTTCCTGAGGTTTTAATTTCAGAAATATATTTGTTCCTGTGTATTTGTGTATCTGTATTCACCAATGTGTACTGCTCATTATTATGCCTGCCAGTTTATCCTTCACAGAACCTGGCAGATTTGTTTAAAAGTTGTAAGCCCCAGATTTCTGACATGAACAAATCTGCTATGATTGAATCTCCATGTGGAGGACTGTTATGGTTCCTATGGTCCATGTGGGCTCCTTAACTTTACCTTTCTTTGGTCTCACTATCATGGTCAGTAGGCTCCAATCTGGTCTTCTCAGCACTCCAGTTTTGAGATCCAGCTAGCCTCTTACTGCCTGGTGCCAATGCTCACCTTGGCTTCTTTGTGGGTATCTGTCATCAAACAAATCTTTTCATGGTCCATTTGAAGTACAACAACAAAACAGAAGGACTGCCAAAAGGTTTTTAGGACAACTGCTTTTTAATTTTGATGGCATAAATTATGTGTAGGTCCAGACCATGAAACAAACTATCTACATATATTGTTTTTTATACCTAACAACTAGAAAAAATCTCTGGTATATGGTCCAAGCCTTCTGGAGTATTTTTCTCAAATATGCTCTCTTTTCTGTCTTTTTTTTTCTGTGTGTGTGTTTGTCCGCTTGTGTTTGTTCATTCATAGCAATTTCTCTCTTCCACAAGAGCATGACCTTACAGTTCCTTTCCGAGTTCTGTGGTTTCAAAGTCTGCACTCGTATTTAGTTTCTATGGGATGTCTAAATTGTGGGATTAAGTAGAGATAAAACAAACTGCTTGGAAGCAGTTTGGCAGCACAACACATTGCTAAATGAAGGCTAATTTACTGAAATGAGAAATAGAGTATGTTAGTACACAGATGTGATATGGACCGTGGATTATATCTGAGCTTAATTTTACCACAGCTCATCTGCTTTTAATTTTTTTATCAAGTTTAGACAAGAACAGTAGAATTGCCTTTACCTATATATATACTAGTTTTACACAGATAGGCGTATTCAACAATGTGCAGGTCCTCACAGTCTGCTCAGCCTAAACAGATATGACATGATATTGCAACATATCACAAAATATGTGCATGCTATTTGGCACTTGCAGGGGGTGTCTGTTGTAACAAATTATTTACTTACATTAACTTGCCCCACTGCATTAAATTAAACAGGTAAACCATACCTCACAGTTGCAATACAGAACTACATGGTACTTTCACAATGCTTTTAAATGTATGACATCTCATGGATCATTTTGTTTGCTCTAAGCAACAACAGAGATTCAGTGATATTTTTTGTGGTAGAATGTATTGTTTTCATAGGAGTCTTTTGGATAAACATATGTCTGTCTTTTTAGCTTTCCAAAGAAGGTTAAACAGGTCTGATTATAAAATATTTATTCTCTAGCACTTTTAGTTTATAGTCATTATTTCAGTTCTATATTGCACTCTATGCACTTAACTGCTTTTGTGTTTTTGCCTTGTGACAAAACCTTGTGAAATACTTTTGTTGACATTAATTACAGAAAGAGCTGAGGAAGTTTGGACGTTTATGATAAAATATTCAAAAGACAATGGGAACTCGGCCTTAAGTGCTGTTGTTTTTACTCCATCTCTTAAGATGACCAGATGTTCTCATTCCTAATGGAGTGTTCATTACTTGTTATTGTGACTTTCTTGAGTTGACTAGATGTTTTATTGAATATATTTCTGAATCAGCAACTGTCAATTAACCTTGAAAAAGTCGTTTCTGTGCAAGAGTTCTTAACACTTTTGAAGGCAGTAAGTCTTCTTGGGACTTTTGGGACCTCTTTGATTTTTGCAGTAATATTTCTGTCCTTAGAAACACTGTGTAAGATCGAGGACTAGATTATTATACTTCTTCCAGAAGCCAATAAAATACAGTGACTTCCCTGTAAATGCACTGCAAAACAAAGAAGTCTAACTTTTACATTCACAGTACTTCAATAAAAAATATCTTCAAAAAGTTTTTGAGCATTTACCAAGGCTTCAATGCACACTAATTTTTGCACTCAAACTAAAGGTCAGCTTTAAGCCCAGACCCACAGGCAATCTCCAGTAAGAACTTCTGAGTTTAACTCATGCCTGCAGTTCAAGGAGATGATGTGAAGTTCACGGTCAAGGGCAAAGCTTTGCCTCCAAGTCATCCAGCCCCACTTCTTCAACTCTAAGCAGTCCAGCACTAAGTGACCATCAGCAGATCTCTTGTTCCTGGTTTTCTGCCCTTTACAGTCCATGATTATTTTCTTGTCTGAAGATAGAAGGCTGATCCTTTGAATAGTATTGTGGGAAGAAAAGAAGTCAACGTTTATAGATAAAAAAATATATATAGAAATTAAGATATAATTTGAGAAAGTTCATTGAACCTTCCTCCACTGTTTCTATTTAGCAGGGTAAGCTAGGCATCTAACATCCCAGGCCTTTCTTCTTGGTTGTTTGTGCTAGCATGCACTCGGCTGTCAAAAGGCAACATCAACTGGAATTTTTATACACTTTTTAGAACAAATTTCTTATGCTGAGAAAGAAACCAAAAATTACTCAGTAGAAAATAGTAGTGTCTCCTAACAGTGTTACTGATACTATCGCCAACAAATTCTGTTTTCAGTGACCACACAAAGTCAAATCATTGATCAAGTGTGCCCTTATCACAGCCTTGGGAGATCTGAGGTTTCAGCAATCTGTATGCTTATCAGAAGCCTCTGTTCTGTGGCAGGTTGGCCTCCGCTGGCAGCCAAGGCCCTATGTAGCCACTCCCTCCCTTCTTCCCTCCCTCTCCTCAATGGGGCACAGGAGGAAATAAGAAAGATTGAGAAAACCCGTGGGTTGAGATAACAGCAGGGAGATAATTTACCAATTACTCTTGTGGGAAAAACAGGCTCGACTTGGGGAAATTAACTTAATTTATTGCCAATTAATATGAGTACTTTATTACTAATTTGAATATCGGAAAATAGCAACAAAACCAAGAAATGAACATTAAAGCAAATAGGGGAAATGCACAACTCCCCCAGGCTTAAAAGACAGCTCCTCTCCTTCCCTGGTTATTGCAGCAGGATGGAATGGGAGTTCCAGGGTGGGCTCTGGTCTGGACATTTTGGTTTTTTTCTGCCACGTTGTCATCCTTCTCACATTTTTTCTCTGCTCCTTCTCAGGTCTTCCATGGCTGCAGTCCCTTTTGCAATGCCTGTTTCTGTGGCTGGAGCACCTCCTTCCCTCCTTCTCCTCCTGCCCCCAGCTCACAGGGTGGTTTATCTCACTTTTTCACCTTGCTCCTTACTGCCTGTGTAACTTTTTTGCCTTTTCTTACCTACATTTTGCTGGAAGTGCTCCCATCTCAGCCATGGGGCTCAGCTGTGTCCTGCAGCAGATGGGTTGGAGTCGACTGAAGTGGGCTCTGTCTGGCACATGGCAGTTGCAGCCTCTGCTCACAGAGCCCTCCTGCATCCCCTGCTGCTGTCAGCATCTGGGCATGCATACATACAAAGTTATCTTAAAAAGTTAGTCTGAGGGTTTCCTGTTTGCATTTCAGTTGAGGACATTGAGGTGCTGGGTGCTGTATGAATGAACTTCTACTCCAGTTTTAAAAGTAGAAATGGGTAGAAGTTGAATGCTTTGGTGTTTGCCATCCTCTTGAAATCAATGTAATACAGTTGCAGGTGAAGGTGTATTTGGATGCACCAAGATCAGAGCTGAATTTCAGAGTGAATGAATCATATTGCATGCTTGAAATCAGGGCTTTAAAAGAGTATTAAACTGGAACAAGGTACATTTTAAACATAGGGAAATTCAGATATGTTGGGTAACCCTGATTAAACAGAAAGTTTAGAAAGCTTAGAAAGTTGTTTCCTACTCATTGTGTAATTTCTTGACAGATTCCTTCCTCTAGCCTTTCCAGTCTAGTTTTTATCAGTGGCTTTCTTGAAAAAAAATGCCAAGAATTATCCTGTGGATTTTCAAGAAAATATTCTTTCCATCACCTCAGAGCCTTGGATGTTGCACCCTGCTGCTTGCAGGTCCCTGCTCAGCATTCAGTCAGGCAATGTGTCAGGTTCTGTAAAAATTGAACAGATAATAATTCAGGAAATTTATGTATTATTGTTCTTATTGGCTTAAAAGAGAAACTGAATGACTCAAGGAAATATTAGAGAGTGACAGACTAAACACTACTGAAATGATATGACATGTTTATGGAAGCACAGAAGCACAGAACAATTGAGGTTTGAAAAGAACTGCTGGAGACCATCTACTCCAAGCTCAAGAAGGGCCAAAGTAGGTTATCCAGGACCACGTCCAGTCGGACTTAGGAATCGACACTCTACAGCCTCCTTGGCCAATCTGTTCTGGTGTTTGAGAATCCTTACAGTAAAAAGGAGTTTTGCTGTTCTCAGATGTAATCTCAGGTGTTTCAGTTTGTGCCCATTGCCTCTCTTTCTGCCAGTGGCCACTATTGAGAAGAGTCTTTGTTCCCTCCCATCAGGTATTTATACACAATGATAAGGTCCTTACGGAGCCTTAACTTGACATTTGCATATCTCAGCATCTGTCTATATTTCAGGTGCTCCTTGTATATCAGATACCTCAATCATTTAATCACCTTCAGGGCTACATGCTGGACTTAGTCCATCATATCCATACCTTTCTTGTTTGCTTTTCTAACCCCACCCCTGCACAATCAGACAACATTTCAATATTCCATGCAGACCTTCTGCTGTCTTTTCCTGATTTCCTCTTTGTTTGGATGGATCATCTTGAGTCTGGAGAAGGTGATACAGTTTCTGAACATTGATCCTCAGAAAAAATGACTGGGATTTAGAACTTAGTGAAGAATTTTAGTGCTTAAAATATTATTATAACCACACAGTAAGAACTGCTTTTGGGTGGATTGTGCTTAACTATATTGATAATTGTGAGGTATAATACGGTATCCAATGTCAAACTAATTAAAAAATTTGACCTTAGAAATGACAGGAACTCTATCAGATGAATTAAGGGCTTGTCCACTGCAAATCTTTACTTGCTTCAAATAACAGAAGTTTCTCCTTGGACTATCATTTTGGTATTTATTTATATGGCAATTTTCTTTTTGATGATGAAGCAATTTACCAGACAAATCCAGCCATGACATGACTATTGATGGAAAAATAAGCAATGAGGACTGCATATTCTCATGCAGGGGTATAAATTCCCCAGGTAAGTGTTCAGATGCCTCAAAAATGCACTTAAATGCTGAAAAATAAGTTAGTTTAGGTAAGAAATGAGGGCAGTCTACAAGGGAGAATGTGAATCTTAGATAAGAGGGCTTCAAAATAGGAGGAATAGTCAACTCCCCATGTCCTCAACATGTAATGCTGGGGGCAAGAAGAGTTAATGTGATCCTTGTATAGGTAAAGAGTAGAAATAGGGTCATGAGCTTACCTCTGGCTGCATTACTGTTAAGGTTGAAATGATTGCATTGCATTTCATTGCATATGCCTCTGTAATTTATTGGAGATGTATGGAGACAGCTTGAAGGAAGACACTCAAAATGATCAATGAATTGCAAAACATTGTGAGACTTATGGCGCTCAACCTATTGAGCTTATTGAAAATGAGTCTGTAAGATCATTTCACACCTAAGTGAATCTGATGTGTGAAAACTTTCTAAAATTCCTAGAAAAAGTCAAAACAGTATTCAATGACTGGTGGTTAATGTTAGAAAAAATCAGCCTTAAGGTAAGGTGAATTTTACTTGCAGTGCAGGTAATTAAACACTGGGGAGGTGATGGACTCATCATAGTTCAGAGAAATATAAGTTTGGTTAGTAAAAAAAAAAAAAAGAATAAAAGAAAGAAAAAAAGCTTTGCTTCCCCATCTGAGAGCATTCATATTGCCCAAAGAAGTGCAGCTCAGTGTCAGGACAAATGGGATTAGAAAGCACCATTTCTAGTATTTTCTCTGAGATCTGGGGTGGAGTTTTCCTCTGGGCACAATCTGGAAGGTTTTTGCTTTTGTTTTGTTTTTTCTTTTTATTTTGTTTTCCTCACTTTCACCTCAGAGGTGACAAAGACAGTGTAAGGCAGTGCCTTGAGGTCAACCGTGTCATCTCTCCGGGGAATAAAACAATCGCTTGTGTTCAAAAAAATACAGCCTAAGCAACTGTCAGTGCTATAGAGGAGAAAGAAATATTCTTACCATTCAGATTCTCAAGGCTGCAGAATTCCTCCTCCATTTTTCCTCCTTGGCAAACTGAAGTAGAGAGTACCTGTAAGATTATTGAGGTGTATATCTTCTATTTTGTTCTGTGCTATTTTGGGACCCTGAAGTGAAACTGTACCCTGAGCTTCCCTGCTTCTCCACTGTGCTATGCAAGAATTCCAGATTCTGCAAAGTGAAATGCTTTAACATAAAACATTTGGAATTTTTTTTTTTTTTTAACTAATAAAAGGGTTGCTCGGTGAAAACAAATGGTCTGTGTTATTCAGGAAATCAGCCTAGATGATCTGAAGCTCCCTGAAGCCTCAAATTCCATGAAGCGATGGAAGGTTAATCAAAGCACTACATAAAAGCACAATAAGGCCTATTCCTTTAAAAAGGTTATGACCCATGGGATCCAAATATAAATTCTGAGTAGCTCTTGTTCCTCCTCTCCCATTAGAGGGCAATGTTTACGTAGACAAAATTTCCATTAAAGTCATCATCATCCATTTGAATGTATTCACAGGATTAAAACCTGGGGTTTAGATTATCTGTTTAAACCATCAATCCATGTCTGCTTAATGGTTCTTCAAATTACATTGAAATAAAGATGTTTGTATAAGAAAAGACGATCAGTGATATTAATAAAGACTTCTCCCATACCAGTAGATACAAGTGTATAGAAAGTTGTGCTGTTTGAGTGCTTGTCAGTGAGCAGGGAGTTCACTGTAAGGCAAAAATACCAATAAGTTTAGAAACTGAGGTTTCTAATTAAATGTTAACTTTTTTTGCCTTGGGCTTGGAAAAGAGATAAGAAGCTGCTTCCTGATGATAAACAAATATGCATGTAATACAATGAGACAATGAGATCACTAACTTTGCTTTGCAATATGAGGAATTTTAACTTTTCCACTTAATTTAAATAAGAATTATAACATTTAAAACAATGTCTGTTTATACAGGTCTAGGGCATGCTCAAGGTGACACTGATGAAAATGGAAATCAAACTTGATACAATGGTGTGTTTTTTGGTTGGCAAAGTGGTGACAGATAATCACTACCATACTTTCAAATGTATGACCTGTAAATTATTTGTAAATTCCAGTTTCATGAGTGCTACAGGTGATGTATGTGTATAAATTATGTAAAGACCTTAGCTGAGAAGTCCTTCCTCTTAAAAACTTGCTCCTCTTCATTAGTATTACCCTTGCATCTGAATTTCCTCATTATCATCTTCCTTATTATTGCAGTCTTGTATGGATTGTTTTGAAGATCTATTTGCAAGGTGCAGACTTTATGTCTATATGCTAACGTTTGTATTTCCTTTACAGCAGAATCAAAAATGGGAAACATTCTAGTGTTTCTAAGTGCTTGATCTTTCTATTTGTGGTTTTTGACTGTATTTGGTGTAGATTTTGGAGAACTAAAGCTTACAGTTCTCAAGTGAAATTATGTAAGTGACTTGCAAACATCCAGTGTCTTTTTTGTTGAGAAGTGTGGTTCAGTAATGGAAAAGAAAACAACAAAAGTCAAACACTGAATAAAACCCATTACTTTGTTCTTTTATTTATGTTGCTTTAGGCAATCACCAAATTTTTTCAACTCAGTTTGATCCAAGAAACTATTTCACTTGAATAGTTTGCACATTATAAAACTACACAGAAAACAGAATATGTAAGTGGAGCAAATTATTTTGTTTCCTATTCTTCCCCATGCTTATAGATTACCTGTTTTGGGAGGGGAGTTTTAAAGCATGTGAGTTTTATGTATAAGGCTGCTAATTGAACTTTAGAAAAAAGAATCACTTCTTTTCATTTGTTTCCTTTTCTTCTCTAGTCAAAGGTTATGGTATCAAATTGCGATGAAAGAATGTATAAAATAAAGTGTAAAAGAAGCGGAATTTGATGCTACTCCTCTACTCCACTCTAGTGAGACCCCATCTGAGATGGTGTGTCCTGCTCTAGGGTCCCCAACTTAAGAAAAGCATGGACCTGTTAAACTGGGTCCAGGGGAGGCCACAAAAATGGCTGAACCACGTCTCATGTGAAGACAGGCAGATAGAATTGGGGTTGTTCAACCTGGGGAAGAGAAGGTTCCAAGGAGACTTTAGAACAGCCTGTCAGTAACTAAAGGTTGCCCACAAGAGGTGGAGAGGGACTTTGTAAAAAGACATGTAGTGAAAGAAGAAGGGGAAATGGCGTAAACTGAAAGAAGGCAGGTTTAGATTGGGTATTAGGAAAAATTCTTTACTGTGAGGGTGATGAGGCACTGGAAGCTGCCCAGAGAAGCTGTGAATGCCTCATCCCTGTAAGTGTGTAAGGCCAGTTTGGATGGGGCTACAAGAAACCTGGTCTAATGGAAGGTGTACTGTCCATGGCAGGGGGGGTTGGAACTAGATGATTTTTAGGTCCCTTCCAACCCAAATGATTCTATGATTATATGATATCCCAGAGAGAGATCCAGGTTGACTAAGCAGCCTACCCCTGTATCTGTAAAGCCAATGAAGATGTAGAGATAAGTGATTTTTTACAAACAAGTCTATAGACACTTGGTTCAGGCTGAATTTTCAGTGTATCCCAACTCACACCAGTAGTATCTGGTACCTCACAACTTGCAGTCAGCTACCTTGTATCGGAGAATAATTTAATAGAATAGATGAAACCTGGTTTTCCTACACGGGTCTTTCTTAAAGTTGTTACTTGGCACATCTTGTGTACTAGTAAAGTCATGGTCTTAAATGTTCTCTGCTGGTGAAGCCCTGATATTTACAAAGACCACTCATAGCCAGGAAACTTTCTGGGCTCTACTATTCCTCTTCCAAGATTAATTCTGATTCAGTGAAAGAGAAGACAAATAGACAATCATTAGGTATGTGGAACCTCCAAATAGCACAGAATACAACAACAGACTCCACTAAGCAGAGTAAATCTGACTGCTAGTCTTTACGCTGCCTTCCTCTAGATGAGACTCAGAGCACTTTGTTGCCTCTCTGTTGGTCTTTTCGTTGCTCAACTCAGATGAATGAAATGAAGTTCCTGTTTTATCCTGTAAATGTAAAAGCAGTGAATTTTTTAATGGCTTCCGCCTTATTTCAGTTCCTTTGTTATAGATACACATCTGGTACCAAGAAAACTTGACATATCTGAATTTAAAAATAATTTTGCTTAGTTTACACATAGACTTTTTTACCAAGACTTTTATTGTCAGATATCAAGGCTTTATTGCAAACTACAGGTAGTAAATTTATTCTAAAATGTTTAAATAATGGCATCGGAATATTTGTTTTGCTCACTGTACTTAAAAGTTGTTAACTGTTTTCACCCATGTTACACAAAAATGCCTCTGGCAGACAGCAGAGTCATGAAAGTTTGAAATTTGGTAATTTTGAGTGTAAGTATAAACAAATAATTTTCTAACATAAACCCATGCGGTTGTAGGTACTGAGGCTGCTACATAATGCTGTTTCAGTAAGTTTAACTTCTCAAAGAGGTATTATTTTGCTAATTTTTAAGCTAATCTTAGACCAGATGAGTCCTAAACAACAGGGGCTCGTATCTGTTTTATGACACTGCAAACAGAATAAGGAGAAAGTGCATTTATTGTTAGCAGGATGACTAGAAGCAATCAGCGTGATCTAATTGTAAAAGAAATAAATGTTGTCATGGGCATTGTCAGGTGATGTTTTTTCAGGAAAGATAAAGAAATATTAATAATATAAAAGGCACTGGTAAAATGCACTCAATAAAGATAATTCAAAGATTCAGAGATGGCAAAAGAGATGAAAAATACATTTTATGAGAGGAAGGGAAAAAAGAAAAAGTACTCGTGTTTCAACAATATTGTTATTGAACAAAGAAGTTTAAAGGAGCTATAAATACCTTTATGCTGGGAATTAGAAGAAGTCTTATCACCACAGGATGATAGTTCAGGGAAGTGCCATTATGAATAGTGAGAGGAATCTGAGCGAGCAACATCTTAGTCAGTTTATCACTTTATCACAGTTATTATTATCTTTGGTAATGGAAAAAGAGATTTGGTCCAGGAGATCTCTTTCACTCCTATACATCTTTAAACTGGTGTACTGAGAAAATATTCCTTGCAGACCCCCAGTACGTACATGCTATGAAATAAAACCAATCTGTAACAAGAGCTTTCTCTTGTTTCCTTCATGTATTTTCTTAAAGGAACCCCTTTCACCCCAGTTGATATGTTGACTTCTAAATACAATAGCACATGCATCCATTGCTAGAAAGTCTTGTTAAGCATCTCTGATTTTTCCCTCCAGACCTCAAAGAGGTGGCAGCAATTTAGCTCAGTCGGTATCCTCAGCATTCATCATCTGTGAAGAAGGATTAAAGGACCCGTGAGGAGTAGAAACTCTCCCAAAAAACTCTTCTTACACAAGCTGCTTACTAAGTGCAGGTTTTCTGACATGAAAAAGACTATTGGTGTTGAGTGAATGTCAAAATAAAAATCACAACTTCTAAACAGTGTATACACACACATACACATATATATACACACACATATAAAAGAAACTGGTAACTACACAAGATGAGGACCAGTTGGAACATGTCCAGAGGAGAGACACTAAACTGCTCAGAGTGGAGCATCTCTCCTTTGAAGAGAGAGAGTTTCAGTTGTTCAGCCTGGAGAAGGAAAGGCTCTGGGCAGACCTTATAGCACCTTCCAGTACCTGAAAGCAAGGGCATGTAGTGATAGGACAAAGGGGAACGGCCTTCATCTGAAGGAGAGTAGGTTTAGATTAGGAAGCAATTTTTTACTGCGTGAGTCCTGAGGCACTAAAACAGGTTTCCCACACAGGTTGTAGACTCTCCATCCCTGGATGTTTTCAAGACCAAGCTGGATAGGGCTCTGAGTAGCCTGGTCTAATGGAAGGTTTCCCACCTATAACAGGGTGGTTGGAAAGTCCCTTCCAACCTAAACCATTCTATGATTCTACAAGCTACAGGAAACTGGGAAATGATGAATATTCAGAACTGAGGTATTTCCTCAGTAATTTTTCTCTTCAGAGTGAGAGATGATCCTGCCCTGTGCACCTAAATGCTGGTAAGCCAGAAACACTTCCCTTAGAATGTACAGTCTCTCCTCTCTCCATAGAACCAGCATTGCTGGTCAAGGCTGGGGAAGATCTGAAAAAAGAGAGTCTGATTTGGACTTCTGGACTCTGAATGTGCAGTGCAGATGTTCAAAAGGCAGAGTGCATGACAACTCCTCCATTGCATGGAGGAAAAAGAAATATGCGTAGGAGGCATGTGGGGTAGATGCAGTGAGTCAAACGGGACGCTACAACACGTATGATACTGTCTATCTGCACACAATTTTTTTCCACCTGCCGCATCAAAGACTTTCAACGCTAGAAAAATTGGTTTTGTCCAGAAAACTAAAAGCAGACATTTAATCTGCAACATCAAGCATGCTTTCTGGATACTAGCCTGGAGCATCAATCTGTCTGGAGCCTTTCCCACTCTTAACAATGAGGGAAAGGCTTCCTTCAGTGAAATTATTGGGATTCCTGTGAAGTTTAATGAGCTTTTTAAATTTTTCTCAGCTGTATGCCTTTCCTTTTGACAAGACCTCAGGTGCTTTTTGTTGTAACCTGATGGTCCAGGTAAATGACAGGACTAGTTATCTTATTACATGAAGGTAAACAAACACTGATGTGTGATCTACAGACACAGAACGTTTGATTTTTTAATGACTATGAGCCTGTTCCTGCCTGAGAATGGGCTAGGAGGCGAGTTTAAGGCTGGGTATCACTGAGTTTGGCTCATCTGCAGCATAAACGCTATGGTGCTGATCTTGAGAACAGGCAAAAACTGTGGCAGTTAGGGAATTAAAGTTCTGGAGCACAGCTGAGACTGTCCTTATGAGCAAGTCTGGGTGCAACTTGCAAGGCTGATAAACACTTTTGCAAAGCTGCAGAGAATGCCAGCAGGATCTCCTCACTGCATCATAGCCTTTCCTCAGCTAAGGTCAAGTATTAGAATCTAAAGCATGCAGGGTTTTTTTTTAAAGCCTGCTGCTTTCATTCCTCCAAATAAATAAATGAATAAATGCATCTAAAGCTGGTTACAAGCAAAACAATTTAATCTCATCTGAAAGAGAAACTGTTTAATGATGTTTTCGGGGACTTGTAAAATTAATTAAATATATGTGGAGATTGTCCTTAAATTCTGTTTTTCAAATGGAAAAATGGTAGCATCTATTTTTTTACCAGAATAAAAAGTTTAATGTGCTGTTTCTCTCAAAATTATATATATTCTTTAAAAGTTCTGCTTCCTAATTGTGGTATACATTTATAGCTGTTAGCCACCAATTTCTGATTTCTGTTCTAACCTCTGGTAAAGATAGTATCTTTATTAAAGATAATCTCTGCAGACATCAAGAACATAAATCATTTGCTTTTGTATGAGAATATCTGGCTCCTGATTCCTTCTTCTCACTTCTTGTCATTAAATACAAGAGAGTACTCAGTTCCAGTCCCAAACTGTAAGAACAGGTAATATTTGCTGTTTCAATAGCTGTGCAATTTCTATATGCTGTTTACAGTTAGGTACACACATTTAGAATCAGAAATAGCAGTAATAGCTGAAGGTAAAACTGTAAATTAACTGCAGATACATATTTATTTTAATTATATTTACTGAAATTATTGTAATGACAGGAAATTAACATATTTGTTTACAACATACAGGACTTAAAATTGATTACAAGGTGCTGAATGTTGACATTTGTCACTCTGAAAATAGCCTGGGATCTTTTTATTTTTTTTCTTCTTTGCACAGAAAGCATAAATTGCAGACTGAGCCAGAGTGCTCGGTATGATGGAGTAGCATATGACCATTTCATCAATAATTTCTATATCACTTGTTCAATAGGGAGAGAAGAGAAAAAAATCAATCATATACAGTTTGGATAGATTGGAATGTTACTAATTCAGTGGTATTTCAGCCGTATACTCACTGTCAAAACTATCTGAGAGAGAAGTGGAAACTCCACTGCAGGATTCTGCTGGAGATTGTTCTGAAACACACTGCAATAATCTAGAAAATAACTAAAGCCCATTAAATTAAATTTGCGAACCAGTTAGATTATTTTTTTAATTTTGGAAAGGATCTCTCAATTTTACCTATTCACTATAATTAATTAAAAAAAAATCCCAAACAAGAAAAAAAGCAACAAAATCAACCTCTGAACAATGCAACCAAGTCTACTAAAAATGTTAAAGCCAAAAATTGCTTGCTGTGTAATTCAGTTAATGTTGTGGCACTCTATTTTGCACTTGGGAGAGATTTTTATTAGTTCATGTGATTGGAGACAATGGTGATTACTGATTATCACGTAATCAGAACATAAAAGTTGAATGTTGATTAGGTTTCCCTTCTTTTAAAATCCTTAATGAACCGTAAGACTATTTTCAAATTTTAGTATTCTTTTGCAACCACTTCATTCTTTTATACCTTGACAACCTCTATTAACATAATGGAAAATAAATTAATATATAAGTGAGAAAATATTATTTTTTTATAATAGCATCCATTTTCTCCTTAAAAATTTTCTATTAGGAAGTGATAAAGACTGTTTTTAGGTACCAAGCACTTTGCATATTAAAATAATCACAAGATATTTCAACTGTCAGATTATTGTATAATATATGTGGGGATGGAATTCTCATTTCCAGCAGTAAACCACTTCCACCCGCTGAGCAGTTGTCTAACAGTGTGACAGGTAAGATGCATCAGACCTCCTGCCCATCGTTGAGAAGCAGGGATCTGTGGGTCACTGAATCAGAAAACAGTTTGAGTTGGAAGGCCACAGTGTTGGACACAACTTATATGTCTAAGATTAATGTGAAAACATAAAGTAATAACACGGAATAATGTAGTGAAATCTAATTATGTAAGAGTGAAAAAAAAAAAAGCTTAAGTGCCAGCAATATTTGTCATTTGAACTAAAATGGGAAAAGATCTAAAACATTTTATGTCTTATAACACCTATTTATTAACAAATTCTTCTACAGCAGATAAGTGACATACTGCTACTCAAGGTCTAATCCTGAAGATACTGGAAATTACATTCTTGTTCTTGTTAGCTATTGAACTAAACGTATTTGTTCAAAGTAACTTTTGAATTACGGTATCAGTTTGTAGTTATTGGGAGCTTTCTTTCTAGGTCACATATCTATTTATCTGAATCAATTTTTAATTAAGGTTAGATCTCCTTGATTTCAATTCCACTTTGATAATTTTAGCAGAGAATCATGTCCCATTGTGTGACTTAAATGTATTTACTTATACTGTGTTATCAAATATTTCTTTTATATTAGCATAAAATTAACATTTGACAGGATGTTTTTATTTGCAGAAACACTTCTAGGAAGTTTATATATATATATAATTGTAAAGGTTATTAAAATGTGCCTTTTAATGTTTCTCTCCTTTTAGATATTACCTAGGATATAGAGTAGTATGTGAGTTTCTGGCTGGCCTTATAATAGGTAAAATAAACTAATAATAATAATAATAATAATAATAATAATAATAATAAAATCTCCACAAATTAAAAATCTCTATCTTAAAAAATCCAGCAATGTAGAATTAACTTTAATGTCATGTGGCATAGCTAAAAAAAAAAAGAAAATAGAAGGTCCAAACATTTCATAAGAAATTTATTTAAGTATAGCAACTTGCATCACTACTAAAGATAGGAACTGAAAAATAATCAGATATAGCAAATGCTGCAAAAATCCGAAGGTCAGACATTATTTCATCTTCTTCAGGATTTTTATAAAAATTGGCCCCAGTTCTTCAGCTGCTCAAATCTTGAGATCTCAGAAGACAACTCTTTCAACTGCCAGCCAGGAATTTTTGGTGTTAAATGGTAAAGAACAGGAATGAGAACTGACTGCAAACTGTACTGACATGGTATGTTTAATCAGTATTAGTGTTCAGATAAAATTACATGCCCTTATCTGCAAGATTTTATAATACAGTTATAGAGCTTGCTGTTACATTGAAATGCTCCACAAAGCATAATATGGGTATATTTGCTTTAATTGGAGATGTGTAAATGTACTGGTCAGTGACCTGATTTAAAAGCCATTGGACTAAAATTAAAATTAGTTCCAAATCAAATTGCATACCCAAATTTTGAGTAACAGTATAGTCTCATTAAACTGAAGTTAATAGTCCAAGTTATTATTTACAAGAGTTACATCTTATTTTTCCCCCTATCTAACGATAGCCAAAATATTTAAGACTGAATAAAAGCAAAGTTAAAAAGATAACATAGAGAGGTGTACTGTTTGTAAGGCATGCACCTGGGTAGTGTTTAATATTTTGCACTGATAGTAGATATTAATGTTCTTCTATTTCTTAATATTTTCCATCAGATTATTACTGCCCACTCAGGGGTTCTCAGGCAGCTAACACCTAAGGACTGAGAAGATAAGCATTTAAATACTTCCAAGGTCCCATGCTTTGATCCCAACATTGGTTTCAGGAGATCTCTATCTATTGTAAACATGTTGTGTGATGCAATAAGAGGACAGATACAATCAAATAACTGGTGCTGAGGACCCGACATTCGCACTGCTCTTTGTGAATTTTCATCTGAAGCAGCTCAAGAGTGCTCCCATTAGCAATTGGAAAATGTTCTGTGCACTCATGAAGTTCAGTTTCATCCAAAAGTAATTGAGATTATATGCTCCAGGACTTCTCAGAGCATAAAACAAAGTGTAGCAAGTAGAGGAAATGGAAAATTGGGTTTGAAAGCTTGTTCAGTCTTCTAGATAAAAAATACATCTTATAGATGATGATGATTACTATAATGGTGATCCTCTCTTGGAGATATGATGAGGTGAGTTTTTCAGGGCTCACAAAGCTTGTTTTCTCTCAATCAATTTTATTTCTTTTAGTCTTTATTATACGTGAAGCTGACTGGAAAGTCAAAAATCATTATTCAGAAAAATACTTTTGAAATTTCTTTCTGTTAACCACATTTTTGCTGAAAATATGAAACAAAATGTCACACTTGGAAAAACCTCAAAAGTCTGCTGTTTTCATTACTTGATTCTGGATTCTTACTGCTGTGAAGTGTCATCACAAAATCATTGAGAATTATGAAAATCAACATTTTAACTTTTAAAAGGTTTGATTTTATCTTCCGCATCCAGTGGGCTAAAACATACTTGAATGTATTTATTACTCAACCTCTTACAGTGTCCTCTCTCTTTTAGTCTTTGGGATTTTTTACTCTTTTTGATTGAACCAGAACCTTTGATTTATGAAATATATATATTAAAATAACCTATGTGTTAGCAAAGTTCCCACTGGAATGCACAGACTGGCAACATAACTTTACAGAAGGATATAAATTTTCAGTATCAGATAATATGCTGAAAGTATTTTATAAAGTTAATGTCAACCCTTTTGTAACTTTATGCCAAATTTCTGTGTGTACTGTGGAAGAAGTAGTACCTTTTCTTGGTAAAAAAGTTGAGTCAGTGAAGCTATCTTCCCATCATAAAAATGGAAGTTTTGCCAAATTCTGCAAATTCTGTTTCTTATCTACTCCTACTTCACGTTTGGTTATGTCTTTTCTACATGTTTCTTTAAAATCATTCCACAGGATAATACCTTTTCCCCTGTCATTCCTGAAATAGGACAGAAATATCTTCTTAAATATTGGTGAATGGGTGGTGTTGCTTTTGGAACATTACAGGTTGTGCTCTCTTGTAACTCATGCACGTGGGCACTTAATCCTCTCTCCTTGCCTTAATTAAAAATAATTCATTAAACTCTAGGAACTAAAGACAAATATTGATTTATCCAGGTCTTATTATCCTGTATACTATAGTGTCATAGGTTTGCATGACATAGCTCCCCAAATAAAGGTCTAATTCAGAAGCAAGGACATTTGGCCTGACCCCAGAGGGGCAGAAGATAATGCAAGTCTGTTCCTACATCTCTCTGATCATCCATAAACTGCAAATGTTGAAGGAAGAAAGGAGAAGGGGCATACACAGACCTTCTGTCATAGCCAAGTCAGGTCACACAGAGCCCCCAGCACAGGAAAATGAAATGGTAGGAGTGGGGATCTGGGAGCAAAAGGCAAAGGTGGTATAAAGGGGCCTGTGAGGAGAAGTGGTGCTTATGAAAGAAAGGAAAATGTGGAACTCCTGAATAAGATGCCTCTGGGGACAAGAAAGTCATTAGAAAGAAGGGGTGAGAACTTGCAAACTGCACTGCTAATGTAACAGGCCAGAGACCATCCTTTGATCCTGAGACCAAGTGATACAGTCCAGCTTGTGTTTGTTGCCTAAAAGAAAACTCAAGGAAAAAAAAACTCCAGGGCAACTTAATTGGGAAGTAAGGCGAGGGAAGGTTTTAATGATGCCTCTCAGACATTGGGGTTACAAGTTACGTGCGCTCTGCTCTGATCCAGCATTACAATTTTTATAATAATGTCCATCCAATCTCTGAATCATCCACTCCCCAGCCTTTACCCCATTCCATCCCCTGATCCCCTCGGGAATTGGGTCAGGGGTCATATTAGGATCCTCTATTCGTCATCTTGGTCTTCTTCGGAGCACACAGGGCACACAGTCCTTGGTTATATCTTGCGGTTCAGGCTAGGGAGCAGATGTTCTTAAACAGTAGAAGACCTACCTTGAAAAGAAGACTAAATATGCTAAATGGAATTTAAGGGGGAATTGATATGGGGAACATGGAATAGGTAAGAGGGTTGGGGATCTGTGTAGCTACTGTGCTAAAGGGTGAGGGAGTAAATGCAGCTGCTTCTAAAATCTACAATTACTATATAACTACTTCTAAAACTTATAAAAATTAGAAAAATCAAAAAATAAAAAAAACCCGAAGCAACAGATCATATGTCCCTCTTTTCCTACAGACCAATTAATTTCAGACTTTCTCCCAAGAACAATCTCTGGAAAATTAAACAGCCCAAACACTTTACAAACTTACTACACTCCACCATAAAACTGAGTTTACACTTCTGTATATAAAGGAAAGATGTTCCACAATCTTTCAGTTTAATCTTATAGCTTAAAAAAATCTATCAAGTTTCAGCCTGCATTCATTCATGGTTATATCAGACTAACTTGCTTTAAAGTTAAAATTTATTTGCTTCCTTCATTCTTGTCTCCCCTTATCATATTCATAGACAGTAGCCATATTCCAGTCTTCATTTGCTGAATAAAACCGTTCTAAATACTTAAAAATATGTTAAAGAGTGAATTTTTTCAAGAACCTAAAAGAACCATTCTTTTTTAGTATTTAAGCAATGTAAAACTCAGTGAAGTCCTGCTTCATGTCTGCAATCTCTTGGCACAATGACGGTACAAGTAAGTAACAGTTACAACAATTCCACTATTTTTTCTGTTAGTGGAATTTACATCTTTTTGATTCCAAGTAGTGTTACGAAAACTATGAACTAACTGCATTGTATTGTGTGAGCGATATTGAAAATTCCTTTAAAAACAGAGGCAAAGCCACAGATATGTTCAAAGACCCATTCGCAGACAAATGAAGGCATCTAATTACTTTTTATTAGTGTCAAGGAGATATGCATCAACTCTGAAAGAAACACATCAAATTAAGACAGGTGGAAAAAGAGCATATTAATGCAGTTAAAATAGATTGGAAAAACGAATAAATTATGTGTGCTCAGATCATGTATAAAAAAATCGCCATGATACCCATCATGGTGTCTCCATTGGAAAACAAGTGCCCTAAATTCTTGATGTTGAATTATTGTTAACTGACTGAGATCAAATGCTTTCTTAAATTCTATGTTACCTTTTTCCAAGAGGAGGGATATTCTGGTGGATTAGCTGTATGTCCCAGATATCTTTTGAATACTTTGTGAATCTTGACAATCTCCGTGTGCTTGGTGAACAAACCAAATGCTCTGATAGCCCTGACTAATATCTGGAGATATGCTTATCCTTAAGAATCAGAAGAGATAGTTGCAATTGGAAATGAGAAGTAAAAAAAAGTAATACTAGTAGGAATATCGGTGCATGGGTATGAATAAAAAAAAAAAAAGAAAAAAGGTGGGACTAAATCACAGCTTCTGGGATTTTGGACACAGAGGATATAGTTTTACGGAGAAATGTCCAACTGCAGCCAAGTATTTAGTTGGAATAACAATCCCTCCACCACCTATACAGACACTAGCATTATAAAATAGGATAGTACAGGTTGTCCCAGAGCTGGAGTAAGCACTTTAATGAACTCCATCTTAAAGTGTTCAAAAATCTGACCTGTAAGCCTATGATTGCCTAAGGAGTCCATGCTTTTATTCTCTGAATACAGCCTTCATGGTGATTGTTCAACTGCTGCACTTCCAAAATGCACAAGAGATATATTAGTAAAATCAGCCTCCTACCTATTTATCACAGTTGTAATTCTCCCTTTCTGTCTTAATTGCCCAAGCATCATTACACTGTCTGTCTATTCTAAAGACAATTTATATCCCATGATATTAATATACTTTTATTGTTGTCTTCTAACAGAATTCTAGTTAGGCACATTGTATCACACATTTATTTGTATGCAGATAGCTGGATGGACTTTAATAATCCTCCATTAATGAGCTTACCTCCATCTTTATCTCCATAAATTCAAATTAATCTCTTAGGTAGCTCATTTCTACCTTGCATACACACTTTGATTTTATCTTCATTTTTATCAACCTATGCACCTCTCTTTACACTGTTCTTCCTTTGCTTTATACTGTTGTGTTTGCCTTTTTGTGCTCTGTTCAACTTTGAAAATGTTTTTCATTTTTGAAAATCAGTCCACTAAAAAAGAGTCATTCTCTGTTCAAATTTTTTCAGTATATGACCCATTCAGTTCCAAGTAACACCTTGTGGCTTATATACAAATTGTTTCTTTCTGTCATTGTATCAAGATTCATAAATCAAATGCATACTGGATGATTTATCTTTCTGTCTCTTATGTTATCCTTATTTGACACTAGCATTTTCCCCTTCTCTACTTTCATAATGCTAAATACATTTTCTCCTCTGAGGGATCTGTCTTTCCAGTTCCTTGGTTTTCTGTTTTGTTCTAGAAGAGAGAATGGACCAAGGTCCCCTAGGCTGACCTCAGGAAGAACAGCATGGCATGCATGGTTTGATATAACTAAACTTCCCTGGCCCCACAGAGGTGAAAAACCATCATGATCTGTTCTCTACTGCTTACTAGGAACTGGCTGAACAACACTGGGGCATTTTAAGGGGGGAAATCTTGGTCTGACTGGAAATTCTTTCAAGAAATGTGCTGATAAATAATATGGATATGCTAACCCGACCTGTTGTCTAGAAAAGTTTGCTGTTTGCCAGTGGCTGACTTATGGGATGTTGTGGAGAGACTGCTGAGCCCTGTTCAACCAACCCTCTCACTACTACCTTCTGCTGATTTTCTGTGTGGACACTAGTGGTAATGCTAGGGGCAACCTGGGGTGTACAGAAAGTGCCTACAGAGGTCTGAGGGCAATAGTGTGGGCAATGGAAGATGGGCAGTGTTCTCCAAAATTCTGCTGGTGAGGGCAAAGGGTATAAGGAGGAGGGCACTGATTTTAAGTGTCGACAATTGCATATGACCAAAATAGTCTGAAACTCTGAGTTAGAACAATTTCTGTCATTGTCAAAATCGGCTTGATTCTCAGTTCTCCCAAGCTTTGCAAAAATCATAAAATCATGCTAGCAGTCTCTCTTCCAAATGGTAAGAAAGTTAAAAAGAGGCCCCATATTACAATAATATCACCTCCAGTCAAGGACTGTGCACAAACAGTAGACTGGGCTCTGGCCTATTCTCCTGAGCAGTTGCATCAGGAATGGTACAACTTACACTTTTATCTCTAATAATCTGCACAAGACTATGGCATAGTAACAAATAAAAATTCACGTGGTAACTTATTGACGTAGAAGAGGTTGTTAAAATTACTTCTTTGGTTCTGAACTAGTTTACATTCAGGGTTTTTTGATTGTTCTTTTTCACTGCAGAAAAATCCCAGAGACAGTGTCCAAACCAAATCTGCTAACTGCCCATGTGATTTATTTCCAGAAGTTCACTTGGGTCTGAGGTTGAGATAAACCAGTCTGTATTCTTTCTTAGGGAAGACATCTTCAGGTATAGCTTTAGCTGTTAAGCACACCTATTTTGATACTTTATTATTGGATTAGTTTTACAGTGTTGGAGGAGAAAAGCACTTTGGGACCGCTGTCTTCCTTTTGCAACCCATCTCCCTGAGGGCTGGCTGATTTTGAATAGGCAAGGTAGCCTTGGTACTGTCTGTTACAGAGTCAGCTGGAGCCTGGGCTGCTCACAAATGCAGTGAAGATAGGTGGAATTGGGCTCTGCTAACCTTCAGGCAGCATCTTATACTGTAGATGTAGCCATAGCATCTGGAGAGCAAGATGTTTTGTCCCACCTATTTCTCTTAAATGAGTGTAATATCATCTTTGCACCACTGAAAACTGATTTCAGAGATCTGAGCATAAATCAGAGCAGAAAAATGCCAGATGTGACCAAGCCAGAAGAAACACTCCTGCAAAACTCAGAAACATTACTGACTCCTGCATCTTTATAAGAAACAAATCCACACAACGGACAGGTAGACAGAAAGGAGATTCCTCAATTGTTTGGCTCATCAAGCCAATGTTGTAACTCCATTCAGAAAATACAGAAATTGTTCAGGACACTTCATATAAAGGAAATCTGTTCCTCTGTAAAAAAAAAAAAAACAACCAAACAAAAACAACAGAGAAAGATAGAAGGCCAAATAGGCAGATATATTAAGAAGTGTAGCTCTCCTTGACTGGCCCAAGCGGTGGTCCTGCAGCTTGAGGTCTCTGGATCTTCCCATTCAAAAGAAATGGACAGAATGGCAGGAGGGAGAATGGAGGAGACTGTCTCTTCTGTATTTGACAGAAGGATGGCAACTAAAATGAGTAGAAATCAGTATGAAGAAAGGACAACTGCACATGCCAAAAGAGGGATCAAATGGAGTTAAGACAAAAGTATTTGTATACCTTGAAACATGGTATTAATATGGAAAGTTGAACTTGTAACAGTGCTGATTTTCATTAGAAAGGCAGATCTAATCATCAGGTCTTGATTGCTGAATCAGCAAGGCATAATTTCTAAATAAGTAGGTTGCTCACCACTCGTAACAACATCAGTATAAAAAGCCATGTAAACGTATATAAAAAAAGTGCAGAATACTCACAAAGTACAATATTCTGACAAATCATATGAGATATTTGTTTCAAAGTGGATCAAAAGATTAGTGATGAATTTGAAAGAACTGATTTAATCTTTTCTCTTTCATTTTTTATGAAAATATTTTTCACCAGAGATTAATTTTGCTTAGCACACTGCATCCTTTTCGCAGAATATGACTCTTAATGTGATATCAGTTACATTCTCTATGTTACATGGTTTCATTTTCTGTAACAGTTTAAATGTTCATGTAATTAAATAATATGATTTCACACGGGGAATGCTATGCATACACATACAGATTCTGGGAATTGATATGCTTCTGATTTCTATAAAAAAGTAACCAAACCTTTTTAAGAATCTGAACATTTAAAGTAGAGAGTGCTTAAACCTGTGGGTAATGATTTCTGGCTGTCTTTGGAGTTAAGTCCAAGTATAGTGTACATAAAATCAGGCGTATAAAGAACACGCTCAACTTTTTCAGTTTATTAATTGCTGATGTTGATCCTATAAACACATGTAAAAATTAATGCCTTATCTATATCAATAATTTTCAGGATTGGAGATTTACTATTTTTAATAATAAATTTTCTTCAATACCTTTAGTTCCTCCTCCAATTGCAAAACATGAACATGATTTGATTTCATTATTATCTTAGGAAGACTTTAATAAATGTATCCTAAACTGTTTGCAATTGAAATGTATATGTGCTGTGATTAATAATTTTGCATGGTAATTTGTTCACATTTTACTGCTTGATGAAAATGATGATTTAATTATGATAACTTGATGAGGCGTGCATTTAAAAAACTCTCCAGAACTGCTTTTTCTTTTTCCCTAAATTCTTGATTGGGACCAAGGTCACTGTTGAAATGCAAGGTTATGTGTGAGCAATTTATAGCATAGTTATTATGGTTTGAATATTCAGATTTCCTCTAATTCTGATCTGTTTCAAACATTTAAATCTTATAAGTATCATGGTTTTTATAGTGCTCAATTTTACAGCATATAGAATCTGTCATTAGAAGCCACAAAACTTTTTGAAAATGAATTATATTAGAGCAATGGAAATTGCTCTATTCCTTACCATTTTGAAAACATATGCTGCCCCTATAGGCCTGACCAACTCTTTGTCCCTTGCAGAGGTAAAGATTCTATGAAGTTAATATGAGGTCAGGGTGACAGGTAAGGTAAAATGGCACTAGTTATTGGTGTTCCAGCTTTGTGTTTCCTCAGGGCAAAAATGGCTGCAGATCTGGTGATAATTTTTGCCTGTGGATATTCTAAGTATCTCTTGAAGTCAAAGAATAATGTGAGACTTTTAACTTCCTATTTTAAAAAGAGAATGAGAGAAAATTATCAGTGCTTTTCAGAGCTGGGTTCAATAAAGAAAATTAGAGTGCTGTGGCATGACCCAGCTTGGGAATAGCTAATAAATTGATCAAGAAATTTAAATAGATGAAAGGAAAGCTAAACATAGCAAAAATAACTTGGGGATTCAGACATACATATCTGCACAGAAAGAACGATGACACAGAAAAGCTTACAGCAGAGAGGAGCTGACAGAAAGCATTTAGACACTCGTCTTCCTCCCTTTTTTTTTTAATAAGAATATCATAGAGATTTTCAGACTTTTTTTTTTTTTTTTTTTTTTTTTTTTTGGAGATCCATTAAATTTCTCTGGAAATTTTGAAAAAAAACCATATGAAAACCTCAACGCAAATGTATTTCATGTAGAAGTTGAATGAATTTCTGCAAAAGGATCCTAGTGCCAGAAGGATAAAATTTCCAGATATGAATCAACAGTTCTGCTCTAAAATTTCAAAAATGCCCATAGTCTCATTACACTACCTTACCACTGGCTTGTAGCTATCACTGAAAACTGTTTTTTTCATTCAAAAAATGGAATTTTTTACTCTCATGGAATACCCTTCTCTTTCAGTCTCTGCTGAGTTTTGATCTTACCTATGAATTTAGCATCTCTCTCTTCTCCTTTATTTTCTTTTCTGCCCTCACACTGGTTCCTGATCAGGCTTTCTATCACTTCATTTAACTACTACTATTTTCCTGTATCTTTGAATCATATGCATATTTCACACTTCCTCCCCTGTCCCAGCGGAATATTTTCTGAAGTTCTTGTGAAACTATCTCTCTTCACTAAAAATCTGCCTTTTCTGTTCATTTCTACCATCTGCTTACCTAAATAACTATTTCCGAACTACTTTAAATCCCATCTGTTTTTTCCCACCATTGACTCAGACTTCAAACACTCCTCTGCCTTCTCCTCCCCTACCTTCCTCTTCCCCTTCATCCTTCTCTCTTTTCCTCTTCCTCGTATGGGACCCTGCCATGTTCTTGCAAGATGATAATATTGAAATATAGAATGACTTTATTCTCACCTTCTTTTGCCTCTTTGTTTTCTTTCTGACATTCAGTTCTCCTTCTTTCTTTCTCCTGATCTGCATATTTTCTGGCAGTTCTTACCCCAGCTTTGCTCTTTTTCTTATGACGTCTCTTCAACTCTGAAACTCTTCTACACCACTCTTACCCTTGCATATATTTTCCATGTAACTTCTCACTACCTTCTGGATCTTTTATTTCACAATATAAAAAAGGCAGTTTGTTCTTTGAAAATATCACAATTTTATCCTCATTTATTGTTCTATCTTATTCCTCCCTTTAATTTCAAGGTCATTAAATACAACCTGGATTTACCCATCTATTTATACTTCATTTCTTCCTTGCATTGAAGGGTGATATTTTTTTTTAATTTTTTGTGGCATTTTAGCCAATCTTAGATTTCTCTGATATTTCTTCATCAACTTTGACCTCTGTAGTGCCTTTTATTTTGTTTGAAATAATTTTCTGTCTTTGCTTCTATGACAGCTCTCACCTGTGTCTCTCTTTCTGCCTGTCTTATCATTCCTTTGACAGATCTTTTAGAAGCCCTTCCATATCTTTGCTTCCTGGAGGTGTCCCATAGGCCTTGTCCTTCATTTTCTTTCCTTATTTAAACCTTTTCTCTAAATAACCTTATTTATGTATCTACCATCTTTGCTCACCTATTGTCTTTGTGTTAGCCTTTAGATTCATGTTTCTAGTAGATCTTTCCTTCTGTGCAAACTAAAGCTAGATAAAAGTAAATCCTCAGCCAAAAGGATTTTAATGTATTTCTTGGTTTTAGATTACTTGATTCTGGAAAAAAATCCAGGAATGTACAAAGAAGTTTTTACAGAGTAAATGAAATACATAATCACTTGATTAAAATCAGTAGCAAATAGAGCTTTTAGCATGCTAGATTTTCTTGTTTTGCTTAGGTCTTCAAAGAATTATTGATTTACCCATAGCACCACACTGAAAATTGTCAAAAGAAAGAAGGAAAAAGCTAATCATAATAGTTGCCAGCTGATAATACTCTTGATGAATTATTGTCAAACACCATTTATATCCTAATATAAAAATGTGGAGAGGTGAGTTCTGGGCTCTCACTCAGAGGTATTCACAACTCTGAGTGAGCAGGACTAAGTTTGTGCCACAGTTGTGCTACTGCAGTCAGAAGGCTGTTCTGGCCTGACACAAATTCTGGTAACTTCTTCAAGAGTGTAATTATATAAAATAGGCAGGGTGCTTGACTAATAGCCAATTTTACTGTCTGAACATAACTTTCTGGTTTTATATAGAACAGTGTACAGTGGTCAATATAAGAGAACTAGAGAGAGCTTGGAAGGAGAGGAACAAGAAGTAAAAATAAGACAACAAAGAAAAATATATCAAAAAACCCTCTAACAGAGAAAAGGAATAAAATTCTCCAAATAAAAGTAAAAGATGCTCAGAAAAATGGGTAATAAAAAGAATCTGAAAAATAAAAAACCTAGAATGGAAAACTGTTACAGCACACAGACAGAGTGAAATTTTACTTGAAAGTTAGAACCCTCAACCTTGACCCACCTCTCTCCCAAAGCTTCCACTGAAATCAGAGTAGTAATTTATTGAGTTGCAAACAATGAGCCACGGAATTACAATCAGGCACTCATGAGCCAGGACATGCAAACATTGCAGTTTTGGTGATAAACTTTAAATAGTGATGAAAGGAGATTATTCTGTCATTTTTAGGCTACACATAAGAATTATATTTAGAGGTAGAAAGGATTAATTAGTAGTTTTTCATATGTCAGAAACTATTGGTTTCTTAGTATTCCTAGCCACTCTAACCATCAGAAATCAGGTGTCTTTTGTTCTTGTCAACAGTGACAACTGATATGTCAGCACCTAAAAATAAGCTGTATGCTTCAAAGAAGGCTCTGAAACATATGGCTGCTTACAAAAAATTGACAGAGTCAAGAGAGCAGATGGGAGGGAACTATATTCAGCAACAGAGTGGCACAGTAACTTAGCTTAGGTGTGTAAATATGTTTGCTGATTCATTAATTTTCTTTCTCTTTTTTTTTCTACCAGTAAAAATTAGATAGTAAAAGAAAAATATAGTTGTTTGCACAGCAAGTCCTTGCCACACAGTTTAAAGATGTATTAAGTTTTCTTTGAAGACTTCGAAACAAAATGTATTTTCAGAAGATGACAGACTAAATAAATATTTTATTGCCCGGTCTCTTTCTCCTAAAATCACAAGTCACTAGCAGCACTTTTGGTCAGGCAAAGTCAGGACTGCTGAGAGACATTAGTAAGTTTTTAGTGCGTATAATGTTGTGCATATTCTTCTAACAGTTACTAAGTGAGGTTGTGACTAAAAGATTTAAATCAAACCTTACAAATTTTTATCAGAATGCAGAGAAAGATTCTCAGCAATTTCTCACTCAAGAATTAAAACAATTGTGATGGGCTTGTAAATTTTTTGAAAAATGTGACAAAGAACTGCACTTAATAACGGTAGTTTCAGTAATAATACTAGTAAAGTCAGAAAAAAAAATGCAGGAGTCAAAACCAGACTAGAGTATGGTTTAAGTCATACAGAATTTCATAACAGCAAACATAAGACTTAATAGAGGTTCCATAAAATGATTGGAGTCTGCAAACACCAGCTGTTCAGAATAAAATACTAATATTAATTTAACTAATTTAACACCAAGCTAATGATGTCCTCAGTTTATATTCCAATCACAAAAAATTGAGAACTATCCAGAATAAGCAATAATATAGAGATATTTCCTCTTAATATTTTTTGTCAAACAATAGAGGAAAGAAATAACATTGATGTAAACTGTTAGCTACAAGTGTATATCTGTTTGTTTATGTATTTAAAGTATCCTGCAGTATTATTATATCAAAATTTATTTTTGGCATCAGACATGTATGTTGTGGCCCCAAAACTTTATTAGACTACAGGTTTTAACCTGCCTCCTGAAGAAATAAACTATACATTAGGATGGTCACCAAATAATACTATTAACTTCTACCTATAAGCAGCACTTAAATATTTATGATCAACTTTAGTGGAAACCCAGGCCTAAAATCTAGATATGTCTTAATGTAACCCCAGTTATTTTTTACTGAATGTCTGCTTTTGAGAATTGTCCCCTTGTGGCAATATTAGAACACGTGTGACAAACATAATGGAGGACATTTTTTTGTCTGTAACAGAAGCTGATCAAAGAATCTGCAACAAAACAGATTTGTTACTCCTTTACCATACATTTGAATACAATATGTGCATATGACGGTATTTCTGAATATTTAGGTGCATGTCTCAAACACACAAATACTGAAAGCAGGTGCCAAATGGTGTATTGTTCCTTCCTTTATAATTTTTTTTTTCTCCCTGATGTCTGAGAGCTACCTGGGGAAGCTGGTTGAAGAAGAAATTCAAGTGAAGGATCAAATTTCTGCTGAGAAAAGATTACAGAGTGGGAGGGAAGCTGTCTCAGCTTTCTCTGTGCACCTAAGAAGTTTTTGTTAAGCACAGATCTTGAAAATTCATATGAGTACCTTCTTTTTTAATTTTTATTTCATGTAACTTAAATGAACATTCAGTTGAATATAATTAATGAAATAATGTAATTTCTAGTTTTAAAAATGCTCAAAATAACCACCATATTAGCTTTCACACAATTTTTCTTGTATTACAAAATAATAAAAGGTAGTGGAATCCTCCTCATTCTGTCTCTTCTGTGTTATCCTACTTACACTCCGGCACTTTACAAGTAATAATCCCCAAACCAGTCAGTGTTAGGGTTCCTGTTTTTACTCCTATCACTTGTAGTCTATTCAGCTTGATGTCCCATCCCAGAGCACAGAGAAAAGAAAACATCGGTTAGGTAAACAGAGCAGATAGCTAGCCTATGCCCCTGCCTAGTCCTAGAGCTGCTGTCTGAGTCCTGGACAAACTTTCTGGAGAGACAAAAGGAGTTCCCTGGAATATTTCTAAACTTGGATGCACAGGTTAAATTTAAAATAAATTCCTAATGCAGAAAACAATGCATGCTTCAGTGAAGCAAATATCAAGTGATAGACACTCTTCCAAGTTCTCTATTTTGATCTAAATTGCCTATGAATTCTGATATTTTCTGGCTTAAGAAAATGGTCTTTTAGTATTTTAAGACTTCTAACGAAGCATTACCTTTAGAGGTGAAAATATTTAACTTTTCATTCTTTATTCACTCATAAATTAAATGAAGAAGCTGGCCTGGGCTAAATTTTAGTCCTGTCAGCAATTTCAGATCCTCTCCATTTCTGTAAGATCGTGGTGTCTGCTCACATTTAATAAGACCTAGGAATATCTACTTTGTGCCACAACGGAATCATTCACCCTGCAAAGCATTGTGTGGCTCTAATAGTTTCTTTTATGAGTCATATGTAATTCAGGTGAATAGAAAGGAATATTTACAATTACGAAGAAGGGGCAAGTGAAATAGACAACAGGATTTAGTGAAGAGATAAACTTTCCTACCCCTTAACTCAGGACTTTTGAAAAAAATTCTTAGGAGTACCAACCGAAAGAATGGAAAAGTATTAAGTAGGCATAGTTCCCTGTTACTGTGTTCTTTGCAGTTTGTCACAGAAACAACTCATATATTCTGTGTGAGTCAGGAACAAACTTCCACTGGATTTCTAGGAAGAGCCTGATACTTTTTCCTGCCCAAGCAAATATCAATCTCATAGTTTGGGGGTTTTGTTTGTTTTTGTTTGGTTTGGTTTGGAGTTTTGTTTGTTTTGGGTTTTTTTGATTTTTTTTTTTCTTTTGTTTTTGTTTTCTTTTTTTTTTTTTTTGTGTCTGTGGTTTGTTGTTGTTGTTTTTTGTTGTTTTTTTTTAGCTGATTAACTTTTGAGCTGTTATGCATTTTGTATTTTAAGACTTTCCTTGAGGATTAGCATCTGGTTTTGCTTGATATTTTTGGGGCATTGGTAAAAAGAAATTTTTATATGGTGACCATCATTCTTACTGTTATTTATGAAATTTCTTTGCTACCACAACAGAATCACTTCGTGCTTTGACAAGGAATCTTTTTACAGATGGAGTTGCAGACAGGCTAATTATAATTCCAGTAGCAAAGCCCTGGATCCAGACAATTTGCTATGCATGCTACATGGCTTTAGATCCTTAATAACTGCCTTTATAGAGTGGGATCTGTTCATTAAAAATCAACCATTTATCTTACCATATATTTTATATTAAATACCATGACAACCACAGGGGCTTTTTTCATTTTCTGTTGATAGATTTTATTAAAAAGTGACTCACTGTCACTAATGAATCCTTAATGCATCTGCTGAATGAGTTGAGGAGATTTAAAGTGTTTACTTTACTTTTATCATTTATTATATATTATGATCCACATTTGATGCTTACTTACTCATCTAAATGGAACTGAATGTGACAAATTTGATCTCTGATTCAATGCTTATGCTGCCTAGCTGACTAATTTTTCACAATGTGAAATGATCTGGGATTCTAGAAAGACCTGAGCAGGTAAAAAAGAAGTCAGAACTCACTCAGAATCGATGGACATATTCACTTCTGCCTAAGCAGGTGTCCTAGCTGGCACCACAGGCACAGGTCCCTGCCAGCTTAAGAGGTCTCATCCCATCGATCTGACTCCCTTCCTTACTTGCCTACCTTTGTGGATAAAAGCTGCCAAAAAGAATAGGGCTGAAAGTAGATATACCTTTTTGACAGTGTACTGTGGATGGGAGAACAAGTTGTCTACAAGTCCAAAGTACATTTTATTTTCCTTTTCTATTGGGAGAAGTAAAGACTGCTGTCCAGTCTTTCTTTTTGCTGTTTGTCTGTCTGCCAGACTAGGTCTAGGGAGAACAGGTTGCTGCTGCAGCTGAATCAGGTAGGTTTAGGCAAATAGGATTAAAGTAGTACAGAGTCAGGAAAGGTGGGAAAGCTGGGAGAGAAACTTAAATTGCTGAAACGGTAAATGCGGTTGACCACTCCCAAATTGTAATCAAACTGATGCAAGAAGTATGGAAACGGGCATGTTTGGAAACGGGGTAAAGGAGTTTTTGTCGCTGAGCAAAGTGCAGATGGGTGGCAGGAAATGGGGGAGTTTGGTGGGAAGAATGATGAGGGCTGAAAACTTACTTTTCAAAACATGGGTAAATGTGAGTATGAGTCATTGTCACACACCTTGCAGATTACCAGAGTAAGTTCAAGTGCTACTCATATTGTTCCAAATATGGGTTCTTTCACCTGCTTTACAAGAGCCAAACGGCACACAGAGTTGAGATATTTGATTTTATTTTGATTCTGCAAAACAGGTGCCAGGTATCTATCACAGCTGGTACACCTTTCAGGAAACAAGCACAGTCTTTTATACAAAGAGATAATAAAGAAAGAATGATGTAGAAACAGATGATTAGTCACTCACACTTATATAAAAACATTCTTAATGTACACGTGGAGGTCCAGTTCATTATACTATTATTTACATATACATATTTCCCTGGGGGTGTGTTTTTAGTCATTATAATCACCTAAGGTAACTTAAGGTTTTTTTCCCATCCTATCAGGTACCATCAAGTTATTATTTAACATTATTTTCTATTACAGTTTCTGCTTCAATCTGTTTGAACAATTAGTTGCCAGCGAAATAAGGATTTATGGTATTCTGCTTGTGAGTACTCTTCATTGCATTCTGTTGCTGGGTACTCTTCACTGCTCCATTGCTCTGGCACAGTGTTGCCATGGTTTCAAAACCAATCCATAGTTGCTGTGTACTCTTTTGTGGATTTTTAACCTCTTCTGATATCACAGATACACTACCGTTGCAAATACACAAATCTTTTAAAGAAGATTTATTTGTATTAACAGTGATTTTTACTCATCTGATTGAAAATTTTGTATCTTTAAGTTGGTAAGACTACTCACTAATTGTGGAGACTTTGAGTGACCTAAAAATACTTTTATTCTTAGGATGAAAAAAATCATCATTTTCATTTATCATATTATATGCTGAAAAATAGAAACTTTGCAATATGTTGATCAGAAATTAAAAAATCCCAGTTAACATAAAATTTCATTAGTAATGTTAAATTACACAAATCAATCTTATGAAACAACCACCAAGCCCTAGTTGTGATTACAAAATTAATTTGGGTTTTTTTTTTCGTTTTCTCTTTTCACATTTGAACAATAGTAGCTAGGATACTGAGTGAAACTCAGTGAATTACGACTATGGAATTTATATATTCAAAGACAAGAAGCGTTCAGTTCGGTACTTTCTTTTAGGAGAAAGAAGAGATAGTTAGAAGATAAGTTTTGCTAGTGCCTTATTTGATCATGGCCATGATTCCCTATTGTTTTTCAAGGAAACATGTAAAACAAAGACCTTAGTAGGTTACTGTTAAAATGAAACATTTAGCATATCTATAAATATACTGTCTTATTAAACCCATAGAGTTTATTTAACACAGTTCACAGAAGGCGAAAAAACTGAATTCACAGTGTCTCGAAAAAACTCATAGTGCAGAGAGATGAGTAGACAGTGATAAGACTCGAAGAAGGTATTTTCTCATACACTTCAAAGCCTGAAGTCTGAGATGGCTTCAGTCTCAAATCACTACCTGCTCTCACTGCCTGTCAGAATAGACTGACTTGGAGTGTACTGGGAAAAATGATCTGCTTCATTACCGTTTTCATTCCACTGCACTGAGAAACACTGTTAGTAGAAAAGCTACTTATATGGGAACCTTCTTAAAAAAATCACTTCAATAGAAAATAAATTATTCCCACCAGTTCAGTGACCTAATATTTTAAAGAAAGGGGCTACACTATTACATATCACAGCCATCCTGAAAAGCTACATGTAGATGTTTGATTTTGGCAGACCACCATTCCTGCAGTCATTTATCAATATTCATTTTGAGCTGAACTGAGCTTTGTAAAATCCTTAAGCAAGTGTGCAGCAGCTGATTGTATAGGAGGTAAAACTAGGCTAGTATGTGTAGACCAGGCAGAATGTTGTCCCATGTTTTTGAAGAGTGGGAAGCTGATTCATGCTGGTGGCTGGCTGAACAAAAGCTCCATTCCACTTCTTCCAGGCTCAAGATTCACTTTTGGTAGGAGACAGAGATAGCATGTAACTTGCACACTGTTTTGGGAAATATTTAGCACAGAACTGCAGAATGGTTAAGGTTGAAATGGACCACAGTGGGTCATCTGGTCCAACCCCCCTGCTCAAGTACGGTCATGCTACAGCACATTGCACAGGATTGTATCCAGACAGTTCTTGAATGTCTCCAGTGAGGGAGACTCCACAACCTCTCTCAGCAACCTGTTCCAGTGCACAGTAACCTGCACAGTAAAGAAATTCTTCCTCAGGTGGAACTTCTTGGTCATCAATTTCTTCCTGTTTCCTCTTGTCCTATTGTCCTGCTGCTTGACCTTCATTCAGTCCAGGGGTGTTTCCGTAGAGAAGAAAGGGCATTCTTTTCAGGCCCTACCAGTTTAGATCCAAGTGCCAGGGTCTCTTTACCTGGGCCTGTATTCTTTTTTTGACTTTCACCAAATAGTCTTCCTTCTAGAGTCTCTTATATGCTCATAAATTACTGGGGGAGGAAGGCTCTACCTCAAAGCATCTTTATCACAGTTAAGTAAAATCTAGACTTTTGTTTTGTTCTTTCAACTTGAGATGTTGAGAAACAAAAACTGGTTTTTGTCTAAAATCATCGAAAAATGATTCTGTTTTCTAACAGGTTGAGGTATAGGCTGCATGCTCAAGGTAGTTCTGAAAGCCTGAGATATTCTAGTTTGAGAAATACGTTAAAGTATAATTAAAGAGAAGGCTGTAAATTGCTTAAATGATATTATTTAGAGGTTTGTTTTATTTCAGTTCAAACCAGTAATGGCAGTTAGTGGGACTCTACATAACAACAAGAATCCAGCAGTTTAAGTGATAAAGATTCAGATGAAGCGCCATAACCATGCTGAGCACCAGCATAACTATCCTCGAACTAACCTTTATCTTAATCTAGAAATGTAGGAACAGTAGAATTCCCTACCTGGTCTTCTAACGAGCATTTAACTATCTAAAGACACCCTGCAGGGCATAACTTTTTATTCCATAAATCATCCAGTAAGCACTTGATAATGTTAATTTGCAGGCATGGCGCAAACTTAAAACAAAAGTATCTCTTACCTAATCTGCTTTCTCCTTACTGTAGCTCCCAGTAGTATAGTCAGCTGCAGAAAAAAAATTATTTTACTTAGTGGTGGACATTTGAAGAAATCTGTATATCATTTCTCATCCACTTCTAAATTTGCTCTGAAATAAAGTATATTTGATATTTAAGTTATTATTAATATACTAGTACTTTATGTATAATAACAGGAAAATAGGTCCTAATATATCATGGTGTAATATAAAACAGGCTTTTTTATAAATTATGAATTTTAAATCTAAGAAAAAAATTCCCTATAAAGTACATATTGATGTGACATTTCTATTTATTCTGTTCCCTTACCAAAGCATGTAATTTTGTGTGTTATAACATTTCATTACCTAATATTTCTAAAAGATTCTGAAGTTGAATGATGAAAGAATGAGTTCACATGAGTTATTACATTACTTCAGCATTTTATTGAAGGAAGAGTTTTTCTGAGCTATAGAAATTAAGAATTTTCTTTCTGTTGTACGTCTTCATCATAGAGATCCAGGTATATGGACTGTTATCACTCTATAGGTCTGTTATACTTCTCGTCCCTTAACAGTAGAACAAAGATTATTTTGATGTAATAAGGTCATAAAACTAGCAACAAATAGAGTAGACATTCCTGCTGAAAATGATTTATATTACATCTTTAATTTGGACAAGAGTTAGAGAAGCTGTAGACTTCACCAGCTCAGCGTCTGAACTTACTGCATTTTAGTGTCATGGCTCATGGCTGCCTACAGTCAGCATCAACTAATATTGCGGTCTTAAGGAATTTGAATAGTTTGCAAAGAGTTGCACAACCTGCAATATTTTCTGCTAAGTTTGACCATGAGTTTGCCTTTTTCATCTGTAATGTGGAGTGAAAATTATGCAGTTGCTAAAACTGTTCAAAATATTTGAATGTAATGTAAATAAAGACTTTTGAATGTTTGTGGAGGGAATAGTGAAACTATATGGATGGTTAAAGATGTGAATAAGAAACAGCTCAAAAGCTCAAATAATTTGAAATTTGAAAGTTCTCTAGACATCTAGTTACTTCAGTATATCTACTTGAATATATACAGAATTATGGTCTTATATGTCTATCCTGTCACATATATAATACTACTTCTACTATACAACTCAATACTCCTGCTGTACTATACAATACTACTAAAACAATACTGCTACTACTATTACCCCTGCTGCTGATACTTCTATAAATAGGTAATATTAATACTACTTCCCTACCACCAGGAATTTTTGGAGGCTAAATACTTTGTAGATTATGAAAGAAAAAGATACTGTGGGAGTAATGCAAATACAGATGACAAGTATCCCTGCTATATAAATGATAGAGTTTTGGGTATGTACTTCAAACATTTAGGTGTGTGTCACAAAATGCTTAAAGAGTAATGACAATTTTTTCATAATTTTTTCCTTTGGATTCTTGCAATATTTAAGAAATCAATTAAAAAAAAAGCAGAGAAAAAGAGTGGATATTTATAAAAATTTGGAGAAGTGGATGGCAAAAATCCCTGTGTACTATCTGAGATTTAACATCACTTCTTTTTTGCTGATTCCTAGTTTTCTGTACTTGAAATGTTGAATTGTACATATGTAAGTCTGTTATGCATATACACAAAGTATGTTTTGTACTGGAGAAGTAACACATACAGCTGAGGAGAAAAGAGGTTGACTTTGCTTTGCTTGGAAAGATTTTTTTATTGTATGATCTATGGCTCAGATAAACTTCCATCTCAATTCATCTTGTCTTTGATGAGGACTCAGAGATAATAAAAAATACACCATAATCATTAAGCTTTAGGAAAAGGTGCCATTGTCACTTAAATCTTATTAATAAAGCAAACATTGCTTTTCAGATTGCTGTGTTGTAGATCTTGCCTAGAATAAAGAGCCTCATGGACCCTTAACCTCAAGATGTATGAGGAGGTCAGACTGTGTTGAAATTCAGGCACTGATAAAATCATGTCTGGAATCTGTCACCCTAGTCTGTCTCCATATTGTGCAAGAGAAGAAAAATTGTTTTCAGTTCTGTAAGACACTGAGGCAACCACTCCTCCACCTCTGGATCTGTATCCACAAGAGAAGTTTATACACAGTTTGAAAACTCAGACATTTCCTGCAGACCTTCAAACTAGCATTTAGCTGTGTTCATTTCAGCAACTCCAGACAACTTTCTTAAAACTAAATGGTAGAAATAGTTACTTGGAAAGAGGAAACATGCCAGCCAGCTCTCCAAGGAGGGCTATTCTCACATATTTCTCCCCTACCAGAATATAATAATCCTGAGAGGCAGAGGAAGGAAGGTATTTAGAGAAGCAGAGGAAAAGGAAAAGAAAGAAATCAGGACAGGAGAACGAGTACAGTCTTTGGGTCTCATGCCTTGTCTCCAGAATTAGAGTACATCTAACCTTCAGAATTCCTGATCTTCAGCAGCAGAATGAACATTTCTCTTTACTCCCAGAAATGCACTTCTTAATATCTTCTCCTCTGAAAGAAAAAAATTAAATAAATTGTGTAAATGAGGAATTGAGAACAGTGAGTGCATGAAAGTACAAAAAGAGGTAAAACCATTGCCACAGTTCTCCTTTAGAGAAGCAGTCTGTTCAAATTTAAACTAGTGCATCTATGATAAATGGAAGAGTAATTTCTATTTTAGTAAACATGAGAAATATTTTATGTACAATATAAATAAATATCATGCGGAGAATTGCTATGATAATTAACAATCAAATTGTCAGAGATGAGTATACATTGGACATTATCCTTGAATATCCATATAATAATACAGAAAATTTTCTTTAAAGTATTTCCTGAGCAACTGCACCAAAACTGTTTCTTTACACTCCCAACTCAAACAATCAGAGAAAATTTTGCATTTTGGAATTTATGATGTAGTCAATATGTGATGGAATAAGCAATCACTTGCCTATAATACCCATCTTTGCTGTGAATTGTAGTAGCACATACCTTAAATGAAAATGAAGCATACCATTGAATAAAGCATGTAAAAAAATCTGTTTAACTGTGTACAGACTTTCAATGCACTGGCTCATGATATATCAGGCTATTTTTCTCAGTAAAGTTCTTCTTGCAATATCATCTTCATCAATTGAGGCAGGAAACAACGTGGAGAGAATTGATGTGGTTACATATTTGTGACTTGGTTTCGGCAGGTGATTCTAGAATAAGTTTTGCTTAGTTTAGCATATCTATTTGCATTCAAATTTAACAGTCAGTAAACACGTATTTTCTCTTGCAGAAGTGACAAAAGTATCTCCTGCGTATGATGGTTGACATTTCAGTAGACGGTTAGAATTTAGTTTCTATTAAAAATGATACATTGTTAATCTCAGAATTTGTTTCTAACACACATATTCAGGTTTTACAGACCTCCAGTAAAGTAGTAAAATAGGACTCTTAGCTTTTGCTTTGCACTTCAATTATCTGTATTGTGTTACTGTATTATTTGTGTCTTGTGCTTCCACTCAATATTTGCAGGAGGTAAATCAGGGAAAATATTTCTTAGCAAAAGACTAATGCTGATGCATTTACTTCCTCCTAAAGAAAACATACTGAATTATATAGCAGCAACTTTGTTCTCAGCAATTCACAATTGCTTTGGGTCATTGGTTCATTTTTCTCAAAGCTAAGAATTTGAAGAGGACATAAGGTTTAAATATCTGTTTCTAGCTCTTAGCTACATTTTAATTACACTACCCTGCCTTTTCACCTATTATGAATTCACTGTGAAAGTATTCCCCATATTCACAACACTTTCCAGTTGCACAGTGGTGTACTGCAGTGCTGCCAGGGTGATTGCATTGTAAGGCTCAGAGTTGGAGTAGGCTGGGGCATAGCTCAGGTAATAGTAGAGCAGTCAGTCAAGAAGTGATATACCTTCTAACATTTCTTCTGATGATGAGTAAAGAGATAATTTCTGCATTTGTATCCCTTTAATAATTTCCCAAGTTATGAGCATATTTTATTATTCATTGGTATGTTTTGAGAAGTACATGAATTCTGTTGAATTCACCCATAGAGGAATTGATTTGCCATTACACACAATTCCGTTTTAAATGGAGTTTAAAAATTTACTAAGAGCATTCTGTTTTCAAAAATGCAAAGTTCAAGGATCCATTGTAGAAGAACTTAGAGAAGACACTTAACAGAAAGATAATCCTACTGTGAAGAATTCATAATTTGAGATCAAATCAGGGAAAGAAACGGTGTAGGACGCATGGGGTAACAGAGAGAATCATGAGGAAATGGCCTCAACTGTGCCAGGGGAGGTTCAGGAGGACATCAGGAGGTATTTCTTCACTGTAAGGGTTGTCAAGCATTGGAATAGGTTGTCCAGGGAAGTTTTGGGGTCACCATCACTGGAGGTGTTCAAGAAATGACTGGATGTGGCACTTACTGCTATGGTTTAGTTGACATGGTGGTGTTCTTTCAAAGGTGGGACTCGATGATCTTGGAGGTCTTTTCCAACCTTAATGATTCCATAATTCTATGATTTTATGTTCAACAGTGTTGTAAACCAAAGACGAATTCATGTCTGGTCTTTTAGGCTGACCCTGACAGGGGCCCATCAAAGCCCTTTTATCACTCACCTGCTCAACTTGGCAGGGTAGAGAAACTGTAGCAAAAGGCGGGTGGGTCGAGGTAAGGACAGAAAGATTACTCAGCAACTATCATCATGGGCAAAACAGACTAAACCTGGGGAAATTAATTGAATTTATTACCAACCAAAATCTGAGTATGATAACGAGAAAAACTAAATCTTAAAAACTCCTTCAACCCAACACTCTGTCCTTCCCTATTCCTGTTTCTCTACCTTCTGCCCTCCAGTGGTGCAGTGGGATGGGGAATGGGCATTATAGTCAGTTCATCACATGTTGGTTTTGCCACTGCTTCCTCCTTGGGTGAAGTCGTCCTTCTCCTGCTCCAATGTGGCATTCCTCCCATGGGAGATAGTATGCCACAAACTTCTCCAATGAGTCCTTTCCATGGGGTGCAGTCCATCAAGAACAGGCTGCTCCAGCATGGGTCCCCTGAGGGGTCAAAAGTCCTGCCAGCAAACCTGCTCTCGTGTATCATCTTTTCTCCACAGGTCCACAGATCCTGACAAGAGCCTCCTCCAGTGTGGGCTTCCCACAGGGTCACAGTATTCTTCCAGGCATCCACCTGCTCCAGTGTGGGGTCCTTCAGGGTCTGTAGGTGGATCTCTGCTCCAGTGTGGACCTCTATGATCTGCTGTGGGACAGCTGCCTCACCATGGTCTACACCACAGGCTGCAGGAGAATGTCTGCTCCAGCACCTGGAGCACCTCCTCCCCCCTCTACTTCACTGACCTTGGTGTCTGCAGGGTGTTTGGCTCACATATTTTCTCTACTCTGGCTGCCATTTGCTTCTGCTCAGTAATGTTTTCCCCTTCTTAAATATGTTATTGCACAGGTGCTACCACTGTCACTGATGGGCTCAGGCTTGCCCAGTAACAGGTCCTTCTTGGAGTCATCTGACACTGGATTTATTGGATATAGGGGAAACTTTCAGTGGTTTCTCACAGAAGCCACCCCTGAAATGCCCCCACCCTACATCATCCCGCAGCTACTGAAACTTTGCCACATAAACCTGACACACCTGGAGAAAAAGCAAGTCAAATAGTGGAAGATATATTTCTGTCACATAAATGTGTACATACACAACTTCAGTAAGAATACCTTGAATTCAAGATTTGCGCTATATACATTCTCATCTTGACTTTCTAACTATATTTTTGTCTTCTTTTCTTTTATTTTGGCCCCAAAGGAGAGGTTTGAAAAGAACAGGCAGTAAACTGCTTCCTTTATAATTCTGGACTCTAATAGAAGTGTCAATTGAAGGTGATGGGAAGATATTACACTCTCATAGTATAAGCCACAAGAAGCATTTTACAGCAAACCATTAGTCAGATAGAAGGCGACCATGGAGATATTTAGCTTTGCTTAACTTATTGTCATGCATCCTCACACACATAGCATGCCTTCCTAAAACATAATTATGAACATTAATAAGCAATAATATAAGTTAATTGTATGTGTCCAGCCATGATTCCAACACTCCTGGAACTGTGACAGTGTGAACCTTCAGGGTTAGGAAAAGGCAATGATATTAACAGTGCTACGAATTCCCCCAAAATAGACTGGTTTTTTGAGGGTGGGGCCTTTGCTGAGAATTTAACTGGAACATGTAAAAAATATGCCTGACTCTATCAGTGATGTTCATCCCAGCAACCAAGAGCAACTAAAACATGACTCTTGGTGTCTGTAGGAGGGATAGGCACTTCCAAGCAGAGGTTAATCACATTTTAAGATAGCTAATTAATCTATGAAATGAATCACCCTTAAAAAAGGCTAAAAATAAGAGAATGAGATAAATTACTCGATTAAGACCATGTGCATTACCTCAGAAAAAACACAGTGGGATTTGATGCTAAATGTAAAAAAAAGCAGAAGCAATAAATTGTTTATGTTTAGAAAGATTATAAACATTTGTCAGTATCCTAACATTTTCTGTTCCAAATCTTAATTTTATTTTCATTTATGCTAATGTATTGTACTTAACTTTAATGGGAAAAAAATGTTCAACAGCAAAATATAAATTAAATACACTTATTTTATGTTCAGTGGGGCCCAGTGTATCAGCATTCTGTACACTAATATAATTGAACATGAAGTGCTTACTCACCCAACTGATGTTAGATATCAGTAGGACCACTTTCGTCACTAAATGTTGATGGATTTGGCTTGAATTTCTTTGAAATATGTTTACTTCATTTATCACCACTTTTTCAGGCCTCTATAAAATTATCGAAGGAAAACCAAAATAAAGGAGTACTTTAATTACAATGTTTCCTCAGTGGTAAATCCCTTGTCTCAGTAAAACTCATTTCAGTGTTTTTCTCACCTGTCCAATATATTTTACTGCACAAAGATTTCCCAAAAGCCACTAGAACTTTGACAATAATGTTTGACAAGACAAAGTGAAAAAAAGTGTTCACATTGAAGTGCATGATGCAGCAAGAGAGAGCTGCTGATTCATCTCCCTTGTTGTGAACTATATTATTGGCAGCTGTATTAGGAAAGTCACCTCTATCTTGCTGTACCACCAGTACAGTTTCCATTCCTCACCAAATGAAGATACCAGTATCTTTTTTTTTTTTTAACCCAGGGTGAATCCTGCATTTGGCCTATCAGCTTCATTGCATCTTAATAAAAAAAAAAATTCATTTTTTCATAAAACTTTTTAATTTTAATTGAATTTTTTTCCACTTGGGTTATCTTGCTTTTTTGTTCCATTTCAAGAAATATGTTCATTTCGCGTGTCCTGAAAATAGAGTGTCTTCCTTATTTTAATAACTAATCTTTACAGTTTTTCTTTATTCATGCTATTTGAATAAATATTTCCAACCTCAAGATGATAAATGTTGCTATAAAGGGGGAGCAAATTGCATCCCCATCCACCAAATAATACCGCTAATAATCTCAGCAGCTATCCACATGATTTAAAGGTCCAAAAAGCCAATGAAGACTTTATTTACATCCAGAAAGTGCTAAATCAAGATTTACCTTTAGCATTTATCATGAAAGAAACCACACAAGAGGAACTGACTGCAACGCTTGGCATAAAAATTCAGCTTCTTGAATATAAAGCTAGTGAATGTTCTGGAGGATTGCACAGACCACTCTATAATGTAACTACATTACGAAATAGTCACAATAGTGAGGCAAGATACACACAATGGCCAGGAATAATGCCAGAAGCTGAGCAAGCAAAGCTGAGTTTTGCCTATGTTGTCCCAATACTCTCTTCCTTGTCGGTAATGTTCAGGCTCAAGCTGTTTCATTTAATCTGACCATGTACAGTGGCTCCTCAGGCTCTTATTCAGAAGAATATACATGCTGGATCACCTGTGAAAGGAAGGTAGCCTGTATATGGTCACCAGGGAATTGAAGACAACACACGGTCAAACTTTTTCTCCGCTTCTTTTTCTAAAGGTTGCTATCATCTATCCCTTCAGAAGAGTTCAGGGTTTCAGAACATGCTTGAAATCTTTGATCCATGCTTTGTCACAGTGTTCCAGGCAAGCGTCTCATTTAGGAAGGTGGATGGTGTAAGAAGAAATTGTTTAATTTTGTCTCACAAAAATAGACTGCCTCATAGCCTGACCAGATGAACATTCTCTTGGGTTATCACTTAAGTAACCAAAGGAACGCAAACTTTCATGATTATGAAAATCAGAATGAATCTCAGTGATTTGCCTACCTCAGAAACTCTTTATCTCTAAAACAGAACCAACTTATGTTTTGATCAGGAAGAATGCTGTAACCTTTACTTTTATGAATAGTGAATACAAGATATTCTGAGTTACTATAATTTCTCTCATGCAGAATCCTATTTAAATTCAGTTCCACAAATCAATTAATTTTAATGTCTTTTTCACCCTCTTGGGTTGAAATAAACCAGGGATATCTCTTTTGCCATTAATATATCAAGTATCAGGTCCTATAAATTACCAAAAATAGTTTTCTACTAATTTTCTCTTCTGATTTAAAAAATCATAAGTTTGAAACTTGTGAATGTTAAGTATTGGTAATGTTCTTTCTTAATTAAAATATTCACTTTGAAATCATCCTCAGACAGAAAAGTAGGCAAAACCCAAAGGAATAATCTGAATGTTATAGATTGCACTTTATAAATCAATCAGAGATAAAAATTGTGCTTTATACCATGAATAAGTTATTTTAATACAAAGTTTCAAGAATAAAGTTTGCATACTCCTTGAAGAATTTATCCTTATATCAAGGAGTCTATGGTACTGTGATGTTGCAAAGACAGTAAAGCCTGCAGAACTTCTTTGTAGGAATGAAATTGCACAAAATTAGAATTCTAATGTCATCTTGTTTGAATCCTTATTTTTTCTAAAGAATGACACACACCCAATTTTATATTCAGGCGATAAGATTAAAAAAAAAGGAAAGAAAAAGAAAAAATTAAAAAGAAAAGAAAAATTGAAAAAGAAAAGAAAAATAGAAAAAGAAAATTAATTTTTAAGCGGAAGAACATAGCCTTATGTCACCACATTCTGATGATGGGTGTGGGGTACCTATAATTAACATTCCTGAAAGTTTTTGATACTATAAGCATGTGAAATACAATGAAATGAAAGGCACAAGTAACAACAGCCACACTGACAACATTACACAACACAGCAGCAGCCCAGCAGCAGGGGTACTAGGATGAGTCTGCCTCTCAGTCCTGAAGTTTTCTTAGGAGGTTTGTTTTCTGACAGTGTAGAGTTCAGAGCTGTCCAGTCATATCATAGAATTAGATTATACTACACATTAATTAAAGCTCATCTGTTTGCATACTCAGTGATCTTGCCTTAAGTCTAACAGCTCGTACTTTAAGCCTTAGTAGAACAATCCTGCTTCATCTGTGGCTTCACCAGGGTGTTTCCTAGGCACAGGTTTTATTTGTTACTCTTTTATGAGATATGGTTCCTGGTATACAAATCTCTTTGGAACTGATACCTGGTATAAGGAAGGGCAATAGGTCTGGGGGTGCTATTTATGTAAATTGTACCTATGTTTCTAGAAAGAGTTAAGACCAGAGTTATAATTTGCTCTAATGTGATGACCCAGCACCAATCTGCTGCCTAGCTTGGTGAAATGTGATTTGGGTATGACAGTGAAAACAAAGTCACAAATGCTGGACCCCAACAACAGGTGTAACAGATAGTCATTGTATAACAGACATTGAAGGTACAGGTGCACACTATAGTTCGGCTCAAAACCACTGCTCAATGGATTACTCAGCCACCAAAACCCTCACAGCAAAGACAAGTCAAAGCGTTGACATGGATGCTGCATGCCTTTATAACTTCTGTCACTTTCAGAAAGACTTTGAGAAAAATTGTGGGTTTTTCTTTTCCGTGTTAGGAAAATCCCTGTGGAAAGTCAGACATGCAAAACAACTTACTCTAGGCTTACACTATCAACCACTGTTCATTCTGTCTCCTGAGGAGATCCTTAAGGCCATCATAATCTCCTCAACACCTCCTCCTAGCAAACCTGCATTCTTCACAAAGGGTACTGGACCAGCAAGTTGACCAACACAACACATAATCCCTGCAGACACTCACATGTGCAGACAGTGATGATGCATGACCTGCTTGATGAGCTGTTTGCTCAGACACTCTCCTTGTAAATGCATCCAGCACCACTGATGTGAAGGTATCTTGTGCACACAGCATGGTACAGTCCAGCCCTGAAAAACAAGGATGTGAAGACAGGAGACAGAGGAGGAAAACATAGCACTGAAAACATCCTGGGTATTTGGTATGATGAATGTGCTCACATCCCAACCCCCTTTCATCCTCTCTCAACTCTGCACTGCAAAAAGCTGGACAGAAATGCTGGCAGATGTCTTCTGCATTTACATCCCTAAGAATATAAATAGCTTGTACACCTTGGTGGAGGATACCCATGGATCCATGCACATGTCTTTCACTATGCTCTCACCTTATTGATTCCAGCATTTACACCCAAGGAGATCTTATCCTGGAACAACGGCATAGGGAAGTATTTCTCATCATCCTCATCCTTCAAGGATTTAGTCATGGGAAAGTGCATGTGCACAGGAAAAGGTTCAGGGCCATAGAAAACAGATATTGAAGCTCAGAAATTATCTCGACCCATTGTTTTTCTTCCTCAGATCCCTACCCTCAAAGCCTAGGCATGTAAGAAGCACGATTGCTACAAAGCACCCCACCCTCTCACAGTTTGACACACTTGGCTCTACTGCAGCCTTGCCCCATGAGTACACACTGCACAGCACTGAGCTCCCTTCTCCCCAGGCCAGACTGAGAAATGCTGTGAACTCAGACAGCATCCTGCCTGAACACTCTGAACAGGCTATTCATTTGAGTCTCCTGCTAGGAATGGGTCCTCACCTGCCACCAGAAAGCTAGGAAAAGCCATGGTGGGTGGCTGGCTGTAGCCCCTTTTCCCCTCAATAGGCGGCCTTCTTGTCATGATGTATACTGAGAAGAAAAAGTTACTTCTTTTTATATCAACAGATGGAACTTACAAACGTTTTAATAAGAAAGACTGCATAAACAGTGATTAGTCAGAGTACATGCATATGTTGAGGTCAGATGGTGTTAGCTCTGAAAGTTTCATAATAGGACAATAATTTCTTTAAAACATTTGGCATTTTACTAAACAAAACTGCAAATGCATGACAGAGAAGGATAGCAAGAAACAACTAGTAAAAAAAGTGAGTACTGGAAAGTAAACCAAACTGGATCAAACAACAAAGAGAAACAGCAGGAACTGTCACAATTGTAAGACATAACCGCTGCCTTGCTTCAATAAGCCTACTCCATTCTTTTGTTCAAAAAACAGTAATATTCTTTGCAACACAGAAGAATGACCAAAAGTAGATGTTTTACAAAATAAACATGCAAAATCCACATGAAAAAACTAAGAAACTATGACCTTACTTGAATAATATATAGAATATTTGCTCATAGACCCTTATTGAAAGGTATTCTGAAAACACAGGCAACGAATTTGAACATTGCAAATGTAGATACATACCAAATAATCTATGTCTATGTATAAAAAATTATTAAAACTCCCTTAAATTTGTGCCGTGATTTACAACTGCTGAAGCAGAAAGTCACTCCTGAGAAGATGACTAAGGTTGTTTTGCATTTCTATAGTGTTCATATCTCAGTGTGCTTTTCAAAAGAATAAAGGTATTTAAATATTCATTTTGATTTAGAGATATTCTGAAAGTAAGATGACAAAATAAACAGGATGACACAAAAGAAAAAAAAAATTGAGAGAAAATTAAACCAATTTGAGTAGTAATTTAACTGTTCATAGGAACAATTATCCTTTATGATATAGGTGTGAAATACAAGAACAAAAGCCAGTTTAGGCAGTCTTTAGATAAGTGAAACTATCTGCAGTTGAGCTGGATAGTTATTTGCTACTCAGAAAAAAAAGGCTGAAGATTAAATATTTATTAAAGTCATTTGACTTTGGCATTCAAATGGACTAATTTCATGGATCTTGTTAAATAGATTTTCACTGAGTCTTCAAATACTTTACAGTGAACAGAAGGAAATTGTGCATATATACAAAACTGTGCCTTTTCTTGCATATGAGAGTTGAGGAAGTCTTTCTACTTTTTACTAGGAGTGACTAAAGCTATGGTCCAAACAGCCTATTTTGCTAACATCTACCAATGAAAATAGTAGGATGAATGACTGCCCAGGATCTCTTATTCAAAGAAAGTAATTCTCTAGTTTGGTGAAACTTTAAAGCACCTTGTTAGCAAGTGAACTAGGCATTTATAACAACCAATATTTTGACCTTTAAGAATCTATTACTTTTGCTCAACTGGCAAAAATAGCTGGAAGTGATTGATGAACTATTTTATTTCAGGGACATACATGAAGGAAATACCTCATATTAGTACCTCGCCGTTAAGAAGTCTGCCCTAGTAAAGTGAATTGAAAACATTATGTGCACCTTATACTGCTGAATTTTATGAACTAAAATGTATATAAGCAGTAATGAAAAGTACGTGTCATACGGTGAGATGAATGTAAAGGTTATTCTAATTTGTCCTTTTTTTAATATATATACACTGTTTTCTGTCCCCTGCTCAGAAGCTCATTTTGCCTATCAGCATAGAATAGTCCAAGGGTTGTAATATATTTCTAACGGTGCCTAAATTAAGTCTATGAATTTTTTAGTGATTTTCTCCTTGAACACAATATGTAAGGACAGTTTTCAATAATCCTATTATTTGGTACAGAAATAGGCTAGGGCTAGTGAAATGTCTGATGCTTTTAGTTTCCAATTAGTGACTGCAGTTCCTGCATATAAAATTGCAGAGTAATTTAGCTGCAGTTATCTTTATCAAACAAGAAGCAGAAACATCGTACACCTTCCAAGAAATCAGATTTTAAAGTTATTATCACCTATAAATGATATTATTTACTAAAATCTTCTTTTCCCTTTACATGTTGTGAATATAAAACATCTTGTCCTTCTTTAAGATAAGTCTTTTTTGAGGAAACCAATGAGAACACCTCAGATGAAGCTTAAACTGTTATTCATTTTCTATTTGAATTTACATGGCTGCATATCAACACAAGTTAGAGTTTTATTCCAGTGGTATTTAAGTTTTTTGTTGTTGTTGTTGTTTGTTTGTTTGTTTTTAAATTAGAGAGTTTATTTTTGTGCCTAAAGTTTGGCAAGTATCATTCTATCTCTCAGATACTCACAGACCTAATTTCTTAGCAAGGAGGTGTGAAGTAAGAGATCTCAATTATAGGTAAGTATAAGTATGAGTTAAGGAATGAAAAAACTGAATATAATCCTCCTATTTATAGAGTTAAGTATGGAACCACTTGTGCATTTGGAAGTGATGCTGCTAACTTGGGAGGCAGCATTGTAATTTGGATAAAACCTTCCGGAGGGATTTTTTGATCTGTTTATTAAGATAAAACCCACAATGGTTATATCTATTACAATAAAACATGGAGGGGAAAAAAAGAAAGCATCATACATAATGAACATCTTGCTGAAGCACTGTTTAACATTTGTGCTTATATAAGAGTTTTGCTAAAGCAGTATTCTAAGTGTACTTCAAAGAACTCTTTAAGAGTTCTCCACAGAGCTTGTGATCAACAGCTGATCTATTCATAAAAGAATGGGCTGAGTAGGGTACAAGGTGACAGAGGGAAAAATGGAGAGCAGGTTGTAAATGTGGGGAGACCCTGTGTCTCTGTGATAGACAAGGGGCAACAACAGCCATGTCAGAATGTAGCAACAGTTCAGAGCACCTTGAGAAACAAGAAGAAACTCTGCAGTAAATGTTTTAGTTAGTGGGACTTGTTCTCACCTCTGTGCAAAAAAGGAATCCAGAACCAAATAAGCTTTGTATTGACCTACAGGATGTGCCAATGCCCTGCTTGTAGGCATGCATGTGGTAACATCTTTTCAGATGAAGCGTGTCAGGACTACGTGTAGAAAAATAAACTGTCTGAGTCTTTGCCATCTCTATCAGGCCAGCCTTGGTCAGCAGCCAGACTACCACCAGTGTGCTCTCTCACTGCCCCTTGGTGGGACAAAGGGAAGAAAGTACGTACATAAGAATGAGAAATATCCATGTAGAGAGAAAGCCAGGAAAATCTACCAACTACCACCACTGGCAAACAGATTCTACCTGGGGAAATAGAACTTAATTTATTAAACTAAAAGTAAATAATTATTGCTTCAAGTAGAGTGAAACAAAAAGACAAACATTAAAGCATCTTTCCTTTCCCCTTTCCCAGGCTTACTCCAGACTCCTCTACATGCTACTGAGCGGTCCTCACCCTTTTGTCCTGCTCCACTGTGAGTATCTGCTCAGCCATGGAGCTTCCTCTACTCCTCCTCTGACCTTGGTTTTTGTGCAGCTGTTTTTCACACCTTTTCCCTCACTCCTTTGTTACACACACTTTCCCGGAGATACTCTCACCTCAAATGTGGACTCAGCCATGGAGCAACCCCAGCCTCTCCTCACAGAACCCCTGCAGCCCTCACTGCCCACCGTTGTGCATTGGCATCCCTTACAACTCTGGATCAGGTTTGTAAAACAAAGTCAGCTTCAGCCTTTCCTAACTGGAGTGAAATCAGAGGCACTTCACGGACTTTTGAGTGCTCATGACTTAAAAGTTTAACTGGACAGACTAGCTGAAATCTGTAACAAATATTGCAGATATCTCAGCAGATATGTGCATCTAAAGAACATTTTTTTTCTTACAAATACACAGAGTAAAGGAACACATCTGTAAGTGTGTTGTATTTCAAACTGGGTAATAATTACTGGTCTTGTTGCAATATTGAGGAGTAAGGCAAGGTAGGGCCCTGGTGTAGTTAGTGATTTTTTTCAGCTCTGGAAGCTTCCTGACTTCCTTCCAGGGGCATGCAGGATTGTTCACATCTCCTTTAACAGGATCATGCAGACTGTTGTTCCCTTCTGATTATAGCATTTCAAACTTATATTAGTCTCTGAACTACTTGAGTTCTGCAGAATTTGGGAAATATTGGATTGGAACCTCTGCATAGAGAGATGACAGGGAGGGATTAGGTAATATCCCTGTATTACTCTTTTCTTTGCTTCTGACACATAAAATACTGGGGTCTTTCATTGCTTATGACACAGGAAATATTGGGGTCTCTCATCAAAGCTTCTCTGTTGTCAGATATGGTGTCATGGTTTGAGATCTCTAAAATCCTAATTCCCTAATCTAAGCCCCCTCCCACATCTCAACCTAATGTGAGATGGGTTTTTCCAGACAAAACACACCAGACTCCAAATGGGGGAAAGGGAATATATTACAATGACTGTACAAATAAATATTATAATACATTATACACACGATCACAACTATCTCTACCATGACATATAGAATTTACAATGGATCAGATCTCTTCTCCCCTCCAAATAAAAATCCAGGAGGGAAAAAAAAAGACAGATCCCTTCCAGTCTCTAAGCAGGAGTATCTTCTACAGCAGCAGTCATCTGTCCTCTCCACATGCAGCAGCTGATGGCTGGATTTCTGCCAGCACTCACGAGGGAGGTATCCAAGCTCAAAATTCAAACCGCTACATATGGATACACAAAAGTTTCATAAATCTCTCCAGAATCCCTGAAAATAGTCCTAGTTCTTGCTGGTTTTCTGATACTTGCAAACTACTTTTGGACTCAATCTGAAATGCTACAAACAGAAATTATTTCAATAAATAAGGCACTTGTACCCTACAACCTCTATCATTTAATAAGTCTGATGAGTTTTTAAGTAAGATACTACTGTATTTTGAATCAATTGCCAAGTCTAAGTTTAGATTCAGGCAAGAATGCAAAAGATCCCTTTCTGTGGACACAGAGATGTTTTTGATGCCGGATAATCATCCAGTAAATGGTTGCTGGCCCCTTTTCCATTGTTTAACTTCTTCAAAACAGAGCTTTTATGAGTCAGGTAGATAAATCTGATAGCTTCAAAATGGGTTGATTAACATAACAGGTTTGGTTGGTCTTTGGGGTAAAAGATAATGTATCTACTTGCCTTATAAAAATTGGGAACCTAGACATCTAAGAAATTCTTCATTACTCCAAAAAGTATATGATAGACTGATTGTCAACCTATAAAAATATCACTCTAACTAGCACAATGAAATAAAATCTTTCTAATAAGATTGACCTTCACATGCTATTGGAAAATGACTCTGGCATCAGGATGCACAAATCCTTGGGGAAAAAATCTCAAGGGAAAAGTTATTCTGCAGCTAACCAATAATGAGAATTTTCTTCAGTGAATAACTGGCAAATTATCTGCTTTGAAAAGATTGTATTTAACATCAACTGCAGGGGAAGTTATTTGAGGATTTTTTTTTCAAGCATTAGATTCCTCACTAAGACTTACACAGACATATCAGTGCTCATTTTCAAATGTTCAAAAGTTTTGGAGGACATGGAGGATATCTGTGGATGTTTTACATAAAAAAAAAAGTATTTAATGGTTTTGAAGAACTAAGTTTATCAAACTGTGCTGGAGCCACATATCTACATGAAGAATGTTGAAGGATGTTAAAGAATGGGATCATCCGTTAAAATTACAAACTGTGAATCTGATGCAGCTGGAGCTGCAATAATCAAATGGATTCCTGGTTTAACATTGACATCTTTTACCGTTTGCCTGAGTGCCTGTGGTAGACTAGGCATGTAGTTAGGCAGGCAGTGGGTATATGTGCACGTAGGAACTCTGAATAGGGAGCAAGAAGCCAAAAAAGAGGACACATGGTATCCTGATTAAGTTCCCAGAGGATATTCTAAACTACTTCATCCTATGGGTCATTTATTTAAATTCTTGCTAGAGTACACTCAAATAAAGGAGGTGTGATGTATAAACCACTAGCCCAGACTCCTATTATACTGAGTACTGGAATGAATTTATTCCACTTTGGCATGTCCATTTAGCCGGATTCTTTGCTGTCATAGCACTCTTTTAATTTTTAATCATAGTGTCCTTAGAGTGGTGCCACTAGTAGAGAGTCTTGAGTCATTTCAATGCACTAATTCTCTTGTGTGGAAGGAAAACTGAAGCATCCAGATACAGAGAAACACTCAAAAACTGCCTGTGGTCTGAACATGTTAGATGCAGTTAGATGGGAAGCATATACACATGGTAAATCACTGAAAATGCCTAGCATTTTTACTTCAGCCTGTTGAACTTCTGAACAAGCAGGTAAATTAATTAATACCTTTTCAAGAGAGTAGAATCAGAATAAGTATGACTTAGGGAAGTTTTTTGATCCTACATCTTTTGCATCTAGTTCATCAAAGTCTGAGTCAGGTCACTAAGGTCCATAAGTCATCATTATTCAGTTATGTAAATTAAGCTTATGGTCTAATTCCCATTCCTGGTGGGCAGGGTCATGGGAGTTTATACTAACTGTTGCTAATGAAACAGTTCAGTGTCTTGAGGATGTCAGTTCCCATTTTGTTCTCAGAGAGCATCCTTCTCAAAAATTATTGCAAGTTAAAAATTAAAGCAAAAATAAGGTTTTTCCTGAGACTTTCTGGACAGAAGATATAAAAAATTATGTGAGGGAGAATTCTGACAGATTTATCCTGTATATACAGAATTATCTGATAGGAATAAAAAACTCATTTATAAAACCATCAAAACAGTGTCAGAGTGTTTAGCAATGATTTCAAGTTAAACACAGGGTTCCCAGACATCTAAAAACTGATAGGAGTGATCAGCTATCACTTGAAAAGAATCCCTTACCTCAAAAAGGTAAAAACAGTTCTTCTCTAAGGTTTTGCTCTTTGTTATGATTCTGACAACATATACAGCATATACACAGGGCTAATATATTTAACCAAAGCTTTAATATTGCAGAAAAAAGGTGAAGGTCATCTGGACATGAATAGTCAGAGATATCAGCAACTTCTGGAAAAGTTTGACTGTTCAGTATTACAAAAATGGCTGCCAAAATCTGGACACGGAAGATATAATTGGCAAATCCTGGTTATCAAAAAGGATTTATGCTGAATACAACCTGAGTAGGGAAGTTGGTATCTGGTAGCGTATTTATCTGAACTGGAAAAAGTAGCATTGGACCTCTAGTTTGGAGAGGCAAAGGGTAGTGATGCTGTTGTCCTTAAGAATAATGAAATGGTCAAAAAGATGTGATAGGGAGTTAAGTAGTGAACAGCCTCCTGGGGAATATCTGCTAATAAAAGATCAGAAGGATGTTGGAGTCTGGGTAACTAGTACACATAGGATTACAATTGTCCCTGGTGTTTGGTAACGCAAATGAAGAGGGTGAGCATCAGGAGAAACACTTGCAAAATCAGAGTGAGAGGTAGGTTATCTGTAAAAGATCTAGATCATTCTGACAGCGATTGGTAGGCAACGTGTAACCTTAAAACCTGGAAGGAAGGTGTAGCATAAATCAAAGATAGAATATGGCTAAAATGAGATGAAAACATTAGGCTGTGAGTATTGCCAAGCTAGATAATACAGGCAAGTTGAAAAATTGCAGTGTGATCTAAGTCGTTGAAAAGATTTCCCAGAGTATTCAGAGAGGTATTGTCTCAGTTTGTATCCATAAGGAGGAGGTGCAAACTACCCATTTACACTGGAACTTGCACAGTCCTGTAACTAAATACATTCTGCAAAGACAGAAGGTTTTTTAATTTTATTTTTCAATCCACTGAAATCCATTTGTTCCAGATTCCAGATGGAACAGATAGTTGCAGAATAGATGTGACCATACAGTTTACTAAGCAGATGTTTCTCATCTAGATTTATAAATGAATGATTCTTTGATTCTGGGGGGATGCTGGTGACTGTAAAGTTGAACTACTATGTTGTCAGGCTTAATGATCCACACATTTAGAAAGACACTAGTCCTTTAGTGGGCTGGAATTGCTAAAACAGAGCTATGAGGGACAGTGACTGTTTAAGTACAGTATAGCAATGCCTTTAACCTTAGAGGACGGTTGGGCCATAGGCAGCTTTGAGCTTGAGCGAATACAGTTGTAACCTTGAAAAGGACAAGTAAACATCATTAAGGAAGAAGGATCGAGAAAAGAGGAAAAACAGCAGCAGAAATCAGGATGTGGTTTGACATTTAGCAACATGAGAAGAACTGCCAACTTCGTATCAAGAAACGAGCTTAGGCGCATGAACAAGAGTGAATAACCAATAAGAAAGGAGAGATATGTGCATGGACAGAGAAAACGACTATAAAAAATGAGCTTGCTTTGAATAAAGGATCTCTTTGCTTGTTAACGTGTTGCCCGTGCTTCATTAGTCTGTTGCATTTAACTTCAGAACAAATAAAGCCTAGTGCAGCAGAGCACCATCAATCACTGTGGCATGTCGCACAGGAACACAGGTGCTACAAGGGGTCTGTTTGCTGAACAGCAGTATCTCAGTTATGTCACCATAAGATATAGACAGTTACACACAAAGTACTTCACTGCATTATGAGGTACTGTCCTTCCCAGAGGGGAGAAATTTTGTCATAAAGTGAATGACTGTGAAAAATCCTCCAGTGACAAAGGAGGCTGTTGCTTTTCAGCTCAAATTTAGCCTAACTTAGGCATGACTTCAACCCTTAAAATATTTTACCCCCAATACAGGGGAAATGTTCCAGTGGTCTTACTCATCAAGAACAAAAATATTGACTATTGGGATATTACTGATTACCTCCAGATTCCTTTATGAGATGCACTGCAATGCTAATGTGAACTTTCTTTCCAACCAAGGGCTCTAATTAGGTCCATGTGCATTTGCGAAGGAAAAATCTTTGAAACGGAAAATATCTTAGCCTCTGATACTAATGTAAGAGAAGACAAAAATATTTTGAAGATTGTTCTAAAAGTTATTTCTTTTTTAAGCAACACAGTAAGAACTGAAATGAAAAGAGATTTTCCATGAAAGAGTTAGAGCAAGAAAGACATTTCTATCAAAGAAAAGGTTACTGCGAATGTATTTCTAAGCAACCCCAGGAAATTTTAAAGAGAGAAGTTAAATCCCAACAAAATTGGTAACCAATTTAGCCCTTGCTGAGAGTTTTGACTATAGGATAGACAAAAAGTTCTATGCGAGCAAGAAAACAGAATTCCCTGTGTGGTGCTTTAGTCAAAGTCCCTTATCAAAATCCTCTGGCAATCAAGCTGCTCCCCAAACTTAAATATGAGAGCAAGAACAGGGAGGAGAGGAACAGCACACTGTGTAGAAGAGGGCCATGGCAGTACTTGTTTTGGGTGCTTTTAAGGCTCACCACCAAGCATCATGCCCATCATGCCCAACTAATGTTGACTGTTATGGTAGACTTTTGGATGTTGAAAGCCATGCAGTATGCAAGAAAGTGCAGCAAACCACTATATATCACTATACATATAAAATACTCAGATTTTGAGAAAATTTATTTAATTTATTTAATTCATGCTGTCTTTACTCTTGCGATTAAGAAAGAGAATGAGGCTATGTCCTGTTCATTTTTTTTTAGTTTCTGTATTTGCTTTCATAAGGCTTAGAAAATCTTCATTGTGAAATCTTGGTTTGCTAGGCTTTTGACTTAAGGAAGTGAAAGAATTTTTTTAGTTTCTGAAGCAGTGAAAGAGAGTATAAAAAGCAGAGATTAAAAAAAAGCATCATCCTTTAGATTTCATTTTATTGAAGAAGATTTGAACAGCTGGCATATTTAAACAGAAAATATTACATTTCTTATGAAAATAAATTTTACCCCAGGCAAACACTGTACTACTTGATAATCACTGTTTTGATTAACACTACAGAAAGAATATTTTAATGTGGAGTTTAAATATAATGGATTAATTTAGTAAAATTTAAAAATGTCATTATTAATTTAAATATTAAAAGGGAATTAGAAGTTTATACCTTCCCTTTTATTTTAACAGAAAATGGTCCGTTTGGACATTTTATTTTTCTGGAACCATATTTCAAGCAGACAATTGAGGTGCAGTATTTTTGGCATTTGACCTTTGATAAATACAGGAAAACAAACAGTCTCTGGTTATTAAACGACTGTCAGGCAAGGTTTCCTTTGAATAAAGTGAAATAAAACAAAAAAACCCATACAAAAGGAAGACCTGATATTGATTCAAGACAGTAAGAAAATGTTCAGAACAGGTCATACTTGGCCCTGATCCTCTCTTTGAATGAGGGGAACTTAATTCCTCTAATACTATGATCTTTACTGCATAGACAAATAAAATATTTTACTGTCTTTGCAAGACAGTCCTGATTCAGCACCACTGATTCCACCAACAAGATACACAGTCTGTCTTTCCTGCCTGTCAACAAATTCATGGCAAGGCTACTTGAGCTTTATGGGTTTTCTGCAGCAACACCGAATTGAATTTTCAATTAATTTCAGAAGGAAATTTTATTTCTATGTTTATGTCTTAGGCTGATACACAATTTTCAGTCATTAGTCATTTAAACTGGCTGCATCTTGTTTCATTGGTTTATTTTATTCCTTTACAGATTGTTGGATCAGTGCTGGTTCATTCAAATGTACCTTTATTGCTCTCTTTTCTTTGAATTTCTAAAGTTTATTCTAACAAGATTAGTGCAATATGCCTGCAAGGAAAACAGCATTGCTATTACATTTTCCTCATGGACATGTAATATCCTACTGAATCTGCAAGACTCATTTCTTCTTATTCCTAGCTTCTATGAAAACAGTTCACTGATTTCTACAAAGACAAAAAAGCCCAGATTCCTTCCTCAAGAGTTAAGGTATTTAACTGAAATAAGTACGTATATGAACTTAGTCACCTTAGATTCTTGTAGACCACAGAAAGTAGTGTCTACTCTCTCCAGAAGATGTTGTAGGTCTTCCAAGACTTTCATTTAATTCTGGAAGTGACATGGAATCAGAGTGGTCTGGATTTATCTTGTCTGCATTTTTCTCTTCTATGCATGAAAATGAACAGCCGACAGGCTGAGATTGTGAGATAGATTTCATTCCAGAATATTCTATACAAAAATAGCAAAGACCTACAATGAAGATGTCCATTCTTGAAGTTTGAAATAAACTGGCACATTATTGGTGTTATTTTGGGACATTATTTTCCTTAGGCACGCCACCTTAGGCTTCCTTTACAATTAATGGAAAGAAATAGTAATTTTTAGAATTTGACACTTCATAAAGATGGGGGTTTTGATGCATAATTAGGTAGACTGATGCCATTTGTTTTATTTTGCATGTTTCTTCTGAATCAGCAGAGACTTGGCAAACTTGGAGATCTGACACTAGTCAAAATGGACTATCACCCTCAGCTTTTACAAGAATTCTTTGTCTAAAAAAACTATATGTTACTTGCTTATTCAAATGATGGATTTGTCCAGACTTAGGGGTTCCTGTCAGATCAGAATGGCTTGCTTCCCACAAGTTTCCGTCTTATGCAACTTGGAGAAAATCAAGTCTGTGGATATTGTCTGATGTATCTTGCAGAGGAGTCAGTTTCTGAGCCTTGGAACCAGACACTGGAACATTGTTCTCTTCAAGACTGGGTTGTTGGTATCTTCCAATCTCTACACATGATACACAAATCAGCTTTTATCCTGAATTAAATATCCAAGTAATAAAAGTATTTTGCTGTAAAATACCCATCTAAATTTAAGATCTCCCGTGATATAGCAGTATATGAATCTCCATTTTAATAGACTGATGAAAGACAATTCTTAAAAAACTTTTACAAGACAAAATTATAATTATTTTTAAAAGTTTTAAAGACATATGGGGAGAACTACTGAGTTTAATTTGCATTGATGTAATTCCAGTTACAAAATATGAGACATGATTTAGACACATGATAAATTTCCTCTCTATCCCACTATTTAGCACAATCATTTGCATTTCACTAAGATGACCATCTCTTTCCAAGAACACTTTATAAAAGGAAAACTTGATGATGGGATTTTCCATTTTCCTTGCAGAAGGGAGCATTCTAGAGTTAAATATACAATGGGTCCTTAGCACAGAACTCAGTGCTTATTCTCAGTGAAATCAGTGATCATTCTCAGGCATTTCTTTATACTTATTCCTTAACTAAAATCATGTTATAAAATGTAAATACATCAAGCTTTAGATTTTTTCTGCAGTCCTATATTATACAATGGAATAATCTGCAAGCTATTTAAAATAAAGTACACAGCATCTCCTTAAAATAAAATTATACTTGTTTGCTGACAAATGCAACAAAAACATCTCAGTCATACTGCAAAAATATCTACTCTCTTTGAGTGGTTGACCATGAAAATGAAGCATGATAAAATTAGAGCAGAGATTCAATCAGTAGCAGTTGTTTGCATATGAAACATTTTAAGCTCCATTGAGTTGCTGTTTGATTTTATACTGGTATCTTAATAAAAAAGGCTGTCCTAACACTGAAAATCAAAAAAAAAATCCAGCCCTATTTGTCGATTGCTCAATAGGGGAACCTGTTTGGGATCACATATTTTGAGGCAAAGATGCGGGAAAGTATTTGTGTTTAAAAAGATCATGGTTTTCACACTTGATGCCTAGGGAATGTGATCACTGCTCAATGAGCAGGAGAATCACCTCCATGGCACCCCTTCATTTGAATAGTAGTAGCTAGTATAAAATCCCTTTGCATTAGCGGTTCAAAAGACTAACTGATGCTCCCGTCATCCTTAACTTAATTTTTGCCACCTACATATTTCACAGCCACTGACTCAACCGAATTCTCAACATGGGCTGGTTATTTGTTTTCACCTTACTTGGATCATATTAAGCAAGTAGATGATTTATCCACAGGGGCCTTAGGAGAACACCTAAAGTGCATGTTGATAAAATGATCTAAGAAAACAAAACTATTGAAATTTTAATATAAAAACAACACTCTGTACATGCTCATTACCTAATGCTAAGACAGACCAGGGAGGTAATCTCTTGGCTTGATTTCTATCATGTCAGTATAGCTTGCCTGACTTCAACAGTGTAGACTCTTTTATACATTAGTAAAAATCAGAGTAGAAACATGTTGATAGCTTTTTACATTTTTAATTTTGTCTTGTACTTGGCCATGTTGCAGATACCATAAAATGTTACTTTACAACTTCTCTCAAAGGTAACTACCAATTTCAGGTCATTATCTCCTGGTGCAGGAAAACTGAAAAGGGGAATATAAAAGACACACAATAGGAGTCTATTTTTATGTTGTAAACAACATGATTACTCTTCCCTTTTCCATGACAGATTCAATAAATGTTGATTGAATTATCTAGTATTAGCTGAAATGGACTTGAACAAAATAAGCAATAAGAATCCACAGTAAGAATCAATGGAAATGATTTATTTCCTGGAGATCAAATCAAATAACAGGGAGGATCAAATTAGCTAGTGATCACATTAAGTGGAAATCATTGTACTAGTATGCTCTTTCCTCTAAGCTGCTGTCAATAGTCACATAAATACACAGTGGCAAAAAATCTTTTTCCTTTATTTATTTCCACTGAATCTGAAGCATTGCATACCTCTGCAGAGAATAACACACACAACTACCAAATCAGAATCACCAAAATAGATGCTTTCTGAACATACAAAAAATATCCTACAAGTATTTTATGAATAGAAAACCCTGTTATTCCCTACTTTGTACTAACAAATCCACTACTTTCCAGGTTCTGAGAGCAAACAACGAGCATTGCAGAATACTCTGAAATCTAACACATTTGAGATCTCTTCAGAAGTGCCCAAATCTGAAATTCAAGAACAAAATTATTACAAAAACTGTAACTATACCATTGTAACAAACTGATTTTATATGCCCTCAGAACAAACTGCAGATATCCATTTGGATCCCTGTAGTGTTATCCAACCAAGGCTCGGCTGTCCATGTGAAGCCATAATTCTGATTGTAATATGGAATCAGCTTGTGGTTAATGCTAGCTTTGAATGATACTCAGTTATACAAACAGAAGAGCCAGGCTGCAAAAACTTGTGATATTTGATATTCAAAAGATTTAGCTAATGAAATAAACTGTAAAATTTTAACATGGTTTTCAGTCTGATACTGTCTTCTCCTACATCTTTAGTCTTAACATCATAAGCTGAATTACTTTCAATTTGGTCTTGATATCTAACACCTGGTTAGTTTATAATGTTGCACAGAAGTGAGATAAAGTTCACAGTTCTTTGCCCAAATAAATTTCTACAGAGTAGAATATAGATACAGACAAGCATCCAGGCACAGATATTAACTGCACAGACCAAACGAGATTGTTAGTCTTCCCTTAAGGAGGTTTTATTATGACAAAAGATTCACATAGACAAACTCGTAGTCTTCTCTCCAGGCCTTCAGAAACACCAGACTTAGGTGTGGATGTAGTGTTGACTGTGATGGATGCAGAAAAATTGATTTGAGGCAGGCTGTAGATTTGGGAAGAGACATGGGCAGAGGAATGCTGAATCTGCAGGGAACAAGCGTGGAAAAACAGAGAAAAGGAGAGCAAAAGAGACAGTCACATCTGAGCATTCACTAGACATTTTTCTGATGAAATTTTTCTGCAGTCTCTACTCTGTGTGTGTGCATTTGTGTACAAGAAGCTTGCAGACTTCAAGGAAGACAAACTGTAGAGTTGTTCAGGCAGTCTGGGAGATACTGAGGAGAACACAGGTGTATGGGCCAGCTACAATAGAGATCTATGTGTTTCTGTGAGACAGCAGCAAGCATCAATCTAGGCTAGCCTAGTAGGTATGACATGAGTTTTGGGGGACTAGCTAATGGGAACTCTGGGCCTGCTACAGAGTGCTCTGTGTAAGGATATGTGTGTGGAGGTCTTAAGATCTTCTGGCAATCTTTGAGTTTGGTTAGATGGAAAGTTGAAGTAAGATGGAGCCATTTGCTCTTCTTCCATTTAGTTCCAGTCATGATCAGGCTAGTTTAAATTCATGTAAAGAAGGCATTATTTTCATGTTGGGATTGTTCTGCTGCTTCTGTACAGTGTGTGTATAGCATACAGAGAGTATGCATGCTCAGTCTCACTGTAGGCTAGACCTAGGCATCAGGAACTGCAGCACCTTCATGCCTAGCAGACCGAGGATGAGCACTCTGTGTCTTAAGTCTGGTTAATTTGTTTCAGTGGACTGAGAGGAGAAATCATGTTGGTCTAACTAGGCACATCCTGTTAGTGCACTAGGTTTGACCACTAGCTAGCACCCTACACAATCTAATTATGAAGAAAATTCAGTTGGGAAAAAGATAGCATGGAGAGTGCCAATGAAAACATCACTCATTCTCCTGTAGATATTCCACTGTTTAAAAATAAAAAAAATAAAGTTCTCCCCAGGTCATTTGTAGCAGTCATCGTTTATGAGGAAGGTGATGAAAGCTTTAGAAATAGCCTTAAAGCATTTTGGTATGGTAGGATAATTTGTTTCCTATTTTTCAGATAAGGGACTGGGATTTAATTGTCACACAGGAAACATGTTGTGGAAAGAAAACTGAGCTAGTTTTTTAAGAAACTCATTCAGAAAAACTGATTCAAAATAACTGATCTTCTGAACTGCAGTCTAATTTCTCAGGTACAAAAGTATCTCTTTTCCCTCTGCCATTCTTTGTTACCCTTGACAGAGAGAAATCAAATACGGCTGTGGTAAATATGCTGTTGCAACATTTCTCCTCTCTTTAAACATTCAGAGTCAAACATACCACTGTGTACATCATCAAAGGCTGATTTACACAGCTGAGTTTCTATCTCCTAAGGAGAAAAGCAGTAGGAAGAATGTTCTAATTAGCATTCAAAAGTTGATCAAAATAGCAAATATGTTTCTGGAACAGCTGATTTAAATAACTTGTAATTGAAGATACCCATTTCCAGAGCTTGAGGGGTTGTAATAAAAGTGAGAACAAATGAAAGAAAACAAAAACAAAGCAAACCTTACACATGCAACTAACTATTCAGATTCAGAATATCAGGAAATTATTCTCTCTTCTGAACTGTCATTTATTGCTAAGTTCCTGGAAGAGAATTTTTCAGTAAGGATTAGGTAATGTAAGTATTTTTTTTACAACAGTCTGCACAGAGTGAAGGTGACAAGGCAAGAGTTTATATTTTGCTCTTACACTGGACTGATATGCAGAGTTTCCTTCTCTGCCCTCATCACTCCTCTTCTTTTGATTTGGTACTGTGACCATTTGCTGAGTAGTTAACAGTCTTTAATCACAGGTCCTGAGGCCATATTTTTCCAAGCAAGACTCATTGCACAGAGAGAGAGAAGACCTTGGAGCAGATAAAACTGTCTGATAGTCTTCTTTGCTTTTACTGTTTAATTCCTTCAACAGACTCTAAGTGTCATGAAACAGTCTCCTCACTTTCCTGAGCGAGCAAGTCATATGAAGACTCACCTGGGTAGGTCAGGGACACACATTTCAATATCTAGCTATTTCAAGTGTTAAAGTGGATTTTCTACATACACACTGAAACAGGAAATTGGAATTTTCCGTTATTCTACACGGAGACGGAACAAGAAACAACCGGAATCTTCACTGCAGACTTGAAGACACTGTAGGGGGAACATCACAAAAGGATTACCATGAATATTTGTTCAAATGAACTTGTTTTCCCATGCATGCCTCCTTTTAATGATGTCTTTCAAATGGACATTCAGGGCAGAGTGCTTTTCTAGCATGAATCTATGAAGAGAGGCAATCTGAGATTTATTCACAAAGAACAGGGTGAAAATAACTCTCATTTTCATCAATAGAGCCGAAAGTAGGAAATACAGGAAACTGTGATGCAAAGGGCAGGGCCCACTTTCCCCTTGTAGTGTGCTTGATATAGAGGAAATTAAGTGAGCCAGGCAAAGATCTGACATATAAGCTGGGAATTCTTGTGTGAATATATGCACTGCAACTAAACTGATGCAGTTTTGTTAAAGTAATTTGCAAGGGCTTGCACTAAGGTCTTCAATTTTTAATCTATGACTTGCTGCTAAATACCATGGTAGCAAATTTATTTTAGGGATGATAACTTAAACAGTATTTACAGGACACAGAACCAATATTTTAAACACATTTAAAATACTGCCTTTCTCGTAACTCTCCCAGATGTAGTCAAACCGCAGCTCTTTTCTTAAACTATATTCTGAGACCAGTTACACTGAGAAGATAAACAATGTATATTTGTAATGCAAATAAACCTACAAAACATAAGTGCATAATATAAAAGGAGACTTAGCTAATCACACAATTTATTTGCTATGAATTATTAATTTAGGTACCATTTAAATTAAGATTTTATAGGTGTGAAAAATTAGGCAGTTTGTCTTTCCTTTTTTTTTTCTTCTCCTTGCGGAAGAGCTCTGTTACCTCAGAAGGATGCAGGAAGTATTTGTAAAACAAACCTAAAAGCAGTAGCAATAGCAATGAGCCAGAAGTTTAAGGAAATTTTTAGAAAGAAACTTGTTCTGAAATGTTGTGCTGAGTTTGTAGGTCAAGTATCTTCAGAAATATGTGCTTCAAAGAGGCATCCAGATGTTACAGCAATGGAAATTATCCATTTCTTTTGCTGGAGACTATTCACTGTGGTCACATATCTCTTAAACGCTGATCATTCCACACACATTTTGCTGTAAACTCTTTTATATCTCACCATGGCCACTGAAGACCTTACAAAGGAAAACTGTGGAACTGGAACCATGCCCAGTCATTGCTTGGAAAACTGACAATTGTCTGTCCCAGAGCAGTGTGAGAAAATCTTCTGACAATCTACCCCAATAAATGAGTTCCATGTCTGAGAATGTTCCCAGACACTCTCAAATCTACCAGCAGAGATACAACTAAGGGAGACTGTAGAAAAGACTGTAACAACTGCTTCCTTCCTTGTGAGGAAGAAAGAATGAAAAAAGAACAGAGGTGGGATAGACTCAATATACATCAATAAGTGAAGAATGGAACAACAGACATGTCAGGCTTCTGTGACCTGAGATGTTAGGCAATAGCCACTGTCTTTTCAGTTGTAATCAGCCTGAGATCCTTCTGACATCTGACCTGAGCAGAACCAATGCTCTGTTGATGCTAAACTCTATACATTCAAAGAAATCAATACGTGCTTTACCTGGAAGATTTAATCACCTAAACAGGCAGAGATTAATAAAATGGAGTAGAAAGAAATTACTTTATCCATTTAACAGGTGAAGAACTTAAGTCACAGAGAAGTTCAGTTTTAGACTCTGTCTAAACAGAAATAAGAAATATAATCACAAAATTCTATATTCTACACCAGGAAATTAATCAGATGATCAAATTTTCCTTGAAAAAGAGGAGGAAAATATTGCCCATTGAATAAATTCATTGCTATACAATGAATTACAGCTATAACACAATAATAAAGTCACAAATCTTTTAACAGAACAGGTACCCCCAATCCCCCCACACCCACCCAATGTAAATCATAGAAACCTTGATGTGTTACCAATTATGTTAGAATTTATTGGAAGCTGTCCTCCTGAGTAGGTCTACCAAAAGCATTCAAGAGCATTTCACAAGTAGGACTTAGATTAGTCTGCATTTTGGTAACATGAAAAACAGTATTTTTGAGGAGTCTGCATGCATTCTCGAAGAAGTGACAAGTGTATTAAGGCACTTAGCTAGCAGCCTGTGCTGGTTTTGGCTGAAATAGAGGTAACTTTCTTCAAAGTAGCTGGTATGGGGCTGTGTTTCGGATTTGTGCTGAACACAGTGTTGATAATACAGGAATTTTTTAGTTGTTGCTGAGCAGTCCTCACACAGAGTGAGCTTCTGTTTCTTGCCCCAACCCACCAGCAAGGAGGCTGGGGGTGCACAAGCAGTTGGGAGGGCATACAGCTGAAAAAGCTGATCTGAGTTTGTCCAAGGGTTACCCCATATTGTATGGTGCCATGCTCAGCATAGAAAGCTGGTGGAAGAAGGAGGAAGTGGAGAGAATGTTTGGAGTAGTGGCGTTTGTCTTTCCAGGTAACATTATGTGTGATAGACATCTGCTTTCCTGGGACTGCCCACAGGAAGTGGTGAATCAATTCCTTGTTTTGCTTAGCTTGCAAGCATGACTTTTGCTTTGCCTCCTAAACTGTCTTTGTCTTAACCCACAAGTTTTCTCTCTTTTGCCCTTCCAATTCTCTCCCCCATCCTGCTGCCAGGGAGTGAGTGCCTGGCTGCCACCTGGGTTTACGCCATGGCACAACCCATCATGTTTTCTACAGAAAGCAAATTCTTTGTTGTTTGTATTATAGGAAAGCTCATAGCACTTCTCAACTCTGACTCCCAAGGATAAACTCATGAAAGGTAGAGTACCTTTTATCTGTCTAAATTTAATCCAGGTATTTTCTTATGTCTTGTTACTATAATGTAGCATGGCATGTAAATAAATAACCAATATTAGGTGTGGATTTTCAATATCACTTAAAAATAAAGTGAAGTACTGTATCAGATTTGCTTTCTCTGTTCAGCTCGAGGTCAGTGACCATGACAATGTTTAAATTCCATTGCACTGTTTTCTCTAGAGGTTTGTAATTAGACCTTTGAAAGAAGCAGTGCCTTTTTATTACTAGTGGTACAGAAATAGACTCAGAAGCGAAAAATATGCAGTAGAATATCATTACATCTTCATATAAATTAACATCAAAAAGGTTCTGATTCATATCTATGCAGGCTTTTGTCAATCAACAATATTCATGTATTTGTGAGGCGAGCACAGGGCAGAATATTTCAGGGAGAAATGAAAGCATTACTGCCTATTTAAGGTGCATGTTTTCTGAAAAGCTATCTTTTCCTTTCTGCTTGTTTATGGATAACCATTTTCATAAGATTTTGCATTTGTTATTTTGAGGTAAATATTAGGAAAGGAAACATGACAATCCTATTTTTAAATGAAACTGAGTGTTAGAATACATTTATGTCAGGAAGAGCTTTAAAAATAACACATGTTAATTTATTTTGATTTTGTCTGGGAATTTTCTTTCAATACATTCACCTACACACACGTTTTAGTTCCATTTGTTGTTTCTCCCCAAATCCATCTCTCAGCCTTTTTCAAAGCTCTGATAGTAGTGGAATACACCTCTTCAGCCAAGGTCCAGAAATATTTTCTTCTCTTTTTAGTATGTCTTCTTCTAAGAATGCTTCAAAGAAAATCAAAAAGCAAATCTGGGGGGTCAGTTGACTAAAAATGAGCATTTACTCAATTAAAAAGAAGTTGTGTCAAAGAAATATATACATATGCTGCTGCACATCAGCATTCTGCATCTGTCAGACTTGAGGAATATAAATCGAGCAAAGTTAACAGCATCTCTCCTTTACTTTGTATTTATAGATTGTTTCATGAGATTAGAAGCTGAGTCAGGGACTAGGTAGGGTTGAAGAACACTGATTTTAGCAGAATGAAAATTGAAGTCAATGAGAAGACCAAGAAAACACATACATTTGTGTGTATATATGTGACCGTACGTTTGCAAGTGAAGAGAAACAAGAAACCTCCATGATGGAAAGACTATGGAACCACTAGGTGTCATTCTTGTTCCATGTTTCCAGGCAGCCATATTTCAAACAGCTAGTCAATAAGGAGTGCAAAATTTAAGTTTTTATACCCCTAACATTTTATGTCTGGTAGTTTTATTATGTGCACTACTGTCCACTAGGGATCATACTGCAATACATATTTTCTTTCAGCCCAGAGGTTATTATTGTTCTGGTCAAAAGTCAACACCTTACTTAGCATTGCTGCTTTCATGAGTTCTCTAAAACAAAAAATGCTGTAATAAGCATGTAATAAGTAGTCATGCCTTTCCTGAGGCATGAGTGTTATTATTTGTGCATGAAATGTTAAGTGCTTGTGGGTTTAACACTTATTTTTAAAAAATATCATGATATGCTTCCAATACTGTTTGGGTAATTTGATAAAAATAAGTAATCAATACTTCAAGATGCTTAGTCAGAATTTCTACATGTTTTTTCCAAAGTAAAAGGTTACAGATTTTTTTAGAGACTTTAACATGGTATACCATAATATTTAAATCTTTAGCAAACTATTTTAAAAACAAGATTTTGCCCCTTCATTTTCTTTAATTTTAGGATTTTCTGCTCTTCCATTGAGCTGATTTTAAGTCCATCTCTAGGTATTTGTCTTTCCATTAATTTCAATCACCTTTGTTGGTTTACATCTAAGGTTCAATAACATTGACTGTTTAATCAGGAAAGAACGGCTGCTGTAGAATTAGGCAAATATGACAAGAGCACTAAAATGGTGTTGCAAGGATAACAAACATATCCTGGTATCATATATTGATAAAAGCTGAATACTGTTTAGGTTGTTTCTCTCCCTATATATCCAAGCATAGGTGATAAAAAGACTTAAGATGCTTTTAAGGCCTTTAGATGTTTCTGGGGTTTTAAAAATGTATTTCTGACACATCAATGATTTATTTTCTAAGCAAAATCAGTATTTTACCCAGGTGAAACAATCTGCTTGCATATGTTCTCTTTACATACTGTCATGACATCCTTTGAGGTTTAAATTATCTACTCGATATTCTTAAGTAATGACATAAACATACATTTGATAATATTCAGCAAACTGAAGAACATGTACTTTAGTTAAATAGTTCCGTTATCATTTTTGTAGCTTTGGATATGTGAATAATGAGTTACCACAAGTGTTCGCAGAGCTTAGAAAATTTTGAAGTTAATTCATTTAGATCTACTGTCTGTTTTTCAAAATTGTAGTAATATAAAGTCAGTCAGAAAACAAAAGGCTGAATAATACCAGGGGAAGGTATTTGACAACTTGGATTGCAATTTTATTGGTTTATAGAAAATAATTACCACAGAAATTTTTTTGTTCATTGTTATTAGAAAAATGAAGAATGTTATTATAATAAGCACTAGAAGAATGAGTTGCTCACCACCAATGATCTTTGTTATCAGGATTAAAGCACTTCAATAGAACAGTGAAGGGAAACTCCCTTCACTGGTCACTTAACTTTGTCTATTCTTGGTCATGGCTATACTCCAGAATAGGCCTTAGGTCCCTCCTTGTGCATAGCTTTCTTCATGAAAGATTTCTTCATGAACAAAACAGTTCGCTTTAGACAACCACTTAGGGGGTTTGTGAGTATACTTTTAAATACATGGTGTACTTCCGGCACAAAAGATAAAATTTTCATTATTTGGTATCATTTCTTAATGACAGAGACACCATTTCAAAACAAGCAGCTGAACACTGAAACATAGGCCCTATTTAATTGTGCTACATATGTATATAACCTTGATACAGATCGTACATCCATAACGGTATCTTATTTGTACCTCTTCTTACTTAGATCACATTACTTTCTAATTTGTCTTCAGGGCACCCCTACCAAGCAAAGGCTTTTTGTGGGAGGTGTATACATTTAAGTATACACCATATAAGTATGGGTGGGCTAAATGCAAATGTTTCAATAGCTGCAATTTCATGCCTGTCATATGTTCTGATACAAGGTACACCAACCTTTCTGTTTACTCCACTAAGTTTACAGCAGATTTTTTCAGTCATGGGATCCGATGTGCTTCCAAGAAAACAATGCATGACAAAGGGAGTGTTATGTTTTTGTCTTTCTCTTGTCATACAGCTGTAGTATCTCAACTTAGAGTGTGAAGTGCCCCATAATGTAATTTACTTTTTGTACTTATGAGGTGTCTTGATTCTGTATACCTCCATGTTCTCCTAACATGAGTAAGAAACTTTCAATACTGACCCATAAGCCCTCTGTATTACATGTTCATTAATTTATAAAACTGGATTACTGTAAGATAGTTTCTTACTGAACTAGTCAAAGGAAGCAGAATTTCAGATATCATCTCATATCTGCCCTGGTGGAGAAAAGTTACATCAACTACAGAACTGCCTGTATCATTCTGGAATTTTTATGTAATGGCTATGGTAAAGTTTTTGGTTTGAGATGGTATGTTTAAAGGTATGCTGTCAGCTCACATTTGCTTTTTAAAGACACACATATTCAGAAGCCTTTTCCCATGGGTACTTAGCTGTATAAACCACATTCATCTCTGTGATACTTTAAATTGTCTCAACATTAAATAATTAAAGTTTTGTGCCACATTTAGTCTAGCCAAGCAGAGCATACCATGGACAGCTGTTTGGCTGAAATGTTAGCTTCATACTGTCCAAGACAGTTACCTATAATTTGCAAACAAGTGAAAGGTTATGAACTGTCTATTTTCTGTAATTCATTTAATTTTGAGTCTGAAAGGTAAGTTAAAATTAAATTTTAATAAGATACAGACCTGCCATTTGTCCTAAATAGGTTGTACAGACTGGCATGTAAACCTGCTTGTATAAGCTGCCTAGCATTAGAAAAAATATTATTGGGATTTTTTGTGAACCTTTTTTCATGAATCAGAATCTTTTGAGTATTTTAGATGAGATTTCCTGGAAGCAGATGTGGAAAAGGCAACAGAAGGTTACAGAAGTGTTGATGATGTGTTGTGGATGGAGACAGAAGGTAATTGTCTGTCAGCAAGATGCTCAAGCATGTGTGATTACGTCTTCACACCACTCCAGAAAGTTGAAAAATTGCTGGAAACAAGATGACTCTGATATACTTATATTGACTGTATTTCACATTAGGTAATGAGGGACTACTTTATATACTCTGAACTTTATGGACTCTGAAAACTATGTGTTGTCATCTGTAGGGCAATACATAAACTTAGAAATGAAAGAATAGGGTCGCCTGATGAATTTAAGATGTTTGTATCTTTTTAGTAAAATAGGATAACATTTTAATAGCATGTAATAATATGTCTAGAATATGGATTTGATATTTGAAGATACAAAAATAGGAATGTTTTGTTTCTGACATCTAGAGATGCAACCAGTAAATATATGTTCTCCTAAATTTTCTCTTTTTTCTTTTTTTTTTTTTTTTAACGTCCCTCTTACAGCTTTTGTTTAACTTCAAGCTCCATCTCTCCAAATTCCTTTTTCAGCTCTCTGTCTTTGCTGTGTCTAGAATTTAATTGCTGTAGTCTGGCCTCCATTTCTCATTCAGAGTGAGATGATAGTTGAGAAAACCAACTACCAGCAATTCCTGCCAGACATTTTCTGCCTTCTGCCTTCAGTAACTCTTGCTATATGGCTTTGCATTAGGCTGTGGATAGTGGTTCAACAACTGTCATATCAGTGCAATCATGTTAAATTCCCTGGATCTGCAGTAAAGTAGAAAGAGCTGTGGGAAAATATAGACTGCTAACATGATGTCTGCCTAAATAAAAATGTGTTTTATAAGAAGTAGTACTACCATGAAGATAGAGGTGGAAAAGAGGAAAAAATATTATTCAGTTCACTTTTGTTTAGAATGGAAAAAAGCAGTCACTTATTGGGGGTGTATGAAGAAATGTAATACAAAATAAAACATACAGAGAATAAAATGCCTGTTAATACTAAAGAGATCTACATTAGTCCTGTAGTCGTTAACTAAGAAACACTGTACTAACACATTAAATAATCAATTAAAAACATTTAGCTGTTGAGGTACTTGGAGTCAATTTTCTACTGCTATCAGAATCTATAAAAAGTCTCGAAATAAGTCTTTACCTTTGATCTCCATTGAAATTATAGTGACAAACTTTGGTGTGCTGAATCGCATTTTAAGTAAGGTAGTAAAGCCCAGATCATGAAACTAACTGCTGCTAATTCTTGTGAAGACTGTTGTCATGGATAAAATAAACTTACACAACACCTTCCATAATCACAACTGTAGTTGAACAACTGGGGTTTTAGTCCAGTCTTGAGTTTGATGTATATCTTCTGTGAGGAAAGGTTGAGAGACCTGTGATTGTTCAGCCTAGAGAAGGCTCAGAGGGATCTTATCAGTATATATAGCCACTTAAAGGGAGGATGCTGAGAAAAAAATGAAGGCAGCCTGTTTTCAGTGGTGCCCAGTGACAGGCCTAGAGGCAATAGACACACACTGAAATACAAGAGGACCCATCAAGATACACTTTTTCACTGTGAGGGTAACTGAGTAGGGGCACAGGTTGCCCAGAGAGATTGTGGGCTCTCCCTCCTTGGAGATACTTAAGAGTCCTCCCGACATAGCCTTGGGCAACTGAGAGGAGTCTTGGAGTGCAGCATGCACCAGAGAGAGGAGCTAAGAAGCTCAAGACGTCCTGGAGCTGGACCGGGACGGCCAGACGGAATGCGGAGGGGGTGACCTTGGCCTCCCCCACCACGCTGCTGCTGCCAAGCCTAGCAGCCTGAGACAGAGTACAGGAGCTCTGATAGAACTCTTGAGGCAAAAGCTTTCAACTAAAAGCTGCCCAAGGTGTTCTGACTCAGGGGTGAATGCCCTGAGGAAAGGGACCGTCACGAAGATGCCCCTGCACTTCGTGGTATGACGTGGTGACGCGAGCTTGTTCCTGATATCACAGCCCACAGAAGAGAGGGAGGAGAGGAGCCCCCCTTGTGTGTAATGGAAGGAGATCCAGCTACAACAGTCCAGCTACTGCTGCTGCATGGAAGAAGAGAGGCTGCTGTTCTGAGAGTGGAAAGGATCTTTCCTTCTCCCTTCTGGACTTTTACTGGAGGGAGAAGAGATTGATTCATTGTAAATACTGCTTTATCTTGGGAGAGATAGTTAAGATTATGTATATGATGTATTGTAATATTTATTTTTACAGTAATTTTAATATAATTCCCTTCCCCCCATATTGAGTCTTGTCATCATGGCTGGGCTTCGCGAACGAAGATTTGGGAAGGCTCTATCCGCATTTGCTACAGGCGCGTTGGTGGCTTATGAGGCCAATACATGACAGACATATCCGATTGCAAAAGGCACAGCAGAAAGACTCCTTAGATGGTGTATTCTGCAATATACGGTTCTTTCTGCGTTGCCTGTTTTCCTCGAGGGTGATCCTGCGTGTGTTCTCAAAGGAGACAGCTGCGTTATAGATGGTGTGTCTCCAGGCCTCCCGATTGGAGGCCAGAGTAGACCAGTTATGGTGATCAATATGGCCAAGGCTGAGATGTTGTTTCAGGGAGTCCTTGTATCTTTTCTTCGGGGCTCCTCTCATGCGGTAGCCAGTGGCAAGGTCACCATATGAGTCTTGTGTAGTGTCTGGAAAACCCATCTCACACTGGGGTGAGATGTGGGAGGGGGGCTTGGACTCAGGAATTGGATTTTGGGGGTCTCAAACCAGGACAAGCACTGTGGTTCTGTACTGTACTTAACCTAATAATTACTACATTTAGTGGAATATTGATAAAAAAATTACAATTTAATATTTTCTTTCTCTCTTTAAAGAAACATTGATATAGAAGAGATTAATAATTTTCAGTATCTTTATCATGTACATTCTGCAGTAATACACAAGTAAGGCTTCTAACAAAGAAATATTCATGAGATAAATTTTTACAGGCTTTCCAATGTATTTGAGCTCACTCTTATTGTCAGATGGGCAAAACATAATATTTTCTTTGAGAAACCTGAAAAATAAAAGCTACTCAAGTATGATTTTATATTAACATAATCTCTTGTGCAACATGTTTCGAGGCCACATTTCGAGGCAGACGAGAAACCTAGAGGGAAAATAACAGATGACAATATATTTTAAATACCAAAAGGCTTTGTGATAAAGTGGGAAACACAGTGACCTTGTCATTTCAACTCACTACTCTACATATATCCTAAAAAAGTGCAACTATACAGACCCTAAAAGGTTCAACTGTAGGCACTGTATAAGTTAAGCATTTGACATTACTAAGTTACCAATTGATTAATTTGTCAAACTACAGGATTACAGAATTTAGGTTTAAGGTTGCAATGGATCTCTGGAGATCACCTAGTTTAATGCCCCTGCTCAAAACAGGATGACCCAGAGAATGTTACTTAGGTTTTTAATATTTTCAATAATGAAGATTCCAAAACCTCTCTGGATAACCTTCTTCTGAGTTCAATTACTCCCTCTCACATTAAAAAATATGTTTTCTTATGTTTAAAGAGCACCTCCTGTGTTTCTGTGTATGCCTGTCTTCAGGTATTTGTATTGATAAGGTCCCTCAGTCCTTTTCTTGTCCAGGCTGAACAGTCACAGCTCTTTCAGCCTCTCCTTATATGTCAGATGCTTCAAAACCATTTTTATCTTAGTGGTCCTTTGTTGGACTTGTTCCAATATGTCCATGTGTGTTTTACACTCGGAAATTCTGAGATAGGCCCAGCACTCCAGGATGTAAACTTCAACTCACAAAATTCATTAACATCATCTACTGTTACATTGTAACTATCCTAGGCCTTGCTAATCAATTTTATCATGAATAACCTTTTGTTGCTGTTTGGAAAGGTAGGAGATGGGAAATGAGAGTGTCAAAGAACTGTTCAACTCCTTTTGGTCCAAAGTATTCTGAGGGGTTTGTTTTTTGTTTGGTTGGTTTTTTACTTTTTTTTTTTTTTTTAACTTTTGATGAAACAAATGTATGACCAGATAGAAACTATTTAGCATGGAATTCCCCAGCACACGAAGACTCACATAGATGGCATAAAAATAAAGCAAGCAGACACTGGCAACTAGTTTCTTAGAAGAGCCTCAGCTAGGAACAATTTATCATCCCACATGAAACACTGAGGCTAGACCTGCATGACCAGCAGAGCTAATGAATAAGTATGGATGTGCAGAGCAAAATAAGTGGTGGCCTTGGCACAACATTTTCAAGGGTTTTCTACTTTGAACTAGTTCTAGGCTCACTCTCATTAACTGAAGGATGATTTGCTTCAGGAAACCATTGTTAGTGAAGTGCATTTCAAGCGTGGTTTCATTCTAAAAGTATTCATTTCATGTGTTACAGGACAGTTTGCAACGTAAACCAAAGTAAAGTAAGTGGGGATGTCTGGGATGTTCACTTCAAAGTTGTGCTCTGAGCCAACCTAAACCACTTAATAAGTACACCCTCCTAGGCCCAGACTTGACTTGATTGTAAAGGCCCAAGGTAAAGAAGTCTAGGTCGGTTGATGACCTCTTGTCTTTGAAATTTAGCCTGTAAGACATTCTGAGAAGAAATTAATTTCTAATGCATCATCCACTGTTTGTTGGACCAATAATAATGGCAAGATAGCCTAGAGGGAAATGCAGAAGTTCTGTTTTGCTGGGTTTTATTCCTTTTGGCATAGTGTTGAATTATCGGTGCTTCAGACAGAAAGTTTGTTTGAAATGAGTGAACAACCACATCAACTGTCATTAGCAGTTAACTGACTAGAAATTTGTATAAAGGAAGTGCATATTCGGTAACTTTTCCAAGCTAGTAATGAAACTTCTACTCTCTAAGTATTTTTGTTCTTAAATCTGTGACCTTATTGAAAAGCCACTGAAGTAATGGGTGACTCTACTAACTTCAGTACAGTTTGCATTAGACCTAACTTTCTGGACTTTTTCTACAGATGCATAACATAGGAGCAAAAGTCAGCAAGAATTTATAGATGCTTCAAATAAGAAACGTTGCAGGACTCCATACAAATCGGCACAATAAAGTAGACTATTTATTTTTAAACTTGTGAATAGTTTGATATGCTAGAACATACAGCTACATATTGAGAGCAGTAATAAGGCCAGGACTGTACATAGCAGAACTGACATTTATTTACTGCCTTGCTCTTGATGCCATTTCTAACAAGTGCCATTGTTAGAAATGTCTAAGTGTCACTTCTAACAAAATGCGTTAGATCTTTTACTTAGCTTTTTAGTTAGAAGACTTTCAGTAGGCTACACTTCTATAGTCAAAGTGCAGCAATGGTATCATAACAAAAGAATTGGCATTTTTCAGTGATAAAGTCTCATATGAAGCTAACATTTATATTTCCATTTATTCAGGGAACTCTGTGGATTACAAGATGAGTCAGGAAACAAATATTTTCAAAAATGCAAATATTCAGGTATTTGGAATGTTAAGCCTAACATAAATTCTAAGTCAACATCTATCATTGAATGTTATTTGAAACTAATATTTTATAGTATTTATATTTAGCATAATATTTATCAATTTCCTCACAGAGCACAATCTGGAAAGGCTGAGTTCACTGTCAAAGGTGAAAATGAAGGTTCATAGGAAAGGTAGGTAATTATTCAACAAGTTCTTATATTATTATTTAAAGTCATATAAGTATATAGCATTTCAATATCTCATAAAAATATACAACACAAAGTACAAAATGAAGAGAAAAGTAGAATGGTAAAACAGACCTTCCCCATGGTCAGCCAACATGAACTCTATGCAAATGTGAGGTTTGGAAGGTGATCTATCTTTCCCACATTACTATTCTTAGGAACCAGAACGGGACAACAGTGAACGAAAACAATACTGCAGATAAAATCTCTTCTACCTATAGAAACAGCTGAAATAGTTCCCATTTTCCAAGAAGCTGAGTTTGTTCAGGAAGATGATTTCACAGATGTATGAACATTAACACACCTACTATCTGGAGCCATCTTGCATTTTATTAAAATATCAACTCATGCTCCATGAACATTAGAATCTGAAATTCTTTTCCTTATCACTTTATGAAGCCAAATATTGAGTTGCTGTGCTTATCTACCATCTGAAAAAGTCTCCTCAAAATTTCTCCTTCTCCAAAGTGTCATGACTTCTGGCATCAATATCAGATGCTAATTTTGCCTATACCACACGATGTTTTCTTATTTTGTTTCAAATCAATTTTTGTTGTTTCTCCCAGAAGCTGAATACCATGGACGCAGACATCCATTAGCAGCAATGGATAGTCACAGCATTCTGAGGCTAAGCAGCACTCCTGTAGAGTGCCTCATGGTTTCTAGTGGTTGCCTGAGCTTCTGGAATTGACTGACATGGTTGGAAACAACAAATTACTTTCATCTCTGCTTGTGAATTTGCTGTTGGGAGCACACGATGAGGAAAAGGAATGTGCGGGAGATTCAGGATTCATGCACTCAGCATGTTGCAGTCAGCATGTTGCAGTCACGAAGAAAAAAGACAAAGCAGAAGTAATTGACCATAAGACAATTGAGATCTGATTTAACTAATACCTAGAGAGTGTCCATGACCAGAAGTGCTGGCGAGTAGAGTATGCAAACAGGGCCTTAGCACTTAAGACAGCAGTTGGCATGCAAGGTGTTCAATGCAACAAGCATGGTGCTGCAATACAGAACGCAGTCCTCAGCACTCACAGGAATAACTCTCTGTCATGTCAGAGACAGAAAAAGGAGGGAGGACAAAGTTACCCATGTTTCAGGCTTTAGGAAGCACTGAATGTCCCTCCCTAATTCCTGTGAATTGGGAAGGTATGTTCTAGCTGAGTTGCTGAGCCACTAGGTGCAAGGATTGGTGGAGGATGTAAGTCATATGGCTTCAGGAATGTTAACTGAAAGATGGAGAAGTTCTTATGGAGATGCTTTTATACTCCTGGTTACCTCCTTGAGGAACAAGGACTGCTGGAAGGGGGCAGGAATCAGATAAAAAGCAGAGCAAGAGCATATCTGCCAACAGCCTTACTAATCTATTCAGTAGGACCTTATACTAGTTTTTTAGGGGGGATTGGAGATCAGAGCAAAAAGAGAAAGGGAGGAACAGGGGGCTGGAGTTTGAACAGGAGTGAACAAGGTACTCTTGCAGCATCCTGAATGCATCAGGAAGAGCGTTGCTAGCAGGTTGAGGGAGATGATCCTGCCCCTCTACTCAGCGGTGGTGAGGCAGCATCTGGAGTGCTGCGTCCAGTTCTGGACTCCTCAGTACAAGAGAGACATGGAGCTCCTAGAACAAGTCCAGTGGAGGGCTAAGAATATGATTAAGGGACTGGAGTATCTCTCTTATGAGGACTGGTTGAGGGAACTGAGTCTGTTCAGACTCAAGAAAAGATGACGAAGAGAAGACCTCATCAATATGTATAAGTATCTGAAGGGAGGGTGTCAAGAGAATGGAATCAGGTTCTTCTCAGTGGTGCCAATAAGGCATGAGGCGATGGGCAGAAACTGATGCACAGGAAGTTCCACCTGAACATGAGGAAGAACTTTACTGTGTGGGTGACCGAGCACTAGAACAGATTGTCCAGAGATGTTGTGGATTCTTCCTGACTGGAGATATTGAAGAATCATCTGGATGCAATCCTGTACAGTGTGGTCTAGGATGACACTGCTTGAGCAGGGAACTTGGGTCAGATTACCCATTGTAGTCCCTTCCAACCTGACCCATTCTGTGATACGAGGCCATATTAACAAAGAGCAGGCAGTTCACCATGTAATTATCCCTACCTACTTGGCTCTGCTGAGACAGCATGAGAAGAGTTATGCCCAATTTTGCATTTCTCTGTACAGGAAAGTGAAGAATACCAAGATGATTAAAGAGCATCTGTGAAAGGAGGCCAAGGAAGTTGACTTTTGGTAAAGTTGCCAAACTATCCTTAGTGATATACAAAATTGGTGAAGATTCTGCAAAGCCTTATCTGAATTCAAAGTAATTCCTGTTTTGAGTACAGATTTGACCCTCAGTGTTCATTCCAACATTTTGTTTTGTATTAAACCATTATTAACTTGAAATCAGAAAGGCTTAAGCTGTTGAGTGAAAAAAGATGATTCTCTTCTTTGTATTTCTGTTCATAGTCCCTGTTTGCAAATTTCTGTTGCCTAGTGCTCAAATGTGAAATAAAATGTTTCAAAAATTGAACAATTTCATTCAACCCTAATTAAAAATGCTGTGGAGGGGAGAAAGGAGCAGGAAAAAGGTAGGAGTTGAAATACTATCCTGATTCTTTTATACTTTCACACTTGAGCACAGATAAAACTGTCTTCAAAGTAGCTTCCATTCATTATTTCATCCATCATTAGTCTTTTGAAATAATCTACATTTATTTCCTTCTGAGGTGCAGCAGCAAAGGAGCTGATTTTATAGCTGTGAAGACCACACCTCGTATTAAGTAGAAATGATCATGATATTTTAAAGGTGTTCCTAACATCACATCACTTTGATTCTTCCTTTTATTATTTTCCATATTACTTTTCTCAGCCAGGGTTCATTTTAAGTTCTTCTAAGTTCTTGCTGGATATTTTATAACTTTGATAGGCTATTTTCCTGCTTCAATTATTTTTAGACTTTCTTGTACATACCTACTGACCTTTTTTTATTCTTTCAGTATTTATTACTACATGACGTGCATAACCTTTGGATATACATTAATTTAGCCTTAAATACTCTCTATTCCCTTCCCTGCATTTTCATGGTGCTATTATTCCTCTCAAATTGCCCTGAGAATTTCAGCTTTTTTGGGGTGGGAATTCAGTTATATACTTCTTGCAAATTCTTTAGTTTCAGTGTGCTATATTTAACCTAATTCTACTCATTTCACTAATGCTTGGAAACATTTATATTCAAATCCTGTATTTTTTTTAAAAAACGTTTTTCAAACTGTAGGCAAGGGTTGCTCCTTTAGGTTTTGTAGATGTTAATCCACTTGATCATGAAAACAGATTTTACTCTATAAGGTACATATGACAGCGTCCATGTTCCGGCTATTATAAGACAATCAATTATATAAATAATACTTTCTATGTTGTTTGATTTGTAATTATGTAGCCCTGAAACAAAGTGTTGGTAAATGGCCATAATCTTTGTACTGAGTTTGCAGGGTTTCAGAACTCAGAAAGCTGACTCAAATTTTCCTGACTTGCCTGCAGCTTTGTTTCTCTCGATTTAGCAGTGTTAGCAATCTCTCTGAGAGACCAGGTGCAGTGATCCTGATGGGAAGACCATTGCACTTTGAGGAGGTAGTGATCCACACAGCAGTTAACCTGAGTAGGCGTAGGCATGTGCTGTGCTGCACATCATCCCTTGGGTGATCATCATAGGGTGAATGCAGCCAACTAATTGTAACCAAGGAGTGGGTTTGCAGTTCTGAAAAAGGTGTGAACATCCTTTTTATTTGATGGTAAAAATAACTGATAGAACTGCTTGTCTTTAAAAAGTCCTATAAGAGTTCAAATGATCAACACAAAGTAACATTTACATGGACAGGACCATGACAGTGTGCTGTACCCTGGTTGGAGCCCATTTCATATCACACATCTTGGAGTTTCCAACATCTGAAGGGATGTAAAATTATCTATATTAACATCTTTTTACTATTAGCTCAAATAAAGAGCATTTTAAGGAATAATTCAAAATTTGAGTTTTTCTTGCTCAGCTCAAAATGAACTAACACTCCCATGAGGCACTACACCAGAAGCCTAATGTTAACTTCTTTTGCTTTTGTTTATCTTTGTGTATTACAACCACAGTTTTATACAGGTAACTGTAACAAGCAGTTCATAAATGTAGAATGATGTATTTATGACTTTAATATAGTGACATAAAGGAGAGAAATGCAGACCTGGTATAACTACAGAGGCCTTTAGAAGTGGAGGCAGATGATGCAGAGTAGGGAAGTAGAGATAGAGGGTGGTAAGAGATGAGGAACAAGAGTGGCACTGAAAGTCTTTTGTGTATAAACAGCTCCCCTGTTAAGTAAAAGAAGTTGAGGTTTGAAGTTAATAAAAACATGTTATTAGAAAGAACTAAGAATTAATATCTAACATACATAAAAGACCCCATATACAGTGAGTTTAGATATAGCATAGAGTTGCAAAACAGTGAAGAGAGAGAAGAGTGTAAAAGTGAAGTACCAAATATACAGAACTGTCCCCAGGTGGATCCTACACTTACAAAGAAGAAGCCATCAGCATCATACTGCTCCTAGTGAAGTACTTCACACTGTGGATAAATCCCATAAAACTCCGCCCAAGATGAAACCAAAAATGTTAGGAGCCTGAAGAGCAGGGGAAGGAGAAAATGAGAAATGTGTGTTGAACAATTATAACTGAATTATTATTTCTTCTTTTTCTACAACAATTAGATCTGGGCTAATAATTATTAGACTCAAAAGATTTCAATTATACTAACAATTAATTCTTGTCTTTACTTGCACATGAGGTGTGCTTTGTCTTTGACTGTAAAGAGGTTATCAGTGCAACAGATGTATGCATTTTACCTGCCTTGATTTTAAGTACATCTTGTTTCCCCAAACTGGCTGTGCATCAGTAAATGTGCACACATTTTCATTGTAGATGTGTATTAGGCAGTGCCCCCCCCCCCCATGTTTAAGCTCCATGAAATAAAAGTTAACAGGCAACATTTCAGGCTTCTGGTTCTCTAGGGATGAAAAAAATATCAAAACATATTTCCGGAACTGCAATAATCTGATACGAAACAACCACAACAGTCTAGTACAAACCCCTGCAACATACTTGTACAAAACTGCAGCAGTCTAGTACAGAGAGTAGTTTCACAGCACCAGTGTTGAGTTACACTTGTAAAAATCAAGTGTAAATAATATGTGAAATAAGAAATATCTACTAAAATATATTTACATTTCAGATGTACACAAATCATTAAGAAAAAATTCCTCTAATGCTGCAAGTCACATCCTGGACTTGTGTAGCAGAAAGTTACATACATTACTAATGGTGGAAAACTGCCTGTCAGCATAACTGGCCCCTGGATATAAAGTTTCATAGCCCAGCAGACAGTGCGCCTTTCCAGCTCCCCTTTCTATAGCCAACAGACAAAGTACATGTCCTCAATGAACTCCCCTTGCAGTTATTGGCCATGAGGACAGAGAGAAACCTATAGCTATTCTGAGTGATCAGAGGAGATACAGTAACATAGGCTGAAAAATGGTCAAAGGGCTTAAGTTCATATATTGTTTTCCCTGGTCCATGTGGCTGAGGAATTCTTGGCATGCAGCTTTGGCTCCAGTCCTCTTTGTTCTTCTCAAAAACCCTTCAGATTAGTTCTATATACTTGATGGTTTGATCTTCTGTGTTGTCAAATTTCTGCTATCACCTAATTTCTTACTCATTCTCTGAAAAAAAGTTAACTCCCTTTGTCTTCATTACTTTTTGGGTATATATAAAGTACAAACATGGCATATGTGTGTTTGAAAATACGTTTGTACGTATAAGTATATTCTTACACGTGGTAGAACCAGGGAAGAGACCAGATATTCAAAAGTTATATGCTTATTAATAGATATGTATGCAGAAAGTATATGTGTGTGTATTTCTATGTATAAAAATATATGCAAATGTCCATATACAAGCAAGTGTTCATATATAAAATACATCCTACAGAATAATCTTTTTTAATTTAGCATATAATTCAAAAATTAGGAGAAACCTTATGACCTTATGAACAATCAAGTCCTTATGAACAATTAATAGCTAAAACATAATTTCTCAGCCAGTTATTCTGTTTCCACAGAATCAGTGGAATTCAGTATCTCCATCTTCCACAGTCTCATGTGTTCCTTTTTATATGCTACCCATATATCTACTAACTCATTCAACTTCAATTAAATCAATTACAAATCCCCACAGCGCCCTAATTAGTGAAATATACTTAACGAAATCTATCAATTATTATTTTGAACATCTCAAAATATCACAGCTTGAAAAACACTCAAGTGAAAACTAATTAATTACTATCAACAAAAGAAAGAGATCTTGGCATCTTAAATACCATTACACACATATAATTAGCTAATATATTTTAAATGGGTAAATTACATGGTGGGAAAAATCAAGAAAAAGGTAAGTTTCAGGTCTCTTTCTCTTACAGCTAAATTACCATTATGAAAAAGCAGATAGTAATATAGAAAAAAAATCCCAATAGACAAAACAATAACAATTGCAACTGATGCAATTGTACAGGCATTGTGTATGATGTCTCTGCAGGAAAGATTTGGGCATGTAAGCCAGTTCTCTGTCACTGGCAATGTGATAGAAGGTTTGACCTCTAGAAAGACTTGTTACTTGTGATTTTTGTCCCTTTATGATCTTTAAGATTAAGATTAATGAGAAATAGAATTTATTGCTTTTATAAATATTCACCATAAGAATGGATAGGTTCTTATGTCAGATACAGTCTGTCAGATACAGTCTCTTTGAAACATTTGAACACTTCTAAACCAAAATGTTCCTGAAATTGTTATTTTTGTGTTCACAACTATAGTTCCTTATTAATCTTCCTGTTTCCAGTCCATCGACCAAAGAGAAATCTTTCAGAAGCAGAATGAAGCCATCTTCATTTAAAGAAATGTTTCTGTCTCAAAGCCCTGAATATTGCAGTGACTTCCAGTTCCAGTATATCCTTCCTTATATAGTAACACATTTTACTGATGGAAAATCCCTTTTTCCATCAAACCTATTCCAAACAAGAGACAACAGTCTCCAGCCAGACTGTGCTAGTGCAGATGCTGTAGAGGGAGATTCTGAATATTTGTCAAAGGAAACTGTTGTCCAATAACTATATTTTTAACTTCATTAAAACTTAATTATCTTCCTCAACCCTTATATCCTGTTTTTCTAATTTAATTTTACTAATTATTGTTCTTTTTACCTCAATTAAACTTGTAACCTTTTCCCACTTCATCACCTAGCAGATGAAATATGCCATTGAACACCGACTTAGTTACTCATGTAGGAACGAATTCTGTCGCTGAGTTGTGCAAAAGAACAATGTGATGTGACATTTGTATGCAAATTTAATAAAAAAATTGAGTATGACTTACTCAGAGGCAGAGTAATTGGACAGTGATAATTGCCTAATTAACAAAACTGGTGGAGGAAGATAACATTAAAGATGTACAGTATCATATATGAATATACTGATTGATCCTAGGCTCAGACATACTTCAGATTTCTGTTTTTCCGTAGTTTTTATCTAACGTGGTATTAACATTAGAACTAAATATATGAGCACAACATTGAGTCATTAGAACTTTTCACCCTTAATTTGAAGGACTGTGCAATAATTTGTTTTTATTTTTGACAATCTGCAATAATTGAGTTGTCTGATTATTTTAAAATGTGAATGTATAGCAGAACTGATTTTGTTTCCACTTGCCTAATTTTGCACTGAAGTGATACAGCAGGTGAACATTGTATAGGTCATTTGCTCTTACAGTGTCCTCATCCATCTTCAGATGAATGAAATAATACCATGTCATAGAGTTGGTCTTATCAGAAACAATGAAATAAAACTATAATTAGAAGATGTAAACCTAATTGATAAAACTCAATCTAAAATTTTTGGAGTTTAAGCAAATCCTAGAAAAAGGGGCCATTTTCCTTTTGAACTTTGAGCATTGGTAGTCTGAGACAAAACTCGAGATTAAATGTAAAATAGAGACAATACCTTACTAAAAGGAAATCAGATGAAACAAAAACAATATTTGATGAGACAATCATTGATTCATTTTTTTTTTTTTTTACATGAGGAAACCATTAAACAATCATACTTAGTTCTGGTCCCTAAAAAGCAGATAACATTTCTTGTCCATGGAGTTCAGAGTTTTTCTGAAAATAGTGACCAGCTCCGTTTAATCATATAGTTAAGTTTTTATTTTATTGTTGCAGGAATGGGAATACACTCTGGAGAAAAAGATAAAAAAAAAAAAAAAAGAAAAGAAGTGATTTTTTTAATCTACCAGAACAATGTTAAGATGATCTCATTTTTTTCCCCATGGGAAGACTTTTTTCGTATCTGTCCGTTTCAAATGGCATTCTTGTGCACCATGACAGACTGTAGTTTCTCTGCATTGAATCTTCTGTATTTCATACAGCATGCCATAGTACTATCAAAACTGATCAAGGGTATAAGAGAATCCAAAATCTCCTGCCATTCTCTACTGCTACTCTGAATCCATCATTTGCAAATGTGAAGAAAACAACACTGTCAGTATCCCAAAGGAGGAAACTTATGCTGTTAGCTTCTATGGAAACTGAACATTTTCTAGTGACATGCCATCCATATATATTATTAATGATCATGTGAAGCAACTGTTATTCCTTACACAGGACCTAATTTGAAAAAAGTTTGATGGAGGAAAAAACGCACTTTTTTTTTACACAGTTCTATATAGATGTTGCTATACTAAAGGCAAAGGGATCAAAGTCCTGTAATTTTTCTGTTATCATGTCCATTAGAGTATGTATTATGCACTATGTAGCAAACTGTCATGATGTAAATTGGAGTGGCGTCCAATCCTACTAGTTCTGTTATTACCCACTTAAAAATCAGTCCAATTTTTTTTTCTGTTCAATGCTCCCTATCTCAAAAAAAAAGAATAGAAAAAGGAAAAAAACCCACCAAAATTATAAAAATAGAAGTAAAATCAAAAGTAGCAGAATGTATATAAGTCCAGGAGGAAGGTTGTTTGACTCCTAGTAAAGCTGATTGACTCCTAGTAAAGGTGAGTTCTTTTCACTGAATTGATAAGCAAGAGGAATCAGGAATTCATAGCATGGCTCTTTCAAGTTGACTATGAAGCTATTTATAATAGAGAAAACAGTGGGAGTACTGAGTTTGCTCTTTAAAAGGAAATAATTTGATAGAAAAAAAAGTGAAAGGCTAATAAAGAAACTAAGGAGGCATGGAAAAGAGTTGTAAAGTCACCGAGAAAAAAGAATAGTAATTGCTTTCTCCCGTTTAGCAACATAAAAACATGTTTATGAATATAATCAATCGATAAGGGGTTATGTGAAACCTGGAGTAAGATAGAAAATTTGCATGCCACAATTTGTAAGGAAATCAAGAGCCAAAAGTGTGAAGAATTTTAAGGAATTGTAAAAAAAGCGGAAAAGAATAGAAACATGATGTCAACAGATGCACAATTATATGAAAAATCTGAAGTGCTCATGCAGATTATGTACAAACAGTTTTAAAATAAAAAGAAGGGCAAATGGTTCTCAAATAATTAAAATGATTTGTTTATTCTCAACAGTCTGAATTTCAGTGGTTCCCAAAAGATAAATGCAGGGTGCATTTTTATGCAGAATGCAGAGAAATCAAAAGCATGTAGAAGGAGGCATAAACCATAGTTTTTGAGTCAAATCAAAGTCACGATTAAAATGTGCAGATGAGTTAAAGACAATATTATTTTAAATAAGTAGTAGGCCAGATAATAATCTACAGTCAAATAATCAGAGCACATCATCAGAAGTTTGAAAACTTCAATATTTCACAGAGTCCACTCCTTTGTTCAAGGTTAGATTAACTATACCTTGTGTCACTCTGATAGATGTTTTGCTAACCTGTTCATAAAGACATCCAGTTCTGGAAATGCCAGACAATCCATCCCAGTGCTTCACTATACTTCTTACTATAATATTTTCCTTCATATCTAACCTACATCTTTCTTGCTGAAATATGCATCCATGAGTTTTTGTCCTATTCATCATGGTCATGAAGAAGAGATTATTCTTTTCTCTCCGCAGTAATCTTTTTTTTTTTACTTTTACATACTTGAAATCTATGGCCTTATTTCCCATCCTCTTCACTTCTTGATGCTAAACAACAGAAATTTATTCTGTTTTCTCTCATAAATCACATTTTCAAGACCTCTTGATTATTGTCATTGCTCATGAATTCAAGAAATCTACATCTTTTCTGGAATACTCTTTTCCTTTTGCCTTAGCCAGTAAAAGCATTGACTTACATCGTATGTTTTGTAGGCTAGATTTCTAGGCCATACAGCCTAAAATGGTACTGAGGAAAATGTCCATTTCTTATGCTTTTTTGCATATTGTGCCAAGGTCAGACCTATCTTGTCTGCCACTAGACACAGAACTAATTTTCTGCAGGAGTCCTGGTCATAGAATCATAGAATAACCTGAGGTAGAAGGGACCCACAAGGATCATCATGTCCATGCACATAGCCCTGCACATGACAGCCCCAAGAATCACACCATGTGCCTGAGAGTATTGTCCAAATGTTTCTTGAACTCCCTCAGGTTTGATGCTGTAACCACTTCCCTGGGGAGCCTGTTCCAGTGCCCAACCACCCTCTGGGTGGAAAAACTTTTTGTAATATCTAAGTTAAATCTTCCCTGACACAGCCTCAGGCCATTCCCTCGGCTCCTGTCACCGGTCACCAGAGAGAAGTGATCAGTCAGTGCCTGCCCCTCCTCTTCCCCTCACAAGGAAGTTGAAGACTGCAATGAGGTCTCCCCAGTCTCCTCTTCTCCAGGCTGAAAAAACTTCAGACACTTCTGATAATGCTTCCCCTCTAGACCTTTTATTATCTTCATAGCCCTCCTTTGGATGCTCTCTAATAGCTTAATACTTTCTTACATTGTGATGCCTGAAACTGCACACAATATTCAAGGTGAGGCTGCAACAGTGCAGAGCAGAGCGGGACAATCCCCTCACTCGATCAGCTGGTGATGTTTTGCCTGATGCCCCCCCCCCGGACACGGTTGGTCCTCCTGTTGCCAGGGCACTGCTGACTCATATTCAACTTTTCTTTTCCATGACATTGCTTTCCAGCATCTTTTTCCCAGTCTGTATGAAGAACCGATCAGTTATCACTCTTTGTCTATTTGTTTAATTGACTATTTCTGACTAAGATCCTTGCATGTAACCCTACTAAATAGCAACATAGTTTTACGCAGAACTTGTTAGAACAACATTGAATTCAATGCAAGTTTTCTAAATCAAGTGTAGCCCACCATTACTGGTATCATGAATAAATTAAACAAGGTATGTCTCTTTTACACTGAATATTTGCTTGTCCCAAAATCAGATCAGGTCTCTTAGGATCTCACACAATAGATCTTACATGGTACAGTTTTCCACACAGTTTGCATTCACCTTCTAATCCTTTCACTTAGTTATCCATAAGAATGTAATCTGAAAAAAATGCCAAAAAGCTTTATTATGTTCAAGACATAACTTGCCTTTATCCATAAGGGCTGGAAGCCTGTCACAGGAGGACATCTGACTGGGTTGACATATTTGGTTCATAATAAATCCCCACTGGCCATTACTTATCTCCTTATTCTGCCCTAAGTATTTCAAAACAGTTTGATTGCTTTGCTCTCTAGCTGATATATAAAGAGTCAGATTATATAAGTGTACCAGGAAACTCAGATAAGCATTTGCTTTACTTTAACACTACTGCTACCTAAAAAATGGATTGGTCAAGACAGACAACCTCATCTGTGTAGCATTTTGGTTTTAGATCCTTGACTTGTTTTGTATTAGTCTCATGGCTAAACTGAGCATCATTAAATCATACTTTTATTAATTTTTAACTTATTTTAATCTTTCTCATGCATAAGGCTAAACACGCAAAATTATTTCATAACAAAAGTATTTGCATCATAGTTATATATTATACCATATTATATCAATCCAATTTAATTATTTTCCTGACTTAAGAAAATGCTTAGAATTGTACCAAAGCTGTCTCAGATTTCAGGATTACTTAATCAATTGCAACCATTTCCAACAACAGACCTGACATTCATGCTCAAAATGGCTGAAGAAAAATGAAAACATGTTTCAAAGTGACACAGGAACATAGCGTTTAGAGTCTATCCATTTCAGAGACTGGTGTGGTCTTTCTCATGGATCTCAGCACTGTAACCATAACGACTGGGCTCTTGCGGTGGAAGAATTTGTTGCAACTCTGTGCCCAAGCAAGGTCTTCAGCACTATTTCTGTGTATTTAGTGCCTTGAAAGAAGTAAGATGAGGACAATTTACCTCATACTTACCCATAGAAGTTCATCCTTTTTCCTATATAACATTTATAATCCCATTCATATATGCATCACACATTTCCAGCTCAACCTCATTTTGTTCTGATATTAGTTTTGAAATATTTATAAGTACATACAATACTAAAGAGATATCTGTAAGGATTTGGGTTTTTTAATTTTAATTTACTGAAATCCCATGTAAAAGGTCATCATACCTTTAAGAAGCCAGTATTTGCATGTATTTATTTCAGCAATACACCCTCACAAATCCATCAGTCACAAGTAGACAGAATATATGCCTGAAAATTTTCAGTGCAGTTAGAAAGCCACTGTTTAAAAAAACACAATAGCATATCGTGAAAGTTGCTCTAAGTAAGAGGTCAGTTATAATGCATAGTTAAATTAGAAGCTGTCAGGTGGTTTGCGATAAAAAATATTTCCTAATTGTAAACCTTTAGTTAGCAAACCCCAAATTAACATGCCCCAGAATATGATCCAGCAATCTACAAGATGCTAATGTCATTGAAATATTATATGAAAGGATTTCTTGAATTTCACTTCTAAGTTATTTCCCTGCGATTCAAAGCGTACATAATTCTATAAGCCATAAACAGAAGAAAACACTAATATCTGTTTAATCTGTTACCACCACCTCATTGTGATATTCTTGATTTTCTTAATTTTTTTTCCCTATCCATTGCCTAACAGTTTTGAGAGAAAAAATGAATGATGATGACTTAGCCTGAGTCTCAAGACAGCTCTGTTAAATTTTTGTACCGGTACAAACTGCCCAAAGTTATTTATACATGTAGCACACATTTTGGAGTTTCCTTGAGAGTGGAGATAATAGTCTCCTTTGCAAGCATGCTCTGAGGCTAAATATGTTAGAGATTATGAAGTATTTCACTACTGTGATAATGGAGAAACTCATACATCATATGAATGTGACGGACAAACAATACAGAGAAAAATTTGAAAAAAAATCATCTGCACCTTTTAACTAGTTGGGAGTCACACAGAAAAATGAGAATTACGGTTCTGGTTGAAGATTATTCTCAGTCTCTACAAGCAGTATAGCTTGGGCAATCAACATTTGCAGGCAATTTCAGAGTATATTCATTACAACAGTGCAGTCCAAGCTGTGATTTGGGGTCAGGTTTTTAAGGCCATGTGACTGTAGTGTCAATTTGCAGATCTATTCAGGTGTCTTGCATCTTAGAAGTCATTCATTCATGTTCACTCTGCTCTAGATGCTCTTCAACACAGCAACACATCATCTGCATTTTAAATGAGAATATTCATGAGCCTTGTTTAATCCAGATAGAAATGAATAGTAAAAGAATAAGTTAGTCAGCACTCAACCTCTTTGCACCACCAGGATCAGTTCTAACATTTCCCATCCAGGCCAGCAAAAAACATTAATTTTTTCAAATTCCTCTGCAAACCGATACAAATGCACAGGATATTCAGCCTTGTCATGTTTTTTTAAGGTCACGTATTTAATTCAGGGCAGGCTCGTATTTTTAAAATTTAAAGAACTGAAATCAGAAGAGATTATTTACAGTTCTCTGTAATGCAAACTAGAAGTAACTGGGACCACTTCAGAGCCCTGTCATAAATATTTCTTGCCCCATGTAACATATGAATGTAAATAATTGCAAAAGATTGCAAAGTGCTTTGCAAGGTCTACCACCTTGCAGAAGAACAACTTATTAATCACTTAAAAGAAGGATTTATGATTTTAAGGCCAAGGCAAGGATCTCTTCCTATCCCAAAAACAACTACTCCAATCCATACATACAGTCCACACTAATTTCCACATATCATTCTTTCCAATGAGTGGAGTTGGCTGTCATTGTGTGTTATGCCACTGTTGGCTGCTGTATCCTTATCTCCCCTTGCCCTCACTCAGCTTCTTCCCATTTCCTGGAGCAGGTGTGGTGGTCATCCCAACAAGGCTAGTGAGCTGAAATGGCAGGATTCAGCAGGCACAGATGACAGTGCAGTAAATAGCCATTTCTTTTTCCCCATTAACCTGGCTCATCCATTCCAGCTGAGTTCCCTCTGCAACAAATAGCTGTTAAAAAAGACAGCAGTTGGACTCGATAGTAATAATTTTGGTTTTCCCATGTAAGGAGATATTGTGGCCTAGTTTGTGTTAAGGAAGATCTTTGCTTCAACAGCACTGCATAGAAAGAAATGTTTAACACTGAAAGTTAGATGCAAGGGATATGAAAGGAAATTATCTAATTCACTTCACCATGATGAGGAATCCTTTGTGTCACTGATATGAGTTCCCTCTCACATACAAATTGCTCCATTAAATTTTCAGGCAACCAGCATGCCATTCAAATTTTGTTAAATTTATTCATGCTCAAGACCAACTATCAATGTAATTATTAAAATTGTAAAATACAACTTTTTCATTAGATGGAGTAATTTTATCTCTTTTTACATAAAGCTGAAAGTAAAAAATCTCTTTTCCTATAGCTAATAAAAGATACTCAGTAGCAGTCAAGAACACATTAATCAGAATCAGTTGCAAATCTGTAATTGATCACTAGAGCTTGAAGCTTTGCTAATCAGGTATTACAAGTTTAAGAATCTCTTTGCTTTTAGTTGATGTTGCTCACTTTCTTTGCAATTAATTAGTTAATGGATGTGAAAATAAATTTTTGTTCAGGGTAATAACATTACCAAACTTAGTATGAACTAATTAAGAAATCATGACACGCATAAGGAAGAAATACTTTGCAGCAAAGGCAACATAGTTTATAGCATAGAATCTACTGGAAAAGGAATTTAAGTTTTGCTCAGCTGCTCTGTGTTTTGCCCTCTCTCCTGAGGTAAATTGTTAGTGAGAGGATTATAACTTCAGAGTCAGCAGTTGTGACAGAGTATCTGAGCCATACAAGTGGTGGGGGCAAAGACACTTCTATCATGTTGGCTTATTACAAGGCATCAAATAGGGATCAGGCTGGGGCACATAGGAGAGGCTGTGAGTTCTGGGTTTGCTCAGTCTGAAAAAGAAAAGATCTTATTATATTGCCTGGAACTACCCAGTGTGAGGTAGTTCCAGTTCCACTTTTCTCAGTGTTGCATGGTGCCAGAGGGAGAGGCAGCAAAGCTTAGACATAGACTAGGAAAAGCTTTTTCATTATGAGATTGGCCAAACTCCATCATAGGTTGCCCAGAGAGGCTGTGGATTCTCCATCCTTGCAAATATTTAAAATGGGTCTGGATGGGGCCCTGCACTGAGCAACCTGATCTCACTTGACTGTGCTTTGAGAAGCTGATTGGGCTACAGACTTCCAGAGTTCCCTTAGAGGATACCTGTTTCCTCCATTCAAGGAAAAGATGGCTCTGAGTGTAAAGCTGAAGGCAGCATGACTTTACCCTTTGTGACAGTTGAATTCTTATGCTGCCTATCTCTGAACAAGCAAAAGGTAAGGAAATGTTTGGGTTTAGGTTCTTGCTGGATGCTGCAGGAAAGGGAAGAGGTCCCAGAAGCCTGTGGGAAAGTCCAGGAGTTCTGGAGCAAAGCATGACCTTTATCAGCTATTGAGTTGCCCCGCAACAGCATTTCGGCGCTTCTACTAAGCTGAGGCTTTTCTTTGAGCACTGTACTGCAGAGACACCTTCTCAATTAATCTTGCAGTGAGGAGATGGTTTTTCTTATTCCTTTAATCTATAGCAGTAGCTCTCACCCCAGGCAAATATGCTGTTTATTCTGCTCTCTTTTCCCTCCTAATTTAGGACTTTAAATAATGCCACACTTGCAGAGATTTTTTTTAAAGCCTTGACAGACAAAGAACTATGACTAGTATTGGGCAAAAAAACACATATATACAACAGAATTCAGATTCTTTTCCTAGTAATGGTAGCAGGAAATAAGACTATAAAAAAGAAAACAATTTGTTGCCTAACATACAGTCTGATGAGAAGTGTAAATTTGAAGGATGAAGTCAGGAAAGAAGGACTTAAATTGTAGGAATTCATATATTGACATTGTTTATTTGTATAGTTGTGTATATATTTATATATATGTATATTTATTATTATTTACAGAGATGAAAATATTTCCCCTGTAGAAACTGCACTCTGAAAAGGTATATACAGGGGAAAATGTAGGTGCACAATGATGAGAGGCAAAGAAGAGTGGGCAAAGGAGGGAAAATGTGAAAACTAAAAAGACTGTCACAAATAACAATGACAAACCCTAATTCTCAATTTAATATAGCTTCTTCTGTCCTTTTCCTTCCACAAAAATATAAAGAACTATGTAAAAATTTTTGTAAGGCTAAGTTACTGGCTAAAATTAATGAGATGATAATCAGATTTTAAATTAGAAACTGTCCTCTCAAGAGGAGAGGAGAATCTTGTTTGCAATGAATTTAGATGGTAAGTGGGGAAAAAAGTTATCTTGCTAATGTTCATGCCCAGTCCTCAGAGGACTCAAGAGCTTCAATTCTGATTTGTTTTAATTGCAGGGGGAGATGTTAAGTGCTCTGTGGGACTGGATTCTTTCAGTATGATATTTATAAAACAGTAGGTTTGATATAAAAAAATTAATTCTTAACCATCTAAATAATCAGAAAGTCCTAATATGCTTAGAGTAACCTGCAAATATTTTAATGTTAACTGATAATACCTGGGGCTATAGATAGCACTGACATATAGTAATTTATTTAGGTTCTGTATAGGCAGTGGGTTTTTTGCCAGAAGAATAGTTTACAAAATTCATTGAGTCATTGACTTCTGAGAAGATGCTCAGTTCTAGTTAATTATGTACCCTGAGGGTTAATTTTATCAAACAACTCCTCTCAACCCAGTGGTAGTTATTTCCCATTTAGTACTGTCTCCTCCAATGCTAAGAATTTAAAACAGAATTAATTGCTTTGGGACATCATTGATATAAACACTTCGAAATTGGGAGGTTTTTTTTTCTTTGTATAAATACATACCTATATATACACATGTTTTTTACTCTTAGTTAATCATTGAAAATCTGGCCTGATAATTTCTATGTATTTTATTTTTAAATGATACTTTAGGTATGATGAGCTGAAGAATGTCTCCTGTAATCTTTGAGGAGAAGAAAGTACTAGAAACTCTTATCAACAGAGTTCTATCCAACCGTTTATGTCCCCAAGTACAGAAATAGCGTTATGAAAAGGGAACAACTGAGTCAATTAACCCAATCATCCAGACTGCCCCACCTACCCTGCTTCCTCCAGTTTAGATAAGAGTAACTCCTGCTCCTTCTAATGCTCATGTAGCAAGTGCACTCCCTGTGTTTGTCTCCAGGCCTTGAATTTGGATTCAAAACTAATTATTTCTACAAAATTCTATATTTCATGCTGGTGTTCCTCTGGGCGTGTTTCTGTTATCAAGGAGGAGAAAGATGCTAACAAAAAAACTGATGTCAGTTTTTGTTATGTACTTCCTGATTTCATTTTATTTTTCTATATCTGTGTAGCTAGCCAAGGATTCATAAGTGGAGGAGAATTCAGAGTTTTGTTGTTTCCTTTTTCCAAGCTTTACCCAGTCTGGAGAATGTACCACCTTCCATAGCAGTGCTGTTACACAGTCAGTGGTGACAGTGGTATCCATGCAACCAGTAACTATAGGGATACTATTCAGAAAGCTTTATGTTGAACACAGCAATACTGGTCAAAGGTTTTTGCAGAATATATATTCCTTAATTCTCCCAAAGATGGTACCACTACAGGAGCTACTATAAAAAATGACTAAAATGAGGTACCTAGAACAGTCTCTACTAGAAAGCGTGCCATAGTATATTGTAATATGAAGCGAGGAGAATGTGATTTATTTGCAGTGAGATGATTATCAACACACTATTATATGCTTTTAAATTATACTGGAGTGATGCTTGAGAAGAAACATAGAGGTAATAATGTTTGTAAATGCATTAAGGAATATTATGTATATACAAACAGCAACTTTAGACCTATAGGACATTCAAGAACTGTGAATGTTGTAGCTACGTTACTGCTGTTCTCTCCACTAGTATTCATCACAAAGTTGAATCTTGTTTTGGATTGTGACAGAATAAATTTTAAAAAAATAGAAAAAATAAAACAAAAAGGGTTTCATAAGTAGGAAAAAGGTTGATTGTGCACTTCAGACAGGAGCTGAACATGAATAATTAAATACAGGTACTTTGTCATCAGCATCTACTTATGAAACCTGGGGACATATAAATAAGTTCATGTTTTTAGAAAGATTGAATACAATTAATGTTTTAAGTTATATCCTTTCTTCGAAATTTGATAAGACAGTAAAGAATCCTATGGAAGGATGAAATTCACCATTGAATGCTCTGAGTTTTATCCTGATCAAAACCAGGAGTCCACGACTGTGCCACAGGATTAATTTACATTAACTAAAGCAATAACTGCATTCCAGTGCTTTTAAAAATGTCAATTTCACATTAATCAGGCAAGTTTTGACTGTCTGATTCTCTATATTTAAGCCTCTTAAAGGGTACTCAAATTATCTTAGTTGCATCCCTATTCAGGGGGATTCAACTGACATTTATAGAAAAACACTTATAAAACATAAAAAACATTTATGGGAGGATATGTTTAAATCATTTGAAGGTTGAGAGTGGTAATGCTTTTTCTTTGGTTGCCTATGCTGCAGGGCCATATAGAGATGAACAACACACTGGTATAAATTTATTCCCATGGAATTTATAAGTCTCATAATTTAAATATTTCTGCTATGTAGGCTCTCTCACTGTGTTTCCCTATTTTCGAGAACTGTATTGAACATATCACACAGTGATCTGTTGAGAAACAGGGTCTGAAGTGACAGAGCCCTGATTGAAGTACCCAATACTTGCAGGAGTCAAACATCAGTTTCCAGATAAAATAGCCTTCTGTATACAATCCTATACAATAGGATTGAAGGAGTTTCCTAGAATCTGTGATGGCAAAGCATACCAATCAGCATGAGTGTGGCTAATCAACCAGTTGTTAACATTTTTTCTGACCTTAAAATCTCATTTGAAAACAAGCAAACCCAGGAAAGACTGGAAAATGACAGTATTATTTGGAGATATTCACGGTCTGATTGATTTAAGTGTGAAGAAAAGGAAGACACATCTGGAAGTGATACAGGGCAGTCTCATAGGCAAAGCAGGACTAATTTCAAAGCTATATCAAGTTGTTCTGAGTCTTCTCTAGCCCACTTCTGAACTTTCCAGAAATGGTGATTTCATAATTTTTGTGGGTAAACTGTTCCTATGAAAGTGTGTTGAACCACTCTGACTATTTTTTTCCTAATTCTCGATTGGAATTTCCCTTTTTGTAAACAGTGAATAATTTATCTTGTTCTTTTACTGTGTAGCTCTTAGAAGAATCTTTCCCATGTTCTCTGTACTCCCTGTTTAGGCGCTGCTAGATTCTTCTTCTCTCCTTTCCCTCTCTTCTCAAGGCGAAAAGTGTCCAGGTTCATTACCTTCCCCTCTGTGTAGGTTGACCTTGGCTGGGTGCCAGGTACCCACCCAGCCACTCTATCACTCCCCTTCCCAGCCACACAGGGGAGAGAGTAAGATGGAAAACAACTCATGGGTTGGGATAAGGCAGTTTATTAAAGAAAAAGCAAAAGCTTGTTTGCACAAAAGGGAAGGAGAAAAAAACAAGGTTTATTCTCTGCTTTCCATGAGCAGCAATGGCCAGCCACCTTTGAGAAGCAGGACTTCAGCTCACATAATGGTTCATTAGCAGGCAGCCATTGGAGACAATGAATGCTCCCCTTCCTGCTCCTTGCCTTAGCTTTTATACCTGAGCTGATGTCATATGGTATGGAATATCCCTTTGGTCAGTTGGGTCAGCTGGCCTACTTGTTTCCTCTCCCAGAATCTTACCCACAACTGGGGAAGGAACGTTACAGTGCTGATGCTGTGCTCAGCAGTAGTCGAAGCATGGTGTGTTATGAACACCCTTCTAGCTACCAATGCAAAGCACAGCACTGTGGGGGCTACTGTGGGGAAATGAACTCCAACTCAACCAGACCCAATACACCCTCCCATGAGATTTCTTTCTTGTCGATTCTTCCTTTATTTTTTTCATTCATGTTTGTGCAAGTTTCGAGCTGGCTTCCTGCCAAGTCTCCGAAACTTGACAACAGGGTCTACTTCCCAGAGAGGAAAGAAAAAAAACCAAGCAGCCAAAGCTATAGCAAAAATATATATTTTACATATGAAACAGATATATACAATGAGAGTGTTATATACCTATAACCCCAGAAACCATAAATAGCTTCCTAAAGGGAAGAGGGGAAGGGAAAAGGACAAAATAGGATGAAAAGGGACAAAACCAAAACAGGTCTACACAATCTAAAACTTGGTAACCAGCAAACTGAAGAACTGGCAAAATCTTACCACTTCCCTTGAGAGAAGCAGGATGGCTGGACACGGCCCAGCGCTCTCCCCTCACGCGTGGCAGATAACAGCAGTCACTGTAGGCTCCAGATAAGCCAGACCGAGACAGGGACCCACCGTTCTTGAACCTCACCGGAAAGGAAGAGAGAGAGATCCCTCCCGTTGGCTTTATTTATACCTCAAGTTACGTAAAGGAATAGCATGGAATACTTCCGTGGTCGCCTTTCTAGTTCCTTCCTGGTTACAAGCTGGTCTCCAGGAAGGCCTGGAGTGAAAACTATCACAATATTCTAGTAATGTTGAGCTTCAAACATACAAGGCCCTTAGATTTACAAAGGATAATTAAGTGAAAATTGATTGCTCCATTAAAAAATACATAACAAAAGCACAGATATTGAAAATATTATGTAGAGGTTCCTTCTTTTATTTTGAACTATGGGTACCAGAACACTAGGAAATAATTTTCCTATGGATTGTGGAATCAGGAGTATTTAGAAATGAGATAATACCGCCCATTCATTCTATCAGATTTATACAGGAGTAAATCCTCTGAATTTTTGTTGCACATTTTTCTTTTTTCCATTAGTTCCCTTCAAAATATCCGTAAATACGGAAGGTCAGGTAGTCACTGCAATATTTTCTTCTGTTTTTCCTGTAGTCAACAATAAGCCATTCTTTCTTTGACATTGCTATCCTAATGTGGAGAGCTTTTGTGAATTTAACTTTTGCTATCTTTGATACTTTGGCAATGATGGCAGAAACCTGCTCTAGTTTGAAAGCCATACTAAAACAGTAACAAAGCAGAAACTCTGCAGCATGGACAATTTCTGTTGCAAGTATTATGTTTTCTTGCTGGACATCGTACACTGTTTGATAGACTTTCTCTAATTCAGGGACAATATGCTAACACACCTCAGCCTTGATCTTGAGACATCAAATATTTGTAGATTTATCATCTCTGACTTTGTTATTAGTTAAACATATTTAAAAAAACCCCAAACCACCAACTTTTCAACATTTCCTTACATTCACTCATGTCACGCTCTGCTGATTCTGTTCCTCTGCCCCAGCTTTCCTCTGGTTTGCAAACCAAAAGAGGAACATTTGCATGCTAAACAATGGCGTTATGTGGTTGTATCTATCACCTGGCTGCAACTGTGCCACAGAAGATTAAGATTTTCTTATGGACTTTATACTAAGTGTCTTTCTGGCTGTAAAGTTTTATACATCCAAAAGAATGTAGGGTAAGAACAATAATTTTATCAATATTAACTTGCATACCACAATATCAATTATTATTTTTTCAAAGTGAAGCTAATTTTATGCTATACTTGCACTCTCAAAGTTTGAGTTCCATTGAACTGAGTTCTTTTTCCAAAATTATTTTATTAAGGATGTTTTCAAATGGTGAGAATTCTAGGGACCATTCATCTTTTGATTTCTATTCTTTATTCTCTTAAAAGACTAGTTAGAACATAGAATCGTGCAAAAAAATAAACCTATTTCTGAAGTGTGTCACCTGCTATATCATCATGAAGGATCTTCTCTATTTGAACTAATGAACACTAATAATACTCATATATCTGAAAACAGAGTGATATACAGCTGTTGTGGGATTATTGCTAAACTAATTTTTAACCTATTACAAGAATTTGCAAGGAAAACCATAAAGCACACCATCTACTGTACTATCTAATGTAGAAGTCAGGAGCCAGTGGAGCACCATGCAGATTTATCCACATGAAACTCATTACAGTCAAAGTAACTGTCTTTAAAGTAACTTTTTAAATATGAATACAGTGTACTGTTTATTAGAATGATAAGCATACTCTCTCCAGAGACACAGCACACTATCTTCCCAGACTGAGTTTAATTTTTATGAGCTGGAAACCACTTGTTAGCTGTAGAAGGAATATCAATGAAGAGGCACCAAAAAAATGGAAAAACAAAAACAGTTTAGGGAAAGATTACCTTCTCCTTGAGGAATTAAATTCATCTGAGTTGTCTTTTACTGGAGTGGACTTTTAGTGCTCATAACTCTCTTGGATCATGAAACATGCCAGTAATTGACAGGTTAATTCTCACAGGTGAGGAAGTTTCTTCGAGACTCTGACTTCCTGGATGACTCTGTTCCCCTTCAGTAGTACTGCAAGGGGGAATCTCTACTGCTTTCAGTCCCTCTGCCATCCAGGAACCACAGATGAGGACTGGAAACTGTATTTGCCGCCTTTTATAGACCACTGTTCTTCAAAATTAGTCTGACTCAGGAAATTAATACTTTAAAAGTATTTTATACAAGTTCTCAAGTTTTTTCAAAAAATTAGTTCTACATTTTCTACAGTTACAACTTTAAATTTATATAATCATAGAATTTATGAGCCTGAGTGATGGGGCAGCACCCAACTGTGTGACGCTGTGCGAACACAAAATAAAAGGCCATCTCTCTGTCAAATACCAATAAGAGTTACTTTGAACTGGCACTGCACTGTGTGTGGCATTTGTGAAATAAAAAATAAAAAAATCTGTTCATGGGGTGCTTCTGCTTCTGGGGCAGGTGAAGTGATTGTTTTCAGCCTGTTCATGCTATTTTTTATTTCACAGAAACAGATCACATAATTGCAATAGTATAGCTAAGAGAGCTAGTGAACAGAATGATCATCTGAGCCTCAGTGCTCTTACTTTGGGCATAACATGCATGTTCCTTACATGTTTCTTACATGATCATTAGAAATATGGAGTGGAAGAACCTAAATACTACTTTAAAAACCAATTGAAAATTTTAGAATTTGGGTGCTTAAATCAAGATAAGCCAACTAGAAAATGTGTTTGATTAGTTGTAAAATGCAGTACTTAAATTTTGGAAATCTGACTCTAAATTTAGGTGCTTTTGTCTAGGGCAAAAGATACTGTGCTGGTTCAAGTGATATTTGACTGTCTCTAACAACAGTTTGCCCTAATATTAGCCTGAGTGTCACTGGGAGTCTGAGGAGATGTAACATAGCATTTATTTGAGTGAGAATTAATTTGTGGTAAATGAAGCTTAGTTAGCTCATGACAAATAGTCACTGCTGAAAGTCTTTAAAACTTTTAAGAAGGACAATAAAGAGTTGGAAATGTGAACTCCAAAGTAAGGTATTCATTCTAACATTTGAAACTTCTTCTTTGCTTTCCCTTTAGGAGAGAATAAAATAAATCCCAATGTTTCACAAACTCTTTGTGTCATAGTAAAGATGGTTAAAGATTTCCATTATACTAGGAAAAAGGAAGAAAAAGTAGTTGAACTGGGGTAGTATTCCACAAAATTTAATTTGTCACGGGAATACTAGTATGCTTCCTGAAAGACCAAACAAAAGAACCATACCATGTGAAGATAAAAAAACCCAAAAAACAGATAGCAACCAAGTTACAGAAGGTATATGTTTTAAACTCCATGCTAAGGACAAACAGGCAAACCACATAGTACTATTGGCCAATTAAAGATCTAGAAATATTGTTCCTATTTGAGGTTGTTTCTAATCGCTGCTTTTTTAGTACAAATTCACAGTCATGTAGTATAAGAGACACTTTTGCCTGGTTAAAACAGACTTTTTAAACAGAATACAGAATAGTGAGCTAAAGAAAAAATTGGTTGACCAGAAAAAGGGACATCGTACAAAGGACAAAAGAAGGATACTAAATCTCACATTATCAGGTGCCAGACAATGCTGTCTGAGGATTTTATCAGAAACTTCCTAATTCTTGGATTGTGAAAAATAGAAATCAGGATAAGGATTTCTCTAGGACACTTAGATATCCTCATTTTCTTCATGCTGTTCTTTTCAAGGTCATCTCTCGGTATACAATCATGAAGTCTAATTGTGCTACACTGTCTCAAAAAGTCCCAGAAAATGATTGCTCTATTACACCATCTGTTCTCCTGGAGTTAGTACCAGAAAAAAAAAGCTGCCCCCACCTTCCCAAGATTATTATAATGGCTCATTGTCCTACTATTTTGTTCCTCAGATAAACCTTATTCCAGATGCTAACATAATTTCTGGCCTGTATCACAGTTAATAGACTTGATTTTTACATGCTGCTTTGGTGGTATTAATAGATTGCTTCTGTTTGATTAATGCCATTTCTGACTGATTTTGTTGACTTCTAAGGAGTTTTACATGATGGTATGTGAAAACCATTTGCTACATGGCACAACCCAGCGTTCAGACTTTCATAAAGCACTTCCTTGTGTAATTGCTGCTTGTCAGCAGGGCAACAAAAAGAAATACTGCGAACGGTGGGGATGAGCACTTGGAAAAGACTGGAGAGCAGTGAGGAAAGTTTGAAGATTTATGCTATTGTGTAGGAACTACAACCAAGTGGATCTACCTAAGGTGGTTTTGTAAACTATGATACAGTTCTGCAATCTGTGACTTAACAATATGCTGGGATGCAGAGAGAGAGAAAGAGCATTTAGAAAAGTGATGAAGAAGTGAGAAAAAGAAAAAGAGAAGAAGTAAAGTAAATGTGACAAATATGGACAAGTATATTAAAGACATTATCCTTATTTGTCCTTGGAGTTTTCTTAAAAAATAGAAATGTCATCCACAGTGTACAAAGATGTTTTAATATATGGTTTTATTTAAGAGCATATCTTTTTCTTTAATGCTCTGTCTCCTTGGTTATTTTTTTGAGGGGGGTGTTGTTGATTGTTTTTGTTTTGTTTTTACTCTTTGATCTTTTAAACTAACATGTAGAGAAGGTTGTAAGGGGTGAAAAAATAAGGACCACCTTGGTTTTAGAAAAGTAGCAAGGACCTATTTGGAAGACAAAGAGAGAAGTATTAGTGGGTGATTGGTTGTCTTTTTACTTCTCAGCCATGTACTTTCACTGCTTTGCCCTGTCCTTTCACTTCTTTACTTTGCAGGCTGGGAGGAAAATGAATGTGAAGACCAGGCTGTGCCCTGCTTGCATTTACTCCAAACAGTGTGCCAGTTTCCTTCAACCTAAGAACTGTTCTTACAAGTCTGTTAATTTGTTCTTTGATTGCCTCACCATTTTTCAAACTGTTTGCTCACATTTCCCTTTTGTTTGGATCATCTTTAATGATTTTTTTTAAAGCTTGGATCCCCTAGGAGTCACTGTCAAATAAACTTTGGCATTTTTCTCATCTTTAAATACACATTTAGGAGTTTATTTTTACATTTGTTTCTTTTTCACTCATCCCCTTATTAAGGCTATTTAAATTCCAAGTTCTTCAGTACATTTCAGATTTTCTTAGTCATGGGACATAAGTCATACTCCCTGCTGCATTTTCCCTGAGAGTTTTTTGACCTTTGAAGCTGCAGTTCAGAATAAGATTATCAGACAACTCCTGCTTTGGGATGCAGAAGTTATATTCCATCCATACTTATGACATCTAGGTAGCCTGCTTCTTTATGTCCACTGAATCAAGTGGTGTTGTAGCTGAATATTATTAGTCTAATTTAATTATTTAGAGTTGTTGGTGCTTGGTACATTGTGCTACAACCAAGAGGATGAACTTTGTGATGGTAATTAGGGTATGTGCTCTGTTCAAATTACTCAAAGACAGGTCAAAGCACCTAAAGAGCTGCTCCAATTTGTACTAAATGATAAATACTTTCCAAGGGAACATATCTGAATTCACTTAGGACTATTCATCCTCTCATCTACCCTTCACTATCACCATAGCTACTTCTGCTGAGTAGCAGAGGGTATGCTGGAAACGGGGTGTGCCAGCATTACAGCTGCATCAGGACTGCCTTTTGGTGGGGTATGGAGGCAAAATGGAAGGCAGAGTTAAGGGATATCATTGACATTTCCTGTTTGCTTTGCATTATTGACTGTTTCAAAGGGCTATATTTGGCATGGGTGTAGATGATAAGGGGAAAAATGGGTTGATTTGTGATATATTTTGAGATGTTTGTATATACTTTTGCTAAGTTACTGCTTTCATTAAGTAAATGCACAAATAGTACAGTTCAGATATGTAATTCTGTTCACATGACATGACTGTCCAAGTAAGAAAGGACTGAAATGGATATTTTCTTTTCGCCTCTGACAATTATTTTTTTCTTTTCTTTTTTTTGGAAATAGGAAAAATTTAACTAATCTCTGTTTCTTTTGCCTTTCTGGAAGTAGTAGTATAGAATAGTATTAGAGAATCAAATGCAGAACAGAAATTATTTTATTGTCATTACTTATTTATTAACTGCATACACGGAAACCCTGCTGTGAATATCAGTCCAGTAGTGACAGCATTTTAATGGGCTTGTTTGTATACTGAGCACTAGGAGCCTCTGGCCAGGGTTTTAAAAGTGATTTTGACACTTGAACAAGCACATAGCCACCAAAATTCGCCAGGTAGGCAACCAGTAACAGTAATTCAAAGCTAGCACTAATCTCTCTGTATGCCTAAACTCCCTAAGGCATCTATATTTCTACAGCTGGCATTTTCAAAGAAGACTAGCTGTTACTGCCAACAAGTGAGCTGATGAGAGCCCTTGCACAAGTGGAAATCCTGGGGGCCTTGGGAACAAGATTGTAATGTAGGCATGAGAATTTCTATCTTGCCATTAATGTCTGATTTCCTAAGTGTCCTCTGAGGGTGCTGAAGCGATGTTACTTGTCATGAGTGGAACAGACAAATAAAAGAGACTGTCCAGAAACCTCATACTGTCTTGGCACATAAAATGTTTCCCTCAAATCTTACATCCCCTCACAAAACGCGTGCTGCACATACACGAAAAAGAGACGATTACATGACGAGTCACGTGCCATGGCTAAGCTTCTATTGTGGAAAATATTAGTGATATAACATCCTTCTGTGTCCTGCTAGCTCCTCTTTTCTTCTTTGGCAGCTTGTGCATATTTGAGCCTTGCACGGCACTGCTGTTAGATTTGGGCACTGTGGAAGAACTGGATACTCTGATAAGAGAGTGCCAGACTGAAGCCTGAAGTGAGGACTGTGCTCAGTCTATGTGCTTTTCTTGGTTTTTGAAGGTCAGTGAGGTCCAGGATTTTTCGAATAAGTAGCAGAAATCTTATGTCATCTTTTTTTCTTCCACAGATACGTTATTTGAGTTATGGGAAGCAGTCCTATATAATATGTCATCTTGCTACATTTTTAGTTGGTTGCTACTGTAGCAGCATTTATCTATTGCCTCTTGGAAACTATTTTGGGGCAGTGTGAGAGTATCTGTGCTGTAACACCATAGGAACTGGATGTGGCATCTAGGTGAGAATGCAGTGGCTCCTATCTGGGAATCACTGACTTGCATGTAGCAATATGCCTATTTGATTCCCTTACTTAACCATGTCCAACTTTGCTTCTTTTTCAGTTTTGGGGAAGTCCCTTGTAATTTTCAAGGATTATTTTATATTATTCAATAGGTTCTAGCAGCCAACCAGATATAATGAGTGCTGTTGATTATCTTATTTTCTTTCTATGAAGATCATTTTCCCATCTATTTCTGAATTTTGTCAGAGACAAAGCTGACACTGGGCATCATTTTAGCTGACAGTCCCGTGGCCTTCTATCTAATGTATAAAATGTACATTCAGTGAGTCTGCAAAAATAATTCATAATGTTATTTAAATGGTATTTTCAGTCCATAAATAAAATATTGTGTCTCATCATGCAAATATAAATATTTCAGTATTTTTAAAAAAGTAGATTTTGATCCAAGAGCAACAGTTCCTACAAAGAAGTAAATTTTTAAATTCTTAAATTATTGACTTAAAGTTTCATTTTAAGAGATATTGTAGATGTAAAAAAAAAAAAAAAAAAAAAAGAAGAAAAAAGCCTGAATGAATATGATCACAGTTATCCACCTGGTTTAAATACAAGAACAATTTTCTCATGTTTGTGTTTAAAACAATCAAACAAACATACCCTGATTCAAATCTAGGAACTAGAATTCCAAGTTGTAGCCTGCAGCACATTTTTATAATTGATTTATGAACCTTTGAATTTCACCTGTAAAAGGACTTTTTGGTCTGAGATATTCTTCCCCCTCACCTTCTTTTTTCCCCCATTTCCTCTGAATTATTTTATATCCAATTTAGACTCCTTTTCAGAGGGGAATTTCGCATATGAATTTTGCACTGCTTTAAAACCTTCTTTTCTCTGATGCATATTTCATGATTTTCTTTTTCTCAAAACCTCAAGCCTTCTTCACAAGAAGGCCTGAGCACAAACTACAAGCCCCTGTGGTATACCTATCAAACATAAAATAGTGACTTTCCAAAAGAACTGCCCATGAGTGATCTGGTAAGCAAAAAGAAAATTTTCAATAATTTTGAAGACAAAAAAGTGTATGTAACAAGGCAGTAATTTTCAAAAAGTTACAAGCTTATGACAGGTACAGTTGGGGAAGTTTAAGACTTTTATAGTTTCTTGACAAGGTCACTTCTATTCCTAAACTGTCTGTCTAATGAATTCAGCAACCCCCTAATCTCACAAAGAGGGTGAATATTGATAATTTTAATGGCAGAAGCTCTAATGTTAGGGTGCTGACCTTGGATTTGGAAAAGCTGAGTTCGGTGCTGGTTCTATCCCAATTTTCCAATTGACCAAAGACAAGTCACTTCAACGAATATATACCTATCCTTGTTGGGATTTAGGTGCCTAAGTTCTGCTAAAATTAGGTCTTGAGTATCTCTGCATCAACAGATAACCAGTAAGTGGGAATTACTGCATTTATGTTCCTCAAAAAGTGTTAGAGGATTAATAAATGTAAATCGTGATAACAGTAACTATCAAATTCTTAAAACTGAGCCTTTTTTTTCTTAATTAGAATAAATGGTAGACTTGTAGTTGATTTCAAAATAGAACAGCATCTAACTCTGGAAATGTAAAATTGCTAGACCAGTAAATTAATGTATATCTGATTTAGGTATAAACAATTATGAGTTCACAGCTCTAAGACTTATGCCTTCGTATCCACTCATTGCCTACTGATTTCTGAAAATTGCTTCAGAGTTTGAAAGCCTTTACTCAAAAATATCCTGTAGTTAAAAAGACCGGCTGACTTGTCAGCTTAATTTAGGTCAAAGCCAAACCAAAGGAGTACTATCCCACTCCCTTGCATGCTGTCCTACCTTGCAGCTTCCTGACCTTTCATATGGCAGAATTTGTAATTAGAGAAGGGAGTAAAAAGGCTGTTGTGAGTCAAAGCTTAAGGCATTCCTGATTTGCACAATGACACTGTTCCATATTTATCGTGTCACAACAACTTCTATATCAAATTTAAAGAGTTTGCACATAGAATCTGCATGACCCTCTAGAGCAGGTCCTGCAAAGTTATTTGAGGATATAGAATTCAATCTGCTCCTTTTTTTTTGGCTGTTCCTCTAATTTATAATATAACAAAATATGTGTGACAAATGTTTCCTTCTTTCATACCAGTTTATTGTCCTGAGTGATATTTCTCAGATATCACTGAGGGAAGAACTTGGACATAGTGGAGATGAATTTTTGTCTCTGTTTATCGCAGATATGGTTCAGGACATCAGGATGCTTAATCTTCTCTTCTCTTTTTTTTTTTTTTTTGGCCTAAATCCTGTTAAGTAACATATCAGATGTCAAAAAAGCTGAGGACTAAATAATTGAGCAACAATTTCTGTTCCCTGTCAGCCAGTTATATAGTTATGAAGTTGTGTAGGCTTAAGACATGAATTTCTTTCTCTGCACTAGAAGGACAGAGCATTATACAGAGAATGAGGATGCAGCTGACACTGCCAACAGATGGATTAATCTGTTGAGCTTCTTGAGCTTCACCCTGGATGGGAAGAACCCTCTGAGTCAGGTATAGCCATTATCAACCTGAGTTCCTATTTGTCATTTTGTCACTGATGAGATTGCCTTAGTGCTCATCTCCTCCGCTACTGTACAAAATCAAACAGACTTGCTTTAAGTGCTGTGGGTTAATCTGGCTGGTCTGACTGTACCCCTGCTAGCTAGAAGCAGTCACAGAAATAAATGGCTGAGAAATATAGCCAATAAATACCAGGTCCTTAAACTGTTTCACATTTATGTTGACTGGGTGATTCCAACTGCAAATTCAGATTTAGCAGCTGCTGAAAGTGGTCTGAGTTCATTTGATTGGCTTTGAACCAAAATGAATTAGGAGGGATCACCGGATCACATGATCGCATGTGCACTCAGAAGTTTTCAACTTGCACTTAACTGTGGTTCCTCTCCTGAATCCAAGATATATGCACCTTTTTCCTGAGTATCTGATTTACATCTAGTTGTACATGCAAAATTTTGGAAATCCTTAGTATTATAGAGAAAGATGGATCAATTCCTAGTTTCTCCCAGATTATACAGAGGGTTTTATCATAAACACAAAAGAACATGAAAGGGTCTATGCCTCAGAGGACAGTATGTAGATAAGGCAGAAATCTTAGCCAAGTACCTAGACAGAAAATTGTGTCTGCCCAGCCAGCCCTCTGCTTTCCAGACAGAAGCCTGTCCTCTGTAGCCCTACTTGCTCTTCCTGATTCACAGGCTTGCATGAAAGCCTTTTTGCCTTTTATATTTTTTCAAGCCATTTCTCACAGTGAATAGAATATCTGCAACAACAGGGCTCAGTTTTCTGCATAACTTCCATTTCGGTGTTGATGCACATTGAATGGATAGGGTTTCTCTCTTTCATGTTGCTGTAAATTAGGAAGAGAATCAGGCCCAATCAGTTAAAAACTGTAGTAGTATAAACTGAGGTTAGTAGTGATGGATAAGAGCTCTTAAGTTCATAGTAAATTTGTGAAATTGCTATGACAAGGCTCGGATATGTCTGTCACGTATTGGCCTCATAAGCCACCAGCGTGCCTGTAGCAAATGCGGATAGAGCCTTCCCAGATCTTCGTTCACGAAGCCTAGCCATGAATGACAAGGCATAATCAAAGATACTAATATCACAAAGATACATCATCACATGACTTTGTTTGGATTAGGAATTCCTTCATGATGTAAAGGGAAGGACCAGCACCTCGTAGAGCCCAGGACCATTCCTTAGTGACTGTTCTTCAGTGTGGTTCTTGCTTTGGTTGTTTTAAAAGTCCTTTGGAAAAGACCTCTCTCCATATTGTTCTTACCATCTTTATAGGCTCTTCAGAAGATTCTCCATATAGGAAGAAAGCTTTCTCCTCATTCCTTGTGTAATTGTTGAAGGTATAGTAACTTCCTACTCTTTTGCACTGAGGTGACAGTTCTTTCAGGCACTCAGTAAGAAAGAGAACAACATTCAAACCTTCCTGACATATCAAGTAAAATATGGAAAATGCAGAAAAGGTGATAGCAATCTTACATTCTTCCTGATGACGGAAATCCTAGCTACTACATCTCTGGACGCTCACCTCCTTGTGGATCATGGCAAGTTGCATAGAGTTCTCATCTGTGGTGAGATTCCCTAGCTCTAAATTAGTTAGTATTTATAGGCTCTTGCTTACAACATAGATTCATAAGTCACTGAGAGCAGTCAAGTTTGGAGAACAGACCTAGCCTTAAACAGACCCTTGGACAATATACTCCAACATCCATATGCTTCGACACCCATATGTCAATGAAGTTACTCAGACAGGTACAACTAACATTTCAGTGGTAAACCCACACATGAGTACAGACTGGAAGAAGAATTCATTGAAAGCAGCCCTACACAGAAGACTTGGAGGTTTTTACAGATGAAAGGCCAGACGTGAGCCAACAGTGTGTGCTCGCAGCCCAGACGGCCAACTGTGTCCTGAGCTGCATCAAAGAAGTGTGGCCAGCAAGCCAAGGGAGGTGATTCTGCCCCTCTGCTGTCCCCTTGTGTGACCCCACATGGAGTGCTGCATCCAACTCTGGGGTTCTCAGCACAAGGAAAACAAGTATCTGTTACAACAGGTCCAGAGGAAGGCCATGAATATGATTAGAAGGATGGAGCACCTCTCCTACAGAGACATGCTGAGAGGAGCGAGGTTGTTGTTCAGCATAGAGAAGAGAGGGCTCCAGGTGACCTCATTGTGGCCTTCCAGTACTTTAAGGGGGCTTATAAAAAGGAGGGAGAAGGACAAATGGTGACAAGTGGCAATGGTTTTAAACTGAAAGAGGGCAGATTTAGATTTGATGTTAGGAAGAAATTCTTTACTGTGAAGGTGATGAAGTACCTAAACAGGTTGCCCAAAGAGGTTGTGGATCCTTGTGTGAATTGATTATATCCAAAACCCACACCTACAGTGTGAAGAAAAGATTTATTTCATTATTTCTCTGACAGGCAGGGACACTACACTGCTAGTTAGTAGCAGGTAAAAAGATACGCTGGGTGAAGCCTTTACGTAACACAAGGCCGGGAGCATGTGGATTAATTCACCAGGCTGTGTTTTACAACCTTTGGATTTTCTTGTCTCTCTTCTCCCACACTGAGAGGCCTGGTTCTGCAAAGAATGTCTTTTCACAACCTTCTGTGATCTTCTGCAGAAATTCCACTTCTCAAGGCAGACAGAAAAAAACACCAGAAGCAAAATATGTGACATTTCCCACATTAAAGTTATTCTTAGTATTTCCTAGCTGCAAGGTTGGTCTTTGAGTGAAAACAATTCTAAAATGAACTTATTCTCTTTCTTCTTACCAATCTTCCATATTCTACCCCTTCCTCCCCACAATGCCCCGTCACTGGAGGTGTTCAAGGCCAGGTTGGATGGGGCCCTGAGCAACCTGGTCTAGCGAGTGGCATCCCTGCCTATGGCAGGGCAGTTGAAACTAGATGACCTATAAGGTCCCTTCCAACCCTAACCATTGTATCATTCTGTGATTCTAGGATAATATTTCATTTTGAGGATGTAATGCACTATTCTTATGCTTGAATACACATTGAATACTTGTACACTGATTGCACATTTATTACAGAATAATTATACTATTTTATAGAGCATTTGCATGGTATCCATGATATGGAGGCATACACCTGAGAAGTCATGGATTCTCTGCCATAGAGGGTTGGTAAGTGGCCACATGCTATTCAAATTACACCTATATACATAAGAAAGAAGCAAGCATGTGGACCACTACCTTCTTGTACAATAGTGTTCTGGTTGCATCTCTACATCTAAGCAATTTTTAGCAAACAAAATATAAAAATGCAAATGCAAAGAGTTTTCAAAAAGAACAACTAAATTCATAGAGGTGGAATGCCTTGCAGAAGAGTACCACTGGGAGATGCTTTATTTATCTAGTATAAAACTCTCTGAAGCTGTAAGAAAAGTCAGTGTGTTCTTCAGTGATAATGATTGAAAAATATATAGTCATCCGAGCTGCTGAAAGTTATAGATTTTAGAGTCATTAACTTTAAGTATATATATCCATCCAGGAAGGAGAAAAAGAGAAATAAGTGTTGTTTTTTGGACAATGAATTAATCTTTGATGAATAGATGAATTAAGAAAGAATATAAAGCTGTGTGGTCAAGAAGGAGGAAAGACAGCATCAAAATAAGTAATGAAGCCTCATAGTGTGAGAACAAGTAGAGGTCAGATGCAGACATGCAGACGGGAGGCAGACTGATAGAAAACCTCTTTCTGGGCATTAACGATAAAAAAGAAAAAGCAATAGTTCAGTTCAGACACATTGTCAGTTAATCACTAAAGTCTTTTTGAAGATGACTGGGAAGTACAAGAATATTTTTCAGCAATCTCTACTGTGTATGCATCCAAATACTCTGTTTTATAAGATATACTGTATTGATACTGAGTGATACTAGAGTATATGACCACTGAGTCCCATAACTAGTAAAAGGAAAAACCAGAGACTCACACATTCAAAGAATACAGAATTAGATGAACCTGACTTCCTCAATGTACTTTGCTAAATATTACTGTAAAGCTTCCTTTGAAGACTTAATGTAGGCTTCATTCTTACCTGAGATAGATATCTGCATTCAAGGAAGAAGAGATCATGAAACTTTGTCTAAGGTAGGAAGGTGTTATCTTGGGACCAGGCACAGAAGTCTGTGTGCATTTTCTGCTCTACTGGCTATTTGGGCAACTAGTGCTGCAAAGCTACTTTATCTCTGAGAGTATCTGATCACTTCAGAAATGGGTATTGTGAAAATGACAAGTTCTGTCTTCATATTGTCAGAATAAGCTTACTTACACCAAGTTTGTACTTCAGTCAGTTGTTTTTCATCCAGATGTTACTTTCAGCTAGTTGTAGAGATAAGGGGATGCTGATTTGTGTTTCTTGTAAAATAAATATTGAGTTATCACTGTGTTTCTGACATTTAGGTTTGTTCTGTCTCAAAATATATTTAAGTACTAATGTTAAATAGCATAATAAATAATCTTGCAGGGTTCCAAAGTTGAGGAGCTATATAGCTGTTGCTATAATCATACTTCGAGCTAAGTTAGAGAAAAAGCTGTGATATTACCCTTTCCTTCCTTTCCTGTAGCTTTAAAAGTGGGGCCAAAATATCTGTCAATCGAAACTACTGAACATAAGGGAATGTCCCACAGAAATCAGAACCATAGCATTTCACCACCATCTCCTGCAGTGGAAGAATTGATCTGACCTACATCCTCATAAAACTTAGCATTTATAATTGTTACAATTACCCTTCCTGTACTTATTTCATACTGTGTGAAATCCTATATAAATTTTCTAAGTGCATGTATGAAATCTAGGACAATCATTAGACATTAACAGGGCCGTGGAACTTTTAAAACATTTAGAGCCATTCTTTAATGCACAAGCTTGGAAAGCACACATAAGTGAATATGCCCATTCCTTTTCTGTCAAAATAAAATACACGTCTACATCTGAATGAAGAGCAAAATGTTTATCTCTGTATTTATATAAGCTAAATAGGGTTATTTCTAGTTCAGCTAGAGTACATGCATTCATTTTTGAAAGAATTCTGTACCATATGGCACCCTTTATACTAAATATTAGTCTATGAAAGAAACTATTAGTATTAACTTAAAATTATAGAAAACGTGAAAAGCTATTAGAGTAATAACGATTATTTGTTTTCCTTGTATCTTAATAGAGGATCACATCATTAATCTGCAACAGACACACATGTAAATCAGTTGCTCTCAGTGCATTTGGAGTCTGGACCAGTAGATGGCACTGCGGGAATAATGATGGCTTTTGGAAGACGAAGGGTGTTAAGTACCTCATATTCCACCATACAGACTGCTAAACAATTTTTGTCTCCCACTGATTTCACCAGTTTAATCCTGTGAGTTAGATTTTCCAGGCTTACTTACTGCTTCCAGTGAAGGATATACTGAAACTGCTGACACAAAGTACTTAATGTAGTTTATGTTATAGAAATAGTAATCTCCTATATTAAATTACTTGCTTACAGAAGATACCTTTTCCTAGCAAGTTTTCTGTCGTAATATTTGCCTTCAGATCATCAGCTCACGTTTGCTACTCAGATGAGCTGTCAAACTGACACAACGATCACCAGGGCTGCCAGTATTATTAATGGGGAAACTTGTCAGCCCTGCATCTGCCAATCAGTGAAACTCACCCATTTGCTAAAGTGAGGGTCTTCTCCTTATGTCCAGGCATCTCACTTATTTCCACAGCTCAGAAGCTTGCCTAAAGAGACAAATAAGCTTTTCCTGAGGAAAAGTTTATGAAACTCATTCTGTGCTCCTACAGGCAGGCAGGCAGGCTTCTTTCCACATCACAAATCATCACCAGTAACAAAGTTTCTGAGGACTAAATTACGCCCTTAGTGGTACCTGTGTGATTGTTTTTGCCTACAAGGGTTTTGAACAGTTGTGGCTACTGGGATTTAGTAAGCAATTCTGCCGATGATACTCAAGATGAAATAGGATCCAGCTGTCTCAAATAGTTATGTTGCTTCTGCAGGGCTAAAAGAAATAAAAGGAAAAAAAAAGCTAAGTGTTTATTTTTGTCACTAAACCAAGTAGATATGTGTCTAAAAACACATGAGATTTGATCTATTCAAGAAAATTACATTACCGTAATCCTTTCCTGCAGCAAAATTGTTCTTTTTTTTCTTTTATTTCTGAAAATCAGACTTTACATTGTACTATATGCATCCTCTCATGGCCTTTGAAACACTTGGATTATCACATGGCTGCTTACAGAAGGTTTTCAAGTTAAAAGATTGAAAATATCACATCTACTACCCAATGGAAGGGTAGCCCAGAAATCTGGGAGGCATGATGGGCAATTAATTACAAGAAATAACATGTCAGAGAAGTGAGAAGTTGAAGATCTGAGGTTTTCTGCAATGAGTACATATACTAAAAAATAAATATTTTCCTTTATCACACAACAAACATGGGCTACAAAGCACTGTGTCTAAGGCTGCACTGAATAAAGGGGATTTGTAGGCTGAAATCTGTCAATTTGAAAAGTAAACTAGCCATGGTATTTGTACTGGATTAGCAATCTAAATGGCAGAATGAAACCTAATTGGGCACTACACATTTCTAATGAGGTGTCAGGACTAACATGCCTTCATAGGTGGAGGTCCATCTAAGCCCAAATGGTTCACTGGTTTAATTGGTTCAGGTGTATCACTTTTTCTAGCCATCAAAATACAAGTGTGCAGTAAGGACAGGATTGTAATTGACTGCCTATGGTTCTACAAGATAAGCAATCAGGCACCCATTTACAGTTGGATCAAATTATGACAGATTTCAGGAAGAATTTGGAGGAATTTTCAGTTGACAATACTGTGTCTACAGAAGTAAGATGTAATGACTGTCACTCAGCTGCTGTATCCCTTGTGGTACCACAGTCATAGCTTCAGTCCTGCAGTCACAGTTTTTTCCCACCTACTGTGACCAAGTCACAGTACCATTTTTTGATCCCTGATTTTGGGACCAGATTTATACCAGGCTCCATCTGATAATAGGTCCCAAAGGAGCAATAACACTCTGAGGAAGATAAGAAAGCAGCCACTGCTAGCCACTGTCTCAGTGCTATGGTATGTCTCATTTGCCACAGAAATGGTGGATTTTGTCCTGTTCCTCCACTAAAGACATTTCCATCTGGAAGATTGCCTGTGAACTGGGGCATAAAAAGGAATTTACTTTTTTTTTCCCCTGGATCAAGAATGTGAGTCAAATTAATATGCATAATATGTTTTGGATTAAATGTAATTTTATAAATTTAATTTTATTTCATTTGATAAAACCCCAGAAATTAATCTCTCATTGGGAGAAAGTGAATTACATATACATTTAAATATTGTGTCTCCTTAGTTGTTTTAGAAACTCTATCTGACATTATATAATCTTTTATTAACTACTCAAAAATTAATTAGGAGAGTTTAGTCATTAGTCATTGAATGTAATCAAAATAAATTGAAATGTCTGAATAAAACCAATATAGAAAAATTACAAAATAGGAGATGAAGTATTTAAAAAACAACAACTCTCCCTTTTTACTCTTTATATCTCTGTAAAATATCCCCATGAAATCCTACATTCTCTGTGATTTTTCTCCAATCATTAAACACAGACTCTTTTCCTTTTATTCTTTTTTTTTCCAACTAGGTTTACAATCTCTTCACGTATAATTTCTTTACTATACACAGTATTTAAAAGCAGGTGGAACACAGCTCCTGTAGCCTGGTACAAACTGGGTGTTAGGAAAGCAGTCATACTTCTGGTGATCACCGACCAGAGGCATAATGGCCAACATCAGAGCAAACTGGAGAGGTCTTTCTCTTCTCTCTTCCTCAATGATTTCCTCCTTTTTGAAGGATGTTGCTTCTTTCTAGAATTAGCTAGAATTTTCTCCTTCGGTTTCGAGTCCCTGATATGTGAAGTGTTTTGCATCAAATGATTGGTATAATAGTAATGCTTTTTCCACTGTGCTTTCAAGTTATCATTTTGACTCAGTTAATTCTGCAAAACATCTGTTCTCATTCTTTCAGCTTAAAGACCAAACCTCCCAAAACACTAAGGTGTATCTTATTTCAAAGGGTATTTAGAACTGATATTTCCACCTCTTACCTTTCTATTTAAAAAGATATTCACAATTGAACTAAAGAATTATCAAGGCAAACTAAGCAAATCATATATGTAGTAAAGTAAAGAACACCATAGCACTGAATTTTTTTGCTAGACAATTTCGTGACTCACTCATTGAGGATCCTTGTCTATTTGAAGCATGACTTCACAGTATTGAATCAGATCCAAGGGTCATCTAGCTCAGTGCCTGTAGCAATCATCCAGACATCATGCACTCCTAACATTTTTGATTTTCTAACTACAGAGTTACATTAAGCATCTCCAAACATTTTAATTTTATGGTTACATATCTAACCATTAAATGGTTAAATATTTTTCTAAGTGGTCTTAATGATCTGATAATTAAATTTGAATCCTTCTGAACTTTTGTGCAGGATTTGTTTTCCTCCTTCCTCCAGGGATAACTTCCATTTATCAATATTCAAGGAAAAAAACCCAACATTGTGCATCTTACAATCATCATATTGCCCATGCTTTTGGCTTCTTTAGGCCCCTGTGAAGCAACTAACAATACATCATGGGCTTGACTATCCTAAGCATCTTTGTGGCACCTGCCAAAGTTGCTTCTTGGTACTCATTCCCTTTCCAGATCATTAAGCTTCATGACATCTACTCTTGTGCCTTGAGGCTCCCACTATTAACCTTTTGCTACGATTGAAAATTGATCATTTAATCCCACTCTCTACTTTCTGTCTCCAAGCTAGATTTGATCCATGTTACAAATCTGGGCTATGACACATCCTGGTGAAGTCAATGGAGGTACTGTAAAGCTTAAAGCTAGGTACGTGCTCAAGATTGTTGTTGAACTCTAGCAGATAGAAAAAAATCCTAACTTCTAAACAAAAGAACGGTCTCAAGTTATGGAAGCAGAGTTTCAAAGCAGTCTGAAAAACTTTTTGGAGATTTGTTTGTTTTTTTTTTTTGCATAATACCACTGTCTGCATACAACTATGGCAGTAAACTGTCTGCTATTTCTATGTACTAATATTCTGACAGTGAAGATAACAATTGCTTTTATAATGGAAGAATTTTCATAAGGCTCATTATTGTTATTACTTAAGGAAAGAAAAAGAAGGAAATTTATTCAATTTTTTCATAGTTTATCTAGCAATTTCAGTATTTCAAAGGTAAATGGCTTGTGGATAACTTCAAATTCAACAGCTACTCTACCCTACCAATCTTTTCCTAAACTACCCTACCTCTACCCTTGTCCCTTATTTTTCCCATAATAACTCCAGAGACAAAACAAGTTTTTTGGGATCTTTTTGTTAGAGAACATTTTCTTTCTGGAAAAGTAAATATATCTGGGATGGCCTAACATTTCTGAGCTGTAGAGTCATTCTTGTACCAAGAAAGGTTCCTTGGTACATTAACGGGATTGACTATTAAGTTGACTAGCCTGATCATGCTGGCTCTAAACCTCTCTGTTGGAGTCCAATTACAGTGAATAAGGGGATGCAGGATCCTCTTCTGTGTCTGAATTTTCAGTACTGGTACACAAACAGAGGCATCGTCTCTGTCTCCAGTTCATTTTTTTAAATTCAAAATTTGTGTGGGTTTATTTTCTAATTTTATTTTCATTGTTTCCTGGGGAAGTGTATTTGCTTTCTATTTCCTTTCTTGTTTCCCTCTACTTTCCCATATCTAAGTTCTTCCATTTGCTACAGTAAGACAAGTCATTCGACTCAGTACAATAGTGTCTTTATTTATTAAAAAAAAAAGTTAAGATCTAATTACATTTGAGTTGCTGTATTTTATATTTGTCTTTCAACTGAATTGTGTGCTCAGAGAACCCAGAAGAACAGGTATTCTTTACTCATGCCATTTATCTCTTGGAAACTATGAAAATGTAACAGCTTCAGTAAACTTTAAAAATCTGGTAGTTTGAAAGATAACCTCAGCTTTCCTATAATAGCCAGCTCAGTTAGCTTGATGTTTGGTAAACCAGAAAATTCCCTTCTCTTACACCTTATATTTTCACTATATTTATTAAGATCATATATTTCGAGACTGTATTTAAGATTGTATGTTTTTACCTAGAGAAGAGGTATCACTAAAGGACTTTATATAGGACCAATAAATGACAGTGATTGCTTATTGACAGCAGACACCAAACCCTCACAGGTTCTATGGCAGCTCTTGAGAAGGATATTATAGGTGTAGCTTTCCACACCGCTGAGTATTATGAGATGGTCTCCTGGATAAACCTCTGCTGTATGGATTTTTCATCAATCCAAGAGAAAAAAATCCCAACAATTTCAAAGCCCAACAATTTCAAGACTTTACACTTGGGGGCTGAAGCAAAGAAACTGTTGATCTTTATGATGACTATGCCCAGAAACTCTTGTCAAATACACAGGGACATACACACAAATACATACAAGCAGATGTATGCAACTTAAGGAAGGCAGAGGCCACTAGGACAAGCAGTCTGTCACAGATGTGATTTGACTCAGTTACATTTCCATAACTCAGGTGGAGTCTAACTTAATCTGCTTATCTAACTGTGCTTGAAGAAAGGCATAAGGTGAGACTGGATCTCTGTGGCCTGATTGTTTTATGAGCCCTTTGCCTACTGTTTTGTTCCAATTGCTGAACAGATGAGCAAACAAACACTCAGACAACTTTAATAGCTGCTGATCAGCACTGTGGCAGTGGGATTGAGAATGTGAGTATCAGAGGCAGTCACAGGGGTAAGCATTTACAAGAATGAGGAAAAAAAAGGTAAAAAAAGTCCTGTATCTGTTTTGAGACATGGACATAGTGTTTGAGGTTCACTCTCTAATTTAGAGATACTGTTAAAGCTGGCAGATGGCTAAAGCCAGAGAGGGACCATGCCACTCACTGCATGCACCACTTCTTATAATCTTCCACTCTCTTAAACACTGCTGGACATGGCATACTAGCTGAAGCACTTGGTATGACTAGATGTAGCGGTGCTTCATGCTCATCCTGAGTGAAAAACATTTAAATTCTATCCAAAGACAATTCAAGAGACCTAGCATGTCAGGAATGTAAACAGAGATAATTAAAAGACAAAGGTGGGTGCAGTTAGCTCTGTAGCAGTGGTAAAAAAAGCAAAACACTGTTTTGGAATGTTCTATTGAGGCATGATGGTAGATACATTTCTACTCTACAACACACTGCCTCTGCTGTTTGAGTTGCAAAGCTGAAATTTCCTCATCAACTGTAACCGTTCCCTTAATAAGGTTATAATTCGATATTTCACATGTATTTTTTTTCTGAGTGCTCTTCACTACATTTTAGTAAAGCCTCGTCTCTTTGGCCCATTGTTTCTCCAAATAGAAGTGGAAAAAGTACTAACACCAGTTCAAGAAAAAGTCACACTACTGGAGAGTGGAAATGAAAAACTGCCCATCTTCTTCCTCGCCAGTAAGCCAGTCCTTCAAACAGGTAGTTGGAGAAGAATATCTAGCAACATCACAAAGCTAAGCACAGGGTGATTAAAAAATGCGATTTTATCACATCTCCAGCCATATGCACTCAGAACCTGCATCCTACTCATAATTTATAAACTATATTTGACTTTTATCTTTTTCATCTAGAGGTGGTGTACTTTAAAGCTGATGGTGGAGAAAAAGTGTATTACTAAAACTCCTAAAAATGGAAATACAAGTAAATATAGATTCAGCTCAAGTTTTTGTCAAAGTCAATACCTCCTTTTAGATTACTCAAATAGCTTTCTGTGTTCACAGTGAGTGAGGCATCCCTTTTAACTTAGCTGGACTCAAAAGCACTTCCTCTATGTTCAAAGCTTTTTATTCATGGAAAATCTGTAAAAGTTGGAGAACATGATGGTATGTGCTGCTTCAGAAGGAACGGAACTGACCAAAATGATGAATAAAGAACAAGCAAAGACAAAACAATTTCTTAGAACATGATAAAGGACTGTAGCATAACTAAAAACTACAGCACTTTTAGGACAAAGAACTATTTCTGCAAATGTGAAGATAGTTCACTGGACTGAAAAAATTTTGTGAAGTTTTAATCTGAAAAAAATGTAATTTTGATGCTATTCATTTGCATAGTTCACCATCACACTGCAGTACTCTGTGGTAATGCTTATGCGCTGTTACTTTCTGTATGTGATGAATTCTATTGCACAAACCCCACCATGTCAAACAGATAAAGAATTTGTGGTAAATAAAAAAATCCATTTGGGTGTACAAATTAAAGTTAACCTCCAGAAGGTAATTTGTGTTGTGTTTGTGTGACAAGGTTTTCGTAGTGGTGGGAGGGTATGTGTGGTGGTATGTGTGTCCTACAGGGGTGGTTTCTGGGAGAAGCAGAAGATTCCTCTATATCTGATGGAGCCATTGTCAACTGACTTCAAGAAGGACCTGCCTCTGGCCAAAGCGGAGCCTGTCAGCGCCAGTGGTAGCACCTCTTGATGGAAAGCATAGCTAGGAAGGGGAAAAAAAACATTCAACAGCAATTGAAGCCAGCCAGTGAGAATATGTGAGAGCAACAACTCTGGAGATGACAAGATCAGTTAAGAAGGAAGGGGAGGAGATGCTCCACGTGCTGGAGCAGAGATTCCCCTGCAGCCCAGGGAGAAGATCATGGTGAGGCAGGCTGTCCCTCCGCAGCCCATGGAGGTCCATGGTGGAACAGACATTCACCTGCAGCCTGTGGACTACCCCATGCCAGAGCAGGTAGAAGCCTAAGGGAGGCTGTGGCCCCATGGGAAGTCCATGCTGGAGCAGGCTCTTGTTAAGACCAGTGGCCCCACTGAAAGAGTGGCTCATGCTAAAGCAGATCTGATAGCAAGACTTTCGATCCCATGGGAGACTCACTGTGGAGCAGTTTGGGAAGGACTGCAGCCTGTGGGAAGAAGGACTAGTGCTGGAGAAGTTCGTGGAGGGCTGTTTCCCATGGGTGAACTGACCACAGCCCCCACTTTCTGTCCCAAATATTTAGGCGGGAGGGGATAGAAAAAATCAGAAGTGAAGTTGATAATTTCTTTGGGTCTCTATATTCCGCTATCACTTCTGCAAATTTCAGGTTTTGCTGCAAAGCCTCAGTTTCAGTAGGAGGGGATGATACTTTACTGGTCACATGCAGAGAAGTGTCTGCATTCTAATATTTAGGACACTCACATAGGAGGTAAAAGATGTGAGGTTAAATCTGCTCATGCTGAGCAGAACAATGACCTTGGGTCTTTTGTTTGCAGAGTGAATGCTCTGATCAGGGAACTATAATACCAAAGGTCAGCAGGAGAACCACACTTTCTTCATTTTGAAGAAGGCAGAAGCTGCACCTGCATTTTTTTGTACAGCCTGTGTGTGGTACACAAGTACTGTGTATGTATAGCAAGATTAGGGGCTTCATGGGATATTGGTATATGGGAGTCCCATATCTTAACATAATTAACTGAGTTCAACTGCCTGGGGTGTTGTACACATGCATTGATGCAGAAGTTGGGGTGTTTTCAGGAACTTTCTAGTCAAACAGAGACATACCTGTGGCACAGAAGTGCTTCCAGGACACAGATCAGCAGCTGTGCATTTTCTTGTCTTGAATTTTTAATTTTCTTTTTTCTCTACAATTAAGAAGTCTTTTTTTTCCCTGACCTGTTGAGTTCCTGCCCCTCACAGTTTGTAGTTCTCCTATATTCTAAAATGGAGGATGGAGAGGAACCAGAGCCAAGTTCTTCCCATGCATAAAGAGGCTAGAGTAGAGAGTTCATTATGTCTCTTTTTACTCCTTCGCTTCTTCAATTTCCCACTTTCTCCTTTTGGCAGTTTGGGTAGTACTGATAGGAACAGAAATTTATGGTCATGTACAGCAGAGTCCTAGAAAAAAAGGACAAAATAGCAGTAATCACTGCTTTTTTATCCAGTTAAATGAGTTGGGTTTTTTTCCACTTTGTTTTGTAGACTGCAAGTTTTCAGTAAAGTAACTTTTAATATGATTATGATCTTTTGATCTGCAGAATAACCTCTGCAATCAAAAATCAATACTCATGCAATGGGCAAATCAGACTCTTCCTGCCCACAAGTGTCTGTAACATTATAATTTAAGCAGCTGTTGATTTCCTTTGGTTGGAAAAAATGGTTTGTCTGCAGAACTGTGTATGTATTCAGGCACATGGTATTTTAAGTGCAGAATGTCAGAGCTTAAAAACTATAATCTAAAATCAGGAATGGAAGAGATTTCTAGTTTCCAAATGACAAACGACTTTTCCACTTTTAGTCTCAGAAAAGAGTAGCTCTAGCTTGTCTCACAGTGGAGACATTTTAAGAGAGGCTGTTTTAAAGGCTTTCATGAAACTGTCTCTGTTTAAGGCAGTTGAATTCCTGGTAAACGTTGTACCTGGTTTTACAGACAAAGGGCTATTAAGAACAGTACTGCCACCCCCATGAAATAAGTATATATAGTATATAAATTAATAGATTCCTAACTCATATTTCTGTAACACCACAAAATGAATAAGCACTCAAACACTATGTTTGCCATAAAATTTATACTGACTGTCACTTGGAATAACCAGAATAGGTGTTCCATTAATATATGTAATGATAATCTCAGATTTGTGTAGCACTCAGCACAACATCATCACCTGGATTTGCCCTCTCTTCCCATCTTAAATCAGAAACCAATCCAGTAATGTGAATAAATGGATGCATTCATGATTTACACCTGAAAAGGCAAGCCTGATGCAGACTTGGATGAACATAATATTATAATTAAATCTGCACATAAATTGCTGCACATATGGAAACAATCTGCAATACAGCACAAGAGAAACAGAACTTTATTTATCTTTAAAACTCCAGGAGCTTTTTATGCGTATCATAATTTGCAACTTCATTTGCTAGCTTTTATATACATATACATACATACACACACACACACACACACACACACACACACACATATATATATATATATATATGTACAAGAGGCAATGACTAACCTAGATACTTCAGATATGCATTTTGACTCTTTGGAGAAAAGACTTTCAGAGGTTTTACACAGTGATATTTGAATTCCCAAACAGAATGTTTGCACAACATTTTCACCTCTGGGTCTGCATGCAAGCAAATACATACAAACCCCATAATGTTTACTTAAAAATTACAGGGCTTTACATACAATAATAGCTTGAAATGGACCTAGTGTAACTGATACTGGTTCCGTGAACATCAGGCAAGCTGCTCATTTTGATGTTACTCAGAGTTATTGAGTTCATATATTGGATTTCTATACAGCAGCACTGCTGCTGGAGTCTCTCTAGGTGCCAGTGTCTGGATGCCATCAGTGCTGGAGTAAGATTTGTTATAATGAGCTGCCTTTTTTTTTTTCTAATGGTCATTGTGTACCTCTGCAAATAGTGTTAACCTGGGAGAGACAATGTTCCAGCAATGGTGTCCAGCTACCAGCACAGCTGGCATCAGCAGGACCAGGGGAAGGCAAAGACAGATGGAGGTTTAAAGGACAAGCCAGAGTCACTGCCAATCAATGGTAAAGTATCAGCAATTGTAGCGAAGTGTGTCTACCATCTAAGGCAATGAAATGAAAAATGACAGATACACCTAAATGTAAGTAAGAGCCTGAAATCTCAGTCTGGAAGGAAGTGGGCAGAGCATTATAATGCAGTAGAAATCTGTGTCAGATCTCCTGCTATAAATTACAGGCATAACAATATAGCTGGAGGCTGAATTCAGGCTGAGGTGCTGCTGGATACAGGACAAAATGTTCAGAAAGAAAAATCAGCATCGCTAACAGGAATGGTTGACACTGCATAATTTTGGTGTGTCTTTAATCATCCATGCAGGGGCTTTGGAAGGGACAAAGAAGCTGGGCATTATCAGAAGATTGTTTTCTTCCTGCATTTTGTTCACAGCTCAAGATACTCTTGATCTTACCAATTCCAGGCATTTCAGTGGGGGGCTGAGTGTGACCAAGTCTCTCTGCTTTCTGTGTCAGTACCCTGTAAGAGAGCTCTGCACCTTGGCAGATCAAGCCCTGGGGCCCTAATTTTGTGAAGCTAACTTCAACTGGAAGCACTAGTTACAGGAGTAAGCTCTGTCTGCTGCAGTTCAAAATGTCATCACACAGTCCCAGTTCTACTGTCACTTTATACCAGTCCTTAATTAAAAGTGCATTCACATTTGTCTATCCCTGCAAGAGTACGTCTTTTACTAGAACCCTCTTAATGGAGATTAGTTGCCTGAAAAAATGGATCTTACAGCCTGGAGGCAAACAGTTGCTGCTGGTTTTGTTTTCTTTACCTGTGGAATCTGTCTGTGATGCAAACCACTGTGCAAGAGAGGAGGTTTGCCAGGGTCTTTAGCTAGGAATTGTGTGGCAGAAGCAGAAGTTCAGCCCTTCTCCAGGGGCACATCCTTCGTAGCCTGTCACACAGTGAAGAAGAAGCTTTTGATCCTGCAGCCTGTTTGAATACCAGAGTCTATGTTTTGCTTTCGATATACCAGAAGCAAGCATACATTATTATTTTAGATTAAAGTAACAGCCGAAAAAGGAAGAATAAAAGAGAGATCTCCTGCAGAGAGGATTGTTTTTTATGCCTGCAAATGACCTAGCACACTTCTTGGTGTTGTGTCTGAATAAAATCAAATATGCTTTTACAACATCCTGCAGCTGTGGTACAGTGAGGCAAGTCAATAGGCAAGAGTGTTAGCCATTTATACGCGCAAGTATTTAAAGCTTTGCTTATCTACTGCTTTACATAACTCTATTTGATCTGTTGTGTTAAATAAAACTTTTCCTAGTAAGTTTAATACGCCTAGATTAACATCACATTAAATATATATAGTAATCAGAATTCAGGAAATAATCAGTTTTCATTTAGTTTAAATTCCCCGTATGAAAGAAAACTTTCTCTGCAGATATTATTAGAAAGTCATAAGCCTTGATACAGCTTTTGAGTCATATAACATAATTTCATGAGACATATATTGCAAATGGACATGTGAGGAATGCATTGATATGTTCAGGAAGCTTTTTTTTTTTTTTCTGAAAAGAATACACAGTTGCATTGAGGAAAAAAAATTAATGGGTCCAGTAGATACGATTTCTCTTGCATAGGTTTTGTTTCTATACTCAGGTATGAATTTTGCCTTAAGCTCAATTTATTAATTTTGCAGATTAAATGCTACAATATTGCATGTGATTTCTAAGGACTACTACAAATTGCCACCATTTGACAGAATTTGAAGAATTTGGAACAGTTTATTTAAATACAAGGATAGATGGATTCTGAACTTTATTTACCATGAACTTTTCCACTGCATGTTCTCTGTGACTACCCATGCCTTAGCATACTATTATTTACAAATGCTTTTGACTGTGTGTTTAGTCTGGACAACTGAGAATTAGACAGTCAGTTTTATTTTCACTTGTGTATCCTTGCCTTTGCCCTTAACCAAATTCCTATAACTTTTAAGTCTGTGTATGAAGATGTACAAAGTTCTGTGGTGGAAATCAGTATGAGACAGGTAAATGATACATGCCATTTAAAACACAATTGATGTAATCTTGTAACTGGAGCTTTTCATTATTCGATAGTTAATAATGTAGCAACTTACAGCATGCATTTTTTGCCCTAATTTGATGAAACTTTTCCAGTAGAATTCCATATCTTAAAATAAATATATTTGATTCTTTCCATTAATATGCTGAAAACGAGACACTTATTTTTATTCTTAAACTTTAATTTTCAAAAGCAAAGACCATAACTGCCTTTCTGACTTTGCGTGTGCATTCCATTTTGTTCAGAATACCTACAAGCTAGTCTAGTATAAAGCTATATTTCCTTAATTCAGGAATATTTGCTCCTCTGCCTTTTTCTTGCTCTTTGTTTTAAACATGCTATCAATACATAACATTATTCCTCTGCTTTGTGAATGGGTATTATGTTAAAAACTCTCTGTATTTTTCTTTAGGTTTTCCTTTTTAAAAAAAAAGAAGAGTGATAAAATGGATGTTTTTTAATTTGACCTTTGCAGATGGTTAATGATATCCAGTTAATGGGATCATCTGATCTCTGTTCCTGTAAGTGTGTATTGCTTTAGTAGGTTCTTCTTTATATTTCTTACTAGTTTTTAACTTTGTGTAGAAAAGTAAATAATCTTAATTGAAAATTTGATTTTTGTTCCATAAGCCTTGTTAGAATAAACCTATCTTTACTGTTACAGTCTTTCTGTTTATTGACCATGACATGTTATTTTGACCGAATCCTATTTTTCAGTTTCATTAGGAGTTTATATGGCCTCTGTATGTTCTCAGATGCTATACCAACACTGCACACTGGTATGTATGTCAGGATCTGCTGAATTAATCTATATTATTCAAAGACTAATCATTGCAATCTTCAGAAACATTATTTTTATTGATGAGTGATTTCTTCCTGATTCTAACTAGTTTCCTTTGAATTATTTCCAAACCATACTGTTTCCCAAGTGAGTAGTCATAGAACAAGTCTGATTATTTTTTTTAACACATTGAAAGTCTTTACTGAATAATGTTGAAGAATTGATATTGAAGTATTAGGCCAACAAACGAATAGCAAAAAGGGACTTATTTGATCATTGTTAATGTAGTACTGTGAATAAAGTAAATATACTGAAATTTCACATAAAATCTAAAAAAGCAAACAGGTAGTTTTATTCATTTATGTGTTTTCAGTTCAGAGTAGTCATAAGCCCACTGGTGTGTTAGCAGCTTAGTCATTAAAATAAAGCTTTCCTGACATTCAAGTAGGCTATAAACTTTCTGTGAGTTATTTATGGTGGGTGACTTTTACTGAATAAGCACAAAAAAGCCTTACTCCTTAAACAAGGGTCCCAATGCTTCATAATATTAAGTTGAACAAATGGGATATTGTTTCAAATTTAGCCTTTATCATTAGCTTGAAAAGTTCAGCAAAAAATCTAATTATCAAAAGTCTATGCTTTTATTATGAGCATCATATTATAAAAATACACAATCATAAAAATTTTGTGATAAAAGACATCAAAAAAAGAGTTTTACTAGAAGACTGGATACCTGCTGTATACTGTGTTTACCCAGGGAATTTATCCACCTGTAATATGGAATTTTCTGATCTTGAGGTAAAAGCAACTGTAAAAATCTGTAAAGAATGTTGAATAATTTGAAAAATAAATTTGTGGCTGCTGTTGAGAGGTGATTCTGGTCTCGTAAGACTTCAACCTGCTCAGCAGAGCTGAAGAGGATTTTGAATATAAGCATAATGCTAAATTGAGAAGCCGAGTGTGTGTTGGCCATGACTTGGCAAGAAACAGTGCCAACCAGTGGCACCCATGGAAGGCATACAAAGCAGTGACTAACAAAAGGAGACATCTGTCTGTGAGGGTCAAGCTCAAATATTTACCACTGATTATAGAAGAAAACAGTAGAAATTAGGAACAGGAAGCTCCATCCACCAAGGATTCAGCCTCCTTCCTCTTTTGAAGATAGTCTTACAATGCTGTTCTGTTAAAAAAATGTAGGGATGAAGCAAGAAATATTTTTCTTTAAAAAAAAATAAATTATTTATCTATTGATTTAAATAGTTCCACCCTAGTGAAAGCAAGAGCTTGGGCATCAGGTCCTTCTCAGCCTTAGCCAACTGAAACCACAACACACAGGCTAAATGTCCTTTTCTCTTTTCAGTTTCAAGCAAAGCCCTGCTGCAGCTAGCAGTGCTATGTTTGCATGACCAGAGAGGAGGAAACAAGGCATTTGACTCTCACTGAGGATGGAACAAAATTTCTCTGCATTTTGCACTATCTACCATTATCCAATGACTAGCAGTCATTACTGAAGAGAAGTGTTGATCCTGACCATGTATGGTAGTTCTCTTGACGGGAGATCACAAGAAGTCCATCCCCTCCCCAAACCTCAGGGAGAAGAGGGAAAAAAACAACCAAGAAAACCAAAAGGAGAGAGAGACAGCTAAAGCAATATATATAAATATATTTACACTTATGTTATAGTTATATACAATTGAAATATATATACAATTTCACAAGGCAATGGGAAGGGGGAAGGGAAAAGGAACAAAACAAAATAAAATATATATATATATATCCCGATTAGTAGCCCAATATCTAGCAACTAAAAGAGTTAGCAAAGAAATATCTCACTACTCTCCTTGGGACAACCGAAAGTCGCGCTGGAACGATCGCTGACAACCTCCACCTCCCAAGGTTGGCAAGGCCTAACCAGGCCTCGCTCCCCAATCCGACAGACTCAACAGCAGGGAACCTGCATCTCCAAGCTGCTGCAAGGAAAGAGAGCGAAAGCCTTCCCTCCTTTCTTCTTATAGCCTGGTTTACATAAAAATCGTAGGGAATACTGGGTAAATCTGGACCCTTCCTCGGCTACAAGCTGGTCACCAAGGAAGGCCTAGACCAAACAACCACATATGTGGGAAAGATGGGAAAACCATGATTGAAGTTTCACCGTTCCATTGATGTTTTTTTGTTTGTGTGTTCTGAAAATATAACTAGCTCAAGATAAGAAATGGCATGTCTCTTTCTCACAACACATTTTTTTCATAGTGATTGGTGCCCATGCAATAGGCACAGAGGTGATTTTAGGGACAATGCCACAATGCTATTGAGAGCAGCCCTATGGAAAAAGACTCAAGGGTGATGGTTGACAAAAAACTTAACATGACCAGCAATGTGCAGTCACAGTTCATCAAGAGCAGCATGGCCAGCAAGACAAAGGAAGTGATTCTCCCCCTCTACTTTGCTCTTGTCAGATCCTACCTGGAGTACTGCCTATTGTTCTGATGTCCCCAACATAGGAAGGGCATAGAACTGCTGGACCAAGTCCAGAAGAACACCATGCAGTTGATAACAAAACCAGAGCACCTCCCTTACGAAGACAGATTGAAAAGGTTTGGGCTGTTCAGCTTGGAGAAGAGAAGGTTACATGGAGAAGTCATAACGACCTTCCAGTATCCGAAGGGCCTACAGTGTGGAAGCTGGAGGGAGACTCTTCGTTTGGAACTGTAGTGGTAGGACAAGGATTAAAGGGTACAAATTCAAAGATGGAAAATTTAGGTCAGATCTGAAAAATAAGTTCTTTACTGTGAGGGTGGTAAGACACTGGAACAGATTTCCCAGGAAGGTTGTGGATGCCCCAACCCTGGCAATGTTCAAGGCCAGTTTGGATAAGGCCTTGAAAAATGTGGCCTATTGGGAGGTGTACCTGCCCATGGAAGGGGGTTGTCGGGATTTAGATGGTCTTTAAGGTCCATTCCAACCTCTTAACATTCTATGATTCTACAAAACAAACAGTCTGTATTTCTGCATGGAAGTTAGGAAGCCTCTTCTGGGCAGAATGACATGTCAAACTGACATAGAAGTCTGTGGTGTACAGAAGAATGTCCACCCCACTTACTAACACTTTAGACTTTCAAATACCTTTTTAACCCTTACTCTTTGAAAATAAGAGAGGAAGAAAAAAGCATTGAAATTCCCAATCTCTTTGGGATATTTTACATGTTTGCCAAATATTTCTTAGATGGATTTTTTGAGTTGAGCTGAAATCCAGAAGTCTCACATTTTGCCCTGCATGTCATACAAGGTCTTGTTAACTCAGAAGTAACAATATTTTTTATGGTTCTGCCACATATTTTTCAACAGAAAATTTCACTTGGAGCTTAAAAGGCATTTTGCTTGCAGTAGTATTCATAAGATTCATGTCAATATCAAACTGGGAAAATCCATTCCTCAGAGGCAGAAGTACTTTCCACGGCTGAACTAAAAGAGTGCTGCCCTTTATTAGTCCTATTACATATATATTTGTAACTTATACTGGAACAGAAAGAAAAATTCAATCATACAAGTCCTGTCTGCAGTGTATTAGAGTTATGGGACCCAATCCTAACCACTTTGTTACAGATTGGTATTCCATATTATATCTTTTATTGCCCAAGTTTCTATTTCAATCCTTTCCCTTTTTTCCTAGATGTGATCTCTAAATAACAAATGGCTGTATCCTGCTGTTGTAACTTGGACTCTGACAGTTGCTGGGGCAGAAATCTTTTGATGGTTAATAAACAGTACATGTTTGTGAGCATCTATTTACAACTTACTAGTATAGCACCTCAAAACTTTCCTTGCCCTCTTTGCAGGCCAACAGTTGTCACATACAATAGTTCTTGTTTTTTAAGCAATTTTCTTACCACTCCTTCCTCTCATATTTATATATGCCTGTTACACATAAGCTGGGATTCATCTCACCTAATTTTAGATGTCTACACCCAGAGCAGCCAAGTTTAATGAAAAGCTCTTTAAAACCAAATTGCAATAATCTGTTATGAATAACACGGCTATGGTTAATTTGACTTTGAGTCAGGGAATGGAGTAGGTAACTTCTGTTAGGTCTCTCTGCTCATATCTGTTGTGATTCAAAACCAGTGCAAGATGACCAGACTTGTCAGGTTTTGAGTTTGTACAGAAGCAGAATTCGGGATACTGGTGCAGAAAAATTTAACACAAGTTTTCAGGGGAGTCAAGATTATTTTCTTGGATTAAAATACTTAAATATTGAGTAGTATAGGCATCTATCAGGATACAGTTCAGTGACATTATTTTATATAGTGAACAATTATGGAAATTCACACTAATAGTAGTTGTAAACATATTAAGAAAAGATTGAACAAATCCCTAACTGGTGTAGATTCAGGCCTTGGGAAAAGTCTAGACAAAAATTTATCATAAGTACAATGATAAACTGATGTTGACACAGTTTCTTTTCACCAGTCCCTGGACAGTTCTCTCTAAAATAGAATATTCTTTGGTGCAGAATAACATACTATGTCATTAAAGCTGGTTTATGTACTCAAACAGAAACAGGTTTTCTACAAATAAGTAATTTGTAATTTATTGCTGCTGTCAAAAACCAAATTTAAAAAATAATACCAAGACACTTTAGCAGGAAAAAAGGCTTCATATTTTAAAAGTAAAAACATTGTGCTGTTCTTTTTTTCTCCCCTCTTGTATGATTTCAATTTGATATAAGCTTGCCTTTCTGCCTTGTTATCTACATCTATGGTTTTACTTTCAGGTGTAATTTACTGAGCTGTGGAAAACTTAATTAATCTTCAAGTGGACAACACAGGTCTTCTTCAAGTGATATTATATCTCATAATGGGTGTCATGGAACTCAACTGAAAGAGTAATTGTACACACTAGGAAATATTTCCTCAGGTCAGGAAATTATGTCATCTGCTTGGTGACCCATTTATTTCTTGTATTTTATTAAAGGTTTTTGTTGTGGTTTTGTTTGGGTTTTTTTGTGTTCTCGCTTTTTTTTTAATATTATCTATCACACAGAAAAAGTGCTTTGTATTATCTGGTAGGTTTTGACTGGTATAAAATCTTTAGGTTTTTTTTTCTCCTGCCATCATTTTTCATGTTGAATGTGGCAGAAGTGTCCTCTTGGACCAGAACTTCAAGCACATTCTTATTCAAACAGCAAGACAGATAACAACCCAAAGGTCTAGTTTAGAGCAGTGTTCATTATCATCTTGTTCTCTACTGTAAATTACAAGACTTCAGTCTGCAAAAATATTCCATGTCTATATAAAAATATTAACCCTGTGTGATGTTTGGAGGACTTGTATACAGCAGAGAAGAAAAGAGAAATGTGGAACAATGATAATAATTGCTAATATAATTGACAGTAGTGTGAAGCAAGTAAAAAAAAGGAAATTTTACAGGTAAGGACAGCTACAATATAACCTAAAGAAAATATCAGTCACGAAAGTCACAAACGAGTTATCAGTTGTTTATGGTACTGTGGAACTCATACTGAAGGCAGTACAACAGCATAATAAGAATCAGAAAATAATACCATTATAAGAGCAGACATCATTAAAATAATATTAATCAAACTGATGGATACAGTGGGAAAAAAAAAACATTTTGCCCTTGCGAGACTTGATTAGGTGTCACACTTTCTTAGAGCAAAAATAGATGTTTGAATGCATCAAAGAAAGGGTTATAACATATTTTCATGGACTCAGCTAAGCTGAATTTATGAAGTGGACCAAGGGAGAGATGAGGTGTGTCAGGAAGAGTTTTACATCTGTCCTTGCACATGCATATACATGAGCACAAAGCTGGAGTTAGCCGAGACCTGCTCCACACCTGCTCCCACCACTGTAGCAGGCTGGTACAGTCCAGCTTGGGAAAACATGGTGTTCATCACAGTCAGGCTCTGGTCAGTGACTTACCCCTGACGTGGGCTCTCTGTAGGTAATGCCAGATGCCCATGCAGTGATATTTCCCCAAGCTTCTTTTCTTGGAGGACCATTTGTGACCAGCTATTGGCACAGGCCACCAGTCAAGTCAGTCCATGGTAATATTGCACTGTACCTTTTTATCAGTTTCAGGTGTCATTCTCCTGTCACTTGCTATTTCAAGGCCCAACATAGTCAGTTCTTACCTGAGTTGCCCCATCAGTCATGGCTGACAATGCTCAGTTCTTGGTCAAGGCAAGGTCATGATGCTCCTGTGACATCTACCTTTTGCCTGTTTGGAAATGAAACCCTGTTCTTTTACACACCTGCTCCCTTCTACTTCAGAGTGTGAAAAGAAGCTTATTTGATTAATTAAACATGAAAATCCTGGATCTAAGAAACCAGTAGTGACAGTTGATTGATTTCCAAATACTGATTCTGTGATTGTGGTTAGTAGGAAAGGGAGGTGATCCCAATAGGATCAGAGTTCAGTTTAAATCCTTAAGTCTTATTATTAAATCAGTAGTGAAATGAACATATTTATATGGATATCAGCTAAAACCTAGTAAAATCTGGGCAATTTATATTCGACTTCCTAAGCAACTGCAGACTCAGCCATTCTCTCTCACATAAAGAGACTAGTTTTCACCAGAGATGGATTGACTGAGGATGAAATCACAAGACAGTGATGTAGGAGAGGCTGGATGGACAACACCAGCCACCTGGATGATAAAAGAAGAAGAATAAAATACTGAAGCAAAGATGTTGTGGTTCTGAGCTAGCCAGAGCTAAGATTAGTTTGTGTGTGAAGAGAATCACAAAGTCAAGCGGGAAAGCCGCTTGAAGCATGGTTGTTCTCTGAGGCTTGGAAGCAGTCCCATGGGTGTGTGTGGTATGTGGGGAGATAAGAAAATATCTTGCTGGCTGGAGAGCTTGGACCCAGGGTCGGTAGAGAGATTGTATATAGGTATGGAGTAATAACATTATGGGAGACTTCTGCCGGGACAAAGTCTGCCTCCCATGGATTCATTCACTGCAAATGGTGCCCAATGAGGACCTTTTTTCTGCAGAGTACCACAGTACACAAACTGTTTCATTTTTCCTCTCACCTCTCCACTGCAGATAGAAAAAGGGTTTTGCTTTGTTCAGGGAAACTTTTATATTTTCTCCGTAACCAACTTTCTTACCTTCTTTCTTATTTTGTGGCAGTCTCACCCAAAGTCTTATTTGGTTATGGGAAATGTGCTTTCTGACATGAAAGCTTTGTGAAAATACCTTATTCTTCCCCACTAGAATTTCCCATTGCTCTGATAGGTAATAAATATGTAATTCTTGCTTCCCTCCTGAACTATGTAAAACAATGGTAAACAGTCTCAGTGTACCTAAAACGGGCAAACAATGACATTCCTAAGTAGGAAATTATTGCCTGACATGTCTTGCACAGAATAACTGCACAATGTGTAAAGAATTCTCTTCAGAAATAGTACAGTTAAAAATGTTTTTATGATAAATTATAAAAGCCAGAAGTCTCACTATTGTGGATTTATAGACCAGTTATTTTAATTTAATATGCATTATGGATCATAGAAATAGAGTGACTACCAGGAGTAACAAAGTGAAAACAGGCAAATCTCAAATTCATAGTCTGTATTTCTACAGGGGCTCTATTGATTTTCTCTATTATAGTACTTCTGGTAGAGCTGAAATAATTACTGATGTATCCTAAGAGACAAATCTTTTGTCTGAAATTCTGTTTTTATTTTCTTTTGGAAATTTATTTTCTAAAAAAACCCAACCGAACTTTGAAAACTGCTGAGACTATCACATTTAAATGAGTTCATTATCCTCACATTGATGTGAAGTTCTACTCTGGTTGGGGAAATAAAAAATTGCTTAACTTGTTAAATATGGAGCATGACATTATCCAGTGGGCTGTTAGTTTAGCATTTCCAAATGCCTTATGAGACTTTCAAATCTAGGTGTTTCTAAAATAGTGAAATTAACACTTTAAGATGAGATGAAATTCATACTACTATGTCACAGGAGGCTACACAACTTATTTAGACATTCCAATAAATGGCATAAAATGTTGGATGCTCTGGAACAGGATTCTTCCCCACTGCCTTTTTTACCAGTTTCTATTAATCTCTACTTAAAACTGCGTGGGCAAACATCAGCTGGAATGCTGTGACCAGTTTGACCTACTGCAAAAATATCTACAGAAGAGAAATGAGAATAACTGGAACACTACAAAGCCTAACAGGTAAACAGAGATTGAAATATCTAGGGTTTATTAATGAGGGAAGGGAATGGTAATTGATGGTGATGTAATAGAAAGCTATAAGTATTGCTGCAGACAAGAAGAAAACAATTGAAAAAAAGAAGTGAAAGAATTAATTGCAATAATGAAAATTAATTGCAATAATGAAAATATATGTTCTATTTTAGGAAAAAAAGAAAAAAAAATGTCCAAATAAAAGCAATAGCAAAGTGCTGAAACATGCTGCCCAGAAGGATATTGAGGTGCTAGAGCGGGTCCAGAGAAGAGCAATGAGGCTGATGAAGGGACTCGGGCACAAGTCCTATGAGGAGAGACTGAGGGAACTAGGGTTGTTTAGCCTGGAGAAGAGGAGGCTCAGGGGAGACCTCATCACTCTCTACAACTACCTGAAAGGGGGTTGTAGCCCCGTGGGTGTTGGTCTCTTTTCCCAGGCAACCAGCAGTAAGACAAGAGGGCACAATCTTAAGCTCTGCCAGGGGAAGTTTAGGTTGAATATTAGGAAGAAACTTTTTACAGAGAGAGTAATGAGACATTGGAATGGGCTGCTCAGGGAAGTGGTGGATTCACTGTCCCTGGAGGTTTTAAGATGAGACTGGATGTGGCACCTTGCACCATGGTCTAGTAACCACAGTGGTGTTGGATCAAGGGTTGGACTTGATGATCTCAGAGGTCTTTTCCAACCCAGTTGATTCTACGGTTCTATGTGGAGTCTGTAAGCACAGAACTTCAGCAATGAATAAGATCAATATCCCTTAAAATTAGTAGTAATCCATGGCAATCTCTTTTCAAGCAAGAGCATAGATTTGGATTATCTTCTGAACCTTTTCAAAGGTTTACTTTAATTATTTTATTATAAGTCATTCTTTTCAAAAGCACCTGCTTCAAAAGAGATGAACTCCAGAAGGTTTTTGTAACCTCAAGTGCATGGGATAAATAATGGATTCTTGGGTGGGAAAGCATGGTCTGCACAACATAACCTTTCCCCTTCCATCTTTGTGGTTTAAGTATAAATGATATTAAAAACATGATTTCAGACTTAGGCTCTGGACTTCTGAGAGTTCTTAGGTCTGAGATCTTTCAACATATTCCTAATGTGGTCTAGAACACTTTATTGATGAGAACTAAGTTTCTAAGTTTTGTCTTCAGAGTTGGGCAGCAACAATTCAGAGCATTAAAAAAAAACAAAACGATTTTTTTCTCATTGACTCCTGAAATGATGGTCAGATGTTTAAGCTATAAAGATATTTAGAGACTTTAATAATTTCTTTCATATGCAATATTTTTTTTCCTTTAAAACAAGTATTGAGCTTTGAGTCACTTAAAAGTACTTGAGATGATTGAATCTGTGGGCTGTTGATTTTTGCATACTTATTGAAAAGCCCCCTGCCTTGGTTTCAGTGGGATTTCGCCTAAATTAAGAAAGCAAGATCGGGACCTCAGAGGCTCATGGAGATGCTCAAGGTAGCCTGACATGACATGTCCGAGTCAGTCAGTCCCCAACTCACATGTCTGCTTCCTGGCATGATAACTGCCAGCTCTCAGCCATATTTTATAAAGTATTCTGCAGTAATTTTATTGCTCTCTTTGTGCACGTGCCTCTCTTGGGTGGCAGCTGTGGGTGTAACTTCTGAGTTTGAGGCAAGAAAATCTGACGTATGGTTAAATGCAGGAGATGTATAGTGGGGCAAAATAGTTTATCTGAAAAGTGAAAGCCTGTTTGAGAAACCTTTTAGTGTTAACTGCTACCTTACTTTCTTATATTTGAAAGTGTGACTATATTCTTGATATGTCCATCAAAGCAGAAAGGTGGAAAAAGCTTTAAAGAGGTGGAAAATGTCCTTTAAATATTAAGTTTAAATATTATTTATCAACTAAATATCCTCTTACCAACAGACAGGAAGTCCGATACACAGCGATGGGTGCAGCTATGCCAGATAAGATAAAAAACAAGCCTTCTCAGGTCCTTCAGTGCATAAAGGTAACTTTAGCACTTTTTAGGTTAGATATGTTCCCCACTTTAAAGCAATATTTACATTAAAAAGAGTCTCTGGTCCTTCTGAAGTGTTATTGAGCTGAGGCAGCCTGGAGACAGGAGACTTCATGTAATCAGTTTTCCTGTAGAGTTTGCATCTCTATTAACAGTATGTTTAATGCGTTGTAGAAATCCTATGCTTTCTAAGAGACACTGTAAAACATACATATTGTGATAGTACACCCTTGGAGAATTTCTTTTGTCATTGTTACTGATCACATTTAATAAAGGATGTTTTGCAAGGGTTGGAGTCATTATGACACACAAATCTAACAGCAATTTTCATCCTCACTTGGTGGCCATAAAGACCTTCATGACTATTTGAAAAAGTAATGTTGCAGATGTTTTAGATGTCACCACTTTCCTCAGAAATCACCTCTTAACGTGAGACTATTGCAACTGCAAAAGGAAAGACTGCAGTCAATCAAAACTGTATCTCAAAATTTGAATCTAATTATTCTGAAATGAAAAAATAAATTTGAAATAAACCACATTTATAACAAAAATTAGGATAGTAAATAAATATAAAAGAAACAATTTTTAAACATATAAAAATTATGTACTTAACTCATGCAGTGCCATTCACAGCACATTTTAACAGCGACACGATTTCAAAAGTATTTTGTTAAACATTTTGATTTTAAATTTGATTCTGGGGATATATACACCAAGTATTCAAAATGCTTGTATTTTTCTCATCATTAATTACAAACATACTAGTTTGGCAAAACAAATGACTTTGCTTGTATACTACATCTTACACTCGTATTTTAGAAAAAGAAGCATTTAATAGATAAAAGGGGAAAGGAAGTAAAAAGAATTATTTCATGGTGGAATCAGTAGGTACCTGTTCTTTTCAGATACCAACAAGAAAGGCACAAACACTTTCAAGACAGATAACTATTTATTGATACAGTGATGAAAAAGATGATAGAGAGTTACAAAATCTTGCATCTCTTCTGATGCAGGAAAGCCTGAGATATGGCAGCATTGGACAGACCTCTGGTCAGGGCATGGCATGCTGCACAGATCCTGTCCATTGTGAGCTTTGGCAGCCCCCGGGCCATGGGAAGCCTTGCTCACAGTACCAGTTCATCAGACACTGACAGCAATCAAACCTGGAACAGGTATAAACCAATAAAATCAATTACATGTACTGATATGTTGATTATGTGTACATTGTTTAATTACATTGTTAATAAGCTAATTCTTGTGGTTGCATATTACTCACAATATTAGATATATACACCAAATTGGCCACTATGTGGATCACCAGCTCCTTGTACAATAGTTCTGTAGGCTGATCACTACAAGTAGGAAAGATTAAATATTTTTGTTGATGGGTAGGATACCTATAGCTGGTGATACTGTGAGGGCATTTACTTAGTTTAGTACAGGTCTTTGGATATGCAGAGTAGAACAGAAAATAAATGTATATATGAACTTCTATCAATGCAAGATGATTTCTACTGAAATAGAAATGAAGCATAATCATAGAATCACAGAATACCAGATTGGAAAGAACTTCAAAGATCGTCTAGCAAAATGATGATCTAGACAAGATGTCCCAGCACCCTGTCCAGCTGAGTCTTAAAAATGTCCAGTGTTGACAAATCCATCGCTTCCCTGGGGAGACCATTCCAGTGGCTGATTGCTCCTACTGAGGAAAATTTTCCTCTTTTGTCTATTCAGAATCTCCCCAGGAGTAACCCAATACCCAATATCCCTTGTCTTTTCCATGTGCCTCCTTGTAAAAAGGGAGTCTCCATCTTCTTTGTAAGCACACTTTAAATACTGGAACATAGTGATATAGTTTCCCCTAGGCCTTTTCTTCTCCAGGCTGAAAAAACCCCACTCTCTGTCCGTCCTTACAGGGCAGCTTCCCAGTCCTTGGATCATCTTTGTGGCCCTTCTCTGGACCCTCTGGACCCTGTTGACATCTTTTTTTGTATAGCAGGGACCAAAACTGAACACAGCATTCCAGGTATAGCCTGACAAGTGCTGAGTAGAGTCTTTGCTGGTGATGTTCTTGTGTGATGGGTTAACCCTGGTTGGACACAAGAGACCCACCAAAGCCACTCAATCATTCCTCTTCCTCAACTGGACAGGAAAGAGTAAATATAATGAGAGTCTTGTGAGTCAAGATAAAGGCAGGGAGAGATCACTCACCAGTTACCATCACATAAAAATCAGACTCCACTTGAGGAAATAAGCTTAATTTGTTACCAAGTAGTCCTTGTTGTGGGGAACAATGTCAACAAAAGTCCAGATACATGACATCTATAGCTTTTACCCTGTTGACTTATGTAGTCATTCCATCACAGAAGGCCACTAGGTGGGTCAGACAAGATTTTCCCTTGGTGAAGCTGCACTGGCCATCTTGAATCACCTCTATATCCTCCATGTGCCTTAGCACAACTTCTAGGAAGATCTCTTCTGTGATCTCAGAGGTAAGGCTGAGAGGAACAGAGGTGAGGCTGACAGGTCAGTAGTTCCCAGAGTCCTCCTTTCTACCCTTTTTAAATTCCCTTTATCCAGTCACCCTGGACTTCACCTGACTGCCATGACTTTTCAAATACCATGGAGAGTGTCTTGGCAACTACATCAGCATCTTCCTTCAGGACTCTGGGATGATCTCATTGGATCTCATAGACCTGTGCATATTCAAGTTCCTTAGGTGGTCATGAGCCTGATCTTCCTTTACAGTGGGAGGGACTTTACTCTCCATCCCCATCCTGCTGTCCATCCACTCAAAATGTTTTGGAAGGGGGTTTGCCATTGAAGACTGAGGCAAAAAAGTTGTTAAGTACCTTAATCTTCTCCTCTTCTGTTGTTACCTGTTCACTAGTGTTATTTATCACTAGTGTTGTTTACCTTCTCTGATCTTTCTTTTCTGATTAACATACCTGTAGAAGCCCTTCTTGTTATTCTTTGCATCCCTTGTCAGGTTCAGTTCTATTTTGCTTTGGCCTTCCTCACGTCATCCCTACACAACCAAACTTCATATCTGTACTCTTCCCAGGTCACAGGTCCTTGTTACCACTGCCTATGCATTTGCTCCTTGCCCTTTGACAAGGAGTTTGACCAGCAGTTCCCTACTCAGCTGTGCTAGTCTCTTGCCTTCCTTGCCCAAAATGAACTGTTAATGAAGCATCAGAACTTTCTGTTATGTAAATGTAAAGATATTCAATTCCCTTCCTCCCAGTCAATAGATATATGCAAATATATAGAATGTCTTACACATAGAAGGGGTGGAGGGGAACAAAATATGACTGAAACTGTTGAGTCTGTTAAAATGTTCCTCAGTATCAAAGCTATAGCTCCAAATAATTTACACTACACAGTGAGTCATGCATTCTCCTTCCATCCCTGAATAATGGCAGAATGTGTGCTATCTACTTAAGGAGAATTACAAAGACACTCGTTTAAAACTGCACCATCCTGCTACCACAAACTTCAGTATCATATCATATTAAATCAGTCACCCAGCAAGCTCTGCTTCTAGATGTGCCTTCAGTGCAGGCATTCATGCCTCTTTGCTGAATGCTTCTTTCATACTGTAATTTAGAAAATTATCCTTGGTAATGTTTTACGTCACAGGACTTGGTTCAGACAGGCTTTTGTCTAATAGCAGTGTGGTCACACAAAGTAAGATAGTAGAAACGTCATCTTAAATTAGTAAAGAGTCAGCTCAGAACAAAGCTACTGTCATCATTGTTAATCAAACTCCAAAGTGGAAGTGGAGTAACGCTGAAAATATTAAATCAGATTTTTTTTAAAAATGATTTTATTTGACTCTGCTTATGTCTCTATTCTATTCTCTCTCTGCACTGCTGTCAAGAATACAAATACAATGTTTGCATCTCAAAATAAAACTAATATAGAAAGCTCTGTAAAAACAGAATTTAATAAACATGTCACCATTTGAGCATGGCAACATCATAATGAGACACAAAGCCAGGAAAAGTAATTTTACCGTTACACAAAGACATCAAAATATAATAGGGTAATATGGAGGCTAAGACACCTAAAAAATATAAACTGTACATAATAATTACCCCATAAATTAACCATACCTTTGAATTGCATTATATTAATTTAAATTATATCCATCCCCCACACCAAGGCATCACAAAAGCTTCAGAATAAAACTGTTGTTTTCAAATATAGAATAATGGTTGTGATTGGTTTAATTAGCTCTGTTGTTTGGCTATTCACATAAGAGTTACTGAAGTGGCGAGATGAGATTTTCTTTACCTTATCTAATCATTAAATTTGCTTGCTACTGACTTGTAGTTTACTTACAGGTTTTTTCCTCAGATATAAGTCTATGAATAAGATAATTATATAGGCAGAGGGAATGGAATGCAAATTAATTTTGAAATAATTAATGAGTGTCCTCGTTCCAGCCAGGACAGGATTAATTTTTGCAGTAGCCAGTTGGGGGCACGGCTGGGACCCAGAAGTTATTCTATATCGCCTCACATCATTGCTGGGGGTGAGGGAAAGGGAGTATCTTCTACGGAGAAGGGGTCCCTTCCAGGTCTGTGTAGCATGGTGGTGGGAGCAGTGGGGTATTGTTGTTTCTATGTGAATTGTTTGCCTCTTTCTTGTACCCTCTGTCATTAGTATTGTTGCTGTTACTGTTAATTTTCTTATCTCATTGTTGTTTCCAATAAATTGCTCTTATCTCAACCTGTGATCTTTACCTTTTGTGCCTCCAATTCTCCTCTTCAGCCCACTGGAGAGGGTAGGGGTAAGGGAAAGGGAAGAGTGAGCAAGCAGCACATGGTTTCAGTGGGAGTATTAAATTGGAGAATACCATTCCTAAACTGTGAGAAAGAACATACTGTAAGAACTCTACTATTTACATGGAAATATTTGGACCTCAATGTTTTTAATTAATTTTAAATGGAACAGTTTAAAAAGTAATTTTTCATGATCTACATAAAAATCAAGAACCAGAAAGGCACTGTTTAACAGGGACACATTAAGCTCTTTAGTATATAACAAAGGCGTGAAATCTTTACTTCATCTGCAAATCAGACCCTGACATTTCCTGTTGGTCTAAGACTAAAGCCTTAGCAATGTGTCCCTGTCCATGACAGAAGGATAGGAACTAGATGATATTTAAGGTTCCTTCCAACTCATTCCACGATACTGTTAATGTATTTTTATACTGTGCCTACATGTACCATGTACATACTCCAAATGTTCTTACCAAGTTACACTTGGAAGTTTCAATATGTCTGTTGACTGGACAGCTGACATTTGTTCTGTGATACTGAAAATGGAATTGTTCTGGTTTTACATGTCCAACTGGTCTTTCTAAACTTCCTCTATAAACATAAGGGAAAGGAACTGGGAGATGGTCATTTGTGTCATCCTTTAAGAGTTATTTAAAACAGATGAGATGAATCAGCTTCTTGAGTTTCCAGGTGCTAATGAACAGCTTAGGTGGATGATGACTGTGATATATAATGATACATTGTATAATAATAATAATAATAATAATATACTGTACTTCATCCCTCGATCACTTACCACATAACACCTCTCCATATATGCTGTAACATATGCCATACTGTATGTCTTCGTGAGAGACTGGAGAAAATCACAGAATATGCTGAGTTGGAAGGGACCCACAAGGATCATCGAGTCCAGCTCCTGGCCCTGCTCAAGACCATCCCCAAGAGTCACACCATGTATGCTTCTTGAACTCTCTCAGGCTTGGTGCTGACTCAAAACAACTAAAGTGTGTGTGTGTGTGTGTGTGAGTGAGTGTGTGTAAGGGGGGGGGAGGGCGGGGCACAGGGCAAGTTCTGCATAGGTGGGACTGTGCACTGCTCCACATCCGACCCCTGGAGCCTCCAGTCCAGCCCCAGAACGGCTATTAGCCACTGGCCCTAAGTCCCCCCTAGGGGGTAGGGCCCTGGGAGACCAGAACAGATAAAAGCAGCAGCACAAGCGTACATGGGGTTGCAGCCCAATGTCTTGGATTTTATAGCAGCTGAGAGCCTGAGGGGTCCAAGTGGTAACTAATAATCTTTCTTTGTCCCATTTCTTCTTTCTCTCTCTCTTTTTTCTTCTAATTTCCTCTTCTCAAAATCTGGGTAACTTAAAGTTGCATGGATTAGAGTTTGCTAAACCAATGCTTTGTGAAGTGTTGTGGTGGTTTGAGCCACCATAGAAAATCCAAAATCCAATTTCCAGGCTTCCCCCACCACTTCCCACAATTTTATCTCAACACCGAAGAGAAACTTTCAGGCAAGAGGCCTCTATAGAGGAAAAGGGGAAGTATTTACATTTATTTTACACAAATAAATATACTGTACAAACTAGAAGCAAATATATATATAATATTTACACTTCTATAATAATATAATGTCCATGGGTAGGATGGGCTCACTAGTCCTCTGACAACCACCCTAGGAGAAGGACAACTCTAATCCCAAACCTGGGCAGATGGAGCTTGCTTAGCCCTGTAAGGTGATCCATCTAAGAGAAAGTCACTCTATTTAAACCTACGTCCTGAAGACCTCTCTGCCACCGTCCAAGTTTTTCTTCCTCACGAAGTCCAAGAAGATAGCTCTGAGTCTGTCCTCCTTGGTTCTGTGCCATCTCTGCTGTGTGCTTCTCTCTCTCTCATACCTCGGTTCCGTGTTGCTGTAGTTTAGTCAGCTTATCACACATATGCGTCTTGGAATATTCATTCCTTTTCTGAGTTTTTGGCTGTCCTCCGGTTTAAATCACTGCAAGGACATCTTCGGACCTTTTTCTGGTCCGTCTCCAATTTCAGCTGGGGTTATCTCCCTGGCACTGAGCTGCATTCCGCCCGTCCACTTTGGCTCTGCTCCAATGCTGAGCCTCTCCTCCACTTTACAGTGAGAGAGAAAAGAAGCCCCCTCCGCAGTCTAGCTGCAAAGGGAGGTGGGGGAAGAGGGCTTGGTTGCAAGGCCTACCTCTCTCTCTCTCGCTTACCTTTAGGTATTGTGAGTCCCTTCCCTCACAACACACACTCACTCCAATGCTGCCTCCAACCCTGGCTTAGGCCAGAATTGTGGGCTGCAGGGTCCCCCTTCCCTGGAGGGGAAGAAAAGGGGCCCTGCCACCCCTGGACCTTCTACACCCACACAGCAGCAGACAGACAGACTGATTGCCAACAACTTCCGCCGGTTGTGTATATATGATTTTTCAGTAGGAGTGAACAAGATGAGCAGCGATTGGCTCTCTAGGGGAAACTGCCCTGGCACCCAATCACCTCTAGGCCCCCTGGCTCCCAGGGGGGGCAATTTCAAACCATGACAAGTGTGTTGTTTCGATTGAATGTTTCCCTAAAATATGCCAGTGTTCTAAAGTTTGCAAGTAAAAGTTTGTTACTCAGTCTCCTGAGAACTTTGTTGTGTTCTCTTCTTGTGCAGCCTCAGGGTGTTGAAGTACACAAGCCCCTTTAAAAAAAGAACCTCGCTGAGTGAGCTGGGGGTTTTATAGTCTTCATCTGTTTTTTCTGATGTTTTGACTGTTAATTCATGGATGATGTTGTATTCTGATTTCATACTGTGTTTCTGCGAATTCTGTCAGAAGAAAACCCATTAAGAATGACATAAATTACGTTATGAATGAACAAGCTTTAATAATTTTCAAATATAAAAGAAGAATATCCATGTTTTATTCCACTGTGACTGCAAATACACAAGATCTGCTCCCAACTTACAAGTCATAATGAGACAGCTAAACCACAGTTTGTGCCCTCAACAGAACTAGTGTGTGGTATAAATCAATGGTTTCATGTCATTAATGGTTAGATTTAAAACGTGGAATTTTCCAGTTTCAGTGTGGTCTCTACACTCTTCAATCATCATATAATGCTTTTTGTTGACACAACTGAATTGTTCATTTCATGTTATAAACTTTCAGTGTTCTCTGTCAGAACAGGAATGCTGATACAGCAGCAATGTAACCAATATAATCAAGTGTTATTCATGCCATGGAAAAATATTCTCTTTATTAGACTTTCTAAATTAAGATGAAAATACTATGATTACCTAAGGTAGTTACGATTTTATCTAACATACCTTTGCATGCAATATTCTAAAGGGTATTGGAAGGTGAATGAAGAAGACCATCTGGTACATTTTCTCATGTGAAAAAAATGGTTTTCCAGGGACATATTTAGATATTGGGAATAGTGCTAAGAGAAATTACAGAAACACCTATCCTGGGATGTTTTAAGAAATATTTAAAACCAACCCAGAAATAAAATACCTATCAAACCCAGATAATTATGACAGTCTGTTTAAGGTCCTGAACCTATCTTGGGACAATCCCAAGAACAAATACAGGCCAGAGGAAGAATGGATTGAGAGCAGTCCTGAGGAGAAGGAGTCTGGGGGGATATGGTGGATAAGAAGCTAACCATGAGTCAGCTATGTGCGCTTGCAGCCGAGAAAGCCAGCTGTGTCCTGGGCTGCATCAAAAGCAGTTTGGCCAGAAGGTCAAGGGAGAGTATTCCCTCACTCTGTTCCACTGTTGTGAGCCCCCACTTGCAATGCTGTGTCCAGCTCTGGGGCCCTCAACAAAAGAAAGACATGGACCTGCTGGAGTGAGTTCAGAGGACGATCACAAAGACGATCAAAGGTCTGGAGCAATTCTCCTATGAAGACAGGTATAGAGTTTGGGTTGTTCAGCCTGGAGAAGAGAAAGTTTAGGGGGGACCTTGAGCAACTTTCCAGAACCTAAAGGGGGCTACAGGAAAGCTGGAGTGGAACTTTTTACAAGGACATGTAATGACAAGAGGAATGGCCTCAAGCTGAAAGAGAATAGATTTAGTTTAGGTATTAGGAAGAAATTCTTTACTGTGAGGGTGGTGAAACACTGGAATGGATTTCCCAGAGAAGCTGTGGATGCCCATTCCTGGAAGCATTCAAGGCCAGGTTGGAGGGGGCCCTGGGCAACCTGATCTAGTGAGTGACATACCTGCCATACAGATAGTAACATTGTAATTTGGATACAGACCAAGTTTTGAAATATGTCTCCTATGGTATCTGCTTATAGGCATTTGTGAATTTATTAATAATAGGAAGATTTATAGTATACCATTAATGTTTAGTTTGTAATTGATGCACTTGCATTTACAGAAGCTTAAAGTTACCTCTTTTTATGTTTGTTTGTTTTTTGGGGGGTGAGTCAAAAGCAAATGGCCAAGTTTTCTGTGGTGCTTACATTCTGAATATGCAGGCTGAAACACAGAGAGTTTCTCAAAGGTTTATAGTTGCCTAATTTGAACTCAAACTGAAACATAAATTGGGTGTGGCAACATGTGTCTTTTGAAAACCATAATAGGTGGCTATTTGAATCCTTAGATAAACACGTAATATTTATTGAAAAGTTCCTATCTTATTTACACTAATATAATGATTTGAACTGTGAAGTTCAGCACAGAGGACAGGGAAAAAATAAACCGTGGAACTGTAGAAGCCAGAAGGGTTACTGCAAAACTTAATGTGAAATTAGCATCATGATGGATGACCAAGCGAATGTTAACTAGTAGAAAACTAGAGCCAGGGTCACAAGTATGTACAGACTTAGGGAGAAGTTTAGCAGCAGTTCTGAGGGATTAATATTTTAGCTGTTGGATTTTGTCACTTAGAAAGTCTTAGAGATGCATATGAGAGGAAAGCACCTTTGAAAATGAGACCTTGTTTTCTACATTAACCAAAAAAATATAATTATGAATGGAGGAGCATCTAACTTAAGCAAAAAATCTCAGCAACACCTGTGCTATTTTGCTGACCAACAAACGAATGTGCATATTAATTAAGATTAATATCTTTGCTGAAATGCTCTTTTCAGGGTATGAATAAAGAAATAATTTATGAAAAATTAATATTACCTTGCTATATTGTCAGCTGCATGGCTCTAATACAAAGTAATATGCCTAATAGAGTAGGATGAAGGACTATAACATTTTGGAAACATTTTTGTTTTACTTAATTTTACAAGTGAATTCAGAGCTCATATGACAGCATTATTCAAATTCATCTTAAGCAAAAGTAATGGACATTTTCTCAAATTGCCCAAACAATATCCTTCAACTGTGACTGGGAAGAACTACCTTTGGGAAGCTCCTGCCTATTTAATATTTGGCCTCGCTGCTTAGTCTTATACTGGGGTGTCAATTAGTGTCAATTATGACCATGTTTTTTTTGTAATGTCTGCTAGGAACTGGACAGACTGCCCACTTACTATATATGAGCTGCAAAATAGCAGATGGCCACAGTTTTCAATCACTAGCTATCTGGGCTGAACTTGCAGAAAGGACTTATAGGGCAAAAGGCTTTAAATCATGTGCATTTCAACTTCTTTTCTGATACCTATGGCTGCACCTCTACTAGCACATCTAAACAGGATGAGGTTATGTGTCCAACACCACGTCAGATTTATTCACACTGTTTCCTTTGAGGCAGAGGGTGTGTAGTCAGTTGTCAATGCCTAAGTTCCTCACAAGGAAAAATCTCATGCTGTTGGTAACTTCCTCTTTGATTTCTAATGTGTCCTTGTGCTTATTTTTATACTTTTCTTAACACATTCTGTAAATGTGAGCTTTCTCTCCCTTGGTTCTCAATTATTCAGTTTTCTGTTCTCTTTAAACTGCTTTAACAAGATTTACTCTGACAGTGACCACTGATGGACCACTGAGATGTCTTTTTACAGTCTGGAATCTCTTCTGTGTTTACACTCCTGCAAACAACATGGTTAAGTCATTCTACACAGAATAACAACTAGCTACGCTAGACCAAACTTCACTACTTAGATAATTTTTATCGCAGCTAAACCAAGGTAAAATTAATACATACCAGGACAAGTCCAAACAAGTCCTGAGACCATGCCCCATCAGGATAGACTGCATCCTTTATGTAGTAATGAGAAACTATCATATTTACTGGAGTATAGATGTGGCTTCAGAGTGATTCAGGGTTTCATCTGGCCATGTCAGAGGCAAAGGAAATTGCCCTTCCCAGATTTTCATCTGCAGGACATGCTGGAGTTCACAGGGCACAATGTGAATGCCCCAAATGGCAGTCAAACACCCTAAAAAGATGTCTGGCTAGCACCTATACTTCCATGTTTTAAGAATTAAATGTCACCAATTCTGCTGTACTTTGATATGCTTAATTCTTAAACCTTATGCATAGATGTTTGTTTTTTCAATGCAGTAATCATCTGAAAAGAGCATTCACTCCCAACAATACAGACGTAGTATGAATTAAATTCTGCTTTATACTTTTAATTAAGAATGCTGCAAACGATAACGACAGCCATTAATTTGATTTGGAATTCTGTCAGTGAAGTGCAAATGAGAAACATATGGAAAATAGAGCTTAAATTCCCTTTACTAGGTTGCACATCTCTGTCACCTGTCAAGGAGCAGCAAAATGGATGATACAATGTGCATTGTAAATTCTGCTGAGCTGAACAGCAGCATCTCACCCTCTGCATATCTTTCCAGCTATAGGAGGAACAGCAGTGAGTAGCAAGTAGGTGGAAAAGGGTCAGCCTATGGCAGTGATGAAATTCTGTGCTGTTGTTCAGTGAGATCTGGCTTTGAGAGATCTTCCACAGGCAAGTTTTTGCCTAGAATAAATAGATAGACATTTAACCTTACTGCTACAGACAGAAATAACTGTATGTTTGGTCTTTCCTTCCTGATAAATGAACCATGAAGTGTTTTGGACTGCCTCGGGTCAAAGGACTAAGTGTCCTTGGAGATGACATACTTTAATTAAGAACCTGTAGTTTCACTTGCCTACCTGTAGCAAACAGAAAAAAACCCTGTTGAATGAGCGGCATACTAAACACAGTATGAAAATTAAACGAGCATTGGCTCTTATTGTCCTTGGGTCTGGGCATTAAACTGAGTTATATTCATGATGAAAAAGAGGTGGGTTCATTTCAGGTAGGATTCATTTAACTAAACTACAGTGAGTACATCTCAACTACAGTTATTACCCCTGGGGCTCCCATTACTGTCAATAAAGAGCAATGGACACCTTGAGGAGGCAGTTTATCTCAGGCTAAAGTGCATGCTTGAAATAGGCTGAGTCATGCCCCAAAAGTTTCTCTCTCAGGATGAAAATGAAAAAGTTTCTTTGCAGGTAAGATGAAACTAGGTAAAAAGCTACACATGGGCAACTACTACAGACTAGCTAACATCCTGCAAGTTCAAACTAACTTTCCATGCAGCAACCACACCTGTTGCTTTTCAAATGTGTGCACACTCAGTAACACAGCAGAATTTTTCATAAAAGGATGCCTCAATCTCAACAAGGAAACTGGATCCAGCTCACTCCTCAGGGTATAGGGAACCAGTACAGAGGTTCCAAGCTATTGCTGGAGGATAGTCTAAAGTTGCTGAAGAATTCTACTGTCCTGTGTGAAAAGGAAAGGCATGGAGAGCATAAGTAGAATGGGGAAGATAGCAGGATACTTTTGTGGGGAGATTTTAAGTAATTCATGGAAACGAGAAAGATTGTTGTGGAAGATTATGAAATAGGATTTATCCATTTACTTTTGTCATTGTGTCACTTTCATTGCAAATTCTCTCTTTCCATGATACTCCTGCTTGCATGATTTTTCTTATTGGGTTACCAGTCTTCCCAGGAGAGTAATTCCTTTTTTAGGAAAGAACTAGTCTTGCTGCTTTCCTTTTTGTGCCATGGAAGAATCTTTATTATGACTGTTTAACATCTATGTTTGGATATCACAAAGAATATCAAGGGGAGTGCTGCTTTTGCTTACAACAGTGCTTCTCTCCAGTGCTTTCTGATCTTGACAAACCTCTATCTCAACAAGCTGGAGCCTGTGCACAGTGCTCCCTCCCTCAGCTTTGCTGTGAGGTCTGAAATACTAAGAAAACAAAAACACACTATGAAAAATCCTATAAAATGGATTTTACTGTGGAGTGAATATTTTCAAGCTGCTTTCTAGCACTGACTCAAAAAACTTCCACTTTTACATAGGCAAATAACAGGTAGGGATATCAAGCAGAGAATTATTAAATGTTTACATTGGTTCACAGCCAACTCAGTACCCATTGTTGTGGATTTAGGACAGGTGTTGCCCCTTTCTATCACTAAAGCATGATGTATGAATGATAAAGGCCAAGACTTGAACCTTGGACTCCATCCCATGATATTCAATTTTGTTTACTGTATTATAAAGAGGGGTTTTTTTTGTTAATTCATTTGAAATCTATACCTGACCTACCATCTCTTTAAAATTATTGTTTTGCCATCAATTGTAGAGATTTCAAAAGCATTGGAATGCTATAGTATTTCCATTTCTTAATCTCAAACTTGGTTTTTTTTAAGCACATTGATGTATCAGGATAACCAAGTGCAAGGCAGAGTCATGGGTCTGAGATGACCACCATAATGTATAGGTAAGTCTTCTAAATACTATCTCTGCTTGATTATGTAGCTTTTGGCTGATGTCTTCATCCTGAAATACAAAATCAATGCTTCAGATTCTAGCTCTCATGCCATACTGCATTGCTTGATTCATGTTGCCTGATAGTCTGCTATAAGGAATCACAACACAGTAAGCTTTAGCAATCTATTACAGTTATTGCTTATTAATTCCTAATATTTGTGATTACAGGTATTAATGAAGCATTGCTGTTCACACATTTGTTTGAATTTATATGGCTAGTACATTGTTCTTTTATTCCTGTCCTTTAGCAGCAGTGATAGCAGCCAAGGTTATGGAGTTTGCAAATTACAGAGTATAAGAAGTACATACACTGATGTGGAGGAAATATTGCTGCTCTAACTAAGCTAAATAATATGGAGTAATAGAGGTAGTATTTTCTTTATTTTTTCTCTCCATGCATGTTATTCAAATGAAAGAAATTTAATTTGAATTGTCTCACTGCAGCTATAAATATGCTATAGAAAGTCTGAGCAGACATCAGTTTAAGTATAGAGTGTCTAATCTGCAATAGCATTATACCAGGTCTGCTGAAAGCTGCAGTGAAATGAACATGCAAATGAACTCTCAGATTAGTGAATATTTCCCTATGTGCTTGCCTGAATGGGTCAAGATTCTAATACCTGCAATGAAAATCTTGCTGGACTAAAGTTTGCATCTGTCCTAATCGTGGATCAGTGTCCCTGTACTACAATGTATAGTGTTAAAAAGAAACGCAAAGGCAAAATGTAGTAAGAAATTGGCTGATTTTAGTTAAATTATTTTTGTTATCCCATCTGGACTTCAGCTACAGCAGTAGAGAACTGTCAGGTTTTACAGAAACCTGAAAGGCATCTCTTGCTACTGGTACCTGGACACCGATAGTGGAACAATAAATTTTAAAATATTGCTCTCAATGTATTTCTGATTGATGAAATTAAAACTGGATGCCTTTTCAGAGCAGAGTACACATTATAGGACAGCATAAAGACACTTATTAAAGACTGTGTTTGCAAATAAATTTCCCATCTTCATGTTCCAGGCTGCTACAAGCTTTTAATTTAAAACAATTATTTAAGAAGTCTATTGTAAAAATCATGATTTTTTTGAAAGACTGATAGCTTTCTGATTTGCAAAAAAAAAAAGTAATAAAAATAGTATTTTTGTGTCTGGACTTTAAAGTTTAACTACAAAGCACAGGACACACTTTGATTTTGGTGCTGCAATTACTTTCAGTGTCCAGCCTATGACGTACCATCTCTCATCACTGTCTACAACTACCTGAAAAGAGTTTGTAGTGAGGTGAGGGTTGGTCTCTTCTACTGTGCCTGCAGTGAGAGGACTAACCCTGGCCTTAAGCTGAGGCAAGGGAGATTCAGATTAGATATTAGAAAAAAATTTTCACTGTTAGGATGGTCAGGCACTGGAATAGGCTGCCCAGGGAGGTGGTGGAGTCACCATCCCTGGAGGAGTTTAAGAGTTTTTTAGATCTGGCGCTGGGTGATGTGGCTTAGTGGCTTAGGGGTTACAGCGGTAGTGTTGGGTTAACGATTGGACTGGGTGATCTTAAAATTCTCTTCCAAGCTTGATGATTCTATGATTCTATTAAGTGCTTTTGGATGTTCTCTTTAGTCCTGGTTACTAAACTTAGATCAGCAAAAATCAAAGCACATATGTGTGTGGATAAATATTGACATACTTACATGTACACGGACATACAAACATACTATTTTCCACCGTGTGTCTCGTATGCAAAACACATAATGCTAGCATCAAGTGGGTAGCTGACTGTGCCACCCACTTTGACCAAAGTAATAAATTCAATTAATATATGAAGGAATGCATGAGTAATAGCTAATTCTAATATAATATGAATAATATAAATCTTCTGAGAATTAAACTTCATTTTTACATATGCAAAATCCCATATATTGACACTATTTTCTATATAGTACTAGTCAAAGATTAATTTAACATTCCTAAAGAGAACCTTACTTCTGTATATTGACCAGGAAAAGCAAGAAGAATTTGAAGTTCTAACAAACTAAAAAAATATTTCCGAGAACTACTATTTTTCCTTGTCAAATCAATTTGAGTAGATTCCTACTATGTCATGGTTTTTGTCCATGTTGTAATGGTATTACTACTTGGAAAAAAATGTACACTGGTGTATTTTTTTAATGTAGTTTCTGAGAATTCTGAATTCTCCTGTTATGTCATCCTTTATGAAAAACAAAATAAAATAAAAAAAAAAAAGAAATCCTAGGCTTATTGCTTAAAAATGAGAGAAAAAATATTTGGTTTGATTTATCAATTTAAAATGTCTAATTAAGTTGTCATTTTTTCTGATTTGTAATTATAGTCATAATATTTATATTGCATGTTGATTTTGGAGCAGTATTTTATTATGTTTCAGTCGAGGGATGTCTACTATTGACTTTCCCACTTGTTGATAAGGTTGATATATTGGTGTTGGTAATTTTTATTTTTTTTCATTTGTTTCCTGCATTTTTCATAAGTTGTTTTTGGAAGTCACTGTTCCCAGTGATGACAGTTTATCTTGTGAACTTAGGCTGTGTCAACATTGAGAGTACTTTAGGAAGGATATATTGCTCTTAAAGGCACATCTTGACAGAATAGATACTTCTGTTGTTCTAGCATTTCGTGTGACTGTAGGTATGTAAATGTTCTTCATTAGTCAGAATCCTCCTGTCTGTATAATTTGCTTGTTTTTTCTGTCTCCTTACGGGAACAATCAGACTTTAGCTAGGCTTAATTATGTTCTTTCTCTCAAATACTGTTTCCAAAAGAATACATTAATTGCTCTTAATAAAAAGCAATTTATGTATTATGAAAGATCTCAAAAAATTTAAACATATATCTATTAAATGCTTTTCCACTTATTATGCCTTTCTTTTCTCTTTGTTTATTTTTTTGGAGTCTGACAGAATTTAGAACAACCATATTAATTCAAATAATTTTCATCTGTGATGCCAGGATGTGATCTCTTGTTCTTGTTCATTACTTTCAGCTGCAGTGGGTAGTAAGCTCCAAAGCATAACAACAAGCAAAAGAGTAAAGCTAAATCCTTAGACCACCATATTTGCAAAATGGCTGTGTTTGAGTCCAGTTGTTTTCATGAACAATTTCAGCACTCTGAATTACTCAGTGATAACTTGAATAATTATGGAAATACAAATCTCTTTCAGCATACAGAGTACTTGGGAACAATTTTCAAAAACCATTTTGCATATTCTGCATTCCAAATTTGTTACTACTGTTACGACACAAGACTGTTTTTATTCTATGACTGGATGTTTTTCAAGCTTATAGGACATTTAAAATGGCAAAAAAAGAATAACTTTGTTTTGTTCATTTACACTAACACAAACTGCAACCATGAATATTCATAAAGATTCTTTCTCTATACCATTTTTAGAATGAATATTGCCTGATAAAAATGTTTTGTAAAGAGAATCAGAGGTTAAAATGCCATCAAGAAAAATCTGCAGAATTTCCTGACTATATAGGTAAACAATACACTTCTGCAATATTTGACTATAATTACAGGATTATAGGATTCTGACCAAAGTGTTTAATATTAGTTTTCTGAATTCTGTCCTCGATGGCTATTTCATTTGTTGTTTAGCCTTTGTCAATGTATTCATAATTCTCTCCATCTTTTTGCTTATTTTTTTGTCTTTTTGTTGGTATAAAAGTTAAGAAATTAAATATTTTTTTTTTTACAAATTAGTTTGGCATGGTCTAAACTGTATTGATAACTTTGCCCCTTTTATTCACTTAACATTCTATTTTTATTTGTCAAACAAAGCTCTTTTAGTATATGTTCTATATACATATAGTTCACTGGATCATAATTTGTATAATCACATGGGTGCATGAAGAGCTTAGGAAATGAGGGTATCTTTTTTTAAAAACCAGAAATATAACTACAAATACTTAGTTACCGGTTTTGTTGAAAATGCGTTTAGGAATCTCCATTGCTCTAAAATCTAAATATTCAGGATTTTGACAAACTTTTGCATCATATAAGCTAACCTATTTTATTTCTGAATGAACATGGTCATAGTCACCACCCAAGCCAAAAAAAAAAAATGTGTGAGATTCTTGGCAATAAACATTTTTTTTTTAATTACTTCAGACTAGTCAGTATGTTTTCATTTAATTTCTAATCAGCAATGAATTATCTCTAAAATTCTTTTTTTTAAGCCTAAATGTAAAACTTCTTCCAGGACAGCTACCGAATCATGTCTGAAAAATACTGTCAGAAATCCTTGTCCTTGTTTCTAGTCAGGAATATCTATCTATCTATCTATCTATCTATCTATCTATCTATCTATCTATCTATCTAATCTATCTTATCATCTATCTATCTAATCTATCTATCTAATCTATTATCTATCTATCTATCTAATCTATCTATTTATCTATTTATCTATCTGTCTGTCTGTCTGTCTGTCTATCTATCTGTCTATCTGTCTATCTACCTACCTATCTATCTACCTATCTGTCTGTCTGTCTGTCTGTCTATCTAATTTATGTATCTCCCATGTGTGTATGTATATAAATACACAGACGTATAAAGGTACATATGGTAGCCCAGGTTTATAAAGCCACTAGCGATGAAGACAACTCAGTGTGTGCTGCCAGCTGTAGCCAACTTCAGTCAATTTCAGCGTCAATTTTTGACATCAGAAAATCTCTCTGTGCTGACTCCTTGCAGTCTTCCATGCTGCTTTATTTTTTGTGCTGTTCGATATGGACACAGAGAAACGATAGTTCCCTTATTTACTGAATCCTGTTTTCTGTCTGAAAACTGTGATATTATATCCTGTTTTTCTAGAAATACGATGACCAAACTAGTGCACCACTTTAGACGACATGGTCCTGGCACATAGTAGAGGATAAGCTGCTTCAAGTGTTTTATGTACTATATCCCATTTTATTCACGTAAGTGTGACTTTTCTCTTCTTGCACAAGAGCATGACTTTGCAATTCAGTGTTCAACTTGTAGCATAGGATAGTATTTAATCTTTTTGTATCAGAACTGTGATTTGTGTTTGTGTAGCAGGGTATCCTTGCACGATTTTAGTATTCTTTATTTGTTCCCACTGAACAACAAATTTAAGAAGCATATGAAAATTTTGAATAATATTAGACCTAGGACAGAACCCTAGAAAGCCCTACTTGACACAGCCTTCATTCTGACAGAGAAACATTAATATTTTCTCTGGTCTATATTATTTTCATCTATATTATATCTCCCAAGGCTGCCTATGAGAATGTCTGTCAAAGTCTTGCTCAGGTCAGGATATATGTAACCTCCTTTTTCTTCCCCGTTCACAAGGCCCGCTATTCTCTACTAGATAGAAATTATGTTTTGGTTGACACAGTCCATTCATGACAAATCCATGTAATTTGTCACTCACCTCCTTATTTTCTTATGTCTGCCACTAGTGGTTGATATAGCTCCTAGTTGCAGTAGAGCTATGTTTTGAAAATTGGTGCAGAAAAGTAATAAAGATATTAGCCTTTCTATCATTAGTTGTGGTTAGCCGTATCACTCTGCTCAACAGCAGACTGACCCTTTCCTTTGTTTTTTCTCTTGGTTTGTACTTGACATTCTCCTTGTCCTTTGCTAATTGCCGCTCCTTTTTTTTTTTTAACCTCTTTGGTTCTCATTTTGTCCCTATATGTTCATGCTATACTTTCATGTTCATCTTATTAGTCTGGCCTAGTTTCCACTTCCTTTTTACTCATTTCTTTTTTAAGTCCATGGAGTGTTCTTCAATTAGACAAGAAGGTCCCTTACGATATTTTCTGTCTTTCCTCTGCAGGGAAATAGTTTGCACTTGAGTCTTTAAAGCCTTTTTTTTAAAGTACTGCCAGATTTTTAAAATATCTTTTCTGCTCAGACTAACCTCTCAGGATATGCAACCCAACAATTCTCTGAGTTTATTGAAGTCTTCTTTCCTAAAATTCATTGTTTTTACTTTGCACATTTTTATGCTAAAAAAAAATATCCTTTGCTACCTTATGATTCCTTCTACCTCTGCATTCTACAGTTTGAAAGGGAAAGATTTTTCACCCTGATGATTATCTCCACCAACCGTGGCCAAAGGTACCTACCTGCAAAAACTTGTTTGGTGTATATGTCTTCTTTTACCAGCTAGGTGTCTGGTTAGCTGGGATACAACTCTATCAATTCCTTTTTTTCTGGGTCTAATATGAACCTATATCAGACTCTTTTGCTAGATGGAAGCTACACTGTTCTATATTTTAAGCACCACTGAAGAACATTTCAGTGGTATACCTATATTCTGGTCCCCGGTGTAGACTATAATATACAAGGAAACATTATCTTTATTATTCCATGTTAAGCATGTTATATACTTTTTCATTAAAGTCCTATTAATGTAAACTGAATATGGCACTTGCCATAACCAAACCTGTACAAATTAGATTCTTGCTCTGATTACAGAGAAAGATGTCAGACTCCACTGTTTACGTCTTTAAAAAACCGTGTTTTAGTGCGCAGTCATTTAAGATGCTTGGCAAGCCAATCCTGTACGTTCCTTTCTGGCCTTTCTTTGGCTCTGTTGTGCATATTCGTAATGCCTCTTGGAAGATTCAGCCAACCACAGGATTTTTAGAACCCTTTGCAGATATGTATTTCATAATCATGATTATTATGTTGTTGACAGCAAGAAACCTGAGGCATTATTCTATTTCCAATGGTCTAAATATGAGATATTACTGAGCTCTCTGAAGCTTTCTTGGGTTTATGACCTTTATCTATGTGTTTCTGTCAGCAGCAATAACAGCACAGGGAATGATCCAAAATGCCTGGAGATGGCAGTAGTGGAAGCAGGAGATGAAGATTAGAGAGGGGCAAACACTGTCGCTATGTGACATTAAGTGGCAAAACCTCCACTTTGGCTACAAACTGCATACTTTCATCACAGTGTGTATCCCCTGCTGTGATAACCCTGTTGTCACCAAGCTGTTTAAAAAAACCAAACTGGTTAAAAGCACCACAAAATTGTCATTCAGATGAAAGGAGCATTTTCCTGTACTTCAGTGCAAAGGTCTTGTTTCTCTGGTCCTCCTCAGTAATGATTTCAAAAAATGGTACACATACCTTTGTACATTAAGCAGCCAGCAAAGAAGCTCTGTAAACACAGGGATTTACTGGTAAATATGCCAAGAGAAGTCACTGACTTTGATAATAAACACTTCATATGATGTGTTGTTTAAATAACAAATGTAACATAAACTCTCTTAACAATCCAAATAATTTGTTTAACAAAGCCATAGAGGTCAAGATTATTTCATGACTAATTTTGTGCTTTGCTTTGGTTGGAAATAAATGGCTCATGTACTACATTTTCTGATTGGTTTAATGAAAAAAAAACCAAACCAGGGCTTTATTTCCAAAGAATCGTAGTTACCTCTTTTACATTTTCAAAAACTGCAACAACTGGGCTGGCATACAGACTACAGCTTTGGGTTTGTCTTTTGAATTGACCTTAATGTGACTGATTTTTCAGTAAAAAAATAGCAACTTGTCTAACTTATTAATGAATATTCATAAGACTTTAATTAAGCATGTAAATCACACAAACCATTTGAATCTAATTGTTTATATGCCAATTCTTTGAAACTAAGTTCTTATTGATCTAAAAATTAATAATTGTGCTGGTGACTTTTACACATTCTTATTTCTTCGTAGTAACAGTGAAAGTTATACAGCTATGCACCAAACAAAAATTAACAAATTATCTGAGACATATTTCACCTGCCTGTACATATTAACACACTATCAGACGTCCTTCAACCCACTCATAATCTTGTCTTGTGCCCTGAAAGTTTCTTTTCTGCCTCATTTGCCTCCTGGCTAATATATCTGCTGCCTGCTGTTCTCAGCAGTTCCTCAGGTTGGACAGTTCTCTGCTGTGACTCTCTTTCTTTCTGTGCCCTAGTGTCTCTGAAAGACCCTATTCTCTGAGTAAGTTCTCCAAGACAGGAATAAACTCCTCCTTCATCCAGAGAGAACATTTGGTCCATTCACTTTTCTGAAGGAAGACAACAAATAGTCAGAATAAACAGACTAGACTACCACATACTGTAAAGAGAAAGATCCTTTCCACTGTATCATCTAATGGCAAAACTGCAGCTCATATCCATATCAGATACCACGAGTATTTTAATTTGACTTTCAGGTAAATGTATAACCCTGTAGAGCCACAGTCTACTCATCATCAGTTATTCCAATCTGAATCAGATTGAAATCTTATAAAAAGGAAAATATTTTTGCAAGAAATTTTTGTGTTTAAGTATTCACACTTTTCCTATGTCCTTCTTGTATTCACCACCTCATTTCCTTTAAAAAGGAGAGGCTCCTAACAACTGGAAAAGAGAAAATGTTGTAAAAACTTTGAAAAAGGGTATAGGAAAGGTGTCGAAGTCAGTCTTGCTTCAGACTCTGGGTAAATCATGATGCAAGGCCTCTTAGCACACACTTCTGGGCAGTGAAGGAGAAGAAGGTGATTGGAAACACCCTAAATGGATTTACCAAGGGGAAATCATGCCTGACAAACCTGATGTCTTCTCTTCTAAGACTATCTTTTAGGGAGAGACATGAGAGACTGTCTTGGGAAAAGCAGAGGAGGTCACTAACTTCAAGTAGATTAAGACTTCTGCTAGTATCAAAAATGTTCTGTTACCTGAGTTAAGATGGTAAAGTCTGGAAGAGTGGACTACTAAATGAATGAGCAGAATCACCCCCAGAGGGTCATGATCAATCAGTTGTATTCTGTTTGGAGGTTGGTGAGAAGCGATGTTATAGAGGGTTTTGTTCTGGGACCTGTTCTGTTTAAGATCTTCCTCAAATAGCTTCAAAGAGGCAACAGAGTTCCCTCTTGTCAAATATGTCAAGTATGCCAAATCTGAGGGAACAGGCTCTGCTCAATGGCAGAGGTACCATCCAAAGGGACCCAACCGCCTTGGAGGAATGCGCTAGCAGGAACTTATGGAAATTCAGTAATGACAAATGTAAAAGTCCTTTACCCGGGAAAGAAGAGGAAATTATATCAGTTACAGAACAAGACTTCAAGGCTGTGATGATAGCAAAGCAGTGTCTGATATAAAGAAAGCCTTTTTCACCATAAGAATAGCTTAATAGTGGAGAAAAGAGAGTGAGCAGACAGCCCAGAGAGATTGTACAGTCTCCATAGTTAGAGTGTTTCAAGATTTGAGTAAAGTCCTGAGCAGCCTGGTCTGACCCCACAGCTGACTCTGCTTCAAGCAAGGGGTTAGACTAGAGATCTCCTAATATTCTGTGATCTTATGAGTTTAGAAATGCCTTGAATAGCTTGCATATGTCAGAAACACTGAATATTCCATAACAGTACATACAAGTAATTGGTATTTTAGAAAGGTCTATAATAGAATACAGTCACAGAAATTTTGTTCTTGTATTCCCAACAATGTAAACAATGTATTTGCTTGGTAATGCAAGACTAATTCCCCATCATTGTTACAGAAAAAAGATTTCACACAGATACAAGATAAATATGAAAGAACTCACTGATAATTTTGTACCTAGCTCTTACAGGCAAAGCTATGCCAAATGATTCTTGAATGCAGTGGACTTGTTCTGTGGTAGAATTTTAAAATAAGCAAGCAAAAACTTCTAACACCCTTCTTAGTAGAAAACATTGTAGAGAGTACTTATATGAGACATATGTAGTTTACTCCTGTTTGTCCCAAGAGACAGTCTACATTAGGTTTTAATGGTCTTTGGGACAGTGTGGCCAATAGATCAAGATAATTGCTAGTGAGGAAAATAAAAATGCAACAAGTTTTTATCATTTTTACCAAATTTTTATCAAATCATATAACAAATGAAATAATTCTCATTATTCAGCCCAAATATTGGATAATTATTTAAAAATCATATCATAGTTGAATTTATGTCTTATTGACATCAGTAGGAGAAATTAAAGAGATTTCAGTGATAGTGGGATCATACCATAGTACCCTACATTGACACAACAGCCTGAAACAGGATTTAATTGGAAGTTTTAATTCCAAACTTAATAAAATGTGCCAGCAAGTTTTAGTGGCACACAAATGCAGTCGTTCACAATACTTTGATCTACTAGGTAACATATACCTACAAAATTAATTTAAACACACAGGCATGCTCTGCCTAAGCCGTCCATGGTGTCTGGATGACAACTGGTAGATATGTGGATTTAAGCATCAGCAGCCTGAGAAAGAAATTGCCTGCAAGCTAGAAGAGAGGAGCCAAAATGGGTACATCCTAGCAGTTCTCAGCCTCTTATATCCAAACAAAAGCATTTGAGTTTAACAGAATGTTCTTCCACCATAACAGCTTAAAAACTATGGAAAAGAAGTTTGCTCTGCCTGAAGGGAAGCAATGATACCTGTTTCACCTGCCATTTCCAGTAACAGACTTACACCTGGGGCATTTGGTCAAGAAATGGATGATCCATGTTTGATTTCCTCTTACATCTGACAAGATTTAAATCTATTTTCTATTTCCTAGGTGTCAAGGTATAAAATGGCAAAGAGAAGAAATGACTGTGTACACATACCAGAAAAGAGGAGATCTGTTTTTTGTTTCTGGACTTGTTCATGAGTTTTACAGGAGTCAAGTGTTGCATTAAATACAAAGACATGATTTTTCTCAAAGAACTGAGAAACTGATTGTGACAGCCATGAGCTGATTTAACACACTGATGTTGCTACATCCTTCGTAAAATGTGATGTGCTCAATTTTTAAAGAAAAACAATTAGTGTAGGTGCTGTTTACCTCTTACTTGGTAGCATACTCAATAAAGCATTCATAGCAAAAAAGAATTTACATGAAAAGTTCAAGGTGAAGGATGTTCAGCTTTGAGTTTCTTATATGGGTTTGAACCAAGAAGACATGAAGTTTGAAACCGCTCAGTGTGAGAATGAAATTAGCAAAAATTTCCAGCCTTTATTTGAATGATACACCTGCCAGGCACTTATAACAGGAATGGGACAGCAGGCTGTTTCTTCCTTCCTTAGAGTCAGCTTTCCTTTTCTTCTTAAAGGTTGATGTACCCAGCCTCTGGATCCCAAGAGACCAGGGTTAGGTGCCTGAACTCCAGAGATAGATGTGATTCCTGATCTCTCTCTGGGTTTAGTGTATCTTACAATAGTGGCAATTCGTTTGTATACAAGATTTATAGCTTCAGTGGAGAGCACTCTCTGTCCTCAGACATTATAGGAGACCTACTGGGACCTGGTAGCAGAGCACACAGCAGAAACTGAAAGTACTTAATTAATTTAATTCACTGATTTCATGAGGTAGCAGAGCCTGAGAGAACTATCAATATCTGGCTTTGAGCCCTAATGGCAATTCCTGTTTATTCACTGCCCCAAGAGGGTTTATAGATCATATTTCCCATCATCCATTCCTTCTTGTGAGGTGAAAAAGCAACACTTGGTATTCCCACTCAGTGTTTGTGCTCTGTATATATATATATCCAGTATCATGCTATGCATTTTTATTATCTGTGCTGTAATAGAAAGCAAATAAAAACAATGTTATAAATTCAATAAAACAATAGGAGAAAATACAATATAGGGCCCTGGAGAAAATGTGCATGAATAGCAGGCAGAAGCTAAAATGTGAAATGCATATTGATCTTTTTGTTATGACTGAAGACTGCAGAGTGCACAAACAATGGAGGGAGGAATGGATGTGTGAGTCTTTCTTATCTGGCACTACTGAATTTCTGTAGTCACCCTTCAAGAGCAGACAAAGGTAATACTTGATCATCACGTTTACAAATGGGGAGTCTCCACTGGTAAGTATAAAATTTAGCTTCTCATTATGATCTTGAGTGTTGAATCTTTTCCTAAAGTTCTCTAAAACAGGCCAAAATGGGACTGGCTAGAATTACCTGGGGATTCCATTTTCAAATGTTTTTTATCTGTAGTGGGAAACCCACAGCAAGAAAGAAACCAGCTCACAAAAAATTATAAAATCAAATCCTATTGACTCCATAAGGACTAGAATTTCACTAGTGACTTTTAAAAAATATCTCTTTAATTTATGGTTTACGGGTCACCTTTATGTTGCAGTCCTCCCTGAAAAATACCAGCAATTACCTTGAGGCATTTCAAATAAGCTCTTAGCCAGACTTTGCCTCCTGTGTTCAACAATTGCAGCCTTTCCTTTCAATTGTTTGGTGACACATAATGTTTTGCTGTGACCTGCGTCCTGAAGAAAAATACTTCTCCCCAAGTCATTATTTGAGAAATGTCAAAGCTTCTTGACTACTTGTATTCATTAAAGTTTGTAGTTCCTTTAGAATCTCCTCCTATTGCAAATATCATGAAAGGGGACAGTCTCATAATGTAATTGTGAGGTGTGTCTGTATGAAGTGAGATATAGGAAGAGAATGAAATTTCCTTTACTTGGTGTACCTCTGATGACCAGCAGACAAACCTTTCAAGATACTCACACTTTTCCTCATGTTCTTCTAATACTGTAAAAAATCAGAACATACTTAGGGTCTAAAGAATTTCTACAAGAAAATTCTCTTTGAGACTGACTACTGTCTAGAAGTGAAAAGTAACCTGATGACTGAGCGAAGTGCCCTGAATGAAATCCCCTTTTGAAAGTGATGGCAGAGTTTTATATGATTACAGACAATGACATCTAAACCAAAAATTAAAGCTGCTGTATTACGAAATTGTCAGCCTCATACACTTGCTTAATTTCTGAAAAGAGCTTTCTAAGCTCTTTTTTTTTTTATTAGAAAGTTTTACAAAATTTAAGTAAACTCCACTGTGGTCTTGCCTAAAGATCCAACATACTACTGTAGTGGAAATATTTCATAATACTCAGAACATATCTATTCTTTACTTCAGCTGTAGCTCATTCCCTGAAACAGTGTTCATTTGATCCAAGTTAGTGAACTAAAGATATTCATGGGAATATTTTTTTCCCTTCACTTTGATCACAGAAGCATACTTTGATACATAGTTTAAAAGAGCTTTTTTAAGTGGAATTTTATTGGCTCTCAAAAGAAAAGTTATTCAAGATATTAGATTGATAAAAGGCACTAATTTCACAGCTGTTGATTTAAAAAATCTGTAGTAAAAAAATCCGTATTTTATTTCTGCCAAATACTTCAGCAAGAAAAGTAATGCAAATGACAATCAATTTCTACTCATTCTAGCCAATATATCAGATATGGTAAATTTAGGAGAAAAGACCTTAAATAAAACTGTAAAGTTATTATAGATATGGTATGTTATTATTGAATCTACATTAAAATCAGAGAAATTATTGGAGCAGCAAAAAGGATTAAGGAATTAGTCATTATGAAACTAGAAATAAAAGAGCATTTTTTATAAATCTTAAATTGTTAGTTTACTATTTTTCACAGTCCATGGAAAAAGCCTCTATGATGATTTCTTTACCTATTTATTTATTTAACTGAATTTTTCAGCCCTAAAATGAAAAATATGCATCTAGCATTCTGAGTACAATCACATTAAAAGCTAATGAATACATTTTAGCTAGCCTCAGTCACATCAAGGATCATAAGAACAAAGAAATATGACAAAAATAATTATTCTTCTGACAATGTCTATATTACTGTTGTCAAGCTTTAAGTAACTGCTGTGTTTCTGTGAGCACAGAAAAATATGATTCATTTTATGGTATGCATTGAAAAAACCAAACAGATTCCAGATGTTAAAAATGAAGACAGGATACAGTACCAGAGATTGAAAAATGGTTACAAAAAAGATGCCAGCTACTTTTTCTCATATTTACTGAAGTTCAAGTCAGCTTTGTCTTGTCTTAGAATTGCAGAGATTCAGCAGAGAGTGAAAGACAGGTGTCTTCTATGCGTGGATCTCCAGCAGTTATAGATCCAAACCCAAACTGCAGTATTGATATGACAGTTCCTGCAACACCTAATACAGATCATAGTGCACACATGTAACACCTTTTTATAAAGAAAAGGCACTGCTTAGCAAATTATGCACTGCATCTAATAACAAAAAGACATAGCCCTTTTTTATTGTACCAATGCAACTTTAATCTTGAAACAACTAAGGCATGGATGAAACTGTATGGCCGGTACCTAAAAGAAATGAGCCTAGACTTCAAACAGTCTATTAATAAGAACAGTTATTCTGTCTGTAACTTTTAAATGATCATCTAGAAACAGCTGAAATAATCTGGAAGACCAGTAGATTTCAAAACTCCTTAAAATAAACTATGGACAAATGGATCCATTTCTGTTACAGAAGTTACCTCTCTTTTGAAGTGCTTTTCCCAGTCAGGTCTCAGTACCTAAGAGTAGGTCTGGGAAAGTTAATGGGCTTCAGTAAAGACTTAAACTTTCTCAAAACCTGTAGCTGATATTGCATGTATTATTTGTAGATAGCTGTGAATGATACCTAGAAAAATAGAAGGGAAAAGCATCCTGAGAACCTAGTTGTAGAACAGGACTCAGAGTCTTTTTTTAAGTAATCTTCAGATTTATGAAGTCCAACATTTTTGAATAACTAAATTTACTAAGAACAGATGTGTGCTTTCAGCATCCCGAACAGTAGTTTTTTCATATGAATGAGGCGAGAGAGAATAAATCATCATATTAGTCAAAATTAATTATTTTTATCTGGAATCCTGGTGTTAAAAGAGAGGGAAGGCTGTATTTTGTAAATTAGAGTTCCAAACTCCAATAGATAATTGTTTTTTGTAGGATTAGGCAGTTTCTTAAATATAATCAATAAGGGAGGTCCTATAAATATTTTTCCAGGTTAAGGCTTTTGACACTGTTTTCCATAAGATTCCCATAGACAAGCTGTGTCTGCGTGAACTCGATGAGCAAACAGTGAAGTGAACTGAAAATTGGCTGAATAACTGTGACCAGAGAGCTGATATCAGTGGAAAGAAGTCTTGTTGGAGTCCAGTGGTGTACTCTAAGAGTCAATATTGAGTCTCATCCTATTGAACATTAATGACCTGGATCATAAAATAGAATGTATGCTCAGGACGTTTGCTAGAAACAAAACCGGGAGGTATGGCTGATATGTCAGAGTAGTGTGCTGTCATCCAGAGTGACCTTGACAGGTTGGAGAAATGGGTTGACAGAACTCACGTAATACAACAAAGGGAAATGGAAACTCCTGTATCTGATAAGGAACAATGCCAAGCACCAATGTAACCTGAGGTCCAACAGGCTGAAAAGCAGCTTTTCAGGAAAGGACATAGGGGTTCTGTTGGAAACTAAATTAAATGTAAGTCAGCAGTGTTTTCTTGCAGCAAAAATAGACAAATGGTATCCTGGACTGCTTTAGGCAAAGTATTGCCAGCAGGTTGAGGAAGGTGATGCTTCCCCACTACTGAGAACTGGAGAGGCCACACCTGGAGTACTATGTCCAGTTCTGGGCTCCCCAGTGCAAAAGAGACATGAACATGCTGGAAAGAGTCTAGCAAAGGGCCACAAATACGTTGCAAGGACTGGACAGGATCATCTTTCCTGTGAGGAAAAGCTGCAAGACCTGAGAAATGTTCAGTAAAAGGAAGAGAATGATCAGGATGAATTTTGTCAGCGTATGTAAATACACAAAGGGAGAAGATGGAGCGAGGCTCCTTTATGGAGGCACAGTGACAGAACTAGAGGCAATAGGCACAAACTAAAACACTGTAGGTGCCATCCGAATATCAGGAAACACTATTTACTGTGACCGAGCACTGGTACGGGTTGCCCAAAGAGGTTGTGGAGTCTCTGTCCTTCCAGATACTGAAAAGTTGGGGGTTGGACCAGATAGTCCCTTCCAATATCAAACAGTCTGTGAATCTATGATGTACATAATTTTTTTTTCCTTTATTTTCTGAGATGTCAAGTATATTCTATTATCACTGACCCTAAACTGTACATTCAGCTTTCTTTCTTGCATTTATTAGATAATTTTCTTAGGTATCATGTAAATTTTGAAGGGCTAGTCCTGATGCAAAAGCCATTGAAGATAGCAGTGATTACATAATCTCATTTCCATGGTTTTGTTCTACTCACTTAACATAATAACATGAGAACAGTAAAAGAACAGACTGAAGACAAGCACAAAATGATTATGTGGACACTTGGGCAGTGAACACATCTGGTTCTGCTTTTTTCATAAGCTAATACAAAATTATTTTCCTGAATTAGATGAAATTAGTTAAAAAGATTAACTAATCAATAACTGGGAAAAAAAAAAAAAACAGGGAAAAAAGGCCCTGAAGATCTTAATTTCACATTATTTTACAAATTAAAGAAAGAAAAATGAATGCTAGTCATGCACTATGCACTGTAAGAAAAACTTTCCTCTTTCAAAATTTGTCTGGGTAAGCTTGGCTTTTCTAACATCACCACTTAATTCCTTCATGAACTTTTAGAAGACTGTTTCTGGTACTCAGGCATTTCCCACATTTTTGCAAATTTTTACCAATAGTGTTTTACAATCTTCCAAATAAAAGACTACTAGACCACTATCTGCATAATCTTGCAATACTTGGAAGCAGAATTTTTGAGTATTTTCATCATTTGAAAGGCACTCTGAAGAGAAGGTGATTTTTGTTTGTGGACCACTGGCAATGGTATTTCCAAATTGGCTGCAAGATTATTTTCCAAATTCATCAGAAGCCCTTCTGGATGAATCCTTTTGGCCTCTGCTCTCACTTACTGTATAGTGAATAGAACACAAAGATGTCAGAAAGACATGAAAAAACCTGAAGCAAAAAAAACCCAAGCAAAAAAACCCCAACCAACCAACTAAGCAAAAAAAAAAACAACAAACCACAAACCAAACAGAACATCCCCCCGCTAAAAAAAACCCCACCAACACCACCTCCCCCCTCAAAAAAAAAACCCAAATAAACCCACAAAAATAAAAAAGGCAAGCTCAGGTCTCCTGAGTTTATGTATGTCAGTTAAGGGCAGAAGAAATCAATGGAACATCTTAATTAATCTCCTACGTAACAGTCTACCAGATTGTATCCACTTACTTCTGTGTAGTGCCCAGTAGCATCATCTGATTTCAGTGAAGTTCATCCTCTGTTTTCAGATAAGAGTCTTTATTAATAGAGTCTCTGTTTTCATTAGTATTCTGTAACAGTTGCCATTACTACCCACTTATAATTGCTGACCATTCACTTCTTAAAACAATGCCAATTACCTATTTATTTCAATTTGTACACCTTCCAGTTGAAGTCATTATGTCCTGCTATAATTTTCTCCACTAGATCTGAAAGTAGAAAGGTGTTATTTATTGAGGCAATTCTCAGATTTCTCTTCATGAAGAAAGCAGAAGAACGTTTAAAACTTACATGACAGGTTATAGCTACAAACATCTTACAGATGCAGATTCTCTCCAGAGTTACTTTTCCAAAAATTCAGTGGTTCTTTCTGTCCTTATTTCTTTCTAAATACCTACACATTTGCCTCTTTTAAAGATCTGCCTCTATCTTATCTTCACTGCTGTTTAACTCTGCAGAAATTCTGTTTGTGATATCTAGAGAGTTCTATCAGTTGTAACTTTGTGTTTACTTCCAGATAGTAGATTAAAATGACTAATAGTCTTAGGCTTAATTTTGGTTGCTCTGGAACCTCATAGAAATAACTCCATCATTGTATTTCCTTCTGTAAACTGTTCTTGTATAGTTGCCAGGTAGTTGGGTCCATTTAAAATGTTGTTTAATGTAATGGTGTTCTAAGTAATATGCTATGTAGTAATTTAATAAAACCCAAACTTCCTTCAGGGGATTAATTAATCCCTTATGTATAATGTATGTTCTTATTTCTACGTGTTTAATCTATATTTTTTCTTAGAGCCTTTATTATTAACCCCTATGTTAAAAAGCAATCTGAAGTGTCTGTCCTCATTTATATGTATTTTGCCATGAACTTTTAAGCTATCATTGTGAATAGAAGAATGTCACTTTATTTAACATTACGATCTAACTCCTTTTTAATACATTTAATACAAACCACAGTGATTTAATATACGCAGTTCTTTTCCCCTCAGCATGTTGTGTCAAGCTGCATAAAATGCTATAAACACTATGTGTCAAAACAGTGGTTCGGTTTCTGCTCAGATAGTTTTCTTTCCAATAGCTGATATAGAACTGTGTTTTGGATTTAGGATAAGAATAATATTGATAACACACTGATGTTTTTGTTATTGCTGGGCAGGGCTCAAACAGAGTCAAGGCCTTTTCTGCTTCTCACCTCACCCCAGCAGCAGGGAGGCTGAGGGTTCACAAGAAGTTGGGAGGGGACACAGTCCGGACAGCTGACCTCAGACAAGGGATATTCCACACCATAGGGTGTTATATACTTAGCATATAAATGTGGGGGAAAGCTGGCTGGGGAATGCTGCTCAAGAACAATCTGGGCATTGGTCAGCTGGTGCATTTTGTCACTTGTTCTGTATGTTCTAACTATTTTTTGATTTCTATTATTAATATTTTTCTTTTCTGTTCCATCAAGCTGTCTTTATCTCAACGCGCAAATTTTATTTGTTTTCCAATCCCACCCAGGAAGTGGAGCAATAAGCAAACAGCTGTGTGGTGTTTAGCCACCACACAGTCAAAGCTGTGACCAAATAAAATAATGAAATTGGGCTCATTTTACAAAACCTAATTTCTATAGTGGTCTTTAATTAATTACATACTAGAAATTGAGTTTTTTATCATCTGATTTCTGTCATCTTTGTCTGATTTTTTTAGGGACTGATAGTCTAATTTATCTGTAATTGCTGTTCATTCCCAGTGTCTTATAAGCACATTATCAACACTTCTACAGTCTTTCTTTCTTGCAGTGAGAGGCCCAAAACTGAACACAGAATTTGATGCGCAATCTCATCGGTGCCCACCACAGGGGAACAATCAATGCCCTGGTCCTGCTGGCCGTACCATTTCTGAGACAAACCAGGATACTCTTGTTCTTGTGGCCACCTGGGCACACTGCTGGCTCATTTCAGACAGCTGTTGACCAATAACGCTGTGTCTTTTACTGCAGGGTGGTTTTCCAGCCACTGTTCTCCAAGCCTGTAGCTTTGCATGGGCTTGTTGTGAGCTAAGAGCAGGACATGGCACTTGGCCTTGTTGAACCTTACATAACTGGCCTCAGCCCATCGATCCAGCTTGTCCAGATCCCTCTGCAGAACCTTCCTGCCCTCCAGCAGATCAACACTCCCTCCCAACTAGGTGTCGTCTGTGAACTGAGTGAGGGTGCACTCAATCCTCTCATCCAGGTCATGGATAAAGATATTAAACAGAACTGTCCCCAACACAGACCCTTGGGGAACAGCACTTGTGATGGGCTGTCAGCTGGATGTAACTCCATGCACAACCACTCTCTGGGCCCTGCCATCCAGCCAGTTTTTTACCTGGGAAAGAGTGCACTCATCCAAACCCTCAGCATCCAGTTTCTCCAAGAGAACGCTAGAGGAAATGGTGTCTAAGGCTTTACTAAAGTCCGTGTAGACAACATGCACTGATCTCTTTACACAGATGAAGAGAACAAACTGTTTCTCTGTAGCTTTTCCATGTTTCTTTCATAGTATTTGCTGATCAGCAGGCTTAAGCACCTTAATACTAGTTTACAAGTTTACTTCCCTGACTGAACTTTGTCAGACCTTTAAGATTAATCATGCAAATGCTTTGGTTTCAAGCTGCTTTTTTACCTTAAGGGTGGCCTATGAAAATAATCATAACAAAAATAACAAAAGGTTCTTTGGTTGCAAGAAAAAAAAGTGTTTGCATTTTTTTCAATATTCTCAGCAACAGAAACAACTTAGTGGAGCTAGTGTGTGAATTGTAATGATAAAATGAAGCTGCCGAAGTGATGTATAAGTTTAAAAAAAAAGAGAAATCTATCTAAAGGTTCAACTCAAACCTCTAAATTCATCAGGAGAAATTAACGTGTATTATTGACCTATTAGCAATAGAGACTGAAAAGGAATTCCTAAGAAAAGAAGTTAAAAAGATGCTACATACAAAAAATGCATCTTTTACTGTAATTTCTCTTTTTTTTTTTTTTTAATTAAAATTAATTGACATCCTGGGATGTGTCTGTAAATCCTTGCACTACTTTTCTTGTTTTGCCAGATCTTATGTGCTTATATGTTTCTATAATTTGCATACTGTGCATTTTGTACACCTTCTTTCATTACCCCTGAAGCAACATGTCTCTGTAAATCAAGGGATAAAGGTGTGATTAGAAATTAACCTATTGCTGCTTTTTGAAACAGTAGGTTACTTTCTGGGAAGATTAATTTTAAACTAGTAGAAAACATCAAGAAAACCCAGGGGGTGCCTAGTAAATCTACCTGGAGGATTTCAGTAGTCTGAAATACAGTATTCTCCACCTCAGAATTTCATCTAAGATAGCTGAGATGAAGTGATTCATCGTATTCTCCTGTGGGAAATTATGTATGAACCCCAGTGAGGTAGAGATTAAAGCTGCCCACTTCCGTCAAAGGGTTGACATGCCTGATAATATGACTTTAAACATCTTTAAATAAAAAAAATATCCAAACCAATTTTTACACAAAAGAAAAGGAAATAAAAATACCTCTTCTGGCTTACATGTAAATTGGTGTGTTTTAATTAATAGAGATAAGAGTGCTGTGAACTGAAGGACTTATCACCAATTTTAAGAACAATGGATGCAAGCTCTGACAGAACTTTGGTTACAAGGGATTTCTGTCACTAATCACTCACGATGTGTTAAGAGGCATAGGAAGAAGAAATTTTGCTTTTATCTGGTAATTTTTTCAGGGTTGGCTCTGCTTAAGAGCAAAGAGGAAGAATATATGCTTACATTGCATAGGCCTACATCTGACGTCTTAAAGGTGCAATTAATTCCATCTTAATGCTGACAAACAAAATAGGTCAGGTCAATAACACCCTATAAAAGTACCTTTTTCTCTCCACTGACATTAGAGGTAGACTAAGTGATTAGGCCAGGTATAGATGTCTATAATGCAGACTTCTGCTGGTATATGAGAAAAAATCCTCTTACATAAAGCAGGTCAAACAAAATTGTGGGACAAACATTTCAGACAGAAGCACAGCATATAATTTTTCAGAAGACCAGCATAGATGAATATAATGCACTTTTTCGTTTTAAAACTTAGGAATCTTTGATTAATTTTATGTCAAGTAGAAAGACTTCATCCTCATTTACCCATTAAGTCCTGCAAATCATGGATCAAACATAAAATATGCTATAAATACATGATCATAATTCTTCTGCCTTCCTAATTCAAAATACTTTGTACTTTTTAATACATGGATTTTGCAAAGTTTATGAAACCCATCCTTGAGGCTTTGTTACACTTTCCTGTTGGTTTGAACAAAAGACCACTCCCATTTCCAAACTTCCTTTCTGATGATAGTGAGTTGACAGATTTGTAAATTTGGCTGCTTGCTCCACAGACCACCTGCAGAATACTCCACAGGCAACAGTAAAAGGAAGACTTAGGAGCTGAGCTTTACTATCTCCTGTTCCTCCTCTCTCCAGTTAGTGTCAGTTAATTGAGCAAGTGTCTCCATATTAGGTAGCATAGTGGTGATTGTTCCATTGCAGAATACTTGGTCAAGTTAGATATTTATATATCTTAAACCAGTGATGCTGCAGTTGTGCAAAAATAGTGAAAGGTAGCATGGGAGATGCTGGTCAAAGCTTTTGCTGTAAAATGCTATTGCAAATCTATATGTAGAAGGAATGATTATAAAAACAGGTACAGTAGCAAAATATAGATTGTTGTTGTTGTTGTTTTGAGTGGGATAAATGTTACTCAAAGAACTGCTTGTCTGCATGAAATAAAAGGCGTCAGCATTTTGCAGAGTGCATGACTGAGTTCCACCACTAAATCCTATTATGGCTGAGTAGAATATAGGTTCACTGAATTCCAGTATATCCTGGAATATAATTTCCAAGTAAACAGTCCATAGAGAAGTAAGATATGTGAGAAAGACAAATGATTTTGTAAGACAGACATAGAACAATGAAATTTAAATACTGATGAAAGGAACCTTCTTATGGCTTATGCAACATAATCAGAAATTTTCTGGAGATTAGAGATTTTTTTTTTTCTGGAAGATTCTATGTATCTCAGAAAAAAAAATAGCTTCTTTATTGAAAAATAACTGATTTACAACAAAGAAGCATCTCAGCAATTTCATACTCTGATTTTGATGCATGTGTGAAATGAGACCTTGACTTGAGTCTTGAGGTCAATTCTGTCCTCAGTTACATGTCTGAAATTTCCTTTGAAGTCAATCAATTAGCTAACTGAGAGAATTTCCCCTGTGATCTATATATGAGAGATTTCTGTTTATTACAGTTTAGCTTGCTGCTATAATAAAAAGAGAATAACAACAACAGAAGACTATAATCTTTTCCCTTCCTTCCCTTGTTAAAATATCATTCACTGTATTCAAAATTTTTTGTTACATGATTGTCTGCTATGTTGCCGTGGGAGTTAGGTGCTAAAAAAAATCTCCCGGAGCAGTTAATTAGGGGTGAGATAAGAAAGGGTTTATTTTGCCAAGGCTAAGATGTTACAAGACACGTGCAGGCCATGCCTGAGATGTTACATTTTATAATACCATCCATCCAATCCCAGATGTGTCCATCCTGTGGCCTTTACTCTGGACTGCCCCAGGTCCACCCCCTGAAAATGGTCTGGGGTGCATTTCAGGACCCTCTGTTCATCCCATCTTCATCTTCATCAGAGCACAAAGGGTACATAGTCACCCAGTTTTCGACCGTGTTCTGTGGTTTAGGCCCTGATATGCTGTTCTGCCAACAATCTAGGCCTTGCCTTGACAAAAGACTAAACATTTCTACTGGATTCGGGGGTAAGAGGATTAAGGAATGTGTAAACAAGGGTGGTAGAGGGAAAGGGAAAGGGACAAGGGACAAAGGAGGGAGGGTTACTGCTTTTAAAATCTACTTATAAAACTTATAAGGCTTACCAATATTAGAAAAATAAAAAAAACATTAGGGGCTTAAGGCATCAGCTAAATGTAAAAATATTCTGAGCCCAAAACTGGAGGTTTTCATTATAAGGTTATGAAATTCCAAATATCAGTGTCTTCTTTTAATGATAGACCAGAGGACACAGGGGACAGTGCCTGTCCTGAGCTGTAAAACTACATTTAAAACACAGAAATTTTGTTTTAAGCAAGGATGCTAACCCTCTTTGGATGTTAATAACTCATACTGTGATATAAAGGCAGAAATTAGGCATAATTTCATATTTTCAAACCTCATAAGAATTCACTATTGAATGCTGAATAGAAAGGTTGTTACTATTCAGTTTTTTAACCAGAATCTTTGCAGTAATTCACCTCCAATCAGAAAAATAAAACAGAGAAAGAAGGTGTGCCAGAGAAGCCGCGTGGTAGAGCCCAAGTCAAGACCTAAGGTATGTTTGAGGGGTGCAATGCAACAAGGGATGAAGACATGTTTTTTTTTAATTTTATTATTTATTTTTGTATTATTATTTTAAGTATGAAATTTTTCAGAGGTCTTGGAAACTATTTTGAAAGGAGATGAGGCAATTCATGTAGCACCTGAAAAAAACTTCCACCCTCATTGTGAGATACAGGGGTCAGGTTTTTACACTTCCCCTTTGGAATGGGGTCACAAAAGAGTTGTATAAACTTTAGAGGCATACAACCATTCTTCCAGACCAAAGAAATAGAAGTAACTCTGCTGCCTATTGTTTGTAAAAAAAATAAATTCCATTCCTTCAGCTAGGTAGAAAATAATTTTTTATTCTGCTTTATGAACCTGTGAACTCTTTAATACATTAATATCTTTGACTAGTTATGTTTGCCTTGATAATTCTTAAAATTTTTATTAAACCCTCCCTTTTTAAAGTATTTGCAGTTACAAATATGAATATAAAATTTCACACATTTTACACATTTTATGAAAAATAAAGCATTTTGAAACTTGTGTTGCCTAAAGAGACCATGAAGAAAAAGACTCCAGGTCAATTTAATGTAGGAGATAAGATAAAGAGAGTTGGTCTTTTAATTAGGCCTCAAACCAGGGGAATACACATAACATGCGCATTCCCAGACAGTGGTTCCATGATTTTATAAAAACATCCATCCAATCTCAGTTCTGTCCACCCCTGGTTCTGCCCAGTTCAGCCTCCTGACACGCCCCTTCAGCAATTAGGTCTGAGCATGTTTAGGACCCCTTCTTCCTCATCTTCATCTTCTTCGCAGTGTGTACAGTCTTTGGAGCTTCTGCAAAGTTCTGGGCTTGAAGGTCGCTGTGTCTGTGTACTATCTTATGGTCCAGACCTAGGGTGCTTTTCTAGAGTCCTATCTTGAAGGATAGGATTGAAAGGAACACTAAACATGCTAATGCAATTTAGAGGGATTGATATGAAATGGGATAATAGGATTGGGTATGTGTAAATGTTATGCTACAGGATAAGGAATATAATACAACTACATTAAAATCTACATTTACTACATAGCTACTTCTAAAATTGACAAAGGTTAAAAAAATCCCAAAAGCTCTGAGGCATCACTTAAGAATTATTTTGAACAATTTTACTGCACTTACCTTAAAGTCAGGGGATGATGGAAAGAGATATCCCTTACAAAATTTCAGGTTCTGAGAATGTTTTAAATATATTTTCAAAACAAAAGTTTAGGGCTTTTCATCTTTCACTTTTACTTTAGAACTCAAAGGAAAGTAGAATTTATATGCATCTATGTCCAACTATAAGAAACTCTTTTCTTTTAAAATATCTGAAAGAGTATTTTAAGATATTTCCCATACAGAAGATGAGTTGTAAACTATCCATGGTTTTGTGCTGAAGTAGTACTTGCTGTTTGGATCTTGCAGTATATAAATTGTAATACTGTGAATATATATACACATATATATATTCACCATAGCACCATATTAAAAACAGCATCCTGCAATCCTCTGAAGAATCCTTAGGGTTCTCCTTCAAGAAGAACAAGGACTGGTTTGATGAAAACAATCAAGAGATCCAGAAATTGCGTAGGAAGAAGTGAACCACCCACCAAGCACACCTTGCACTGCCATCCTGTCACACAAGAAAAACAGCCTTTCATCTTGCATGCAGAAACTCTGTGACATCCAGAACAAGTGACATCCAGTGGTGGGTCAATCTAGCTGAAAAAACTCAATTATGCACAGATATGGGTAATCACAAAGGATTCTATGAGGCCCTGAAAACAGCATAAGGGCCTACATACCAGGTCCAAAGCCCTCTACTCAGCGCTGATGGTCAAACGCTTCTAACAGATAAAACCTCCATTCTGAATCGATGGTCTGAACACTTTCAGACTCTTTTCAGTACCAACCGTGTAGTTCAAGACTCAGCAATTCAGTCCATCACACGACAACCGGTGAAGTATGAATTGGATACTGCCCCCACTTTAGGAGAAACCCTCAAGGCCATACAGCAGGTAAAAATTGGCAAGGCAGCTGGGGTTGATGGAATTCCACCCGAAGTCTGGAAACATGGGAGCCTTGCACTCCATGACAAATTTCACAAGCTTGTGGTACGCTGTTGGGAACTCGGCGAACTCCCATCAGACCTTCGTGATGCAGTCATCATCACTTTGTATAAGAAGAAAGGAATTAAATCAGATAGCTCAAATTACCGTGGTATTACTCTGCTCTCCATTGCTGGCAAAATCCTGGTAAGAATACTACTGAACAGACTAATACCCACTATAGCAGAAGGAATTCTTCCTGAAAGTCAGTGTGGTTTCAGAGCCAACAGGAGTACCACAGACATGGTATTTGTTCTCAGACAACTGCAAGAGAAGTGTAGGGAACAGAACAAAGGTCTCTATGTAACCTTTGTCAACCTCACCAAGGCTTTCAATACTGTGAGCAGAAAAGGTCTGTGGTAGATTTTGGAATGTTTAGGTTGTCCCCACAAGTTCCTTAAAATGATCATCTCACTCCATGAGGATCAGCACGTCCAAGTCAGATATGGCAATGCACTTTCTGAGCCCTCTCTAATAACTAATGGTGTGAAACAAGGTTGTGTTCTTGCTCCAACCCTATTCACAGTCTTTTTCAGCATGATGCTCCAAAGGGCCACTGCAGACCTCGATGATCAGGACAGTATCTACATTCGATACTGTACTGATGGAAGTCTATTCAATCTAAGGCGACTGAAGGCCCACACCAAGACCTTAAACCATCTTGTCCAGGAGCTGCTTTATGCTGATGACGCCGCCCTTGTGGCCCACACAGAAGCAGCTCTGCAACGTTTAACATCCTGCTTTGCAGAGGCTGCTGAGCTCTTTGGGCTGGAAGTCAGCTTAAGGAAGACAGAAGTTCTCTATCAACTGGCACCTCAGGAAGTCTTCCATCATCCCCATATCACCATTGGCCAATCAGAGCTCAAATCAGTCCAACAGTTTAATTACCTAGGTAGCCTCATCTCCTCAGATGGTAAGATTGACGGAGAGAGAGACAACAGGTTAGCAAAGGCATAGAGTGCGTTTGGAAAACTCCACAAAAGAGTATGACGTAATAAACACCTGAAGAAAAATACAAAGATCAGTGTTTACAGAGCCATTGTGCTGTTTGCTCGCTTATATGGATCTGAATCATGGGTCATCTACCGCCACCACCTGCGTCTCCTAGAACGCTTCCATCAACGCTGCCTCCGTACAATCCTAAATATCCACTGGTCAGATTATGTGACCGATACATCTGTTCTAGAACAAGCAGCAGTCACAAGTATTGAGGCCATGTTGCTGAGAACACAGCTGCGCTGGGCAGGGCACGTCTCAAGGATGAAAGGTCACCGCTTCCCTAAGATCTTGCTTTCCGGTGAACTTGCCACCGGCTGCCGCATGAGAGGAGCCCCAAAGAGAAGATTCAAGGACTCCCTGAAACAACATCTCAGCTTCGGCCATATCGACCAACATAACTGTTCTACTCTGACCTCCAACCAGGAGGCCTAGAGACACACCATCTATAACGATGCTGTTTCCTTTGAGAGCGCACACAGGATCACTGTCAAGGAGAAAAGACAATGCAGAAAGAATCGTGTCTTGCAGAATATACCACCTAAGGAGTCTTTCTGCTGTGCCTTTCGCAATTGGACATGTCTATCTTGTATTGGCCTCATTAGCCACCAGCGTGTTTGTAACAAATGTGGATAGAGTCTTCCCAAATCTTTGTTTGCGAAGCCTAGCCATGAGTTACTGTGAATATATATACACATATATATATATATGGGGGGGGAAGGGGAGAATGCAAACCAACACCTTGGTGCAGTAGAATTTTAGTAGAATTAAAATGCCAAGGCACACTTGTCTAAACTTTGCTTAACACTGTAGAGAGTTGCTTGTGAGAATTATATATGAGAAGTCTGATGAATTATAATTTTTAAATTTATTATTTATATGAATAAAACCCAGGCTCACACATAAAGCTAATATCTAATCTATGAATAATTTTATTGTGCTTTTAACACAATAGAGTCTACGTATAACAAACCAGAAAAGCAGCCCTTACAATATCCCTCTTTTTAAAAAGTAGATGACAAAACACCTATTTCTTCCCCTCAACCTTGACTGACAAGACAGATGAAATGAAGACAGAGACTGAGCACAGAAATAGTGAATGTGAAGTGTTTAGAGGAATAGAAAACTCTCAGAAATTCAATTAAATGCATCATGAGTAAAACCACCATCAATCACCCTTTTCAGTGATCACAAAAGATTATTACAAAACGAAATGCCAGTCCACTAAGAGTAGACAGAAAAGTATTAATAAAAATTAAAAAAAGGAGAAAAAAAGCTTACCCTGAGTTCAGAGACAATCTGGACAATCTGGATCAATCAATAGAAAATTTTGCAATAACAATGCACAAGTTAGAAGAAGTACATCTTAATTGCAGATAATCTTTTCATCTACGTAAATAAAGCTGGTATTATAGGGATATGTATACTCTGTGCTACATGGGTTTTTATCAAAGTTTATAGTGAAGCAAATCAGAAATATGTTCCTTAAGATGTGGTGTCATTCTTAAGTGTCTTTTTATTAATGTAGTGTCTTTTTAGATGCTATGTTTCTGACGTTTTAAGATTCAGAATATGTACTGAACAGCAGAAATCCAAACCTAATTTTTTTCAAAAATATCATAAACATTAAACAAATCACATTATTTGGAAATACACAAATCACATTATTTGATTTATTCAAAGTTTAAGACCGGTAATGTTGAGAGTATTAATTTGATGAGATTAGCATTGTAAAGTTTTATTATAATTTATTTAAATTAATATTACAATAATATGATTATAGAAGGTCAGTATAGTAATTTGCTACACTAATTTGTGGGGTCACTCCTGAGAACTGATGCAAAAGGCTGCCTCATGTCCTTAAATGTACACTGTGGGAAGTGACATTAACCTGCTGCCATGAGAGCAGTGTCACAAGGCTTTAGAAAGCCATCTGTCACAGTGACAAATGCCATACTGACTTCTCTTTGACAGGTTTCTGGAGTCTGCTAAAATCAACTCCTCCGAGTTTTAAGATCACATTGTTTTCCAGATGGAGAATGATATCACTGATTTATGGATAGAAGGACTCATACAGTGGGTGGGAGCTGGTACTGTTGCAGAACTTCTTTGCATACCCAGCCTGATCTTGGCCTTGTTGGACTTCTGCAGCTGTACCACAGCAGCTGGGCATTGTGCAAACCTGCTACTGCTATGCTGGTGATGATCCTAAAAGAGGAAACATAGAGCTATGTGGACATGTTGGCACTTGCATCACCACCTTTTCTGTGCCTATTTTCAGGATGGGATGAGATGACTGAGTGCCTTCTGTTTTTTCCTTGTAGGGCTATGAAAGTTGTCTCTTCTACCCAAGGAAGGACTGGGAATTGTCAAACTGTAAATTAATTTCTTCCATTACTGAAGTTTTATAGCTATGTATCATACAGCCATAGAGCAGAGTTACTCTTCTTTTCATACATTACCTAGAGGGGTTTCTTTGACCACCTTTTGGAGAATTGCTTTTTAACTACTCAGAAATCAAGCTGTTACTTTGCAGCAAAACAAGAAACTATCAAAAAGGAAAACAAAAACAGTTTCAAATCATCATGATGAAATCTTACCAAAAACTACCAAAATATGTTCACTGCTAAACACTATGGCATCAATACTCTGCTATAGATTGTTTTAAATAGGTGAAACCACACCACACTGTTTTAGCAGTGCTGATGTGTAAAAATTTTAATGTGATATACTATCAACATATACCTGGTCACAGCCCTGCTTTGAACAGTCACTGGTCACCATTTTTTAGAGGTACTTACTCCACTGCATTTTCTTGAGCTTATGTTTTCTGTCATTTAGAAACTTCAGTGTTAATTGCCCAGTGATAAAGTATAGGTAGTTTATCATCTCAGTATCTCTCAGTTTGCTGAAACAACATACAACAGACAACAAAAATTTCAAATTCAGGGATGACTGCACAGTGAGCTTGATTAAAAAAAAGACTGTTTTCTGGTCTGCATCTAGCATGCCAAGTCCAACTGTAATACATAATTTCTGTAGAGTGAGATTGAAAAAAAGTTTGGAGGAGGAGGGCTGTTCCACACAGACGGACAGGTTTGTCCCTTCCATGTGCTGCTTGGCTGCCTGCGTTTCAGTCTATGGCCATCACAGACAGGTTTTAAATTACATACCAAACACTAAGTTACTGTGCTAGTTAAAACTGGATAGAGAACTTCAGGAGACAGATTACGTTCTTATAGCTATAAGACTTGATGATGATTGTGGCAGCTGTGGTACCAGTTGACAATTTAACTCCTGCCATGACCCGGTCTGGTAAACTCAGTCCTATTAAGCATCAGAAGAAATTTCACAAAGAAGGTAAAACACAAGTTATGCTTTATTCCATGATCCCAGGCACCAGGCATCCCTAAATGTCTTGCATGTGTTTGATTTAAAAATGGGAAATAGACATAATGGAGTGAGTAATGAGGAATAAGCCGGGTAAAGGGCTACCAGATCTGCAGGCTTATAGACATTGGAAAAATTTCCTTTTTGCTTACAACTCCTTTTCCTTAGAAAAACCCTAGTACCTACCACTATCCAAGCACTTACTATTTGTGTTAATAACTCTCCACCAAGAAACAATTTGATTTTGTTTTCCAAAACTTCAGATTTTGAGCAAATTTGATTTCTAATCAAAACATTTGGCTTAAGCACCATTGTTTTTTTGATAAAAAATGTAATATCCTTCAACTATTGCTATCTTTCTTTATTACTGTACAATCAGCATGTCATCAATGGCAATCAAACCCAAAAACTAGATATATATGGAGAAAGGAAATTATAAGTTTATTTTATTTAACTTTGATGCAGGATCTATTCTTGGTTCCTACTGTTTTTTACTTTTGAGAAACCATTTCAAAATATCAAGTTTTCCCTAGCTCTAGTTTCACAAAGCACCTCATGCTTAAATTTAAGGACAGGAGTATTTTATTATGATTTTGTTCAAAGAATATGAATAAACATACTGCTATAAAAGACAATGTATGCTATTTCACCAGTAGGTATGCTACAGAACCAAACCAGCAAACTCCCAAAGTTTGATATGTCCTACTGAGTCACAAAAAATATAGCCATCACAATTGTTTATATTACATATTAAACCCAGATTAGAACCTGTGTTTATGTCCTACACCATAACTTTTTTTGCCATACTTATTGTGGTGGGGGGAAACATTTTTCCCCCTGCAGTTATAAAATGGTAAAACTCCAGGGGGTGGTGACCCTTGAAGTTTTGAGGTTTTACCCAATGAGCGCTTCTGCAAAATATAAACATATCACAAGCAGAACGGAAGAGAAGGTTGTTGTTGAGGGAGGTGGCCGTGTTCTGAGGCCAAGAGGAAGGGGCTCGGAGCCCCTTGGGGCCTCTGGGCCCCCCCAGTCCCCAGGAGGGGGGCTACAGAGACTTAGTGTTAAACTAGACCAAGTATCTGCAGCTAGAAAACTGGGAGTTTTTCTCCACTGTGAGTGAGCAGCAGAAGCAGCAGCAGAAAAACACCGGCCAGCGGTGGCAGAGAGCCAGAAGAGATAAGACCAACCAGCAACAACAGGCAGGTAGCAACACAGAGAGAACTCCTGGAAGGAGAGAGAGGAAGAGAATGAGAGCCAGCAGCAGAGGGAGCAGATTTAAGCTCTACACAGAGTTTTTGGGGGTAAGAACTGAACCAGAGCCCCCAAAATCCCTTTGAGACCCCTCCTAGGAGGAGGGAGATGGACTCCGGCTTGAGAGGAGTCATAGAGTGCAGCATGCACCAAAGAGAGGAGCTGAAAAGCTCAGGTGTCCTGGAAAGCTGGACCGGGACGATTAAAGGAATGCAGGGGGGGTGACCTTGGTCCCTCCTCACCGCTGCTGCCATGCTGGCAGCCTTAGACAGAGCACAGGAGCTCTGGTAGAACTCTTGAGGCGAAGGCCTTCAACTGAAAGCTACCCGAGATGTTCTGACTCAGGGGTGAATCCCCTGAGGAAGGGACCTTCATGGGAGTCTTACACCCCATGATATGACCGTGGTGAAGCGAGTTTTGTCCCTGCTATGCAGTCCACGGAAGAGAAGACCCTCGCTTGAAGACGATGGGCCGAGGGGCTTGGATACCCCTCATGTGTACTGGCAGAGATTCAGATACAGATGCTGCATGAGAAGAAGAGAACCTGCTGCCTTAGAGACTGCTGCTCTGAAAGTGGAAAAGATCATTTCCTTCTTCCCTCCTGGACTTTTATTTGGAGGGGAGAAGAGATTTGATCCCTTGTAAATACTATTCTGTCATGGTAGAAATAGTTAAGATTGTATATAATGTATTGTAGTATTTATTTGTACAGTCATTGTAATATATATTCCCTTTCCCCCATTTTGAGTCTCGTGTGGTGTCTGGAAACCATCTCACACTGGGTTGAGATGTGGGAGGGGGCTTAGACTAGGGAATTGGATTTTTGGGGCTCTCAAACCATGACACTTATAAATCCTTAAAGTAAGTGCTTTTCAAATTCCAGACTTGATTTTTGAGCTGAAACCAGAGTTGAGCCCTGAAAGTTCTTATTCTCTCTTAGGAGACAGAAGACAATATTTTAAACATGGAGTGAACTTAGTTGTCTAGTTGGCCCACTTATTCTTGCTATTTTCAATTAATTTGAAAGACAGAGCCACACTTGCTTTGTGGATGTGGTGGGCTCCAGTCATTAAGGAGAACAATGACATTAGTTTCTACTCTCCATCTTAAATCATTCTGTTAGTGTTTGTTTGAACTTCCTCTCCAGTGCTGGCATAAACTAAGTTTTCTTAAATCAAACAAAGGTGGGGCAGGATGGAGTGGAAAAAGAACTCACATGGGAAGACTTCAGCCTTAAGACATCCAGAAAAACCACCATTTCTGAACCTGAAATGTTGCCTACTTCTGGGAACTTCTCTACTCCACTGAACCAGGAGATTAAGTGAGACAGAGTGATGACAGGTAGTGCTTGTCGAAGCTTGGTGCTGTCAGTGTGTCTGTAGGCACAACTGTGGTAAATCTATTTGGACTCCAGGTCAAACCCCGGGTTCAGGGCCGGCAGCTATACACAGAGCCAGATTTATTCCAGATATATACCTTCTTCATTGGAAAACAATATTTAGCAAGCTGAAGGATTGAACAAGTGATTAATAAAAGTAGGACACCTTACACATTTATTATTTAAAAATGTTAAGTGTAGGTGTAACAGTGACACAGTATAAATTAGGCATACAACAAAGAAAAAGTTAAAAACACTTGCAAGCAAAGTGAAAATACGACTGCTGTGCGTATGTTTCTGTGTGAACTTCAAAATGATGTTGCAGATATGAATCTTCTACAGTTTTTGCAGATTATTAAAAAGTACACTTATTACTCTGAAACATATATGCATCCATTCACATGCATGTTTTTTTTTTTTTGCCATTTCACTAGACACTAGATTGTGATCTACACTGAGGGAGGACCTGGAAACAGACACATTTGGAAAAAGTACAGATGAAGGTAGTGGTTTCCCTAGCAACAGGAACTTTATGTGAAAACTCTTCAAATATATTATTGTCTTTCCCTTTCACTCTTGTGCCTTGCTTAGTGTTTTCATCAGTACACACTATACAATTAATCCTTTAGAGCACTATTCTCAAAACATTTGTAATGCCAATATGCAAAGTACCCTCTTGCCCTGAAAAAGCCCTGTGCTGCTTAGAAGTCCTTCCAACTAAGTTGAGTAATTCACACAAAGAATGTACATTTCAACAGCTTTCCCAGAGTCACTATTCTGTGAATTATTTAAGATCTTGGTTATAGAAATTGCCTTATTCACAAAGCTTATTCCAAAGTTTACTTTAAATTCTTTAAAAGTTCTACTCATTAAAAATTTAACAGATATCTACAGTATAAAAGTTTTACTTTCTCTTACACATAGAGTCTTAATATATGAGCATAAATGAATGGTTTACTAGGCAGGTGACTGGTCAATTATACTATAAACCTCCATTGGTATATGTGTTTGACTCAGAAAAGATTGAAATATTTTCTCATTGACTCAGTCTTCTTAAAAGCCCAGGGAACAACCCATCTAGGGAGATGGCTTTACTACAACTGTCTGGATGGCTGGAGTCTGCATGCTTTTGTTACCATTATAATACATATTTACACATAATTATGACCTTGATGTTTTTCCCAGTACAAAAACATTATAAATCACCCTTTTTACTTTTCATCTTTTTGTACTACTACTTGAATTAGTCCCAAAAGCAAGTAAAACCCAATCAAGTTGACACCAATGTTCACTGTTGTTACTTATGTGCTTTTCTTCTCTTTCCTTTGATGATTTGCATGTATGTCAAATTCTCAGACATAAAAAAGATCTTTTGTATTGAAGTCCAGGAATTTATTTCAACTCTGTCTCTGGGACTTCTGGGACTGGATACAGTATTTAGCAAGGCTGTCTTTAAGAAAGAGAACACTTAATATAGAATGGAATTCCTGAGATTTTGGTTGACATAAGCAATACACTAAGAACAGCCCTTACACAAAGATATTCACCTCCAACCCATGAAAGACCCCCTCCTGGGGCGGGGGATGCCCAAACAAGGCTGCGGCTTGGTGGGAAACCCATGCTGGAGTAGGCTTCTGGTAGGACCAGTGGACCCATAGAGAGAGGAGCCCACACTAGAGCAGGTTTACTGGTAGGACTTCTAATCCTACAGACGGCCCATGATGAAGCTGCCTGTTCTTCAAAGGCTCCACTCCACAAGAGATGCATGCTGGAGTGGTTTGTGAGGAACTAAAGCCTGTGGAATGGACTCACACTGGAGAAGTTTATGAAGGACTGTCTCCTGGGGGAGTGACCCCATGCTGGAGCAGAGGAAGAGTGTGAGGAGTCCTTCCCCTGCGGAAGAAGGAGCTGCAGAGACAATATGTGATGAACTGACCACACACCCATTCCCAATCCCCTGTACTCCTGGTGGGGGGGAGGAGGGAGAGAATTCAGGAGTGATATTGAGCTTGGGAAGAAGGGAGAGGTGGGGGAAAGGTGTTTTTAATATTTGGGTTTATTTCTCATTACCCTACTATGATTTGATTGGTAGGGGTAAGGTCAGTGATCTTTCCCTGTCCTTACCTTGACCTGTGAGCTTTTCATTATATTTTCTTCCCTGCTCAGTTGAGGAAGGGAGTGATAGCGAAGCTTTTGTAGGCACCTGTTGTCCAGCCATGGTCAACCCAACACACTTAGAAACCCCCTTCTGGTTCATTATCAAAGATAAGTAGCACACCAATCTATGTGATTTTAACCACCAAACTGCCTTGCAGTCATTAGCTTAGTTTTGTAAGAAATGTGCTTAGCACAATGTTGGATTTCATTTGTCATGACTGAATCCTAGAATGTCCTTGCTAATCCTTTATGGAATAAGACTCCTGCAAGAGCTAGAATTAGTGGACATATGAATATATTATACTCGGGTCTCACAAAAAAAATACAAACTTCCAACATTGTCCATAATAATGTTGATAAAGCAAAGTTGTTTGATACAGTCTGTAGCAAAGACTGTAAGCAAAGGATGAGATCAGAACTCTTATGAGAAGAGCAAGAAAGGAAGAGCAGGGAGGCGGATTGCTCCATGAGTCCCTTTCCTGATTAAGCATGCTGCATGCACATTGCCAGTAGCCTACAACAGGTCCGCACACCCACAGTGGAAAAAGGAATAATACCATTCACATTTTGCTTCAGCAACTCAGAAATCATATATCCTATATTACATGTGATAAGTAGGTTAACATTTTAAAGAGTAATGTGTATGTTTCTGCTCAAACCTTCCCAAATGGCTGAAGTGGATGTTTCTGTAAAATTGAACTAGTGCAAACTTAGATGTAGTAAGTCTATGTGGCTTTGCTCCATAAAAGGCAAACTTAGTGTTCAGTAACAGTAAGAAATAAATGTTCAAAAATATTAGAAAATAAGAGAGAATGAAAAAAACTTTATTATAAGGCTGTTAATCCGCACCTTGAATGCTGTCTTCAGTTATGGTCACTTAAAGTATGATATAGAATTGAAAACTGAAGGAAGTATGATCATAAGTATGGTCCAGTTCCAGTGGAAAGAACTGAATTTGTAAGTCTGGAAATGAGAGGAAGGATAGGACAGAGTGGTATGAGTGTCATGGACATGTGTGCATAGGGCTTGAGGATTCAACGTTACTTGCAGGTCAGAGAATAGAGGATATATAAATAAAGCCCAGATCAAAACAAAGAAAATACGATTGTTCTTCTGAAGGATGGAATTCTTCATCAAAGAGCACCATGGAAATAAAAAGTTGCATGCCTACAGAAAGAAGGAGGTCATATCTGCAGAAAATAAATGGATTTAGGTCACTAAATATATAGAAACCTTGACTAGATCAGCAAGTCACTGAGCTGAAAATAGGACATTAAGCTGAAGTATGTTTGCAGTTTACGCTTCTCTAAGTACTCTCTGACAGCCTCTGCTGGAAAGAGGACACGGGAGACACAAAATCTTTCTTCAGTTCTTATTTATCTGCATAGACTATGAAAAACTTTTATACTGACTACTTATGCTATGTAGTGATATAATCCTGAATTTCTTATTTCCTTACATTAATCACTCATTTATTATTCATGTCCTCTTCCAGAAATTTTTACTTAGTCTCCAGTAACTCTTATCTAAGTCCTTCATATTTATTCAGGAATCATACTCTTTAACTGAAGTTGAGTTTAAAGATCTGTTGCTCTTTGTTTTTCTCAGGATATTTTCCACTCTAATATTCCTATGGGATTTTTCCAAGACCAATTCCTACGGGATTTTAAGACCAACGAAGAGTCAAAAGAAAATTAAGCAAAAAGTCTAAATCTTATTATTGATTTTCCATCTGTTCAATAATTTGAGGGTCATACTTAAATCTTCTTTTATTTTGTTTTCCTCAATTTATTTTTTAGGCAATTCTGATATTACCCATAATTTTATGACTCCTAAATTCCTCTAGAAAACAAATTTTTAATACATTGTACTCTTCCTAATAAGCAATAAAATGCAACTCCTATAATATTAAACTGTTTCTTAAGTTTTGATCCCTCAGAGACCACTGTTGTCACCGACTTCTGTTTCTTTGTAAAAGGTTTCACTGCTTCATCTTTTGCTAAAGCTGTTTCAATTTCTGATTTCATACTATAGCACCTTAATAAATCCAGTATGTCATTGTGCTTGACTCCAGATATGAGATGAGAAAAAAGAAAAGCTATACACCAACTTTAACCACCATTGTAAGGATATGATATTATTGGCAAAACACAGTAAGGAAATGCCTTCTACTGAGTGTTTATATAGATCTAATAATACTAAATGTTTATTTAAATCTTGGAGGCTGTTTAATTTAATTTAAATTACTTTATATTTATCCCATCTTTGCTGTGGTTTTACCCGTGTAAATGAAGAATCTTTTAAGTTTCTTTTAAATTTCTTTGTTGTTCTTTTTTTAGTTTGTTTTTTGTTTTTCACTATGTTTTCTGACTAGTATTCATATAGAAAGGTCGCAAAACCTTTTCTGTGGAATTCACCTGTCCTGGGAAACACTCTGAAGGGAGGCCTTGCACCTTTGATCAAAGCATTTCTCAATTGCCTTAAAAATCAAAATTTAGTCCATGTAATTTAATTTCATTGATTAGAGATATTAAATATTATCAAATATTTTTTGAAAGGCAGACCTTGGAAATCAGTAATCTGTGTTAGATAAACTTGTCTATAACATATTTTCAATTGAATAAGCTTCTTATCAGTCAACCCAGTGTAAATTTCTATCACCACTAAAACCATAATTAAAAAATAATCTCCTGTTTGTCAAGTGATTCTTTGACAACATATCTGATGCACATGAAAATTGATATATCTATCACTCTTCCAAAAATGTATGCTATTTTGTTAGTACAAAAATACTGTATATTTTGTCACAAGGAAATATTTTTATAGAAGTTCTGTAGAGGTATCTGTGACCATTTAAATCCAATCCTGTGTCTTAAGCATAATCTTAGCGCTGAACCCAACCTTAATTTTTTACCATGTTCTCCAACTATACTTAATGCAAAAATGTCATTGCTCCTTATCCTCTCATTACAGTTTTTCGTGTTGTTAAATTTATATAGTTACCCAGCTTACTTTCCCTTGTGAATATTTTTGAGAATCTTTTGTCCATGCTGACTGATATAACTTCATTCATACCTTTATCCTATAAGTTTGACCTGGAGACCAAGTAGATCTACCATGGCTGTGCCTACAAGCACAGTGACAGCACCAAGCTTCAACAAGCACTGCCTGTCATCACTCTGCCTCATTTAATCGCCTGGTTCAGTGAAGTACAGAAGTTCACAGAAGTAGGCAACATTTCCTTCAATTTTACTTTTTAATTTCAAATTAATCAGGCTTACCCATTTATTAGTACCAGTCTTCAGTCAAGTGGTTTTCTGACCTGAAGAGCAAGACGTCTTGCTTTAATCTATTGCCTTTTAATAACTGTAATTGCCAAATTTCAGCAATTTCATGTTTCAAATTCTAAAGTAGAGATACTTTTAGAAAATTTCCTGATTAAATTAGCATTTTGAAAGTGTGGAGAGTGGTTTGCATGTGTCAGATAGTAAGTTTATTATTTTATTTCCCTCCAAAATACTTGAAAAATTGTTCAACAGAATTTTCGAATAAACAAAGATGATATTATTTCAGTAGAGTAACTGAGAATAAATTGTGCCAAGACTTTATGGCACCAAAAAAAATTGTATGAAAATAACTGTGTTTTCTTCTAGTCAAACAAATATAATCACCAGAAAAATTCAAACTAAATTCAAGCTTCTGATATTTTCCGTATAATATATTTCTTATTCTTCTTTAGTATTAATTTACTGTTTTGAAATTTTGTGGTAGGTCAAACAGATAAAATGCACATGTTGAAAAAACTTATTTGATCTCATCAAGGTGAAACCATTTTAACCATGTAATTTATATAATGACTGTGCTTCTATAAAAGCTGTTGAGCTCAAAAATCAAAGGGTAACTGACTGAATCTATATCTCCCCAGTGAGGTAATAAATGTACTTTAACACTGACATTTCTTCGGGCAGTACCCTCAAGAGCTACTCAGAGTGCTTAAAATGCTGACATCAGTTAATCCATTTGTTACATCACAAATCTGGGCATCTGTTAAAATTTTTGCTTGATCACTTCATTTAAGGCTCATAGGTGTAGGTACAATGTCAGCTTTCCTGTATATGTTGTTACTTTATCTATATAGTGGTTTTTCACTTCATTGGTTAATCAACTTTGGTTATTATCTGGAAATGCTATTAGCAACATTGATTTTCAAAACTCTCATTAATTCATTTTCAAAAAAAATGGAGATTTTACGTAATACTTCAATTTAATAAGAAAAATGAAATTAAGGTTGACTGTCTTGCTTAGTGATAGATATAACAATTTCATCATGAGGCAACAGCTGTTGATAATTTTTTGAGAAGATGGTTCAGATGTGACATGGAATATTTCAAAATATGGCAATAAAAAAGCCATCTCCAGTAAGCAACTTTGTCCTTTCATTTGGAACAGAGCTCTGCTTGGGTTAATATTGGGCAAAAAGATAGAGAAACAAAATGTCTTTAATTGCCCTATCTTTATGAAGTAAATTCTTGAGATTAGGGACAACCATTCCGTGATCTGTATTTTTTTGTTCCAGTTAATATTAAAATGCTTTGTGCAATTGGGAAAGATATCAACAGAAGATACAGAAATATGTGTTTTTCCTCCCACTCTGAGCACAATAGAGTCCTTCTGAAACATGATCCAGGGTAATGGAAAATGGATATCAAATCCTTTAGGGCTCAGAGTGTAGCTTATAGAGTGACATCTGATGGAAAACAGATGCTTAAACTGAAGGCAACCATCCAGATTATGTGATGCTCAGATGCCAAGCCTTGAGATGCCTGGCTTCATTTTGGACAACGAAGTCAATCCTTGTACCTTTGGACACCTACAGAAATTGGTTTTTGAACTTAGAAGTTTGCATTTCTATTTGAGCTGGAGCTACAAGTTTGAGAAGTTCAGAAGTAGTCAAAAAGACATTTAAATTCAGTTCAGCACAAATCCAAAACACAGCCCCATACCAGCCATTTTGAAGAAAATTAACTCTACTCCAAAAACCAACACAACTTTTTAATGAAATTTATTGGTTAAATGAATAAAATCTGGTAATGCAGTCAGGTTACTTAGATATGCAAATATATTTACATTCTAATAATGCTTCTAAGGGTTCTAATACAATCAACTATCTGCTTTTTCATGATGCATTTTAGTTTTATCATATTGTTGGATTCCAAAATTTGGATATGAGAAAAAGAAAACTGCTAGGTTTAAACAAAAGCCTTGGGCTAACAGGGACTGGGGAAAAACCTCCATCTAGAGTCCAGACAAGGATCCATTGATGTCACAGGTTTGGAATGCCCTGCCCAAGCCGGGAGAAACCATGCCCTGATCTCATCAAACCTGTGCAGAAGACCTTTTGTGTTTTATTTCTCCCTTTGTGTTCCCTGGATCCTTGCATTTTGTAAACCCAAATACCTTTTTTCCCTGTAAATTTCCCTAAGATAAAGTGGGTTTTTCCCTATGATGTAATTGTTAAGACCCCACATTTTTTAACCTGAGTTTTCCCTTATTACTTCATCTCTGTGAATCCTCTGTTGTAACAGAATTAATATACAACCCCCCCATGAATATGTAGTAACTCAGACTTATAAAAATATCAGTTTTGTGAGAATAAAGCATTTCAGTTTTCTGCTTCTGCTGGGATTGTCATTGCTATTGACTCGCTACATCATACGACTATACTTTAGATCCACTAATAGGGTCTACCACATAAGAGTAATTGTAAGCATGGTAAAAATATGCTGCATATGTTAATTTGAAGTAAAGACATTTTTTTGTTATAAATCTTTAGGAACAATGGAAGAAACATTTATCAATGTTTGTGAATTGCCCATATTTATGCTTTGATAGTGAAAATTTTTGAGAAAATTAACTGGGTACATAAATTATAACTATCTAAAGGATAATTAATTTCACTTTAGAACAAATTATTTTGAAATTGATTATTCTCAGACTTGATATTAAATAACAAGTGGTTAAATATTTCTTGATTTTTTAAGTATTACCTAGGCTTTGTTTTTCAGATAAGAAACAAGCAGAAAATAAGTCAAATACTAATGCTTTATTGATCTATTTAGTTCAATAACTTTATCTGTCATTTATCCTCCTAATATCTCATATCGGACTGCACAACTGAAGCAGGCTGAGTTTACTGCTTTCAAACAACGTCTCAGAGTCAGAATGGATGGATTTATTTTTCTTACTTTACTATGTAAACCCTTTGTGGAAAAAATATGTGTTGATAAGTTCAAAGTTTTCTAACTAAAAATTGATGTAAAGATGAATCAAATTTAATCAACAAAAGACATATACCATAATAATAAAGCCTGAATTTGACTAGAATAACTATTCTGATGTCTGGAGTCTGAAGGCTGCAAGTATGAAAACAGAGGACATTCCTATTCAATGTGTGATGTAGATACAGTTTCTATTCACTTTTGTGAATGTTATCACTAACAAAATTACAAATCAGAGCTGAACTGGTAAGCATCTGTGCTCTGTAGAAGGAAGAGTGTGAAGACCAAATGAAAAGTCTCTGTCAAAGGAGTGTATTTTCAGTGACTAGTGTTGAGGACATTATATGGAAGCACACAGATGGGTTAAACAAACCCTCCCATGGCAACACAAAATGGGAACAGAATAACTTTTGAAATTTTACAGTTTACCTACAAGTAAAATGACTTCATTTCTGTCTTCAGAGCTCCTAAGCACCTCCAAATACCATGCAGTTATCATGCCACTTACGCTAGGTATTTGTCATACGCCAAACAATTCTCAAAAAGACCCCAAGGAATCATTAGGTGTTAGTGTGTTGTTTTCTGTGTGGATTATTATGACATTTTCACAGATAAATTATCTGACCTTGATTAAAAATCAGGAAATATTAGCCTACTGTCTGTGTTCAGGTCACAGAACAATACCTCTATTTAGACATGTCTTTAATAAACCAGACATTTAATTTATCTTTGCAAAATGGAGTGAGATTGCTGGTTTATTTATCCTTCATGCACATCTGAGATGTAATTGGGGGAGTTGCTGTTATAGACATATTATTAAGCTTTTTCAGCTCCACATGTCATTCTGCAATAATTCAGAGGACAGCAATTTTAAGCTCTCTCCTGGCTACAAAATAATAGGAGTGCTTTAGAGTACACAAAATTTCTTGATAGTATCTCAGTTTTCATTTTACAAGTTTTAGTTGAAACCATTATCAAATAATTATTCTAGACCAGAAATAATTTTTAATAAAGTTATGGATATCATTTCTACCCCAGCTGCTCTAAGTTCTGACTACCCCAGCTGAGGGATAAGAGCACTGCTCTATGGTTTTTCTATCAGAAGATAGAGTGCCTCTTAGAGTGAGTGAACAGAGAGATACAGTGAAGATACAGAGCTCTTGAAAAATGCTGGCTTGTTTACCTTAAAATGGAAATCTACTCCATGATACGGATAACATTGGTGTCAACATCTGAAGTTTTACAGGTGTGTGTCAAGTTCCACCAGGATGTTTCCCATGGAACTATGAACTATAAATCCATAATTAGGGTGAGGAGGCGGACACTAACCAAATTTGCCCTCCTCTGAGTAGCAGGGTGTGTGAGGCAACCTCAGGGACCCACTCCAACAAAAAATGATTCTACAATTTGTTGAGCCTGTGCCTGTCTCAGGCAGTGCCTGGGTGTGAACTCTAAGCATCCTGAAATGGAGAATTCTGTTTTTTTAATAGAAAAATGAAAGCAGAGAACTTATTTACATGGTTAAAAGTTATATATATTTGTTCTGCTTGCCCTTGGGGCCATAAAAGAGCCCATGATTTTTTTCTAAATTTCCTGGCATGACCATGGTGATAAGGAAAACCCTTAACAGTAGGGAAGGGCAGAGCATATTCAAATTGCAAAAAATGCTTGTTGCTATATAGCTGTTAAAGAACAGTATTTATTTTTCTGTAACTTTCTGTGGACTGAGAGTACTGATCAACCATCAGATATATTTTCTGTGTCTACTCCCTGAGAAAGTCATAGGCATGTAAGAAAAAATCTCTATATCCTGATTTTTTTACCATTACCATACACACAATATTATTCCTATATTATTACTCTTAACTATAGTATCATAGAATGGACTGGGTTGTAATGGACCTTAAAGATCATCTAAATCCAACCCCCTCACCATGGGCAGGGACAGCTTTCACTAGACCAAATTGCTCAGAGCCCCATTCAACTTGGCCTTAAACACTTCAGGCATGGGGCATCCATAATTTCTGTGGGCAACATGTTCCAGTGCCCAACCACCCTCATAGTATTCTCCCTAATATCTAATCTAAACCTACTCTATTTCAGTTTGAAACCATTTGCCCTTGTCCAGTCACTACATGCTTTAGTAAATATTCCCTCTCTATCTTGTAGAAACCCTTCTGGTACTGGAAGGCCATAATCAGGCCTTGACCTAAATTATGTTGAAGAAAGTGTTTGATACTTTGATCACATGTATATTTTTTTGTGTATCAGAGATGAACAAGTGGTTATCAGCCAGAGTTCCCAGCAATGGAATGTCTGTTTATTCAGTTTTTTAAGGAGCACATAAACAAATATATCTGTAACCTGCCAGCTCAGCAAACAGAAATGTATGAACATCATCCTTTCAATATCAACCCTACCTGAGCTCCTATCACTCCAGTGTTGGTTTTGCTTGTGTATCTATTCTTTCATTAATTTAGGTTCGACCTATGTAAAGATTTTTGAATTTCTCTGTGTAGGTGTAACAGTCTACCTAGCTGGGAACAGTGTTTCTGTCCTGTCTGACACATTTGTCCCATGGTGCAGCAAAACAAACAAGACAGTAAGAGCTCTTTTTTCTGTATAATGTGTTTTTTTAATATGCTATGCAATCAGAAGTCAAAGTTAATGTCAACCTTAGGTTAATGTAATAAAAGTGATTATTTGATTTCTGTCACTGGGATCCCTAAAAAGGGATGTTTTGTTTGTTTATTTTTTTAATTGCCTTCACGCACTTACTTACCTGCAGTCTGTAGGTGTCTTCTCAAACATTTTCACATTGGTTTGATAATGTAAGATTGATATAGTAGTTACAACAAAACCCACATAACATCTGTAATAAAAACTCTAGGTGTTTATTATAGGAGGCACTCCCCTATGTTCACATATGAGTGTTCATCTGCAGTGACTAATAAATGAATCACACCTTCTTACTCTATGCTTACATTATGTGACAGTCAGAAGTAATGAAAGAATGGTAGCAAATGGACTAAATTTATTATGGGAAAGCAAGACGAATAAGTAAAATGGAGCAGAAATACAGCTAATTAAATAAGTGTTTAGATAGGAACTGTTGAGTTTGAGACTACTGAAAATCCAATCTAAGGAACTGAAATTCAAAGTTCTATTTTTATAATTGCGATTATTGAAGAATTTTATTCTTGTCAGTTTTCAATTAAGTTAAAAAAAAGACAATGTTTTTCATATCCTAATTTATCACTATAGTCCTAAGCAGGAATGGGAGTTGAAAAGAGCTCACTTCCTAATATTTCCAGGTTGTGATACAGGATAAAGTACAGCTTTTCATACATTGTGTTACAGTAACTTCTTCATTTTGCCAGGAAAGATGTCCAGTTTCTGTAGAATGATGAAGATAGTAAGACAGTAAGCATCATCTCAACATTACATTTCCCAGTGAAACTGAAATTAGAATTCAGAATCTGACTTGAAAAGTGTTACTGAAGTCAGAGTATCTCCATATTCAGGTTTATACATGTATATCAAAGATTAAATTCCAACCGTAAACAGTCATCTTCTTAGTGATTTTTTCTTTAATGTTTCCTCTTCTTTTCTGAATTTTAAATCTTGTTTATTACACCTTTTAAATTTTTTCCTCAAGACTTCTTGCCAAGACAAGTATAAATGTCATATTTCTATAATACTATTTTTAAAAAATGTTTACTTATCATAAAATAGCTATTTCTCTCCATCTTGAAGAGCTCACAATGATTAAGTGGACAAAAATACCCAAAAAACAGTGTTAATAAAAAAATTCCTATTTACAAATCTTTTTAATTTTCATGGTAACATCTGACATGGTAACATCAAAAATTTAATCACTATCTTAATTTGCATCATCATAGATTTAGATGTTATCCTCTTGTCATTGTTCTGGAACTATTCCATCAGCACAATTTGAGGTCACATAGGTGGCAATTTATTCATGTTCTTATAAACTGTATATCAATATATTGCAAAGAGAAGTGAAAAAGTCTTTGGATACTTGCTTAATATCACAAAGGACATCAAGACAGTTGGCAGTCAGCAGTGCTATAGAGAAAGCAGAATGAAAAAAACTCTCCAGCGGTAGTAAGTGAAAATAGCCTGGAGATTTGGCCTCTGTTATTCCCAGATGGTAGGAATAAGGTGTGCAACGAGTGACCTTTGAGGCTGAACCTTTTTTTCAGATGCTGCTGCATTGCCCACATTACCCATAAAGAGAATAGACACAAACTATAAAAGTAGTGCAGAATAATACTGTAAATTGACTCTGCTGTAAAAACACAGCCTTTCTGCATTACTTGTGTCAGGAGAATTATTTCCTCCAACAGGTTCCAAAAGAGTATTAAATGACTGTGCCTTTAGCCACTTAATATGAGAAGCTTTACACCATCCCTTCCACTGGCTGAAAAAAAGGGGAGTCAGATGTTTTTCTGTGGGTACTAGAGTAAGATGTTTAATCAACACAACTTTCCTGTAGAAAAACTGTGTTGCACATAATATACAAAACCACTTTTCATAACAAGATATTCTTTCTACACACATATTTTTAAAAAATATTTCAGTTCAGACATCTTCCTTAGAAAAGGTTCATTTCATAAACATCATGGCTAGGCTTCTCGAACAAAGATTAAGGATTTCATAAACAAAACAGTAGAAAAATATACATTTACAATTTTCCAAAACTCAAAATGACTGATGTGATTTCCTCTTAATATATGGTATTCATCATGCAGATTTAGATAGCTGGGCTATCAATAAACTAATAATAAGCTAGGTAGTATGGACTGTTTTCATTGTTGACAGAACTAGAGAAAAACACAAATACCACCAGAAATACACAAGTACCTTAAGGTGGCAATTCTTCTTACTTGTCTTAGCCACATACTTCAGAATGACATGACTATCCACTGTTTGTTCAGCCAGCAAAGACTTACTGGTTTTGACTTCGACATTTAAGCCTTTTAGATAGAAAAGCTAGATCATCAAGGTATTCAAACTGTAGTTTATGGAATATAGAAAATGCATTAATGATTGTAGTTACTATCTTAACTCATGTGTTTTATTGACCTATGCTGTGCTTCTTACTGTAGTCTTTTCATGATGCTTGTCTGAATTCTGAATATATTTGTTTTGAGCATAATAGGTTGTAAAATTTTGGCCTAAGTTTACCATTGACCAACACATCACAAGTAACACTTCGGAGTAAAACAGAAACCAAGTTTTGATGAAGTCAGATCGACTGAAGTTTGCTGTCATGAGGCTGTGTGCCTATGTATAACGGCAATGTGTGGTCGCAAAAAATGCATAAGGAAGTTCCTCAGGTCATCTGATATAGTTAAGGGACAACGAGATAGGTCTGTTCTTCTAGACTTTCCAGGTCAAAAAAAGAAAGAAATTAATTGAGAGTTTTTACATTATAAAACATAGAAGTATGGAGAGAGAAAGTAGTGTAGTAGAAAAGATTGAGTAGAATCCATAAGATTCTGAAAACTGAAAGACACTTTGGAAACATGAAAGGTTAAGGAAATCAACCATTAATATATGTGCTGTACTGTATGTATTGTATTGTTTCCCGGGCAAGAGAGGATGGAAGAGGGGTTCATTGGAAGGTTGAGACTTTCTTGTTTCATCTATAAATATAAAAATAAAAGGTTTATAATATACAAATATTAAGTTTTCTCTACTATAAAGTTAGAAGTTGTACGTGTTTTGTTTTTCTAGTGTGCATGTGCTGATTTTATATCTGTTGCAAATAGTGTAATTTCATACTTTAATGAAATCTAAATGTGTTAGTATTAAGCATAGACACATGTATATGCTATACAGTATAGACCAAGCTTTATAGAAATGCATAACCAGGTTTTGACTTGATCTTACAGTTTTAATTTAGTCTTTGTAAAAATTCATAGTAACCTTCTGTTTAAAAGCATTCTTTCCAAACCATCCAAGAAGCTACAAAATTTCATCTCCCTCACTCTGAGGAATGTCATCCTACAGAACTTCAAAGAACTTTTTCAGCCTTATTTTTCCGCATTCACTATCCCTACTAAATAGTCCCTCTTGCTATTGTCTGCTCCCAAATTAATCTTTATTAGATTGCACTGTTCCAAGAGGAAGGCAGGGAAAAGAAGTCACTAAGAAAATGACAGTTATTCCTACCCCCTGGCAGCAGTGTGAAATTTTAGATGAGGACAGAAATATGGTAATTTTCAACTACTTGGAACATAGTCATCTTATTTGCAGTGGAAGAATATCTTATTATCAGGTAGCTACTGCTTTTCTTAGATCGGCTTTTACTAACTACAGAAGAGGTTCTAAAATTTCCTTGATATTACACTGTCATCCTAAATTTTTGTGCTGGACATTCAAACCAAAATTTTATGGTTATTACTATTTGGAGATTTTTTTTCACTGATATTATGCATATAGTACTGCTTTGTTACATATGGTAAAACAGATGTGCCTTATAAATTCTTTTTAGTATTGCTAATTTATATTAGTTATCAAATATTAAAAGGAAAGTAAAATCATCAGTATAAAATGATCAGATCTAATCTGTGTTATATCATAATCTGTCTCAAAATATTTTACCTATATTTATTTTACATTGAAAAAAATCATCTCCAGAGGAGAGGAGACAGTCAGGCACTATTGACCAAGTCAATGGTGGGTAACAATAGCCTGACTGAGAAGCTAAAAATAGACAATGAGCCTTTTGTAAGAACCGTGGACCAAGACCTGAGTTAGAATGAATCTAGGTAGCTTCATTTAGGTATGGGAATGCAATGTCACACATCAAAATCCTTTGAAGTTAAAATAACTTACAAATATAGATGACTGCAATCACAGAAAGAAAAGAAAACAGGAAGAAATTTTTCTCTTAGATTGAAATAATGAAAAAACTGTAGAAATAGAATGACAAAGAAACTGTACTATGTGAAGCAAATTGACAAGGCTACAAACTAAGACAGAAGAACAGAGAAGTCAGTGTTAAGTAACCTGAAGAACAATGGAATAAATGGGATAAAAAGAGAGCAAATAATTTAATATCTGAAGTTGTACGAATTGCAACATGTTCAGAAGAGTTAAGATGATATATTCTGAAAATCAAATTGCTGCGAACATCATGTTTAGCTCAGCAGTCAGATATGCTAATGATACTGTTTTAAATACAATTGCTGTCTCCAACCCTTGCTCTTGGTGTTGTTTAAACTACTATTTGTTTGGTTTTTTTTCTGGTCTTGTTTTTAAAGGGAAAGGATATTTCCAGGTTATTTACTATTTCTTGCTATTACTGTGTTTTTTGCATCTGATTTGGCACTGCCACCCTACATTCAAGTTGCTGTTGGTGAGACATCATATGCAGTTCACCTTCTCCTAAGTCCTCTTTACATTTGCTTTGGCTGAAATCTACCCTTGGCTGAAATCTACCCTTCACCTTAAGCTTTTAAAAATTTTTCACTGCTGGCCTCTGTACAAAGTGGAAAACATATACAATCTCGTGGGTCTCATCTCAAAATTTTTAAGCACTATCCATGGCAATATGAAAACATTGATAAGGTTTGTTAGTGGCAGAACAATAACTCAAAAATTCTTGGCTTTCAACTCTACTCAGAATCCCCTCCTCCTCCTCTTTATTCAATAAGCAATTACAGGCTCACTTTCTTTCTTTCTATAGCCAGTTGCAGATGAAAGTTATTTTGAGTTGTCATTGGTTTGATGAGAAAACTATTTGTTCTCTTATCTTTTCTGCACATCAAAATATTCAGTTTTAAATTGTTTACCTTAACCTTAATGTGCCTATAATAAATACTTGTGGAGCTCAGAGTAATGAAGTCATTATTGACACAGTAATAAATGAGTTAATCAATGAAAATACCTAGGTAAACAAGTTTATTAAACTATTTCAATGCACTGGGAATGCACTATGGAAGATGATTTGATAGCCCATACAGTCAGATAATTCTTTTTCTTGCTGTTCAAGCTGTGTAGTTTAAGTCTTAGGCAGCTAAAATAACACTGATCAATCATCAATACCAATTTTATGTCTCTTTGTCATAAAGCAGACACACTGTAATTCATAAGGAATGATACCTTATTGTGCTGCAATCTCTCTTCATTTTTATAACATCTATTAGAGGCAAGTATGTAACAGATATTCCATGGATGAATCTCTTCTATTAAGTATCAACAAGGCATTTATGGATGATGCATATGTGTTGACAAAGAAACACAAGCCAAGTTTTCACAGGTGTCAGCTCTGTTTTGGTACTTGAACAAACAATTAACTGAGCCACCAAGGCTGCTGTAAGCTTCATTGGCTGTTCACAGCTTGATGATGCACTACATCACTGGGTGCAGGCAGCACATTATGGAGCTGTGTTCTGCCAGAAAGCTTTCTTTATACTTTGTTGGAAGGCATATACAACAGCAAGAGTTCACACACAAATAAGGCATAAATCTGAACCTTGTAAAAGATGTACACAATTTGGGAGACAAACCTTAGGAAATCAGAAAGGGTTTTAACAGAATGGTGGAATAAAAGGAAGAGAAAGGAAAATGGAAGTATTGCAATAGAATGAAGAAGATAAGACAAAACTGTCACAGAAAAATTGAGGTTGGAAATGACCTGTGAAAATCACCTGATTCAACACCTTTTTTAAAGCAGATCAGCTGGAGCAGATTGCTCAGGTTTCAAATCTAAGAACAGATGATCTGGAATGGAGGGTAGCCTGTTCCGGTGTGTGACCACACCCACAGTAGATAGGTTAAGCAGAAATCCCTGTGCGTCAGATTGTACTCATTGCCTCCTATATTTTCACTGATTGCCACCATGATGATTTTGTCTGCTTCTTTACTTCATTATTTTACTTTACTAGATACACGATGAGAAGATGCCCATTGAGCCTTTCCTTCTCTTCCTGATTCAGCTCAGGGAGCTGTTGGCCTTTACTTCAAAGGCCCATTGCTAGCTCACATTCAGCTTGGTGTGCAGCAGGGTCCCCAGGGTCTTCACAGTAAAACTACTTTCCTGTCAGTGAGCACCCAGAGGATTCTTGTGCTTCAGTCTATTCCACCCTGGGTGCAGTTGTTTGCATTTCCTTGTGTTCAACTTTGAGAGGTTCCTGTCGACCATTTCTCCTAACTGTCAAAGTTGCTCTGAATGGCAGAACAACCATTTAGCCATCAGCCACTTTTCACAATTTTGTATTGCATTCAGCTTTGCTAAGGGAACAATTCTGTGCATGAGACCAGGCCATTAACTGGGGTATTAAACAATGTTGATGCAAATATCAACCCCTGTGGTACTGCTTCACTAGTAACTGGCCTCCAGTGTTACAGATTCTCTGGGCCTGGCTGTTCAGCCAGTTTTCAATCCAGCTCATTGTCCATATATCTAGCCTGTATTTTTTTAGTTTGTCTATGAATATGTTATGGGAGTCAAAGTCAAAAGCCATTACTAAAATCCAGACAACCTGTTGGAGAAGAAGAATATGAAGAGTGGAGAAGGAACATTGGGCCTGAGATTCTTCATGAAGCTGAAACCACTGTATAAGTGGATATGGACTGTTATGGACTATTTGGGACTATTTGGGTTTTGTGTTGTAATTCCCAGTTATTGTATAATTCCCTATATGCTGTGCCTTAAGTTCAGGAAAATTTCCTTGTCCCGCATGGCCCTAGACCCTTCCCTTTCATTGATTGAATTTTGTTGCATTGCAGTATCCTTCCCTATATGGTTATGCCAACCCTCTGTTTTGCATGCTCCGCCTTTACTCCTCTCCAGTTACACCCTCTTTCTAGCGAGTTCTCGCCCTACCCTATATAAGGTGGAAGCCATTTTAATGAAGAGGCCATTTCACCTTGGACCCCTGAAGTGTGCCGACCCTTTGTTCCTGTGTCGAGTAGCAACAACCTTTCACTCACTCTCATCCATTAAGTCAGTCATCTCATTGTAGAAGGCTATTAGGTTGGTTCAGCATTTCTTTCCCTTAATAAATCCATGCTGACTACTCCCAATGACCTTCTTGTCTCTGATATGTTTGGAAATGGTTTCAAAGAGCAGTTACTGTATCGTTTTTCCAGGGATTGAGATGAGGCCTGTAGTTCCTCAGATCTTATTTCTTACCCTTGAAGACAGGGCATATATTTGCTTTCTTCCTGTCTCCAGGAGCTTTCCCCAGTCAGCATAATATTTTGAAGAAAATCAAGAGTGACCCCATAATGACACCAACCAGGTCCTTCATCACTTGAAGGTCCATCCCATTGTGCCTCGTCGACTTGTGCATGTTTAGATGTTTAAACCTTCTCCAACCAGATCCTCCTCCACTGAGGGTAAGTCTGTCTTTCTGCAGACTTTCCCCCTGGTATCAAGGACCTGAGATTCACGAGGCCAGATCTTACCAGAAAAGACTGAGGTGAAGGCATTGAATACATTGGCATTTTCTGTCTACTTTCTCATGAGCTACACTCCTTCATTTTGATGATCTCTAAAGATCTCTTCCAGCCTCAGCTGTTCTATGACACTGGGATTCTGTAAACTTTAGCTTTAGTTATTTAACACATTCTTTTAGAGATAGGAAGATGACTCGAAGAAAGGAAGTATTGTGTTCCTTCATAAAGATTTCCCTCTTCAGAGGCTTAAAAGGTCATTTCTGTTTTAAAACAGTGATCCTTCAAGGTTTCACTAAGGAACATTTTTAAAAGCATTTTAATAATTGAAATTACTTGGTCAATGCCAATCAGACAAGCTGAGCAACCACTCGAAAAGCAGGGCATGCCCTTATTTCTTGTTTCTAGTGCAAACTCATGGTACCTTTACGAGACATTACTCTTAGATTAACCAGATGTACCATACTATAACTTTCTACTAAGTTAAAAAGGCATTTGAATATTCAATTATTTATATGCCCTGAGAAATGTAGTGTTTTCTAGCATTGTTTAAGCAAATTCAGTAAACTTAGGAAAAAAAGAAACACTGATCAAAGCATCTTAAATGTATTCTTTCAAAGATAATGCTTTTACAGTTAGGTTTTTACATTGTAAAAGGAAATAGAATTTCCACTGTTAGTAATCCCTGAAGCCAAACTAAATTAAAACATAGTAGAAGAATGGGAAAGAGACAAAAATATTCCTTTTAAAGATACTATGAAACTGAAAAAGAATTAACACAGTTGACTACATAAGCATTAAGGGATGGCACATTCATGAAACACAGATTCATGCAGGCATGGAGTCAATGAACATACAGTTCATTGGTATTAACAATATATACTGATTGTATATATTATATATACAATATACACAATATGTAGTACACAGGGTATAATATGGAAAGATGTACATCTTCCACCCCCTGAGAGACAAATGGCAAATTCCAAATCTTTCTGAAGTAAGATAATACTTCAAAACCACCAGTTATATCATACGACAATAATAATACATGGTAGTCTGAAAAAAAACTGGAAGTTCACAGCCTGATATTGAATGTTACATGATGATACAACTGAAATTTTCACATCCAACATGAGATGGAGCACTGCTAAGGGACTACTTTTAACATTTTTGAAATGATTTAAAGATGTTAAAGACATATTGTTGGGAACAGTGAGTTGTTTTTCATTGTAACTAGAGTAAATGCTTTTGTTAAATTTCTAAATGAAAAACCTCCCTAGGATTTAATCTGAAATTATGATCCACAATTGGTAGTAATTTTGTTCAAGGTTTCTCTTTAAAGAGGAAGATTTGAAATCAGTAATCCATAAAAAAAAAATGCTTCTAGTCGCATTTTTTGTTTGTTTGTTTCACAGAATTTGGCTAAAAATATTTCCCTCTACTCACTTCAGAGTGGTGGGATTCAGCTAACCTGACTTAAACTAACTGATTCAAAGTTATTTAATTTAAAAACAAACTAACCAACAAAAACCAAATTGCATCCTACAACAAAATTAATTTGACTTATATTAGACATGTTGGTAGGATAAGGCCTACCATTTCTTATTCTCTAGATTATATAGTCTCAACAATATGACAATAAAAAAGAGAAAAAATAAAATTACCATTATTTAAAATGAAAATAAAACACCATGTATGAAAAAAATGTGAAATCTTTTTTGAATCCAAAATTCTGGCAAATGCATGAGAGAAATAACAAATAATGTCAATAATATAAACCTCATCAATGATAATAAAAAATATTGCAATTTAAGGAGACAAATAGTGAACCTTCCATTTCAGGGAAATAATAGATGAAAAGGGATGTCTAGAAGGTATTTCCCATTAATAACTCTGTGATTTCAAGAACCAAAGTAAGATCATAAAATTTATCATTATACTTACTGAATATCCATGGATTGTATTGTGAATATCTTTCTTCTTCTGTAAGTTTTTAATCTGTTCTGATCCAAAACTGATGAGGTGTAAAACAGGATGAAGGATACAGAAAGAAAAAATTCCAGTAAGGGACTCTCTTCAACCTTTCCATATTACATATTGAAGTAATTCAAACACACACTGTGATGGTTTGAGTACTGAAAATCAACTTAAAAATTGGATAAAACCTTGGGAAAAGACTATGTGTCAAAGAGGATAATATAAAACCAAGCATATATATTCCAAGGCTATGACAGAAAAGTAATAATTTTCACCACTCTGTTTTTCACTAAGCAAATAATACAATTTCATATAGACCCAGAATATCTAGAACATCTTTCTCAGAATGATGTGTTATTAAAGAAATTAATTTCTTACCATTTCATTATTTTGTCACATAAAAATTGATCACAGACAAATAACCTCTATCTCTATGTTCCCTGACATTTATTGAGATTGATTTTTGGAGGCATGTCAAAAGTTCTGAAACAAAATGAATTCTCTTAATAAATGCATAAAGCTTACCTGTCTTTGTTTCTCAAAGAGGATTAACCCAGAAGTGGTAGTTGCTTGCTCCCTCAAGATAGATATTTAAAAGGAAAAACTCGGGAGCATGGTATTGGGTTGAGAAGTTTTGTTTCTGTTATTGAAATTGAACTCGATATAGTTAAAATCTGTGCACAACAAGATTGTCCACTTTTTTGTCTGCCAATGGCATTTCTAAATGCAAAAGACCCCAACCTTTGTATCTTGTACAACTGCCAGTAGTGTCTAACTTAGAATGCAAGTGATGCAGCGTCACACACAAGTTTACTACAAAAGACAAAATAATGCTAGATATATCCCAGTATCTTGATTCTGATCATGAAAAATATTTACTTGGAAGAAAGAAGTGATACAACCACAGAAAACAAGTCCAATAATTTTTTATTGTAACAAGTGTTTTCTCAGCTTCTCTATGACCAGAAAAGTTTGAGTTCAAGATATATATAAATAATCTGGTTATCTGAAGTGTATGTCTTATGCCTGAACAGACTGTAAAAGTATGAAAGATTTCTCTAAATATAGATAGAATCAGAACTATATTGTGATTATTTTTATGAACTTAGGATTTTTTTTAATTTGAAAATTTGAACTTTTGCAAAATTACGTAAGCTTAGAGAATGTTTCTGAAGTGTTCTCTAGGCTGGCATTTATAGCAAAGCCAAAACAAAGGAGGAGAAGAGTAACCAGAACCCATCTTAGTGCCATCAACCTCTGAAATTGCTGGAATCTGCCTTTCTCTAACTCTGTGGTCTACCTTCCACTGAGTATACTGATGATTGCCTTTGATTCATCTGTCTCTTCCCTCTCAAGCAAAGGAAAAAAAGAAACACTGGAACCATTCTTGTAAAGAAAGTATTTACAAAGTTTGCCTGATTAGAGCACAGCAGTATTTAAAAAAATCATGAAATATCAACAGGCAAGGAATAAAATTTCCCCTCCACTCCACCTTTGGTCCGAATTATTCCATAATTTAGTCACTTCTATCTGTACTACTACAAAACCTATCTATATATATTTAAATTTGAGACATCATAAGTTCTTTATCTCACATATATCTTGAAACAAATAGTTTGAAATTTCAACTATTAAGTTCATTAAATACCTTTTGGATTGTGTTGTCAGAATGTAAAATGTGGAGCTTGGATCTCAGCTGTTAACTTGTTGTAAGGAAACTGTTAGAAATATCTTTGTAAATCTAACCTAAGTCTTGTCTGACAACAGAATTTAGGTGGATTTGAGACCTAGATATTTGTCATGGTTTGAGAGCCCCACAAATCTAATTCTCTAGTCTAAGCCCCCTCCCACATCTCAACCCAGTGTGAGATGGTTTTTTCCAGACACCACACGAGACTCAAAATGGGGGAAAGGGAATATATATTACAATGACTGTACAAATAAATACTACAATACATTATATACAATCTTAACTATTTCTACCATGACATAAAATGGATCAAATCTCTTCTCCCCTCCAAATAAAAGTCCAGGAGGGAAGAAGGAAAAGATCCTTTTCTACTCTCAGAGCAGCAATGTCTCTAAGGCAGAAGGTTCTCTTCTTCTCATGCAGCAGCATCTGTATCTGAATCTCTGCCAGTACACATGAGGGGTATCCAAGCCCCTCGGCCCATCGTCTTCAAGCGAGGGTCTTCTCTTCTGTGGACTGCATAACAGGGACAAAACTCGCTTCACCACGGTCATATCATGGGGTGTAAGACTCCCATGAAGGTCCCTTCCTCAGGGGATTCACCCCTGAGTCAGAACATCTCGGGTAGCTTTCAGTTGAAGGCCTTCGCCTCAAGAGTTCTACCAGAGCTCCTGTGCTCTGTCTAAGGCTGCCAGCATGGCAGCAGCGGTGAGGAGGGACCAAGGTCACCCCCCCTGCATTCCTTTAATCGTCCCGGTCCAGCTTTCCAGGACACCTGAGTTTTTCAGCTCCTCTCTTTGGTGCATGCTGCACTCTACGACTCCTCTCAAGCCGGAGTCCATCTCCCTCCTCCTAGGAGGGGTCTCAAAGGGATTTTGGGGGCTCTGGTTCAGTTCTTACCCCCAAAACTATGTGTAGAGCTTAGTCCTGCTCTCTCTCTCTCTCTCTCTCTCTCTTCATTAGACATCTCTGTGTCTTCTTGCTTGGCTGCAAGCCGCCTCTGCTGCTTTTCTTATCTGTTGGCTCTCTGCCACAGCCTCCAGTCAGTGCTGTTTCTACTGCTGCTCCTTCTGCCTACTTACAGTGGAGAAAACTCCTTTGGGTTTCAGCTACAGGCACTTTACCCAGTTTAACACTGTTCCAAGTCCCTGTAGCCTCCACCCGGGGTTGGGGGGGGCTCAGCCCCCAGTAGGGCTGCTGCTGTTTCTCCTTGTGGCCTTACAACATGCTGCTGTTTCTCCTTGTGGCCTTCTTCTACAACAACTACAACTAACCTTCTCTTCCGTTCTGCTTGTGATATGTTTATATTTTGCAGAAGCGCTCATTGGGTAAAACCTCAAAACTTCAAGGGTCACCACCCCCTGGGGTTTTACCATTTTATAACTTCAGGGGGAAAACTGTTTCCCCCCACCACAATATTTTATTTAAATATTACAATAAGCTTACTGTTCTGTGGAATAACTAACATGTTGCAAAGATTTAAAGAGAAATTAATTTGTCTCATTTTCTTCATATTCTTCCTAACTTCTTTAATTGATCACAGTAAAAGCTCTCACAGTAAAACTGGGAAATAGCAGGAAACAATATTACTCATGTGTGTTGGGTTTGTCTGGGGTAGTCAACTTACTTCACAGTAGCTGGTGTGGGGATGTTTTCTGGATTTGTGCTGAAAACACCACTGATAACACAGAGATGCTTTCGTTGATGCTGAGTAGTGCTCACACAGAGCCAAGGCCTTTTCCGCTTCTTGTACCATCCCACCAGCAAGGAGGTTGGGATTGGTTGCAGAAGAGAATGAGAGAGTACTGAGCCAGGAGAGCTGACCCCAAAGGACCAAAAGTATATCATAGAATCAAGCTGGAAAAGACCTCCAAGATCATCAAGTCCAACTTTGTTGCTTTTTTTTGGAACACAAAAGCTGACACTCCAGTGCCACATTGTCTTTCTTGTAGTTAGGGGCCCAAAACTGTACATAGGATTTGAGCTGTGAACTCATCAGTGCCAAGTACAGAGGGACAATCACTTTCCCTGTCCTGCTGACCACACTGTTTCTGATACAAACCAGGATGCCATTGGCCTTCTTGGCCACTTGGGCACACTGCTGGCTCATGTTCAGATGGCTGTTGACCAGCACCCCCAGGCTCTTTTCCACCAGGCAACTTTCCAGTCACTCTTCCCAAGTCTGTAGCACTACAGGGGGTTGTTTTGACCCAAGTGCAAGACCCCATACTCACACCATACGATGTCATGCTTAGCATATAAAGTTAGGGGAAGAAGAAGGAAGCGGAAAATGTTCAGAGTGATGCTGTTTGTCTTCTCAAGTCACCGTTATGTCTGATGAAGCCCTGCTTGCTAGGGATGGCTGAACACCTGCCTGCCCATCAGAAGTGATGAATGACTTCCTTGTTTAGCTTTGCTAGCATGTGTTACAGTCTGGTTAGCGACTGCAATGAGGTTCTTTGAATGGATACTACCAAGATGAGATTGAGGCACTAAACCCAAATGTTAAGGTCTCAAACAGAAAATAAACTTTATTTTTATCAATAAATAAATGGTAAAAATGAGGGAAGGGGGCAGGAGAAGGGGGAAAAATAACGAAAGGGAAAAACTACAAAATTAAATTACAAAAGGATTGCCATCACCAGTGAAGGAAGAAATGCAGGGAGTCAGCAGGAGGACCGTCGAATGGAGGCAGGTGGTGAGCAGGGTGGATGGGTAGGCGGGACGGCAGCAGGCAGGCGAGATGGACGAAAGCAGGCACGGGGGTCAGCAGTCAACACTGGACCCTGAGTTGAACCTGATCAAGCTGGAGGTGAGCAGGAGAGGTGGAACAGAGGTAGACAAGATGGAGTCAGGTGCGATGGAGCAAGGAGCGGGGCCAAGAACGGAGCAGACTGAAACACTGGAATCTGGTGGACTGGATCTTGATCACCGCATGTCCTGGGCCCAAACAAAACTGAACTCTGACTGTCTTGGATGCCCCAGAACAAAAGACCACCAACAGAAACTCCCTACTGACGACACTGGGCACTGTCTTAAATACCCCATGGTCGATGATCATTGGCCAGCTTGCCAGACTCCTCTACGCTACTGATTGGTTAGACCATCAATATCTGGGGAGGCTGGCTCTGCCAAGGGGGAAAAATGTAACTTTTTTCTGCTGTAGACTCTCCAGGGGGGCTGGAAAGTAGTCTAAAAATGTCCTCTCAGGATGATGAAGACAGCCCTGCCTGGAGTTAAAGACAGAGTCTGCCATTTTGTTCACCAAAGTAGTTAATGTGAAAAATACAACAAGAGTAAGAGAAGAAACCATCTCTTACAGCATGCATGGCTTTTGCTCTACCTGTTACACTGTCTTTATCTCAATCAATGAGTTTTCTCAGTTTTACTCTTCTGATTCTCTCTCCCAACCCACCAGGAGGAGTGAGTGAGTGGTTGGGATTAAACCACAACATAGTGAAAGGACCTAACCTGAAAACTTGAAATGCAGAAATATCTCAGTGGCAGCAGAAAAATGTCAGCACAACCTGACAGATAATGTGCAGCTTTCATTTATGCATTTACTGTTTCTCATCAGACCTTATATGTGTGTAATAAATAGTAAGGGTTTGCTACTAGGGGACAAGGAACTCGGATATGCATAGATTGTAAATTGGCACACAGTTCATTACTCATCTTTCCTTGAATTGGCTCCCTATTAGTCTGACAATATCAGACCTTTGGGCAATGTTCTTCATTATAGGGTTCAAGACCACAGGAAATTAAGGATCATCTACTATAACCTTCTGCATGTTGAAAATCATTACAGTCCCCTAAGGTATTTTATTACAGTTCCCTATTCAGCTTAGTAATTTGGACTGATGAAACCTGTTCTTTGACTTAAGTGTATCTACCATGGCAACTTCCATGTTGTCTGAACTGCTTGTATAGAACATTTAGAAGAGAAATATTTAAGAGAAGCTCGTCTAAGTGTATCAATTTCCTTGCGGTAAGAAAAGACTTTATGCCAATAAACCCAGCACTTTCTTGTTTTCAAGAGGAAATTCACATTCTAGTCTAGAAGACTAGAACATTGTCAAAAAGTCTAATTTTCTGTTTAAGTACTCTGAAGTCTGAAATTGAAATTTCAGGGGCAAAGAAGATGAAAAGGCAGTTGCATTCAATCTGATTATTGTCTACAGACTAATTATTGGCAAATCTGATGGGGTTTCAGGAGTGGGAAGAATCACGTGATTGTGCTTCATGTTAAAAATCAACTGTGGAACACAGAGGATTTTACTTTTTTTCTCTTGAATCCTTTGAACATTTCCTGTTCTGAAAAATTCATTCAGTAGTTTTTAAATAAGTATTATACTGTTTCATTGATTTTCTAAAAGATTCTTTCCACAAGCATTGATGGAACCTAATATTTCAATCTATCTTAACACCTCTTGATTCAGTATTTACAGGCAAGCTAATCCATCTATGCTTTCCAAGCTTCTCCAAGCGTACAAAATATGTGTGCATGAGATTATGAAAATTTTGTAATAAGGAATGAGACAAATACATCAATTATATTATCAAATAATAAATGATAAAGGATCTATACGGTGTATATCAACTTGAAAAATGTCATTTGATGATATTTTAGAAATAATGCTATAATTACAGTGACAATGTGATGAAAAGAGTCTAAGGTTGTCAAGATACAAGTTGGAACTGATTGTAGCGATGCTGTACATTTCAGTAACGTTATTGATCATGCACTGGCTTGTGATGAAGGACATAGTGGACACTTTAAGCCTACAATGGTAAATGACCCTCACATGAGAAAGTGTGTATTATACCTTATGAACAGAGTAGCCCTGCCTTAAGGACTTACTCCTTTTAAATATGTATTAGTAATATTTCTTATTGACATACTCTGTTTATGGTATGATATATGCCTGGAGGGCATTTTCTCTGGCAAAGAAAATATTAACTCTGGAATACCAATGAGATTCCCTGAAATATGAAAATATGTCACTATACAGTATAAGTTGATTCTTTTCTCCAGAATGAACAGGGGAAAGTGTATGGTTCTGGGAATAGAAAAACCCAAGCAATTCCTTGCTGCAATTCTGTAGTTAAACATACCTTGATTTTCACAGTCTTTTAATTTTACTCACCATTAACTGATTCCTGCTTTGTAAAATACTATGTATTTTCAGAAATAACTCTACCATTTCAAAGAGCTCTTGTGATTTTTTAGGAAAACTAGTAATGGAGTGGGTAACAAGTGAGGCAGAGAGTTATGCTTATGAATAACATGATATATGCTCAGATCTTGCAAACATTTGATTCAAAGAGACTACTTTGATGTATAAAGTTAAACCCTCTTCTCAGGTATAATTAAGTCATTTGGGCATCTGATTGTTTTAAAACACGTCAACTGTCTTCACTCACTTCCTGAGGATAATTTTTGGTGAAATTAATATGTTCTTACTATATTAATGTGATTAGATTTTTTCATAGGAAAGTCTAGGTATTTTTTAAAGCTGTGTACTAAGACTCAGATTTGAAAAGAGGACTAATGTTTTCTGATTCATTGTCAAATGAACAGTAACAGTTTTCCATCTGATTGTATTCAGCAGTTGCAAAATTCCTTTAACAAAAAAACCCCTAACCTGTTATAAACATGTCATGTCATGCACAACAATGTCCAGCATTGTGCTTATCTTCTTTCTCAAATTTAGGATTTTGTAGGTGTAGTGGATTGACCCCAGAGAGAACTCACCTAGCCTCTCAACTGACTCTCCTCTCCTGTGGGACAGTGAGAAAATAGAAGGAAGGCGAGAATACTCTTGGGTTGAGATAGCAATACTTTAACAAAACCCACAAAAGTTATGCGTCAACCATATGAATGGGTTTGTGAGATTGGCATTAAAGAAGTTCAGTTTTCCTCACTCTGATGAGCATACCTTTATGCTTAAGTATACAAAATTGTGTGGAAAAAAACTATTGGTAAGATAAAAAAAAACAAAAGACAACTCAGGAATTGTATAAGGATGTTGTTAGGTCATGCAGAAAGAAAATTAGAGAGGCAAAAGCTCAGTTAGAACTTAATCTGCCTACTTCTGTAAAGAATAATAAAACATGTTTTCATAAATACATTAATAACAGAAGGAAGGCCAAGGAACCATTCTTTATTTGCTGCAGGTGGGAAATGTAGTCACCAAAGATGAAGAAAAGGCTGAGGTACTTAACACCTTCTTTGCCTCAGTGTCCAACAGTAAGACTGGTTATCCTCAGGACAGCTGGCCTCCTGAGCTGGTAAACAGGGGCAGGGAGAAGAACAGACCCTCTGAAATACAGGAAGAGGCAGTTAGTGATCTGCTGAACCACTTAGATGCTCTCAAGTCTATGGGACAGGATGGGATTAATACTAGGTGAGGAGGGAGCTGTTAGAAGAGCTTGCTAAGCCACTTTCCATCATTTATAATCAGTCCTGGCTGGTTGGATAACTGGAAGTTGACCAACATGATGCTCATCCACAAGAAGGACCAGAAGGAGGATCTGGGGAACTAGGGCCTGTCAGCCTGACCTTGGTGCCTGGCAGGATTATGGAGCAGGTCATGTTGAATGTAATCACATAGCACATACAGGGCAACCAGGGGATCAGATCCAACCAGCACAGTTTTAGGAAGGGCTGGTCAAGTTGGTCCTCCCTGACTAACTTGGTCTCCTTTTATGACCAGGTAGGTGACTTGCCTGGTGGATGAGGGAATGGCTGTGGATGTAGTCTACCTGGACTTCAGCAAACCCTTTGACATCATCTCCCACTACATGTTCCTGGAAAAACTAGTAGTCCACAGGACAGACCTGGACAGGCTACAGAGATGGGCCAAGACCATTTGTAAGATGTTCAACAAGACCAAGTGCCAGGTCCTACACTTTGGCCACAATAACCCTATGCAGTGCTACAGGCTGGGGGCAGAGTGGCTGGAAAGCTGCCCAGTGGAAAAGACCCTGGGAGTTCTGTTTGATAACTGGCTGAACATGAGCCAACAGTGTGCCCAGGTGGCCAAGGTGGCATCTTGGCCTGTATAAGCAATAGTGTGACCAGCAGGACTAGGGAGGTGATCATCCCCCTGTACTCGGCATTGGTGAGGCTGCGCTTTGAATACTGTGTTCAGTTCTGGGCCCCTCACTTTAAAAAGGACGTGGAGATACTGGAGAGTGTCCAGTGAAGGGCAACAAGGCTCATGAAAGGACGAAAAAAGCATGTCTGCTAAGGAACAGCTGAGGCAGCTGGGTTGGTTTAGTCTCAAGGAGACTCAGGGGGACTCATCGCTCTCTACAGCTACCTGAAAGGATATTGTAGTAAGGTTGAGACTGGTCTCTTCTGCCGTGCCTGCAGTGAGAGGACAAGAGGAAATGGTCTTAAGCTGAGCAGGGGAGATTCAGATTGGATATTAGAAAAATTTTTTTCACTGTTACGTTGTCAGGCATTGGAATAGGTTTCCCAGGGAGGTGGTGGAGTCACCAACCCTGGAGGTGTTTAAGAGGCATCTGGATCTGGTGCTGGGTGATGTTATTTAGAGGTTTAGGGGTTACAGTGGTAGTGCTGATGGACCTGATGATTTTAGAGGTCTCTTCCAATCTTGATGATTCTATGAACAAAGAAATGTGTATGTTATCTTGTTAGCCAGTACAGGAATTTTTTTTTTCTCATGTAGGTCCTAAAATCTAGTAACCTGGCTAACACTCCTACTTTTAAAAGATGATGGATTAATTATCAGCTGTAATTAAAAAATCTGATTGCAAAAGGACTCCAGTGTACAGAGAAGGTGCAGGAGACTTAATAGTCCTACAGATCTTGGTGGGAAATACTGGACTGGGTGCGTCTGTCGCAGCCTCCAGACAAAAAGGATGCAAAGCTGAGACCCTAATGTTTTGGTGATTTGCTGTTTGCCGGCTACACTATAACAGATTATTACTAATTTTCAAATAAGCTGTTAAAAGTCCCCTTCCGTACAGTGTTCTAAAGATCCTTGAGAAGAGCATCTTGTCAGACTGATATGTTATCATGCAGGTTGTCCATACATGCTTTTTAAAAAGGAGTCTGCTATCCAGAAATCTGGGTTAGCATTTCAAGTAATTGCAAAAATCCATCTCTGTGAAATCAGAAGGAAGTAAAACCTGTGTGCAACTTATTCACTGATCACTATGAAATAGTAGTTTTACTTACCATGAATTAATGGTATTTTTCTGTGGTTTTCTTGTAGCTGGAGCTTCAGACTGAGTATGTTAAGTCCAGTTAAGGACTGCAGAAGTATTGACCAGATCCAGCATAAATGTTTGCAACATTTACTCTACCTACAGGTGGAAAACCTCAGTCCAGTAATTTCAACCATTTGACAGACAAATTGACAGCATCTATGGTTACAACTCTACCTGAAGACAATAAACATGAGTAAGAAAGGGATGGCCTACAAAGTTTTGATATGAAAGAAATATCCTTCAGCATATTTTTTGACTACTTCCTTCATTTCTATCATGTTCAATTCTAAATAAACCCTTGGGAGATAATGGAGAAGTAGGTCAGCACCTTATAAAAATACAGCCACCTACCTCTTGTACTTTACAGAAATTCATCACTTGTGTAACTGTACTCCATGGAATTACTGTAGGAATGAGCAAACCAGCTAAACAGTATTTTGGTAGTAGTAATGTGGTCCATTTGAGCAGTTATAAATTGCTAATGAACTACTTTGCATATACTGTACTCATGTGCTACTGCTCACATTCCCCCTCAGCAGTGCCGCAGATCTATTCAAAACTAGCAATATATTGCACACAGCAAAATACAACATTTGTAAGCATGTTGAGTCTAAGACTGAATTTGTGATTTTGTGCTAAAACCAGGTCTATTTTCTATCAAAATTGGAAACCTATACTTTCACCTCTTTCTGCTCATATTAAGGTAAGGAATTGTTTGATGGGGATGGGAGTGCTGCATGATATTTTCTCTTTTGGCATGACAAATCGGTTGAGGTGGTGGTTTTATCCTTGCTGAACTTAGCTGCATATTTAAAAAGTAATCCATGTATTTAGGTATATATGCACATGAATGAGAAAAAGGAAATGACTCAACACTAAGGAATGAATATATTTCTGATATGTAATTCTGTTGTGCCTTTTCTGGAAATGAGTCACATAAATTTTGAGGTTGCCAGTCATCGTCAAAATGTTAGTCTATTGAATTGCCATCATAAATAATCCCTTTGTAATATATTTACTAGTTTTAAGGGCTTTCCTCCATAACAACTCTGTGAATCTGGCCCTCCAATGTACAGTAAGGGAATGTATTTGACTGTGGGATATTCTGAAACCAGACAACTTTATTTCTATAATTAGTTACTGCATCATCTTATAGCAAAACATGTACTTGAAAAATTTCTTTATTCATTATAGTTTAAACATGTCTTATTTTACTCATGTGCCTAATTCTGATGGGTGTTCATTACAGTACAGAATGATTAAAAGCAGGAAAAGCTCTTTCAAGAGCTTGTATGAGTGGAAGAAGAAACTATGTTCAGTAACAGTGTTCTGCTGCTTTTACTTTTTTTTTTGCTTGTTAGACTCACTGATATATGGTTAAATATGAGCCTTAGAGCAGACAGAACTGCCCCGCTGATCCCAGAAAGCCCTTATTACTTACCTGTGGATAAAATCTACCAGAATGATGGCTGCCATGATTTAAATAATGAGACATGAAAATTGTAAATTATGTACCGGTTTATATTACTTTACTGGAAATGCATGTCATTTACAAAGATCTACTGATTTTAAAATAGAGACTGAAAAGAACTATTGTGAGAAGTTATAACTTTTATTCTTCCTGATAGTTGTTCACAGACTTTTCTTTTCCTCCAAAATTAATTAACTCAGTAATGACCCAGTAGTCATTAAGAGAAGCTGCATTCTCCTAAGTAGCAACAAATATCTGAGACATCACTAACCTTTACTCTTCTTTCTCTACTGCCCTCCTCATTACTCATAGCAAACAACAGAAAGTGTGCAACAAATTAGTACAAAAAACTCTTGAAAAAGCCTGCATCCCATTTGTTAGATCTTTGGTTTGTTTTGCTATATTAGCTGCTGTGTTCAAACCAGAAACCAATAACTTTTCACTCTGAGGTAAAAAATAGGTCATCTCTGTATGAAATGGTAGAAAATGACACCAAGCAGATATATTCTTACATTGCACAGAAGACAGTTTGGGACAGAACAGCAACATGGGGACTAGGAATCCAGGACTTGAACCAAAGAAATTACCAGACTTGAACTTGGATTTTGGTTTGTGTTCTGGATTTTCCTTTCTACTGTGTTAGAAAACAAGACCTGTGTTTTCTTCCACTTTGAAATGGCATTGGGTCTCTATGAACAAAATGTGCCATGCTGTAATAAATATACATTTTAAATTTTACTCCTTGATATTGAAGTTTATTTCTCCGTTGTCCACCTTCTGTCCCAAATGTCTATTGGCAGATAGTATTACAATGCTAATGCAAACCTGTTTCTTTAAAGTAAATGGTCATAAAAATAATTAATTCATTGTGGGATAGGAAACAAAACCTCAAGAAATGTTCTATTTATTATTCAGATATGGATTACTTTGATAGAAGTGCTTTATCACATAAAAAACATACATGGTGAGTGTAAGAAGATTATAAGACATCAGCTACCTCATAATGAAGATCATGGATAACAAAGTTACTGTAAGTATTTGGAAAACAGAAATAGATTGCAAATCCTTCTCACTAAGAAATTTCAGAGATTCAGAAAATTTAAAGCCAGAAGGACTATTCAGTCATCTAATATGTCCTCATATATCTATCACACTTCATTAAATTTCATTCACTTATTTCTGTGTTGGTCCAGTAACACGTGAATTTCTTTCAGGTCTTCATCTTGGGATCTAAGTCTTTGACTATATTTGAAAGGAAATTACTAAAATGTAGTCTCAAACTCAATTTATATCTCCTCAGATTATGGAGATATGAATATACAGTATTAGAAATTCTAGCATCCTCTTACAAAGGTGGTGTAGATGTCAGGGTGCAGTGAATAGCAAAAGTAAAAATAAAGCATGAAGCCCTGTGAACTATATGCATGCAATCACTCTATATCCTGGGGATAATTCTAGCAACACACTGTGACTGAATCAACCTTTATATTTCTTTTTCACTGGATCAAAAGCAGACAATACTCATAACCAAAGGAAATCATATCCTGACTTTTTAGAGAGGTGAGTTGTGTTATTTCTGTGACTAATTTATGACTTCCCCGACACTCTTAAGAAATTAGGTTACTGATACTGAAGTGTTCGAAAGCGGTACAATAAAAAATCATAGAGAAGTTAGGATTGTGAATAGAGAAAAATTTTCTCCCTAATTACTCTGATAAATGTAAAAATTGCAATGGATGACTTTTAACTTTCAAAACAGTCATACAAATATATGGGTGAAGCTTTGCCAAAATACGATAGGTATCTGAAAAAAAGTATCTCAAATAATTTTAACAGCACCAGTATCAAACTAAGGTATTCATGTGTTTGTGTAATGCTACTTTTACATGACAGTTATCAAAGACAACAGATGACTGCAGGGCTCTAAACCAAACCAACGTCAACAGCAAAAGAGCTGATGTTCCTTAGCATCACTCATCTTTCCTCCTCTGTCTGTGCTATGCACCTGAGAAAGAAAAATATGCAGAGCTATCAAAAAGACAGTTTTAAAAATAAGCCAAATGAAACCTGAAAGAAAAACTTTTAAAGTGTCTCTTAAAAGGCTCCTAAGGACAAACTCTCAGATGTAAAGCAAAGATATTACATTAAAGAAATATGTTTGCACACTTTGTTACTAATATAAAATAAGTACTTTGTTCTTAGTATACATATATGAAAAGTTTTAATCACATCACCATTCCATTTTTTGAAGAAATAAATTATTAGTCATATTACTGACATCATAAATTCTAAAATCATTCTCTTTGACTGTGACACTGGTGTTGCGAGAAGAGTTTGCTTTTCTAGAGAAGAAATTTTATTTTGCTAATAAGATGTCAAAAGTTTGCAGTGAGGCGTTTCCATTTTGTTTTTTTTTAATGAGAAATGAAATAAAATAAACTCCCTTCTCCTATAAAGTTTGTAATGTTGGCAAGTTTTTCAAAGTGAGTTAACAGAGTACAGAAGCAAACAAAAAAACCCCAAACAAAAACAAACAAACAAACAAACAAACCTAAACAAAAGTCAAAAACTTCCAAGGAAACAAAAAAGCCTGCTATGATTTTATATTTTTGTTTCTCTTGGCTAATTACTAGTAAGCTCACTATCACAGGTGACTATGATATATCAATTGCTATCAATTAAAGTAAACATAACTTAGTTCAGATTTAATTTTCAGATGTCTAAAGGAAAGAAAGTAAATGTACTCCTGTAATTGCTGTCCAAGCTGTGCAGCTAACGATAATCTTTATCATAAGGCTTTCTGAAGTAGCATAGACAAACAATTTTGGTAAATGTTGTAACTTGACTCGTACACTGTGTATAAAAAAGGAGACTTCTCATGCTCTAGTTAATTAATTGGATTATGCCTTCAAAAGGATTGACACTTCATATGCCCTTATTCTAAGCATTTTTTAAGAAAGTTTGCAGAATAGACTTCAGAAGAATAACCTAAGGATGAACTTTCAACTTGTGCTATTTTGCAGATTTCTTTAGAAAAAGCAGTTTAAGAGGGCAGGAAGAAATGTTAAGGAGAAGGTGATGTGCTATACTTCGAAAAAGTGTGGCATCTAAAGAAGAAATAAACCCTTAGTAGAACTTTTAAACTGTCACTGTTATGATTCCTAACTTCCTTGTTCTGTGAATGGCTTCTTTTTTCTTATCAGACTTTAGGCTAAGGGATTGGTAAAGTATATCCTGGACATCGGTTAATATGAAGTATTAGACATAGCAATCTACAAACATTTTTACTGATTATATATTCATATTCCTTAATACATTAGTCTCCAGTCTTACAACATCTTAGGAACAACCTGAATATTAATTTAGCACACAGAAGCAGACATTGAATCTGGTTGAACTAGCATAAATAATTCTGCCTGAAACTGAAAATGCCTACTCATCTTGGATTGTAATTTTCTCCAGAGAAGCTCTGTGTCCTATACTCACAGATGTGAATATTGTGTTCTGAATAACTCTGAGATAAAAATTTAACTTATTTTCATGGTGCTTTTTATTTTTCTACCACTTCACTTGAACAGAACACATATGAAGGACTACGGAAAAGATTAGCAATTTCTGAATATCTTCAGACCTGTAAAAGTTCCAAATGCACACCAAAACATAGCCAATAAAAACCTACCAGAAGTACTGAAAACTGTGATAAGCTGAATATTATATTTAGAGATTTGCACCGATCCCAGGTTTGAAACAAATTTAACTAGTCTAAATTTGTAGCCTTGTGGAAATCACTACTGATTGCTGCAGAAGATCTCTGCAGGATCAGAGATGTAAAATAATGCAAAGTAAATTCAGCTGAATTACTGATTAAATAGATTTTTGGCCTGTTAGATGTCTATAGGTGCAGACTCTGTGAAGGGTGTACAAGGGTTGTTAACCATGCTGCACTCTGATAGTCCATTTTGAAGTTATCCTTTCTTTAGACCCAAAATTTCCCTTCTTCATGATGAATCTCAGATAGTCTGAAGTCCCAATGATCAGAAGAATTCTGGTACATTATAGCTTAACACCTGATAAAATTTTATTTCTTCAATGAAACCCCCTACCATTAGCCTGAGTAATATTTTCCAGCTATGTGATTCTGGGAGGAGGTGACTCTGCAGAGTGTTTATTTAGAGCTATACACATGCAGAGTATTGTCACACATTCTCATATACGTGAAAATGTTCACATATCAATGGAATTAATATCCCAAATGAGATCTAAACTAGCTTGAGGGCAGAAGAATAACTTTTTATTTAACCTTTGGTTGTTAATTCTGCTCCTGGGAGGGAAATAAATGGGTTTTGATATTTCAGGCAGATGAAGTACTTGATTTTACTTAAACTTTGTTGACTATGAAATGCTTGGGGGCAGAAAAGATGGTGCTTTGCAACTCAAAATTGCTGCAGGACAAGAAAACCAGTTTTATAATGAAAGTAATATTAATGCCACATATTTTATGCTGGCACAACATTTTCCATTTCAAGGGATTGTTTAAGTCTGTATGCACATAAACTACCTCATAAGCAGACATTCAGCATAGACAAGAGGAAGAAAAAGATACTTTCTTGTCTCGATATCAGAGGCATGACCACCTAGTATTAATTTATCTGCAATTCTTGATGAAAAATAGGATGACTGATATACCTGATATATAAGCCCTTCCTTTTTTGAACACAGAAAGATCAAAATAAACACCAAGTCACTAAGCCTAAGAAGTACTCTAAAGCTGGGAAAAAATTAATAAAGTGATTAATATTTAAAACTTGTCTAGAAAGAACTGTCTTCAATATTTATATGGCATCATAAAACTGCACCAGAAATGCTAAATACTGCAGAAATGTTTAAAATTCAGAATGTAAGTCTGTGTCATTAAAACTTAGACAGCTTCTTTACAAATTCCTGCAGAGATACACTTTTACACAGAAAAACCTTGCCTAGCAGAATTCCAGCTCGATTACTTAAATAGCTGTTGAAGCACCAAAAATATTTATTAATTACTATTATGCAACCTCTGAAATGACTATGCTGTAGCTGATTTGGTTTACAGAATGAGAAAGAATAAAAATCCTCTCATTTCACATTTTTACCCAACCCTATTATATAAGAAAACTAAAGGTTCATAAAGTTTTTAAAGACATGTCAATTCAGAATGAACAACTGATTTTTCATATTAAGGAAGTAAATTCATAAGAAATATAAAAGCCATCAGATTATGGGTTTATCTTTTTCTCTCCTCCCACTGTCTATGTTTTCTGACTGCAAAATAAGAACTGGTAATACTAATTTGGTGTTATGACCTCTTTGCACCCATTTGATATCTCTGTGAGCTCACCCAAGCCATTGTCATAATGTCTTCAATACAAGAGCTTTCTGAAAACTTTAGCTGATAATTGAAATAACCAAATCACTGACTCAGCTCTTTTGGGTGTTAGGCAGGATCAACACAGAAACAATGGCAAGTGATGACAACAAGAATTTCTTAAATCCTTCTAATTTTATATTTGAGGACTGTACTGAGAAATGCATCTATTAGGTTAACAGGCAAGACGTTTCCAAGGCATTGGTGTTTCTTGGATTTGGTGTTTCTGTATAGCATCTGCTTCTCACCAGTCCATTCGTTTTCATCAGGAAATCCAAAATTTCATCACATCATCTGTTTTTGTTTCCAGACCAGGATGATGTTGGTCTGTTACTCTATCCAGAGGGAGGTGTTGGTGTGGTGTGTAGGTTTACTCTTGCTCAGTGCTGTACTATCAGGCAACTTCTTTTGTAGGGAAGAGTGGAGCAGAAAAAGCACACAGACCATTCCCTAAAATTTTAATTTGCTTAAAACAAAAATGTAGGAAAGAGAAATTCTTTGCTATGATTCATGGTCTGCAATAGCAAAACCTAGTGAATGGCAAATCAAAAAGTAGTACTCCCTCTCTACCAAAACGAAAGGGAGACTTTGCTGAAGAAAAACAACAGCACTGATCCGGCAAAACACCCTCAACCAACAGAAACACTGCTGCAACAGCTGCACTCTCTGGTTTCTCTTGGTTTCTTTTATAGGGGAGAGGTCTGACATTTAGACTTCTGTATTTTCATCAAATATAAAATGTTTACATATGTTGGATGTATGTTCTTTGTTTACCTAAAAATAGTGCTACTCAGCTTCCAAGTTCCCTTTTAGTAACCAGGACTTTTGCAACCTTTGTTGGAATAAAATTGTGCAGCTGCACTGTGAAATGTTTCTGGATACAGTATTTAATTTTAAACTTATTGTACAGAATTTAGAGCACCTAATTTCACAGAATCCCAGAATATGCTGAGTTGGAAGGGACCCACCAGGACCATCAAATCCAACTCTTAAGTGAATGGCCCATACAGGGATCAAACTTACAAACCTTGCTATTATTAGTGCCATGCTCTAACCAACTGAGCTGAAAGTGTCCATGTCCATGGCAGGGTGGATGGAACGAAATGATCTTTAACTTCCTTTCAAACCTCAACCATTTTATGGTTCTGTGATTCTATGAATAGAAGATTGAGAGATAATTCTGTCAATCTGATTCTCTAACAACAATGCAATTATTTTTCAGACCTGTTCTACATATACTAATTAAATTCTGTAGTTCAAAATGAAAAATCCATATGCATGTTTTATTTTTCCAATTTTCAGTTTAAATGACCTCTTAAAGACTGTGATAAAGCAAGTTTCAAACTTGAAGCTTCTGATAAGTTTCAGCTTAAAATGTCGTCTTAGGAAAAAAAATCCTTAGAATATACCTTTGTGGCATTGGTAGATGGTTGCAGAGGACGGTTACGATCCACTGATAAAAAGAGATAAGAGCCATGATGCTTGTGGTAACAGAAAAGTTTTCCAGACAAAACACAGACTGTACCACTGTAGAGAAAGTAAGGCTATAGTAATGTAAGTTAAGTACTAAGAGTAGAGTCAAGTTTGTGATAATGCTATATTGACGTGTAGTAGAGAGATTTTGATTATATTTTAGTTTATTGAAGATTTCATGTTGATTAGAGTTTTTCAAATTGTTGTGATATGTTGATATTTCACAAAAGCGAGGGGGTGGACAGTTGTGGTGGGGGGAAACAGTTTTTCCCCCTGAAGTTATAAAATGGTAAAACCCCAGGGGGTGGTGACCCTTGAGGTTTTACCCAATGAGTGCTTTTGCAAAATATAAACATATCACAAGCAGAACGGAAGAGGTAGTTGTAGTGGTTGTTGAAGAAGTAGCCATGTTCTGAGGCCAAGAGGAGAAGGGGCAGGAGCCCCCTGGGGGCTCTGGCCCCCCCAGCCCCTGGCTGGAGGGCTGCAGGGACTTCGAACAGTATAAGACTGGGCTAAATGTCTATAGCTGAGCGGGGGGATGTTTCTCCACTGTGAGCCGCAGCAAAAGATACTGAAAAGCGGCGGCAGAACAGCAGTGGACGGAGAAAGTGGCAGAGAGCCAGAAGAGATAAGACCAAGCAGCAATGGCAGGCATGCAGCAACACAGACAGAACTGCTGGAAGGAGAGAGAGAAAGAGAAAGAGAGCCAGCAGCAGAGAGAGCAAAACTAAACTACAGAGACAGAGTTCTGGGGTAAGAACTGAATCAAAAACCCCCAAACTCCTTGGAGACCCGTCCTAGAAGGAAGGAGTGAAGTGCAGTAGCACTGCAGAAGGGAGCTGAAAAGCTCCGAGAAGGAATGTGGAGGGGGTGACCTTGGCCCCCCCACCCCCCACTGCTTGAGACAGAGTACGGAGCTCTGCAAAGGGGGCTTGGAACCCCTGAAGATACGGACCATCACGAAAACCCCTGAGCTTCGTTGATATGGCCGTGGTGAGGCGACCATGTCTGGGTGAACGCAGCCCATGGAAGAGAAGACCCTCGCTTGGAGGCGAGTGGCCGAGAGGTCTTGGATACCCCCTCGTGTGTACTGGCAGAGATCCAGCTACAGCTGCTGCATGGAAGAGAGAGAGATAGACTGCTACTCCGAAGAGAAAGCTGCTCTGAGAGTGGAAAGGATCTTCCTTTTTCCCTCCTGGACTTTTACTTGGAGGGGAGAGGAGATTTGATCCATTGTAAATACTTTTATGTCATGGTAGGGATAGGTGAGATTGTATATGATGTATTATAATATTTATCTGCTCTGTACAGTCATTGTAATATAACCCTTTTCCCTATTTTGAGTCTTGTGTGGTGTCTGGAGAACACATCTCATGCCGGGTTGAGATGTGGAAGGAGGTTTGGACTAGGGAATTGGATTTTTGGGGTTCTCAAACCATGACTTTTTTTTTCTTCTTTCCATCTGACCTACTATTCTCCTGCATTTGTCCTGTGAAGTCCTTCAGTGATCAGGCTGTATATCTATCTAAATTCCGTGAGTAAAGTTTTTGGCCTTTGGCCAAAAAACTTTAGGTAGCAGTACTGTCACACATTCCACTGAAATACAAATAGGTATTCATGTTAACAAAACAAGTCTCTTCAGATACACGCCTATATATATATGTACCCTTTGGCATACGTAAGTGCACGAAAATACAAAAGCACACACACTTAAATTATTGCTGAAACTGCTGAAACAACATGAAATATTCACACTAGGGCTTTATTAAGGGAAAAGGTCAGAAAATCCTTACTTTGTGGCTCTGGTTTGCATTAATCTGCATGTGGAACTTTACAAGAAAATGTAAATTGAATGAAAGAAATTGGTTTTCACTAAGGTTTTTTTTGTCATGCTAAATAAATCAAATGCAGTATAAGAAGATTTTGCTATTTAATTTTCTCCTCACTTTGAAAGAATTCAAACATGGTGACTTGAGCCTTTTTTAATCTGTAACTAAATTTGGAATTTTTTGTCCACATAACATCAAGATTCATGTTTCTATCTGCTTGATTTATTTGTTTTTTAAAGGCAGGGTCATATTTTCACACATGCAGTTGTGGGAACACCTCTTTTGGACAGAATACATTCCAACACAAGACAGTATCTGCACTGGCATCCTCATTATTGAATTTTTGCAGGAGAAAGTGAGCTTACCTTTCCTTTCTAGGAAAGGATGGTGCTATGACTTCACCAAAGCCCAGCTGGTGCGGAAACCTCTGACTCAGATCAGCCCTGGGCTGCCATGATACTGCCTCTTTCTTCTACCATTTATAGTCTGTCATGGTGCCTTTCAGCACATCAGTCTTACCTCTTCTTAAAGCAGAAAGAATGGTATCCTTTGCTACAGTCTAAGGCAGAGGAGGTTAAATTTTTACCAAAGTCAGCTACCCTGCCTGATTTCAAATTTGTTCACATACATTTTAGATCAACTGAATGGTAGTTTCTTGTTAGAATACAGTTAGATTGAACTTAGCACTTTTTCCAGACACTTTCAAATCATCCCAAAGCACAGAGTTTGTTCTGCATGAGTAATCATGAGAACAACAACATTACGGTTATAATCATAATCTTCTGAATGAAAAAATACTAATCAGCTTGAAGGCTGCTAGTGGCTATCTTGCTTATTCAACTGTCTAATAGAGGAAGACAAGTAAGAAGGAGAAAAAGTAGATCACGGTCTGTGATATTTTAAGTGCTTTATGGATTAAATGAACTTGCTTTCTCAACTTTATTAAATCTTTGCTGATCTTGAAAGCACATGCAGTTTAAATATGCATCTAGTCCATGACAAATTTATAATATTGTTACCAATATTTGGCAGTTTAAAAATATTTGCCCAACTGTTAACTGGAAATTTGTTCAGCTATTAAATATACCTGGAAAAACAACAGAACATTACTCAGGAATGTGTTCAAACAGTCTTTGAACATCTCCAGAGGAGAAGACTCCACAAGCTGTCAGGGCCATCCATTCCAGTGCTCAGTAACTCTCAGATAAATTCCAGTGTCTTCATATCAGGTTTTCAAAATACCTCTGAAACAACCTTTAAGGTACTTTCTAAGAAAGTGACACTAGACACCTTCAAATCATGATTTGTGAGTCAAAACTATCTTTCTTGAAATGTGTCAAGTGTTGAGTAATAACAAGGCTTTTTTTTTTTAAACAGAAAGACATCTTATTTGCTTTTAAAATAAGTAGACATTTATAGCATTACATGCACATCAGGAGTACATCTGTGTTTAAAAATACCACATATACATCTCTCAGAGCTTGTTTCTGTAAGTAAGCCATACAAACTACTCTGAGATGGAAAGATCTTCACCCCAAAAGCAGTAGTTTCCTGTAAAGCAAGACTGATATATAAGCAAGTCCAGGCTTCCCACTTACAGCAGAGGGATCTATTTACACACATGACTTACTGGGCTGTGTTCTTCCTTGAATAGCAGTCTGAGATAAACACAGCAAATCAGTTTGTTTAAAGTAATAGCCTACGTGTCACTTAGCACGTATTAGCTGAAAGACTGAGAAAGTTTAATATTCATATGCAGTGCTTTTGCTGCAAGCTTCGAGTTTGCTTAAGCTGACTAGTCCAACATTAGGTATTCCAGAAAAGAATAAAAGGGAAAAGACAGGGAGAGACTCTTTATCAAGGAGTGTACTGACAGGACAAGGACTGATGGTTTTAAAATGAAAGAGAGTAGGTTTAGATTAGATATTAGGATGAAATTCTTTACTGTGATGTTGGTCTTTAAGGTCCCTTCCAACCCAAATGATTATATGATTCTGTGATTATATAGCTCTGCCATGGTGACCAGCTGTGAAAACAAGGTTCAGCTGATGAATTTGTTGCTCTGATTTCGGCTTTGTGATAGCTATTAGTGCTACGGTCCGAGGGGGGATGGGGCCGTGACACAGCACAGACGGGTCCGGAGACAAGGTTGAGGTGCAAATGGAATGCTTTATTGAGGGGTGAAGGCGTTTTATGAGTTTCAGGTGGGGAAAGGGCTAGAATATGGGGTGGAGCATGAGACAGACAAACGGGGGAACAAATCGGGATAGGGACACAGGCAAAGGGGGAGGAACATGGGAAGAACCTGGGAAGAAAAGGGTAAATGATAACTGTCTCCTCTCTGCAGCTTCTGCAGCTTCTGCAGCCTATCAAAGAGGGGAGCAGAGAAGCAGGGAGCAGGCAAACTCGTGGCAAGCCCGGGCATGCACTGGGTAGTGTGGATATAATGAAACCACATAATAACAGTAAAGACCATATAATAACTGTAAGGTCCATATAATAAAGTCCTGTCCATTGCTGTATGTTTTTCTTCACGCCTGGAACCTCTCCCATCCTGAATCTTGTTCCTTCACATATTAGTCCAAGGAAAATTAAGTAAATGTGTCAATCACTTTTTGAATAAGACTGTAAACATACTATCCTTGTAACAGAGACTGCGGTACATACTCCCTGGCAGAATTTAACTTTCAAATTTGTTTCTGAGTTGTTTATCATGGTCTTGGAAGACTAAAATAACAAATCAAAACATTACACAAATCAAATTCTGTTTCTAACTGAAGTTATAAAAAACGGTTGAAGGTATTAAACCAGCAGAACTTTGATGTGGACATACAGAAGAACTGAGGACATTCTCCAGAACTTGCTTTCTTTCCTTTCTCCAATTTGAGCTAATCAATGACAAACTGTTGTGATACTGCATATATGAACATACAGAGTTCATGTTCAACAAGATATGCTCTTTTCAGATATGTATGTATTTAGTTTATGGGGATGAGCAATTAATTTACCACTACTTCTATTCAGCAAAGCACTGCAGGTAAGAAACCTCTGATTGCTTACAAAACTATGTGAAGAACACTTTAAAAACTCACGTTTCTCACTTTGAAACTCTTATTTGCAAATTAGCAGCAATATTTTCTTGTGATGAGACAAGGCATGGGTGTTTCTGATCAGAAAAATAACCTTACAGAAGAAAAGCCTCCATTACTGTTTTAGTATCAGCAGTATGAATAGCAAACCACTTCAATTAATGATGATACGGAAAGTGGGATATTTTTTGTATCAGTTAGGCCTGATCCATCATCTACTATTTTCTCACCTCACCACATTTTGCAATCACCTGTTTCTGCTCTCAGGAATCAACCACAATGAAAAGCAGCAAGAGTCACGTGATACTGAACAGTATTATGCCTGTCCGGTAAAGAGAGACAGTGCAGTCTATATTCTCAGGAAAGCCTAAGAAATAGGAAATGCTAAAATACGTAAGTTGCAAATAGGGATGAAAAATTAAGTGATTTGATGTAAGTCATCTAAGGCATTGGCTTTTAACAGAGAACTGAATGCATGTTTCTAAGCTATCAACTTAAGCTCAGCCATTTTTTTCTCCAATGAGCTGAAAACATTTCTCCCACTTTAAAAAAAAATGTTAATTTTTTTACTTAGTAAAATAACTTTTGGTAAAGACATCAGTGTGTTTCACAAAGTCATGCATAACCATGTCTTAGTCACACATATATGGGCAAAAAGTAAGTGTAAAAAGAAATAGAAGCATAGAAAATCAAAATCCCAAATCCTTTGACATAAGTAAACTTAGTTAATTACTAGGCAATAATGTTGCATCTTTTTGATCTTGGTCTAAGTAGACAATAGGAGATTATGCCTAAAATTATAATATTTTATTTTCTTTACACAGAGTCTAACTGAATATTCTGTGTTCTTCCTATAATCCAATGTCTGTCTTGTAGTCAACAACTGTCTCGGATCACTTCCCACCTCCTTCCATTTTCTTTCTCCGGTCCCTAATCCAGACTTCTTACCTAGTTTTACTGTCCTTCCTATCTCTGATATTTTACATAGGTGTATTCCTCTTTGAAACATACAATCAATGATATGATTAGATAATTTTGTCTCATTTTTTTCTAAAAATTGCCTTTTGATATCATGAGTTCAAATAAAAACTTATAAAGAAGAATATTTTTTTCAACAATGCAATTACATAAGAACTTAATTTACTGATGTAAAAGCCTGAAAAAAAGGAGAATTTTTAAAGGATATTTTTTTAAGTCTGAAGTTTCTTTCCTAAAGTTCAATGTAAATTTCAAAGCTTCTAACTTATGACAGGTCTGTCTTGATGGTAAGAAATGCAGTTTGAAATTATTTCTTAAACCACCAATTTGTAAGTCAACAGCAAAAGTATACAGTAAACTTTCAGACTGACTATGGGAATCAGTGCATCGTGTGGAATAGAGAGAATTCAGAGATGTACTTGTACTAGATTATGCAGTAACATTTTAGGGTAAAGAAGGAAAATGTTCTTGCTATGTAAACTTTTTCCGCACTGTAATATCAGTAGATCCCCACAAACTTTTACTAGTGTACAATTAGGACCCAGAAGAAGTAAGTGTGCGGTTAAATAACAAAAGATCCTGGATGAAAAGATAGTTTCATCCATCACATATACAGGGGATTGTGCATCATATGTATGACAGGTATCTACCTGCACCTATTTACATAGGTATATATGACATATACACATAATTAGATTTAACATACACATATATGTTAGTTACACAGAGGGATAAGCAGATCTATACCTACCAGAGGACCTTTATATATACACCCCAGAATCATCGAATAATTCAGGCTTAAGGGACCTCAGGAGGTCTATAGTTCAAACACATGTTCAAACAGTAGCAGTAATGAAATAAGACCAGACCGCTCAGAGCTTTATCCAAGCAAACCTTGAAAACCTCTAAGGCCAGAGACTAAACAACATCACTAGACAGGCTGTTCCAATGCTTTACTGTTTCAAGACAAAAAAAAATAAAACTGTCATACTAAGTCTAAACATCTTGTTTATGCCTCTTATCTCCCCATGTGCTGCTGTGGAGACTGGTCTGCGTGGCAGCAGCTGAGTATGGCAGCCAGTCAGGGCCAAACCCACCACGTTATCACAGAAGGCTATCAAGCTGACCAGGTATGAGATACGCTTAGTAAATACACACTGACTATTCCTGATCCATTTCCTCTCCCTCATATGCCCAGGAACGTGTTCTAGGGAGTCTCTCTATGACTTTCCCAGAGATCCTAGGATCCTAGGCTGAACTAGTAGAGATACAGATGGCAGAAAAATCATTAAGATTAGAGAAAGAGAAGCTTTAGGAAGATAGCAATTTGCAGATAAAGCATTTGACATGGATATATTTGTAGGAGAAAACATTTATTATGTTTATAGTTAGGCTAATATTATTTGTTTGCCATGCAAATACTATTAATTACCTTTCAGTATGGCTCTAATTTCACAAACACGTTTCAAGAGATATATTAGGTGAAATCACCTGCTGAAATGATATATCAGTCAGAGAGATTATAACATCTAGCAAGTGTTCTTTTAAGTTTTCTGAGATCTCATCAGGTAATGTTATATCACATCATGGAGTAAAACATAAATTTGCTTGTTGTCATACCACCTAAGAAAAAACTATAATGTTCTATGGTGTAATAGAACCTGACGTGTGGCAGCAAAGATGCAAGGGTTATTGATGAACTAGAAACCATGGAAGTACCTGAAAATGGTCACATACGAATTAGGGCTTCTCCCCAAAAAGCTGGTGGGATGAATAGCCCAACTAAATTGCATCTACTCCAATACATGCAGTGTGGGCAAACAAACAGAAGGAGCTGGAAGCCATTGAGCAACAGGAAAATGATGACACAGTTGCCAAATCGGAAACAAGGTAGACTGACTTGCACAAATGGAATGATGCAGTGGATGGCTATAAACAATTCAGAAGGGATAGGCAAGAAAGGAGAGGTGATGGGGTATCCCTGTGGGCTAGGGGATGTCTTGATTGTCTGGAGCTTAATGATGGTGATAATAGGGTTGGGTGTTTATGGGTAAGAATCGAGGGAAAGGCCAAGAAGGCAGATATCCCAGTGCCTGTTACAGAAGACAGATGAAATATTCTATCAGCAACTGGAGAAATTTCATTATTGCTAGCCTTTGGTCTCATGTGGGATTTCATCTTAGCAGATGTCTACTGGAATTCAATACAGCAGAGTCCAGGAGGTACCTGAAGGGTGTGCAAGATAACTTCCTGACGCAGCTGGTGAGTGAGCCAACTAGGAAAGATGCTCCATTGGATCTGTTGTTTACAAACAGAGAAGGACTGGTGGGTAATGTGATGCTTGGAGGCACTCTTGGGCATGAAGGTCATGAAATTTTGGAGTTTTCGATTCTCAGGGACCTAAGGAGGGAGGTCAGGAGAACAGCTACATGGATTTCTGCAAGGCAGAATTTGTCCTGCTTAGGAGACTGGTTGAGAGAGTCCCTTGGGAGACACTTTATAAGGGCAAAAGAGTACACAAAATATGGACATTCTTCAAGAAGGAAATCTTACAGAGGCAGAAGCAGGCTATCCTTATGTACTGAAAGATGGTTTGGCAGGGAAGAAGACCAGCCTGGCTGAACAGAGAGCATTGGCTGGAACTGAGGAGAAAAGGGAGAGTTTATGCCCTTTGGAATAAGGGACAGACAACTCGGGATAATGACAAGGATGTAATAAATTTATGCAGTGAAAAAGGGCCAAAGCTCAACTAGAATTTAATGTGGCTACTGCTATAAAAGACAAAAGAAACTGATTCTATAAATATATTAACAACAAAAGGTGGTCCTATAGATGAGTTTTCCATAATTCCAGAAGCCTGATTTGCACTTGCACCACATATACTGCATTCTAAATCCCACGCCTGCCTACTCAACTCTGTATTGTAGTCAGTAATGCCTAGTAATTTACTAGAATCCTGCAGGTATGATTTTCACATGGGCTTTTGCACATTACAGAATCACCTTGAGATCTGAATTTAGCTGCCCTGTTAGAAGTCTAGTTCCCCCTGATGACTCTCTTCACATTCCATCATCCATATGAAAGTTGCTTCTACAGAAGCTTTCTCCTTGAAATATCTTGAATTTGTGTTCAGTGAAAGTAATTTGACTATAATCTCTCCTGCACTGTTCCGGTTTTTGCAGTACATAAGCCAAGAACAAAATATTATCTCCTTTCGTGTATTTTTAGAACCATTTCAAAAAATACACATTCTACAGAGATGGGAGCATATTTTGATTCTGAAAAAAAAAAAAGACAAAGATAATCTTTGTTCTCAACTGAAGATTTTATTTTTAAGTTTTTCTCCAAAAAATGAAACTCATTACTTTTAAGGACATAATAGAGAAAATTTATTAAGTTTTCTTAAGGAGTATACTCCATAGGAAATAAATTAATAAATAAACCCAAACTAAAGCTTATAAGCACAAATACACATACAAAGAGAAAAAAAAGTGTATAGGAAGGAGAAGAACAAGGAGAAGAACAACTGTTAAGCCTTTCAAAGCCCGAGACGGAACAAATTAGGAGCATTTTCTGAAAGGCAACTGCACATCCTCTAAAAGCACCTGCAACAGTTATAAGACACTTTACCTTTTTCTTTAAGAACCCTTCCTTCTAACTGGGCTCCCAGTACTTCTGTTCTTCTGTAATATTTTTTTTCAGAAGAACACTAGCTCCCAGCATCCACTGATAGTTTGGAAGGCAAGATGGCTTACTGAAAGAGGACACTGTAGAAATGTATAGTGAATGCTCTAAATGCATTTCATTGAGCGTAGAAGTGGTGAACTTGGTGAAAGATTAGGAACTATTCAAGTTAAAAGTTTAAGAAAGAAAAAAACCCAAATATCTATTAAAATCTATGCAGATTTTTTGTTAAATATGCTATGTATAAACATTCTGTTTCTATAGACTCAACTAATACAGTTATTAGAATAAGCTCAACAGGGTCTTTTTCAGATTATTCTATCAGACAAAAGTTTTTCTTTAAACATAGGTGTGTTAAAAAATTATTTGAACTTGAGGCAGTGTTAGCTGGTATTTCATTATTGTTTTATGGTGCAAACTTAAGCAAAATCATAGAACAATAGATTTTTTAAAAATGAGTTGACTATTAGTTTTAAATATATTTTAAAACAATAACTAAATCTTTTCCCCCTCACTTGAAATTCATGAAATCTCAGAGGAGCACATATTCTGACCTTTGTGACATGTATTCACTAAATTTAATCTAAGTTCTGTTTTAATGACATAAGGACCTTAGCCATTAATTGTGAAAGGGTATATTAACTTAGTTAATGATCCCACCTTTGATAAATCACAGATTCACAGAATATGCTGAGTTGGAAGGGACCCACAAAGATCATTGAGTACAACTCTTAGCCTTGCACAGGACCGTCTCCAAGAGTCACACCATGTGCCTGAGAGTATCATCCAGATGCTTCTTGAAATCTGTCAGACTTGGGGCTGTGACCATTTCCCTGGCAAGCCTGTTCCAGTGCCCAGCCACCCTCTGGATGAAGAACCTTTTTCTAATATCCAACCTAAATCTTCCCTGACACAATTTCAGGCCGTTCCCTCAGGTCCTGTCACTGACCACCACGGAGAAGAGATCAGTGCCTGCCCCTCCTCTTCCCCTCACAAGGAAGTTGTAGAGTGTGATAAGGTCTCCCCCCAGTCTCCTCTTCTGCAGGCTGAACAGAACAAGTGACCTCAGTTGCTCCTCATATGGCTTCCCCTCAAGGCCCTTCACCATCTTCATTACCCTCCTTTGGACACTCTCTGATAGCCTAATACCTTTCTTATATTGTGGTGCCTGAAACTCACACAATATTCAAGGTGAGGCTACCCCAGAGCAGAGCAGAGCTCCCTCAACCTGGTGATGCTTTGTCTGATGCCCCCCAGGACACAGTTGTTCCTCCTGGCTGCCAGGGCACTGTTGACTCAGATTCAACTTGTCATCGAACAGGATCCCCAGCTCCCTTTCTATGGTAGTGCTTTCCAGGATCTCATCCCCCAGTCTATACCAACAGCCAGTTTCTTTGAGGAATGAGTTCCATCAGGCTCCATAGATCCATAAGTGGAGCAGCAGATCCTGCAGAGTTTCAGGGTTGACTGGGGGTTAATCATTCTCGCAGTCATGGTCTTCCAGCTCAGGGTACTTAGATCCCCTCGGTTCGTCATCGGTACTGAACACAGAGGCAAAGAAAGCGTTAAACATCTCTGCCTTGTCTCTGTCCCTGTTTGTGACGTGTCCATACTCATCCTGTAACGGGCAGATGTTATTTTTATACTGCCTATTGCCACTAATATTTGAAAAAACTCTTTTTATTGTCCCCCACATTTCTGGCCAGCTTCATCTCCACAGTGGAAAGAAACATCTCTGTATTCTTCCCAAGTTATTTGACCTTGTTTCCACTGGGCATACACCTTCCTTTTTTGCCTTATTTCCAAGAGAAGATTCCTGTTCAGCCAAACCAGCCTTCTGCCTCACCTGCTTGACTTCTGATTTTTTGGAATTGCCTGTCCCTGTGACTTAAAAAGTGACCAACACTGAAGGACACCAGAACCTGCAAAAACATTTCCCACGGAACTAGTTTCCTGATTAGCCTGAAGCCTGTTCTCCTCATGTCCAGAGCTGAGGTTTTGCTGGCACTTTTCCTCCTGTCAGCAGAGATTTTAAACTTTATCACTTCGTGGTCACTGTGGCCAAGACAGCCACCAATTTCCACTTTGCTCAAGAGATTCCCTCTGTTGACAAGCAGCAGATCAAGGAGGGCATCTTTCTGAGTTGGCTCCCTTAGGACCTGTTCCATAAAGTTGTCATCCAGTTTTATAGGAATCTTCTGGCCCGGATTGTACCAGCTGTGTGATGCTCCCAGTTAATTTCTGGCAAATTGAAGTCCCCCATAAGGACAAGGGCAGTTGATGTTGAAGTGTCCCTTAGTTCCTCAAAGAACAATTCATTGGCATCATTGGCCTGGCTAGGACATCTATAATAGACTGCCACAATGACATCTACTTTGTTTTCCCCTGATTCTTATCCAGAGACTCTCAACTGGGTCATTGCCAGCTGTGAGCTCCACACATTCTAACTCTTCTATAACATACAGTGCCACAACTTTGCCTCTTCTGCCCTGTCTATCCCTCCTGAAGAGCTTGTAGCCATCCAACACAGCACTCCAGTCGCAGGTCTCATCCCATCAGGTTTCACTTATGCTAGAGATGTCGAATCTCTGGGACTGGGCCAAAGCTTTGAGCTCCTCTTGTTTGTTTCCTGTGCTGCTGCATTAATGTGGGAACATTTCAGGTGTGATGCATTATAGCCAACACCTTTTGAGACAAATTGAGGGATCCTGTCAGTGCTGGTTTCCTCAAGTTTTGGCACACCATCCCATTGCTCATCACTGGTGAGCCTGGTTTTGTCACCTTCCGCCTTCCAAGCTAGTTTACAGCTCTGAAAACAAGCCCCATTAGCTCCTGTGCTAGAACTCTTTTTACCCTCTGAGATAGCTGCATCCTGTCAGGTGTCAGTAGACACCTGACCAGGTGTTGAGTAGATCTTCCCATGGTCAACAAACCCCAAATTTTTCCATTGAAGTCTACGTGCATTGGTCAGTAATCAAACCTGGGTCAGCTGCTTGGAAGGCAGCTATGCTCACCGTTATACCACCAAAGCATCCGAATGACATTCTTAGAGATCAAATTCCCTGCTTGCTAAGCCAGACTCAGTAACTTATCCCATGAAAAATCCATTATTTTAAGATTTACAGCAGAGTATCACATTTATATACGGATAACTTTCTTCTGATCACTTTTTTTTAAACTTATACATTCCACAAGATAGGATAGAAACTAATCCCTCCACAGTACATTTAATCTAAAAAAAATTAAAGAAGGTGGAACTTCAGTGTACGTAATTATGGCAGTGATTCAGCAAGGCTGAATTCTTAAAAATAGGTATCTTCTTTTATACTACTGCCTCTAGGAAATGGAGTTAAAATATCAAGGTTAGATTTTCATTTGTTAATTACACTGGTAAATGTCCATTATATGCTATCTGAATTCTAACTTACCCAACTTTTCTATCACTTGTTTCTTTAAAATTCATAAACAACTTGGTTTCATCTGGCTAACAGAAGCAGCAATCTGAGTTTTGAAATCTGTCTTACACAGTTAAGACCCTCAGTTTGTATCTGAAGCATTTTGAAACATTATGTTTAAAAGCTGTGATATTTCACCGAGTCTGTGCCCACAATGTTCTGTGTCACATTTTGGTGTCTAATTCCCAGAATTTCTAAACAGAGGCGGGACACCCAACTTTACTGTACTGGAGAGTACAGAGGCCAGCAAAGTAGCCAACTGCACAAACAGCTAATGTGAATGACCAAGGAAAGAATTGTGGAAAAAAATATTTTCTGTGGTGACACTGGGAAACACATCTGAAACTCTTCTTAGCATGTGTTCATAGATCTTCTGAGTAGTGTGAGCAATTGCCAGTTGCTTTGTTCTTTTTAACTTTAAGATGGGGAAAGAAGTGGGAGTTAGAAAAGGAACTCCAGTCCATTCTTCCGTTTCCCAACCCCTAAATTTTAGTGCTGCACATATTGGTTTCAGTGTTGCATTCCCTAACATATTTTTTTGGTTTATGTGTTTGTGGTTTTAAATTTTGCTTGTTTGTTTGTTTGTTTATTTGGTTTTTGTGTGTCTGTGTTTGCATTCTCTCTAAGTAATTTGACAATGCTGTAGGAAAAGATTGGGGTTTACTTTGATATTCTAATTCTTTCATATTTGAAGATATGTCAGGATAACTTGAAAGCCCGGAACTCAGATATACCATTGCTAGGAGTGAGAAATAGGAATTAAAAAAAAAAATAGGTGTGTTAATGCAATGAGGAAAAGGAGGTATATAAGAACACATTGAGTGACAAAATGGTAAGATGTATCAACAGAGAAGGATAAAGACGAAAGTATGAAGAAGACTGAAAGAGAAAACGTTAGCTGGAAAAGCTCATCTTTAAATTACTGCTAAAGGAGCAGAAATGCCTATTCTTTTGCTTTGGTTTAGAACTGAAAATATATTGATAACTTCTTTCATTTATTTTTCTTAAATGTTCAAATCTCTGTTTTTACATTTTATTTTAGGATTTCTGCACAAGGAGTAACTGCGGTGAGAAAAATAAAGATTTCCTTTGAGCAACACCATGATTCCATTATAAGTAAGTTATAGTCTTACTTCTGTTCTGTTTTATCACAAATAAACAGGCATTTATCTTGTAAATGATGTTCATGAAAGGTCTTGGTATGAGTTCATAAAATCTTGTTGATCTCAAGCACGCCTACCAGGAAATGTTACTGACATAACTGAAGGTTTAAAACACTTAAGGGATCCTACAGGAAAGGTTGCAGAAGGACTTTTTGCAAGGGCACATAGTGATAGGACAAAGGGGAATGGCTTTGAACCGAAAGAAGCTAGTGTTCGATTAGATATTAGAAAAAAATTCTTTGCTGTGAGGCTGGTAAGGCACTGGAACAGGTTGAACAGAGAAGCTGTGGATGCCCCATCCCTGGAAGTGTTCAAGACCAGGCTGGATGGGGCTCTGAGCAACCTGGTCTAATGAAAGGTGTCCCTGCCCACGGTAGGGTAGTTAGAACTCGGTGATCTTTATGGTCCCTCTCAACCCAGCCATTTGATGATTCTATGATTGTCTCCCATGTGGCAGGACAATAAACAAGGAAGAGAGGCTATCATAATGTAGGCTTTGTGAGAACACACCTTAATAAATCTATAAGATTTGTGCCTGTGAAGAAGATACTATGATTTCTTTCTGTCTCATTGTCTGTATGCCATTATGACAATAGGTGGAACATGCAGGTTATTCCAGAGGGTCTCTAATTCATTCAATGCAGTGGTGGCCCTAGAAGTGATGGATGTGGTTGCTGTACAGGCATTGGTTGCTTCCAATTTTGGTGTGCCTTGGCACTGTGTTTGGTGCCAGCATATGTGCCGTCCACACTTAGTCTGGTGGGGAAGGGGGATTCCAATGGTCAGAGGACTGTAAATGACTGATGGGAATGGTCCCCACTGACTCTATGACAAGTGCCACACCTATGCAAATATACCAAACTCCCAGCTACAGGCTCTATTATGTATGATAAAATATGTTAGTCCTAACTCAGGTTTTATTTGTGAAGGGAACTTTAAATTCGGCCTGAGAGAAAATAAAATCCTATAAAACTATTACAACTTTTCACTTCTACAAATAACTAAAAGGGATATAATTTTTTCATCTCTTAACTCATTATGGAGTATTCCAGTCTAATTGAAAATTATATTCCATGACTATAAATGATTCATAACACTTTCTATCAATCTTCTACTCAAAGAAATCTCCAGGAATCAAAGGAAAAAAGATAAGTGTATTTCTTCTGTGGATCAGTACTCTGAAGGTCAAATATAGACTCAAATTTAGTTACACATTTCAGCTTTACAGATTATACCTAAGGAATCTGTTCTGTGTAGAAAACAAATCTGATTAACATATGATGAAAGGGCACTATTCATCTTTTTCAAGCTTTGTATGGTTTACCTACTTAATATTTTTAATTTTTGACTAAAAAAAATTGTCCGTAAACAGTTTTTCCTTGGATTTTTGCACCCAAAAACCTGTCCTTGGTTTTGTATACATCAGACTTTCATAATACCTTTTTCCAGTTTTGCACCTTTTGTAGCCAACACTTTCACAGATACATTTCACGTCACTTTATCCTTAAATATATGACAGGGACAATTCTAGTTGCAGTAAATGAGCTGCTGCTACAAAATGAATGTTCATGTTAATGATTTCACTGCTAATACGGGGATCATTTGCATGCACAGTATATGAGATCATAATTATTAACAGTCTCCCCATACTCTGACCTCAGATAATCCTCTTTCTTCTCTGAAAGGATCCAGAGGAGGAATTAAAAATACGACATAAATTCATAAGGTACCAAAGGTACTTGCTCATTTGAAACTCTGATTTCTTCTTTTTTGTGTTTTCCTATAATCTGCCACGATCTCATTGCTCAATAGTTTTATGACTTTTTGAACACAGTTGAGAATTTGAAGCCTTTGCAATGAGTTTGGCAAAGTGTTAAGAAATTCTGGATGAATTTCTATTTTCTATGAATTCCACTAGAAATTATTTTCCTGTATGTTACAGAAAATTCCAGAAGATTTAAAAATCTTCTTTATAACTGTTGAGTGCTTTTTCCACATGCACAAGACCTTGAAATCTTGAACTAAAAAAGCCTTATGTACTGATTTCTTGATGATCTTTTCCATCATTTTTTTTTCACTGTGTGCTGTGATTGGATATGTTTCCAATATTTCCTCACTGCAATTATACAAGTTGTATTGCCACTACTTTCTTTCTTAAACAGACAAGGCAAACAATATTTTTCAGCCGTCTGCCTCCTTTAATTCATATAAACTATTTACCAACTTGAAGTATTAGTATATAGAATGCATTCATTTATATTTATTCTATGAATCTGAGAAAAGTGCACGCTCTAATACAAGTTGCAAATGTCAAAAATATTTCAATAAAAAATAAATGTCAAAAAATACTTCCAACATTTTCAGGTAACAGTCTATAAAATAACAACAAAAGTCTGCAAAATTTTAAAATTTTCTTTAAATGAATATAGCTCAATTTCTCTCCCCACCCCCACCCCCCCTGCTGATCCCCCTCTTTCTCCTACTGATTAGAATAATCCACTTAGCTTTTTGTGACTAAAGAGAAATACTTCTTTTGGAGTTCCTTGGGTTTTTTTTCTTGTTTCCAGTAACTGATTTCTCTCTGTGTCTTGAAAGAACCTCTTAAATATTGAACAGTGTGAATCAAATCCTCTTGTACAATAAGGATCTCACAGATAGGGACTCAATAGGGATCTCATAGACAATCAGTTTTACAAAAACAAGACTTATCAGAATGACAGAGTGAAAGGGAAGCTGAATTATACACAGTTCATCACTGTTCTTTTGTCATGAGTATCATTAATGATTTATATTTGCTTGAGACTGGAAAATCCTATGTAGGACAACTAATTATTGACACTTCGAAGCTTTAAAAATTCTGACCATGAATACTGATGTTAATATTAACACACTGCACAAAGTAAGTGGTAATAAAATTTCAGTTTATGTCTGCTGTTAACTTCCAAATTATCCATTAAAGATCACAAAATCACAGAATCACAGAATATACTGAGTTGGAAGGGACCATCAAATGAAACTCCTGGCCCTGTACAAGACCTTCCCAAGAGTCACACCATGTGCCTGAGAGTATTGTTCAAATGCTTCCTGAACTCTGTCATAAACCAAGTTTCATAAAAATAAATAATGATTTTAAATTCTTATTCTTTTTTCACTTTTATAGTAAAATTATTTTTCATGGACTCTGCACCTTCTACGTTGTATAAGTCAGACGAGACTCATACCCATCACAAAACTGTTTATCCTATGTGCCCAGAAAATTAGGGAGACATTGATTTATGGCCATATAGTAACCGTTCTACTGAGAATAGACAGAAATTTTGTTCAATATGTTAGGCAAAAAGTGATAGTTGAATGTCCCAGTATTTAAACTTTTCCAAAGTCCTACACTTTGATTCTGCAAAATCTTAGAACACTTTGATGGAAATAAAACTCTTCTATAAGATTTTCATTGCAACTAGTCACTGAATAATGAAAAATTAGACCATAATCGGTTTTGGACAAAGTTGGCTGCCTATTATGGCATAACACGTGTGCTCATACACTTTCTTCCTACTAGCATAAGTGTTTCAGCAGATACTAAATCCCATTTTAAATAGTATCCCAGTTGGAATAGGAGTGAGCACTACTTTATTACTAACCTGTTATTAACTACATGGGAATCATGATATCTCTTTTTCACCTTCATAATTATCTTAGAAGTCCATCTTTATGGTACAGAGCATACAACAGAATTGCAGTGTTAAAAGACACCTTTAGAATACATTTAATCCTTTTCCTACTATAATTAGCTATAATTACAGTTGTAGAGTAATTCTAACAATACACCATGGATAATTTCTTTAACTACTAGATACTGGTGGCAAGCACTTACCAGAGCATTATACAATTATATATATATGTCTGTAAGTATATATGCCTTCCAGTACATAATTGCTTCCATAGAACTAACAATTAATATTTATTTCAGACAATGCTGTTCTATTAAATGTTAACAGTATTATCAGGAAACCACAGGCTGAAGGTTGTTATAGAAAAAAAAATTTATAAGGGTTCCCCAAAAGTACAAGCTTAAAATGGTGGCGAAGACCTTGAAAGTACAAAGCAATGAATGAAGTCAGAGGCCCCAGACCCTCTCAACAATTATCAGCTACTGGTTATAAAAGAAAACCAACCTTGGGAGCTGAATACAATTTGCTTTAAGGATAACGGAGAGAATGAGGGAAACATATCCAACATAAGTAAACTGTACCATACATAGTTTATGTAGATTTAAAATGGTGTGTTGAACCCATGAAGAAGAAGGTTAGGGTGTAATGCAAACTACAAAACATAAAAAGAAATTACCTCGAAGCAATCTCTAGAGTGAGGAGTAAAAAATCATCAGCATTAAACTCTTTTGTCAAACAACTTGGGATACGAATGACTCACACAAACCCCCTATATTCCTTTGAACCCAGAGGAGTATAGGAAGGGTGACCATCACACCGGAGAGAAGATAACTGTACATCAATTCTAACTGTATCATTACTGAATATGTGTTATAATAATTGGATAATTTGCACTATAACATTGTAACATAACTACTAATGATTCTTTGATTGAATTTTTTAAACTTTAATTACACTAGCCATAAATACTTGGCTTTGTACATAAGGTGTCTTTCTCCATCCCACGTAAAACATACAGGATGCTTTTTTCTGATGACCTACCATAGATAACTTGCTGTTAAACGTGCATTTTGTGCTGCATTTGTGTCCTTCCTAGTATTTCTGTCATTCCATTCTTGAAGACATGTAGGGGAAAAGAAGCAACAACTCTGTAGATTGTCCACTGTTTCATTTCTCAAATGTTTTCTACTTGTTGGGTGTGTGTTGTCCTGTCCATGTGTCATTCTCCACTCCCCCACAATCACCTCTCCTCCCAACCCCTCTACAGCCTGTTGTTTCTGTGTTGTTACAGAGAAAAAGTTGCACCCTTTCTCTTTGAAGCAGCGGAATATTAATTCCTCTTAATCTTGAAGACTTGTGGTATGCTCTAATAAAGAACTTCATCAGCTTTGCTTCAATGGAAAAACCAATATTTCTTCTCAAGTCCATAGTGGAAAGGAAAACAGTTAATTTTATTCTTTCTTGAACCTGTATTTAATGTATTTGGAAACTAACAAAGAATTGCATTAGTTTCTAGTTTGTTAGAGTATTTAAGGTGACTCTGGTCACAAAAAAATCAAAATTTCCAAAAATGTGATCATGTGCATTGTTCTCCTCTGACGTTTTTAAAATTGATTTACATCTTAGAAATGCACAGGCTATAACAGATTTCCCAAAATGTGGCAGAGTTTCTCAGTGGTAGTTTTATAACTGCTGAATATTATCTTTGTGTTTCACTCTTACGCATTCCATAATGGCATTTGCATTTTCTGCAGCAGCATAACCTTTCTGATTCAAATGTCTTATGATACATAGCATCTACCATAAGCTTTTTCTTCAGCCTATCTTGTTCTTTTTCCTGCATCATTATAGATGATTGGTCTTTTACCTAGTCATTAGAATTATTACTCAATCTTTAACTTATTTGTTATACTTTCTGTGTGGGAATTATTTGAAACTCCTTCTAACATTAAAAATTTAATCAATAGTAATGAATTCAAAAGTGATTGCTGTGTTGCCTTATTACATTTTTCCATGTACCATAAATATGATCTCCAAACTCGTTTTCTACTCATTTTACAACAGTTCTGTGTAAAAAATTTGCAGATAGTTTCACTAATCACCTTGCCTATAAAACTCTAGCAGGAGGCATATAAATAAATGAAATATGTTTTAGTTCTAAACTGACACAAAGAAAAACAAATGATCATGCTCACTCATCTCAGTTGCAATAACAACATTATTGTAGGTCATAATATCCAAGGTTTGGAATAAACTCAAAGTTCACAATCTGACAAAATCCAGGTGCTTTCCAGAGAGAACATAAAGAGATACATTAGCAAATCTAATCAAGTCATCAGTATGCACTGACTTGGTAAGAAGTCTTTTTAAATCATTAATCAGTGATATATAATTCATGTCTTAGTTGACATCTACATCCACATTGCACTGAGGGAATACATAAGTATAAGTCTCTGTATATGGAAAGATGACAAATATTTTCTCATATCAGCTGCTGCTTAGATGTAGTGTTGCAACTTGGTAAAGAGTTTTTGAAATATGATGTTAGAGGTGTTTTCTTATATCAACATCCTTACTGATAAAGAAAACAAAATCCTTAACTATTTCCTTGAGTCAGCTCTTTGAACTGAATCTTATAACTTCATCCCCTACTGCTGCTAAAGGTAGCAATGACCATGATGTGAGCTAATTTGAGGTTCTAGGCATAATATTAAGATTACTTTAAGTTCTTCTCAAATTTTGAAATTCAAGACATACAAGAGGTGGAATTGTTGCAACTACTGCATTTCAGAGAAGGACACAAAATTATTCCAGATTTGGAGAAGTGCGAGATACACAAAACAAAATGTAGTATGAGAGTAAAATACTTAATTCAATTGTCTAAACACAGGCATGTCTGTGATGCTCTGAAGTAGCTGAGATAGCACATGTGGCTGGCAGATATAGCACCACATCTACAGGAGATCTGCAGCGGTGCACAGGCTGGCTGAATGACCTAAGAGTGCTACAAGTGGGATTTAGAGCCTCTGCATAGGCAAGAAGATCCGGCATCTTGATCTTTCTTGGCTATAATTGGAATTTTAACACTGCAAACCTGTAGACATCTGTATTTGTTCTTTATTATGGATTCTGAATGCTCCCATATTTGACCTGGGACCAGCATTTATTAATAAATTGCAATTTTCAGAATGGACCCATCTGATATATTTAGAGCTTTTGTAGATTTCTGCCTCGTTCTGCAGCAGGTGAAAGGATTTATCTGGTCTGCCTGAGATTATCTGACATTGTTCACCTAATCAGCTTTTTGTGATTGAAGGAAATTTCTTCTCCAGTATGCTTTGCTATCTATTTTACTTGCTTCTGAATTTGTATATATTTGCCACTAAATGAAAAGCTTTGTTTTGCCCAGTATTGGTTTTGATAGAGTGTATTGAGATCTTATGAATCCTGTGAAACACAAGGTTAATTTAGAATATCACATATTCCTTTCTCTTCTTACAGTCACTTACCATGTTTTCAGTAGCCCCAACCCCAAATTGAACTGAGTACACTTGGTATTTCAGGAAATTTGTGTTCAATCACTGTCCAGAGTATCTTGTTGGGGAAGAATTTGGAGGACATTTCTCCATTAAGGCCATACTATACACCTTAACACAGCTCGTGTTGCTGAATGGAGGCACACTGTTAGTCTTGTACTCACACAAATCTAGGAGCACTGTGAGACTGATTTAGGTACAGAGATTGTCCCCTTCATGGAATTATATGTCTACTGCATTCAGTTTACTCAGACACAGTATGATCAGTGAAAAGATATGCCAGTCTTGCCTTATAAGGAATAATAATATAATAAAATTAAAATATTTTTTTTCTTTTCAAAGATCTCTCTCTGCCTTGTCTCAAATATCACCTTAATCGTCTCTAGACAACTATCTCCACAGGTTTATTTGCTGGAATTAAAATGTCTGCATCTCTTTACTAAAACTGGAGAGCTTTCATTTGCAGCTAAATGATTTTGACTGTCACAGGCATAAGATAACTGAAATATTGAAGCATGATTGTATTCTTTAGATGGTATGAAACTTTCTGGAAAATAATGTAAGCTTTTAATAAAAGAAATCACAGAACCATGAAATGATTAAGGTTGGAAAAAAACCTGTATGCTGGTTTTGGTACAACAAAAAAATTTGGGGAAGAGGAAGGAGGGGGACATTCCAGAGTTAGGGTGCTGGTCTTTCGAAATCATCGTTATATGTGATGGAGCCCTGCATTCCTGCACACCTGCCTGCTCATGGGATGTGGTGAATTAATTCCTTGGTTTATTTTGCTTGTAAGTGTGGCCTTTACTTATTACACTGTCTTTATCTCAACCCACGAGTTTTCTCATTTTTACTCTTCTGATTCTCTCCCCCATCCCATTGTGAGGGAGTGAGAAAGTGTTTGTGTGGGGCTGAGTTACTGACTGGGCTTAAACCACGACAACCTCTGAAGATCTTGTGGTCCAATTCCTCTGTTTAACCAGGGTCATTTGTCCAGGACAATCTTTAAACACTGTTTCAGTATCTCCAAGAATTGACATTTTCAAAATCAGCAAATGTGAAAGTTGTGTCAGTGCTTGGTCACCCTCACAGGTAAAAAGTGCCTCCTGATGGTCAGAACACTCCTTATTTCATTTTGAACCCTTTCCCTCTGATCTTGTCATTGGGCATCACTGAAAGAACCTGGCTCGATCTGCAGACTCTCCCTTTATATATATGAAAAACAAAATATTTTTTCTTCCTGAACTCTGTGTTAAATTTATGAATACTTTCGACTTTCATTCCAGAGCTGTTATTCAGCTCTGCTGTTAGATGGCACATTTTTTTTCTGCAACATCTCGCAGACATACAATGAAAGCAGCCATACTTATTCAAAATAAGATGAATTTTCCATACATGACTACATACATTATATCATGACACTTATCAGTTAACAATAAACTTAATGCATCAGCCAAAGAGTTTAAATATATTTTTCTGTCCAATTAAAAGTTTCCAGTGCAGACCTATGACCAAAGTTAATACCCCTTCTGAAGGTATTTGATAAATGTTGTTGTTCAATGTTTGAATACTACATTCAGGGACCTTGGCATATCTGTATTTCTGAAATAAGAACAGAATTTAAGTGCATTACTTTGTAAAAAAAAAACAAAAACAAACAAACAAAAAAAAGGACCAAACCCAAAAAACTCACAAAACAACCAAAAAAACCCCACAAAATTCTCTATGCAAACCTTTCTTTGGATTTGAGTCATATCTGAAGGGGGGGGAATCTGCATAAACAAAGCTCTGAAAACCTCCCAACCTAGTTTGCCTTGACACAAATGTAAATTTACAGGAACATGTTTATAAAGTAATACAATGACAACCAGACCTTTTATGAGCAAACGAACTTCACTATCTTATTCTTTTCCAAGAGGAAAAGAATGATAGACCTACTATAAAACAATTAATAGACACCTTGTTAGACCAAATATTAGACAACAAAGAGCTAGTTTGTTTTCTGAAGGACTGGTGAGTTTTGGAGAACAGAGTTGTGAGAGTGCAATAGAAATAAAATTTAAAACACCAATAATTCCACTATTGAATTGTGCACATTTTTCATCAGTAAAAGAGACAGGAATTTTTACATTGCATGACTCACTAAACTAATTAAAATACCAACTCTGGAAGAAGGCTACAATAATAACATTTTAGTTAACGTTATGTGTTTATTTTACTATTCCATTATATAGTATGGTAAATTTCTGGTTTGTTTTGACTTTTTCAAGCTAATTTCATTCTCAGTCCTTGTCTTACAGCTTCTTAAGCAGTTACATGACTAAGTGATGAACACTAGTGAAACAGTATACACACCAAATCAAAGAGTTCTCCAATAGGTAAGATTAAAATCCAATAGTTCTAGCAAGAATTCTGCTCATTTGCTTATTGTATATGAAATTATTAAGGGTTCTAACCAATGCTTTTCCTTCTTTAATAGACAGTTTCATAAGCAATGCATATAATATTATTTACAGGACCTTTCCTTGCTTTTAAGGCTCTGTGTAATATAGTGTCAAAACATTCCCAATGTTAAGATGTAACGACATGTGAAAGACTGTTTTATGGAGTACTTCAATAGGTTTAAGTTCTTTTATTCTTTTATATAACACAGTGGTTTGACGTGATCCATTTCCTAAAATTCCATGTTGTCTTATGTTGATCTCGTCACTATTGTTCAAATGATTATTAATAATTCCTCTTATTATTCTTTTCCTGTACATTCTAATAACAAAAATTGTCCAGCTTATAATTGCCTGTAGCCTTTTTCTCTCTTTTTCTAGTGACAGAGATTGTGTCTGCCTTCTTCCAATCTTAGGTACTTATTTCATCATCTATTTAAGTCATATATTTTAAACAAAACAATATTGCATTTAGAAATTTGTGTAATACGTGGAATATTTTTCATTATCAGATCACTAGATTTTTTGTCTTATTGACGGTTCTTGTATCTTTTATTACATATATGACACGTAGATACTGTTTTCATGAATGTGTCCACTAACTCTTTAAAGATCTTGTTGTTGTATTATGGGGATAATCCTGCCCTTAATTTCTTTTAGAAAACCCATAGTTTTGGGTTAGCAGCATTTATCTATTTCTGGGATATTTCTATTCCTGTCTTATCACTGATTTTTCTAAAACCTCTGCCAGACATTCTCTAGTTTTACTTTTACCCCGTTCATAATAAGAATATTTCAGTCCTGTTTATATTTTATTATCTGAACTTGATAATATAATTACTACTGAGCTTTTCCCAGTTTAATATCTGTGATGATTAAAGCAAAAAAATAAAATTACTATTAATGTTTATTCCTTTTAAAAATGTTTCCTTTCCTGTAAAACACACTGGTTGTCTCAGTAGAGTTAATTGCCTGCATGTCTGAACCACAGTACTTATTCTCCAATTTTCAGAGATTTGAGGGGAGGAGTAGCATATTCCTTTCCTGATAGTGGATATGTTCTTGTTTTATTCAATGTTTTTAAAAATGAGAAAGTAATTTAAATTAAGAAAAAGATTGTTTCAGTGCAGTCAATATAATTTTTATTGTTTTACCAGAGAAAAGAGCTATTTTTCATGCACAAAAATATCACTTTGTTCTCACTGTTCTTTTCCTTGTTTCTCTGTAGCTGTCAGTACTCTCACTCTGCAGAGTATTATTTCCATGGGACTTAAAGATATCTTCTGCTTCATACTACATTTAGGGAATATGAATGAGGAAATCATGTCCAAACCATTGCTACAAAGAAAGAATAAAAAAAAAATCAAGAAGTTGAGACTTCCAGGTCAAAATTTCTATAAATTAATAATAAACCCGTGTTTTCTTCATAGGTCTGGCTATCTATTCTAATCAAAATGGATGAATGGGAAAGTAGAAAGTGAACTCATCTCCTGGGTCACTGAATGCTGTTTAATGCTTAAACAAGTTTACTACACAACAGTAAAAGCCAAAGAGTAAATATATGGAGAAGCAAGTGCCAAGGATGTTTGAAAGTCTCAGATGCCAGTGAACAATTCATTAGTTGTACAGCCCGTGCCCTTCTGTTCTAACTGTCCATAGCTGACACGTGGACTGAAAATGCAAAGAGTAGCTAACACAATGAGAAAAGAAAAAAACTAAATTTGATATAAATAAAAGTTCTAGAAAAATAAATGTTTACAGCCCCACATTCGAGTACAGTTTTCATACAGATTTATGGCTTGTAAAAAAAAAAACCAACAATGTCAAATGGTGCCCAAAATAGAAGAAAAAGCTATAAGAGCTTATCCAAGAAAATTGCAGTAGATAGAAAACTGATGAAGTGACATTTAGACATAGTTTGAAAGAAGAGCTTTCAAGATCAAAAAAATTCCATTATCCTTTGAGGATTATATAAAAAATATTTGATCTACTTGTCATGCACAGTATTGACATCCTATCTTTTGACTCACAGCATAGGGTATGTCTAGTTACTTTCGACATCATGTTATTTAGAAACTTTTTATGAGTTTTATTTAATTTAAAAAGTAACAATGTAAAATCTATTAATGATAAAATAGCCTAAAATGTGTGAAAGTTTGTATTAAAAAGATATCAAACAAACTGTTTATATCACTGCAAGATCCCCTCAAAGGAAATAATATGAATATGAAGACTTAAAAAAAAAAGATAATACCTTTACATCATTCCAAGCCTTTGCAAAAGAATCTACTACCAGCTCAAGTGCACCTTACTGCATGTAACTTCTAAAATACGTAATGAGATGGTTGTTAAATAATACTATCAACTGTTCATGACCTTTGACAACAGTTAATCTTTAAAAGAAGCATACTAACTTATATCTGCATGAATGACAGAGTAAATATTACTGTGGACACGGATATCAGTGTGTACAAATATAACACATTGAGTGGAATGATTTCCCAAGTGAATAGTCTCTTTGTATCACTATGTTAAACAGTGGCTGTCAAGTCTTAACATCCTTCTTTAGTAGAATTTCCTTGTTTCGCAGCAGAAAAATAATCAATATATATCTGATACAAACACCATTTTATTAATTTCTGGTTTTAACTCCTTAGAGAGGCGCAGTATGAGCCAAAGAAAGGACAACAAGATAAAAAGTGAGAAGATGAAAATGAAAAGTATAAATCTGTTGTTACCGTCCAGAGCAAAAGAGATAACAGTAGCATAAGAAATAACCAATAGATTGTGGATCAAGTCAATAAGACAATTCAAAGACAATACTGCTTTATTTCCTTATTACTGAAAATGTAAAAGCATTATAAAGTTAAAAATAAATGAGAATCATTACGATAGATCTCTGACACCAGTATTAATTTTCAAAACTTATTTCTGTTTACAGCCTTTCCTAATGCCTATAAGGTGGTACTAAAAGCCAGAGAAGCCAAGGAATACGTTGCCAGTGAAGTTTAACTCTGATAGAGAAATGCAGAATATGAGTGAATAGTACTAATCCACAAAGGAAAAAAATATCATTCTTTTTCAAATCAGCTGAAGTATATGGTGTGGCAGTTCGAGCCACATTAGAAATCCAAAATCCAATTTCCAGGCTTCCCCACCCCTTCCCACAATTTATCTTAACACCAAAAAGAAAATTTTTAGGCAAGTGGTTTTTACAGAGGAAGGGGGAAACATTTACATTTATTTACACAAATAAATATACTGTACAAACTAAAAGCAACTATATATATATATATATTACATTTCTATCAGTCCCTTTGAAGCTTCTCCTTTTAACTTTAGTCCAGGAAAAGCCTTTTTGGCCCATCTCCAATTTCGCCTGGGATTCTTCTGCCAAGCACTGAGCTATTTCATTATCAGCACGTCCACTTGACTCTGCTTCAATGCTGAGCCTTACATCCACTCCCACTTAAACAGTGAGAGTTTAAAAAACAGCCCCCTTCTGCAGCCTGGCTGCAAAGGGGGGGAAAGAAGAAGAGGGCCTGGTCGCAAGGCCTGCCTCTCTCTCTCTCTCGCTTACCAGTTGTTTGTGAGTTGCGTCCCTCACACACATACACTCACTCCAATGCTGTCTCTAACTCTGGCCTAGGCAGGGCTCCCCTCTATACCCCAGAGGGGGAAGAAGGAGCCCAGCCACCCCTTGGCCTTCTACACCTACACCCAGCAGACACCAACAAAAAAACTGCCAACAGCTTCTGGTGCTGTGTATATATGATTTTTAGCAGAAGCGAACAAGACGAGTGGTGATTGACCCTCCAGGGAACACTGCCCTAGCACCCAGTCACCTCTGAGCCCCCGACTCTCAGGGGGGCCAATCTTAACCCATGACAATGCTTTGAAGAACATCCAAGATGAACGTAATGGTCAGTGAAAAAGTCACACATAAATTCATACTGTGCCTGAATTTCGAGAAGTACAGGAAATGTATCACTACAAATATCTTCTCATGCCATGATTTGAAGAAAAGTCAAGAAAGAGTAAACAAGAGTAATGTGTGTAGGAAGACTCAAGATTATAAAAAAATATATCATTTTATGAGCTCATCAAGGTCAGGAAAGAAGATATTATTTCCAGAATTCTTTCAAAAATTTATCTGTGAATTGTTTTTGGAAGTGAAGCTGTTAAGCAGTTTATTAAGAATGTTGCTAATGACAGCTATAATGAAGTCAAGGAACCTGTATGAAATGAAAACGAGTTCAATATTTTTGGCCGTAAACGAGTGCCTGCACGCTTTTCCAAAAGTCAAAAGACTCCTTACGTACATACCTACTTCAATACTATTGCATAAGTGCATAAGTTATAAATATAACTATTCAGTGTAATGCTGAATTCAACAATTCAAACCAACAGAGGATAGAGTACAATCAACTCTAATAATATTAATTTTAGGTAGATCATGGTACTCCTTGTAAAAGGAGAACATATCTGATATATATAATCATGTAATATTCTTATACCATAATGAAAATAAGAATATTCCCCCATATATATATTCAATTAATATGTATATACTAATACATAGAAAATATACAATACTCAGTGTAAGATTTTCTGTATAAATATATAATAGGCAATAATTTGTTTAAGATTTTCTGTATAAGGAATTTCTGATAATATAAAAAATAGAAGTACCACCACTAGTGCAACTTAATCCTTTTTTTTATTTAACGGGGAAGAAATTATCTCTATTTTTAGTCTACTACTTCTCTAATTAAAAAATGAAAGTTACATCACATCTAAAATAGCATATCTCACTTTATGATTATGTTCCTTACAAGTAGATATTAGTATAATTTAAATTAATATTTTAACAATATCATATGGTGTATTTAGAGTGCTTACTAAAAACTATGCTATAAACTTTGTTTAAATTTCTAAGAATCTGCTTTCTTCAGGGTCCCATAAATAGTGGGGGTTGTTTATAGTTTTTGTTGTTGCTTTGAGAGGTGCGTGTGCAGAGCTTTCATCCTTAAATATTTATGAATATGATGCTGTTATTGAGGCCAAATTCACAATGTTTTCTTGAAGATCAATTTTATGTGAAAAAACATATTCGCTGTTAGATAAAGCCACAAGCAAGCAAATCATATACTGCTTAAAAAACAATAAAGAGTAAATTGGCCAAAAAGAAAAGTCCCAAATAGTTTTCTTTTTCTTTTAATCTCTTTTCTTTTTTTTTCTTCAACAAATGGATGAAGGCGAAAACCAAACCACACAAGGTTGTGAGGGACTATATGCCATGGGAAGGATCCCACATTGGAGCAGGAAGGAAGCATGAGGAAGAAATAGCAGCAGAGGTACAGTGTTACTAACTGACCACAACTCCCATAACCTAACCTGAGGGAGGAGATAGAAAAATTAAGAGTGAAGGGGGGTAAGTGGGGAGTAGGGGGAAGGTACTGGTAATTTTGTCTTGGTTTCTTGCTATCCTGTTCTGCTTTATTTGGAAGTAAATTAAATTAATCTTCACAAGTTGAATCTACTTTGCTCAAGATAGTAATTGAAGAATGTTTTTATCTTGACCCATGGAATTTTCCGTCTTACTTTCCCCCTCCGTCTTGCTGAAGAGAGAGAGTAGGAGAGTGACTGGGTAGGGGTCTGTTAGCCAGTCAAGATTAACCCAACACTACCCACCTTGGTCCCTTCAGGAGCCAACTCTCAAATATGCTGATCTCTCTAGCAGCCAGCTCAGGCTTATGGCCTTCCCAGTATTTGACTCCCAAAACTCTTTTTCTACCACTGATGAACACAGAACACAGAAAAGAACACACAGAATATGCTGAGTTGGAAGGTACCTACAAGAATCATCAAGTCCAACTCTTAGCCCTGCACAGGACCATCTCCAAGACTCACACCATGTACCTGAGAGTATTGTCCAAATGCTTCTTGAATTCTGTCAGGCTTGGTGCTGTGACCACTTCCCTGGGGAGCCTGTTCCAGTGCCCAACCACCCTCTGGGTGAAGAACTTTTTTCTAATATCCAGCCTAAACCTTTCCTGACACAACTTCAGGCCATTCCCTTGGGTTCTGTCACTGGTCACCACAGAGAAGAGATCAGTGCCTGCCCCTCCTCTTCCCCTCACAAAGAAGTTGTAACTGCAATGAGGTCTTCCCTCAGTCTCTTCTTCTCCAGGCTGAACAGACCAAGTGACCTCAGTCACTTCTCATACGGCTTCCCCTCAAGGCCCTTCACCATCTTTGTTGCCCTCCTTTGGACACTTTCTAGGAACTTAATATCTTATACTGTAATGCCTAAAACACACAGTATTCAAGGTGAGGCCGCCCCAGTGCAGGGGGGACAATCCTCTCCCTCGACCAGCTGGTGACGCTGTGCCTGATGCCCCCAGCTTGCAGTGATTGCCCACACTGACCTACACAACCACAAAGTGCATATATTCTAGGTTTATAAGCAGACAATAAAACTACTCAGTTTTCAGAAGACTTATACAAGGACTTCAGTTATCTAAACAGAAATTATGCATCAAATTCAATTATAAGAGATATTTTTCAGCTGACGCAAATAACATTCTCTGTTTGTCCTTTTTATTTCTGCCAGATAGTTTACTATGACTCATTTTAAGGAGAATTGTAATCCTCTTTTCTCTCTAAAAAAATAAACTTGCTGATAAACTTGGAAAGGTGAAAAAATTGTAAGCAGCATGACATTGGACAAGAAATAACTTGTTAAAAATGCATACATATGTTTGTTAAAATGGGAACTCTCTAACAAAACCCATCACAGCTTTTCTGTTCCCTAAAGTTTTCCACTGTTATGCTTAAATATTTCTAACATGGATTTATGAGAAGTCAGACAATGGTAATTGCAAGATATAACCTTCTATCCAGAAACCTCAAAGTATTGAACAACCTTACAAACCAATTTACCAACTCTTAAGACCGCACTAGTATGAAAAAGTGTACAATGGGCTTTAATATTTTCCATAACTTACCAAATGCAATCAGTATAAAAGAAAGTTGCGAGTTCCTCTACAAGCAAGGTCATGTAAATTTATGAAAAAAATTAATGAGTGTTCCCTTATTTCAGTTCAAGTCAAATATGTGGAATAATTTTGATTCTCTTTAAAAGTTCTTCTTTTAGGAATAAACATTGTAATAATCCATTAGATTCAGGTTAATTCTGAAGAACAGATCTGGAGACAAAGAGACAAAGGAAACCTGGCAGAGAAAATTTTGAGTAAAACATTTACCCAACTCGTACATGCTTCTAAACACCTGTCGTCAGTTGCTACATACCTGTGTTTTCATCTCTAGAACTACCAAATAAGGCAATGGTACATGGACTTTCAAAACTGTACAGTTCAAACCAGTACAGCAAGCTTATAAAAGGCCCTTCCCAGAGCTTATGCTCTCAAGTGTCAAAGATATATTTTTAATGCCTTTTTTATCTGCATTTCTTATGCTATTTTTTTTTACATTTACAATACAGTTGTATGAATGAAAGTCAAGATAAACAACTTACCCTTGTAATGTTAGATATAGTCTCCATGATATTGTTCACACTGATGGTGCCTTTTGCTGTTTTTAAATACCTTTTAAAAGCCATTACCCTGATTCTGTATTGCATGGCATTTTGGGTAGACATTTATATCTGTGCAGTGTGAAGGCAAGCTGCATGTAACTTTATCAGGTTCTGATTATTTTGCTGAGGAGTAACTCCCTTGAGGAGGGACAGAACTGTGAATTATCATGACAATCATCTTTATGAGAAGGGTAGAAGAAGTGAGTTTGTAATGAGATTATCATAATGTCCTGTATTTTATACATTTTTTTAAAGTCTGAGGTTCAAATGGTTTTAGTAATCTGATTTCCATTAAAGCAGTTTGGAGTCATGTGGCCAGTGCCACATGGCACTAGGCATTGCAGGCGAAATAATTACTAATAGCATAATTACATAAGATTTCACAGAATCACAGAATATTCCAGGTTGGAAGAGACCCACAAGGATCTTCAAGTCCAACTCTTAGGTGAATGGCCCTTATATTGTTTCCAGTAGATGCCCTGTCTGTGTCATATGTGTAGATTTCTGTGTGTTTAAAATCTGATTTCTCCTTGGTATGAAAGAAATTAAAACCAGTAAGTTTTGGAAAATTTTTTATAGTAAGTGTGAAAAAATTTTTGACACTGGAAGGCTATGAGCCACAGAACCCTAATAAAACTACAATAAACAGGTACACTAGAATGTTTGGTTTTATAATTAAGTGATAATAGCAGTATTGTGCTACTTTATGAGGTTATAATCCTGTTCCCAAACTATGAGGCTGAAAGATGAACATTTTATTCCAGGACTAGAACTACATTATTGCCTCATAAAACAGTGCAGCAGCACATTGTCGGTAGGATGTGGCTAGGATTAGTGCTGCTGTAGCTTTTTGTACTTTTTAACTGTTTAGAGTAAAATTTGTTTAGAGTTATACATAATTTATGAATACCTGTGGTGAGATGGTAATGAGTTTGAAACTGGATAAATAAGTAAAACCGCAAAAGACTGCATGAAACAGTTCTGTCACTTACTACTTTGTACATATATTCACATAACTTTGAAAGGAAAGTAAAAAACGCGAGTAATAATGGTCTTTTTCTGTTTGCATACAACTGTGGGACTATTGACTTACACTATGCCTTTAGTCACTTAGTGAAGTAAAATGCATAATGCAGAAAATGCTGCCTTAGGGTTAATCTGTAAGAATCTATATTTTGCATTACTCATGTGAATAGTCATAATGGAGTCAATGCAGCTATTCAGATATTCAAGTTTACCCACATATATTAAACGATTCAGGGTCAGGAACATAATTCCTTGTTGATCTTACTTTGAACATTTTGACATTTGGAAATATGAATAAACCCCTCTTGTTATCAATGTAAAGCAAAATGAATATATATGGAAGCAGTTGCTGACTGTAGATTATTCACTTAAGTGGGGTAGAGTTACATCTGGCTAATGACAAGTGGACAAAGTACATCACACACAGAGAATGACCTTGCCTGTTGGCTGTAGGCAGGCTACACTTCATTCTTAGTCTAATACTTTTCTATTTCTTTATTTAGATTAGGACAAAACTCTTGTCCTTCTTCTCTATGCTGGAAAGCTACTTTGTTATACCACTTGTGTGCTTGTACCTTCATCAATTCTCTTTTAATCAGAGTTCTTCAGTTATCTATCAATTAAATGTCCCAGAAATTACCAGCTTCTTCTCTAGCTTCTTTTCAAAATGTGGTGAATACCTAACTGGTCGAAGAGGCATGGTAAAAATCTATTCCCAGTTATAGTGAAATGTAGTTTCTGAATTTAAATACATATTTTGTGCATTATGGCATCTGTCCAGTTCATGAAAGATTTCACTACAAAAATATTTCAGTATAAAAAATTATGCAAGGAATAGCTCCATTTGAGGACTTTTTTCAACATCAGATCAAAAGAATAAAAATTATACAATGATCCAACCAACTAACACATCCTTGTTGTATGTATGCCACAGAAATGTCTCTGAGAACAAATGTGAGTCTCACAAAGTTATTTATTTATTTTCCTTGTGTGTGACCTGAGCTGCACTCCCTAGCTACTATTTACCATTCTTCAGTCTTTTTCCCATGACCAGCTTACTCAAACTGCACATAGGATATAAAATTTGCTTAGAAGTGGAGCCAAGCTTCTGCTGTGGAAACCAATTTTTTCTTCAGCAAAAGCAAAATGCTGCAGTTTTTTCATGCGTGTTACTGCTGACACTGTCTCTTTTCACCTTCAACTGGACACAATAAGATGACAGTGTCATATTTCAGTATTTGTGAAGGCAATAGAATGGTTTGCCTTTTATATCACTGTCTAACTTTAAATAATTAATCCTATACTATCCCTGTGAGGTTGATAAGTATTATCCTTCTCTTATAGATGAGGCAGTAAAGACCAAAGACTAAATTCTATTGACGTCAGCAGAGGGTTATTAAGGATTTTGTAGAAATCCTTAGTCACAAAGTTAAAGAGTCTCTAGCTCCTAATTCTTTGGCCCATCTAATGGTTTAAACTAACTACTAATAAACACATTTTAGTGCTTCTCTTACAGAACCACGGATCGTCCCCAAATATACTGAATACAAAAGGATATAATTTATCCATTGCATCTGATTTTCTCCAGAAGGCTATAAAGATATGAACTGCAGAACAGTTTCCTCTCTTACAATTATATTTTGTTTCTTTTTGCCACTGAAGAAAAAAGCAACACAGCCTAAAGTCCATTTATGATTTAGGAAAAGTGAGAAGCTATTTTAATCTCCTTCTGATTAATCCTTTTTAGGATTTATCATTCAATTACTTTTGTGCATCATTTGCGTATGGTAAGATGTAATATATGCTGTTTGGCACATAGTTAATGCAGGAAGACAATAGAATTCTTAGTATTTTAGCATGTTATTCAAAAATCAGCACTGCAATCTGAGCGCCAGCTGCTAGACATCAAGCCGGTGAGACAATGACATATAGAAAGATGGTTATGTAGATCTGTAGAAATCTGATTCAACATGTAACAATTTTAATGGGAAATAACCAATTAAAAAAAAAAAAGGGAGTATATTAAGGTCAGTTGACACAGAGGGCTTTCATTTAAATTCTTAGCCTGAGGAAAACACCCAGAAATCCAGGAATTGTCCCTGGCCTAGAATTGTTTGGGAGATTTATAATTGGCCAAAGAAAATTCTGAATAATTTTAGAATAATCACTTGAAATCCAGCATCCAGCAGCATTCCTAACTTCAATCTACAAGCATAAACATAGCCAAAGAAACAGCTGTCACCATACTGTCAGATAAGATTCTGTCCACATTTTGCCTTCCTATCCAATTATGACTGCATGAGTAAATGCAAGATAAGATAGGAAGATCACTGGTTGAAAGGTGTTACAGCGAGTAGTGAGTGGATCTGCACCTCTATATGTGTGTGCAATCAGTTAACCAAACTGTTTCAATAACATGAAAAAAAAATCAACCAAACAACCAACCAAAATACTCAGGTGATTACTCAGTTTTTGGGTGCCATTTTCTCATAATTACTGATCATTATTTCTGATACATTACATTTAAAGCATAACGGTGGGTATTTCATCCTACCTCACACTGGATATCTGCAGGCTAAATATTCATACTGGTCATCTAGACTCCCTGTACAAAAATTAAAGGAAAGAAGGGGGAAAAAAAAGGAATTTTTAGACGATGAGTTGTTTTGTTCTCGAGTGATTGCTAAAATCAAGCAAAATCAGACTGTGTGGAAGTGCCTATATGTGCAGAAAGACCATGAAAAAGAGCTTATATACAGGATAATTAGAAGGTTGTAGATATCTAAAGGTAAATGAAATTAATTTCTCTCAAGGAGTCTAGGAAGTGAGATAAGATTGTCAGGGTACTTTGAACAGTAGAGGGCATTGCTGTGACAGTGAAAGGAGCTGGGGCCTTCCCTGACTCCTCTTTGTTTCTTGGAAAAGTTGTTTGGCTCATGCTTCCAAGACTTGCAACTGGACCCATTTTAAAGAAAGCTTTGTAGTAAGATATTTGGGGAGTTAAGTCCAGTTTATAAATAAACTAAAATTTGGCACACCTTTCAGTAGAGTGTTTTCATCAAGTCTTTCTGTTTTTCACAGTTATAACAGCTGATCTACCTTTCCTCAGTTTGTCTCATTTACATATACACTTGTATTATGGAATCTGCTTTGCCTGATTTTCCCATAACCAGTTTTTATATGTCTTCAGAATTATTTCTGAGAATTTTTTAACCTAGAGATTTTGATTTATTATCCCCACAGGTGTGTATTTTCTTTACATAATAAGGGAAATGTCAGTCCAGTGAAACATATAAAATATTCTAGTACACAGGGGAACATACTGAGATTCACAAAAAAGAGATTTAGTTTCAGACTTGAGGTAAATCAGCTAATCTACCCTATAGGGGAAGGTGGTAAAAATAAATTCAATACTTTTAGGTATTCGGGGTAAAAATGTTTAAATGTGCATTCATGACTATGAATTGAAAAGGCGTTTTCCAAAAAATCTAAGTCCCCTAGATATGGACTGGGGGTGTTGGAATAAACGGTTCCATCCAATCCAAACTACTATATGATTCTATGATTTTGTGATAGGTGGAGTTCACGTTATCAGTTACAGCATTATGCAGAGAACCTAAAATCTTGGAAAATGGAATTTATTGGAGCACACCTCAGATCCTTCTCTGCCATGCAACCTTATCATCTCTGGAGAAAAAAAAAAAATCGTATTGGTTGATCTACTTTGAGATTGGATCAAGATCAAGGACAGTGACCAGTCAAAAGATTAGGTCTCAATTCCATTTTCTGGGACACTTTTGCTGTAACAACCTACTGGAAATTGAATATTTCTTACAGCTCAGACACGATTCAGTTACTGATACTTGAGGCATTACCACATGTGAACACAACCATAGTGACAGCATGTGTCAACACACTTAGCTCATGACAAATGTAGGATAAAATGAAGTACTTCAGTCACAGTAAAATGCTTTAACCATATTGTTTTTCAATGGGCAATCTGCAGTAAGGAAGAGATACAGTTAAGTAATTGTTGAGTAACAGCTCTGTGGATGCACAGTTAGTTTTTAAACTGCTGTAACTTCATTGGACACCCATGGCCCCAGAAAGTTAATACCACAAGAGAGTCTTTATCTCTTGGTAAGCTGTGAGGTAGGATCCTGAGTATAAGCTTCCAAAATAGAATATACTGTGGAATTTGATTAAAAAATACTACGTCCCTGCTCATAGAAAAAGAATACAAACCCATAATTGCTTAATACGTATGAGAAAGAGCTCTATGGCATGGCAAGAGCAAATATCTAATTTCTACAAACATACATATGAGTTCCATTGCTCTAGTTTATGGCAGACATCCGTTATCATTTCAGGAAATATTTATCATACATAGTGTACTCCATACACAAATAATTTTTGAATGTTCCTGACCAAATCATGACAATAAATTTTAAGAAGGAACTCAACATATAGAGTATTTCAGGGAAAATTTAGTATTATGAAGTTAAATTCAAGGAGACAGTGGTGACCATGGCAGTGCTGGATTAACAGTTGGACTCGATGTTCTTCAAGGTCTTTTATAACCTTAATGATTCTAGGATGATAATAATAATCATGATAATAATGATAGGAATAGTAAAAACAACAACATTCACAACCTTCTTGAAATGTGGAAATAAATTTACTAAACTCATCCTTTCAGGATAAAGGCCTTAATAGGAGTAACATGACAGAGAGGTATTCAGAGAAGGTAATATTTTGTTCTTGAAAGGCCTGGATGTTCTAGTAAATGAATAGAAATTCTGACTTTGACTTCTCTAAAAGAGCAAAGACTAGAAAATTTTTTATTTTAAAATAATTTCTAAATTCCTTAAAATATATAGCATTTATATTTACACATATTTATTTATTTATTACATATCTGTATTAAAAGCAGGTTTCAATCTGTGGAATTCTTTCCTTCTACTCAGAAATATACTGTAACTGAGAATGTAAAAGTAGAAATAAAACATATTTTCACAATAGTTTAATCTTAATTTGTCATTTGTAGTTCCATGAATGTGAAAATCCCTGGACTCTAGTTTTCAATGTAATTAGATTTAAACTAAAATAGATATTTTGTACAACGATCAGTTCACTCTTTAAAGGTGCACTGTAATGAAGCATACTCTTTTATTACCCACTAATTACAATTAGAGTTCAAAATTCCACTATGATTAGCCTTTGATTATCACAGTGCTTTGTGAATAACAAAATAATGACTCCACTTAATTGCTAATAGCAAACCATAGATAAAACCAACATTTTTTTTAACCATGCAAAAGATGTAAAACAAGAAATAAAAAAAAAAAGCATGCTTACCTTTATACGCCCTTTATACTCGATAAAGCTTGAATATGCTTTCATTTGTATCAAAACTCCATTCTGGAAAAACATCTAGTTGTATTTGGGCCTAATCATTGTCGCAAACTTTATTTGGAACTGTACTGTTTGTGTTAATATTATAAATAATATTTTTTCAAATTCATTAAGAAAAATTATCAACTCACTTTTTATTTATTTACGGACATTCTGCTTAAAGGTTTAAGGGAACTCTTGCTACTGTACCTGCTAATGCTGCTTAGCTGTAAATTCTGCAGGAATTAACAAGATTCACAGACATCAACAAAGCTACATGGACCACTATCAAAAGCCAGATATTTCACATCTTAGGGATTTCTGATATTCAGTGCAAACTGTCCTTTTCTTCTACAGAATAATAATAATTAAAAAAAGGCTTTTTCAGCTATTTAAAGGTTGTTTTTGTGATTGTCCTAAGAACTAAATTATTACTTTTCAAAGAACACACATACAAGCCGTCGTTTTCTAAGCCAGATTTCATAGAATGGTTTGGGTTGGTAGGGATATTCATCTAGATCATCTAGTCTAACCCCCTGCCGTGGGCAGGGACATCTTTCACCCCATCCAACCTGACTTTGAACACTGTCAGTGATGGTGCACGCACAGTTTCTCTGGGCAATCTATTCAGCTGTCTCACCATCCTCATCATAAAAAATTTTCTCCTTATGCCCAGTTTAAAATTACAGTCAGTTGAAAACCACACTCAGTTTAAAACCATTATTCCTTGTTCTTTCACTACAGCCATTGGCAAAAAATCTTTCTCCATCTTTCTTATAAACTCACTTTAAATATTGTGAGGCCACAATAAGGTATTACTAGGTCCTTTTTTTCTTTGTGTTGAACAACCAAAATGTCTCTCAGCCTGTCTTCAAAGGAGTGGTGTTCGAGCCCAGGGATCGTGCAAGACATTGCACTTGGCCCTGTTGAATTTCCTGAATTTCACATGGCCCCATAGTCTGTCAAGGTCTCTATAAATGAAATCCATTTGTTTTAGTGAACCAACTGCAGCACTGAGCTTGGTGTGATCTGCAAATTTACTGAGAAGGCACTATGTTATTAATAACGATATTAAATAATATTGGTCCCAATGAATTCTCTTGAGGTGTGGTAGGTTGACTCTGTGTGATTATGCTGTAGAACTCAATGTCACAGAAAATCTTTGAAGTTAAGGCTGCATTCAGTTTCAGATAGATATTTATGATGTCACAAAATGGTAGAGTTTGAAATATTGAATGAAAATAAAAATTTTCACAAACTGTGTATTTGTGGAAAAAGACTAAACCTCCTACTTTAGTTTTCAGTATTTTCTGATCACAGTAATTTAGCAGAAAAAAAAAGCATGAGGAAAGAGCTGTCTTACATCTGACTGTTGAAGGATTCTTACTACAACTACTGAGATACTGCTCTTCAATTCAATGTCTATCATCCCAAATCCATATTTGAAAGACTGATAAAAATACTTATACTACAGGGAAAAATCAAATTCACTTCAACAATCAAAGTAGCAGACCCTGTTTTTCAGAAACTTCCAGAAATCTGCTTTAAATTTCTAAGCAACATATCAACCTTCACTCAGTTCTTTGAATAACAACATGTAAATAATTTGTCAGTTCAGAAAATCCAAAAAAGGTATCTCCTCGTAAAGTAAGATACACAGGTATCCCCAGAAATGCCAAGGCAGTGGAAAGAATTCAAAAGGTTATTCAGAAGGCCAGAGCATGAAAAAACTTACCCCACAGTGCTGTTAAACACTGGGCTCCAGGGAGAAAAGGCAAGTTCCCGCCCTCTCCAGGGCCTTTAGTATCCTCTCTGTTTCTCCCTCGCCTTCCAGAGGCCTCTGTACATGTCTGTTAGGGTTACCTCTCTCCAGCATAGCAGAGAGAGATAACACAGCTCTCTGCAACCCCCTCTGCACTGCAGAAGGGGAAAAAAAAAATCCAACCCTCTTGAGAAGGCACTTTGCAGGCTTCCTAAGAGAAAACGAGTTTCTAGTTTTACTGCTAGAAGTAAATTCTTCCAAAAGCACAACTACTCTTACATTCCTTTACAAAATCGGAGAAGCATCTGTGTTTGAATAAAGTCTAACCAGCATGCATTTTCACACAGCTCCGTGTTTGCCTACTGCAATAAAGTATCATGCTTTCCAATATGCATTACTGCATGATTTTGTGAAAATGGATTAAGAATCAACTTCTTATTTGTCCAGAGAATCTCATAAAACAAATTATCATTAAAAAAAAATTTGATAACTTACAAGAATGTAACCCAACCTAAAGTATTGTAAATACATCATTTTGTGTATTTGGGGCAAAAAAAATTATTTTATTTGAAAATAAGTATCCAATGACATGGAATCTTTGCAATGAATTTAAATTGTCAGAATTAGAGTATCGTCTTTTTAGTTGTCATCATTCCTCCAGTGACCCATATATGTCATGTTCTGAGTATCTAAACACAGGGCTGAGCTGTGGATCTTCCCAATAACAATTGTCTTCAAAGCTTCGGAATGAAATGGCAGTAAGCAGTTTTTAGAACTGTCTGCCATGACAAAACTAGACACATATGAAAGAGTATATTCAAAAAGTGGAAAGTGAAGATATAAAATGTATAAAAAGAAAACTTTGGAATAACTCCTTTTATTTTTTCTGAAGGAAAACCGCCATTTTAAAAAGCAGGTAAACTGGTTTATGTAACTGATAAAGTAATTGGAAAAATTATAAAACAAAGATTAATCACAGATCTTTGAGTAGCACATTGTCCATGGTCCTTTTAGTGAACTAAAGCTTCTCCTGAGTAGAATAGCCTATTAATCACTTATACCTAACATACTTGCCCTCAGACTTCTACTGAGCTATGGAACATAAGTTGAGAGTATTGGTCTTTTTTTTCTCATGGTATTGTATTAGGAACAAGAGTTTTTCTTTTTTTAACCAGACCTTATACCTACCATATTGAATAGAGAAGGTCCAAAAATGTCTCTAATTTAAAATTTGGTGGAGAGCACGAAAAGGAAACAGATGCTCAATTTGGTACACAAATCTCCATTAAATGAATCAGCCTTTATTATTCATCTATCCTAGTTGTAACTCAAAGGATTGCATCAATCTTATCATCACTTATATCTAAGTTGACATTAAATTTTGTTCACATAGCAATTTCCACAACAATCACATGATCCTTGAAATTAATATTTCTACATATCCTTGCAGACTGCTTTTATGGTTGGTATATATGTATATAACTAAGGAGAAAAGTTGAGAAGACTGACATTAGATGTCTTAAAACAAAAGGTGAGTAAAAAGAATCTAAACAAGCAAACAAACATACATACAAACTCTTAAGCATTTCTTTCTTGAAAACTCAAATACTTAATGAAACAAGTTGGGTGTTTCTCTATCTTGTCTCATGATCAAGGCATACCATCTCAAAAAAAAGGCTGTGTCAGAAATGTTTCCTTCCACTGCTTTGTACATATGGTCTCACAATAATGTAGAATCAATTTTCAGTTTGACAATATTGACTGAAAATTCATTAAGGGTATGCCTCTGGAACTTGATGAGACCAAGGGCTATCCCTTGCTAAAAGAAAAAGCTAAAAACTCATATATTTTCTATAATGATAAGTCATGATGTCAATTATTGACAAGAGATTTTAAATAATACACTTTCCTTCCAGATATCTGGAATTTAGGATTGTCCCAAATTATGAATATTTTGGCCAGTCTCAATATACAGTTTTTCACTGTGGTATCTCCAATGGTTTTTAAAAATTTCACAGATTTTTCTTCAGTTATGTGATAGAAACTGCTCTCAACAGAATCTTAAGTAGTGCAAATTTCAGCAGAAGACAGTATAATCAAAATAGTTTCTCTTCAAAACTGTATCTCTTAAAACCACATTCTTATTCTCCTTGCATTTCAATCCAGTTTGCATTGAAAATAACTAATGTTACACAGAGGTCAACATGTCTTTCATACTAAATTATAATTAAGTGTAATAAAATATTAATATCCAAAGCTAAGTGAGAGAAAAACATTTATAGTCCACTTAGTACTTTAAAAAAATCAAGAATTTCTACATAAATTATGACTCTTTATCACTCAAGAGCTCACTTTGATCTCCAAGTAACAAGACCAGAAAAAACAGTTGAAGATTTTCAGCTAACAGATTAATTTAAAGCACACATATACACACACATAGCAGTTTATACTTAGAAATAGAAAAGCACAAACCCCCCAAATTTTTCATTCATTTTAAAGAAAACCTCAAACTCTTCTGTATTTCAACTAGCATCCTTATTCTTAACATGATATTATTATTAAAGGGTGCTGTGTTGACTCTGGCTGGACATCAGGTACCCACTAAATCTGCTCTATCACTCCTCTCCTCAGCTCGACTCAGGAGAGAAAATATATCGAAAAGCTTATGGGTTGAGATAAGGACAGGTAGAGACCACTCACCAGCTACTGTCACAGGCAAAAGAGACTCATCTTGGGGAAATCAATTGAATTAATTACTCATCAAATCAGAGGAAGATAATGAGGTAAAATCAAGTCTTAAAAACATGGTTTTCCACTCCCCTTAACTCTCTCCTCCTTCTTCCTGGGCTTAACTTTACTGTGAATTTTCTATCTCCTCCCTTTTAGCACTGCAGGGAGGTGGGGAATGAGGGTTACAGACAGTTCATCATACACAGTTTCTGTCGCTCCATCTTCCTTAGAAGGATGACTCCTCACACTCTTCCCCTGTTCCAATGTGGGGTCCCTCCCATGGGAGGCAGTCTTCCATGAACTTCTCCAGCTTGGGCCCTTCCCACAGACTACAGTTCTTCTGACCCAGTGTGGATCCTCCCCACTGGTTGCAATCCTTCAGGAACAGACTGCTCCCGTTCAGGTCTACCATGGGGTCACAAGTCCTGACAGCAAACCTGCTCCAGCATGGGCTCCTTTCTCCACAAGTCCACAGGTCTTGCCAGAAGCCTGCTCCAGTGTGGGCTTCCCAGTCACAATCCTCTTCACACATCCACCTCCTCCAGCGTGGGTCCTCAGGGGCTGCAGATGGATATCTGCTCCACCGTGGACCTCCATGGGCAGCAGGGGGAGAGCCTGGCTCACCATCATCTTCCCCATGGACTACAGGGGAATATCTGCTCCAGGACCTGGACCATCTCATTCCCCTTCTTCATTGATCCCGGTGTCCACAAAAGTGGCAAATTCACACACAATCCACCCTTGTCCCTTCACAATTACAACAGAAGTTCCCCACTATGTCTCCACTTCCCATCAAACAGGTGATATCCAGCCACTTACTGGGAAATAATGCCTCAGGACACACAGCATTTACTCTGGAATACAAATATTGCAAATAACTAAAATCTTCATCTCAGTCAGACCAAATATACAACAAGTTGAAAGTCAGCACATGTTTTGAAGCTGAAATTACAAAATCAAGTCTCAAATATGTTATTTGCAAAGACAGAGAGCAGTAAAAAAATTACTTCTAAAGCATCAATAAACTAAGAGTTGACATGTTATCAATATATTAAAAATAGTTAAATAATTTCCAGAACTGCCCTTAGCTAAAAGTGTCTTTTATTTTTCTATGGTTTCTTTTTTGCCTTTTTTTTATAGTCTTGGGACAATCACTTCAACATATTGCTTGAGCTTCTCTGTAAAAGTGATGAGATTTGTGCTAAGAGCTGCAATCCAATAAAAGTAATTATGAAGTTTATAAAAGTAATTATGAAGTTTAACATTTGAATTTTTCAGATGACCAAAAAAAAAAGAGGCTGTGTAGTTTCCTTTCTGTGTATGCTTGCATATGCACACAAACTTTGGTTCCAAATAGTAAGGACTGTCTACCCTAGAACATAAAAGTACATTAGGAGTGAGAGGACAAATAAGATTCATAGAGTCATAGAATGGTTTGGGTTAGAAGGGACTTAAAGGATCATCTAGTTCCAGCCTCTCCACCATGAGCAGGGATGCCATCCACTATATCAGGTTGCCCAGGGCCCCATCCAACTTGACTTTGAACAATTCCAGAGTTGGAGCATCCACAGCTTCTCTGGGCAACCCATTTCAGTGTCTCACCACTCTCATAGGAAAGGATTTCTGTTTTATACCTCAACTAAACCCGTCCTCTTTCAGCTTAAAGCCATTATCCCCTGTCCTATCACTACATGCCATTGTAAACAGTCCCCCTCCATCTCTTGTCAGCCCCCTTCAGGTACTGGAAGGTGACCTTAAGGGATCCGCAGAACCTTCTCTTCTCCGGTCGGAACAGCCCAAACTGTCAGCCTGTCTCCATAGGAGTGGTGCTCCAGCACTCTAGTCATCTTCATGATCCTTCTCTGGACACGTTCCAAGAGATCCATGTCCTTCTTATGTTGGGGACCCCAGAACTAGATGCAGTACTACAGGTAGGGTCTCACCAGAGCAGAGTAGAGAGGAAGAATCACCTCCTTTGACCTGCTGGCCACACAGCTTTTGATACAGCCTAGGATTCGTTTGGCTTTCCGGGTTGTGAGCACACGCTGCTGGGTCATGCTGAGCTTCTTGTCAACCAACACCCTCAAGTCCTTCCAACAACTAGTTCAGCCAGGTCCATGTTAATTCCCTACATGACTAATTCAGGTGTCTGTGCAGTGTTCCTGGATCAACAGCTTTGAAGAGATGGGGTAAATACTTGAATATCCTGAGACAGAGACAGGCAAGTTGAGCCTGCCTTGTTGGCTATCAGCTGATAGAGAAGGAGGCAATAAGATCTCTGATGAAAGGACAGGAACTATGCAGATAGACTTCATGAATCATGGGAACTGCCTTTAAAAATATTGGGAGACACTGTGGATAAGATTCAAATTAAATGACAGCCCAAAGGGAATGTATCCAAACTTAAATTACAGTGAAATGTAATTTTAGCACAAACTAATTGCTTATAACCGAGGTTACTTGACAGCAGATTTTTAAGTGCATACAGCATTTGTCTAGGAAAGGAAATGCACCCTCTAAACAGGCTGAAGAAATTTTGATGCACTTGTGATTCTGAATGATAAGACTGTAATATATTTTGTGAGGAGAATAGTTTCTATTATTTTTACTGAATCTGTATATATGAATACAAGAATATTCTAGCCTGGAGGAAAGAAAGAAAGAGGAAACAAAATAAAAAATATGTTCCTGTGTAATAATGAACAATCTATTTTATTGGAAAAATTCACCAGGGCAGGGGGTGGAGTGCACAGAGGGGCACCAAAACAAATCCTTAATGACATATCCTGTATCTTTTCTCTTACATTTGAATCTCTGTAGAATTCGAAAAATATGTGCACGTGAAGTAATAAAAAACAATTTTTTCCAAACCAGTTTCATTCTACTTTTACTCAGGTGTTTCTGTGTAATACTCTGATGTACCTTATTGCTAAGAACTGAGTGCTCTTGTGTCTGGGTAGCAGGATGTTGGTCTTCCAAGGCTGAGAAATTGAACTCTTATACTAGTATTTCTCACCACTAATCTTTTAACAAGCCCTCTAAAGGGTAACATTCAATGAAATGTTTCTCTTTTGAAAATTACATTTACAAGCACTATCTATGTCAATCAGTTTTACGCTTTCTTTGTTAATATGGAAGAAGTTAGGTTTGCACTCTCATTAATGTTGGCAATGCTACCTTCTGGTGTAAACATATTAGCATGCTCACCACTCTTACTAACCTCACTGTATTTATATGACCACAGTCAGTCTCTATGTATATCTTAGAATATCCAGTTGGGGAAGGATGGCATAAAACAGAGAACAAATAAAATTATATTTAATTTTAGTAAAATATTTGAGATTAAATTTACATTCTTTGCTGTATAATGAAGATAATTATTACTGGTTACATTCCTCAGTGTGTTTCTTCTCTGATGTGTCATGTTTGTTTTAAGGATTTAAATTATATTTAGAATTTAATTAATCTGTTTGTTATATTACTTAGTATTACTTCCACTCAGATTTTTCTGTGAGCCCATAGCAATTGACCATATCTATATTTATCAATTTTTATTCTCTTTTAGGTTTTCAAAAAAAATTGGAACTGGTATAAAAAACAGCACTAAAACCCCCAAACTTGTCCCCATAAATTGCCTGCCTTATCAAGTTGAATTATTTTAGCTTAATAAACATGGTGCCAAAGTTAATACAAGAAGCCAGGAAGTATCTCAGTAAAGCTGAACTTCGGTCCCCCTTTTTTGTCCACTGACTGGATAAGTATTTCTCTCTAGTTGGTCTTCTTCCATGAGATGCTACAACTGCATCACATCTAACTAGAAATAATTGCTGAGACAAGAAGATTGCACTGAAAAACTGGATCAGAATTGAGATGACTGCAAGTCATCTTGGTCACACTTGGATTTATGCATAATGGTTATATAACTGAAATGTTTTTGGGGAGATTTGAAGAGAAACTGAAAGAACTATTTCAGGCAGAGGCTGAAAAATAAGCTGTAGGAAAGAAGAAAATACCAAATATCTGCAATTTAATCTTGTCTTTACCTACCAGGAACTTAACCTGATGCTGCCAAGGGATTTATCCAACCCTAAAATCTGGGCTTGATAAATGATGCAGGCAAATATTCTTCTAAGCACACGTATGTGCATACACACACAGAACTAGGTAGAGAAGATTTTCTGTGAAAGGGAAGCTTGGATCACTCACAAGAGTATGAGAACAAAAGCAGCAGAGATTATTCTCATGGGGAGGGAGGAACTGGAAATTTTTCCAAACCATAAGGGGACAAGGGCAAAATTCTAATCTATGAAGTCTTAACCTTTCATTTCTCTATTCATCGCTGAAGAACACACATATTGTTTGAACCATATACTTTGAAACAGGTGCTCAGCTGCAGGACAAATAGTCTTCTACAACAGAATTGTAGAATATGGAAAAAAGATAATATTTAATGCCTTCAGAAATTAATTGTTGAACTCATTTGCAGTATAAATTATTTCCTGTGATGCTGATCCTCTGGTCTCTCCCTAACCACTGTAAATTAAGGCTCAACAAACTTCAGTGCTTTGGAATACAACTACCCTCTGTCATTCACCCTGTTTACTCTCTACTTCTGTTCATGAGGAAAAATTAAAATGACTCCCCAGGGACATTCATTCTCCAGGTGAGTATTCACCCAGTGGTTTTTACACCAAAACCAGCATACAAATTTGCATGGGCACAAAACATATAGATGAAGATGAAGAACATATAGATGAAGACATATCTAAGATAAACAGCACAGGTACCCAATGTTAATCAGAAAGCTTCTCAGCTTCAGTTAGCATTGTGAAACAGTTATTTCACATCCAAAAGGCATTAAAAGCCTTTTTTTGTAAATATTAAACAAATTGCATAACATACAGACTGAGAATGTGGTTGGATAATGAAGAAAACCTGGCTATTGGTACATTACAACTTCATACTAAGGACAAAAACATATCAGTCCTTGGTGAGAAATTGCTCTTATAATTTGTTTTTTCATGGTGCTCCTCACAGTTAAGCAACAGGACATCAAGTACACTCCTAAGCGATGTGTGAAGGGGCACAACCTGATTGCACTGGCCTCAGTTAAAGACTGAAGAACCAATCAATTTCTAATCCCAATGGTTTATGCAGACATCATAAGTCAGGAATTGCTGTGCTTCAATATTATATTACAACCTTAGATAAAAGAAAATGTAGTTCTGAAGACATATCATACCCGGTTTTTATAATTAAAATAATACACTTCTGATTTGACAGAAAAGCACCAGAATTGGACACATAGTATTTACCTTAGCATTTTTCTTTTGTATGGTAGATATCAACATTTTAGAGCTGTTAATAATTTAAAGAAACTCCATTCAGTTCCAATTTTGCAGAAAGGCAAAATTTTGTGCTGAGTTTCCCAAGGATTTTTAAAAACAAAAAATCTACAATTACTTAAAATTAAACAATGCAGGTCCATCTTTGGTCAGCATTTGGCATCACATTTATTGAATATCTAATGTTTAGCAAACATTTTTTAGTCTTCTTTTATTTAAATATATGGTAGTAAATTGCGTGTCATAATGGATTCATTAATTAACTGGTTTATTTAAGGGACCTGAAGCTGTAAATAATTCAGTAATTCATGTATAAGTACTTTTATGATAGAAAACTTTGGTAAAAAACAAAGAGAAAGGGAAAACTAATATTGTATATATTTTAGATTAGAAGTAGCAGATATAACTTACAGGAGCTGTAAAAAACTCATGGTCTACACTTCATGCTCTAGAAATGGTGTGAGTTATTTTCAATTGCTGTACCAATATAAGCAGCAGAACACCTTGGGAATGGGTTAACATCTGTCACTCACCCCTGTTTTATTTAGCGATTGGTCTTAAGCCAGTCCTAAAAATTTATGTTTTTCATAAGATCCATCAATTTTAACTACCTCTTGCAGTGATTCATGAAATAGTTGCTTACTGCTATTCTTTTTAAAAATAAAATGATTTTGAGTTACTGCTTGTTTATTCTGTGTCTTCCCTCAGTGTAATTCCTGTATGAATTACAGGCAGGTAAAGTCAGGAAAACATAGTGCTGGATTTAGTCTACTATATTGAATAAGTGAATACATGTTATGTTTGAAAGAGCAGAGTAGTTCTGATGAAAATTTCTAGTCTTGGCACAGGGAATAAGACTGTACAGGCAAGGAGAGAGTCACATATTCATCCTTCTCACTGAACAGCAGGAAAGAAGTATGTCACAAGAATAATACTACCAGCTGCTTGAGTCTTTGAAATTATACATGGAAAAATAAAACCATGCAGAATGCTAATTGCCTAAAAAATCATGTTTAAAACAGTAATATTGACTTTTTCAATCTAATCACTCCAGTTGAGCTACAATTATTCTTAATATATCAGTTGTGAAAGTTTAGGAAGCAAATTTATAGGGGAGAAAAAAGGGTTATAATCAAATAGGATGAGTCTACTTGGAGACACAGTTTAATGAATTTGAGATTTGCAGTGGAAGAACACAACATAGTCCAGCAAAATGAATTGTTGCTGCCTGAGCCTGCTTCTCCCTCAAATTCCAAGTCATTCGATCTTGGCTAAGTTTGTAACATTAGGGAGATGCTTCATCAAATTCATTTGAGACAAAAGACTAATTAAGATATTTCTGGTTTTTTCATGTTTGAAGTTGGACTTGAACTTGAAGAAAAAGCAGTAGTTTGCTTAGATTCGATTTTTCAGATCTGTATGTAGTGTTTTAGCATAAGTAGAGCTTAAAGAACCTACGCAAGTACTGTAATTAAATATGCTCTCATAAGTATTACTGAAATGTCATATTTGGAATCATAATGCTAATCAATATAAAAGTTTACTTTAGAGCAATTTTGCTAAAGTGCAAAATCCCATATTTGCCTAATCTTCTATTTAAACTTTGCAGAAATAACTAGAATCTACTACTTAATTGTCATTGTGCTATTCTCTATCTTAGCTGTCCTGTTTTAAAACTTTAATATTTTCTTACAAAAATGAAGTTGACCCTTTTTAATCAGCTTCTTTTCAAAGATCAAATATATCTGTAATATTTTCTCACTTTCTCTGATTCTGCTACCTGTGCTTAAGTACGTTTGAATATCAAATCCTGTTTATTTAAAATTAACTTTGACACTGAAAGAACCCCACCCTTCTACATTTTAAAGTATGTAGAAAACTGTGCTTATTTATGTTTCTCCCAATATGTGCAGGTTTATTATTTTGATTGTACAATATTTTCTGATCATGCCATACAGTTTAGATATCTAATGTGTAAATCCCTCCTTTTGGTTTGCTTAGAAGCAGAGAAGAAAACAACAAGTCTATGTTCCTTTATGAATTTTCTTTTGAATCTGGTGGCACAGAAAAGTAGATATGATCCTAGATTTTTTTAAAGGACTGTCTACTAGTCTATTCTCATTTTACATAGAGGTCATCAACTCCAAATATTCATACTTAATATACTTTAATTCATTCCAAGATGTCTTTTGTGGTGAACTAAACAATTTCTTCAAAAATTCCCCAAGGTGTGGAATAGCTGATAGTGTACATAATGCTGCTGTTGTCCCATCACACGTGGTCAACTTCACTTGCGAACTGACCATCTTGTGGATCCTTTCTGGATGCTTCCGGAGCAGCTTTCTAGGATCAAGGCATTACCAAGGGTGGCAGCAGCACCGTGAGGCCAGTTGGATTCTGGGGAAAGCAATGCAGAGATTGAAGAGCTATGCTATGTGTGCCTCTTCTCTGGCATTTGCTGAAGTGTGGATGAGGCAGATGAGCCAGGGCATTTGTGAAGAGATGAAGTGCAAAGTGACCTGGGGTACTTTCATGCTGCAATGTATTCCTGCTTATATGCAGGATGGCTGACTCATTTTCCCCAACAGACTTGGAGCTTTCTCAGAATAGAGATTGACCCATCTGGACCCAGAAGCACAGAGTACTTTCAGGCCACCTTCTGAAAGATACAGAAATCTAGCCCTAAAGAAAAAGTTAAAAACCAAAAACCAACAAGGAAAATATGCCCAACCTTGCAGATTTCCTCCTATCCCTTCCCAAGGACAGGTTTTTAACTTGCTAGATGAACAAAGCCATGTACGGTAATTCTGGTAGAGATTTTGAATGCCAGGTAGGAAATTTATTTCACAAAGCTTATTGATTTCTCCAGACAAATCTCTTGAAATACTGTAGTCTCTACAAATCATATTGGCTCTGGGACTTTCTGCCTTTAGGTTATAGTCCTATGCAATCTAAAATTCCTAGTCCTATTTAGAGGAGGTTCTGCATCAAAACACATTAAATCAATTTGGAATTAACAGAGGTAATTTTAAATCCCTTTACGGAGGTGAAACCATTTCTGATTTATGTCAGTACAATTGAAATTAGAATCAAACTTTAAATAATGGAGTTACAGGAGAACATTTTCCCACAGGAAAGCAAGACAGATATCAAACAGAGAAAAGGTCCAGCCATGTGATCTACTTGGTAGCTGTGTGGAAAAATAACCTGCCACTGAGTCTAAATTGGTATGGCTGGAAGACGAACTTTCTTGTGTTCTTGGAAAGAATATATTCTTTGCTCTCAATCTCATTTTGGTCTATAAATTTCAGAACTTTTATGTTCTCAGTCATTCTAAAGATATTGTTTGCTAAATATAGGTCCACAAAATTCAAATAATTTTAAATATATAGTTTTTTTAAAAAATACTGTTTAGTTCTTAGTCATAGAATATCCATTTTCATGCTTTATTATCCATATTGTTATGATTCTATATTGAATGAAATAATTTGATGGTGGCAAAGTGAAAGATAATATAGTAAGTGACAATGATATAGGACTCTAACCCATAAGACAAATGCTTACAAAAGAGTAAAGACTTTTCTTTGTTGTACGCATGACATAAGCCTGGATTTTAACTTCCATATCTAAACTCATCTGAGCGGAACACGAGGGCAATGCAGGTACACCAGACATATGGATTTTCTGCGACTTCCCACTGCACACTGACAAGGTTTGACTGAGGGCAAAACTGGCAGATGGCATGGGACCAGTCAATTTCTCTTTGTGAAATGGAAAGAATCGAAAGAAGTAAGAATATTTATTTACCTTTGTCATATTATTCACAAAATAATGTTTTAACTTCTCTCATTCACAGATGCTCTAATGAAGCCAAATGAGTTCCCCAAATACTGAATAAAATTATGTCTTTCAGTGAAAAATTCCTCAGTGGGTATAAGAAGTACTTCAGGAACTCATCTTTGAGTTCCTAGCACAGTACTTTTGAGGCTTTATATTGACCTGTAGGGGTACTAGAAAGAGATGGATTTAAATACACAAATATTGATTCATCATATAAAGAGAGTTTTAAACTAAAAATTATGTTATACAAAAATATCATAAAAGCAAAGATCTTTTGTGTTGATCAGTAGATGGCAAGCTTGCTACACTCAACTTCCAGGAAATCTTCTGTTAGTCTTTAACATAAAACTGTTATGTTATATTATTATTTATGATATTTAGAAATTCATAATATTTAATTTGATTAATAAAATTATTTGTATATAACATACTGTGTAGGTGATATAACTTTTAAAACAGTCTGAAGATAAAGTATAATTAATATTATATGGGCTTACTTTCCTTGGCTTGTTTTGATCTTAAATGACTATTTAAGTTTTTTATTGTTATTTGCAAAAATAACTAATTTATTAATGATAAGGTATTCCCTAATGTTTTTATAGTTTCTGTATTTTAACATTTTTTCTCTGTCAGAAAATTTGCTCAAAGTGCTTTATAGGGATTGCAACACACAGACAATAATCAGGATTTTCTTTATTACTTTTCACTTCGAAACACTAAATAGCAACAGGAATATGTTTGGTTTACCACATATCTGCAAATTTTTTAAAACAGACACTTGTTTGAATTGAAAATATGGGATGAATTTTAATGTATTAAGTTGATTCTTTGGTTGAAGTAATCTGAAGCTGTTAACTATATTTTTGCAAAACTGATTGCATTCTCTTTCACTACAAGGTGCCTCTGCTAGTCCACCTTCTATTGTTAATACAAGCTGAGACAATGGAACCTCCATTTTATTATGGAGGTTTATTATTTTATTATCTTCTTATCAAAGAGGTGGGGATCAACCACACATGTAATCTATGTGGCTAGTAAATGGGCAAAAAGAATAATACTTTTCACTATAATGTGAAATACTCTGGTGTAAAGGTCAGTGAACTGAAAACGATAAGGAAAACAGAACAATATTCAGAAACACAAGTAAACACGCTTGAAAATCCATAGGACTTAAACATAACAGAGATTTCACAATTAAAAACTCCAAGTTACAACTTGTTAATATGCCTTCAAGAAAATCCACTCTAGGTTTGAAGGTTTTTGGTGGTCTTTTTTTTTTTTTCCAAGTGTACCCTTTTCCAGGGTAGCACAAAATGAACTTCCACGGTATTTCAGCTGTACTGGAGAAGCAAGCAGTGTATCAGAGACAAATTATCACTTCTACTGCAAGGCAGCCTCAGTGACCTTTTGTGTTTCTTTCTTGCTACTTTCTAATTACTCTTCACCACAACAACAGGATTCTCTATTCTAGTTTTATTTTACATAAAACAAAGAGAAACAGAAGTTTAAAGACCTTGATTTTATAATATATAGTTCATCATATGCAATGCACAAAAATAATGTTTAACCGTGATCTATTTTATATCATTTTTCCTTGTGAAACGAGAACACCTAAAAGTCCCTGAGAAATTCCATACCTGAGAAATTCCCTACCTGACAGACAAACAATTTGCAAAAACCAGAAATGTTTTCTATCAAAGCCTTCTGCTAAACATAAACAACATTCAATATAAAGTTCATAACAATCATTATATCATTTTGAAAAATTAAAAAAACCCATCAAACTACTAATTTTTTCTTAGAAGAGGATTATATAAAATAATTTGTTCACATATACACACAAATACATATGGCTTCTAAGACAAAAATTTTAGATGTGCAATTCTATGTAGTTTTTTCCCATGCCCTAGTATATGTAGGGTCCACCGGGGACAGATTTCTCATTAGTTTATACCTGTTTACCTCCAGTAATTCCTGTGTAGTTTCAGAGTTGTTCTGACCCATGCTAATAAATGAAAGCTATATTGTGAAATTTGTCAAAACTGTTAAATGTTTCATAGGATAAATTTAGAAGAAAAAGACATTTTCAAATATATTTTTTACTTTTAGTTGCTATAGTAACAACACATTTCTTTTTTTGTTGTACATTTCTTTACAGTATACTCAGAGGTCTACATGACAGAACAACAATTTTACAGTGTACAATTTAGTCTCAAGAAAAAGATTTTACCCCGCTGGGAGAACATGATTAGACTGGAGCTTACAGAGCATCTAAAAGTTTGGGGTCTGTCAGCATTTCTGACTTAATTTCAGGGGTTTATGACCTACTTATAAAACTTCTTTATGGAAGGAAGCTTAGCACAGGTGTCTCCTTCTAGAAACATTCTTTAGTGTTTTTAGTAAAAAATTTTAAAATCCGTTTCACAGCCTAATTTATAGGCAAATCAAAAACCACTAAACTAGACTAGTGACTTCTGATATCAGTTGTGAGAGCTCAAAACTGGGTTTTTTGTGTGTGTGAATGAGATAAAAATCTGATGGAGAGAAGAAGAACACAGCACCAATAAAATGCAGAAATTGATGTAATTGAGCTGTTAACAATTGAATGTCTTTCACTGAGCCTCAGAATATTTTCAAATCTTCATGTACATGTTATAGCATACCTTCCTATTTGGCTAACAATGAGGACAGTACCTCCTAATATATATAATATGTATTATATTAAGCTGCAAGAGTTTAAGATTTGCTTTCAAAAGCAAATCAGACATTTAGTCGTCTCACAAGTAGTTAGGTTCTTGATTCTCATTGAAATTATTAGGGGTTTAGTGCTAAAACATATAATGAAGATTTGGGCTGAATATACATAGAAATGCTTAAGAATAAACAAAAAGGTTCAGAATTTTCACTGACACTTCTGAAAACCTGTGATCTCATCTGGTTTGATGCTTCTGAAATTTTAACCAGATGTCTATTTGGATGATTAAGTGTACAGATCCTTTCTGAATCCATTCTAACAGGTCAAACAGTATATGTACTATTGTACTCAGTTTATGTCTGAAACTTTTTAGCAGGAATAAATAGTTTACATCCAGGAAACCAATCAGTAAACCATGCTCTGGAAACTTTCCATAGCTAACATGACATTTCTATGTTTGAAGCATAGGCATGGCTGCTCATGCATGATCAGCTGTACTCCTTTTGGGAGCAGCCCAACATTTTGGACAGATGAACAACAGGCTGCTACAAGTGGTGGGTTTCCTGATGTAATTACCTAACTACAGTGCAAGCATATCTTAGGTTCTTAAATCATTTCTTAGCCCTGGAAAATATTCTTTTCCTTCTCAACTCTTATTTTCTTTGTAAAGTGGAAGGATATGCTTACATAAGCAGACTTTGGTGGTTAATTTTTCAGTTTAAGAATTATCTCATTAACAGAATAAGCATTTTTGAAGAAAATCTCAGACCCTACAGTCAGCTCATGTAACACAGATGTTTTACTATGGACTCTTCTTAACCAACAATGAGAATTTAAAAGGGAGAAAGACTTCCTCTGTAGTCTGTTTTACACAATATCTAGGTATTAGGGAAAATCTTTTTCTATACACAGCTAAATCCAAAAAAAATTTCTGGCTGAAAAGATTTTGCATGAACTAAGTATGCTACCCTACTTCTATAAGCTGAAGGTAGACTATGACCTCTATCTCTAAAGTCTGGGCTACAGAGAATTTTCTGTCCTATGAAATAAAACAAAAGTAGGAGTCTGAATAATGCAGCATTTCAAGTGATTACCACTTTTGAGCAGATATATAATATCAGATATTGAGGGTTCATACTTGCAAAGTCTGACAGAAGAGAGCCAGAATATCAGTCAGAAATGGCAACACAAGATCAGTCAGGAGCATATATCTTCACAGTTGCATATTAGGCTATTTAGTGAGTCCTTCCTTTACCTGAAACATGTCTCCTAGGCACAATAATAGCACAGATAGCAACTTGTGCTCAGATGTGTTAGGTTAGGCATATGCATAGTAAAAACACCTCCAATATTAAAAGCCAGCAAATTAAAAGTTTTGTAGAAGGAATGATTCTATGGGACATTCTTGCTATTCCTCTCATCAAAATGTTCTGTTTTCAATGAGGTTTTAGAGTTCACACTTGAGTGAAGTGAAAGGGACAAAGGAGTCACGAGATTCCTGCTTTGCTGCTATTTGAATAGGAGGCTATTCATTAGTGCTTTACTAATACTTGTGATGGCTGTGTTTTTGCAGTGGAAAAAGTCATCCTATTATAATAACAGCAGGCACAGCATTTTCTGAATACTGTATACAGCCACCTTTAGAGGATTCACCACTTTTTTCCACCTGCTGCTTTCTTTTTTGTTTGTTTTTAATGAAATCCTGACTTTTTGCATTATTGTTTTAGAAGTTTCAAGTAGACATTTACAAACTAAAACCCTGTTCCTGTTGAGGCCCCCTGATTAGATCAGCAGAGGGGACACACAGATATTTCTCAATTATAAACCCTGTGATCTGAGTGCTGATGGATACTATCAGCTGCTCATGACAATTTCAGTAGATGCAAGTGCTGCTTGGTTAGCACAGTTTCAAGCATCCTTGTGCTACCTTGATATATCAAGGAAGAGATAGGGTCAAGTCACAGTAATTTGCCTTGGTTTTGATTAAAGGACTGTAGAGACACAATTTCATCTAATACAGCTCAGGAACCCTCTGAAGATCCAAACACTCTCAGAGAGAGGAGGACACAAAACTCCTTCCTCCCCATCTTCAAGAATGATACAGATTGCATTTTTTCTAACTCTACTGGCCCATGAAGGGCATCACAAGCTACTTCTTTGAAAGCACCATAATATATATAGAATATCAGTAATTAAATATCAACTAAGCTATGTGTGAACCTTCTTGATTCAATATTTCTCTTTATTTCTTTCTTACAGATTTATTTTCCCAGTTTGATTAGGAAATAGAATTTACAATAGCAAAAGAACTGTAGAAAAGAAATATTAGGCTAGTCACAGAAAATCAAGAGCAAAAAGGAAAATATTTTTCCTCGTTCCTATAAGACTGCTTGGTTATTAACTATTTCTTTAAGACGGTGTTCTGGTCTTTAATGTGACTATAAAACCTACATCTTGGGGTTCTTTCTCAGTGACTTCAGTCTTTCATGATCACATTTTCTCAGTTTTCCTTTTCCTTTCCTTTTTTTTTTATTTCTTTTTCTTTCTTTCCCTTTTGAGTGTCAGTTGCAAGAACTAAATTGCCCTTATGATTCTAGAGACAATTTAAGGTTTTTCCTGGTTACAGATAAACACCAGCAGTGGAAATTTTGCAGTCCAAAGGGTAGCCTTGATTACAGTAGAGAAGTCTCACTGGAGGCTGATATCAATAGCTAGTCTGCAAAAATGCTCATGGGGTCACCATTTAGCCTAGAGGATCTCAAAATGTAGTGTAACATTCCAATAGCATAAATAAGAAATCATCAAATAGTACTGCACTGTTAAAAAATTTCAGTAAGCAGAGATTGTGGTGTTGTATGTCTGACAGATGGTATGAGAAGAAAAAACCTGACCTCAGGCTATGTTTGCTGAAATGACAGTTTAAAAAAAAAAGGAACTGTACTTTTATTGGGAGGAAAAGTTATAATAAATTGTACAGCCAACCAGTGACATCCAGAATCTTTTTCAAGTAAAACACTGAACCTCTGAAATCACTCTTAGGTAATCTCTGTTTAACTCACATTAGGCTTCCTTCATTCCTCTGCTTTGTTGCAGGCTGCAACACAGCCATCCACATTACAATTTTTGTTCTTCAAGGAGAGACACTCTCACATCTATTAGTGGGGAGCAAATAGTAGTAATGAGGTATACAGGATGAGAAATCAAGATTGTAGAACTGTGGAGTTGTTCTAGACAGATTTCTTGCAAGTGAAGCTTCTATAGCATAAAGGGTCCCTAAATCCTGCAGAGAAAGACCTATATTATTCTATAATGAAATTAAGGTACCTGAAGAAAAATTCATTGAAGAAACTTATATTAATCCTATTAGAATGAATCTAACACAGAGTGTACATTAAAGAGTGATGAGAGAATACAAGCAAAAAAGCGACATTTCTAAATATGTAAACAATTTCTAAAACCAAAAATTTTATTTCCAAATAGAAAAAGGCTGCAGGACATAAGAAAACACAACAAAGGCAATATTTGTAAAAATCAGGGGAAAGAAATACTTTGTTCTGTGTGACGGTGATCTCTATTCTTTCTAAAGAGATTATCTATGGCAGCAATATTCTTGTTTTAGTAGAGATTACTACTATTTAGCAAAGAATGGCCCTTATCAAAACAAAATTAATGTATAAAATGTATCAGTAATTTTAAGTTATTGATTTGGGGGAGAGAAGAGAGAATAGTGTGATGGTATGATAAACCATGTTTCATAGTGCAGTTCAAAGATGTTGCTATTAAGTAAATGGTTATTTATCACATGGTTATTTATTCACCTGACTGCTGCATATGTTGAAGAACTACTATGTCAGTATGTATATGGAACTAGTCACTCAAATAAAGCCATGGCATTTAAGAGGATGTCAGAAGCTGAGGCTCAGATCTTTAGGGAAAAGTTCTCTATTCCTCTCTACAAATGTGAGCTGGTATCTTATTTTTCCTGACTTTTCCTCATAGTACTTTATCTTAATCCACATTAGCCCAGTGTATATCTGTGATGTGAGGTTAATGTAGCAGTATTATAATTAGTAATAGTAATTAAAATCCAGCATTTCACAGAAATGGTTGATTGTGTTTTGCATACTGTACATTTTATTCTCCCCTTGTTATTTCAGCCAGCTATTTGACATGCACTGAATTTCTCTGCAAAAGCATTTTCTCTTTGCAGATTGAAAGACAGAAGGTTTTATAAATGGCTGTCAGTATGTAGGGAACTGCTAATTGCATAATATGGTGCTGCAAAGACAGTTAATTTTCCTATTGAATGCCATAAAGTAGTTTTTGAAAAGGATCAAAACAGGAAATCATGATGTGGATTTGGAAATCACTTCTGAGGCAAACAGGATATATATGTGGAGACAAATGCTGATGTACACCCCCAGCTTTCTGCAAGTCAGAATTTTCTTTGGGAGAGAAAGAGAAGTTCCACTGATGGGAGAAGTTGTGTCTGGGCTACCCAGTGTGAAGTGTGGTTATATCTGAGCCTTGCAGGCCTGAAATGAGTTCTGGGCTGTGTGTGGGTTGAGGGAGATCTCAAAGGGGCTGGAGAAGGACAGTCATGCCCATTACTGTCCTCAGAGACCTGACAGCATGTAAGTGGAGCCTCTTTCATTACCTCTCTGCAAAGCAAAGGGCAAATCACCAGAACAAAAATATGGCTTTCTAGTGGTCAGTAGATTTGTTACAAACCCATTTAGAAAAATAAATTCAAACAGTTTAACTAAAGTGTTTCATTAAATAACACCTAATTTTCCTAGTGTTTTCATTTTGTTTGAATATTGGCTATTTAAGTTTTACTAATATAATTAAAGTGATTCACAGTGTAGTAAAGGATAGGAGAATTTTTTGAGGTAAGTAAAATCTAGTGAAACTCAATTCTAGATTTATGTCAAGTATGAATTTGGATTAATAAATTGACTGGATAAAGCAGATGAAGCAAAGATTCTCTTGAAATATAAATATGCCATACAGAAGAGGAGACAGCTAGTACTTCTGTTCTTGAAACCCAGGTACTCCACAATAAGCGACAAGGAAACATTTCAACAGACATGGGGAATCATTTTCCCCATTAACTTTCCTTCCACTGTCTCTCATTGATAAGAGGTTTCTATGCTTATTTCACATCACAAAACATAAAGTCAAATATCTCTTTTAGGTGGTTATTAGTAGTGACTGTAATCCCCCAAAATAGCCACCCTTCTTAGATTCTTACTATGTTTAAATTCTATGCATTTGACTTACCAACATTGCTCCTGTCAATAATCATGTTTGATCTGCTGCTGTACTACATGATTTGCAAAAGGGTAGCCTGTAGCAACTGGAGTATTAGGGAAGAGGGAGAAGGGTTATGTTATCAATTATGCTTCAACCGACTATATCTCAAGGACGTCACAACAAAATGCCACAAAAACTACAAAAGTTAGCTGTGGGCAATTCAATGAAATTGTATTAGCCATCAAATGGGTTCTAAAGACCCTTTTCACTTGCCTTTCACTGCTTTTTTGTTTTGTTTTGTTTTGGGTTTGGGTTTTTTGTTTGTTTTATTGGGGTTTTTATGGGGTTTTCTGGTTGGTTTGTTTGTTTTTTATTGGGTTTTTATTTTTATTTTTTTTATGGGGGTTTTATGGTTTTGGTTGTTGGTTTTTGTTTGTTTGTTTGGAGTTGGGTGGGGTTTTTGTTTGTTTGGTTTTTTTTTTTATATTTTGGCTCAATATTTGTGATCCAGTATAAAAAGGAAAAAAAAAAAAAAAAAAAAAAAAAAAAAAAAAAAAAAAGAACAAAAAAAAAAAAAAGAGAGAAAACAAAGGAGAAAAAAAAATGAGAGAAAAAAAAAAAAAAAAAAAAAGAAAAACAAAAGAAAAAAATGAGTGAAGAAAAAAATCAAACTATGCTATGTAAACCTCCCTCAGTTGTGAAACAGTTCTAGAGAGGACATAACAGTTGAGAATCCCAGAAGAACCTGTTCTACAGTAAAGTATCACAAGTTCAGTCATGAAAACAATGTCTGAAAAAAATTATTTTTAATAATATCATCTACAGAGAGTAAAAATTTTCTTCTGAGAGTCGATTAAATGCCCAAAATCTCAGCTGCTTTCAGACACAAAACTACTGTTGTAGAGGTTCTAATTTTATTCAGAAAAACTCCCAAATCTTTAAAAGTAAGTCATTCTTGTTTGAGTAATAATTCTACAGAAGGGAACCAAGATGTATGTTTTTAGTTTCTCCAAAACAATGTTTAGCAGATACTGGGGGGAGGGGAGTACTTGAGGGTGGGGAAGAGAGTGGGAAGGTAGAAATAGGATAATTTCATTATTTCTTACACTTTCCCACTAACATAAAAACTATAGTTGTTTAGGTTATGTCCTTGTTTGAAAATGTCTTGATTTCAGCATGTCTCATCTCTGGTTGGAAAGATTGTTATAGGTTCTTAAAAATAGAACCTATTTATTTTATTGTAAAATAAATCAGTTGTTGTATAGTGCTTGTATCTTGACTTTTTTGGTTTGTGACCAGATTGCCTCATTTTCCTGAAAAGTTTAACCCTCCATTACTATCTGTTATTGCATCTAGTATAGCTTAGCACTAGGAATACCTTGTAGATAGCCCACAGAAACATCATTTCCTGCCATTAACCTGATGGGTTATTCAATAAGTACAGCACAAGTGACCTTGTCATGTCTGTATTTTCACATGGTCTTTTCATCTGAGCACTAATCAAAAGACTCTGTTCTTCCAAATCTAATAAAGACATCTTTATCTTAGATTCTGAGCACAACTCAGACAATAATAAGAGAACTGTATTTTGATTATTTATTCCAGAATCCAATTTCACATTTCAAACTAGTGCCTATCTAAGACCAATAAGTTTCAGTAAAGTGCTGCACTGGGAATTAGATTTAACAATATTTCAGTACTAGCACTTCCATCTAGTAGTGACAGATGATTATGCCTCTTAGATAAATTCTTTCAAAAGAAATAGAGAAAAAAAAGTAAATTAGTAGTGAAACTTGAACAATCTTTTCCTAGACAAAATGGGAAATTTTGTCTAGGAAATTATGTACAAATGTGTACATCAAACTAAACAAAAGAGCAAAAGTAAATACATTTTCTAAATGAAGTACATACATTTTCTTGGGAAATTTATATGCATATGATATTACTGTTATATTTTATTTTCATTAAACTAATATTCAAACAAAGCTTAAGTGTGAAAATGTCATTGTACTAGGTGCTCAACAAACATATAGTAGAAGATGGTCACCAGTTTCTGTTTGTTTCCTTCTTGTAGTATGGGTAATGTCCTTTAAGTGATTTTGTTTTAAAAACTTAGACAGTCTCCTTCAAAGAATGTAGTAAGCTGACTAAATGTATACAGCTATATCTGACCAGCCTGCATACACTACATTTGCTTTCTACAAAGGAAGAGAGAAGGACCTGACAGGCCTGGTGGACAAGAAGTTAACACTGCCAAAAGGCAGTGTGCCTTTTGGCCAAAAAAGCCAAATGGTATCCTGGAGAAGAGCAATGCCAGAAGATTGAGGGACGTGACCCTGTTCCTCTACTCTACCTTGGAAAGGCCGCCAAATTCTGTGTCCAGTTCTTGGGCTCCTCAGTTCAAGATAGACAAGGAACTACAGTGGAGTTCTATGAAGATGATAATGGGACTGGAACATCTCTCTTATAAGGAGTTGTGCTAATTTGAAGTATTTGTCTCTCCTTTGTGTTTCAGGATTTTGCCTTTATGATATAAATCTGCAGAAGGGAACTTTTACTTACCCCACAACCACTCTGTCAATGGTATGCAAATAATTTTTGTTTTTCCAGTTCCACAGCTCCAAACCAACCCAGCCCCTTGACTTACAACTGCAAATAAAGCATAACTTGTCTGCTGAAGATTTATAATTAAGTTTTTCTTTATTGTTTATAAGACTGGAAATCAACATTCTCTGTGTGATCTGTCATATTTTACTGTTGTTATCAGTGATATCAGGTTACATTTTAAATTTCTAAAACTAAGAGGCTTATTATAAGGAGATAATTATTAATAAACACATAATGGTACTGCACCTCAGGCCCTTACTTCCTGTTCAGTAATATTTTACTATGATGTGTTACATTTCTCCCTCAGTATTTTCTGAAGAAATAAGGTCTGAGAGAAATTGAGTGATATGTTTCCAATATTTACGTTAATATTTTAATGATGCATTATATTTTATGGTCTGTAGTACCATATAGTCTAGAGTTTCATTTGGCTAAACCCAGTGGAACTGCACTGATAAGGTAGATGTCCTATCAGTGCAAGGGCAAGCCAGGCTCACTATGCTTACTACAGCAATTACACTGGCTGATTAAAAAATATGTGCATCTGATGAATCAGGATGGTGTTACTCACTTTCTTTATCTTAAGGAATATTTTTAACCACACCTGGTTAGAAATTGAACTGGGTCCCTAAGCAGTGAAATACTGTCAGAATTTCAATAGCTCTAACAAGCTATAGGAATGCTAAGAGTTGTACAAATTATTTGTCCTTTACTTTCTTGAGACTATCTTCTCCCTTTTATGCATTTTTTTTTTTAAATTACCTTTTAAATTTTCAGACATATCCTATAAGGATGCATCTTTTTCAGCTGAAGTATAGACTGTTTCATTATGTTCTCCGAACTATTTTGTGGCTTGTTTTATAAAAGTCTTTTATCCCTTCTTCTCTTGTGTACTAGTCATAATTCCCTTCCATTACAGGACTTTAGGAGTAAATTGTACCTTTCAGGTTTGGCATTCTTTTTAAGACTGCCTGAAATAGTCCCTTCATGGTTTTTTGCTTATTAGCATTAATTTAGTACTGACCAGTTGGGTCCCTCCAGAAGCACTTGTCTGTCAAGGGCCTACAAGTCTTGATCTTGCATGTGAAGCTATTTCTACACAAGTGGGTAAACTTGCATACATTTAGATATTCAGTCTGTTTCAATGAGCTCTCTCCCAACATGTACTGGTGCAGTTCTGGAGGATGACATGAATCACAGTCTTCTCCTGGCCACCAAAATAGACAAAACTCTTCTTTGGTAAGAAAGTGTTTAACAGCATGGATAAGGAAACATGATGCGCCAGAGAAAGTCCTTACATTTTCCTGGCATTGATAAAGTTACCTGATATTTCATTATGGATATGGAGACAGTGGTTTCCACAGGACAATGCCATGGGACTACTGGATGTGAACTAAATCACTAGGGAAACTGCAGAACTGCTCTGGGAATGTGTTCTGCAGATGAAGAAATGAATTTTTTTGAAGGTAAACAAGATCTCATAAAGAGATTATTTTTCTCTGAATCTCAGCATTTGAAGTCCTACTCTGGTAGATGCATTGTGTTGAATGATATTTCAGCTTGGTCCCAAGCTGGCTGTCCTCTGACTTGTTCAAAGATAATTCACGGTTGACTACACTTCGTAGTAGTATATCTGATTTTAATATTTAAAAAAAAACCCTCTTCCTTTTCCATTTAGCACCATGGGAAACAAAGTGTTTAATGACAAACCAATGCCCATGTGAGTTTCGGTGGTTTTCCAGATACTAAATTATTGTGCTACATTGTGATCTATATACAATATATTGACATGTATTAAAGACAGAATGATAACTTACTAATTGCTTGCTTCTATCCAATATCCCTGTCACAAACAGGTACATTAAAAAAAAATAAATTTCCCCTAGAAGGACATATTTTTTCTGCTGTATTCTGTATTACACCAGAATTTCAGTAAGGCATATTTCAGTTTAAAGAATTGTACCCTGACTACTTTTAGTACAGTGTTTATTCACAATATTATAAATAAAGTACTATAGAAAACACGTTCAACCTACAAAGCATATATTCTTCTGCCTCTCAATCAGTTAGGACAAAATCAGATTCACAGGAGAGGATTCATCTAGCAAAATGTGCATATATATCATCAGAGATCTACTCTATGTAAATTGCACTCTCTTTAATTGGGGGAGAAAGCCAGGCATTTCCAGTGATTTATCAGACCGATACAAGAAGTGTCCTTTAAAGTTCAATGAATCTTACAGAAAGTGATTTTTTTTTAGCAATAAATTGCAGAAGCAGCTTTGATAATCTCCTCAAACATAAAAAAATCAAATTAGAGACCTTTACATTTCAGCAGATGAAACATTCATGTTATTTTGTATTCAGTGGTGCAAAGTTATTTCCATTTACATGGCACAAAACTTTAAAATCTCAAAGATTTTAAATTCTGGTCAAAACAATTATTACATTGAATTTAAACTATGAATAAAAAATAAAGAATGTTGTGCAATAAAATTACTTAAGGCAGGGTATAGACTGGTAGTAGATTGGGGGGCACATAAGAAGCATGAAAGAATGTGACATTTAAGAGTAAGTTACTCTGTGCTGTGTTCCATCAAATATATTTATACCTGACAGAAAAATTATTGCATCACAGCTGTAATTTCTAGCGCCTATTTGTGGTGTTATGCAGTGTTGAGCAGTTCATTATGAAAACAGAAAAAACCACTGTAGCTAGGAAGAGCATTTTGTTGACAAGCAAATTTTTGTAATCTAAGCTTTTCTTTAAGAATTACAAAAGTATAATGAGAGCTGCTAAAGGCATGATAAAACCCACAACTTTTCTTTAAAACAATTTGCAATTATCATTTATTTGACAGGGAGGTACGAGAAACAAGAAAGACCAAAAGACACTTGGGTGACTATTTAGGTGTGCAGACAGAGTGCAAAACAAGATAATCTTTAATCCATCTACGATGATTCTCAACAGTATGCTTAAATTAACCCTCATTTGGTATCGGTTTTAAGACATGCATTATTTCTCTAATGAGAAAAAAACTTTTTACAGGAAAAGTCAAACTTCTAATTGTAAATATATATAAATGAGTATATCTAAATGAGGCACCATATTCATATTTCAGAAACTTTCTTTGACATATATGTGCAATATATTGCACATCCAAGGAGCCTTGCAACTCTAAAAGATGCACAGACCAAAGTATCGATACAATAGAGAGTTTAAACGACATAATATTCATTGTCTAATGGCTGTGATTTGAGCATCTTTCACAGTTCAATAGGCGTTCAGTTTCCAAAAAACGTGTGTGGAGAGTTACATTCTCCAGAATGAGATCTGCAAAAAACAGTAATTGACAACAGTAGAGATAACTAGACTTTATAAAGAGATGATGAGTACGAATATCCTCTGACTAGTTCTTGCATGCTATACTAAGTACCAGGAGGTGTTACTTTCATCTACTGATGCAGTTAAAAGCAGAGAGCGGTCTTTAAATTATTGACTTAAGGCATAAAGAGTATTCTTTGTATTTTTAGAATCAACTTTTGCTTCAGTTTCTGACAGACAACCTTCTCAATCCTTATCTCACCACATAGATATTTTTTACACTGAATTTTGCAATTTTCAGAAGACTACCCAGATGAAAAATCTGTAGTCTTTGAGGGTGAAAGCAGGCTGCAATGGTAGAATAAAAGCAGATCAGGACTGGTAATTTTCTCCTCTTTATGCAATTCACTTCTGGAGAAAATTATTAATAATCCATTGGGCTAAAGACAAAGAACAGAAATCTTTAATTTTGTGATTAGGACCTAAGGCAGGATTCCAGACTTAGTTATTTTTGGTACATTTTTCATCTAACAACTGATGCATCAAGTGCTTCAGCTGACCTCAAAGGTAAACATCCAAATCAAAAATCCTACAGTAACTTGAATTTCCTTATGCAAAAGAGAACACTTTACAGGAAAGCTGAAAAAGCCACTAACGAATCACAGTGTTTTTTATGACAGACTCTTTTGTGAATACAAGAGAAGCAACAGATATCACATATTTTAACTTTCATAAGTATTTGATATTTCAGTTTTCATATACAAGCTAGGAAAATATCTAGATGAAATAATCATATATGGGATGCAAAATACATAACTATAGAGTGAAAGAACAAGACAGATGAACCTGGATTTTCCTCCTACCCTCAAAAAAAATCTCATTAGAACTATGCCTATACTGATGATTCTGTTATATGTTTCTCTTAGTCTTACTCTAAAAGTTCTTTAGAAAATCTGGCAGTAACATTGTAGGAACAGAGGAGAGCAGCCTGATATGCATAATGTCAATGAAAACCAGGGCTTCTCCCAGTGTAGCACCTGGGAATTATATTGCAGGTAAATAAATGTTATAAATGTTATGTAAAACTTCAGTGTTGGCATTATGAGCTTAGTAATATGAATATTGTACAAGATGAAGTTTTAATTTGTTAGAATAAATCTAAATAGTATATACATTAGTTACAGTGTGCTATAAATTCAAAGAATAATCTACCTTCTCATGACTACCTAAGACATTTGTATAACTGGACAGGAATGTAACTCTTTACCTACCTAACTATAGATTACACTCAATGCTATAGGATTTCATACTTTCTGGTCTTGCAGTAAGGGATATTGGCCAGCATTGCGTTATTTTCAGCTTGTCAGTCTCACAGGCATAGATCTTTATGTGTGTGTGTGTGTGTGTGTGTGTGTGTGTGTGTGTGTGTGGTGACTTTTGTTATTGATAATTTCTATATTCTGTTTCTATGAATTTAAGTTAGACAAAGTTAATGAAATATGTCTCATGCTTGGAGAAGTGAAGAAATACCTTGGCGTTATGCAGTTTTTAGTTGTGAACAGATCTTGAAATAATCTATCTTATAAATTTTTTATTGTTTCTTTTGAAAACTTTCATTATGCCAGAGGATTAAAACACCAGTCCTGGTCTGTATTTCAAAACCACAGAGAGCCTTTGATTGTACTGATCCCCAGACACTGCAGTCAGTGAAAATGAAACTGAGACAAGGAATTCAACTAAATTCTGGTCCATGAAGTCATCTGATAGCAGGTTTCACAAATCTCTTGTCTCCCATATTGTTGAAGAAATGCTCTGTTGCATACTAGTCCAGCTGGAGTTTTTCAAAGCATTGTGCCTGGTAAACAACATTAAATACAATTGAGAGTTTGCTATACAAGAACTATTTGCAAAGCATTACAGGGACAAAAACAACCATAAGTGCTGCTAAGTTGGTTTTAATGTTTTGTCCTAGTGCAAATTTAGATTACATTGTGGGTGGAATATTAGCTTTAATTATATAGATATGTAAGGTTAAATCTAGCTTAATACTTTGCATGCTTATAGGAAACTAAAACCTTGCTTATGAGCAGTAGTTGTCTCCAGTCAAAATATGCAAAGGCAGGTGTTTTCCATTTCATCTAGACTGCTGAGTATTTGAAAGAAAATTGAATCCTGTTTTGCTCGGGAGTGATCCTAGTTATGTGTGACTTGCTTCTAATAGCCAGAAGGTAGACTTGCAACTTTTAGGTTGAGAACCTTCGAGGGGTTCACTATATCTTGATTATTGAATGGTCTGAGCCTTGGAAATGCAAGTGAGTTGGTGCTTATTGGATATGAATAAAATGGATCCATGATGTTTGAGAAGATAACTCCTATCACATTCAGCTTCAGTTCTGTTGCAGAGTGTAGGCAGTCAGAGTTAATGAAGCAATATATACTTCTCTATAGCTCTCTAGGGTTGGATTTGGCTGGGCTAATAAGAGAGATGAGGAAGGTTCTCCTAGTCTACAAAAGAGTGGCAGTATGAACTTAGAGGAATTCATTATAATTCATAGTGTCCTTACTAACATTCAGGTTTTTTCTAGCAGTGCTTAAGCTATCACCTCTCCCTTTTTATCCTGCCTAGGCTGTCATGGTAAAGCATGTTACTGTGTATGCTATAAAAAAAATGGTGTGGATGGAGGCAAAATATGTAAATGGAGGAGGCTAGTGAACACTTATAACAATTGATTTTATTGTCAACTCTTCATCCAGTGAGTGAAATGTCAAATCTGAGATCAAATTTTGGTGAGACTGGACTATTGTCTTAAGAGTCCTTCAGATGCCATTTGACAAAACTGGTAGAAACTGATGGAGCTCTGACTCTAGAGCTGCCTCAGATTTATTTTTATTTCTTGACAGCTCAAGGTTTTGTTCTTGACTCAACAATAGATGATCCAGGAAAGCCTAATGTTTTAATGTCCTTGATTTTGAAGTCTGGGATCAGTTTATGGACATCAAATTGTATGTGTTTTTATACTAAATAGAGAATAATGAAAAGTACACCATTTAAACTTAGATAAATTTCATGTTCATTACTGCAGTGCAATAGACAAATTTTAGTTAATAATAACAAACAAACAAAAAATATAAAACAGCTATCAAAAGATTTTTTTCAATTCCCATTGAAAAACCATCCAAACAGGTCAGCTGTAAACCGTTGTATGTTTAATCCATTCTTTTCATTTAAAGAGACAATATTGTTGATCCTATTTTGCACTTGTACACATTTCCTAGCTATTAAAAAAAAATAATGCAAATTATATTTGTTGTTAGGATACAATGCATAATTCATTATCAGCTCAATATTCAATTAATACCATCACTTACAACCCATTGGAAACAGACAATGCTAACAAGTTAATATGTGTTGAAGTATAGAGTAAGCTGCCTGAGGTGTAACTGAAAATGAATAAATGTATTAAAAGCACTAACTAGCATTCTGGAAATTATTGTGTTGAAAGCCATTGCATTGAAATGGAAAATAATGAAGTAGTCCAATCATTATAGGATTTTGTGAGCACTGCTATTCCAGAACGTAGTGGGAGCGGGTGTCCCAGATCAGATCCTTCTTCCAGTATACCATTATGCTGTCTTTACTGAAGACATTGCTAAAGCAGGGTCAACCTCTAGAGGGAAGAACCTTGCTATTGGTTCTGTGATAAACCATGCTTCAAAGTCCTTGATTTTTGAACTCTTCAATCAGGCTCAGTTCAGTGGCTTAATCATAGAGGATGTCTAGAAATCATGATGAGGCAAAGGAATTGATGTCCTTGGTGTTTTTCTTGTCATGTCCTTGCCACAAGTAGTGTTTTTTTACAATTTTGTAAATGTTACCACAATGTTACCAGAATTAAACATTATTATAAATCAAAACCTCAAATAATCTTGTATTGGAATATGGAGGTTTGTAAGGAAATATTGGAGATTCCTTGATCAGCCTGTTTTTGTTGATGAATATGATTAAATCATTGTTTTTATAATTTATATACCTTTTTAAATGTTGCATTTTAAAACAACTTGTATGGTAGTAATACAGTAGACTCCAAGAAAATCTAGTCCATGAATTAATATGCTTGGAAGAAAGAGAAAAGAAGTGGATCAGCAGCCAAGACAGTACAAGTAATTGTTCAGAAGAACAAACAAACTTAAGGTACTGGGTCAGCTTCAGTCTTGATTGTACAAGATAGAACATACTGAACAGGCTCCAGCCTCAGTTTAACTATGTAAGTATATACGAGCTGAGCTATATGACTATTTAAGTCAAGTCAGGAACACAAATAGTTTTAATTAAAGTTCCTATAAATCATTACAAAGAAGAATAAAGAGAAAACATAGACCCATTACTTAATGAGAAAGACGAATTTAATGAATCATGATACAGTGAAGACTGATGCAATTGTGACTGTTGGTTAACGCAGTCATGCATAAAAGAACAGCAAAATAATAGAAACACAGGTCCAAATAAGAGAGCAGTAAGTTAAAGACTGAATATTTAGTGTACACATTCCAAGTCAGTATGAGTAGTTAAAATTCACCTCAAACATTTGAAAGAATTATATGAAGCAATTTGATCTGTTAGTGATTTCCAGAAATGCAGAGAAGATGTACAAGGTCATAGAATGTAGGACAATTTTAAGGAAAACAAAATCATACCAAGAAAGTATAAATCAGTAGGCTATTTTCAGCATGAGGAAACATACTGGAACATATTCTTAAGCAAAAGATTTATAAGAATTACTTAAGAAAAATCAAAAATTGATATGTAGAAAGTAAATTATATCATACCAATCTAATATCTCTAGTCAACAGAGTTACAAGACTTGTGGATGAGAAGGAAACATTAGACATGATATGTCTTGACACAACTTTAGAGACAAAATATTATCTTATTCTCAACACTAAACTATGAAGACATGGACCAGATAGAGTTAGAAATAAATTTAAAACTTTCTGAAAAGTACTTACCAATAACTCAATGTCAAACTGGGAGGGTATTTTAAGTAAGATTCCATTGGTATTTTTTTTTGAGTACTGTTCATTAATTTCATTAATGACTTGAATGATGGAACAGAATACACAGTGCACTTCTGTACTCTTGGTACAGCATCTCCTTGTGAAGGAAAACAGCATGAGAATTCAGAATGACTTTGGGAAAGTATTTGATATCAATACAAATAAATTCTGTAAAGTCAAATTTACGTTCAACACTTTTTGATTAAGAGATCCAGAGTATAAATGCGAAATGGTGCTTAAATGCCTAAGCAGTCATGCTATGGTTAAAAAATGGTCTACAAATAGAATGGTGTGGTGGGGGAACAAGGTTTTCCCCCTAGAATTATAAAAAGTGGTAGTCCCCGAGGGGGATGGTGTCTCTCTTGAGGTTGACCCAATCAGTGCTCCTGCAAAATATAAACATATCACAAGTAGACTGGAAAAGAAGGTTATTAGTTGTTGGAGAGGTGGCCATGTTCTGAGACCACGAGGAGAAGGGGCCCAGAGCCCCACTGGGGGTTGGGCCCCCCCAAGACCCGGTTGGAGGGCCACAGGGACTTGGAACAGTGTTAGACTGGGCTAAGTATCTGTAGCTGAGGAGCTGGGAGTTTTTCCCTCCACCATGAGCAGCAGCAAGAGATACTGAAAAGCAGTGGCAGAAACAGCAGTGAACGGAGGCTATGGTTGAAAGCCAGGAGATAAAAACTGAAGAAGCAGCAAAGCCAGCATTGCAGCCAAGGAGGGAAGACACAGAGATCTCTAACGGAGAGAGAGAGAGCAAAGACTAAACTCTACAGAGAGAGTTGGGGTAAGAACTGAAACAAACTCCCCAAACTCCTTGGACACCCCTCCTAGAGAGGAGAGGTGGTGGACTCCCACTTGATGGAAATCCTAAAATGCAGCATGCACTGGAGGGAGAGGAGCTGAGAAGCTCAAGCGTCCTGGAAAGCTGGACCAGGACGGCCAAAAGGAATGCGGAGGAGGGTTTTGCCCCCCTGCCCTGCTGCTGTTGCTAAGTTAGTAGCCTGATGACAGAGCACGAGAGCTCTGTAAGGGAGCTTGAATCTCCTGAGGATAGGGACCGTCACGAAGACTCCTGCACTTCATGATATGACGTGGTGAAGTGACCTTTGTCCCGGTGAACACAGTCCATGGAAGAGAAAGACCCTTGCTTGGAGTCAAAGGGCTGAGAGAGGCTTGGAGATTCCCCCTCGTGTGTAATGAAAAGTGATCCAGCTACAGCTGCTGCATAGAGGAAGAGAGACTACTGCCCTAGAGAGACTGCTGCTCTGAGAGTGGAAAGGATCTTTCCTTTTCCCTTCTGGACGTTTATTGAAGGGAGAAGAGATTGACCCATTGTAAATACTGATTTATTATAGGAGAGATAGTTAAGATTGTATATGATGTATTGTAATATTTATTTGTACAGTGTTTGTAATATAATTCCCTTTCCCCCCATATTGAGTCTTGTGTTGTGTCTGGAAAGCCCATCTCACACTGCTCTGAGTTGTGGAAGGGGGGCTTGGACTCAAGAATTGGATTTTGGGGCTATCAAACCATGACAAATGGGTATAAGCAATGTAATAAAAAAGGGTAGATAAAATTCTGAAATGTATTAACAAAAATGTAATAAATAAGGCATGAGAAAATTATTCTACTCCTTTTGACACTGAAAAAACCTTAAGGAGTGTCTTTGGGGCAGAGTAACTTAGGTAAGTTATAAAATACTTTGGAAAGCCCGGGGAGAGTGACAAAAATGCTTTATCATTTTAATTTTCATCTAGAGTGATATAGGTGTCATGCAAACTGTTTTAATTCCAAAGACAGTAATTCACTGGAATATTATACTTACACAGAAATTGTAAAATATCTTTCAATGAAGATTTTTAGAGACATATTGTGAAAGGATTTGGGGTCTATTAAATTTGAAAAGATGAAGATGAATAACCTCATGAGAGATTTGTATTTCTATGATTCTACAATATTTTGACTTACTGTCATCTTCCCCCTACCTCTGAAATGTCCATGCTTCAATGATATTCTCTAGTATTTAAAAAAATTTGTGAAGAACCTTTTTGATTAAATCTGCTTTATATTATCACCATCGCTGTGACCTTCTAGATAATATAGGACAGAAAGCTACACCAATGATTCCTGTATGATATGTACTTTGCTACTGAAACGTATTTGAATTTCCTATTTGAATTCCTCAGATGTAGTAATGCCATCAGCAAATGGGTTTGGTACTTTCAACCAACACTTCACACAGTTTTTATTCTGTTCACTGATGCACCTGCATCAAGACAACCTTCAGCCTTACAAGAACCCTTACAGAGCCACTTCAAGTTTATCTTATTTATCTAACAAAGAAGTACAAGATAATGCTACATCATAGATTGGTATAAAGATCAAGACAGAGAACAAGTAGTCTGTGGTAGTTTGGTCTAGGCCTTCCTTGGTGACCAGTTTGTAGCCAAGGAAGTGCCCAGATTTACCCAGTGTTCCCTACGATTTTTACATAAGCCAGACTATAAGAAGAAAGGAGGAGAGGTCTTTGCTCTCTTTCCTTCCGGCAACTTGGAGGTGCAGGTTCCCTGCTGTTGAGTCTGTCGTGTTGGGGAGCGAGGCCTGGTAAGGCCTTGTCGACAATGGAAGGTGGAGGTTGCCGACGATTGTTCCAGAGCGACTCTCGGTTGTCCCAAGGAGAGTAGTGAGATATTTCTTTGCTAACTCTTTTAGTTGCTAGATATTGGGCTACTAATCAGGATATATATATATTTTATTTTGGTTTTGTTCCTTTTCCCTTCCCCCTTCCTTTTCCCTTGTGAAATTGTATATATATTTCAATTGTATATAACTGTAACATAAGTGTAAATATATTTATATATATATATTGCTTTAGCTGTCTCTCTCGTTTCGGTTTTTTCTTGGTTGTTTTTCTCCCTCTTCTCCCTGAGGTTTGGGGGGGGGGGACTTCTTGTGGTAAGGTTTGGAGACTTGGCAGGGAGCCAGCTTCAAACCATATCAAGTCTTACACTAGTGATAGGTTCAAAATACTATCCTAGACACTTCTTTTGAAATAAGAGCATCACTTTTAAGAGTTTTTCTCATCTTTCTATTGTGATACGCTCTGTAATTTTGCTCTGTTTACTCTCCATCACTTAAGAAGCCTGGGCCAGGAGGAACTCCCAATAGGAAAAGATCTAATACACTGAGTAAAAATTTGAGATACTGCAGAGTGAGGTGGAGGATTCTACAGCCATGTGGCAAGAGGCTTTGGTTTAAGCAAAGTTTGAGACTATGGTAAGAACTGGGCAGGTCATTGCAAATCAAAAAGTTGGCAACTTGACTGAAACAAATGTTAGATACCAGAACTCAGCAGAAAAGGGGGGGGAGGGGAGGAAGAGAAAGGGCAATTGTTTATGATCTTTTTGCATTGGTCTGTCTAGTCATTTTGGGTTTTCAGTCAAGAGATACCTAGGAAAATGAATGGGAATACTTGACACATTGCATGGACACCATATATTCTCCTAATTGTTTTCAGGTAAAGCAATTTCCTGACCTTTTATCATTTGTGTATTTAACAACCACCATTGAATCTCTCTTCCATATTCTTATAAGTCACTCTCTGAATCCTAATTTTAAAATATCAGTTAAAAAGAAATCTATTTAAAGTTGTTCTAGTTTATAATTCAATAAAATATACATTTTATGAGCTCAAAGATTCTTGTTTTAATTTTGGTTGTATAAATTTCACCTTCAAAATTATCCTGACATTTTCATGGTCCTGTGCGCTAAGCAAAGGAAATATGGCCAGAGATAGTTGAATATCAAGTAAGAAAAGTAAACACTCATAATGATGACAGCTGGAAACTCATATCTAATTCAGATGAAAATGGGATCATCTAAACTATCTAAATTACCTAAACTACCAAAACTACCTAAACTACCTTTTCACTAGTGAATGATTGCTCCTGATATTAAATTTTATGTGTGGATTTAATCTAGAAAACATAATATTTAATTTTTCTTCCACATCTTCTGGCTTTTTCCTTATTGCAATGGATTTCCTAAGAGGTTGTTGTTTCCTGGTCCAAAGCTGTGTAGCTATTGCCATATATCTCGTTTACTTCTCTTAATACCTGAGAGCCCTAAATATATGAATAAAATAACCTGGAATACAGCAGAGGTAGCAGTTTACTATTTAGTTTCTCATAGGCTGAAGCTGGAGAGAAAGAGTAAGAGAAAAAAGGAATTTAAAAATTTCAACTTCTTTACATTTTAGTTTTTTTTCATTTACTTTGTTTTCTGCATAGATAGAAATAAAAGATACATGAAATAGAATGATTAAAAGAACATGGTTATGTGGTGGGAAGTCGAACACAAGCTTCTGAATTTGCTTAATTTTTGTAAAACTGTTACTGAACAGTAACATCTGTTTCTTGGCTGTAAATATAATAAAAGCTATCTTACTCAATGCTGGTATAAAGAAAATGCAATCAAGATGCAGTAAAATCACACATGTTTATTGAAGCACATTTTGAAAGTTGACTGTTTTGTTGAACTTTTTTTCATAAAATTACAGGATGTTTTTGGTTGGAAAGCACCTTAAAAATAGTCTAGATCCAACCCCCCTGCCATGGGCTGGGCCATCTTCCTTCCTGTTGCTGACATCTTCCTGCCCATGCTGCTGAAAGCTCCATCCAACCTAGTCTTGAACACTTCCAGGGATGGGGTATCCACAACTTCTCTGGGCAACCTGTTCCACTAACATATAAACCTGCTCTCTTTCAGTTGGAAGTCATTCTCCCTTCTTCTGGCTCTACATGCCCCTGTAAGATGTCCCTCTCTGTCTTTCTTGTAGGCCCTCCTAAAGTACTGGAAAGCTGCTCCCTGAAACCTTTGTATCTCTGGGCTGAACTGTCTCAACCTGAGGTGTTCCAGCCGTCTGATCATCTTCATAGCCCTCAACTGGACCCACTCTTTCTGATTTTTAATCCTTGGATTAGCTCAGAGTATGAGAGGAATTCTCTCTTGGGCAGAATGACATGCAGTTCATTACTGCTACCCTGTGACTATAGCTCTGATAGACGAGGAAATCTGATATTTGGGCCATCTTATGCTGATTTACAGTGAGCAGATAAGGATCTTTCTCCTGCCTGAGGAAGTTTGGCATTAGGAAGACAATTAGTTAATGGAAGCTCAGTCATGATGAAACAGATGTAGTTAGTGTACATAGTGTGTACACTACAGTGTATATACAAGTATGCCATTTTCACATAAAACAGGTAAAAATAGATATACTGATTCAATTAGAATCATAACACCTTTTGTTTTAGCCACTGCCCTAGGAAAGAATCCAGGAAAAGCAGTGAGAATAACAGACTTTTTTGGAAAACATAATTTTCAAGGACAGAGTGAAACATGGTTTATTCAGTGTTTGGTTCACTGCTTACCCTCTTTCTGACTTGTGTCCTGTTCTTGTTTTATCCTATGACCAACTTTTTATTGCAATGCAAGTGTATTTTTAAATTTGAAGTTAAATACTTGCTGAAACTGATGTAGACTTTTCAGAATTCCTCAGCAATTAAACAGATGAACAGGCTACAGGGTTTCTCTCTTAGGATGACTAACTCTGAATTGAAGGAGAAAGGAACAGAACAACACAAAAAGAGAACAGCAAGATGTTTCTAATCCGTGTATAAAGGAGAGAAACAAGTCTGAATGAAAAGAGTCATTACAGACATCACAACACATATTTTCCAGCTGTTTTGCCACTGTGAGAGTTGTTAGCATAGTTAAACCAAAACATCCATAAGATGATAAGTGGTAGAGTACATGGATGAAATAATTCTCTTACCTGTCCTCCTTCTCTATCAATTTTACATTACATTATATAATTATATATTTATTTTTTTTTCAAAGGCATTTTCAAAGCAGACACCATAATGTAAATATTTTCAAAGTGTCATGCGTATGCACACCTAATACAGGATTTTCTCTGCAGAGACAGTTTCTTCTCAAACCTTGAAAGCTTTTCCTCTGCAGCCCCTTTATAATGAAAGAGTAATGAGTATCGTCATTCAAAATAATACAAACTTTTTATAAAATGATGATTATAATTTGTATCAGAATCACAAAAACAAAAGGGTTCTTGTATACTTTATAAAGAAACACATGATTTGTGTAACTTAAAAGAGAGAAAGAAAGAAAAAAGGAAGAAATACAGAGTAAGACTGAGAAGGGTGAGAGGAAGAGAGTGAAGAAGGAAGGACAGAAGAGACTATTTAGCTTTCATTCATCTTAATAGATAACTTCATATTTCCCATCACATTCTACAAATTTTATAGTATTTATAACTAAAATAAGAGGAAAATAGACTTACTTATTCCAAATAACAAATATCAGAATTATGTGTAACAATATATTCTTTATACAAAAAAGCGGAAATCAACACTTTTTTTTTTAAATAATTAAACATTTCCTTAAATTGTCATTATATTTAACAAGGCACACACTTTGAGAACTTAATTTAATATTTGATATGTGGTTGTTTCCTACTGCAACTACTTATAACCAGGTAGGAGAAATTGGATGTATGTATATAATTGTATGTGTATATATAAGAAGTACTTCTACTTTTAGTATCTTTTGTTTAATATAAAAGGAAGATATAAAAGTATAGTGCTGACCATTGAGAAGGCATACCATATACCCTGTCCTTTACCCTGTGGATATTACACTCAATAGATTTTTTTTTTTTTTTTTGAGATAACACATAAGTTTATGCAACTTTTGGACCAGGAGAAGACCATCTGGACTAGCTTTACTGCTTTTTATATAGATATCTTTTGTAGTGCTAATCGCATAATTTAGTGTAAAACTTTTACTTGGAATACTAATCTGCTTTTCTTCCATAAAGACATCTCGATCTTTATAAACTTAAAGGTCTGTGAAGATGTTCAATGATATATTTTAATCTACAGGTTACTCACAAGCTATCTTTTAGGAAAAAACACTCAACAACTCATCTTCTAAAAATGTGTCTCTGGAGAAACGCTATATCAGAAAAGAACATTTTTCTTCATGAGAATATCACCTTAGCTAAATTCCATTGCAGAGATCCAAAACAGTCCCATTAGGTTGTGACTCTCAGAAAACCTGTCAGAGAAGAAAATTCAATGGTATATTTCTGCAAATAGATAAAAAAATATGATTTTGACTACAATTTGCAACATGAGAAACAGGTAGAAGAGGTAAAGAGACTGCCAAGAAAATGATTGGTCACACTTATCCAAATGTCCCTCCAGATATCACTAGGATCCACACTTGTGGTTTCACAAGTACAGAGGGCAGCTGCTGATCCATAGCAGATGTCGGACAATAGGGAATGAGATTTCAGGTTCTTGTAAACAATACAATGCAGCTTCTTGAATTAATATTACAATGAGAATTGTGAATAATTAAAAAAATATGTAAACAAAAGGAATAATTATCAAAATAAATAAGACTAACATAAATTAAAAACAGTTGTAAAGTGCACAGGAGAATAATTCTATTCTGTTTTGACAGAAAAGGGGGTGCCTTTTCACACAGTTTGAGATACACAAAGTACTGGAAAGGCACCAACCTCTCAGCACCTTCACAAGATGATGAATTTGCTATACAGCCTTTTCTGGTTCAAAGCCAGAAAGGAACCACGACTAACACCAAAGCAATGAATGCAGGCAAATTCCCAACCTCCTAACTAGTTAAATATCTATATTAAGACAGGTGATGTTATTCAGGTGATATGAGAACAAATGGTACCGCTGTAGTTATGTGATCAGGTTCTGACCACAGGATTTCGATTATCTGAATTATCCCATCAGTGAGGGACCATGTGCTGCAGGCAGCATGAGGAGCTGGCAGTTACACGGTTTGAAGGAGCAACCAAAGTCTTCTTTACGTTCATCTTAGCCTTTCACCACCATTTAAAATTCTTCAAGCTTACTTGGGCCATTCTTTGTACTGTATATAAAGAACTAGGTTTATACACAGACTCAGGTTGAATCTGGCTGAAAATACCTTCTTATTGATTAAAAACTATTGATTTTCAAAGATAGGATGCAAACATTGCTTTTTATTTGAATGAAATATATTTGGACCTGTTTTTCCAATGTTTTTGTGTAACAAATTTTTACTCCTATGATATTTCTCCCTATTTATTTTTTAGAAGGAAAAAAAATCTACTTTGAAAAACAAAATTCGTCTCTTCAGAAGACTTTAGTTTGCTGTCTAATAAAGCATAAACGACTGGTGGACTAATCACAGTTACTTTACAAAGTAACTGTGCTTTCTACTCCGTTGTAGAGCTTTACTACTCTTGTAAATTTTTGAAACTGTCTATGAGAGCAATTGGTAGACAATGTTATAGATTGCTAACCTCTACATATACTTGAAAATCCTAATATGATAGATGATAGAGCCTAGAATTCTGTGTCTGCCCATTAGTGTATTCTATTGACCCTTTCCTAGTTAGCTCTTCTCATACTTTAGGGAGAAAATTAATATTTATCATGTTCCTCATGAAATCTAATATAAAAAAAACCCCTTGGATATTATAGCTCTTTGTGCCTTATATATTTCTTAATATGTGAAAATTGCAGATAGAGAAAAATAATCTCCAGATATTTAAACGTACTTGAATAAGTAATTTCAAGATAGTATGTTCTGGCCAGTGAGTTTGTTACCACCAGAGTTATGTGAAGCTTAGTTAATTATCTTTGCAGATGTTCACAGAGATACCTCATTTAGAGTCAAGCTAATTCATACACATCAAATTCCAGTGAGCTTAAAAGCTGTTTGAAACAGAGTTCACCAAGGGCTAATGAGAACAAGTTGTTTTTAGACTGAGTTTCATGAGTTTCTGAAAAGGATTATGTGATAGAATAGTCTAGTTCTTCAGGATAGAACTGTTACAGTATATGTAACTGTATAGGTACCTTGGTTTCCCTAGAAAATTTGTTTTTGTATTTTATTCTTTGTGTGTTTAAAAAGTATTCCATTCCCAATGCTTCTGTTAGCCATCTAGTGCCTAGGGAAGAAGAAAAATCTGTCTAAATCAATTACTTGGTTTCAACTTTTACTTGTGTTTGTTTACTTTTCAGTCTTTCTTTGATGGAATGGAAACTAACCACCAGAGTAATTGTCAAGAACTCTTCTCCACTGATTTGTCTTACTTTGAATTTAGCTGATTACCACCACATCTGTAGTTAGTAAGGAATTCTTTCCTAGGTAGAAAAGGCAGTTGTTTTGCTTTTGGCTTGTTTGATGGGCTTTTTCCTTCAGCCTAGGAGCTCATTCACTTCAATTTCCTGTTGGGCAATGTCATATCTCTTTCACTACAGGGACCTTGTGAGACAATTGTAACTTTGATGCCTTTGATCCCTTTTGTTCAGATATCTGGTACTAGCACTGCACACCAATGTCTGTAGAGGAATCCTGCCTCAGGTGTCTCTCTATAAAAGTCAATGGAATTTAGTCTTCTGATTTATTTTTTTTTTAACAGAAATTACTTTTTGGTCTTCCAAGTACTCATTAATGTTTTACATTACATAAATTGCCTACTTACCATTGTATTTTGTAATCCCATCTTCTAATATGAAGCTTGTTTCATTATGCATGAAGTGAAATGATTGCCCTTTATTTTGGCATTTTAAAGATAATATTGTACATGATTTTATGAATACACATTAATTTTTTTTAGTTTAAAATAATAAGGTAGTTAAGAACAAAATGAGACTAGAGAATGTTTTTGGATTATAGTAGAAATTATACCTATTCTGAAATATGATACCTACAAATGTTCTAGAGGCAGAGATAGGTAGTTCAGGAAGACCAAAACATGAAATGTGAAATAGTAACAGTTTGAGAATAGCAGCGCCCATGAATTTGAAAGTTCCCAGTTCCACAAACACTTTCAAAGTCATCAGTCACTGCTAGATGATAGAAAGGTTCTTTTTTAGAGGTTCAATTTGCGTATTGCAGACACAAAAACTCAGGAAAAAAATCAATTCTAGATAAATATAAAAACTACTCAAAATTATATCTAAGAAAAGTATTACTAGCTAACTATTAATTACAACTAATTATTAAAGCTTACTGTATGAAAAATTTTAGATGTGACTTTGGAAGATCTGCTAAAGGGATTCTTTAAACATCCTAGAGTGTTTTTCATGCACTGTATTTCTTTGTTCTTCAATTCCAAATATTTTGCCTCATAGTATCTCTATCCAAAGTTTTGACAATGCTAAGAGTACATTATTATATTATAGCATATTATTATAGGTGTTAAATGAAATGCAAAAAGATATTCACATCTCAAAATTTGTTGTCATAAGTAAAGTACTTGCTTTTCATCTAATGTTCCACAAAATAGTCCACAAGGACTGTCTGAGAGTTTCTTGTGTATTTATTTTGGTAGTACAATTAGATCAGTCTTTCAATGACCTATTAAATCATTATGCTAAGCAATTCATTTAGGCAGTCCCTAACTGTTATGTATTAATAGCGCAAATCTCTTGTCAAACTCATCCTAGAGCTTTTTACTGCATTTGATTGACAATATTTACTTGTGTTTTGAGTTTATGAGAACAAGCAAAGCAAAAGGGCAAGCTGGACCCTTCTAGAAGCAGGAAGGAGAACTCTCTCTTGGGCAGCTGTTGACCTGCTTAAGGAGGAGAGCATGCCAGAGGCTGCTGAGGAGCATAGAGGAGGCAGATTCTGTGAGCACAAATCACAGAGTCACGGAATATGCCAAGTTGGAAGGCACCCACAAGGATCATCAAGTCCAACTCCTGGACCCACACAGGACCATCCCCAACAATCATATCATGTGTCTGAGAGTATCATCCAAATATTTCTTGAACTCTGTCAGGCTTGGTGCTGTGAAGCAAACATACAGTAAATGAAGGTCACTGAATTGAATGGAAGATTTAATGATTCACCAAGAAGGATATAGTAGGCAGGAGTTACTTTTTATTTACTGCATAATCCTTTCAATTTTGTCTACTTTTAAATTTAACACTTCTAATTCATAATCTAAAAAAATTTATTTTAGTTTTTTGGGAGTTTGTTATGAAGACCAAGGCAGATGCACTGACAAAGTGTCAAGCCGCTGACCTCCTGTCACATGGAGGTTTTACTCTTTTTGCCTTAAGCCACCATGATCTAAATTCTTAATTGCATTATAATATTTATTTTATTCTAAGAGGATTTCTTGAAGGGAATAAATTTGATTGAGACAACCGTAGAGTTTTCATATCTGACATATATGACTATTGTGAAAATCAGCATAGCGGTCGTTGAAGACTAACCCCCCCGACTCAAGGCTCATTGTACTGTTCACGGTAAATAAAATTTTGTCTTTTTGATTCATGCCTGTCACAGATTACAATTGTTGATTCAGATATCACATTGTGTATCTATGATAGGCATGTACAATAGTCTCACAGTCATCACAGCAGCTTGACAACCCATCATTATGAAAAACAAAAGGGGAAAACAAAATCTTTGCTTTTCAAGATTAAAAGAGGGGGTTAATTTCCTCTGAAAGGAATCAAGTTGCAGGAAGCATCAAATAATATACTTAATTACTACTGGGGGGTTTTGTGTTTGTTCTTTTTTTCTTTTTTTATTTAAGGAATTGTAATTCTTGTGAGGGAATCAAAATCTTGAATAGTTCTAGTATTGTTGATACAGCCCGTTTCTTCAATTTTTTTTCCTCCATAATATTTAGATGATAGTTCTAACTTCCCTTAGATGGCTGTGACACCAAACTAATTAGAAAAGATTTCTAAATTATTTATGTTTCAAGAGTGAATATTTTCACAAGATTAGCAAACAGAGATGCATCTTTTTTTTTTTTTTAAATTATGCCTACCATATCATCTTGATATTTTTCTTGACTTCCTAAACAATTTTTAGTTTTCAACTTTATTTGATATATTTATCTATTGACTGTAGGTATTAAAATTCTCCATTCAAACTTAACAGTTATACTAAAGTAAAGGAATTTCTGTGGTGTCTCTGTGCCCAGCTTGCTTTGTAATCAAGACACAAAGAGGGGATCTGCATTACTAGAGTCTATCATGGACTCTAAGTCTCACATACAGGAACAGCTCTACATATGAATCAAATATGATATCTCTGCTATGGTCCTTCTGAGGCCTTGGGGTTTGTTTCAAGCTCTTCCGGTCCCACAGAATTTGTTTAATAATATTGACTACTAAAGTCAGTGAACTTAAAAAGTTTTGAAGAAAGTATTGTCTATTAAATTCTTGTTTTCCATATTTGCACTTTGTTGGGGTAGAATGAAATACTGTGTTTTTCACCATAAAGGGACACAGATTGACTGTAGTACCATGACAATTTGCAGCTTTCCTGAAACTGAAAATTCCCAAACTCCTAATTCCTTGGGAGTTTACATATAAAATGGCATTTACACTAACAACCCAAATTACCAAGTTTGCCATAGTGTTCATAGAATCATAGAATCACAGAATCATAATGTGTTACGGAACAATTGGCTATCTTCAACTCTGTTTAGACACTCAGTGACAAATTTCACTGTTGAAGTGTGTCAAAGTGTAATCTACTCCCTCTGTTCTTTCCTACAGTTTCCTTCACTTTCTGAAAGTATATTCAACTCAGCATAAACTCTTATTTTGTGATCCTGACTTTTGTCTTTTCCTTAGAAGGTGGTTTAGTCCATTTTCATATCTCTTGGAATTGTAGCTGCAACTAGTTATTTTCTTCTGTGTTCTCCTTCAGTTCTAGATGCCTTCAGGGTGTTACACTAAAAGCAATAGAATATTTCTGTAAGAAGGACCTAAAAATAGACAGTCCAACAGCTAGACCACTTCAGGACTGACCAAAAGTTAAAGAATATTATTAAGGTCATTCTCTAAATTCCTTTTAAACACTGACAGGCTTGGGACATTGATCGGCTCTCTAGGATGCCTGTTCCAGTGTTTGACTGCCTTCTTTTTGAAGAAATGCCTATTTACATCAAGCCTAATCCTCTCCTGAAGCAGTTCGGAATCATTCCACGTCAGCTACCAACCTGCAAATTTCATCTGTAGTATTAATGTTAGCTGTTGCTAATATTTTGATGTTGTTTGTTTTTGGAGTTTTGTTTGGTTTTTCTGTTTTGGGTTTTTTTTCTAGTAACTTTTCTAGTACCAAGAACATTGTACAGTAATTGCACTGAAAAATAGTTCCTAATATCTCCACAACCACTTCATAAGTAGGAAGGCTTGCAATGTAGTTCTGCTTCACATTCAACATACTGGAATGAGTTTTTCTCCTTCAGTGAAGGAGATGGTATTGTACAGGAAATTCATCATCCTTCCCCATCCTCATTACTGCCCATGTTGTTATTGGAAGAAAGAGAGGGGGGGAAATCAACTTCAGGATCACCTTTAATGAAGTTAACATACCATTCCTCTTAAAGAATGAGTTTCTTTCTTCAACATTCATACCTTCTGATTTAAACTTATTTGTTAAATCTGTTTGACCATTTAACTTACATCATTGCCTGTGCAGGCTGCTCATGTATTCTCTGATTCTTTCTATACCTACTGTTTAATTTGTTAAGATTTCTTTCATTACTTGTTTTGCTTATGGTTGTAAATGAAGAGAGAGTAAGAGTTTGCAGCACACTGAAGTTATTTCCATCTGAGATTGTCTGCAATGCTCCAGTGATGGTACAGTTCTGACTCAGTCAATTTGGTATTATGGTACTAGGTTTTTGAAAGAGTTGGACTGTTCATTGTTTTCTTCTGGACTGATTTAGAAGTATCACCTACAGGTTTTCTTTCATGTTTTCTAAAGTATTTCCCATGAAAACTCTTTAAGGTATCTTTGGCTGAGTTTCACTTTCAAAGAATATATACTTATGTATCTCCTGGAGGTTTCTTCTCACTTCCTACAGTAAGGTGTGACACTTTCTATATTTTAAGTTAATATTGTATGTTACAGCCAATAGATCAAATGGGCATTTTGAAACATAAATCTCACTAAGTCCTCCCCTCCAAAAAAACATAACTCAGGCTCCTGGGTACAATTTAAACTTGAATTTCATAGATGAGACAGACACACAAGTTTATGGAAAGCACGTGCAGGTCAGTGACTATAAATAGCCAAAACTGAGGTAATTTAGAATTCATTGGGATGATATAAATCAGCACAATGATTCATAGGCACATTTTTCACGTTTTCCACATCTGTTGCTTAATAGTGCATGATCATTAGTCAGCATGGCTCATCAGTTGGTTTTCCAGCATTTATGGTATTTGATTGATCAAATCAATGAGTTTGTTTACTCCATTCAATTTGGCACATTGCTTTGATTGTTATGAAAAAACAAACACATGCTTTGTTTTAGTATTCAGTTTAGCATTATGGAATAATTCTTAGTTTAGACAAGATATTTACCAAGTTAGCCAGACTCCTTTAAATGGCCTTGAATTCACTTACAATTGCTTCATCTAGAACTTCATGACATAAAATGGGCTTCTGCTGACTATGGAAGTTCTTACTAAAATATAGTATCGTAATATTGTACAACTCAGGGGACTTACTTGAAAAATAGGGAAAAGTTCTAATAAAGTTTAAAAGAGGAAGTGTTTCTTTTGATTGAAAAATATATTTTGTGACAGAATGTTAAAAAATATTTAATATACTTTTAACAATTTTGTTGGTATATATACTGATATGAACTAATACATAAATGTCTTGGTCTCACTTACCCCCTTTTACTATGGTACTTAACACTTATTTAGTATCTTTATTTTCCAAGATGCTCTACAGCTGTTGGTAAACTAAGTGTAGGGTTTTATTTACCTGCTATTGGTCATCTTTGTGGTCCTGTGAAGGGGACAAAAACCAGCTCTCAGCAAAAGGAGGCTTGGTAAATTTGAATCACAAACCTTGGAAAACAAGGCTGACAAACATCTCGTGATCTGAAGAAATTTGGACCCTTGTCCTGAGACCTGTTGATGTGTAACCCTGAGATACAAACCTGGCTCCAATAAAAATTGAGAAAGGACTTTTTGAGATGATTGTTAAAACCATGCCTAAACCCCTGTAATCCCTCTATCCCCCATGTAATCCTACTTGAAGAAAAATTAACTATTTGGAAATTGCAGTAAAAACTTGTGTAACTCCCCAATTAACATAGGTTGTCCCCTTCATTAACATGTCCAGCCCCAGATGCCTTTAAAATTGTGTTCTCGTGTTCAATAGAGCATTCCAGTTTTCCCCATACTGAAATCGTGTCTACCTTTTATTTTTCAGACTGCCACTGTCCTGTGTGCAGTTGTACTGGTTTAACTGAATTTCTTGTGACATGGGGATGCACTTATGCTAATATTTCCTAAGTTGTGCGGAGTGGTTCACTAATATCTGTGAAGAAATTTGAAAGCAAAATATGGTTTAATTATCCACAGACCCTCCATTCAGTTTAGCTCCCAATAGAATTGAAAGTATAGTGACTTTCTCCTGCTTGCTGAAATCCATAATCAAGTCAGTAAAATCAAGATTATTTAGAAAAAATTGAATACACTTTGAAGGGACACTTCATTTTCTTATGCCTTATAATCAATTTTAAAACATGTTTACATATGCTATTTTAGTTTCTATCATAAGAGTCCAAAGATTATTACCATCTCATTACACCTAATGCCTGCTTGGTCTTTCCCCCAGATTAATGCTGGAAGAAACTGTGGCAAAAAGTTATTAAGTGATTACTCTGATTGCTCATTGAAGTCGTAATGGGTTAGCTATAATATTATGCATTCACTACCCCAATATAACTTAAATGTTTGAAAGGTCTCAGAATCATAATTGAGTTGGCAGAGTGAAAAGGGCATTTGTAACAAGCAGGAAGGGAGTGAGTGAAAAAGACAGAAGTCAAGACCTTTGTAGCCAACTGAAAGACAAGGCCAACGAGAACAGTTGTTGCAATTGTAAATGTCAGTCCCAGATGTATTATGAACTGATGCATCAAAAAGAATACATATGCTTATCTTGGAATCATGTTTAGAAAAAAAAAAAAGATATTTTTCCTCATTTGGACATTTTTCCTTTTTACACTTTTAGTTTCTGACTTGGACTTCTGAGCTAGTTATTGTCTTCCAGAGCTGAGACCAAATAAAAATGGACATGTACTCAGTAGGTTGTAATATATGACTATGGAGAAAATGTTTCTGCGAGTAACAAATTCCCTCTTCTTGAAGTCTGACAGGAAAATCTGCTCTATAAACCTTTATTCCTCAGCCTGCCAGTAGCTGAGACAGTACGTATCTGTCAAAGACAAAGTATCTAAAACTAATTACACATAACTCTAAATCTTTATTTTCTCCACAGCACATTTAAATTTGTACTAAAAAAAAAAAAAATCTTCTAACCTTTTCTCCAACTTGTATGTTTTATTGTGAACCAGAAAGGATGTCTTAGAAACTGGCAGTGCTAGCTCTGTAAAATATAAACAGATATATTATCTGATCATATACAAAATTTAGAAATAAACACCACCTCTTCCAGAAGATATTTGCTAAGGAACATACACAGATGTTGTGAACTCAGTAATATAAAAATTCTTACTTGAAGTTTCACTTTTCTGCTTAAGCAATCAACTTGTTTGGTGAGGAGAGAGCTCTAGATGTTTTTCATGTTTTTATGATATAATAATAATTGTATTTTTTTCTGAATTTTGTTAATTACAGACAAGTAATTGTTAGGTCCTTAAAACATAAGAATGTAGTCACACCTGTAAATCAAAAACCTAGTCTGGGAAATTGAGTCCTGTGTTGTACTCAAGGGTACTCCATTCCCTGACTTTAACTGTATATAATGGAACAAAGGCAGTTCTTACACTAAACAAAACAAGAACTACCAAATAGAAAAAACAGAAGTCGTTACCTCCAGATGTATTTTGCGAGATCCTTCCTGAACCTGAAATTCAGTTTATGGTGTTTATGCTTTAGAAAAACTATTTACAAATTGTAAAGGGTTCATAAAAGGTATAAAAATTTACCTTACAGAAAAAGCTAAAAGGAGTCCAAACCACTCAGCTTATTAATTGAACATTATTAACTGGTAATTTAATCATTCTGTAATTACCTGCTTAGGAACACTTCTGATATTAGACAGAACTTCAACCTATCACAGGAAAGAATAGCAACATAAATGGGATGGAAGATGGTTAAAAATAAAATGTGTAATTTAAATCATGAAGATGTTTAACCGTTTCCTAGTAGCAATGGGATACACTCTCCATCACACAATGTCTTTATATTTGAACATCTGTCATCTTTCTAAAAGTTAGTCTCAAGAAGGTATGGATGCAGGAGCTGTTACTCAGAAAATTTTTGCCTGTGTTATGCAAGTCAGCCTCAATGGTCATATGCTCATTTTGGCTTCAAACATATTGAGGTTCTACTAAAAATGGAGACAGAGTGAAACTTCTTTTTTTTCCACTTTTAAATTATTACTAAAGGACTGCCTCCTAGGACTCTACTTTACCTTTTTATTCCTTGTGTATTTTTTCTTTCTGTCTCAGCCATGAAACTTACTTTGTTTTGACAAATGACAGGTAATGAGGATCTAGTTAAGAAATTAGAAAAATCACAAATTACTTCAGTAAATGTGAGGGACTAATGTAGTGGAAAGCACATGAGGGAACTGGAGTGAGGTTGTTTTAAAACTCTCTTAATCTATGCATATTACACTTTTCCAAAGCATAAATGAGGATATCAAATTACCACTATGATATCATCACAGCAAATTTCAGATGGCTTACAATAACTTTAGCATTACTGTAGCTGCTATCTCAAACACATTATGTACTCAAAAAAGCTGAAGTTTTATATTTATTAGTAATTCCTTTCATGGGTATTACAGGTGCTATAAGACACTTCTGCATCTTTCTCTATTAGATTTTGGCAAATGACTGATAATTCGGGCTTTTTCCTCTAACACAAATACTATGTTACTGTCATTTCCATGGCATTTAGGATGTATTTGTGCTATCACACAAATACCAAGTCGACCTTTCCATATGATATTTAAAGTATGTCTCAGATTTCTCTTACCTGGTTTTAGATTTTGTTAAGCATAAGGGCTTAACCTCATATTACTTAATTGTATTGATACATATCACAGATTCAGCTCATGCTTTTATTTCTTAGTAGGAGTCCTGATCCAAGAATATATGTTATATATGAACGGGGCTGGAGGACATTATAGCTATTTTGCTTAAGAGTAGGCATTATAAGAATTACTAGCCTTCAAGATGAGGCTGAAGCAGGGCTTCAGATAAACAGAATGATTGTTTATAAGTGTATATAATCCTTGAAGAATTGGAATTTCTTTTTTTTTTTTTTAATTCAACTGTGCATGTGTAATAAATAAAAGCCGGTTAGAATAGGCATGCAAGCACTGGACCAATAGTATCCCTGCTGTTTGGCATCACAAAGTTAACAAAATATAAAAAAAACCCACAAATAAACTGTTTGTAAAGAGTCCTGTCTTAAAAAAAAATATAAATTAAGAACAGATTATCAAGAAAAATATTTATTTTCTTTGTTTCCTGTAGTATATGGGAAATTTATATTTTGGGAATATAAGCGCATATATGTGCATAAATAGCTGCATTGCATATCTAATTCTTATCTCTATTTTTTTTCCTGTAATGTAAACAATGTTAATACAGAATTAAGCAAGTTAACTATTTGGGATATAATTGGCATTCTAAAATTAATCAATGTCAATAATGATTTAAAAACTAAATTTGAAAGAACAGAACAGAGTTCACATCTCCTTTGATAGGTAGAATAAAGAGTGCTAAAGCTACATATGTTTCCAAAAACACACGAACATAGCAAAGCTAAGTGTTCGGTTTCCTCCAGAAAATTCCTTTGTAATAATATTTTAAAGACTCAAATGAATAAACCAAATTTTTGCTTCAGACAACTGAATGTATTTTAATGCAAAAGCATCTGAAATATTTATGTATTAAAACCAGATCCGTTTGACTGATTTTCTGGTACTTTCACTCCTGTGTGAAAATAAGCACGATCAAGTTCAAAGGAGGTAACTCTAGTGCAATCCCAGATAGGTATTAGTTTTGGAAGTACTTGAAACTGGTGATTGGCAGTTTTTATTTTCCTTTCTAATGTAACATAAACATGTTCCTAGAACTCATAATGGAATAAGATAGATTTGCCACTTGTGTGTTCTGTGTATTATACATTTATATTAGTAGATTATATAAAATAGTTGCTTTTTCACTGTCTATTGGGTTGTTGATTTCTGTCCTTTTTACTCTTTCTGCCTTCTTTTGGAAGTTTCAGTAAGTGGACTTTTCATTGAATCCTAAAATTCTTTACATGGATTCCTAGTACAAAATAGAAAATGCATCTATAAATAATGGAATGAGATAGACCACTGATTTACAACAAAATAAATGGCAGTACTAAATGTATATTGACTCCTACATTTGTAATTGGATCTATTAATAATAGATGTTAATATTAGATTAAAGAAGGGTTACATAAATAATGCAAATGTGCATTTGAAGGAAGTGCAGTAAAACTTAGAACTGGAATTTCCACATATGTAGAAGTCATGAATCTGCAGAACTGAGGTTAAGACTTCCAAAGAATCTGTGAAGTTGCAGAGCAGACACAGCTGAAAGTGTGATTTTAGACTCAGTGTTTTCTGTGCCTTTCTGCTTACAGCACTTCCTTTTAACTCTGTAATTTTTCTACTCTAGTTTTTATTTTACCAAATTTTTATTTTCTATGATTATCAGTGAATGGTCAACAATATGTGAGAAAATATCAAAAACTCACTTTCTTTATATCATGTGGTGTAGGAATCTCTGTATCTTCCAAAACCCGGCCCTTGTGCACAACTTAAAATTCATGACATAAAAACTGTTATCTGAAACTGTTTTGCCTTGAGTTGAATTGGGAAGCTCTATCCAATTTTGAACTGTGCTGCAAGGGTGGTTTTCCAGCTACTGCTGCTGATAATAATAACAATAATAGTATAGTTTTCACTTCTGTTCCATATCCTCTTGTCTTTACTTTCCAAATCTTCTTTGATTCATGTCAGATCCTCGCCTCTGTATAGATATTGCAGATTCTTGCTATAGCCCTGTGGTATGTAATCCTCACTCTGTGAAGGAAACAGTTCTCATCTAGGAGTGAGAGGCAAAGGAGTCATCTTCCTTCCATGCTAGACTCCAGTTCTTTATTCTTTGTCAGAAAAGGATAAGATGTTGACCTTGACTGATTTGAGAGGTGAGCCTGTGCAAACCTCATGAATTTCAACAAGGCCAAGCGAATGGTCCTGCCCCTCGGTAGAGGTAATCCCAAGCACAGTCACAGGCTGGGTGGAAAATGGATAGAGGCTAGCCCTGGGGAGAAGGATTTGGAGGTGTTTGAGCATGAAAAGCTCCACATAACTTGTCAGTGTGTGACTGCAGTGCAAAAAGCCAGCTGCATCCTGGGCTACTTCAAAAGCAGCATGACCAGCAGGTCAAGGGAGGTGATTCTGCCCCTCTACTCTGCACTTGTGAGACCCAGCCTGGAGTGCTCTGTCCAGGTCTAGGGTCCCCAGCACAAGAAAGGCATTGACCTGCTGGGATGAGTCCAGCAGAAAGCCACTAAACTTTCTGCTTCAGCGCTTCTCCTATGAAGACAGGCTGAGAGAGCTGGAATTGTTCAGGTCGGAGAAGAGAGGGTTCTGGGGAGACCTTACAGCACTTTCCAGTACCTAAAGGGGGCCTATGAGAGAGCTGGAGAAGGACTTTTCACAGAGTGATAATGATGCCTTAGAATTTTTAAGATTTGTAGCAAATATGGATTTTTATTATGGCTGTAAAGATTCTCACAGTTTAGACTAGCAGTTGACAGTCACCAACTCTGTTCTCATGCTTCATATCGAATTTTTTAAGTCTGTTTAATGTTCTTTTCAAGAGAGAACACATCTTGTTTAGGACATATGCACCTGGACCAGAAAAATAAGATATCATTGTAGCCAAAGCAACCTTGAAGTCCCAGAAACCTTGGAGAAGCTCCAAGGTCAATGTGAGGAAAAAGAAGATGAAGAAAGGGGTCTTGAGACCTCTGCTTCAATTCCAGGGAGGCGTCCCAAGGGGGCAGATCTGGGGACAATCTGGGGGCAAATAGTTCTCAAATTGGATAGACTGGTATTATAAAACTATAAAACCCCTGGACATGAGGGTGTGCCTATGTACTGTGTGCACCTGAAGACCTTCATTAAAGAACTACTCTCTATCTTATCTATACTGATATTGTTTGGAGAATTTTTCTTCCATTTTAGGCATCAATAGGACAAGGAGAAATGGCTTAACTGAAGGAGTGGAGGTTTAGATTAGGTAGCAAGAAGAAATTCTTTACCATAAGGGTGGTGAGGCGCTGGAACATATTGTACAGAGAAGTTGTGGATGCCCCATCCCTGGAGGTGTTCAAGGCCAGGACGGATGGGTTTCTGAGTAACCTGGTCTAGTCGAAGGTTCCTTGCCCATGGCATGGGCACTAGATTTAGATGACCTTTAAGGTTATTAACCTTAACCATTATATGGTTCTTTTTCTATGATTATATATTTATATATTTATATACTATTAATAATATATTAATAATAAATCTATTGATAAATAACATATTAATATATTAAACATCAAGTACTATATAATTAGTCAATAATTAATACATTGTTAATTAATTATTATATTACTGATATATTAATATATTTATTATATATTTATATTATTCTGTTACTGAAATAAAAGGGTTTGTTTGCTTGTCTGTGATTTTCTGAGGTATGGGTTTTGTGGTTTGTTTTGTTTGTTTGTGGTTTTTTTTTTTAGTTTTTCTGAATAAGGAGATATCAACCTTGTACCTGTATTTCTGCTACTGCTTTGATTGTTTTCTCTTCAAATTCTTTTTCCCATTCCTTAACAGCCCCTACTGTGTTATGGATCTTCCTATGAGTTTGCTACAGAAAAAAGTTTTTGATTTACACCAGAATAAGTAGTATCAAACTCGAATTTTTAGAATATTTATTTATACTTTACACAAATACAGGAGAAGCAACAAGAGTCTTCAATGAATGTTGCAGTGAGACTTTTAGGATATATTTTAAAAGTCTGCAATATTCATATTTCTGATTGGAACATACCAAGACTAAAATGGAGTTTAACATACCAGTGAAAGATTAGACTAAATAAAGCTAGAGGTACCCATAAACACCCTTCCTTAATTCAAGAGCAATCCAAATAGGAACACAAGATTTTTTTTCATATTTGTTTAGGAGTTTATATTAAGACTTAAGGCTTTTGAATGTCTGGGTCTTTGAGGTGTGAATGATATTCAGTTCTATGGGATCACACTTACTAAAAATGTCACCCGGTGTCTCAGTGATGTCTGCCAACCTGAAACAGAATATAATGAGAAGGATATATAATGAATACTGATGATTGTAAACTGCATATAAACAGTTTAGCAGATTATTAAGTGAATATATATTGTGACACTTCCTAGTTCATTCAAGTATGGTAAGTAAAATTTATATTTTTACTAAGGGTGTGCTTGTTAGTAAAACTGTCTTCTCAAGGTTATGAAGTAAGTCAGTTCACTATGAGTAATTCAGCTTTTGCAATTAGTATAAATGTTGTGACATAGATGCTGATCTCTGAGAAGGAACCAAACCTGGTGAAGGGTTCAGAATGCAAGTCATATGAGGAGTGGCTGAGGGAGCTGGGGTTTAGTCTGGAGAAAAGGAGTCTCAGGGGTGACCTTGTCACTCTCCACAATTACCTGAAAAAAGGTTGTAGCCAGGAGCATGTCTGTTTCTTCTCTCAGGTAATAAGTGAGAGGACAAGACAAAATGGCTTCAAGTGTTGCAAGGGGAGGTTTAGATTGGACATTAGGAAAAATTTCTTCACTAAAAGGGTGGTCAAGCATTGGAACAGGCTGCTCAGGGTGCAGAAGGATGACTGAGGGTATAAAGATGATGGTATGGAAGTTATACAGAAAAATGTGGTTGTTACTCCCTGGATGGAATGTGGAGCATATCCAACCTCCCACACATGATACAGTCTAGGGGGACTAGGGGGACTAAATGGAGGGTGGAGTGGAGTGGAGTGAAGACACCACAGCCAGGATCTGTCAAAACCCTTGCAAAGGAGGGAACTCAGTGGTACTTTCCAGATGATAAGCTGCACAGCACTTGGAAACCAAGGGAGATAAAGGAAGATGTCTTGCTCTTGAATCAGCAACTGTGGTGAAATCACTCTCCTCGCGCTAATGCATATCCCTATCCCAAGGTACTATCCTGAGATACCCACCCCCCACATACAACTTCCAGTCACTGAGGTGTATGACTAAAGTCATTCAAGCTCCACCTAGATATAAACAAACAGTATAAAAATGAGTTGAAAATGAGAAGAAGTTAGGGAAGACTCCACTGGAACTTCTAGGATCAGTCAATGGGCTGAACCTATCTTCTCCCCTGTAGGGATGCCCCTATTGGGTGAGAAATTGACTTTACATGTGCTGAGTGATTATCTCAAGCTTTTACTGGGAATTAGAGCTTGTTAGTATATTACTTTGAATTAGTATATTCTATGAATTTATTTTTTCAGTCAAAAATAAATTCTCAAACCTTAACCTGTCATGATTTAATTAATAAAGAATATTACTGTATAAACTGTTCATGCAAGTCCTTCAAGGGCACTGGTAGTTGCTGGCAGTGGGTAAAGGTGCGGAGATCCAGGAGGGGTGTTTTTTGTTTGGTGTATGACCTTGAACAACTCAGTCGGACTGCCCTCTGACCCAGTGAATTGCTCATTTAAGGGTCCCTATAATAGGATGCTGACAGAGTGGCTGGCCACGAGGTTCTCAGCTTTCCTGGCACACTGACAGACTAATCAAGCACTAAGGGTTTTGAGTAAATCTTACCTTTTCATATGGCACAGAGAAATAGTATAATGACCATCCTTGGAAGTGCTTAAAAAACATGGAGACGTGGTGCCTAGGGACACAGTTTAGTTGTAGACTTGGCAGTACTGGGCTAGTGGTTGGAATCAATGATCCTTAAGTTCTCCTCCAACCTTAATGATTCTATGATTCTACAAAGGCTGATGATAAGGCTTCAAAATAGAGATTCCTAAGAACCTCTACAAATAAGTCTATCCATAGTGATGTGGTTGCTACTGTTGCTGGATACAATCTGTTCTCTAGATGATACATATAGTCACTAAGATGCTGATGTTTAGCAAACTGTATAGCCATAAGGTATTTATATAGTGTCAGATTTGAGTACTATAGCATACTTCAGTTTTCCAGCACATTGTATGTCCTCTACTCCTATTCAGTAGCAGTTTATTACTTATTGTGAAATGAATTTCATTTTAGTTCTTATCGTTGTTTTTAATGTTGGATGTGAGTCATCATTGTGCCCTTATAGCCCAAAAAGCCAATTGCATCTTGGGTTTCAAATAAAGAATTGTGGACACTTGGCCAAAGAAGGTGATTCTCTCACTCTACATCATTCTCATAAGACCTGGCCTGGAGTAAGGTATCTGACTCTGAAGCACTCAGCACAAGAAAGAAATGGATCTGCTAAAGCAGGTCCAGAGGAGAGGCACAAAATTAATCAGAGGCCTGGAATACCTTCCTCTGAAGAAAGACTGAGACAGTTGAAGTTGTTCAGCCTGGAGAATAAAAGGCTTCAGGAAGACCTTATTGTGGCCTTTTACTATATAAGGAGGGCTTGTGAGAAAAATGAAGAAAGACTTTTACCGAGGTCTACAGTGACAGGACAAGGGACAATGCTTTACGGTTAAAAGAGACTAAATAGATTGGACTTAGGGAAGAAATATTTTATGACAAGGGTAGACAGACATTGAAGCAGGTTGCCCAGAGCAATTATGGGTATTCCATCATTGGCAGCGTGCAAAGTCAGGCTGAATGATGCTTTGACAACCTGTTCTAATGGAAGATGTCTCTGCTCATGGCAGAGGGGTTGGGCTATATGATCTCTGATGGTCCTTTCCAATTCAAACTGATCTATGATTTTCTGATTCTATCAAATTTTTATATAATTTTTAATTTATTTACAGAAATATAAAATCTGTCTCTAAATCTTCATGTGCCATAGTAATTTATTAAAGGGATCTCCATCCTCACAGCTGTCTTGTGTAACCACCACAATGCAATACATCTAAATTCACTAATAAATAATCCTTGTAGTTTCAGAATAGTCCAAAGGAAATAGACATTTAAATTCTAAGTAATTTAATGAGATATATGTGCCTAAAATCTGCAAGGTTTTAGAAAATCCCTGTCTAAGAAAATGTTTGAGATACCTTAAAATGTTCTAGCCTAAAAACACAGTTCAGCATGTTCAGCCATTGACAATAGCTCAGAGAACTAGATGCTGATCAGATTTCATCTCTATGAAGAATTTCTGTGCCATGAGCCCCTTCCAAAATCAAATCACAAATACAGTCCGTATTTTCAAGCCTAATGAGGTTCAGGGGTTAAAACTAAGGGAAAAAAGCTACAAGACAACAAAAACCAAAGCCAAAATATATCTACTTAAAGTCATACAAAAAACAGAAACAGAACTCATGAGTTTCACTCCAGTATTAGGAATGGCAGGACTACCAAATATGAACTCAAGCCTGTTCTGTAAGATGTATAGAAAACATGTAACTACAAAACACATTCAAATTATTGAAGTGAAATTAGTGTATGCTGTTCCTATTGAATTAAATGATAGTTACACTTTGACTAGAACAAGGAGGTATCATTACTTTTGCATGATATACCTTGAATGTATACACACATGCAAAGCACAAGCATTAGTATGAAAGGAAATGAATTAAATAAATTTGATAGCCCATGCAATCAAATAATGTGAATGAATTGCAAAGTGAAAGTTTATAGTTTTCTACCCACAACTGAGAATGCCAAGTTTTGATACACATTTTCAGCTTTAACAAATGAGAGATTGATAGTGTGAAGCTGATTGCTATTCCAGTCACCACTGTCCTTGTTGATTTTAGCTAGAACTCTCTTTTGCTGTCAGGATCAGTTTATATTCATGGGTGTCATAGCAGCTAATGACAAATGTGATTGGCTTTTTGACCATAGATATATGGTCAGTATAATTTGCAAGCAGTGACCTTGATTAAAGATTTGTCAGTCTTTCTACTTATTAATTTCCTTCTCTAGCACCATTTCAAGTTAAAATAATATCAGAAATGGTTAATCCAACCAGTAACATTTTTATGAGTAAATATACGTCCTTAGAATAGATTGATTTTAGTTTACATAGGACTGTGAATTTCTCAGCCAAGTCAGTAGTGAAATAGCATGGAATGAACTATTTTAGATCTTCTCTAGAGTCTTCTTTTTTCGAGTACTTTGTGTGTTTATAAAAGATGCAGGATTGACACAACTCTGAAATTAAATCTTCAATTTATTTTTCAGCCATAGAAAATACAAGTTAGGCACTGACAGTCAAAATCTCTGTGCACAAGGTAGGCACTATCTTAACTTTCTCTCCAAGGGGCCAGCTCTGCTAGTGCATGTTTTAATTCTCCAACTCAGTTAATCTTTAGATCTTTTTGCAGAATCTGCCAATGAGGTCATGGGTTCTGTTGTCTCTCTCTGTAATGTTGTCACCTCTCCATCAAACAAGGCATGATTGATTCATTTAGCAGGTTCATTTGCAAGTATTTTTTGTCTATCTGCAACACTTTTATTCCAAGTAATGACTCATATGTTGGTAATTAGTGTCTTTATTAAATTTGCATTGTATTTTGTATATGAATACATATACATGATTATACATAATGCATATATGGATATATCTATAATATATATCTATGAATGTATGCATGTATGTATGGGTACATCTATTTAAAATGTACGGCCAAGTAGTGTTAACAAAAACAAATGTTGTTTGTATAGAACATCCTTTTGCAAAACTGAGGATAAACAATATCATTCATACAGCAGCCATCACATTTTCTTTATGGTTTATGTGATCTCGTACAGGATGCATTATTTGTGAATTTATTAATTTACAGTATAATGCAAAGGAAGCAAATAGATAAGGGTATAGTCCTGGATATGTATCATGTTACATTTGAACTGCAAAGTAGCAGAAATTTACCACACAAAGTTTACGACTACTAGGTCAAATCCTGAGATAAATCAGTGAAGCTCCAATGATTTTTGCTAAGCATTAGTTATACCAGCAAACTTACTTACACCAGTAGAGTCTACAACTTACTAAATCTAAAAACTTGAGTGATTGTTCTATATACGTCCATTTAAATATACATCATTCAGCTAATATAGTAATACATTTTTGTGTTGCACTTTCATTGCACACCACTTAGCCAGGTATAATAGATGAAAGGATGATTGCAGAGAAAGTCACTCGACCAAATGACTCTCAAATATTATGAAGAGTGATTAAGTGCTTATTAAAAACCTTCACAAAAAGGAATGGGAGAAAGAAATGTTCTTTATGGAATGTTTTATTGGTGAAATACAGTATTTTGCATAATATCTTATCAAAGTCTACATTATAAACAAGGATCTAAAACCACTTCAGAGTGGAATTACATTAAGAATGCAGATGGAGGGAGAAATTAAGGGGCAGATGTAAAGGAAAAATATTTTTACTGTGGCTTTTCAAAAAAAAAATGAGCTCCTGGTAGGATTGATAATTAAAGATAGGCTCATGAAAGTAAGAAACCATTTGACATAACTGAAAAGGAGAAAAGGTCTAATATATCATGCAACAAATGAATATCATCACAACATAAACACACATCCAAATTGTTTCATAATTCATAGTCCTTGTCTTAAGTAAGATAAAATTTCTTCTTCCCTTACTGTTAAAGCAGTTAACACTGGAGATACCTGTGAGTTACTTAGGTAATTCATATCAACGATCTGTTCAAACAATTCTGTAGAGTTCATAGCATATTTTGAAGGAGAGCAGTTAGAGATAATAAAAACGTTATTGGATTAGATCATCAAAGCCTATGAAAACAGGCAATGTGGCTTTAAACTCAAGCAGGCACTCTCGGTCTCTCATAGCTCTGCTTAGCACTGGTCCTCTTCCTGATCCATTGACTTGAATTCCTGGCTTTATCTTGGACCTATCTCCTCTCTGTGGACTTGCCTGGCAATCACTGAACGGTAGCTGACCCACTGTCCTCCTTGCTCCAGAGCCAGGGATCTGGCAGGGTCTGAGAGCAACAAGGCTGCTCTCTCCTTTCTGCTCACCTTCCCTTGACTGTCAGACCAGCCTGGCTGCTGTTGGACATGTGGTGCCTGACACCATGAGCTACAATTGAATTGACATTTCACTGCTCATTATTACTGTCATCTGTCGTTTACCAGTAATATACCAACTGAGTTCTTTTTGTCAGAGGAGAGAAATTTGGGTAATATGTTGGCAATACAGGTTTTTGGATGTTTTTTCATCAATTACACTGTTAGGAATACATAAGAAAAACCTCTTATCTCTGTCACAGTGTGTATTTTTAGCTCCATATGACAGCAATCATGTGAAGACAGGCTATATACTGTTTTATTTTGCTTTTCTTCAGCATCAGAGCAAATACACCGTATATCCACACTGTGCTTTATGTGTCACATTTCATTGCTGTAGTCTCATCTACTAGGCTGGTTTCAGCTGGTATATTGCACTGACCTTTCCTTCCTGGGATTGTATTTTTGGTAGCTATAAGCAGAAATTATACTTGAATAAAAGAAAGTGAGTAGCATATCTATTGTATGTGTAAGCAGATAAGCCTACACTCTGGATGCTTAATGAAAAAATGCTTGAGAGGATTTCATTTGGACTTTGGACCATGTAGGTATCAATAGTAAACAGGAGAACCTGCATACTTTGGCTTTTGTTTGTTAGGGTCCCTTGACCACATCCTGTATCAGTATAATTCACAACATTTGAGAAGATGGAGACTGAGCCATATGCTCATAGATGGTTAAAAGGGACTGTGCCTGCCCTCTTGACGTTAGATCCTGTTTGCTCTGACACATTATAAATTATAAATATTTTTTAAGATCTCAGAGGTCTGGACAATTATGTAAACTGAGAAAGCTTATATAGTTATCAATACCAAATTGACCCTTTCTTCCTTTGAGCTTGCCCATCATAGACTACTACTAAGTGTGGGGTTTTTTTTACTATTTACTTTTCTTCTCCTATATCTATTCTTTTGCTACTAATAAACTATATATTTACTGTACCTACCATGTTCAACAGCCAGATAGCATAGCGAAAAAAAAGTATTTAGGATAAATTTCCTTTAAAAAATTAGTGTAGAATTTTCTGAAGTTATTTTCCTTGTACTGAACTTACTGTTATGAAACAGGCAGTAACAGGTAAATAGCCACATTTCCATAGAATATTACTGCTTTGAAAGTAGCTATCATCTTCTATGCCTTATTCGGAAGACTAACACCTGCTTAGCTCCTGGAGCACATCACTATTTTACCAAGGCACAGCTGATATTTATTTCCCCTTGCCATGTGTTTTAAAGGGTTTTTTATTTTCTTTAAAAAGATTTAGGGTGGAAAATATATCTGATGAAATTATAATCATTATGTAATTTTCTTTCTCTTATACATCTCAGATCTTTGCTGGGCAGCTGCCCAGATGCAAACAAACAAACAACTAACTCCATTATGTTGGCAATAAACATTTGTAATTTGAATAATAATTCCAAAAGGCAGAGCTGATACAAATAGAGTGCATTATTTACTTACCATAATGCCTTATTTCCAACGATTTGGTAAAGACTTTAACAGAGTAGCATGAGCAGGTAGTATTAAACACTAACCTTGACAAATACTGTCTGCAGCTGGAAAATCAACTACTTCTACTCTGAACTATTTTTTCTCAGGAGTGATATCTAAAGTTATATTGAAGAAATAAGATATGTCATGTCTTTTTGTGTGATTAGGTTATGTCAGCTAAAACTCAAGGTGGGAAGAGTAATTGCATGGACATTTTTCTGATTTAAAAATAAAGATAATGAAAAAGGAACAGATTAGATAGCTACTTTTTAAAGTTGTGGGTTGAAGGTAAGTTTTACATTTTATTTTTTGAAATTTAAAATGAACAGAACTGTTAACATAACAAGCAAAAGTCATCATGCCTTTCCCTCACTAAGTAATAAGCAGTCTTTCTCAGTCAGAGATGGTGGTATGTTGAAAAACATAATACAACTGAATCTATCAAATCAAAGACCAAGTAGTCTTTTAGAGCCAATGGAAGACATCAACCACTAGCCTTGAAGTCCCAGTTTTTCAGAAGACAATAGTACTAGGAAATTATCCCAGATGCATTGATTGGAATTGGTGAAAATAACCTCCTGTGTAAGAGGAGGCACAATACAGACTCAATGATAAACCACTTTTGTATTCTCTGTCTAGCACTGCAAATAGGGCTGAAAACAATTCCCTTATCATGCTGAAGTCTAGGTTTCTCCAGTTAGACCAAATTTATCTGATTCAACATCTCCTGTGTTTCATTTAACTGGAGTAGGAAATGAAATGGAGAGCTAGAGCAAAGTCTTTATAGCTACACTTGAGGAATAGGAGTGACAAAATAGAGAATAACCAAGGATCAGGCAACCAGGCTAGCACATGGATAAGTTACTGTTGAATGATATCTATAGGTCAGGAATAAGGGTCAGATGACCTTATTCATAAAGCTGAATCTTTGTGCAAAATCTAATGTACAGTCCTTCTGCCTTGCTTTATGGATGTGAGAGTAATTATATGTATTTCAGCTGTATAATGTTGCACTACATATAAATATCAAGCTCTTGAAAAGAAAATATAAATTATATATAATTTAACATGTAATGATTTTTTTTTTTCTTTTTAAGATTCAGAAAACAGAAATTACATTGGCTAGGTCCCACTTCTTTTACTCTAGCTAATGTTGAAAGAAAGAGGAAATAATGTTTATACTAAAATTCTGGTATAGTGTCTGCAATAATATCCTGTCATGTAAGTTTAATTGTCATCATACTCATATTTGTGCATATGCTTAAGGGGATATCAAATGAAGTAAGTATATTGCATTTTAACAAAGTGAAGTCTTATAGTCTGTTCATAACATTGATTATTTCTGCAGAGAATTTAATTTGCAAATACCTTAGATATGTTTGAAGCAGTGTGAAGAAAGATATACAAGCTATACTGTGAATAAGTGGTTAAAAATCCCCTAACATATACTTCAATTAATTGGTTTTCTACAGAATCAGGTAAGTTATGTTTTTCCCCATTAAAAAATGATGGTGGAAAACTGAGAGAAAGAGATAAATATTATTTGTAAATACTGTATGATCAGGTCTCCAAAACACTTCATTAAAACTGCATGAACGTTATTATAAATGCATTTGTCAAAGAGGCAGCTTATACTTAATGAAATAAGTTTAAATACAGATATTGGCAGACAGTCAGTCATTGTTTGGCTGCTTGTATGAGAACAGCTCTTGAAAAATCTCCTTCAATTCCCATGGCTTCTGACTACACTTATAAGATGCACTCATGCTTGCAGATATTTAGTGCTCTACACAGAACAGTGGGAGACAAGCCTGAATCTTATTCCTTATTTAATTTGAAGTAGGCACTGACAGTAACCTTTTACATATATCCTTGTGAGAAGCAAGCACTGAAGCCTGAAGTTCTTTCAGCTTCTAGTGACAGCTTTTCTGGTATGTCTTCACAATGTCCCTCATGCTGAGTTAACACACGGTTTGACAAAGGGTCTACAGCTTAAATGTGATGTTTTAAGTCTTGTTGGTGCAGTTTTCTATTTGTCAACTCAATAGTGGAGCATTTGCTGAAATTTATTCTTCTATTGTCTGGAACTGCTACAGACTCGTTCAAATGCTGACATTTCCTTTGAGATGGCAACAGATTGGTGGCAGTGTTCATTAGTGTCCCAAAAGAAAACACAAGTGGTACAGGCATGTAAATTCGTTAAGATTTTCCTTTTGATTGCTTACAATTGTGAGCTGCAAGCTCTTCGGTACTGTAGGAACTTAGAGATGTGAAAGAAACTGGAAACAGAGAAAATGAAATTGCAGAATTACACAAAAAGCATCATTTTCTGGCATTAGGTAACAGCAGAAAATAATCTTCTGTATTAATTACCTGTATTTCTCTTAGTATGTGAGCTTAACCACACTGTTAGACAAAGTATAGATCTCTTCAAACAAAAAACCTGGTATTGTTCAGTCAAAAACACTGTAAAAAATATTTAAATATTAAGAAAGAAACTAGATATAAATCTTTCATATTCTATCCAGTTCTTTTACCTTTATTTTTGGTAATTTCCCCCCTCTTTCTCTTAAAGAACAAACTTGAACCCAACATTTTTGATGCTATTATATTGTTCTGGGTTCTTCACTGCCTGATCTTATAACAATAGGCAATAAATAGATTATTGTGACTCATTAGAAAAGTGTAAAAACATTTTTAATATCTTAGAGAGCACATAGGTTTAGAAATTGTGCCAATGTGCAATATATTTTTGAATAATCTTCTCTAAGAATTCACTATTATTTTATACATCTTCGTTTCACCTATATGCCCTGTGCCAAAACCAACAATAAAAGCCAAACAAGAGCTACTTATGATCTTCATCAATGCTATGGACAATGGACTGGAAAGTACCCTGCCTACATTTGAAGGTAAGACAAAACTGGTATGAATGTCTGGAATGCTTAAGGAGGGCTGACATCCACAATTACCTCAAAAGTCTAGAGAAATGGAGCAAACAAGAATTTATTACAGTTCAACAAAGACAAATATGAAGTTTTACACCACAGACTCCCTGCAACAGCATAAACTGGAAACAGACTGATTAGGCAGCAGCCCTGTGGAAAGGGTCCTGATAGAGAATAAGCTGAACATCAGTCTTAATGCACCTTTGCCTTGAAGGCTAATGACATACTGGGTGCATTAGCAAAAGCATAGCCAAGGGCAGTGCTTATTCCTCTATGCTGCACTCAATAGGCTGGATATGGAGTGTTTTGTATGATTTTAAGACTCTCAGTACAAGAGAGACTAATAAACTGGAGAGAATCCAGTGGAGTGCTGCCAGGATGATCAGGGGCCTGGAGCACCTGACACATAAGAAGAGAATGGGGGAAATGTACTTGATCAGCATTCAGAAGGCTGAAAAGAAATCTAATTACAGTCTATATAATTGATAATGGGGGAGAAGATGAAACTGGACTCTTCTCTTTGATGTGGAGATAAATAAGAAGATACAATGACCACAAGTTGCAGAAATGGAAATTCTTCATGTGTGAGGTCAAGCATTGAAACAGAGTGTCAACAGATGTTGGGCCATCTCCATTCCTTAAGATTGTCAAAACTTCACTGAGAAGCTTAATTCTACTTTGAAGTCAACTCTGCTTTGAGTAAGTAGCTGGACCCAGATGACCTTCAGAGCTTCATTCCAAACTGAATTATTCTATGCCTCTGTTATTTCGAAAACCATTCAGTACTAGACAGGTTGTAAAAAAATACACAAAGCGGGAAAAGAAAGCTCAGAAATTTATTAAGACTGGAAGAATCATTCAATCAGCTTATCTGAGTGCCAGTTCACATATCTTGTTGTGAAACACAGTCACAGTACCAATAACTTGTGTTTAACTAAATAATATTTTGCATTTTGCACTAGAAAATCTTTGTGGTTAATACAACCCAGGCATTTCAGAGAAAAGACCAAGTAAATTTAAGCATTGGGGAGATTAGTAAATTCTGCAGCACTGCAAAAAAACAAACTGAAGGGAGTATTTAACCCATTATTTTTCTTTCCACTTTGATTTTTATTTTCAACTATTTTTTCAATTTTCCCTTTTACATTTAATTGAAAAGGAAAAAGAGATGTCAATTGTACTTCCAGTAATAAAAAAAGAACAAACCTTTAGAAATAGGAATATTTTAGATATTTATAATACAATGTAGTGTCTGTGTTCCATAATTCATTATATCTGCTCTAATCATTCTATGATCTCATGTATTTTGTGATGGCATCAGTTCTGTAAGACAGCATGTATCTATTAATATCTTCGTAACTACTGTACAGTTTTCTTCACATTCTATGTCAAGGTGAGGAAACTGCGTTACATCAAAGTGAACATGGTTTTTTTAAGGAAAATATTAGTTTCCAAACTCTCTCTTACTTTCCTACTGATGCCTATAAAACATACTCTAAATATATGCTGAATTTGCACATACTTTTTAAACATTACATCATCTTTTACTGTCTTATATATATAATATTCTGCAGAAACCACTATTAATAATACTAATACAAATAATTATTTCTATATTTGCTGGATAAAAATTTAGGGGATAAACAGGACTTATATCCCTGCCTTAGTAAAAACTTTAAGAAGCATAGTGAGTTGCAACATGTAAGCAAAAGTAAGTTGCCTCTGTTATATCATTAACTGTCATCATCATCATCATGGCTAGACTTCGCGAACGAAGATTTGGGAAGGCTCTATCCACATTTGCTGCAGGCACGCTGGTGGCTTATGAGGCCAATACGTGACAGACAAATCTGATTGCAAAAGGCACAGCAGAAAGACTCCTTAGATGGTGTATTCTGCAATACACGGTTCTTTCTGCGTTGCCTTTTTTTCCCCTCGAGGTGATCCGGCGTGTGTTCTCAAAGGAGACAGCTGCGTTATAGATGGTGTGTCTCCAGGCCTCCCGATTTGAGGCCAGAGTAGACCAGTTATGGTGATCAATATGGCCAAGGCTGAGATGTTGTTTCAGGGAGTCCTTGTATCTTTTCTTCAGGGCTCCTCTACTCTCTTATATGGATCTGAATCATGGGTCATCGACCGCCGCCACCTGCGTCTCCTAGAACGCTTCCATCAACGCTGCCTCCGTACAATTCTAAACATCCACTGGTCAGACTATGTGACCAATACATCTGTTCTAGAGCAAGCAGCTATCACAAGTATCGAGGCCATGCTGATGAGAACACAGCTGCGTTGGGCAGGTCATGTCTCCAGGATGAAGGACCACCACCTCCCTAAGATCTTGCTTTACGGTGAACTTGCCACTGGCTGCCGCATGAGAGGAGCCCCGAAGAAAAGATCATTAACTGTACTAAGGGGTAAAATCATGTTTGATAAAGGAAAAGGCAAAACATGAAACAAATTAGAAAAAAAAAATTAGTTTATGAGTTTCCTGACACTAGGCAGTTTATATGTAAAAATCTGTGTTCTGTAAACAATTTCTAGCACTGTAATGTCTTATATTGTTTTAGGGTAATGAAAAAGAGAGAAAAGAACGACACAATGAGCACAGTCAAGTTTGTCCTACATGGTGGTATTTCTTCTTTGACAGCATTACTTTTCTCTATTAATTCTAGCAGCTTAAACTGTATTTGATCTCTTGAGGGTGGTCAAGTAGGGGAATGAATTGCTAAATTTAAGGTTTACATCACAAGCTACAAAATATATACATGTTAGATTAACTAATGATGTAAGCACAATTAATCAAAAAAAATCTCCTGAGATAGTTTGTGACGTCTGAATATAAGAGAATGTTTGAACTGAATGATTTATACTGGATGTATGGTTGTCCTTGTTTGACTTCTTGGTGATTAATGAGAGGAAGTCATTAGTGGCTGGAAAAGGCAAAGGATTTTTGTGGCATGAGGTAGGAATATTTCCTGCCTATTTTGTTTTCATCTCTCCACTTTGAATTATTTTTTATGATCGTGTTTTATTTTTAATTATACAATAACACTAAATTGCTAGAAATTACTGCAAAAATGGAAGGGAGAGTCTCACTCTACTGCTACGGTTGCACACAGATGCTTTTATTCACAGCAAGTGTAGGTCCTACTTTGATGAATTTCCACTGCATTAAAGCATCCATTAAAATATTAATTAAATGCACAGTGGGAAGTCTTGACTTGACTTTAGGCATAAGCAAGCACAATTCCTTATGACTAACATCCAGTCTTCACCTGTTATGATAAATTAAACCCACAGTAATAGGTTAGCAAAGGGCAGCTTAATACATAAGTTACAGGACAAAATGTTTTTCCTCTTTTTCTGCAGCTCATAAAAGATGTAGGTTGCCGAGAAGAGTAGGTTCTTGACAGCTATCACAGTTATTAAAGAACAGGTTACAGGGCCAAAGGGTCTGTAATCCAGGCTTAAATTCCTTGGGAGTGAGATATATAATGCACATGAGGTGTTTGTGGCACAATATTCTTTCACAGTTTATTGGATCCAGTTTTTGTGTTTATTTACAAAAATATTATTTGCATAGTTTATTTCAATTACTCATGATCTATCTACCCTATTAAGTCATAGCTGTATTTTTGACCAGTGTTAATGAGAAAGAAAGAGAGGAGGCTGAAAGCTTTCCTGCTGTTATCATCAGCTGGCAGACATCTAACAGAAATACTCATTTCTCAAGGGGCTTATTTAAAAAAAATTAACATTGGAAGATCTTCCTCACTGAAAATGTAGGGGAACATCCTGAAACTCTAATACTGGGAACGGGATACCCTCTTTTGCTTTCTCCCTCATGTATGATTAGAGAACGTGACTTTTCAGTAGAGGCTGGGGCCAAGTCTGGCAGGACAAAGAACTGACATAAGCCATTGAGTCTTGTGGAGAAAAAAATAATAGATGATATGGCAGACAAAGCAAATTTCTAATAAAATTCTATATGACATCTGTTCAGAGGCTATCAAGGAATCTTACACCTTAAGGTAGTCATAATTTTTGATGAAGAAATAGGACAATTAGACGAATTTCGGACATGTTGCATGGAGTTTTCAGCTGAGTATGTGCCCACACAGACGATGTCGTGATGGACATAGGCCTTAACCTAATATGTTGATTAAAGAAGTAATTGGAATCTGCTGCCATGGAAAATTTACAGAGTTAATAAAGCTGTTATTAAAACCTAATTAAACTATTTTGCTGTATATTGTCTCTCTTTGCATGTATCCAGAAAGTTGCATACTATAGAGTGGGACCGATAATTAAGCTGTATTTATATAATGATTTTATATTATTATACTCTGTTTAAACCTACCAGAACAATTCCCAGATTTTTTTTTTTTGAGAATATATGCATGTACCTATGTTCTTAGAGATATGTATGTATGCATATTTACCTGCCTGTAAGAGTTTGGGCATGACTGTTTTCTATTCTGATCATGTTGCACAAAACTGTTCTCACACGTTATTCACAGTGTTTACAGCTTTTACAACTATTTAATATATATCATATATATTCATATATATTAGAATTTTTCTTATTGGCAATAAAAATTCATGCATAAAACTCATGACTTTGTGAAGCAAATACACACGGAACTATGAACTCCATGTAAAGTATAGTTTGTTTGCTCTTTGCTTTGATTACTTTTGATATATAACTTTATCAAATTGTTTCTCAACAAAGGATAAAAATTATCTTTCACAAAGCTTGAGTTAGCATGCTTTTCTCTATAAGTAGAAAGTACAGGACAATAAGAATCATCAGATTCATTTTTCTGCATCTTCCCAGGCCTTCTCATCTTTTTAAGCTTACAAGAATTTTACTTGTTTATCTTGTTCAGGCATGCAGCTAAACCTTCTTTTTGAAGACTTAGTTTCTTCTTTCAGGAATGAGTGAGATTTTAGAGTCATACTGTGAATTAATTTCCTATTTAGGAAACTTTTTAGTTTGACTATTGGGTCATCATTGCTTCCAACTCTTTCAAGTTTGTCACCTCATTGATACTATGATTTACTACTGTGTACTGTTCCTGCCTTTGATTGATACAGTGCTATAACTAATGTCTTGGCTTGGTACATAAGAGCAATTGATTTTTTATGCCCACCTATTGATTGTCTTATTTTATTTATCTATTTTTATTATTATTATTCTTTTGAACATATATTTAAGCTTCAGAAGTTTCTGATCACGTTAGACAGAGTCCAACTGCTTATTGCTGAATTTTTCTTTACTTATATATGTTTACTAAGACAGCATGGTTTGTTCTTTCATCACCTAATTTGATTCTGCCTTGTGATTTGACATGCTGCCTTTAATATAAGTCCAGGTCTGAGTTCCAGTTGCTGACCATAGATGCCAGTAGACCAGCTGGGTGGATGACTTTGTTGATTCTACATAACTAAGAGTATGAGTTGTTTCATATACCTCTCCCACTAGGTGAGAATCAACAGTTGATTTGACAGGTGAAGCAAATACCTAGAAATAAAATTTTACTTGACAGCTGTTCAAAAGCTATCAAGAAATCTTGCTCCACAGGATGAAGAAATATTTTCTGAAGCAGAAACGTGACAACTAGATGAAATGCAGCTATGCTACCTGGAGTTTTCAGATGAGTTTTTCTTCACTGCCAACAAAAATTTATTTACAGGATGACATCAGGGGCAAAAACAGCCCCTCTTTACAAAGAGAGACTGTCTGGCTGTGTGAATGCATGATGTGATATGGAATCCAAGCTGCTTAAGAAGGGAGATGTTACTATCCCCATAGTCCTTTAATAAATTGCAAACATTTCATTTTAAATTTGTTTAAAATACAAGCTAAACCTCCTATCTTTTCATAGGTGATTCAACAGCAGTTATGCACCGTGTTACAGGCTCAAGAGGATATAATATCAATAGTAAACATACTTTATATTATAGATTTTTAGACCATAGGCAGATACTAGTTTAGAACATGACATGTACATATGTTTGTACAAGTCCATTACTTTCCTTTCTCCCTCTCTTCCTTCATACCTGAAAGCAAATCCCGACCAAATTATGTATACACAGTCTCCAACTCTACTAAACCTCTGAGGTACTAACCTGCCTTGCTGGACAGCAATTCCTGTGACTGGTGTAGCTGTTTTTAGCCAGCCCTGGTAACTCTTCTCCATTATCATGAAGAGCATGAATGTGCTTAAGCAATTATTGCCTAATACTTCACACAACTTTAAAACTTCTTTTCAGCTCTATAACCCAGAATTAGATTAGACATTCTAGCTATTCAGGTATCTGTGGGCTTGATAAGCTTTGATTTGTTTCTCTACTAATCAGAAGAAATCTTATCTTGAGTGTTGTTCTGGTGAATTAATTCATATTCTCAGATTAAAAAACAGTGCATGTTTTCCAATGAAATAATGAAAATTGTATCAGATGTAATATAGTAAACAATGTTAGACAAAATACAGTAAGCAAAGTAACCCCACATACCTCAAGATATTCCATTTATTTTGTGCCTTTGATTCATGAAGTATGCAGCCACACGTTTCAAAGTAAAACCTGTAGCAGTATATTTAAGATCACCTGTACTACACTATACATATTTCATACATAACTTACAATATGCATGTTCATGCATATATGTGTGGTGGGGGAAAGAGTTTTCTTCACCAAATCAGGATGTATTAGACACAGAAGACATTAATTTTGACCTCTTGAACCTTAATGAAAATTCCAAATATTTCAATAATTTGCACGACTATAAATCTACGTTTTATTCTTTTGCTTAATCCAATTACTGAAACTGTGTGTATTTGTGATTTCTGTTTATACCTACATGTCTAAAACATATGGAGTAATCCGACAGCCTCTGCAGCCTTCACTTGTTGAAGAAGAAGTTTTCCATAAGAGAGGCTAGTGATATATTTCAAAATTGCAGTTGAATTATAACATAGATATATGAACCTTCTCATTTCAGAAACAGTTCATTTCTGCACTATTCTTGAGAGACTTTTCAGTCTCAGAAGTAAGAATTTAATAGAACTGTACCTCACTGACAGAACCAAACAGAAGATAGTAGTAAGACAAACAGCATTTTAATTTTTACTAGGCTGAAATTGAAACTGTCAATTTGTTGCATTTCCAAATTTAAAATAAGTACACTTGAAAACAGGATTTTATAATAGGCTCAACAGAATTCAGCTTAAAAAATCCTATCACATTATTGCCAGTGACATTTAATGACAAGAATCAAATATTGTGTATTGATCTTTAATATCATAAGCCTGACATAGCTCAAAAATAATTTTGTGAAGTTTTTGCTTATTTTCAGTATTAATGTTTTGCAAAGATAATTATGTTTTACTATTAGAAAAACCTTTCTTTTGATCGTTTATATAAACACAAGTATTAAACGATATCACAGAATAATTTGCAAAGGTATGCCATTATTTCTCCTCTTATTTTGAATGGAAACCAGGAAACAATAAGGATTTTGGAGTGAAATTCCAAAGAGCTCATCTAACACATCCTTTTTCCATAAGTTAGGTTGAGCCGTTACAGGCTGGATTGAGTAGTTGAGTCCAATGGTATGAGGTTCAATAAGGCCAAGTGCTAGGTCCTGTCTTTGGGTCTCAACAACCCAATGCAGGGCTACAGGCTGGGGGTAGAGTGGTTGGAAAGCTGCCCGGTGGAAAAGAACATGAGGGTGCTGGTTGAGAGGTTGACAGCCAGGTGAACATGAACCAGCAGTGTCCCGAGGTGGCCAAGAAGGCCAATGGCATCCTGGCCTGTGTCAGCCATAGCGTGACCAGCAGGACCAGGGCAGTGATCGTCCCCTTGTACTTGGCACTGATGGGGCTGCATCTTGAGTGCTGTGTCCAGTTCTGGGCCCCTCACTATAAAAAGAACATTGAGGTGCTGGAGTGTGTCCAAAGAAGGGCAGCAGAGCTGGTGAAATGCCTGAAGCACACATCTGATGAGGAGAGGCTGAGGGAGCTGGGGTTGTTCAGCCTAGAGAAGAGGAGGCTCAGAGGAGACCTTATCACTTTCCACAACTACATGAAACGAAGTTGTATGAGGTGGGGGTCTGCCTTTTCCCCCAAGTAATTTTTCCAGAAGGCTGAATAGTGCAAGATTGATTTAAATTTGTCTAGAAGACACGGAGAATGGAAAAAGGTCTGAGTTAGTTACAATTTCTGTGTTCAGTTTAAATAATCAGAGGATTTTTTGTCCTATCACTCTTTCAGAAATTACTCCGCATGTGCAAGTATCCAAAGTTATACCTGTTCCCTTGTCACATACAGTAAATAAGGTTTTGAATATCCAGTGTGAGTATTTCTTCAAAGCAAGATCTGACTGCTAGTAAAGCTGACACTTTTGCAGAGGGCTTTAAAATCACATAATTTTAACTCAGGATGTAGTTTCTGATTCACTAGTAAACAGAGAAAAGATTAAAAGCAGTTTTAAAGGGATGATAAATGTCTAAAAAAATTACTTTTCAAATCTTAAATTGAAGTTATTATTGTAATTAACTTATTTTCCCTCAAATATACAGAAATAATCTGCATTTATTTCTTGAAAGCGTTCATTAAAGTACTTAGTAATGCTTCTTTAGCTTTATAGAATTAAAGAAATTATGCAGGATTTTCTTTGGTTTTAAGCTGAAAGGAAAAGATCTAATGAAAAAGAAGCTGCATAACATGGCGAAATAATGAACATCTTTAGTTCAAAGGAACATACATATATATGCACACGTCATATTTAGTGTTATCTTAACATAGTTCATTTGTGTTTCCATATCATATTAACTACCAAGCAGGTTTTGATCATTGCTGAGGTTAATGTATTTAATTAAAGCTAAGAACTCATTTTCATATCAGAGTGTAACTATTTTTCTGCATATTTTGTTCATTTTATATTTGTTTTAGTGTATCGGAAGTTTTTAATGTATCTTCTGAAAGCCAATATGTCTACTCTCCATTACAGAATGGAGAGTGATTCATTAGCAAAAGGAAGGAAAAATACAGTGGAAATTAATTATTTAAATGACTGTCTGGATTTTGTTAAACACTATTCCAGTAATCTAGTGGAATAGTATAAACTGGTTCTTAATGGCTTAGATTGGGAGTGAAATGGATTTCATACACTGCATGAAGATTACTGAGGGGCTTTTTTGGCTATGAAACTTAGCTCAATTTTTTTTTTAAAAGGGGTTACACAGAGACTGGAAAGCATAGATTTCTAAAAATGATGGTAAAGTTTCTACCCAGGAATTAGCTGAAGGGAATAACTGGAGATACTTTGTATTATGCTATTGATATGTCATAATTAATGTTTGCACAACGTTTTAAAGAGGAAAAACGCAATACCTGATATTAAATTTGTTTTATAGCACCTTTCTTTATTACTGAGATCAAAACTCAGCTGACTAGAATTTTGACCAGATCACTGGATTCTGATCTCTGCTAATCCCAGATGTAGTCACCCTTTCAAAAGGAATTAATGTGAGACTTCTCCATAGCATGATTAGAAGAAACACACATCCTTGTCTATCCTTTCATTGTCTATCCTTTCATTGTCTATCCTTTCATTGTTCTGAAAGTGCTACATTCACAACTTTAAAGTTAGCATTATTGGGATGAATTAGATTCAATGGCTAGTCAAAAAGTAGTCAATAATAATACAAAATGAACAGTAAATAAGCACATTCTAATGTCATTTGTCTTCTGTTAGTTTTCTTTCTACAAACTAGGTTTTTTGTTGACAAAATAAAATGAGAAAGTCACACATGGATAATCTTTGATTGAGAAATAAAAGGGAAACCTCTAATCCTTTAGGGTCTGGTTCCAACACACTATTCATGTTGAACAGTTCCTTAAACTGTAAATAAACTCAATTGGAGACTTAGGTCCCTATTTAATTTTAAAATCAATATCTATGTGCATTTTAAAAGTAATTAGTGAGCAGCAGTTCATGATTGATTAGCAAAAGGTATGGGAAAGTAGACAGTAATTCTTTAAATGAGCATCAGAATTTTGTTAAACTCCAATATTCACTCATCATAAGATTTTCTTCCTGATGTAGAGAAAAAGAAAAACACTGAAGTGCTGTTCCTTTGCTGCCTTAGAGAATTAGAAAACTAAGGAAACAGGGAAATTATGATAAACATAATGGAAAAAAAGCATAAGAAGGAAAGAAATAGAAAGGAACTCAGTTTTAAGTAATGTTGTTAGTTCATTATCTGTACAAATAAAAGAGTAAGTGCTAATGTACATGTATAACATATGAACTACCAATTTGAGCATGGAATTAAGACTAACATATCATGAATTTCTGAACTATAGCCCTAATTACAGAACTGATTTACATCTCCAGATTAAGTAGGCCTTTTTGGTGAAATTCATTCTTTTTTCAGAAAACCTGAACACTCCACCTGAACGTGAATAGGCTATGCAGACATTCAGGTACATAAACTTCTCTAATTCTCAACTTATTTGTAACTTCATTTTATAACTGAAGTAGTGGTGTGTGATACAACCATTGTGTTCCTGAACTCCTTCCATGTTACTCTTTCCTTCTAATCTACGTAAAAGTATCAGTATTGTCTTTCTTGTACTTAACTGGAGTATTTACACCTTGCACAACTGCTACACCAATTTTCTCACTTAGCATATTAGTAAACCCCAAGACATATAGGAGCTCTCAACTTTTTCTCTACATGTAAAGCAGGTCTAACAGATGTCTAAAATTCATCTCACATCAGTTATGTAAGCAGATAATACAGGATCCAAAGGATCTAAAAATAAAATAAATTAGTTTGCATTTTTTCCTGTCTTTATTGTTTAAGGTGTTCAGCTTTTATTACTACTTTCTCAGTTCAGCTACTCCGTCTTCGAAATAACACTAACCCTACAGTTACCTTTCTATGCCTTCACTCCTTGTCACACACTATCCTCCTCTTACCTTTTATTCTTTGCCATCAAAACCAGGAAAGTTTTGCTGCCAGGGCTCTAAGCACAGCCAGTCTTTGTCACCTCTTCCCCTCCCAGGAGTTTGTGCTGTGCTCAAGTTCATCTTAATGCAACATATTCATGTAGCCTGGGGTCAGACTGTGGTGGAGACAGCTGTGTGAAAGCACTATAATAAAACTTGTCTAGGACTCCTTACCTCCCTTGGGACATGCAATTAAGCTCAGACAGTCACTCCTACTCTTTCTCTGAGCTTGGGTCTGTGTGTTTCTATGCCTGGCCTTGCACCTTGCTGATTTCGTAATTTTGACTTGCTGATTTGACTTCACAGCTTGATCTTAGACCTGCCTTGCCACTATGGAATGCATGGCTACTATTGGACTGTATCCGATTCAGGTTCCTGTCTCTAGACATGCTATCTCTGCTCAGACACTGTGGGACTGCAGCCTTCCATGGTGAGGACATCGGTCCTGCCTGATTCATTGAGACCCTCTGCTCTCAGCTGACCTTCCTTTGAGAAGCAGCCTGTCCTTGCTGCACCCTTACACTACCTTGCCTACATTTCTTCAGCATGATGTCTTAATTCTCCACTCTCCTGTTGTACATTTCAACAGCACCTTTCCCCCCCCCCACCCCCCCTCCCCCCTTCATTTCTGCTACTATTTGGTCATTTTGTTGCCAACTTTTTCCTTTTATCTTGCACTCTCCCCCTGTGCTAATGCAGTCCTGTATTTCATTGCCCCGTTTAAGATTTACCTGTGACAAGGATGAGATAGACATGTTTCACTTCTTCTAGCTGTAGAGCAGGACTTACACATCTGATTCAAAATCTGAAAATGTGTTTGAAGATAGGAAAAAATAAAAAAGAGGTGTTGGTGCATGATTTAATTAATTTGAAACTTCTTAATGTGAAGTTTTAGCAATAGTTAGCACAAAATGGATACAGAAAGCTTAGATATATAGCTTTGTGAAAGATTACTTTGCAATGTGTTTGATTTCCAAAAATGCTTCTAGTGTGAAGGAAAAGTAGAAAACTAGAAATCATCTGCAATGGGTACTTGCAAGGGTGTTTTCTTCTTTTATTATTTTTAATTATATTTGTTACAAAATTTTAAGATTCAATCATTTTTACAGGAAATAGGAGAATGAAAAAAAGAACTCTGTAGAAGAAAGAACAGCTTTTTCTATAATTAGCAAGAATTTTAAGTTAGTGTATAACTAGATACTGCCAAGTATCTTAAGCAGATAGTTAGCTACATATTTGCTCAAATCCTTAGTGTCTTCTATATGCATTCATAAATAAAGCATTGCAGTGATGAATGTTGCAAAGACTAATTTTCAAGTAGCAGACACCCTCACAGTGGAAATCAATAACTTAATTAAATGCCTAAACTACATGGGAGAAATTGGCTGCCTCAGAACTGTGTTTACAGTGCAGTGCAAGTAAAGGCGAACATCTTGCCCCTTTAATGTTGATTTAGTGTAATATGATTTTAGGAGACACTGCAACTCAAATTGAAGAAAACTCTCTAAGTTGGCACTATCTGTTTTGTAAAACTAGTATCATAAGTTATCTTTGAATTTATTTTTTTGATGGGTATAGTGTCAGACTTTTAAACAATGAACTAGTAGATAGAGCACTTACCTGTGATATAGAATTCTGATAATTCTACCTTCTGGTGGGACTGAAAAACTACAGTCTAGTCTCATTGTCTTGAAAGTTTTTTTTCATCTTTGAGTTATATATTGTAGAAAGGATGTAGATTTTGACTGAACTTGATCTACGTTGCTTAAAAAAAACTGAAAAATAATTTAGCCAGAGAAGGAGAACAAGGCTGAACATGACAGTGTCTAGTAGCTACAGTAATCCTCTGAAAGATGGGAACAAGACCATCCAATATTTGTTCCCCAGCCTGATTACAAATTTTGTGTGGATAGGGCTTTGTGAAAAATACATGTCTGGTTTTTGGCATGCGGTGAGAATCCGTTATGCAATCCAGTCTCTAAAATTACAAAACTCGGCAGATGTTTTGCAGAATTCAACAAAAAACTCACTGATCATGGGCAGGCATTAACACCTCTAGAGCAACACACCATTTTCTCAGCTGTGTCAACATGATACTGATGTCACGTGTGGGAGTGGAAGGCTTAGACAAAATTTATTAAAAAGCCCTGCCATTGAGTCATAAAGTGCACAAAGGATTCCCTTGCTTTCTATACCCCTCGTCAGAGAGGGGTCTGGGTGCAGCTGAATACAATCTTAGCCTCAGATCATGTCAACGGTTTAATTTTAAGGAATTACAGAGGTGTAATTGAACCACTTTTGTCCTGTAGGTTTAATGATTGGCAAAATGAGAATATTTATGTAAAATAAATCATTTATTATTACAAATGATGAGACAAAAGATCTTAATCAGAACTATTTACTACACAATACAGAGGCTAAAACTACTAGTAGTATAGTATAAGATGGGATAGTGCACTATATTGAAGCAATTATTGAAACAATTACATTAAAGCTAGCAAAAAGGAAATAATAGAGATTTGATGTAACTCATACCAACACTTGTGGGGAGATCTCTTTCTTTCAGCCTCGAGGAGTATCCTTAGGGGATGTCCCCAGCCAGGGAGGAATCTCCACACATACACCCCGAGAAGGGTTATGTCAGAAGAACCTGACTGCAGGGGAGGGAAATGGACTTTTATAGTATAAAGTGATTGACTGCTAGTCACACATTTACAGGCCAACTACCAGCTTATCTGTCAAATTCTGTTTCAAAAGCAGGATGTGTATTCAAAATCTGGTGAACCAGGATGGTTTTGGCATAATTAACACTAAGACAACACCCTGGCTTCAGCAGCTGGTCTTGCATGACGGCTTGATGGCTTGCATTGTATGCATTCTGATTGGATTTTAGGTCTTGTCAGGGTGGGCTATCCTGCCACAACTGAAGCCACGCTGGAAGTCACCTCAATGAATTGATCCTATTTCCATATATAAAGGTGCAATAGACTGTGCAGAATCAAGTGACTAATCCTAATAGGAGGCAGGTGAACAAACTGCAATGTTGTTTTCTGTTGAAGTCCCATGTATCATTATATCATGGCTTGAAATGCTGCAGGTACGAACACAAGTAAAATTTTAGATTCCTGGGGAATTTTTAATAATGAAAGATGACTACAGAAATTGGGTCATTTCAGGTTTCAAAAAGTGGAATTTTGAAGACCTGAATCTTGATTTTAGGATCTATGTTTTAATATAGATCATCAGAAATTCAATTTAACTCAAAAAAAACCCCAAACTGCTCAGCATTTGATACACCATGCCTAACTTGTTTCAGAGTTTCCGTTAATATGAAGTATTTAATACTTCATCTAAAGTTAGAGAACTGGCAAGATTTTGCTAAGCATTAATGCTAAGCATTAATTTCTAGAGATTTCAAAAATAGAAAATATTTTTTTTTGTAAACTCATCATTTTTCTGCTCCTCTTTCCCTCATTTCTCCTACAAACTTTTATTCAGAAAGTGTTCCAACATGGCATGAAAAGATTCTCAGATGTGCTCATTTTTCAATTTTTTAATGGAATCTTTGACCTGCCAACACAATTATAAGTTGAATTAAAGAGTTATGAATAATTGCACTTGGTCATAATTTTCAAAATATAGTTATCAACCTAAAAAATAAAAGATGAAGGCAGCACGTTGTTGTTCATTCTAAATGGAAAAAAAAGTATGCAAAGATTAATGCTTCAGTTCAGTACATTACTGGTCTGATTATATTGCTGGTAGTATGATCTGATGGGTTATGATTATACTATGAACTTCTAAATGGTTTATCAATTACTTTGCTCAGTTTGATGTTGTAAATAAATACATTTTCTTTCAAGTGTTAAATTGCTTGAATTCTGATTCAATGATGTCCCACAGAAGACAAAAATGGGAAATGTGATCTGTTAAGCCATTTATGACATTACATGTTCACTGTCAATTTTTGTGTCCAGCTCAAGAAATCCTGGTTAAATTCCTTGCATGTATTACACTAATCTGAAAGATCAATGTGACTGACAGAAGTATGATTTTCTTTTTCATAACTGGTTGATATTAGCAAATATGAAAAATATGAAAATAATTTAGGGCAATTACTAATACATTGAATACTGTGGCAACATGTTTCAGAACATCTAATTCCTATTCACTTAGCTGATGGTTAATGTGTTGACACTGATTACTTTCAATGCTTTCCCTATTTGGCTTTTATTGAAATTGCTCGATGGAAAAAAGTGTTAAGCAGAAGAAATGTAATTAAATATATAGAATATAGGTAATTTTGTTATGTGTTTATCTATGCCTCTTCTAAAATGTTTATGATTAAATCATTATTTGTGTTTTCCTTATTTGATCATTTTGCAAGTCCAGATCATCTAACAAAAGTATAAATTTTTTCTCTGTAATTTCATTATAGGAAATAAGCCAAAGGAATAATTTTTTTTCACAGTTGCCTTCAACCCAAAAGAGGACAAACAAAAGTTTTTAAATGATTAGGACTTCAAGAGAATATTGTCTAGTAGAACAAAGAATGCTATTGAACTTTAATTTAAACTTTTTCATTAGTTTAATTATGTTAATAACATATATATAAGAGGGAAAAAAGAGGCAGAATTTTTTTGTTAAGTCATGAAGTTTTGAAGCCACAGGTAAAGTAATGTTGAGATGGTGAAAAGTTACATATCCCGAATCATCTGCCTTATGATGGTTGCAGGAGTGATATGGAGTTGTGTTTCTCTCATTTATCTTCAAAGATGTTGTTATTCAGTTTCCTACCTCATATGTTTGGTTTTTAGGCTTGTGCGAAGAAGTGCTTGTAGCCTCAGGTCCCACTCCCTTTACTGGCAGTTAGACTCTTATATACATATGTGCACACAGAATGAGGAGCCCCTTACCCAGGAAAAGAGTTAAAACTTATGTTTAATCAGGGAACAGACTGTGTACTGATTGTGTGTAGTGATAACCGGTCAGGCCCTGTTATCCCTTTATCTCTCTATTTTCCTATGATTGTTCCTAGCCAAACCACCGCAATTCCTCAACTGTCATTTGTCCCCTGAACACCAATAGTCAGTTTTGCACAATCCCCGAATGCTTTCCTTCTTAAACCCGTGGTAAACCCCATACCATTTGGGAGGGAATACACTCAGTCTGCAGGGTGACCTGGAGAACTGTCACAGATGACTCCTGGCATAGTGTGTTCCCTGGACCCTGGGGTGAGGTTCACCTGAAAAAGCTCTGGAGGAACCTGGGGTAGGACTGAGTATCTAAGTGGGGTATTCAGGCAACCAGTAGCTGGTCACAAATGGCATTCCCCAGGACTCACTACCGGTGTTAGTCCTGTTTAATGTCTTCATCAATGATCTGGATGACAGGATCACATGTCAGTTTGCAGGGGACACCAAGTTGGGCATGGGTGTTGATCTCCTGGAGGGTAGGAAGGCTCTGCAGAGGCATCTGGACAAGCTGGATTGATGGCCTGAGGCCAACGGAATGAGATTCAACAAGACCAAGTCCCAGCTCCTGTACTTGGATCACAACAACCCCACATAGCACTACAGACTTGGAGAAGAGTGGCTGGAAAACTGCCTGGTGGAAAAGGGCCTGAGGATGCTGGTCAACAACTGGCTGAACATGAGCCAGCAGTGTGGTCAAGAAGGCCAATGGTATCCTGTCTTGTATCAGCAAGATTGTGGCCAGCAGGACTATGGCAGTGATCATCCCCCTGCACTGGTGAGGCTACACCTGGAATCCTGTGTTCAGTTTTGGGCCCTTCACTACAGGAAAGATATTGAGGCACTGGACTGTGCCCAAAAAATAGCAACGGAGCTGGTGAAGGGCCTGGAGCACAAATCTGATGAGAAGTAGCTGAGGGAGTTGGGGTTGTTTAGCTTGAAGGAAAGGAGGTTGAGAGGAGACCTTATCACAACTGCTTGAAAGGAGGTTGTAGTGAGGTGGGAGTCAGTCTCCTTTCCCAGGTGACAAATAATTGGAGAGAAGAAGCTGCTACAGGTTGTGCCAGGGTAGGTTAAAACTGGATAGTAGGAAAAATTTTTTCACTGAAAGAGTTGTCAAGCCCAGGGAAGTAGCTGAGATACCCCGGAGATATGTAAAAGATGTGTAGATGTGTCCCTTAGGGAGATAGTACAGGTGTGGACTTGGCAGTGCTGGGTTAATGGTTGGACTTGATGATCTTAGAGGTCTTTTCCAGCCGAAATGATTCTGTAATCAAACAGTGCCACAATGAACTCTCTTCCATTAATTTATTTAATCTTTCTTGAATCCATATATAGTTTTCATTTCTTTAGGTTCCTGAAACAATGAGTTTCACAATTTAGATGGAGCAGAAGGGGAGAACTTATTACTTGGTGTAAAACTTGCTTCCAGCTCATTTCACTAGATGTCCCATAGATTTTATAGACAACAGTCATACCCCCCTTCATTTTTGCCAGGGTAGGCTGAATGGCTAGATCTGCAATGTCTTTCTGACATTGCTGACATTCTGAGAGCCCATATTTAACTTTTCTTTCCCTTTTGCAGAGTGAGAACTGAACTACACAAAATATTGCATGAGTGAGTGTGTTAAGGGTTGATGCACTGTTTAAATGATGTTTTCTGTTTTATGTTTCACCTTTGACCAGGTCAAGGGCATAATTTGATCTCAATTCCCCTTTTACAACATCTATATTTTATGGCAATCAACAGGGGAATCTGATACATGTTTCCTGGTGGCAGCACAAATAATTGAACTGACATTAACCAATTTATTTCTTATATGTCATAAATTAGTTGGATAAAGTGCACAGTTGTTTTCTTACAGTTACATGTGGGTGTATTAGGTAGCTAGAACTCTTTTGCCACTAAGTATTATGAATAGCACCAGACTCAGTGACAACTGACAGCACAGCCACTGAATTTCTAGGAGAAAATGATTCAACTTCTCTTGAACTTCTGTCTCCATTTTTTTGGTGGACAGGCCTTCATAATGAATATTTTTGTGTACTTTGTATATTTTGTTTTTAGTTCTAATATATAGCATATATATCACACATAATGATCTGCATACAGTTAATATTTTCAAATATATATATACTGTGTCATATTAATGTGCACCTATAATTGTATGTATATACATTTATATATATTATATGTGTATCTATATATTTATATTTATCGTCATCATTATCATGGCTAGGCTTTGTGAACGAAGATTTGGGAAGGGCTCTACCCACATTTGCTACAAGCGCGCTGGTGGCTGAAAAGGCCAATACGAGATAGACAAGTCCGGTTACAAAAGGCACAGCAGAAGGACTCCTGAGGTGATAATTTATATTTATACATTTTTAATAATAAAACAGCATCCAGATGTATCAGTTTTTTGGAGCTACAGTGCCTTTGTTTAATCAGTTTACAAGGGTCTGTACTAAGCAGCAGTTACTATGGAAACCTGAAAAGATTGGAACTCAAATAAATGTGTTGCTTAACAGTATGATGCTGAAGGCTGATATTCGCAATGACAGACCTGGTGTCTAGTGATCAAGAGAATCATCTAAATTAAAGAAAAAGCAATTAGGAAAAAATTATCTCCTCTTCCTCTTTTCTCCTCTTCCCCCTAAAAAATCAGAATGACTAAAGGAATAAATGAAAAGCAGTCTAACAGGGAAGAATAATATTGTGCTCTCAGTAAAGAAAAGCAAATTTCTAATAATATCCCATATGGTATTTAGCAATAGGTAACTGTGAGAAATGAAATATTCAGCATGAAAATTATGAATGGAGTTCTTGTAGAAGAGTTGCCATGACCATATTGTATGAAGGGAGAAAAACTTTGATGTGTCTATATGTTCACTAGCAGAAGTATTAAAATAGCTTGTCTTTAGTGCCAGATGTTCACTAATGGTACTTGGCTCTATGGCTCTGTTTCAGTTGACATTGAGTATGCAGCTGCTTGATGTCTTCAATGATTAGCTAAGGCTGAGGTTTAAAGGGGGATATCTGCCTGAAACACCATCCAGACAGAAAGAAATAGTCATGGCGTGTTACAGTGAATTCACAAGGCAATTTGAAGAAGTGACTCAGGCTCAGCTGAAGAAAGAGCAGAATGTTACTCCCTGAATGTGTCACCTAGGACTCCTTCATGCCTTTCACTATTTTCTGTGCCTGAACTGTTTTATTGTAGTATGTGAAAAAGTGTACTTTTAAAATAAAACAAAGTAAAACAAAACTTAAGTAATCTGATATCATGTTCCTTTATCTAGTAAGATTCTGAAGTTTTGAGGTTTCTAAATATTTTATTTTTCATGGAATCATAGAATAGAGTCATTAAGGTTGGAAAAGACCTCCAGATCATCGAATCCAACCTTGAACAGAACACCACCACGCTAACTAAAAGCACAGCACTAAGTGCCATATTCAATAATTTCTTGAACACTTTCTGGGATGGTGACTCCACCACATCCCTGAACAGCCTGTTCCAATGCTCAGCCACCTTTTCAGTGATGAAATTCTTCCTGATGTCCAACCTGAACCTCCCTTGACACAGCTTGAGACTATATCCTCTTGCCCTGCCATTAGCTGGCTGGGAAAAGAGGCTGACCCCCACCTGGCTTCAACCTCCTTTCAGTTAATTGTAGAGAACGATAAGTTCTCCCCTGAGCCTCCTTTTCTCCAGACTAAACCAGCTCAGGTCTCTCAGCTGCTCCTCATCAGATCTGTGCTCAGACCCTTCACAGGCTTTGTTGCCCTTCTCTGGATGTCCTGCAGCACTGTCAGTGTCTGTCTTCTAGTGAGGTGTCCAGAATCAGACACAGCACTCAAGGTGCAGCTGCACCAGTGCCAAGCACAGGGGGACAATCACTGCCCTGGCCCTGCTGGCCACAGTATTTCTGTTCTTACTTATTTAGAAAGAAATAATTTTACCCACTTTCTCCAATGCAGGACAAAACTTTATTGATCAGAAAAAAAACCCCAAACACCTTTAGTTTTTCTACTTCTAGATGAAAATGTTGAGGATTCTGCTTTCCTAAGCCATAAGCGCCAGAAATCTCCTAGCAAAATTTGAGAGTATTATCTAGCATGTATAAGAAGTTTCCAAAGCCACATAAGTTTGGTAATTATTTCATAAAGAGGTTTAACCCTTAGGATCCCAGATACAAAGTGTTATTTCAGAATTGCTCTATTCATAACTCAGTTGATGTAGATCTTCAGCATTCTTTGGCACTTGAATTCTTTTTTTTTCCATTGATATTCTTGTAGCTATTCAATGAGATATTCTTTTTGCCTTGGACTAATGGATTTCTGCCAGAGACACTGTTTTAATATTTAGGATCTAAACTTTAACTGATAATGGTTTTATCCTAAAACTTAACGGTAAATAATTTCTCTCTTTTTCTTCTCTATTTAATTATGACAAATCATTCCAGTCGGGAAAGCAAAAATTTTCCAAAGTTAAAAGAAAACACATTCAGAAAAGCAAATAGGAAAAGAAATTTTTATAGGTTATGATATAGATGTTAAGTCACAATTTTGTTGCAAATAACCCCAGAAAGGCACTATTGTTTTTGTGGATAGTAGAGTGAGGAATGTTAGAAAGAGTAAACCTACTCACCGATCTTAATATGGCATTTCAAATCTATAAAAGTGACTCCTTAAAGGCTGCCTTCTTTGACAGATGAGTGATATAGTTTAAGAAAATTTCACTTCTCAGTTGTGTATGAAATTAAATTTGCATTCAAATTAATCTGTATGAGTATTGTATCCATTATCTGCCATCATTGTCCAACAGCCTTCTTATAACTTTGACATGAGAAACATGTCAACTTCATCATTTTCTCATTGTTGGGACAAAATCTGCAGCTTTGTTCTCCATCTCTTTTAAACTTGAAAGCTGAAGATTTAGTCCCTTAGGGTTTCATATTGCCCTATTTTGTACTTCCTTTATCTTTTAAATGACCATTTCCATATTATTTCATCTAGACAAGCTAGGCTTTATGGTAATAATCTGCCAAAAAGTCACAGCAGAAACTGATTTATACACACTACAGACCTCATACAGTCTATTTAATATGTTTATTATTCTCTTCTATTGTGATAGAAAACAGCATATGTTTTATTGTATCTTGTAATCCACCTTCAATGGCTCACCATCCATCCACTATTAAACCTCCTACCTTGTCTAAGTATCAAGTAGGAGGGAAAATACAAGAGTGTGAAAAGAAAACGACATTCCTTATAAAATGGATCCCTTATCACTACACAGAACATTTACACTTACATGCCTGGATTGTGACAACATAAGCCAAATTATTACGAAAACAACAGCAAGGTATTTCACATTGTTTGCAATTTACTAATCCAGATAAAAATGATAACATTTTTGCTTCTACATATCTTTTTCTGACCCACTAGCTCTTATTCTTGGTTATACCTTTGTTCTGATCATTGGACTGAAATGTTAATCAACACTGGTAAATATTTTTAGCAATAAATTTAACCAGAGGGAAGTATTCTTTTTTCTCCTGTTACAAATATATATTTCTAAAATATATGAGCTGAAGACATTTTATATATTACTGAAATGAGTCAAACTTATCATGTCATTGTCTGTTAATGAGATAATGTTTATTAGAATGAGATAACATTTCTGACATAATATTTTTGTGATTAATTTTGTTCTTGAATAGTACTCACTTTTCTCAAACCTCTGACAAATGCATAACTAATAAAATAAATAATATTTTTTGGCATTAACTAATGCAGAATTTGAAATTATTATTTCTTCAGTTGATGAGATAAAGAATGATGCTGTCAATACTTCCAGCTTATTACTTTGAATAAACTCATAAAATCCTTTAACCTGAATCAGTAGAAACAATTTAAAATTACATTATTTATAAGAAATGCAAATTTGTCTTTAAAAACCCAGAAAACAGAAACAAAAACATTGAGTATGTATTGGATTTCTTTTAATAAAGAAGCCACTTTTTGGTCAATAAAGGTGAAATAATAGAACGATGAGGACATTTAAACATCTGAAAACAGAGCATGGTCATTGTAACTGTTTTACATAAAATATCATTGTGATTCAATGGAATGGTTAATATGATTATAGAAACCAAACATTTTTAGGATGGACTAAAATAAGTAGGACAACATAAAATAAAACTCAAAATTATGAAAGAATGAAACAATATTCACATTTCATATATTTTGAAACCACAGAAGAACAAAGTGAAATGAGAGAAGGAAGAGTGGCCTCCATTTTAGGAAAAAAATTAGTGTTAGCGTTGCTTGAGGACTAAAGGAGACTAAAGAGGAATTATAATAAAATTAAATGGAAGGTAGAAATGAAAAGGTTTGAATTATATGTTTGAAAGCAATGAACCCTTTTAGAAGCCATAAGACTTAAGAATAAAACAAAACAAATGAAACCGTATAAAAATCTTTAATAACATTTGTCATCATCATCATCCTATGAAAAGGACCAATACAATTTTCTGCGACAGCAAAGTACCAGAGCTGATGACCCTGGGGGATTTTTATAAACTTTTGTTTTGGTGAAATACAATATAAATCCCGATGTTGAGTAGGAGAGAAACTAAGTACCTCACAAACATGGGACTTTACTCTCCTGGAAGAGATCTTCCATAGCTACGTACTTCTTTGCAATAATAATATCTAAGTTACATACTTTGAGTCTGTTAAATTACTTGAAAAAGGAATAGTTAGAGAGAATGAAATGTGAGATTTGCTCTTGGAAGACCCAGAAGGGCTAACTTGCTGATTCATCTCTCCTCTACGGTGCACATAAAAATTTAAGTGCCTATGTACACTACAGTGAGAAGTAAGTGAGAAGGAAGAATGAGCATTCTTCAAGATTTCAAGATAACGAAGAAAAATCAGACAAAAGTGGTGAAGACAAGGACATACTTTCAATCATACTAAGTTCTAGTACTTGTATGCCTCTGCTGAGAGAAGTTTCACAGCTCTTGAATCCTCTGAAGTATGCATCTGTGCTGTTGTTTTGATAAACTAAGCTGTCTTTCCATTGTTGCAAAAGCAGTAGATTAGACCCTCTGACCTGAGAGAGAGGTACTCTGGGATTCAATTGCTCAAATATAAGCATCTTTTGCCATTTGAGCTATCTTCACAGCTCCTCAGCTACTTCTCCAGAAGGGTATGCTTTCCCTAAAAACCCTGTGACATAATTGACGGAGGTACGCTAGTAGCTCAGATAGTCTGGAGCATCTCCAAGGGCTTTAAATGCCTACTTTAGGCACCTGAAGTCCCATAGAATTTCCTGCCTTCTCCATGGAAAATTAAGCCAGCCTCTCTCAAGCCCAGTCATGCCTTGAAATGAATTTTGAAGTTTCATTAACAGCAAGAGCAAGGACACCTTCACAGGGAAAATGAGACAGGATGGAGAATGACCACTGAACAAGAAGGGCAATGACTGCCCAGAAGACCTTAACCAGACTTTGATCATGACAGCAGTAAGCTCCAGTGACAGTCAGTGACTGTCAGAAAAGGCAAGGTAATGAGTCAGATCTGGCTCCCTGCAGCAAGTCTAGCCAGGAACAGCAGGAGATGGGACCAGCACACACATACACATGAGCAAGGGCTGAAGGCTGAGCTGAAATGGAGCTCCAGAGCCTATGGGCAAGGGAAAGGGGGAGGCCCCAGAGGAGGTTGGTAAGGGACATTACAGTTTATTAGTGCCTTCAATGGGCACTAGTTGAGGATGTAGCCACGCCCACGTGCACACAGAAACCAGTATTGGTTAGAGCATCAGTGAAGCCATGGCATTCATTTAAAACATTCAGTGGATTAAGAGAGAATTAAATTCTACTTCTAGAACATTTCAGAAAGATAAAAAACATTCATATAAAGATGAGATTGTTTTAGAATGGACAGACATTCTCCAAGCCAGATAATTCTCCTTTCACTGCAACCTGATGTATCTGGTTCTAATGCATCCAGCTGAAAAGAGCATTTTAATTTTCATGTATTTGAGGAAAATAACAAAGGAGCAACAACTAACTATGAAGAGATTCATATGTTTCGTGTGTTAGTACAAGGTATTTTCACCATTACTTTATGAAGTATCATTATTTTTATTTTGAAGATAGGAATGCATCAGTGAATAAAGGTTAAGGTGAACTTTTCAAATTTACTGGATTGCTATTTACTTGAGCCACTGAAGATCACATGATGAGCCACTGGCAGAACTAGGAGTGATGCCTGATTTTCCTAAATTCAAGTGATGTCCTCTGGTCACTGGTTCACATTTCTTTCTTTATTTTTTTTTGTAGTATCTAAATGATCATGTAAGCTAGTTTGTCACTTATGCTCGTTCTCCTTTATTTGTTTTTCCTCTCTTACGTGGACAAAACAATTTTAAAAAGCAGAGTATTTGTACATTTCTATATGCGCTTGCAAATGTACATTTAAAACAGTATCTATATTTGCAGAAGAGCAAGTTGAAATAAGCTTTTACTGCAAGCAATATCCAAGTACTACAGCGATGATTCTTACTTCAAACTGGGAAGATAAATTTCCTGAATTTAATCTAATTAATAGGATGAGAAGAAAACATACAGGTTTTTAGATTTAGATATTGTAATAGTCACTATGAAAACTGATCATTCAGGTAGAACTGCAAATATAATAGTGATGACAAGCTAATTTAAACAATTTTTTAAATTCAACAATGAACGAAATTGCAATTCTGAAGGGAATGCAACAAGTGAACACAGAATAAGCATCATCAGCACCTCTGTGTCTGCTAAAATATTTAGGATGAGAGCAAATTTAAATGACAAGGAAGGAACATAGTAAGATTAAACATAGGTCTTTTTCTCTCTCAAGAATGTAAAAGGATAGTGAAGAAGGGTGTTCAAAAATAGCTCAAAAGAAATATGGCGTGAATATTTTCTTACTGAATGAGATATGACAGGATAATAGAGCTAGAATACCATCACCCTAGATTCACTCTCAACTAGAGCTCAGTGTAACTTATAAAATTTCACTTTACTGTGACTATAGAGAGTACGTTTGACTGATATTGTAAGAACAAAGAGAACTTTGCAGACAACATGGTAAAAAAAATACCTCTTTTACTGTCAATATATGGAAATATAGATGGGGACCAAATAAACTGAATTTGGAGTTTTCTATAATTCGCAAGGGGATATCTTTTCAAAGGAAAATTATATTTACTAGGATTTTTTGTTGATTTCCATGACAGTTTGATTTATTAATGTTCAATTGCTTTAAACATTCTAAGGTGATTGGAAGCTTTTCAATTTTGATAATTTAGTGTTGGATTTTCATATTTTTGGATTGCTTGATAATACCACTGTGAAACAGTTCACACATGGGCAGACAATCATATCTGAAGAGAGCATCAGTAAATGAAGAGGACCCCACTAGAACCAACTTCTGATGATGGTACCATAAATGCATTGTCTTGTGACCCAGATTGCCACAATGACTCTCAGGTCATTGCTTGATAAGTCTACGTGCTGGGGAATAGCAGGCTTATAAAAGTAGCATTATATTTTCCACAGATCTGTTGGGGAAGACCAGCACCTGTATTTGAGATTAGCCTCTACATCAGGACTTATAAAAACTGCCATGGGACAACATGGTTTATTTCACCATTTATATCTCAAAACCATAAAAACCATTTATTATTTTCATTTTCCTTCTATGTATCAACAGTGACAGTAGTATCCAATAGCAATGGCACAGGTATATCAGGGCTATATTTGGCAGAACAGAACTTTTATTTAGTATGGACCACAGCGGCAAGCACATGAAGATATGGAGTCAAAAAAAAATCTTAGTTGGTGTTAATTCTCGTAATGATTATACTGAATATCCAGGCATGGTATGAAGTGGCAGATTCCTGAAAATTCTGCTGACTTGTCGGAGAACTTAATGTTCCAGCAATGTATAGACAAGGGAATAGAGGACTGAGGAGGGAATACTGATTAAGACACTAGAAGAAATGTAGTGAAAAATGAAAGTCACAAGTAATACTGAGATGTAGGTACCTGGAAGAGCCCATACTTTTACTTCTACTACAGACCTGCTGGTGTAGTAGGTTTGTATAGTTAAATAATACTTCCCTTTCCCAGGAGGAACAGGATATTCCGTACCATGTTACATCAGCCCAGATATATAAACAGACAGAATGAAGAGAGGGCTCTCTTCTTTTCCGGGCACTGAGTGAGGCGGTTTCAAGTCAGTTCTTTCCGGGGAAAAAAACCCATCAGTTGTGTGGGAAGTATCTTTATTTTAAGTTCTTCTTTGTATGCCAATTGCTTATAGTGTTTATCTATCTTTGTGTAAATATAAATAATTTTCCTTAGCAGTCCCAGAGTAGTTTTTTTTTCCTTTCCCTCTTTCCCCTCTTCCCCCCCACCTCCTTCTCCCTGGAGGAATTGGACACAGGTTCCATAGTTACCTGGTGTTCAGCCAAAGAAAACAACCACAGCTGGTTAGGTCAGGACTGAAAAAAAAATTAGCTTGAAAATTATCTCAAAATCACATTCAACATTAATAAGCTATCCAGCCTTCGCTTTCCTCCTGATGGTGGAAATTTATGTGGTAAAAATATTTTTTTCATATACACTACGTCTACATTAATAAAATAAAACATTCAAGGGCCAATCTCTTGTCTTAATATGAAGTGGCATGGTATGGCTTGTGTGCACACAGCTGAACACTGTGCAGAACAAGGAGTCTGCATCCACATACACAATTGGAGTTGGTCCCTGGCCCATGCTTTCTCCTGAACCATGTCTCGATAATGCCCAGAAAAGTTTACTGGCCCAATCCAAAAGAAAACAGGTCCTAATAATTTCACACTATAAATGACCATAGGTCACCACACAGATGCATGTCGTGTTCTGTTTCATTGACTAATATAACCATAGGAATGAAAATAGAATTTAATTTAGAATTAGCTTCCAGTAGGGATTTGATCTGACAGAGTCAAACAGTTTTGAACATTATAGTCGATCTAAAATGGATGTAAAATTCAAACATGGGTCACTGAAACTGGTGAGGCAATTTCTTTAAGAGGAATACTGTATTACTTTCTGGTAGTTATCAAAGGCAACACAGTTTTCAGTTCTCTGTGCCTACTAGCAATTACAGTATTAATTTATAGTGATGTGTTGCTGTCTGTTTTGTAAATATAATGTACAACTGTCACAATGTTCAAGCAAATTCCAATTTTTCTCTCTGACCAAAGAGAACTATAGCTGACTCTGTAGTAATAAAAAAGTTTCCAACAAGATTTTTAAGCAAGTTTTCCCCCTCTACTTGGTATTACTGAGGTTGAACCTCGAGTACTGTGTTCAGTTTTGGGCCCCTCACTTTAAAAAGGACATGGAGATACTGGAGTATGTCCAGAGAAGGGCAGAGAGTCTCATGAAGCATCTAGAAAACATGTCTTACAAGGAACAGCTGAGGCAAATGGATTTATTTAGTCTGGAGAAAAGGAGGCTCAAGGGGGACCTCACCACTCTCTACGACTACATAAAAGGAGGTTGTAGAGGTGGGGTCTTGTTTCCTACTGTGCTGCAGCAAGAGGGCAAGAGGAAGTGGCCTTAAGATGAGAAAGGAAAGATTCAGATTAGATATTAGAATTATTTTTTTCACTGTTGGGGAGTTCAGGCATTGGAATAGGTTTCCCAAGGTGGAGTCACCATCCCTGGTGGTGTTGAAGGCATCTGGGTCTGGCACTGGGTGATGTGGTTTAGTGGTTTAGGGGTTACAGTGGCAGTGCTGGGTTGATGGTTGGACTGGATGATCTGAAAGGTGTGGCACTAAACCTGCATTATATGAGAAAACTTGTTTAAACATGTCTTAAAATGGCTCTTTGTGGTCTCTTTGCAAACACGTTTCTTCTTCCCAACACCCCCCACGACAAGTGTTTTCTCAGGAATGTCCTGGGAAGGTGTCCTGAGCTGTTTCCCATTGGACCTTGTTAACCCCTTCCTGTGACTGGGTGTTCCTGTAAGCCCCTTGAGACTTCTAATTGGTTAACCTGTGATTCTCCCTAACCCTATAAATGTAACAACCCCCAACAATAAACTTTCTCTTGCCTCCTCTCCAGCCGGTGTGCTGTCTCTGTGCCTGCCATGGGACCACGTGGGTGCTGGGGGGAGGGGAGGGCACCTCTCTCCTCCAGGATCAGGGCCAGAAACCCCTGAGAAAACCCCTGGAGTTCCCTTTCCCTGTCCCTCAAGATGTCGGAATGGTTCTTCAGATGGAGTTGGAACTAGAACTAGGCTCCCCCACGTTGTGGGTGGGGAAAGGGATCCAGAGAAAGGTCTCTTCCAACTGTGATGATTCTATGATTCCATGATTCTAGCACAATATATGGCCCATCTTAGTAAATCAATTCTGCTAGACATTATAAATGTCTAGCATTTATAGCATTTATCTTGAAAGACAAGATTTCACTTGTTTATTTTCTCTTTCAAGGCCTTCATGTGACTGTTAATACTCAGACAAATGGGTCATCCAGCAATAGATGTAGAATTAGCAACCCATGGAGTCTGCAGTCACTCAGTACAGCGCAAAACCTCTGATTTTTTTGCTTTCTTTCTAAAAGGGTATCATCTGTAGCAAATCGGACCAATTCCACATATTCCCGGTGGGAGCAATTAAGGATTCACCATCAAGGTCTGACTTCTTTGGAACTGGATTTAGTGGGACAATATTAAACTCCCAAATCTTCTTGAAACAGTTTTGTGGCATATGGCACATAAATTTGTTATATTTGGCTGTTTGCTACTTAGCAGCTGCAGCTGTTTGCTGTGGTGTTCATTACTGTCAGTTCTGATTCCTCTTTTAATGTTTGTCACATTGTCTGTGAGTGTCTACAAAATTTAGCCTAGAATAGTACATATTAGTATTCTGGTGGTCTAAGTTATCTAGGTAATGAAGAGTAAAATACTAATTCTGTAGATCTGACAAGCCTTTTCCAGTGTGAGTCTCTAGACTACAAGACTGAAAGCACAGTGCAATTTAGAACAGTAACTTTTGTATACAATTATTGTACAAAAGATGAAGAGCATGGATTATAACCATGCCTTAGGTGATGCCGTATCTTCTTTCACACTGTTACTTCTTTTTGTAAATATCAGTAATAGATTATTTGCTGTTTCCATCTAAAATTATATGTATCATTTTTTATAAAAGACAGAAAATCTAATAACTCCAGGTCACAAAATCTGCCTTGTATTCGAAACACTAAAGCAGATTCAAGAACCACCACATTATAATAATGCACAGGCAGGGATGCAAGTTTTTCATATGATAGTAGAAAGAAGAACATTCAAAATAGGGTGTCTCTGGAGGAGTATCAGGTATCAAAAAATAACAGTAATAATCCCAAAACAGCAGTTTCCTCTCTGTAGAACTTCTTGGAGAATGAAATAAATGTTTAAAGTGAAATATTCCTTAGCAGGCATGAAAGGTAAGAGCACCTCTTGACAGGTAATTTTTCTCTAAAGGCTGTGAAGACATATAGTGTTTGTCTGTATCTGAGGAAGGTAGTGAGATGACACAGGGTCAGGTGAGAGTCATGGTAAAAGTTGATGAGAACACTCAAAAATTTTCCAAATAATTTATATTTTGGTGACAGTTAAGCTCTGCTATCCACTCCAAACAGCTCAAGAGGATGTAAAAAAATGAGGCTAAAACTCTTTAACTTGTTCATCATGTTGAAAACAAATAAGAACTGTGACAGTGGCTGTGTACCTGGTATGGGAGAAGGAAAAATGGTTTCTAGGGGCAAATGATGAGATAATGGGGCAGTATATAATGGCAATGATTTCAAAACAGCGTTTCATTGCATATATGAGCAAGGATCTTTTAAATAATAGCCCCAAGTTACAACTATGGAGCACGTGCTATGATGCTTAGGGAAAAAATCCTCTGTGACATGGTTTAAAGGAAACTGAATAATAACAGGTAGGAGTTTGATTTTTAATGCAGAACTTCTTATAACAGAATGTCTTATATTAAAAGTTATACGAACATTGATATGATCAACATAAATGAGAACAAAAGTATATTTTAAATACATCTTGCCACCAGAAGTGGCCAATAGGGGACACCTATTGATGTTAACTATTTCACCTGTTAGAAATATGCAGAAGATTTCTGTGAACTCGTATTGTTTCACTGTATCTCCTGGGATATTTTACCATCCACTACACCTTCAGTCAAGGAACTCCATAGTAACATTATATAGTCGGGATCTCTCTTTGACTCTTTTGGATCTTGATTCTTACTAACTTTGTCTGATGCCTAATAGGCCTCATATGAAAAGAATGAGCAAACACTCCCAAGCCACTCTCTTCATGTCATTCAAGATTTGATACACTTCTGCTATATCTTTCATATTTTCATTAGCATATCACAAATGTCCACAAAAATTATCCCTTTGTTAATTTTCAAGGAAGAGCGCTACCCTGTGTGGTCATACTCTTTGCGGAAGTAATTGCATGTCTTTGATTCTCTTCATTACCTGGCCATGAATCTATTTGAGTTCTTTCCCGATTCAAACACATCTTATTATTCAGTAATATGGTTGCTAGAATAGGTAGACCTTATCTCTAAAATCCTGTTCTCAGTGTAAGTGAAATTCTCCATACAGTTCCTTTAATAAAGCTCTTTGATTAAATGAACAGAGCAGAATTACATTTTGGAATGTTGGAGGGGGAATTTAATTTCTATATAGTAAAGAAAAAAGTAATGGAAAATGAAACTTTTTTTGTGCTTAGGAATATGTTAGGAATGTCTGCTTGATTCTGTTATACATATCATTAAGGCATAAACAGACTGATAAAAATTAATCTTAATTAAACATAAAGGAAATGTGTTTATTTCATTTATAATTTTTAGGTTAAATTTTAAAAATTGATCAACTTTCTGTCATGGTACTGATTTTGGTCCAGTGAACACTACTTGAAATAAAATACAAATCAGATATGATTTTAAATACAAAATTCAGCAATTTCTATATAGAAATTAATGTCAAAATAGTACTAGAGCTCATGCTCAGATGAATATTAGGGGTATTTACCTTTTAAGGATAACCACTTCCCTTCTCACTCCCTTCTTTCATGGGATTAAACATCCCATATTGCATCACATGAGTAAGGAAAAGGTTGAAGCTGATAGCATGAACACAAAGATTTTTTTTTAGGGGATGAAATCTTGTAGAAGACACCTAACCTTTGGCTCTGACAGTTTCCTGAAGAGCAAATTTCATATTTCCCCATTCTACTCAAAAAATAAGGGTTGTGGTCAATTCAAATCAGCTCACCAGTGTGATTCACTATATTCACAAATAATTTTACCGAAATGAAGAAGATAGTGTAGAGGTATGAATGGGCAGTAAGGGTTCCCAGAATTAGGGAGGGAAAAAACCTAATGTAAGTTAGCTTTCTAGATGAGAGAAATACTTGCAAAATCACAGCCCTAGAAATTAACCACAAGGTTTAAGGTTGTCTTGAGAATGGAGTGAATTCCACAGTTAAAACAAATATTTAAGATGTTCAAAACTTGCTAGGTAAAACCAGGAAGCCATCCAAAACTTCTGCTATTTGTATTTGCAAGCTGTATGAGTGAATGTTAAACACAGGGAGAAACTAAACATATTTCAGGGAGTACACAGGATAGATTATTGCCATATATTGTCACTAATAAGTTTTACTTCAAAGGACTTCTGAGTACTATTACAGGACAGTGTTTCAAAACTAGGTCGTCATCAGCATTTTGAATTTATCCCAGGAAACCTTATTAAAGCTTTCTGAAAATTTACATTCAGGCTTAACACTTAGCAAATATATGAGGGTGGCCCTTAGGAACTTGGCTGTGTTTTCTTTTTGTAGCATTTTGAAAAGATTGAAGAATGGCTGTCTGGTGGAAGTCAGCATTTAAAGTTTAGAGGAGAACTAAGTGTGAGTTTCAGAAAAGACCTGAGGAGAAAATTGACACTATCAAAACTTATCTTGGGTCCTACAGTGAGACTTCTGCTTGAATACTGAGAAATCTAGTCAGTGAGAAAAAAAGAGTTAGAAATCAGTAAAAAAGGATGTAAGGGCATTCATTCCCAAGGGAGACTTCTGAGTGATTAACTCTCATCTATCTTGGCTCAAAGTTGTTTTATTTCTCCAGACTGACTTGTGTGCCAGACCAGGTGTCAGACAACAATAATATATATAGCAGCTTTAAACCAATCGTATGTTGGATTCTGTTTGTTGGGTTTTTCTTACAAACGTTGTACAGAAATAATTACAGCAACCCTGGAAAACCAAAAGGAAAGTTTAGAAAGTAGTTAAGAGGTTTGTCAATTTGCAAAAACCGCAGGATGTACTACTGCAGGTAGTCAATCGTGCCTGAAGGTAACTTCGTCTTACAAGATGACCCTTTGAGACCCAGACCTCAACACGTAAGCATGCAGTACACAAAAAGTAATAGCTATTTAACTTTGAATTTAACAAATAATTATGTTAATGAGTGTATTTTCATTTTATTAATATGATCATATTGGTTACACCTTTATTCTGAAAATGGATGTGGTGACTGTGGAAACATTTCTGGCAAATCAACAGAAACCCAGAAAAAAACATGGTTTCATATGGATGAGTAAAAATAACAATGAAGAAGTTTCTCATTGATCATGACAGACTATCAGCTGTAAGACAGTACCTAGGGTAAAACAAAAAAAATATGAAAATCTTTTGTAGATAAGAAATGTGAAGACATGGAAAAGAAAAAACAGACATCTGTAGAAGCAGCAAATTATTATAATTGCATTATCCATAGTCATTCACACAGATCTTCTGATTATAAAAGCAAATCATGTAACATTGCTTTCCAGAACTCACTCTTAGCTGAAGTGAAACCTCTTGGGAACACTAAATCTTCATGAGTCACTATCAGTTTATTATGGCTTTTTTCATCTATAGAGACAATTAAGTCTCAGTTGAAAAAAGACATACTTTTCTCTATGCCTCTAATATCAGGAAACACAGAAATTCCAAAATGTTTCAAAGTTTCTTATTATTGCATAGACATAGAAGAGCAATCCATTGTCTGCCTGACTATTTTCAAAATAGAAGTGAAAATTGTTGTAGAAAGTGAAAAGATTCCCAAAACAAATTCTTTAAATTTATTTATGCTATCACTTTCAGAAAATAATGCTGTGCTTAGTAGTGAATATAAAGTTAGTGATTTTCCTCTAGCTAATTTAGCAACTTTTTACAGTCTGTATCAGAGAAAAATGCATTTCTGATGACTCATCAGCTTATCTCGGAGATTGGGTAAAATATGTTATAAATTGTTGACCCTATCTTCTAAAAGCACTGAAATATGTTCCTGTTAAAAAATCTAAAAAAGAGTTTTTCAGTGGTAAGGCATTGTTTCTGAATATCAGATGAGGAATATAAAATTAATTTTTTTATTTTCTTTGAGGATATCAAATGTTGGCAACAACTTCAAAGACTGAATATTGTAAATATTGTAAATATTTTTCAAGTAGACTCAAAATGTTTTGTTTGTTTTTCTTCCTGGTTTTATTTTTTGATATAGAATTAAAAATAGAGAAGAGTCAAAAGCTTTTATATTTAGTGGGTTTTACAAAATACTTTCCCTGAAGGGTATAATGAAACAATGAATTGTTTTTCAAATATTCTAGTAATAAATGTACTTCTTCTCTTCAATATATCCTGAGAAAGCAGAAGAAATGAAAGGGAATTTCATTCACTGTTATGTTTTGTTTTTCAAAAAGTCTGATATTTCACTTTTATTTCAGTAAACAAAAATTACAACAATCTAACTTAGCCACTTTGAAGGAAGTATTACTGTTTTAAATACCCTAACATTAGTAATTCTAAAATAAATACTCAATTTCTAATTATTAAGTGAAGTCTTGAAATTCATAAAAACATGGAGAAGGATGTATAAGGAATTGTATAAGGAATGCTGTGAACTGGGTGGTATGGTCATGTTTCCAGTTTTTTAGAAGGAAAAGTTCTGCCTTCAGAATCCAGTTCTTGATAATAGTGGCTTTTAGTACTTCTGGTGTAGCAGTAAAGACGGTATTTTCACTGTGAAAGATTAAGAAATTTGCTAACTATTTATTGTCTCAAGGTCAAGTTTCAAATTAATCTGGAGTCACACAAATGACTTAGAAATAGTGCTATTGAAATGCATTAAAATGACAATAAATTATTTCTAAAACAACTTGTATATATGTGAATGTAATTTTAAATTCATAAATACTTAGGAAAAAATAGTACATGACACAAAGTGGAAAGGTGTCTTCTTAAAATGCACTAAAATTACAGCATTTTCCTTATTTTACTAGTTTTATTTTAGGTAAGCTTGCCTTTAGCTAAGGGAATAATGGATAAATATGGATAATTACGGATAAGTAATGGATAAATATAATAAAATCCCCTAAAATGGGAGATAAAACTAGTGATATGTACTCAAAGACTGACTGAAAAATTTAGATATGTCATCTACAAGCACTTATCACACTTCTGATTCTTGGGATAAAGAGGAGTGGAGTCACTACAGAAGCTGTCTCTCAGTACAGTGCTTTAGTGCTTTCTCTCATATACTGTGTTTGTGGAAGTCGAAGAATTGACAGACAAATAAGAATATGCTAACTTCTGAAACTGTTAAGCATAACAAAGTTTTAAGGTTTTTTCCTTCAGTGTTTAATACAAAGTAGCAGGGAGAAACTTGGCTCTGATACTAGAAGATACTTGACATATGTTAATGAAGTGTAGGTGTTGCTACAAGAAATTTAGCATAATTCCCATAATATTTATTTTATTATGGTGTCTGTTGAAATTTTACTAAGGTAGAATTCCTTAGGCTATTTGCCAGGATTGTTTTCAGTGACTAAAAAAGTGCAAAGTTAAACTGCAATAGCAGCAATCAGGATAATAAATTCATAATAAAATCATATAGAACTGATATAAATGTAAATGAATATTTCAGATATTCTATAAGAAAAAGGTTATGTTTAATTCATTAGTTCTACAGTCTTTGCTGCAGACATCTGCAGCACTGTTGTTAGTTTATATCTCCATTTCTATTCTTTAAAACTGTGTCTGTGTGATAATAATTTCAGACTAAGTAATTATAGACGAACCTACCAAAGTCACAAATGTTCAGTTAGAGTTTCTTCAGCTTACAGTCATCTGGGGAAATAACTCGGCATGCCAAGCATCCTGACTTTAATGCTATGCTACCTCTAAACAACCTCTGTTACTCATACCAAAGAGATCAGAGGCACTCTATTAACTTGAAAGAGGAGAGCTACACAGTAAAATGTAAAGTTTGCACCACAAAAAAAAAAAAAAAAAAAAGATTTTAGAGAATCACAGAATTGCTCAGACTGGAAGGGACCTACAGAGGTCATCTGATCCAAACCACCTACTTAAACAGAATCATCTAGAACAGGTTGTCCAGGATTGTGTCCAGTCGTGTTTTGAATCTCTCCAAGGATGGATAGCCAACAACCTCTACAGGTAAGATGATTCTAGTGTGCTCAGGTAGATTGTCATGTATTTTAATCTGTATCCATAGCCTCTTGTCCCATCAGTGGGGACTATTGAGAAGGACCTGGCTTCCCTTTTCCTCATTCCCTCTCCTCAGATATTTATACAAATTGTTAAATCCCCCTGAGCTATCTCAGACTCTCCTTACATGACCAGTGCCCTAGTCCCTTAGTTATCTTTGTGGTCCTTTGCTGGATTTGTTTTGGTGAGTCTGTATCTTTTTTATACTTTTTTCCCCACTTATATCTTAGTTTAATTCCTGTAGCAAATCTTTGCTGTCTGATCCTCCTGCAGAATCCCTCTAGAAAGGATTGGTTTCTAATTCTAGGCAGCAGACACAGTGGAAAGTGCCATGTCAGGAAAATTGGCTGAATAGCCATAGTCAACACTTCGCTGAAGGCCTGAGATCAGTGATTAAGTTTCCTGAAACCTACAGGGACACTCAGAGGACACAAAGCCATCGCAGAGACTTTAATGAATTCTCTGAGTTGTTAATTGTGAAGAAACTGTTGAGGTTCTCAAGCATAATGTTTTTGGGAAGTAGAGGGGAGGTTAGCTTAACTGAGGATCTGTTTGAAAGCAGAGTTATTGTGAAAGTTTTGTAGAACAAAAGACTGAACAAACAGTAAGAATTCCCTTGGGCTGCAGACAGTTTTGAACCTCTCACTTAAAATTCTATTTATGTCTGAAAAACAGAGGATGGCAACTGTGATACAAATCTTAAGGAAAGCCTGAGGTGTACAGCGAAGAAACTAGAGGCTTGTAAAGATTACTGGACTCATGGAAAAATTTTATTTGTATTTGGGAAAAGCTAACATGACTTCTGTGAAGTCCTTCTTCAGAAAAACCTTGAAACTCTTTAAAGACTTAAAAAAACATGTGGATATTAATGTTCTGGATAATAATAGCCTCTCACCAAATGCTTTAAGAAAATTAAACATCCCTAAGAAAGGAGAAAAGTTGTGATAGCATAGCTTCTGCATTCATGGCTGTGCTTATGGCACCGCTGCTTTTTTTTTTTTTACCTTCCTTAGGTGGAAGGAACTACCCCTTCACGTGTCTTTAGTTCATGTTTCAGAGGTACTGAAGTTTTTATAATTTAAAAAGGACTTTCAAGAGTCAGAAGAGATCAAGGCAGAAAACAATGAAACCCAAAATATATGATACTTATTCTGGGACATTATTTTTTCTTTATAAGAAGAGAAAAAGATGTTGAATAAGCAGGAAAAAAATCGTAAAGCGAGAATCATATAAAAGGTTTTAGGTTACTGATTATTTCCAGCCGAAAACTACTTTTTAATCTTCTATTTCAGGAATATAGTGAGACATTTTTATTTCAGGCAAAGGAGTTTTAGCTGAAGATCTGAAAGAGCACAAGAATTTCTGAGAAGCTGATCTAGTTGTTTATTCTACTACTAATAATGCTGGCATTTGAGTACAGAATACTGTATTTTTGCAAAGGTCACTAATATATATGGAGTCATCCTTCTGGGGAGACAATTTTTTATCACATTAATAAGTTACATTTATCATTGTCTTATAGTTATCATTTCTGTGAAAACACATTATTTAAATAATGAAAACCTTGATCAAACTTCGAGCCAAATTAGCTTCTGAGAGACTTGATACTTTGCTTCACTGAAACTGGTAGAAGAAATATGAGAATCAGTGTCTTTGCCTTTGACATTTTGTGAAATTTTAGATCTCCCAGTTTGGGCACTCCAGTGGGTTCCAACCTCCCTCCCAGCTCTCCTTGGGTCAGCGATATGATAGTATAGTGAAGCAAGTTATGTCATATTTGGTAAACAGTTCCCAGTCCAAAGAAACTCCATTTTAAGTGTCCTTTTTGTGCACTAACAGATGTTCTACAGATGGCTCTCTTGTCAGCCTTGTCCAGAAAACCATATTTGCTACAAAATAAAGTATTTAAATAATCAATATTGATTTTTTTTATGCTGTAAAGTCAGAATAAACTATGTAGACAAAAATGCATGTCTTAATTTGTAATAGTTAGCCCACACTCTAAAACGTGTAAATATTCACATTAGCAGTTACTAATTATAATGTATTATTTGAAAACAAACTAATAACAACTTGTTTATTTTTATACTTTTGGGACAATTAAATACTGAAAACTATTAAAATCAAATTATTTCCTCAAATCTGTTTTGTAATGTGTATTTAGAGGTGGGAGTGGTGTTGAGAGGTTGACAAGACAATTTACCTTATACAGGGAGAGGTAATTATCCCTTGTCAATTAGATACTAAATCACTGAGCTACAAGCAGCTGGTGATGCATAACTATCATTATAACTTCAGACTGTTGCATCATTTCTCCTAGTTTAATTTAGCAGTTTCAAAGGCAGGATAAGAGACTTTTATGGCAAGAAATTTAGTGAACATGTGGAAATTTTAAAAAAAGGTAGAAGAAAGGGTACTATAATTTTAAACTGCAATGATGGTTATGCACCACCAGCTGTTTATAGTTCAGTGATTAAGAATATAATTGACAAGGAATAATTACTACCTCTCTAAACAGGGTGAAGAGTGCTTTTGCTGTGATAAGGTTGGAGAATGGCCATATGAGGAAGGACCCAAATGTTTGACAGAAATAATTTTGTCTTTTCCTTCTGTTTAATAGCTTTAATATTTGAGGTTGAATTCTGTTCTGAATTTTATCTGCATATCTCCACTGGCTTCAGTGAGTTTGCCTTGGTGTAATGGAATTTGAAAGAGTGAACTGACTTTGCGCACATAATTGAAACAGTCACAAATGTATTTGTATGATGGTTTGGTATCGCAATCAAATACAGACCTTATGCTGTGTCCATGTTTAAACCACAGAAATCACAGAATCACAGAATATGCTGAATTGGAAGGGACCCACAAGGATCATTGAGTCCAACCCTTAGCCCCACACGGGAGCATCCCCAAGAGTCCCATCACATACCAGAGAGTATTGTCCAAAGGCTTCTTGAATTCTGTCAGGCTTACTGCTGTGTAAATACCAAGACCAAAGGATCTATGACATTATGTGACAAACTATTTTCCCTTTCTCCAACTGAAGAGTTTCTAGTTGATACTTGACAATAAATTTCTCAGGCAAGTCAGACTGTCATGAAAGGAAAATACCACTGAATCATCCGACAGTTTGACAATTTGAATAGTCACTGAACTAAGGTGATGGGACCATTTAAATGTTTGGCTAGTTGTGTCATTTGAGCATGACATGAAAACTAAAGTGAAAACATTACTTTGACAGTAAGAAAAAATACCTTAAAGTTATTTGGATAGTTGTAGAAAAATGGCATAATGCATAAGGGCTGCTATCCAGTACTGAGAAAGCTACATAACATTATTTCATACTCTCTTTGTGTCTATTTGCTTTCCCTCTGAAAAATCCTACAGCAAGACAAAGGCAGAAAAATGTTAAATTCTTAGAAGCATCATAGAAGTATGTGACCAGGTGAGCAGAAAAACCTCTAGAGTGATATTTTTATAATCCTATTGCAGAATAATAATCCCATTGTTGCCTGGTGTATACCGTGGTCAAATAGGTGGGCACATTATATATAATATGCTACAGTTCTTTCATTAGTTTATATCAGTCAGCCCTTAGTCCTTGTTTTGCAAACCTTTTCCTCCATAACTGGATCACTGAAGTTGCTCTTCTATAGGCGAGTTTTCTTGGCCCACAGGCTTTTTCTCTCAATTCCTCTTACTGCATTCACAGCTGTGCAATATTTAGTCTTCAATATTCAGTGTGTAGCCTCTCACTCCTCCACATAGTATTGGAACCTCAGACCAATCTACCATCAGTCAACTAGATATCTTTTTTGACATTACTGTATTCCAATTATTTGCTTCCCATTGATTAATTGCCCTAGATTTTTTTTCTCTCTTTTTGGTTTATCACATTTTTCAAGCAACTAGATTTTTCTCAAGTTTAAAACGTGTTCTTACCTTTAAAACTGGAATAGATAAATGCCTGAAACTCTGGAAAACAGCTAGAATGAGCAACTGGTGTAATAGTGTTTTCCATGGTAAAGGTAAAAGTCTACCTCTACTTCTGCTAGGAAAGGTGCTTCCTTGGACATTATAAGAGAAATTAAATAATTAATTTTTTTCAGGAAGCCACAGGGGTTTCAGCTCCAGGTGTAGTATACCTAACTCTGAGTTTGCTTTCATTAATATATACAGCAACATATGTGTATGTCATATCATGTCATGTCATGTCATGTCATGGCTAGGCTTCACCAATGAAGATTTGGGAAGGGTTCTACCCACATTTGTTACAAGCACGCTGGTGGCTAAAAAGGCCAATGCGAGATAGACAAGTCCGGTTGCAAAAGGCACAGTATACAGCAACATATGTGTGTAGGAACTATGTGAAACAACCAACTGGAATAAAACCTGGCACAAAGACCTCTTTTTGAGGAAAATATGAAAGGAAAACTAACACGTATAACATGATAGTCGTCCCATTTTATTCACCAGTAACAACCATTTAGAGTGCAGTGTGAGAAACTGTAAAAACTCTTCGTAATTATCATAATATTCCTTGTAATTATCATAATTATCTCACTGTCTTTAAGCTTCAGGTCACAAGAAAAATTCTAAATAAGAGAGATCAATGACCTAATGGTCACTTGCTTGAATTCTTTTATGACGTAACAATTGCCTATCTTATCACAGTTTCATCACTAAAGGATTATTAAGAAAAGGACTATGTGATGAAAAAAAATAAAGTGAAGCCACTGACTCTCTTAGTTATGTAAATATTTATATCATCAGTTATAAAAATATTATTATAATGTATAATTGTTATTTATAACACATCAAAATAAAATTTTTCAGTCAAGAGCTAGATCCCTATCTGAATTCAAGAGATGATGAATTCATCACTGTGATGAAATACAAAGCTCCTTTCCACAGACTACTTAGCTTTTGAACTATAAAGAATACTGCAGACTGAAATTGTTGTAGTCAACACAAACTGATAGATTAATAAGCAGATGAAAATTTGGTCTTCTGCATAAAACATTGTATTTAATCAAGAAGCAGAGACAAATGTAGTTCCAGTCCATTTTTAAGCTATATCAATTAAAATATAATTCTCTTGCATCCCAGTGAAGTGTTCTTATCACTTAGTTGCTAGCTACAAGGAGAACAGTGGTCCTCCCAACATCTATCTTAAAACACGGAGCCCTTCTCTGTAGGGAATTTCAGACTTTTCTGTGTTGTGTGTCTCAGGTGACTGGAAGCATCAGACATTTGGCTCATCCAGGAAACCTGAGCTTAGAGACAGGTACATTCAAACACCTTTCTGTGTGCTTATTGTTTTCATTCATCTACTCCTGCTTACTAGATGAGACCTTGACAGATGTCACAGACTGAGGTAGGTTTTCGGTCAACTTTCAAAGACATTTTTTCAAATACTGGCTTAAGTTATTACTCTGTTACTGCTGAGTTCTAAAATGATAATTGTAATGTTTTATAGTTAACTTCTTAATTCATTAGATATTTTGGGTAAAATAAGGCTGCAGGTAAGATATTGTGCAGTTACACATAAATAAGTTTCCTGAAACACTATTTGTAAAAGAAACTAATCGCATTGAAACTTGAAACAATTCACCCTTGTAAGATATTTCTATTCTTAAATGAAGTGTGATTGGATCTAAATTTGCACTTTTGGGTTACTTAGTAGCATTTGTGATTTGAAAATGTTGATTTTTTTCTTCCATAATACGTTTATAGAGAACAAGTAACTCTTCTGGTTTTCCTTTGCTTTCTAACTGACAAGACTGCAAAGTCATACATTGATATAGGATGTTAACTGTCACATTCTTACTTTGTTACCGTAAAGAAGAAGCTGGTGGATGGTGATTCTGTCCCAGTTGCAAGATGTTGATGCTTCTTTAAGACATTTTCTACATTATTCTTTTGGGAAAGCATTTCTTTTATGTTTGGACAGTCTATGGTTCTCTGCAAAATGTCACACGAAATCAAAGGACCTATCAAAATGAAGACAACCTACTGAGATAAATTTATTAAATATACTTTTTCCACAAGACATCTCTTTGAGGTTTTGTCGTCCTTTGCCATTTGCATTATAAAAAACATCAAGTACACATCATTATAAATAAAACCTTTAAAAGGTAATCAGATGGATATTTCAGAAGTCACCACTTTTGTTCCTGTTCAGAAAATATAATAAAAGTGCATTGAGGAGGAACACTGAAGCTGAAGAAAATAAAAGGGAAAAGAAAATCCAGAAAACATAGTCATTTTGAGTCAGATTAAACTTCACAAAAAGCGATACTCTGATTTATACTTCTGTGAACTCAAAAACAGAATCCTCTGAACTCTTCTGGGGTAACACAGAAAGGCATCAAGCTGATTAACCTACTTTGCCACCCATGAGAAAAATATCAGATAGAAGAGGTGCAAACCGGTCTGGCACTGCTGCCTATCTGCATTTCCTACCTTTGCTCAGATTTTCAAGATTTCTGTCTACTCTTTTCTCCAGACATTTGAGATCCCTCTGAATGAATTTTGAGAATACACCATTCTGGTGTATCAACTACTCCAATGTTTTGTCTTGTCTGCAAACTTGCTGAGGGTGCACTCCTTACACCCCATTATTAAGTTCATTAATGAAGATGTAAAAACAGAATTGCTCCACATATGGACTCCTGGGGTACACCACTAGTGACTGGCATCCAGATGGGCGTCATGCTGCTGCTGATTAGCACCCTCTGAATCAGGCAGTTCAACCAGTTTTCAATCCTTCTCATCTCTTCAGTCCCAGTCTTAGCACTGTGATGACATGATATGCTTTGACATAGCCTGCTCTCTCCATTACCGATACTAGTTTGTCTCTCTTCATGGTGCTGAGCTAAAGTCTAATCTTGCGACTGCTGACAACCTGCAAGAGGGAAATGCTGTGTTGCAGACAATCGGCAATACTACCCAAATATATTCAGCAGTATGCATCTGTGTTTCTATATATGCCTGTAGAGAGCAGGAAAGAGGGAGAGAAGCCTAGAGAATGTGTTGATTTATGATGAAAATTCATGGTGGAAATATCTGAATGCCATCTCCATATTAAGCTGAAAGGAGGAATCAGGAAAAGCGAAAGAGATGACAGCTTAAGTTTTCAGGTAAGAACATAATCAGATGTCAGAAAAAGTTCGGAATGTAATAAATTTCACAATATTTAGCTCACAGAACTGAGTAGAGTAGAATAAGAATCTATGCATCAGAGAGAGTTTGGAACCAAGAAGAGGAAAGAATTGGAGTCAGACAGCCAATCAGAATAAAAAAAAGTAATCAAGACCCAAGATAAAATTTTAGGCTCTAGGTACTCTTCAAGCTCATGAGCTTTTTAGGGATGGTATGGGTATCTTTGTATGGAATTTTGGTATGGTACTGGAGGGCCTTTTTTTGTCTCTGGAGGCAAATGAACAGATGGTTGCAAAGAGTCATTCCCCTTTCCCAGGGTAACAGTCATAAATTTTCAGTGAATGCCATTTACTAATTAAGATACATGCTTATATATACCATAGGAACTAGCTAAGTTGAGTTTGTTGTTGTCTTTATTGCAATGTGAAAATTTGAGCCTGAACAGATCACAAGAGATCTCAGGATTTTCTCTGTGCTTTGGTCTTTGGATCTGTGTATCCTGATTACAGAAAAACTGGGCTGCACATGCTCATTCATTTCCATGAAGAGAGAGAAACCTAATCCCAGGGCAGGAAAACCTTATCTATAAGAAGGTGCTCCCATAAAGCCGAAGTGGCATCACCAGAACTTTGGATACCCTGTCAGGTGGATCGATGCTGGACCCAGGACTGACGATCTCCTTCCCCTTCCCTTCCCCATTTCATCTCCCTTTACTTTTCTCTTTCTTCCCTCATTCTTTTTATTCTTTTATTTTTATTATTATGGGGGAAATATATGTACCAATTTCCATGCCGCGTAGTTCGATAAAAAGCTTTCTGAGCTTTTTTTGGACCCTTTTGGCTTTTGTCATTCCTTTTTTACCACGGGCATCTATAAATCTTGAATGTTCCCTTCTGTGGAGTGGGACACAACAGTAAGTATATACTTAATAAAATAATAGTAACAAAATTGTACTATCTGCTGAAAGTGTTAAAACCTGTATCAGCAGTGTACTGTCCTTGATAATATATATGAGGATGAATAATAGAAAGTTTAAGCATCTGTATGGCTACTTAGAATACTTGCTAAATCCCTCTGTGTTTCATAACATCAGTACACTTCCAGCTTTTCATTAACAACCTCTGAAGCTGCAAAGCAGATGAGTTACTATCTAAGTATGTATTATTTTGTTCATTAAAACTGTCAAATTACTTGCAATGTGCACAGGAGAAGCTTCTGATACTGAATTTAACTGTCAAACTAGAGAAGTGAACACCTATATCTGTCACAAATCAAACTTCTAGCACATGGATTTCCCTTTGGATGCTGCACAAATCGTTACAGCAGACTTTATGACATGTCAAGGCATGCCAAAAATCACTGTGACAGAACATTTCAAATAGTCCTGCTCTCAATATTCTGAATCAAACCACTTTTGTCCTTGATCTCTTAGGCTTTTCCTTACACAATCAACTGGTGATTGCTACACAACTTTGCCATCATTGTCAAAGTTTTATTTGCTCAAAACAATATTTTCATGTACTTTGAGAGTCTTTCGTGTTTTGTTGATGGATGTACAGCATCTAAAATTCATTCTAAGATGCCGGAAGTGTGGTAGATTACTTCAGTCTAGAATGCCAGAGATATGTGAAGTGAATGAAAACTGACAAACTATATCCTAAGACCAATACTGTAAATGAAAGTACTAACCGCATCTGACACCTAAGGAGAAAAAGAAAAAAAGACAGCATTTGTGGCTACAGCCTTAGAACATGATAAAAAGATCAAGAAATGTACCATAGATGTTAGATCTAAAAATTATAGTCCCTGATAAAGAATACTGAATCATCTCTATTGCCCTGACTCAAAACTGTCATCACGAATTTACAAAAACTCAAACCATTTTGTACTTTACCTGTCTGTCACTATTTCCATGAACTGCATATAATGAGAAATATTGTAAAACACCATTTCCAAATAAATAGAAGGAGGAAGGTCTGCTAGATATCAACAAAATAACAATAGAAATAGAATTAAAAGGAATGTTATAAGTTTACTTTTCAAAAGAGCTTCCAAGAAACAGGAAAAAAGAAAAATCAAACAAAAAAAATTAATATTTTATTTTTCCAAGGGAAAACGTCACATAGTAAAATGTAATCATTGACTAGAGTTCTCCGTTCGAGTTCTGAATGTAAATCAGCTTTGTACACACACAGTGTAATAACTAAAGGTTTATGGTACCAACTGACTTAATATTTTTTCATAAATAACAGGTTGTATTATTTATGTCACTGTAAAACTGTCATAAAAGGTGTGTGCCATTCACATTTTGCAGCTTTCTTACGAAGCCATTAAGGTTAAAATTGAAAAAAATGTTCATAATGTCTAAGATGCAATATGTTGGCAAATGATTTACACTTAAATATGTTAATTAAAACTAGCTATATTTTTATGGAAGACATTTTATTAAGTTTGAAACATTGCTAGAATAATGAGGTTCACCTGGAAAATAATTTTGCAAAAATGGGAATTGTAAGTATTCAAGATTTAGAGTTAATTCTTTCTCTACACACAGTTTTCAAACTGAAGTCAACAGGGCAGCAAGAAAGGCTATAAAATTTTTATGAAACATTGGTACTGAACTTGACTTAGTGTATTTTGTTTTTTCAATTTATAGATGTGACACAAAATATAAATATAAAAGAAAAAGGATTTATTCCTGAACTGTTAATATAACAAAGCAACTCAAAGATATTATCTCAATTTTTAGTGTCTTCTGGATTGCGTGAAAAAAATCCTAAGCTTTTTCTGTAGTTTCCTGTATACAAGAATGATAAGCATGTTTTTCTCATAATTAAGTCGGTTTTATTTTATTATAATTGTGCTCAGTATTATTATATAAATGTTATATTTTATTAATCAATAAGATGAAAACATTCCATACAGCTATTATGCAATTCTATTTTAAACCTTTACATGTAAGTTTAAGTCAAAAGACATGAACTTTTAAATAATTTTTTTTCTTAACTTTTATAGGAATCAAATTTCTTCGCTCCAGTTCTTCTATTAACCCACAGAGATTTTATAAATACAACGGAAATCTTCTTAGTTTTTCTTTTTTTTTTTTAATACATTGTCACCTGCATAAGTAATGTGTCCCATAAATCCTCTCTATGTATGAAGAATGACCTTTCTAAAAATACAAATGTATTAACCATAGCCTCAACAATAGATATACTACTTTTTTTAACTATAAAAACATAAAATGAGACCTGGTCTATGACTTGCATTTTCAGAAAAGCAAGACAAACACCAATACGGTTAGCATAAAAACACCAACAAAAAAACCAACCAACCAACAAAACTTAGCATGATACCAGAAGGTAGTTTCAGTTTCCTACTTGAAATTGGACATCTTAGGAATTTTTCATAACATTTTTAACATTAAGACTCTTCTTAAAAGATTTTTGCAACTCTAGTAATGAAGTTAGAACAATGGAGTCATAAACAACTACAATTTTGCCTTGTCAATCTACTTAAGAAGTCACTAGACATGAAGGCAAAGAAGAATAACTAACAAAGTTGTCATCAGTTTTGCATAACAATGTGAGACTAAAAGAATTAAGTTCTACAAAACATGAATCAGTTTCCATGGTTTAGGCAAACATGATTCAAATGCCTAAATTTAATAGTAGTTTGCGTTACTTTTTTTTTTTTTTAATTTCATATTTGAACTAAAACCTCAAATGATATAGCCAAGGCCTCTGTGTTGGGTTTGGCTTGCTTTTCATCACGTGTTGTTGAAAAATGGCTCAGATCAATTCATACATAATCTTACAAACAGTTAGGGAAAAATTTTAAGAAAGCTTGTGACCAAATCAAAACACTACAGAACTCTTATTTTTACCCACAGCTTCTAAAATACTGTTTACAGTCAAAAATGACTACATGAACGAATCCAATGTTTTGCTTGGTTGCTGACTTCGAAACACTCACATAGGTTGAAGTTTTTGGGCACTTCACTATTACTGTGATTGACGTGATAGAAAGAAAAACAAAGAAAAAGATATATGACTTCTCCTTATACAGTGGGGTTTCTGGCCAGACAATAATTTTTTTTCCAAACCCTCATTTTTCTTTGTCTCTGTGCCTTTCTCCTTCTTGTGTCACTGTTAGAATCATCGAACTTCAGCAAAGATAGCAGTCTAGAAATTTCAGTGTCTGTCACTAGCTTGAAATCTTGCAGTATCCTCACAGTTCATGCGATTAGGGCTTTCTTTTGGACTCTGATATACAATTTTTATTTTCAATAAATGCCTAGAAAACTTGGACTGTTCTTGTGAATTGAACAACTCTATAAAAAATTACTTTGTCACAGTTGTTAGTTGTCTGACCGCCTTTCTAATGTGTCATATTTATATACACCAGAACAGAATTTAAGTCAGACATATTTTGTCATGGGTCTCATTGTAAGGCCCTGGCAAAATATGTACTTAGAATTTTTATGTCGCTTGTATTCTCTATATTTAGCAGTGTATATATTTGTCACAGAATACTATCTTAATTTTCAATATTTATTCAAGCAACAGAAAAACAGTCTTTGAAGTGAATTGAAATCTGTCACAGCTTCTCCTGAGCTGCTAAGTAAGCTATATTCTTTACAAAACTGCTTGCTCAAAGTATCTACAGAATGCTACAGAAACAAGTAGTAAGACTATGTTTTTGTTGCATAGTAAATGCCATGATACCAGTGAACATATGTAATTTCCAAATTAAAAAAAAAGAATATAATTAACTTCTACTGAATTAGATTTTTGCCTTCTGTATATTAAATATACAGTTTTTAATGGTAAAAAAGCTTTCTTTCATCACTCTTTGAGTTTTGACATTGGTACATTTCCCCAAAACAGTTCCAATCATTTAACACTTCTAGACAGGAAAATCATCTTCTAAAAAGTCTATGGCAGACTGGGATACAGTGATTTATTGTCTGTCTAAACCAGACAAGCTTCTTAAAGGAGGGTTTAAAACTACCTTCAGATTTGATGAACATTTAAGGAGCTAGCTTGTGTGAAAAGAATTTTTTTCTGCTTAGTCATCTAAATTCTCTGTGGCAATATTACAATATTAAGATTTTTATTTCCCATCATGATACCTTGACATATATTTCTTTCCTGAAATATACAGGAATGTACTGTAAATCAGGTCAGGAAATTACAGGGAAATAATGTTAAGAATAGGAACAGGAATTGTTTACTTCACTGAGGCACCCATTCCCCAAAGACAGTTATTTTAAAATAAGTTTTAATTATTCATTCTAAAACAGCCATCCAGATCCTGAATGTAGCCATAAAATATTCAGAACTTAGTGTGAGGTATGATAAATGAAAGTCTTGTACTTTACTTTTAAAAGTGCATGCCTAACTTCAGAGTTGTTACCAAAAATATTTCTCACTAGTCATTCTGAGATAAAAGAAATTATATATGTCTCCTATAGCAGAATTATAAGAGGACTCTTTAGTCTTAATAATTTAAATATGAAGTTGTTAATTCAATTTCTACATGAAAGTAATTCTCTGTTATGCACAGAAGACAGTATGTGCCATTCTGAGCATATGCAATATCTTTATTACTTGATCTAGATCAGGTCCCTATAACCTCTAAGATTTCTGATGATCTTATTTTCCCCCATCTCAAGACTTCTGTAAGATTATTACACTCTGCTGGTGCCATAGCTCCTGTTTGATGGCACATGGTTTGTAATCATGCAGTCCTTATATCCAACAGTAATTTGACATCTCTGAACATGAAAAGAGCTGAGTTCTGAAATCTAAAAAAGTACCTTGCTTTGAACATGGGACATGGAATACAGCTTCAGAGATATCTTGTTCCTGCTTTCTGTCCAATCACAAAGCAGTTAAGATATTTTAATTATTTTTTATTTAAACACATAAACTAAACACATCTCTTCATCTTAAATTTTGTAAAAACATAAAACAGATAAAAATAACACATCAAGACAGTCCGTGCCACTGGGATTGAGAACAGTTTGATTAAATCTATAGGAAATTTTATTTTCTCTGATAGCAAATACTTTACCTATGAGTTAACATATAAATGGATATCTTTAATCTAGGGTGACGCTGAAAAGAGAAGGATAGAAAAACACTAGTGTTACAAATTCCTTTTTTTCTTCTCTTCCAGAGATGCACAGACCACTAGAGTGATCCCTATAATTCATAGATTCCAAGAAAATATCAAAGAAATTGAAATATAAGTAGTGTGTTTTTATACAACATATTTTATATATCTATACATACATACATACATACATACATACATACATATCTATATCTATCTGTATCTATCTGTATCTATATATATAAAGTGCTGGAAACAAGGACTTGCTGAGACCTAATCAGCTGCCTCTGCATGTGTGGTTTAGTGCCTGCAATAAGATCAGAAAATGTCTTGAATTTCCTGCATTGAGATTTACTGCATTTTGATAAAAGATTAATAACACTACCCAGGAGAGTGGGCAGTTATGGACAGAATATTTTAGGAAAGGATATTCTCATTAATATATGTGATTGAATGGAAGAGAAACAGGGAATGTATGACTTTGCAAACCAGTAGTGACTGTCAAGCGTATTTTAATGTAGATTAATATAGGCAAAAAAGCATGCCCAAACCCATAAATAATGGATTTTTTCCTGTGTCTCATAAATCTATTAATCAGTTAAACTAATTGAAAAAATAGTCAAGGAAAGCTAGGTAACACTTTTCCGTCTAATACTTATAATGTAAGAGGATTTATTAGGTAGAAATGTATCATCATGTTGATTTCCAGAAATTATTGTATAGATCTGAAGTTTGAATATATTGTTGTCAAAGTAAATTTTGAGATTACAATTAAATTTTTTTCACTTGATGTGGAGAATAATTTTTAGGAAAAATTCTAAAACTTCTAAAACTAGATAATTCTATTTTTCTCTAGTTTTGTATCAGAGATATGGTTGCTAATTATGTTTCTGAGTTAAAGAGTCATCATAAACAGTTTGTTTAATATAATAGTCAGAAAATAATCTTGGTTTTCCCCAATTAAGTGGATGGAGAGGAGAACTGGAGGCATAAAAGGTAAAGATCATGGGTTGAGATAAAAAAATTTACTGGAAACAGCAATTAGATAAGAAAACAAACAGTAATGCAACACTGTTAATAAAAGAAGTGTACAAAAGAGAGAGTGATTCACTTGCAAAATGCTCTCTATGAAGCCCAACTAGACTGCAGCCAGGAGACTAACCAAAAGAGACTCCCTTTCCCCCACGCCTGTCAATGATGTGAGGTGGTACAGAATAACCTCCAGGTCCTAGACATGCTCCCTCTTGGTTACCGCAAAAATTAACCCTGTCTTGGCCAGAACCAGGACACTTGGAAATAAAAATTTTTCTTAGTTATAGAATAAGCTACATCAACTGGATTACAAGCCTTCATATCTTCACTGATATCCAGGACCTTCTCAGCTTTCAAATATTCAGCTCTCTAGTAAGTACACTACAAGCATTCATGAACCTTTTTACTTTACTCAGACAAGTCCTTTTCTTCTTCTCATTAGATGTAATTTGTTGGGTATGCAAGATAGATTTCCTTACGTAACTTTATGGATATGTGTATGTCTGTTCTGGACTGCTCAAATGTATGTAATGATCAGTTAATCCACGTCAGCCATTCTTTCCGTAATAGATTGTATCACATGTCCCGACATCTCGCACTCTATCAGGGAAGGAGAAAAAATTTGCAGAGAAAATTTGCATGATTGTCACAGACTTAAAAAGACAGCTAAATTGGGTAAGAGGGATCCAATACTTGCTGCCTTGAGGAAAGCTATTACATTCAAGCTCAATGGAAAAATTATCATCAACACAACTTCAACTGTTCTTGCCCATTCAGCCTCTGTCTAAATCTATTTCTCGAGTAACTTTTGGTTATCAGACTGAACCCATATCCATTCAAATCCTCTGGGTTTTAAGAGATTCTAGACTGTCTGTAACTCTGGACATCTACAGAATACTGATACTTGAAAATCACTGTCTGAAACGCTTTCATCACTGTTAATCTTCCCTGGGATTGAGCTTTCCCTTCTGCAGAACTTTTGGCCCAAAATCAATTCAGTTAGACATTTCTGTACTTTTCGGAGAACTGTAGAGAAATCTAGGTTGGAAGGAACCTCTGGAGGTCAGCTAAGTCTCTACTAAAAACAAGCCTGTCTTTAAATCAATCAGCTCATAAATAAGCATCCACAGTCTCCATTTATTATCATTGCTCTGACTCAGTGTAATAGTTTCAGGAGACATCAAAGGCCACTCCCACAGTAGGCCCCTTAGATGATGGAACTCAGCAGTTACCAATTATCATGGAAGTATAATAGTTTCTACCAGATCAGAAACTGGTGTCTTTTGTCTAAAAGCCAGATTCTAAGAAAGGGAGATCAGATGCATTTTAGAAAGAGAGAATCAGAGATCATTGATTTTAAATGTCTGATATGCTGTGTTTAAAAGATCACAGGTTCTATTCTTTACATGTAAAATACTCTCAGAATCTCACAAGTATATAAAAATGTGGATAGTTAGGTTTTCTACTTAATTACCTTGTCAGTCTTTGTGTAGATGCCCATGACATTATTTTAAATGTAAAGTTGGAGTTCAAATCGTGGACCTGCATCTGCTCAAGACCAAGACCTCATAAGCCAAAACATCTAGAAAAAAAACATGAATGACAAAAAGATTTTTTTTTATTATTCTGCTCAAGAATTATTTATTTTTTTAAAAAAATACCTGGTCCTTTTTCAAAAGAATATGTAGCCTTTTTCCATACTTACTTTAAGGAAAACTAGTTTTTACATGTGCCTGTATTTCTGATTAATTTTAATAAACAGGGTCTTGTTAAGTTATTATGATTTTTCTTTGACATTACCATTGGAAAGATTTGCAAGGATAAATAAATCAAGTTAATCAAGAATAGAGACTTGTTGACTATAAGAGAAGTGGTATAGAGACTAGTGTTCTGATTCAAACTGCCTCACAAAAGCTATTAAATTTACTGATCAGGCTTTACTGGAAAACTTTTCCCAGTAGGGTGCTTATCTGTCCATTAATCACCATTTATATGGATAGAGGTAAGTCAGCCATGGATATACAGAAAGTTTTTGATCAAGTGTGTTATTAGTTTCACCGTTGCATTATAACTATACACACCTCAAAACTACTCATATTGTTTCAGCTTTTTTCTGTCATTCTGTTATCTCACTAGAATTCAGATGATCAGATTTTTTATATAAGCAAAGCATTATGAAATAACAATCAGCTTGTATATTTTCCTTTTTATTATTTTTTTTTCTTATTCTGTTTCCACAGAAACAGGTTTATTTAAGAAGGAAAGGATTTTGGTAGAGAAATTAAAAAATGAAAAGAATATCTTAGTATGTTAGAATTCTCCTGACATGCAGAATTATAATTTATATATTACATTGTAAATAATGAGTCATTTGAAAACATGCTGATATATTTCTGTATTTAAAGGAGTAACTTTCTTGAGATTTATATTTTACACTATGGTTTTTATTTGTTGGAATGTCAAAATTTCTCTACTTTGTTCCCTTCTCGTCTCTTGTGATCTTCTTTTTCCAGCTCACAGTTCAATTTTACATCAGGACATTTTTCACAAAAGCAAAGTTCTGTGTCATCTTTTGAGACTTCACATTTAACTTCTTTGGCAATACACTGAATTGTCCAAACTGTCATACTGTGGCAATGACAAGAAGAAAATCTCTTCTTTTCTGACTCTTTCTCAGGTGAAACATCCATCGCCTAAGCTCTCTTTGTGCTTTGCAATATTTGATACATTCACACTTTATAGCTCTTATCTCTTTCTTTCCATAAAGAAACCATTGTACCTGTTACACATTTTCTTCCTTTGCAACATCGTTCTCATGCAGGTATGATTCAAATAAAACAAAAAAGCCTCTTTTGTTCCTGTCAGTTTGGGGGAGGGTCTAATGAGCTTCATCCCAATTCTGACTATGCAAAGTTCCACAAAAGGAACAGTAAACCCAAGTTTTGTCTGTATTAGGGTTGTTCTGCTTGCTAACTAGAATAGTTATTCTACCCATTATTGCTATTGCTGATTCTGAAGAGTAACAGAAGTCTGTTTATTAAAAATAATAAATCTAAACTCTACTTGTAAGTATATGACCATATTTCTGTATATAAATTAAGTTCTCCCTTTTTCATCACTAAAGTACAGATTTTATTTTATCACTGAAGTACAGATTTATCTAGATCTGAACTAATGCCACTATTTGTTTTAATAAAATGTAAGGTATTGGGTTTTTTAATGGAGTGTAAGTGTTCATTCTGATTCCTGGATAAAAGATCCTTGGCAAAATCACCAAATACTTGGTTATTTTGCTTCAGGCTGTAACAGTGACTATCTTTAAACTCAGTTAAAGCTTTGCAGAGTGGAAAGAGAACTTCCAGGCAATCTCATTTCCTTGCTTATGCCACAGGCAGTAAGTGTAAATGGGGCACTCAGCAAATCATCTAGTGAGCATTTAAACTAATTAAAATGTGATAGTGTTTTGAAGATCTCAATTTATAATTTATATTGCAGTAAAAGTGAAAAATCTAAAAACTGTTTTTCATAGGAGTAGCTTCACAGGTCTCACAGTGGTAAATTTCCTCTTTCACAACTATTTTTTTTTTTTTTTTGTAATATTACTGGGCAGAAATTGAAAAGAAATGCTGTGTTATATCTGTGTCATCACAGAACACAGAAAAATGCTTGGAAAATTTGAATATTTGGAAACTTTGTAACATTTTCTTCATTGAGGAGAAAAAGGCCAGAAATTGGAACAACTGCTTACTTTTATCCCTGAAAACTCTCAAACTGGATGAGCTACTCTCTGTCTTGTAATACGAGAACTCTAGGAGAAAGTATTGGGTAGAACATAATATACATGAAAATGCATCCAAAGAAGAATGAAAGCTCTTATTCATTTGCTTATTCTTGATGCCTTCAATGTTCCATTTCCAATCTTTATAAACTTTTATTTCTCTTTTATAAAAGAAACCATAACATTTTCTGGGGAAAAAAAGGAAGATTAATGATATCTTCACTTAGGTCAGGGTCCTGAAAACATCCTCTGGTCTGGAAACACTGGGCATTATGCCTCTGAACATTCACATGAGTCATACCCTCTCAATGTCCAATTGCAAGAAATACAAAAGTGTGTAGTAGTGCAGAACATAAATGGCCTTCAACTGAACCCCACAAATTTGGAATATTTTAAAGGTAGTCTAGTTTTCTATTTTGTAGAACAAAGGAAATATACTTTGGGAAAGGAATAAAGATGGAAAGACAAGGGAAGGTTTGGGAAGGGAAGGTTTGGGAAGGGAAGGTTTGGGAAGATTTTGGAAGGTTTGGGAAGGGAATGTTTGGGAAGGGAAGGTTTGGGAAGGTTTTGGAAGGTTTGGGAAGGTTTGGGAAGCAAGGGGAATACTGACACTGAAGGATTGGGACTGAACACACACACAATTTGTTTTTCACAATTCTCCACAGATGTTTCTCTGCATTTCCCTTTTATTCATATTCTTTTGTAAACAGCATCTGGTGTTGTCATTCAGTTAACAAGAATTTCCAGGATTTTGCTAAAGTGGTGTTTTGTTTCCACACGTCCACACACTATCATTCTGTGACTGCTTTCAGCCATGGTAAAACCATGCAGATCATTAAGTGGTTTCCTGCTTTGAGAACACAGTACTCTCTTTGTCAAAACACCAGTCAAGGTCAACACTGCCTTTTGGTTCTAATTAACTGAATGCAGGTGCAGGCTGGCTCAACTTATTCCCACAAGGGGAGAATGCAAAGGATAATCCATTCACTTATGGAGTAGATACAAGACAATGAGAAGACTTCCAATTCCTCAATTTCACCAAAAAAAAAAATAATCTAATATTATATTCTTCTTCATATAAATGATATAATATTTGGCTCTTTTTTATCTCTTGTACAGCATTCCACTAGCTTTCCAGATCTTTTGTGGGTAACAGTAATTTTATTTTCTCCTGAAAATTTGAGCTTACCCTTGTCATGAAGTGTCTTGTTCACTTACATTTGGATTTTTTTACATGTGTCTGTTCCTAGTCCATTTTTTTTACCTGGCAAAAGATATGCACGCTTGGCTTAGTCTTGAACTATTTTTTAAGATCTAGATTTTTTTTCCATAGAGAGTATTACATCTTTTTTTTTATTGCACTGCATTTTGTATTATTTCTTTTAGACACAGAAAAAGAAATAAGGTCAGTAAGGGAAACTTCACTTTCAATCATTGCTCACTTGTAGGGATCTGAAAATACAACTTAGTGTAAAAATGTAAACAACCAAAATTAGTTGTTGCTTTTTCATTTTGTGTCTGTAAACATAACTGAAATTTTATATTTGCCTGAACCATGCTTTGAACTTTCAAATGATAACTGCAAAGTATTTTCCTCCAGCTTTGGATGGATGCTATGGTTATTTTTTCCTGTTGTCATATGTTCATCTGTTTATATTTGATCAAAGAAAGATGGACCACATTTAAAATCAAAATGCAGTTTTTCCCCCATTAAGTCAACAGTCTGAAGCCAATAAGCCTGCTGATATCCTTTCATTTGTCACTTTTCTGAGTTCTTATTCCCTTGTTTACCTTTTAAACTCTCTTACTTTAATTAAATTACCTCCCTCCAAAACTATTTGCTCTCATTCACGATGTTAAATCACATTAATCCTTTTGCAAACAGCTTCATATCATGCTATTCCAGAAGCCACCTTTCTCAGATTATTCAAAGCCTCTAATTTACCTGTTTTCTGAATGTTGTGACATCAAACTCAAATGACAGTGAAGGTGTTTTGAGTATAGTTGCTGCTTAGCTGTGATGGCTTTAATTTCTGCAGAGAAACAGACTAGACAAGCATGCAGTTTTAAATACTTTTCTATTGAGATTATTATAAAATACATGATGTATTTAAAGAATTGAAATGTTGATTTTCTGCTTGTTGAAAACACCTGTCTCTGATGAATTTAAATAGCTTTAACAGTATTTTTTTATAAGTCAAAATTATTTTTAAAAAAATCTGTTCATGACTTTCGGACTAACATTACACTTCAATTTTCTGTGCTCCAGTAACTTTTACTGTTACCTAAAGTATTGCTTTTTTCTTCTGTTTCCTATAAATTTATTGCTCTTTCATTTTTCTCCTGTAAAATACTTCTCTGCAGTTCTTATGAACTGAAACTTTGCAAACATCTATGAAGTTATTTGCTATAAAATAACTTTTGCTATAAAAAGTTTACCAAAAAAATGAAATTAAAAACAAACAAATGCATTGCTCCAAAGCCTGTACTTTAAACCCCAAGCTTTGGAAGTACACTCAGTCTTCTGCATTGATTTTTAGTCATCATCCCCACTGTGCTAGTATTACCAGAGACACTAAACTGGGACCTCTCTGAGATCTTTTTTTCCCCTCCAGTGCAGGCATCACTTGATTTTCTGAACACAATAAACCTTTTTGTGAGTGTAGGGTGGGGCAGGAATGGGAACATCCTCTTGCTGCATCTTACTCTGCAGTTCCTTCTTGCTTCTCCTGCATGTTTCAACTTTAAGACAATGTTAGGGTTGTTAACTTATTAAGCTTCTTTCCTTCCTTCCTTCCTTCCTTCCTTCCTTCCTTCCTTCCTTCCTTCCTTCCTTCCTTCCTTCCTTCTTTCCTCTTGTTCATGAAATCCTTCAACATCCAGCTTGTAGCCTGATTGACTGAGCCATTAGAAATCCAGTCTCTCACACTTGTGGATATATTCTTCTCCTTAGACCTGGGATAATTAGACAATTGTACCACCTTTATCTTATCTCAAGTTCTCATCACAGTCCAGATTAGTAGGTATATTCTTGAAGGAGTGGGTTTGGTGAACAGTTGCTTCTTTGCAGTTTGCCACAGTGGACAAAAGTCTTTCAGGGATTTTAACGATGTTTAAGCTAATAACAATTTCAGTCTCTCACGCCTCCTAAGGCAGATAATATGGTTGAGAGATGGATGTCTTCCTCCACTGTCTTCCATTGTTTCCTGTTCATGCTGACAGGTGGATCAGGCTCAAGCAGTTCTGTTGCTGCCCTGAGGAGGTTTGTTCCTTTTCAGCTGCTCCCAGTAACCTAGACCTATTTTGTTAATGCACACCTAGAATTGAAGAAGAAGCCTTCCTTCTCATGCCAATTTTGGGATTGTCTATCCCAAAGAAGTGTTTGAGTGCAGCCTTTAACTGTTCCTTACTGTATGCAATATGGTTCTCGGGTTTTTTTCCTCTCCAGGGCCCACTCCAATGACTCTTTTCATTTTCGGTTTTCTCTGTCTTATATTACCATGTCTGCTTGCTTACCCTCTTTGCTCCTTCCCCTCCTTGCTCCTTCCTCCAGTGACTCAGCACCTGGGCAGAGGCCTATCCCTTCTAGGGCTACATCTGGATTAGGTCTACAGCAAAACAGGAGTGGTTACTCCAGCTGGTACCTGGGAGTGTGTCTGTGAGACATCATCACTTTCTCACAGTGCCAAGGCAGACCACAGGTCCCATGAACCCGGAGGTCCCATGAACTCTTAGACAGAGCTTTTGTTTGCCTTTACTTGCCCTCCTACCCTTACTGCCAAATCATTGCACCATTCTCATTGCTGCTGCTGCTCAGTGAGTGGTGTTCAGGTACCTCCCTCCACTGCTGTGGCAGAGACCATCTTCCACCAGTCAGCAAACAGCTGAAATGAGTCAAAGATATACACATTTCTTAATGAGGAAACAGCATAGGCACATCTTCCTTTTCTGAATTCAACAAATACAAATAACTCTTTCTCAGTTACTGTTACAGAAAGATGCTAGTCAGGTCAATCTTTTCAGCTTTCAATCCTTTAAAACTAATAATCTCATGTTTGCTCTGATACCAGCTCCTGAAAGCTTCATGACTCTATAAAATAAGCGTATAGGCCAACCAGACAATGTGGCTGAAGTCCCATCTTGACTACCCAAATTTCCCTACAATTAACACAATATGAGGTATTCAAAGTTCCCAAGCAATTCTTGTATTAATCTACTAAAAATAAAAATTAAAAAAAAAGATTCTTGGCGTATTTTTTGCAGCCACAGTGTGGGAAGATGGCCAGGGGCAAAAATTAGAGGAAACTGAGAAGTTATATTCACATGATAACAGAAGTTACAACAGTATGGAAATCATAGGGTAAAATGTAGGTGCTACTCCCTGGATGGAATGCAGTCGATTATTGCCCATACAACAATAAGCATCTGCTAAGGGGGATGGAACAGAGGGTGGAGCAGAGTGGAGATGCTATGGCCTCCCTCCATAGAAATCATCGCAGGATGGGGAAATTAGTGGTACTTTGTAGTTGATAAGACCACATAGCATCTGTCAACCAAGGCAGATAAAAGATGTCCTGCTGCTGAGCCAACAAATGTGGCAAAATCTCTCTTCTAGGATAAACTTAGTTCATTGAAGCCTAACTGTAATATTAACACACACTTACATCCTAAAGTTACTCTCCTCCAAGGAGTGACCACCCCCCAATGGGCATGAGCTCTGTATTTTTTTGACTGTGTCTTTAAAAGTGAAGTGAGAGAATTTTACACCAATCAGAAACAAAGGTATTTATGACTAAAGTCACTCAAGCTCCAACTAAAGAAATAATATAAAAGTAAGTTGAAAATGGAGAGAAAAACAAGGAAAATTCCGTCATAACTGCTGGGATCCGTTGAGGGGCTGAACCTGTCTTCTCCCTTATATGGACGTCTATTGGGTGAGAACTATACATGCGCTCAATACTTCTACTGGGATTAGAGCTTGTCTGTATGTTACTTTAAATGCATTTTTGCAGATACTATCACTGACAGTCTTTGAACCTTATTAAGCTGTCACAACTTTTATATTAATAAAAAGTCTTATTCCATAAACTGTTAGAGTGAGTCCTTCACAGGCGCTGGCAGTTGCCAGCAGCGGGTAACACAACTGAATAAAGTGGAAAGACCAGCTGAGGAGTCTCCCTTACACTGTTGGCTTAGCCCCCGGAAAAAGGCAGTCAAACTTCCCCCCGATCCAGTGGGACTGTTTGGTGAAGGGTCCCCACAAAAGCATGCTGACATACTGGTATGGCACAAAGGTCTCAGCTTTCCTGGGGCACTGACAGACAAATAAATCATTCAGGGTCAAGGAAATCTCCCCACACTAAGGGTCAAGGAAATGTCCCCTTTTCATGTGACATTATTCAGTATTCATCACTGACAGAAGGTATATCAGAAATGCTGCAGCTTTTAAATGAGTGCCAATGTTTTATTTACATTCCACTGATGTGTGGGATTTTGTTTGGATTTTAACAGTAATTGTGTTGCTACCTGAAGAATATTTTTTTATTGTGTCAGAATACAAGACTACGTATCTGATGCAAGTTAAGACAGATGTTATTTGCATCTCAGAAATCAGTATTAAATATATTTCAATAGTTTATTTTGTTTAACATGGATGCAGTCCAGTGTAAAATAATACGTTGTTATGATTAATTGCCAAAACAAACCGTATCATCAGTATAATGTTACATTTTAAAAATCAGCAAAGCTAATGCAAGAACCCCTTGTTACTAACGGAAAATGTATGAGCTTTCATGGACCATTCCTAATTTTTCCCCAGTTTCCAAAATATTTGAAAAATCCTTTACACTTCTTGCTGTGTAAAATAATAATAAAAATAATAATAATAATAATAATAACTATCACAATCACAATAGAAAGCAGAAAGGTGTAGTTATAAAGTACCGTTTCAAGTTTCAGAGTTCTTTGTCTTACAAACAAGCACACAAATTAATGCAAATCATTTCTGCTCAAGACTTCACAATATTTTGCCCTTTTTTCGTTCCCAAATATTTTGTTTATCTAATTCTAGTAGGCATGAGTGATGTTTTACATCCTTACCAAAATACAGCAGTGATCAGTTGTTAACAGTTATTTTTCTGATCTATTGTATTAATATAATACAGGTTTTTGTTATATTCAGTAGATGGAAAAGTGTTACCTATCTGAATTTTTTTCCACTCAAGTTTGACCAAAGATAAAGAAAGAATTAGACCAGTAATTTAAACTCACAAATTCAACTATCTACTTTGTATTCAGGAAGTAGGGATAAATATCTCTGAATACTTCACTGTATAGGATTTTTTAACTGTGTTGTGAATGTGTTATGAATTGTTCACTTTTTTATTTTTACAGTAAGTTACATCAATACCTTGGATGTTTGTTGTTCTGCCCATAGTTCCTACAAGATGGTGGTCTTCCAATTTGGCATTAGGCAGGATGATCCAGCACCCTGGGAGTACCCGGAATCCTAATTATCTTGAACTTCTAAACAGCTCACCTGATACCAATCTGTTATAGAGTGAACATAATTTCATCTTCCTTTATAAAACTAGAAGTTCAAATTGCAACTTTTTCCCACTAGACTTTTTCTAGTTTTAATCTTTCATTTGTTGATTTAATTCCTAAGTGACATACTATGTTATGTCAAGTGAGTCACATTGTAGTTTGTTACATCACTTTACAGTAGTTAATGCATTTTGGCAGATGTGACCCTTTTGGGCCATCAGTCACTGAATTATGTTCTTTATAAACTTCTTTATCATTCTGTGTATAGTATGCCTCTTCTTGTAATGAATGCAAAATTATACATGGTCAAAAAGTAAGCACACTGAAAAGAGGACAAACAGTAAGTGACAGAAAAACTTTTAGAATAATTGAAGAGGTTTTTCTGAACAAGAATGCATTTCCACAAAAAAATTGTTAAAATTTTTATAGCTCCTGTGATTACTGTTTTCTATTATATTTGAAATACTTATTTGAATGACCAACTTATATTTGGAGCAATTTAGATTTAACATATTGGTAATGAACATTTCAAGTGAAATTTTAAAATGAAAGCGTGCCTTCATACATAGAAGGAATCAAACTCAGAGCCATTGTATTTTTTCACTGATGCATAAAAATAAATAATCTATCTTCACACATGTACTGAGAATATACAGTTGTTTTTAAATGAGAGCTATCAAGACTGAGATAACTGTCTACTGCCACCCAAAACAGATAATGAAATAGTTCCTCAGAATTTTAATGCTTATATAAAAAGTTTTGTTATATTTCAGAAGTTCTAAGGAACATGAAGAAAGTTAAAATTGTATTAGCACTCTAAAGATGGATGATAGTTATCGAATCATATTAATAGAATGACTGATAGCAGTGGGTTGCACTCACCAGTTACTCGCTCACTCTTGCCCAGCAGGACGGTGGAGAGAATCATAAGGGCAAAATCAAGAAAAGCTTCTGGATAAAGCTACAGTTTAATAAATGAAGGGTAAAAAAAGGTCATCCCTCATCCCTCATCACCTCCCTCCAGCAGACAAGTCTCCAAACATGGACTACTCTGGAAAACCACAATCCCTTCTAGTTTTATAGCTGAACATGATGTCATATGGTAGGGAGTATCTCTTTAGTCGTTTCGGATCATCTGTCATGTCTATATCCTCTCCAAATCTTTTGTTTGCTCCCAGCCTATTCATGTGCAGGGGCAGAGTGAGAAATAGAAACAGTCTTGATGCTGTGCAAGCATTGTTCAGCACTAGTTAAGACACTGGCGTCATAAACATAGATCTAGTAACCATTACCAAATGGGTTTCTTTGAAGAAAATTATTCCAACCAGACCCAGTGCACTGACACACTATTCAATCACTATGAAATGATAAACCATATGCTGGTCAATATGGTTCTATCAAACATAGCAATCAGCATCTGAAAAAGTGGCTCATGAGGCAACACACACACCTTTCTCATAAAAACATCTTTAGTTGGAAGTAGGGACACTGACAAAGACAGCAAGAAAACAACATATTTTTATGTATCCAGATAAAAATAAGGTCATACAATAGGGAAAAAGAATACTAGTAGCTGATAAATAATACAACAGATTAATTGCCCCAAAGTGAGCAACCAGTTTGAGCCATATACTAGATGGGACTTAAATAATCTTTCTCTATTAAACAGGTGAAAATGAAGTAAGTATTTTGTAAGGTCAATGATGTGGGTTCCCACAGTCCAGGAAAGGGATGGAATCTTTGGAATAGGTTCAAAGAAGAAATACAGGATGCTTAATCAAAAGAATGAAATGTTCATTCTTTTTCATCTGATTATAGAAAATGTGTAGGAAAGTTCTAATCACGGACTAGAGCAAACTGTGTGGTTATAAGAGTGGTTATATATAAATGTGGTTACATATCACTGAATTTGCACCAAATGTCAAAATTATTGTTTTACTCTATTAACATTGAAATTTTAAGTGAACCTCAATTTTAAAATAATCTTCTACACAGGAGTGCAAATAGACATAATTTTAACCAGTTCAGACCTGGTTTGGGATTAAAATGCTGACTAAAGAATCTTACAATAGGATTTGCAAGACTGTGAACAAATATTTGTATTCACTATTGCATACTAAGGCAGAATAATGTGGAGGCTATGCCACAATCATTGTTGGGTGCAGTCCTGAACCATATACTACAATACAACATCTTTTAAATTTTGCATGTGTTTGGGGAGCAAATATTTGTTCAAATATTTGTTTCTACTGTTCTGCAGTAGAAAATGACTATAATTTCCTCACCACATACTGCAATTAACATTTCCTATTTTTCAGAGTTGTTCTTTCATGGTAAGTGCTGCAATGCAGTATGACTGGCTCAGACTGACAGAGTTTTCAATCTGTCAGCTTCAAAGATATATGCAAAGTAATGCATTTTTGTAAAATATGGTTTTGTGGGCACCTGGTAGTCAATGAAATTTAACTCACAACTGTCCAAGTGTCTTCGCCACTGATGTTAGACTAGTCTGGGCCACAGCTTCCACTGAGTTAAGCTTTAAAATTCAATGTAGCCAAGACCTTCTAGAAGTAAAAGAAGCACAAGGTCAAACAGCTTTTTTTTAATGCAACCCTCGGGACGAGCTGAAAAATTATGAAATGATTCTGACAATTTATGTCAATCTACTGTTATAATCAGATACTTAAATAAGAAACTTGGTATACTTAGTATCTACTGCTAGGAGTACAGGAAAGCGTACTTTTAAAACGCAAAATGTGATTATTCTCCTCCTTTATCTTGTTTCACAAAAGTGCTACTGAAGTGAGTCAAAACAGTTGTTCCTTGTTTACAGAACTGCTAAAGAAGAATCATAACCACAAAATTTGCTTTGATGATGTTTATTTGCAGTACCTCCACCTTATTCTTTTTTAGAAGCCCACCATTTTTCTGGTGAAAAAAGCAGCCATGCATCCTTCGAAGCTGAGGAATGTTACAGAAAAAGCTGTAACATCTCTTTCATCAGAAATATCCATTACAACTGATCATAGAGGTACACACTGCAGAATTAAAAGTGGTATTTAGGATTTTTTCTAAAGAACACAAAAATATCTATGGAATTTGTGGATTAAAAGTAGTTCTAGGGCCATATAGGTGGACTTCAAATGTAAAAAAAATGCTCTTAGTGGAGTCTGTAAGAAAAGAGCCAGGTGTCTATTCATATTTTGAGTAGATGCTGTTGTAATTTTAAAACTTTTCATTGTTTCCAGAATCACATTAATGTGTTCAGTATTAAATTTGCTGAACAATTTAGTTAAGGTAGGTAGTGAACTATGAAACAAGAGACCACCCTGGCTTAACAATGACCTTTTGGGTGTGTTGAAAAGCAAAAAAAAAAAAAAAAGCATGATGGCTATGCGAAGGCATCCAAATAACTATTAAGGACTACAAGAATTTACTCAGAGATGTAGAAATGCAGTAAGGAAGGCTAAGGTTCAGCTAGAACTGAAAGTGGCCAAAGATGTTAAGTACAACAAGAAAGGGTTCTTTAGAGCAGTAAGCAGAAACAGGGAAAACATAGTCCTGTTACTAAATAGGACAGGGAAACTAGTTACTGATAATGCTGACAGGGCAGAGGTTCCAAATGAAGCAGATGATAGGAAAAAGTCACCATGAATTTACCAAGGGCAAGTCGTGTCAGACTAATCATATCACTTTCTACAGCAAAATAACATTGTTTGTCAACATGGGAAGAAAAGTGGATGTTGTTTACGTAGACTTCAGCAAATTATTTGACACTTTCCCACAGCCTTCTGGACAAACTGGCAAAATATAGATTGGATGAGTGGTCTGTGAAATGGGCAGAAAATTGGCTAACAAGTAGTACTCAGAGTGTGGTGATCAATGTTTTTTATTCAGGTTGGCAGCCTGTTACAAGTAGGGTCCCACAGGACCCCTTGCTCTTTCATAATCTTCATAAATGGTCTGGATGATGGGATCAAAAGCACCCTCACCAAGTCAGTTGATAAAACTTGGTGGTCTGCTGAACACATCAGAAGGGAGAGGCATTTTACAGAAAGACTAGGACAGGCTGGAAAAATAGGCTAGCAAGAAAAACAAGTTTAACAAAGACAAGTCCAAAGTCCTGCATGTGGGTCAGAATATTTAAAGAGTACCATACAGACTAGGACCTATGAAACTGGGAAACAACCGTAGAAACACAGGATAGTAAAATTGTTTAGGTTGAAAAACACCTTCAAGATTATTGAGTCCAACCATTAACCTAACACAGCCAAGTCCACCACTCAGCCATGTCTCTAAATGCCATATCTACATAACTTTTAAATACCTCCAGGGATGGTAACTCAATCACTTCCAAGGGGAGCCTGTTCTGCTGCTTGACAACCTTTTCAGTGAAAAAATTTTTCTTAATATCCAACCTAAATCTCTCCCCTGGCATCACTTCAGGCCATTTCCTCTTGTCCTATCACTTTTACCTGGGAGAATAGATCAATATTCAGCTTGCTGCAATCTCCTTTCAGGTAGTCGGACAGAGCAATAAAATCCTCTGTGAGCCTCCTTTTCTCCAGGCTGAACAACTCTAGCTCCTTCAGCTGCTCCTCATCACACTTGTGCTCCAGATACTTCACCAGCTCCACTGCCCTTCTCTGGACATGCTCCAGCATCTCAATGTCTTTCTTGTAGTGAAGTGTCCAAAACAACACAGAATTTGAGGTGCAGCCTCACCAGTGTTGAGTACAGGGACACGATCCCTTCCCTAGTCCTGCTGGCCACGCTATTGCTGATGTGCCATTGACCTTCTTGGTCACCTGGACGCACTGCTGGCTCACGTTCAGCTGCTGTTGATCAGCACACCCAGGTCCTTTTCCCCTAGGCAGCTTTCCAGCCACTCTGTCCTGTAGAGTGTAGAGCCTGTAGCTCTACATTGGGTTGTTGTGACCCAAGTGCAGGACCCAGCACTCTGCCTCATATAACTGGTCTTGGCTCACTGATCCCGCTCCAGAGCCTTCCTACCCTCCAGCAGATCAACACTCCCACCCAACTTGGGCAAACTTGTTTGCTTCCAAACTGACTGAGAATAAGCAGAGAGACAGAAATTGATCTCTCCTCTCTGGTTACCAGTGACAGGAACCAAGGGAATTACATGAAACTGTGTCAGGGGAGGCTTAGGTTCGTTATTAGGAGAAGATTTTTTACCCAAGGGTGGTTGGACACTCTAAACAGGCTCTCCTGGGAAGTGGTCACAGCACCAAGACTGGCAGAGTTCAAGAAGCGTTTGGACAACACTCTCGGGCACATGGTGGGATTCTTGAGGCTGTCATGTGGAGGGTCAGGAGTTTGACTTCAATGATTGTTGTGGGTCCCTTCCAACTCAGAATGTTCTATGGTTCTATGATTCTACTAAATTCTCAGTTGAGTAGTTATGGACAAATAACAGGAATATTTAAAGGTATCCTAAAGCTATAGTTGGAGATCCTTTTCAGAATCTCACCCAAAAAACCTCTTCCTCAATCTCATTTAGAACCAATAGCCTTCTAAAAATATTAAAACAGAAAAATTTACTGGTTTGCAGATTTAATTTTAAATATTTATTTTAAAAAAACTCAAACAAATATTTGTTGTACTATTTTGAAAATATGATCTACTCTACTACAGGTAGGATAAAAAATTGTAGTGAAAGGATTACCTGTACTGACTGTAGACATCTAATCTCCATTAAAGCCATTGTGGGTATAAAACTGATCATTTATCTTCAAGTTTTTAGGATGTCAGGTTAATGCTTATGGGACAACTTAGCATCTTCATTGTAATTTTCCTCCTGGTGGATAACCATAGTTTTTAATGCTGGACATCTTTTTGAGAGTGGACAGCATGAGGGAACATTTACTTTATTATATTGGAAGAGTTAACAATGCTTACATTCTAGAGTCTAGAAAGAAAATGTCTGAGTGACAGGACTGAGGAGCAGAGCCTAGTGAATATGTGAACTTTCTAGGTTTTGCCTTTTTATTCTCAGATTACGATGATGATGACTTAGGATATCTGCTAGGACACACTGTTGTTAAACATATAGAGTATAACCATAATCACACAATCACAATCAAATAACCTCCCGAGCAGAAAAGGGACTAAATTTCTCTGTGATCTTCATTCCTTTGATCTATTTGAGAGACAGAATGCTCTTTTATAATACTGTCTGTTCTCAAATAGAGAATTTAACTTAGCATAACTTACCTAGAGGGCTATCTGTATATTCTGTGAAACCAATAATCTTTAAACATAAAGTCCTCTGCAATTTTCTCATTTCTGTTTACTTTAAACTTCTAATTCTGGATATTTAATGGAACTAAGGTCTTCTGTTGCTAGCACTAACATAATATCTCTTTCAAAAGCTTCTAGACAGAACTCTCCAGACATTACTGTAGTATAAATAATAATAAAAGGAAGCATTGAAAGCAAAACCCCACAAAACGTAAGCACTTCATGCTTCTATATAGTCTTTAAATACTTAGTAATTACATAATTTACAATTTCATAAATTCATTTAACATTAAGAACTTTATTTTGCAGGTTTTTATGTATAACTCAGCAATATGTTATTGACCAATAATACTCTAAGACTAAGCTAACTTATTTTCAGAAATCCCCAGACTTCATACAATGCATTGGATTCAGGAATTTATAGCTCAAGTCCGTCTCTAATTAGAACACTGAGATCAACCAGTATAGCTATTTGATATATGACTTTCTCTGTACATTTAAATTATTTAGGTAACACTTGAGTACTGTAGTTCTTTGTGGATGGTCTCTTTTAGAATGGTTTATCAATGTGCAGAAGTGCCAACATGTCAATAGCTTATTCTTAAAGCTAGTTATGGCAGCTACTTTCTAGGTGTCCTTACCTCCTAAAGAAGAGGAAAGAGCCACTCAATATCCATATTTCACACAAACAAGAATTAGGAGGTTACGAAGAGAGAAAAACAAACTTATCTGTGATGTTTACATCAAATTTTGAGAGGAAGATATAAGTAAGGATAATATGCACTTGGAAATAAAATTGCACATTAAACTAATATTTCACTTAATTAAGGCTGCTTAAAATTAAATATTTTCAAAGTTTAAGCAAAAAAACCTCAGATTATTTAAGATTTGCAGAACTTAGGTCTTTCCATTTTGTAGGAAATATTCAAAGAATTCTGTTTCCATTGAAAGTTTTGCATGCTGAATGTCAAATGTCAAACATAGGGTATCTGTAAAACACGTTATTTAACAAATACTTGAAAAACTTATTTTGAAAATAACCTAACCAATGTTCCAGTGGTTTGCAAACTTTTCAAAATATGTGTGAAACAGTTGAAAATGGCTGAATTCATCTCCAGACTGACATCAAGGAAAGGACTGGGTTACTTTAAATTTTATTGAAAAATACAGTTTAGGTTAAGCATCTTGTGCTGCAAATATGTGTCTGCTGTTACACAGCAAACACTAATCAACAACAGTACATCTGAATTTTCTGTAAAAATAAAATATTAATTTATTCCTGGCTCTATACATTTGTGTTCTCATGTTTCATTACAGAAAGTAATGAAATTTTCCCCACAGAATTTATTGTCTCAAAACACAGTGGTATATACTAACATATTTTATCTTTTACTCACATTTTAAATGTCAAGAATAAAATATTTTGTTCTGATTCTTAATAACATTTTTCAATTTATTTCAGATGTGCTTTTGTTGCACTGCTGATGGTCAAATTTTGAAAAGAATAAAAATACAGAAGAATGGAGCAACATAAGAATTAAAAAATCTTTACCTAAACTTTGGCAATGTTTTCTTTACAGGTGGAACACATTTGCTCTTTTCAAAGTCATATTTCAGTAATAATATCCCCAAGTAGCCACCTTCCTTCCCAATTTCTGATGATTTTTAATCTGTCAAAAACTGCACATGACACTCGTATTTGCGGATCAACATAAAATGCTGTGAAATTGATGACTTTGCCTATTTTTTACATTGTGTCTCCCATTGAGTAAATAATGAGAATGACTAAGCAAGAAAGTGAAAATAACTGAGCCTGGATTTGTATCAGTAGTTTTGCAGCAGGCCAGAAGTATAAAAGGGAGACTTTTGGAAAAGTGACTCGGCATATATTTTGAGTAAAAAAATGACAGAACAGCAGCTCTTCTCCCACACTCTGTTTCCGTGTTTTCCAGATTTAATTTTTTCTGCTTTTCATCTTCAAGCTATGTTACTATTTTTCAATTCTCCTCTGCTGCTCATTTTTCTCTCTTCAAATTTAATAGTTTTTATTCTGTAAATCCCTTTTCTCAAAATGCATCTCTTCTTTACAGGCTCCTCCAGGGTCCTGTGTTTAATCATGCTTTTTTTTCTTTTCTACCCTCTCATTTTCACTCTTGCTCTGGTACTTTTTTGTCTTTCTCCACTTACTCCTTTCTCTGATATTACATGCAAAGAAGTGCTATTTCAGACCTTTTGGTGTTGTCATTTCAGTTTCACCATTTGGTCTCTGTCCATCTATGATAAAGACTCAAAATACAGAGAAGTCTCCTCACTGATTACTCAGAAAATAGGGAAAGAAATATCTTCATGCTAGCAGAGCTTAAAACATACAGCTGAAAAGTTCTCTGCTGCCTCAGTCAGCTATTAGACTTTATACCCCTTTTAAGCTTTGGCTGCATCTTCTCAACCTGCTCCAACAGTAAGGTTGCTAATGCCTTTTAGAAGTAGCAGCTCAAAAGCACTTTGTCATGAGAGTAAACACTGTATGCTATGAACTGATTAGAAAAGAAGTATGCGTTCTTATTCAGGTCAGATTAAAGGGGTCATCTAACTTACTGGGTTGCAGTGTCAAAAAAAATTGAAGATTGCCAAAGAAAAATTTAGTTATTTGGCACTCATCATATACCTGTCTTGCTGCATGAACATGTATTGTAAGCATAATCTTGGACAGCACGGAGATTACTCTTCGTCTAATGGAACCTGCCTGACACTGAAAGGGCTGTCATTCAGTAGCTGTCCTTCATGTTTCAAATTTGGTAACTTTAATATAGCTCTGAAAAGAAGACAAAGTTTGTAGAAATTCAGCTGCTATATGTTATCAATTCATTGATGATATCCCTGGACTAAGTTTGCTAGTGTCTGCTTTATAAATTTATAAACCACTGAGATGGAAGTTTTAGTAAGTGTCTTCTGCTGTTGAGAAGACAAAGAGCTTGTAACGAATAACTATCACATGTAGCAAAAAAAAAACCCCACCCAAACCCCAAACAACAACAAAAAACCCCAACAACAAAATAAGCAACCAAACAAAAAACCACCAAAAACCAAAACCCAAAAAACCAAACAAACCAGAAAGACTATAGGTTACACACAGTGTCCTGGGGGGCAACAGGAAAATCTCACCAACCGGTCGAGGGAGGTGATTCTCCTGCTCTGCTCTGCGCTTGGGTGGCCTCACCTTGAATGTTGTGTGCAGTTTTGGGCATGACAATATAAGAAATATATTAAGCTCTGAGAGAGTGTCCAAAGGAGGGCAATGAAGATGGTGAAGGGCCTGGAGGGGAAGCCATATGAGGAGCGGTTGAGGTCACTTGGTCTGTTCAGCCTGGAGAAGAGGAGACTGAGGGGAGACCTCACTGCAGTTACAACTTCTTTGTGAGGGGAAGAGGAGGGGCAGGCACTGATCTGTGGTGACCAGTGACAGGACCTAAGGGAATGGCCTGAAGTTGTGTCAGGAGAGGTTTAGGTTGGATATTAGAAAAAAGTTCTTCCCCCAGAGGGTGGTTGGGCATTGGAACAGGTTCCCCAGGGAAGCGGTCACAGCCCCAAACCTGACAGAGTTCAAGAAGCATCTGGATGATACTCTCAGGCACATGGTGTGACTCTTGGGGGTGGTCCTGTGCAGGGCCAGGAGTTGGACTTGATGATCCTTATGTGTCTCATCAGTTATAATCAGCAAATTATCTTGTGGTTGATGCACTTTTGGAAATCATGGGACATAAAGTTTAAGTGTTTTAGCTCAGAGACAACAGCAAACTTCTAAACTAGGAAGTGTTTCAGAAGAAGTTTGAAGGTTGCATGATGTGTGCCCACTACTGCTAAAAATAGTTAAAGCTAATTGTTTAAAATGAGATGTGATTTGCCCAGGGACATATAAGGTCCTATTTGAATCCTTTGGTGGAAAAAATCACCAACAAAACCCAACCAAACAAAAAAACTTCAGACCTTTGTTACCTCAAATTGAATACCTAAACTCTTGGACATTCTTAGCCTTACTTCTATGCAACTGTCTTCATTAGTAAAACCATATTCATCATCATATTTTGTCTCATAAATATCTCACCTCGTTGTCAAATAACTAAGAGAATTTACTTAAAATTTCCAAAACACTTTGATGTTAATATGAGGAGCACCACATAAAATTCCAGAAGAAATATATAATTGAGAACATGCTTACTTACAACCACATCAAGAATTATTTTCCATTCAAAAGTCTCTTCTGAAAGACTTAACCTTTGTTTGGATTATCTTGAAATGAATTTTCAGGCCCAGAGCAGTATCACAAGCTTATATTTTGGCCATAACTACAATGTATTTTATGAAGCATATAAATCTTTCCTGCTACTATTTTTGTTCACACAAGGTCAGTCCCTATCTTTGATCTTCCTACCACTAATTTCTGGTTTTGCTACAAGGACTACACAGAGATTTTTAAGTTATTCAGGGCTAAGTTGGAAAAGAGTAGGTGGCCCTAAATCTTATGAAATTATAAAAAAAACCAGCCAAATGAACTCCCAACTATTGCTAAAATTTAATAAAGACACAGAAGAGAAGTCAAACAGGTAGGCATTCCAGCGGGGAAAAAAAAAAAAGAAAAAAAAGGCTAAAAGTACCTATATACTTCAAACTTCACTATACCTCAAGCTCTACCATTTTCCTTCCAGATTGTTTCCATAAAGTTTTTCTTCTCCTTCAAAGTTTCTCTTACTCAGAACACAAATAGATACTGTCAAGCGATAAAGATGACCCATCTCATGGTGAGTATAAAGTGCCAAAAATATTATCTTTGATAGAAGTGTTTGAATTGAACTGCCATACAGTAATTTAGGGACATGAGCAGATACATAAAAAATTGCACCGTTACAAACAGCTCACACTTATAGGACCTGAAAAATCAGTTGCATTACAGGTGGTTGAAATATATTTATTAATCTCACAAAGTTCATCTAGGTCTACTCATATCTTTGGATCTGACAAGCATTAAGACACTGACTGACTGTCTCTGAGGAACTGAAGTTAGTAAATTTTTGTCACATTTGTCCTATCTTAGATGATTATATTCTCTGTTATTCAGGAAAGGTATTGTAGACTCTCAAGATTTATTTTTTTTAGTCAATATGACAAATACACTTTTGTTCCATTATACCCTAGACGGAGTACAACTACTCTGTTCCAATTCTTAATCAACTAACCTGAAAAACTGGGAGGAAATCCATTCTGGATTAATTAGTTTTGGATGCATTTACTCAAAATGCATAACAGAACAAGTTGAAAATCAATTATTTAACAGGCGATCCCCATCGTTATCACATTTAACATAAAGAGTGTATAACAGTGAGGATTTCACAGAAAAAAAATCATTCTCTCTCTTGAAAAATGCATCCCAGCCTGCAATTTAAGTAATGCTAAGGGAATTTCTACCCCGTTAGTGTCTTGGTGACTAGAATACACAATTAACTTGTGTGTTGGTTAATATTTCTGTCTTTCTGGATCTTGTTCTTATGTCCCCTCAATTTGATATGTCAGAAATTAATTTGGTGCTGCCCTTGAATGTTATCTCAATTATGGAACTTAAATAACTTTAACTAACCTCATGAATGCAAATGTTTTAGACAGAAGTATTCATGACAAGCACTGCAATACGCAGATGTGCTACTAAGGCTCTGCTTTAATTTGGACCTACTGGAGACAGGCGAGAGGAGGGCTACAAAGACAGTCAGAGGGCTGGAGCACCCTTCCTATGAAGACAAGATGGGAGAGTTGAGGTTGTTCAATCTGGAGAAGAGAAGGTTTGGGGCAGACCTTAGAGCAGCCTGAAGTACCTAAAGGGGGGCTAGAAGAGAGATGGAGAGGGTTTTTTGACAAGGGTATGTAGTGATAGGACAAGGGGGAATGGCTTCAAACTGAAAGAGGGCAGGTTTAGATTAGATGTTAGGAAGAAATTCTTTACAGTGAGGGTGGTAAGGCACTGGAACAACTTGTCCAGAGAAGTTGTGGATGTCCCCTCCCTGGAAGTGTTCAAGGTCAGCTTGGATGGGGCTTTGAGCAACTTGATGTAGTGGAAAGTGTCCTTGCCCATGGCAAGAAGATTGGAACTATATGATCTTTAAGGTCGCTTCCAACTCAAACCATCGTATGATTCTATGAATTTCTAGTTCTAATTACTTGATAGTAATTTTATTAAAATGTGTATTTTCTCCAATCACATAAGCAGAGTCAGTACTCAATGGATATTCTTCTATGTCCACTTTATTCCTTTTTGGAAACTCAAATAGGTATAAAATATAGCTACTGAAGTAGTTAAACTGTTAGGATAATGACATTTACACAAGCAGAAATTGTGGTAAGACCACGTGTCACAGAAAACATGAATAGAGATTGATTATTAATTTTTTCCCATAAGTATATTTTTTAACATTATAAAAAATTAGAATGTTCAAACCAAATCACCCCAATGATTTTTTCAATCATATTTCATATTGTATGAAATATTGCATAAAGTAAAATATTTATATTAATTACAATTCAACAATTAGTCATAATTAGTCAATAATTAGTATTGATCTAGATTAAATCAAACTTGATTCATTTTTTTGTTATTGTGCAATTCTGTGAATATACATACTGGTACATGTGTGGCTGGGAGTAAGAAGGAAGAACAAACAGGAAAGGATGCAGAGGGTGGGACAGACTTTCAGTCTTTACCACACTGTGATATGCTTATCTAGTGACCCACTAGTGGCTGTCTGAGGCAAGAGGCTGGGAAGCAAGAATCTATGTTCTTATCCATTATGGGTCATTCTTGCAATCCAATGTGGTGCTTATGACTGTGATTAAAAGGCAACCTCAACACTTGGACAGACCAGAAATTTATTAAAGGTACCCTCTATGAACCTTTCATTTTAATAATTTTTTCTTCGAGAATCCTTCCATTTTACAGATATTCACCTGGTACACACTCTTAGGTGTACTAACCTTATATTATTGTATAATATATATATATATAATATACATATTATATAATATTATACTAATATATATATTTTAATATATATAATATATATTATATGTTATATAACATATATTATATGTTGTATTCTATTTATCCACTGTACCTGAAACAAGAATTCTGTTCAATATTTTTTTAAAGTAATTGAGATCTCTGAGTTTTACTGGGCCTGTATTTATAAAATGTCAACTATTTTCAGAAATAATTCTCTAGCCTATGTTCTACCTATGTTTTCTTAACATTAGTGGAAGCAGGAATAAGTAATATTCCTGTGATAATAATTCAGTCTTTAGGTCACCATGGAAAAAGACTGTTATTTTAAAAAAATATATTCTGAGACACTGCACTCACTTAGCTCTTTCACAGTTCAGGTCTACTTAGCTATGTTATAGAATCATAGAATCATAGAATCGATTGGGTTGGAAAAGACCTCCGAGATCATCGAGTCCAACCCTTGGTCCAAATCCAGTCCATTTACTAGATCATGGCACTCAGTGCCACGTCCAATCTGCATTTAAAAATCTCCAGGGATGGTGAATCCACCACCTCTCTGGGCAGCCCATTCCAATGCCTGATTACTCTCTCTGTAAAGAATTTTCTCCTGATATCCAACTTAAATTTCCCCTGGCGGAGTTATAAGTTATAAGTTATAAGCAAACTGTCTCCAGTGCATTTCAGCAAAATCTCTATAAAATTCACAGAAATACAATGGATTTGCTTAATTTTCAACTAAATGTACTTTTGGGTTTTTTATATTCTGTTGAGCCATTTCCTACTCATATTGCCATGTCCTAAGCCAGAGTTCATTCTGCTATCTCCTCAAAAAAAAAATTAAAAGGTCTGTTGGTAAGATATTTTCCTGCCAAGGTGATTGATAGACCATACCGGCAAATATTTTCGTAAGGATTGTTTTGTTTGTTCTTTTCCCTCAGCTTAGTTTTTATAGCATATGGCTCTGTATAGAAAGAGGAACACAAACCATGTCTTTGAACTCAAGAGAAACCAGGCCAACATCCTGAGACTCTGGGAAACAGCACACTTGAGACTAAGTGAAAGCAATTTAGAAAAATAGGGGTGTGTTAAACATAAAACATTCCTCTAAAGAAAATATGAAAACACCAGTAGAGGAGTATATGTTTTTGAGTGTTTCTGAAAGGTACTGGATAACTTGTTTTGGTTTTGTTTTTGAAAGAAAGTCTTGTCTTTGCTTCTCTGGCTCTCCAACATGAAAAAAATTATATATAGCTTTGATGTTCTTTTAAATAATTTGCAGAATCTACCAGCATTGTGAAGGGTAACATTTCAACAGCAAACATTTTCTCCATACTTTCAGAAAACAAGCATTATCACACAGGAAGAATGCTTGTGGAATATCTGTAATGTTTTTTAACTGTAGTGATGCAAAACATCACAGTATCTTAGGCTAACAACTCTTTAGAGTTGAAAGTTTTTAAAAGACATCTGTATTTAAAGTGATACAGCTGAAACAGCTGTATCATGATGATCAGCAAAAAAGAAGAACTAAGCACATATGGTCAAGCTGATGAAATAATTTTCAGCTCTGCTATTGAATTTCTTTTGTCCATGATCTGTGTATTTATGTATTTCATGAAGTTTTTGACTTGGTATCTGACATCATTATTGACAAACTCCTACAGTTTGACAAGCTTCTATGTCCAGGAAAAGGAGGAAACTATACATAGTGTGTCTGCTTATTCATGGAATGCACAGCATACTCCTCAAACTAGATCTTAAACCTGAACTAGCGAGCTTTGGGACTGGAAACTATACAGCTAATTAGACTGCATATAGTGCCACATTAATGTATCAGAGGGTTAAACTGCTGTCAGAAACAGAACTAGATCTCCATAGAGCTAAAATGTTGGTCGGATTCATTCTATGTCAAGTACATGTTATATGTTGGCATATGGGAACTCATTTGCGCCATAAAAATTAAGGGGTTAAAGGCATGTGGACTTATATTTGTCTAAACTATATTTACAAAAGCATAAGCACTTTCACCCCTCTTCCCCTCCCCCCAAGATTTTTCTGAAAACCAGAAAAAATTTTTTGGAATTCAGAGAGGGCATTTTTCACCTTCATACAAAACTTGTCATTCCATAAGAAAGAGGAAAAAGAAGAGGGTTTCTTTTTTCACTTTTACAGGTTGGAAGATAGCTACAGTTTCAGAGGATGTAGAGGACTGCACTGTTAAGTCTAGTCTCAATAAAATTTCTCAAATATCCTGTCAAGCAGGACACTTATGAATATCTGTGGTTACAGTAGTTGCACTACTCTCAGATGACTCTCTTCTGTTTTGGGTTCTAGTAAGCAGGAATTTGACCCAAATTCAGATTCATGTGGGGATCATCACTAGTAGGCCAATGTGAGTATGTGAGAATTGTAAATCAGCACTGATCTTTTATTTGTGATTGAAATGCTTAATTTCTAGCCACAATTTTGACAGAAATCTGGACTATATTTATTGCACAAAATTAAACATTTCTGTATGTTCATCATTCTGCCAGTTTCACATTCTAATTCTATCAGATTCTAAACCACATCGGCAGATCTTTAGTATCAATCCCTTATGTCAGGCATTGATTTGTTTTGGGTAAGGGAAGTATTTCCAATTCTGCACTTATACAGGTAATAAGATCTTCATTTAAGGCTGGATGTACTAGACTCTAAGATAAAACAAATACATGTCATTGAGTCCCATTGGTAACCAATATAATTTAGCCTAATACCATACACTCGGATAAAGATTATTGAATACTTGATGAAAGAATACCTTCAAAATGCCTGTCTGAGTACAACCCAGGATACTTCTAATAAATAAAAGGCACAGAAATATTATTTAATACTGACATTTCTCTTTAGATTTATTGTTAGACAGGTTTAGGAATCTTATTTAGTCTCCAACAATTACAGGGTGTTAATTCCATATATGTTACTCGAATGGATTATAAAAATTCTAAGATAACATTTATGAAGCTTTAGCAGTTTTGTCATCTTTGAAGATGACAGTAAGCCAAGAACACGTAACTTCAGGTAGAAAATAGTAATCAAAAGATTTATCACTAAAACTGAAAATCTTTGTCTCGCCATATTTCGTGTTCTGCATAGAAAGTTGCTTTAAAGAACAGGTTCACTTCAGCTCTGAAAATAGCAACAAAAAGAAAGATTCTGACTGAAATGGAAAATAAGTTCTACTATTGTGTGGTTTTCTGTTTGTTTGCTTTTTTTTTTCTGGCAATTTCTGACAGACTGATACTGTTTTGTTTGAAAAAGCATCTGAAGGTCATGTGCTTTAGCTATGCAGCAGACTCATCTATTCAATAAAACAGCTAAAAAAGCTATTTGAAGCCTGCATAATATATGCAGGTCAAGGGTAGACAGAATAGGAAAGGAAAGTTTTAACCAATGAGATTGTTATTAATGAGCTCATTAAGTAGATCTTTCCCTCAGCAGAACTTTGCTCCTGAGTCTCAAAATTCTCAGCTACACATGTTTGCAGGATTTTTTACACACACATGTCTTCTGAAGATTAGAAAATGTCTTTGATTCATGTTGGCTTATATTTTTACCAGTTTTATGTCTAATGTTCCTTGGTCGTGTGTTAATCTATTTACATACCTTAATTCCTTCATACTTAAACAAAATTTTTCATTATTTATTTCCTTTTGGTTTTATTTTTTTGATCAAAAGGAAATAATTTTTCTTTCTTTTTATTTCTGCTATAGTCAGTTTAAATTCTCCGTGATACATCCCAGGGTATCAGTCTTCAGTAAACTTGATTATATTACTATAAAAGGAACAACCTAATAACTGATCCACTACCTAGTAGTTTAATTCAGTTGGTTAATTTTAAAAAGGATTTTTTTTTTTCTTTTACACAAAAATATATCCTTTCTGCATCATTCTATCTGAGACCTAAACATCTGAAAGGGACAAAATTTCCTTCTGAAGGTCTTCAGTAGACTCTCTCCATTGAGTACACAGGCAAGATAATAATTTACTGCAGGAGTTAAGATTTAGTAAGTGAAACAGGCTAGATCCCAGCTCCCTGTGGCTATCTGAAATGCCTCTTCAGCCAGCAGGTCATCTTGCAGCAGCAGCAGTTTCTTACTCTGCTGGTTACACTGAGTAGTTCCAATTAAGGAGGAGAATTATCCTCTGCATGGGAGCTGGCGAAGATTGTAATGTCAGAATTGTCAGGCTGGTCACACACGCAAAAAATAAATTGTGAAGACAAAAAGCACTGGCCTGATTGCACTCCAGCCAAGAAAAAGTAAATGGCTACCTAGGGTGACTAGGAAAAGTGGCTCTGATGGTAGGAGGTTGTCATGGAAGATAGTTAGCATGTCTTAAATGTGTGCCTGTGTTTGTGCCTTGACATGAGAATGTTGTGGTTGGTGCTTAGAAGTATCTAAGAACCACTTGTACAAATTCTGCAGCAGAGAAAGGAGCACTCTTGGCCATTGTGCCCAGTCTCTGTTTACTTCTCTAACCACAGTAAAACATACAGTAGCCATTTGACCTGATTTTAGATACTGTGTTAAGGTATCAGCCGATTCTTAGGTATTTACCTAATCAATCATAAGGAAAAGAGGAGTTCTTCAAAGGGTAAATCGACCTGCTTATAATTGGAGTAGCTTAATATTTTAATCACTGTTCAAAAACATCTGACTCTCTCTGATAACTGTGGAAAGACTGTGAGTTAGATGCCTTGACGACTGAAACTGGGATGGTGAATCCAGGTCTGAATGGATTCCTTTATGCTAACATAAAGCCATTACCTTGGCTTTCCAGAAATATGTGATGATACATCAAGTGTATGAACTAGAAATGAAAAAATATAAGTAAATTTTCATGTTTTACAATGATAATTTAAACTAATTCTTAACCCTACAAAATACCATTCCAATTTTTCTTTTTCTATTTTATTATACAGGGAAACAAAAGTAACTGGAAGAACTCTGTGCCTCGCCATGCCATGCGAAGCTACAGTTAGTTTTATGCATTGCCTCAGTTCCTCAAAGAAACAATATTACTTACACTGAAGTCAGTGGGAGTTCATATCCTTAGAAAGTAAAATTTAATTTATATAAATGGAAATCTGAAGTGCCTGTTGATATTATAGTGTTATATATATATATATATTTCTCACTACATATATAGTGGGAAATTCAAATCTGGATGGACCAATTTATTGATTAGACCAAAATGACATTTTTTATCTTTTCTATTGTGCTCAATATGCATTATTCACCTTACTTATTGGGTATTTTTTTTCCATAAAGACTGCCAGAAATCTTTTACGCAACTTCTACTCTTGAGTCCTTTATGAAATGAAAATAAATCTAGACCATTTTCCTTTTGGTTAAATTGATGCCACAAGATATCTGTTAGTCTGTTGCCCCTTTAGTAGGGGTCCTTTGTTTCTGTCCACTGTTTCCTGATGCTTCATTTCCTTGTTGTGCAGCATATATGTAGACAATTTCATAGAAGATAAAAAATCGTTACAAGAAATTATATAAGGATGTAAGTCTAATGTGCCCTTAGTGTACTGCATTTATTACACTTTGATAGATTATTCATGAAAGACCTTAGAAGAAACTCGAGAACTGGAGAAGCTGGCAGCCTGTTAAAAACTGGCTGGGCCCAAAGAGTGCGGGTGAATGGCGCTACATCTGGTTGGCAATCAGGCACTCGTTGGAGTCCCCAAGGCTCAGTATTGGGGTCAGTCCTGTTTTGTATCTTTTTTGATGATTTGGATGAGAGCAAGTGCACCCTCAGTAAATACGCAGATAACACTGGGCTGGGTGCAAGTTCTGATCTGGTGGAGGGCAGGAAGGCACTACAGAGGGATCTGGACAGGCTGAATTGATGGGCCAAGGCCAGTTGTATGAGGTTCAATATGATGAAGTGACAAGTCCTTCACTTGGGTCACAACAACTCCAGGCAGCGCTACAGGCTGGGGGCAGAGTGACTGGAAAGATGCCCAGCAGAAAAGGACTTAGGTTTGCTGGTCAACAGCCATCTGAACATGAGCCAGCAGTGAGCCCAGGTGACTAAGAAAACCAATGGAATCCTAGCTTGTATAAAGAATAGTATGTTCAGAAGAACTAGGGAAGTGATCATCTCCCTGTACTTGGCACTGGTGAGGCTGCACCTCCAGTACTCCAGTACTCCAGTGTTCAGTTCTGGGACTCTTAATTCAAGAAAGTCATCGAGGTCCTGAAACATGTCCAAAGAAGCCAGTGAAAGGTCTAGAACACAAATCCCATTAGGAGCAGCTGAAGAAACTGGTTTTGTTTAGTCTGGGGAAGAGGAGTCTTAAGGGAGACCTTATTGCTCTCTATATTTACCTGAAAAATAACTGTAGCAAGATGGAGATTGGCATCTTCTCCCAGGCAGCTAAGTGAGAGGACAAAAGGAAATGGCCTCAAGTTGCACTGGAGAAGATTCAGATTGGACATCAGGAAGAATTTCTTCACAGAAAAGGAGGTTAAGCACTGGAACAGTCCTCCCAGAGAGGTGATAGAATCACCACCCCAAGGAAGTGTTCAGTGACTGGATGTGGCACTTAGTGCTATGGTTTTGTTGACAAGGTGCTGTTCCATAAAACGTTGGACTCAATGACTCAAAGGTCTTTTCCAACCTTGATGATTGTATTCTATAATTCTATGATTTTATGCTTTTCATAGACTCCACTAAGCATATTTATTATTGCCAGATCTTTCAGACTCATCCAAACTGGACCATATCTCTCCTGATTGTCAACCTGAGTTGTACCCGGTCATTTCTAAGTATGCAAGTCCTTAATCTAATGGAGTTCAACAGTCTATTCAGTGGTTATTTAGCCCAAAAATACCTTTGCAGCCATTATTTTCTTCTGTTTTAGGACAGAATTCAACTGCTTAGCAATGAGGAGCTCTATTTGAGATGCCCTAGGATATCTCAGAAATTCAGATGAACTAGAAAATTTGGAGTTCATGGCTATAAAAACTATATATATATATATATATAAATAAATATGTTTGTCCAAATATCCATATATATATCCATCTATATCTATAGCTTCCTTTTGCGGCTGAGAGCACTTTTCAAATATTTAGGAAGAAGTCTTTTTTGTTCTGCTCAGAACTACAAAGACCTTTTGCCATGTAAAATGAAATCTTTTGTTCCTCAAAACCATATAAGTGTCTAAGGGGACCAGTTAAATTCTTGCTGTATCATTAGTTCCCAAATTTCCACAGATCAGGCAATCTTGTTTCCTGAATTGAATTTTCAGTCAGCAGTTGTTAGACAGCTAATAGATCCTTGAATTCGCATTTCTGAGAAAGGTTAAAGTAAGGTGCCTTAAATAAGGATCTGATTCTATCAATAAGATTTGCAATTCAATCTTCAAGCACTGCCTCTAAATGGGACCTTGAACATCTGGGGATTCTTTCTGTTCATAAACATGTGCAGAAGATGCCTACAGACATACAGAGATACCATCGTCTTGACAGAACAGAATCAAACAATCAGAAAAACTTCTCTTACTAACAGTGAACATGGGTGCATTCACATGTTTTTCACTGACTCACAGTTATCTATTTCTGGCTGAAATTCTTGTATCTTCTGTGCTTCTTGTTACAGAACAGATACACAAAAGATTTTTTGAAAACAAAATGAAAAAAAATCAACAAGATATTGAGGACTTCTTCACCTTGAGAAACACCAGTAAAATTTATTCAGTAGAAAGTTTTGTTTGGAGAGTTTTATTGAACTTTGCTTTTGGAAGTACCAGTATCAGTATTCAGTAGCAGCTGGATTTAGCACCCACATGATGATCTGATAACCTAGACTGATTGCCTGTTATAGACTGGAGCTTGAATGGTAAGTTTCTGTATTTGTCCTGTTAACTGACAGAATCACTAAAATGAGTTTTCAGAGCAGTTTGAGGAGAAAAATAAACCTTACTTTATTGCATGATGACTATAAGATCCAAAGCTCAGGATTATATAGGAGGAAAGAACAATTACAGATGAGTAAAAGTAATAAATAAATAGTTTTTGTTTGCTTTTCATAGGATTGAATTTCCATTGTGGGCAAATGCAATGCGCAGTTGCTAGTGTAGTCTACAGATGACTTCTTTTGATGTAGAAGAAGGTTATTTTGTTATCAAGTTGAAAGATAGAAAAGTTATTGTAGAACTGCTCAAATAAAGTCCCTCTAAAGTGGGCAATGAAAAACCGAATCAAACGAGGCACAGCAGTTGTGTCAAAACAACACATCTCCCACAGATGATCAGAACTGGTAACAGATTATCAACAATAGAAGCTGTGAAGCTTGTTAGATAGCAAGTACCACTAAGAAAAAGAAAATCCTAAGCAGTAAAAATTCTAAATTAATGTCAAAATCAACTGTGGTATGGCGCATGATGTTCCAATGGCTTTTTATAAAGATTGCCCAGCTCAGCAGTATCCAAATGACATGAACTAACAAATTCAAATCACAATTATTTAAAAGCATTAAAAGCCATTAAGACAAAGAAACTATTTTAAATTTTGCACTGACCATAAAAAACACTGCACAAGATTTTAGAACTTCAACCAGTGGTGCGCAAATAGGTTTCTAGCCCTAAAGGGATACTAAAACTAATTATATGTTTCACAAACACTTTCCAGTTTTGATTGTTGCAGTTTCAAGTGTTTGATTATATTAAAAGTAGATTTTCTTAGCTGAAGCAAAAAGTGTTCAAAAGAACCTATATATGTATATATTATGCTAGTGCTTTTCTTTCATATAGGCAAATATATTTTTAAATGAGTGAACAGATTTGCATTTATCCTGTAAGAATTAGTATCCTTACCAAATGAATGAATTAATTACAGCCTAGAATTTCTACATTAAACATTGCCCTAGATACTCTGTTAGAATCATTTTTCAGTGATCTTAACTGAAGAGGAGGATATAATTTAAGTGACAAGTAAAACAAACATTCACAGGTAACTTTCTTTATGTGAGCAGGTCTTTTAAACTCCAAAGGACTGATATTCATACATAACTGTGTACATGTATTTGCAGTTACAAAATCCTGTCTTAGACATGAAAGAAATGTCATCATTGTTAGTCCGGTAGCAGAAAATGTTTCATGTTCCTAATTAAGCTAACCTCCATAGGAGTATCAAAGTTTTCTAAGAAGCAGAGGGTGGTAGGTGGTGAGGATGGGGAGTGGTAGAATATATGCGAGAGCTCAGTTCCCTTTTTGCAAAGCACAGTGATTGTGTGTATAGAAATGCCAGTCTGATTGAATAGTTTGTAACCATAGTAACTCCTGCAGAAGGTAGAGGAGAAAACAGAATAATAGGGATTTCCTTTCTCCAGGTGACCACACTGAAAAATGAGAAAAAGGGAGAAAGAAAGGCTGCAGAGACTTTTCCTGTCCCAGGAAGTTCACAATGTGAATTCCAAGAGTTATTCTTTTCCATCCTCTTCTGATGAATCCTTAAAAGTTGGTTTGTTATTTTGTTGTTTATTGGTTTTTTTCAGTTTTGTTTTTTTTTTTTTTTTTTTTTTTTTAAATAAGCCATATTCCAAAATGGTGTCATTAAAATATCTGGATGGAGAACATAAGGTTAGAAGGGGAGAAGAACTTTCTTTAAAGCATTTAATTACAGGTACAATTTATGCAAAAGAAATTTTATTCCTTCATTCATTTTTTTTTTAATATATAGAGGCAATGAAATGTTGTGATACTATTTTTTTTCAGCTGTGAGATGCAAAACTGGTTAATATATGTGAGTTTTTTCCTGTAAAACAAGCAGACTTCAGTGTTAAAATAAGTACTGCAGCTTGCTGTCTTCTACTTCTGTGCACAGAATTCTTTTCTTCAAAAATTTTAGAGAATATTTTTGATGGGGAATTACTTTTAATAAGTTGATTTTGTGTGTATTTATTCCTTCTGCCAATTTTATGAAAGGCTTTGTATATTTTCATTTGAGATCTTGCAACTCAAAACTTTCAACTAGAGAGGGAAAAAATTATTCTTAATTACTTTCTTGTCCTTCATGTGTCTAGAATGAGTTTCAAGCAGCTCCCAGTCAGCTTTATCCAGTCAAAAGCACACACATGGCAGACATCTGTAATCACAGAATCCCAGAATGGCTGAGGTTACAAACTATCTCTTGAGATCACCTGGTCCAACTCCTATGCTGGGCCACCTATGGTGGGTTTGGCAGGACTGTGTATGGTCAGATTTTAATACCTCCAAAGGATGGAGGCTCCACAACCTCCCTGGACAACGAGTCCCAGTGTTTCACCATTCATTAGATCTTCCTCTTGACCCTTCTCTTCTGCAGGTTGAACTGCCTCAGGTATCTCAACCTCTCCTCATGTGATTGCTAATCCAACTCCTTAATCATCCTTTTGACCCTGTGTTGGATTTGTTCCAGTATGTCCATGTCTTTCTTGTACTGGGTAGCCCAGAACTGGACAGAGCAGTTCAAGTGCATCACCAGAACTGAGCAGAATGTAAAGATCAACTCACTCCTCTTGCTGGCCATGACAATGCTCCTCCTAATGCAGCCCAGGATGCCTCTGGCCTTCTTTGCCACCAGGACACACTGCTGGCTGATTCAGCTTGCTGCCCACCAGGATTCCCAAAGTTCTTCTCTGAGGTATAGCTTTCTACCCAGCTGATTCCCAGTGGGCAGAGATGCTTGGGTCTACTCATCATCAGATGCAGGATTTCACATTTATCTTTGTTGAGCTTCATGAGATCCTTCTCTAGTCTGTTGAGGTCTCTCAATGTCAACACACCCATCTGATGTACCAGCCACTCCTCATAGTTTTGTATCTTCTACTAACTTACTGAGGGTACACTGTGCCCTAGAGTACAGATCCTTAATGAAAATGTTATACAGCATTGGACCCAGGATTGAAACTAGTAACTTGCCACCAGTTGAACTCCATACTACTGATAACCTTCTGGGTCTGGTAGTTCAGTTTTTGATTCACATAACTGTGCACTTATGTAACCTGTACTTTTTCAACTTGTCTATGAAGATGGCACAGGACACCGTGTCCAAAGCCTTATTAAAGTCTAGGTAAACACATCCACTTCTCTTCCCTCATCTACCAAGCTAGCCACTTCATTGTAGAAGGCTATAACATTGGTTAAGCATGATTTCCCTTCCATGATAATTATTCTTAATTACTTTCCTGTCCTTCATGTGTCTAGAACGAGTTTCAAAGAATAATTGCTCCATCAGCTATCCAGGGATTGAGGTGTGGCTGACTGGACCAGATTCTTTTCTTTCTGCTTTATTAGCTGCCACTCAGCTGGGGTTCTTTTCCCATTTTCCACTATTATTTTTTATTGTATATTTTTCAAAACAAAATGTCCACATTCAATATGTAGCATTCCCTTACTTTCTCTTTACCCACTTTCTCTCTTTCTCACCTCATAGCTCAAATAAGCTGAAACTTATAAAGAGAGGGTGGATCACTTTTATCCACTGAGCTGAACAAATATGAAATACAGGTAATATTTTTGCCAGGTATTAGAAAAAAAACATTTTTTAGGTCTTTTATTTACATAATATTTATACTGAAAATGCCAGCAGTTTAATACATTAAATAGTTTAGAATTTTGTAACCCTTCATAAGTATTAAAACTTATTTGAATTTTCACCATACAAACATGAAGTTACGACCTATTATGCAGGGTATAAAGAAATATTTGAACTCTATAGTTCAAGTTTGACTATTTAAAATTTCACAGACTGTGTTCATGTTTGGAGCTTGATAAAAAATTAAAACTTAGGGGGAAAAAAAAGAAAAAAAGGCCATCGAGAAATATGAAATTCTTTTGGGAGGAATTTGGCTTCACTTCCACACAAACTTAAGCATCATAGCTATATAATAAAATCAACAGAAATTCATCAGTGTGGAAATTTCATTGCTGCTAATCTTTTTCTCACAGATTTTGCTTTGGGTTTTTAGATGGGTCCAATTTCAAACAAAAAATGTGAAGTTCGGATTATATCTGTGTAGAAGAACGACTAAGTAAATTTTCTGCCAATTTTCTGTTCTATTTGCTAGTCTGGATTTTCAGTTATATACTGCTATCAGGATCCAAACTAGTTCTGGACTCTACAATATAAATTTATCCCTACAGACCAATGAGAACAGAAAAAGCATTTGTAGAAAATGGAAATGATACTGCAGTGAATTTTTCAGCTCTAAAGATGAGAGGAGAATGGTTATGATTGTGTCTGCTAAGGAAAGTCACAGCAGGGGAGATAATAGGAACTTTGTTTCATTTTCTGTATACATTTCAGTGTGTTTTCTCTACATTTACACCTGTACTTTCTTTTGTATTTTTTTCCACAAAATCAATATACAAATATCACTCTGAACATTTACCGTCTGAAGAACCATGACCCTTTTGTGGGATAAAAGATTCCTTTATTTTTCACTTAAAACTCTAAGGATATGTACCTGTGTTCCACTACAGAGCACTGTAATTACATGTATTTGGATAGGTCCAACTACACCGGCATAACAGACACCATAAAACTTCGGTCTAAATCCACCAAAGAAAGTTGACAGGCCATAAACATTTATTCTAAATGGTCAGCACTATTTCTTTATCTGAGTCTGAACAGAGCCAAGGTTTTATGAGATTCAGGGTTCCACAGTCAGGTGACCACACAGATCCACCTTCCTTGAGATATTGGCATTTTCTCAATAGCTGTTAGTTCTTGAAAGAACTAAAGTAAGAAAAGAGAGTTAAGGATGTGTCAGTAAGAATGCTCTGAATTGAACAGCTAATGTGTGAAGAGTCTCCTATGTGCCAGCACTATATCCTAATTTATTTCAGTGCCAAGGACTGCTTTTTAAATTTACTGACACACTAGAAATGTAACTTTTACCAACCACCTGTACTGCTCAAAAGGTGAGGATAACTCCTGACTCTGGGTTGTATTGTGTTGTGGTTGCATGTCAAAATTCTAGTAATGAGGGGGAGGAGGGTGGGTACAGGGGTGACTTCTCCGAGAAGCTGCTGGAAGCTTCTGTCATATCCAACAGAGCCAATTCCAGATGACTCCAAGACGGACCTGCCAGTGGTCAAGGCTGAGCCCATCAGAGATAGTAGTAATACCTCTATGACAACATATTTAAGAAGGAAAAAACAGCTATTGCTCAGAAGTAATTGCATCCAGAGAAGAGAGGAGCGACAATATGTGAGAGAAACAGCTCTGCACCAAGGTCAGTGAAGAAGGAGGGAGGAGGTGCTCCAGGCACGGGAGCAGAGATTCCCCTGCAGCCCATGGTGGTGTAGAATCATAGAATCATAGAATGGTTTGGGTTGGAAGGGGACCTTGAAGATCATATAGTTCCAACCCACTACCAGTGGTAGGGACACCTCTCACTAGACTAGGTCGCTCAGAGCCCCAACCAAACTGGCCTTGAACACCTCCAGGGATGAGGCATCCACAACTTTCCTCGCCAACTTGTTCCAGTGCCTACCACCATCATCACAGGAAAGAACTTTTTCCTAATATCTAATCTAAACCTACTCTCTTCCAATTTGAACCCATTTCCTCTTGTCTTGTCACTACATGGTCTCATAAAGAGTCTCACCTCATCTGTCCTGTAAATTCTCTTCAGATACTGGAAGGCTGCAACTAGGTCAGTCTGAAGCTTTCTGTTTTCCAGGCTGAAAAATCCCATTTCTCCCAGGCTTTCCTCATGGCAGAGGTGCTTCATCCCTCTGATCAACTTGGTAGCCCTTCTCTGGACTCCTTCCAACAGATCTCCCATGCTGGAGATCTCAGAGCTGGATACAGTATTCCAGGTGGGGTCTCACCAGAGCAGAGCAGAAGGGCAGAATCACCTCCCTCGGCCTGCTGGCCACTCTGCTTTTGATGCAGCCCAGGACACAACTGACTTTCTGAGCTGCAAATTCATGTTGCCAGCTCATGTCCAACATCTCATTCACCAACACCCCCAAGTGCCTCTCAGCAAAGCTGCTCTTGATCTGTTCATGCCCCAGCCTGTATCACTGGGTGTTGCCCCAACGCACGGTGAGGACCATGGTGAAGCGGGCTGTCCCTCTGCAGCTCATGAAGGTCCACAGTGGAGTAGAGATCCACCTGCATCCCACAGAGAATGCCATGATGGATCAGGTGGATGCCTGAAAGAAGGCTGTGACCCTATGGGAAGCCAGCTTGTGGAAGGACCTGTGGACATGCTTTAGGGACACGGCTTAGCGATGGACTTGGAAGTACTGGGTTAATAGTTGGACACAATGATCTTAAGGGTGTTTTCCAAACTAAATGATTCTATGATTCTCTGCAGAGAAGCTAAGGAATACCATCTGTTCCACTTGTCTAAATACAGTAGCTCAAGGGAAAGGTACAGCTGCTCATTTATCAAATTTTACAAGTACCTGTAAAACAAAATGTTTTGCCTGGCTGAAATCCCTGTCTCCAGCTGTGGAGGTTTTTTTTTTTCCCCTCAAATAGCACTGAATAGTAAATAGTTGATCTCAGCAAGTCACACTCGAGCCACCAAGACTTTAGGGACTTATTAGTGAAAATAGAATTAGACAACTAACAAATTCCTAGTGTGTACACTCAAGCCAAGAAACAGTGCTATCTATCCCCATTACATATTTATTTTTCAGCTGGAAAATACACTCAGCAACTCTCCAACCTGAAAGAAATATTTGCAATTTTTTTTTTGACAGGAAGCAGTATTCTCTCATTTTGTCTCACCACCTCTCTCAGATTGGAAATGACATGTTGTTAATGGATCACATTATTTGCACTGCAATGATTTAACTGAAGTAATGGAAGCATATTCTGAAGAAAGCTGAAACAAGTGAGTCTTAGATGTTACTAGGAAAAGAAACAGGCAATTACTGACATTTGGCAGATGAACTTTCTGGTTGAATGGGAAATATGAAAGAGGAATGCCTAAATTGGAGCCTACCAACTATTTCTTAAAAAACCCCAAACGCCACGAGAAAACCAACAAAAAACTGCCATGTAAATTAAACATTTACATTTATAGTGTAGGAGGAAATATATAGAAAGCAAAAGGAGAAAATCAAACCTGATACATTTGCAACTATAGTGGGCACTGAAAACTCCCACTGACTTTGTCAACTGTAGTGGTACCCAAAAAAATTAGGTTAATTCATCTGTACATAGAAGAAGCTAGGAGAATAGAATGTGTGTTTTTTATGAGAAAATATACCGATATAAATCTAACTGGAATAAAAGCACAGCATCAGTGGATTGAATAATAATTTTCAGGATGAAGGAAAAAATAAAATTAAAAAAAAAGTTTTAAAAAAAGATTTCTATGTGACTGTAACACAGTGGTGCTAAGAAAGCACACAGTTATCACAGTCCAAGTGTTATGCAGAAACTTGTTGCAGACAAGTTACGTATATGAGTTCTCCATTTTCATGGATACTTACCACAGAATGGAAAGGGTTAAGAACTGATTCACCAGACCCTTGTGTTTCAACCAGCATTTCAACCATGAAAAACAATACCATTGCTTCTCAGGTAAGGTGCTGGAAATATTAATAGCTGTACCAGAATTATGTTAAAGCTGAAGAAGACGAAAAAGAAGGATAAAATATCACAGAATTGTAGAATTGTGGAATCATGCAGTTTTGAAAGAGGCTGCAGGGAGTGTCTCACCTGGGAGACTTCATAACTGAAGACCAAGGCAAAGGCAGCAGAGTCCCTCAACCTTGTCTGGGTCTGTTGTTACTGAATCTCCCACCTATTCTTAAGTGTCCCCCATTTTCATGGATTAGTCTTTCCTTAGTAACGTAGCAGCAGAAGCTTTCATATTGTCCTCAATATCCCTTGCAAGAAACAACTCAATTTGAGTTTTGACTTTCAGAACACCAGCCCTACATGCCTAAATTTCTAGCATTTCTAAATTTCTCCTTTTGTTACCTGTCCCTGGTTCCACCTCCTGCATATTGCATATACAAGTGGAGCATTTTCATAGCTTATGGAATTTAAAAAAGTCTGACCACTTGTAAAGGTGTGAAGGCAACAAGTTTTAATGAGTACACTAAGAAATTAAGCAGAATTCCCTGACTGATGTGTTACAAACTGAATTTGTTGGCACTGAAGTAGTATTTTCGTACAACCAGTCACAGAGAAGCTTATATTTGTATTGATTTAGGATGATATTATGTTCAGATATGCATTCCAGACCATATGGATCATACCCACTATTAAACACATGATCCTGTTTGTGGTTGGAGAGAAAAAAAAATTCTAAGTTAGTAATTTGTTAAATATCAGATTGGTTTTACAATTATTTTATTAATGTGGTGGATTGACCCTGGCTGGATGTCTAGTCCCCACCAAAGCTGCTCTATCACTCCTCCTCAAATGGACAGCAGAGAAAAAATATGAGGAAAGGCTCATGAGGAAAGGGTTAAGGTAAGGACAGGGAGAGATCACTCACCAGTTACTGTCATGGACAAAACGGACTCGACTTTGGGAAAAAAAAAATTGAATTTATTAACAATCAAATCAGAGTAGGATAATGAAAAATAAAACCAAATTACAGGAACACATTTTAATTTACAAACTTCTCCAACATGGGTCCCCTATGGAGTCACAATTCCTGCAAGCAAATCTGTTCCTCTTTCCATGGGTCCACAGGTCCTGCCAGGAGCCTGCTCCAGCATGAGCTTCCCACAGGGTCACAGTTATCTTGTGGATATCCACCTGCTCTAGTATGGAGCTCCACCAGGGGTGACAGGTGAATCTACTCTCCCATGGGCCTTCATGGGCTGCAGGAGGACAATCTGCTTCGCCATGGTCTACACCATGAGCTGCAGGGGAATTTCTGCTGCCTGGAGCACCTCCTCCCCTCCTTCTTCACTGACCTTGATATCTGCAGAGCTCTTTCTCTCACACATTCTCACTCTGTCCTTGCTGCTGCTGCACAGGTTTTAATCCCCTATGTTATCTCAGTGGCACTACCACCATCACTGATGGGGCCAGCAGCAGGTCTGTCCTGGAGCCAGCTGGCATTGGCTCTAGAGGAAGCTTCTGGCAGCTTCTCACAGAAGCCATCCCTGTAGCCACCACTACCAAAACTTTGCCATGTAAAAACAATATAATTACTTATATTTTAATAATAATGATTTTCATAAAATCTACATATGATATAAATCTTTTATTAATGTAAGTTATATATATCACAATGAATTAATCAAATATGGATTAAGAAATGCTTAGTGAATGATATGGATTAAGAAATGCTTAGTGAATGAATAATTGAAGTAGATGAAGTAAAACATTCTTGGAGAGATTTCAGGGCAATAGTTATTAACATCTCAGCGTTGCATTACACATTAGAGTTAAAAAAACCAAAAGGATGAATATAGACAGTGGGATGAAGTTAGCCTCATTTTATTTCTGTGTTCTGAGACTTGGTTGAATAAATACCATTCATTTCAACAATAATGAACTGTAATTTATGCTCTGATTTCTGCTGATATTAACTTTTATATTCCTGCAATAATTTAGGCTATTCATCTGGGCAAGTTTAGCAAAGTATCAAGTGTTTAACTGATCATTTCTAAGCAAATTGGGAACAGTATGGATTCAAATTTGACATTATTATATTTTAAATAAGCCTAATGATCTAGATTTATTTGAAATACAATTGGAGGTCACGGTGAAAAAATTTTTCCACATCACTCTGTTTAGCCTATACTAAGATCAACACAGAATGTCTATAAGGATTCCACTTCCTCTTGTTTACTAGACAAGTACCTCTACCATGAAAAATATGTAAGGCAGTTATAACCTTCATAAATAGGAAAGCAAATCACTCATCGAATATCTTAGATATATATTTATTAATGAATGTCCCTGATGGGTTTGTGGAGTTCATCTGGTAAGAAAAAAATTCCCATTTAAAATTTGGTATGCTGTTTTATGGATGGTAGGTCTGTATGCAAGATGAAGCAAACAGGAGAGGTAACAGTTTATGAAATGTCACTCATATTCCATTGTATGTCACTCATATTGTATGGCATTGTATGTCACTATTCCACTATATCAATACCCCCAATATCAATACAGGATGGGGGATGACCAGATTGAGAGAAGCCCTCCAGAGAAGCACTTGGGGGTGCTGGTGGATGAGAGGCTGGACATGACACAGCAATGTCCACTTGTAGCCTGGAAAGCCAAAGGTGTCCTGGGCTCCATCAAAAGCAGCATGGCCAGCAGGTTGAGGGAGGTAATTCTGCCTCTCTGCTCTGCTCTGGTGGGACCCTACCTGGAGTACTGTGTCCTGGTCTGGGGTCCTCAACAGAGGAAGGACGTTGACCTGTTGGAATGAGTCCACAGGAGGGCCACCAAGTTAATTAGAAGGATGGAGCACCTCTGCAATGAGGAACAGCTGAGAGAATTGGGATTGTTCACCCTGGAAAAGGCTTCAGACTGACCTAATTGCAGCCTTCCAGTATCTGAAGAGAACTTAAAGGAAAGATGGGGTGAGACTATTTACAAGAGCATGTAGTGACAGGACAAGAGTGAATGGCTTTAAATTGAAAGAGAGCAGATGTAGATCGAATATTACTGTGAGGGTGGTGAGGCACTGGAACACACTGCCAAGAGAAGCTGTGGATGTCCCATCCCTGGAGGTGTTCAAGGCCAGTTTGGATGGGGCTCTGAGCAACCTGGTCTAGTGGAAGGTGTCCCTCCTCATGGTAGGGGAGATTGGAATTAGATGATGTTTAAATCCCTTCCAATTCACAGTATTTTATGTTTCCATGAATTGTGTGTTTAACAGTCTGACAGATGCTGAAAGTGGAGAGTACAAGTTTTTGTCTTTCTGTGAGTCTGACTGTCTATCTGTAGCATTTACTGAAGTTTAAAGTTTCCAAAGCAATTATATTCAAAGAAGTAAGCTTTATTTATCTTAGCACAGATTTTGGATTGGCAAAGGCAACAGTTATAGCAGATAAAGGAGAACTTGGGCTGGTGCTGAAATTTGAAGGCAGTAGTTCAGTGCATCTACTTCTGAAAAGAACTAAGGTGACAAAGGGAGTTTGTCAAGGGCAAAACCATCGATGGTTTTAGATCTAAGGACATGTACAAAGAGAAGTTCTTTACAAGAGTTCTTAACCCAGCCCTAGTCATGCTAAATATTCTTTTACAAATCATTAGTCTTCTAAACTGTAATAGTCTTGCACAGACTATATAGCAGAAGATATTGCCATAATGCTTTAGATTTTTAAATAAATGACACCTATATATCTATAGTATCATCAAAAATAACATTCTGAAAAAATGCTCATAACCATATATATGTAGTTACATAGTTAAGGCCTCTGAAAAATTCCATAATATTATAAACGATATTTTCATATACTGTTTATGGTTATTTCTACTTTAAGTGGAAGTAACAGCCCTAGACTCTGCAAATTACAGAACACAGTATACCTGTGGCACTTGTAAATTCTCTGGGAAATAGAAGTTGGTGTTTTAACTGTAGGTTTTGCATGATCCTTGAGTTAAAATCTGTAGATTTACATCTACTTATGCTGTTTTGTGAAGTGCTGAAAATAGATTTAACTTAAAACAAGATCACATATGAAATATATATATTTCTTGTGAAAACATATGAGAAAAGACCTAAAAAGAAAAAAAGGAGAAAATGTATGCATTTAGAAAGTGCTGATTATACAGGTCTGTTTACTGCTACCAAAAGTACCACGCAAAAAGGTGTGTAACCACAATTAACCAGCCTGGGAATTCAATAACTGCAGACAGTGCATCATAAACGAATATAGGCTGTTCTTCACTATCAGGATTAATTTTGACTCCAAGCACTATAATGATGAGCCTAATGTCAGATACCTCACCATTTGTGGTGTAATTGTCTTTCTAGGCAATCAAAGGGCCTTCCACATGGCTACTAGCTTTCTCTAGTTTAGTAGGGATATGTCGAGTGCTATAAGCAACACAGAGAAGAATTACCTTCGTCAGCTGTAAAAATTGATATAATTGGTATAATTCACATGTCCATACCTTATGGAAGAGACAGTAGATTGCATATAGTTTTTAAAAGAATATGATTTGTCAGAGCAGATTGTTTTCCTGTTTATTTATCTGTGGCAGCTACATTGTGAATCATATGGGCTATTCTGCTGGAGGAGGCAGGGTGCATAGTTGTTCACTGAGGTGTTGTATTCAACCAGGAATCCCTTGAGCATGGAGTAGAGGGAGCAGAAGGGTAACAGCAGGCTTCAGGGAGTCTGATCTGAGCAGGCTCTATCATTCTAGAGACTGTCTCTGCAACAGAGAGCCTAACCATAATTGATTTATTTGTAAATATTTATTTTCAAGTGTAAAGGAAAATATTTTAATTTTCAGTATTTACAGATCATGCTCGGAAACATTTGTTTTGTTTTGTTTTCTGATACAGTCTGACTTTAGAGATTGCAAGCCTTCAGTCTTTCATTCAATTTTATTGTGTTCCAGCATCCCACTATCCATCACTGTCATCTGGGAAGGTTAGAGTAGAAAAATACATATAAATACACATACTCTCCACTCACTTGCCAGTCCCACACATAGCTTTTTAAAACTGTAATTCACTCAACCCAATAACAGGCTAAAAGACAATGCTTTACATGTAATGGCTAAACTGTAGGAGCAAAGTGCAGTGAATGTCAAACAAAAAAGCAGCATTCCCTTCTCTAGGAAAGGTGAGAGGGAGTGTTTCAAAGGTGATGGTGGAACTGCTAGCATTTAATTAACAACTTTGATGAGCTCATAATCTTTAACTGAGAGAAACAATGTGTAAGGAATTCATCCCACCCCATTCAAGTAGGATCTTTAAACATCTTTATGCCTTGTTTTTACCACATGCAGGGTGTTGCATGTATTTTGAGCAAGAACCATACATTTGACCTTCCTTCTAAGATATCTAGATCAATTATTATAAACAAGAATATTTATAATTAACTTTCTTTTTTTCCTCCTTTATTCAATTTTTTGCTAACTTTTGTCCCTGTGTGCTGGTTTCAGCTGGGGTAGAGTTGTTTTCATGGTAGCTGGTATGGGGCTGTGTTCTGGATTTGTGCTGAAAACAGGGTTGATAACCTAGAGATATTTTTGCTATTGCTAAGCAGGGCTTACACAGAGCCAAGGCCTTTTTTGCTTTCTATACTGCCATGCTGGTGAGGAAGTTGTGTGTGTGTGTGAGGATGGGAGGAGACAGAGTCGGGAGAGGTGACCCAAACTAACCAAAGGGATATTCCAGACCATAAGGCATCATGCTCAGACTATAAAGTTGGGGGAAGAAGGAGGAAGGGTGGGGACATTTGGAGTGATGGTCTTGTCTTCCCAAGTAACTGTCACACATGATGGGACCTTGCTCTCCTGGAGATGGTTGAACACCTGCCTGCACATGGGAAGCAGTGAAATAATTTCTTGATTTTTCTTTGCTTGCGTGCACAGCTTTTGCTTTCCCTATTAAATTGTCTTAATCTCAACCCACAATTTTTCTGGCTTTTGCCTTTCCGATTCTCTCCCCAGTCCTGCTGGTGGGGAAGTGAGCGAGTGGCTGTGTTGGGCTTGGTGGTTGACAGGAGTTAAACCATGACACCCTGTTTTCTTCAAATGAATTTAGTACTTCCAAGAAATAACATTTAAGAAATAAATTATATGCTTTAAAAAAACCCAAACAAACATTTTCTTTGTCCAGAAAAAGAGTAGAAACAATTAAAAAACACAAGGTTCATTTAATTTTCAGATACTTATGAATGTTCCTGCCTTGGCTATCACAAAGATCGAGATTGTAAAAAAAGGGTTGAGAATACTTTTCTGGATCAGGGTCACATTAAGAATAAGAGAGCAGTCTTTAGCTGGTTTTGTACAGACTGTGAATTAATCTTCAAACAGAAAAGAAGATGTTATGTTTATCATACATTTGTGAAAGTTTCCTTCTCTGTCTTTCCTACTTGTACAGAATCTCAGAACTTGCAACAGGAAAAATTGAAAATATCCAGAAAAATCTATCACAGAAATTCTTTCTTTGCCATATTAGATCGTCTGTCTCTCAATGCTGTCTCTAGATGCTCACACCAAAATCCAGACCTTTTTTAGCCTCATATGATAGATCAGCACTTCCTTTAAAAAAACAAAAACAAAGATCCGCTTTTGTTGTTTGATCATAGTTAATACAAAGACCTAATTCAATATTTCAGCTGTAAATGCACCAGACTTGCAGTTTGATGTAAGTAAAATCAAACTAATGTAATGTTAATTTGACAAATTTTTCTCTCCAAAAAAATGAGAAGATTTGTTCATGTGCATATTCATGGCCTTTAAGTTTTGGACCTGCACTTTACACCAGACATTTAAGCACTGCAATGTTTGAAAAAGGAAGTTCCTTAAAATCCTATTTCACAAAGTAAATAACAAAGGTGATCTCTGTCCTGGCCTGACATAATAACTATGGTCATATATTTATTGTTCTGTCTGGAAGTATCGATGTGTCCAGTTCACGATCTTTCTGAAGATAGATTTTTGGTTAGAAAGAGACACTTATGAAATCCAGTATGCCCTGTACTGCATACGACACAGACTTTCATCCACTGTGAATAGCACCAAGTCTGTAATTTTTTGCTAATATTATTTTACATGTGAAACAATCATTTTCTGGGCAATTAGGGAAATTACATTGCCTTTGGTTTTTTGCTGTCTTTGAAACCAGTGAACATTTATTCTTTTGATTAATTATTTTTAGCTTATTTTTTCAAATTATTTAACATTCAGTATATTTCTCCTCCCCCCTTATTTATATCAGCAAATTAATTTTTGCACAGTAAATGTTTTATCCAAACAAGTACAGTTCTTTCAATTTCTATGTCAAGAGGCATAGACTACAAAATAATCAAAACGCAAATCTGAAACCTTCTAAAAAGTGTAAACAATTTTTAAAAGTTATTTTCAATAGGTAGTTTTTAATTCTGTCAGCACTGTGAATCTTTTAAGTTATATTAACCAGTTTAAATACTAAAGATGCAGCCCAAATTGCACCATATGTTGTAGTGAAAATCAGTGCAACATACATTGTCTAAAATACTTTATTAGCATTGTAGAATTCACTACTTAAAATAGAAGTTCTGCTCAAATGACATTTTGGAAAAAAAATGTCCTGGATAAAATACGGGATAATCGTGTGTGTAAAAGTATAGAAATTCTGTTTAATTATGTCTGCCTGTTTCTTTATTTAGAATGTGTTAATTCACTGAGAATTTGAAATTGTAGACCCACAGAGTACGGCTCAGCCACTGAGCAGTCAGTATGTTTTCCTGGTCTCTCTGATACAAGATGTCTTTTGGCTGTCCTTTGTCATTATTTATCTTTCCAATATGACTTACATTATCTGAAAAATATTAGACACTGGTCTGATGTTTAGATAATTGATAGAACTGCTGAACATTATCAGATACAATGTCAATATTAGTAAGAACCTACCAGAACTGGTAAGGTATTATCTGAACTGTCCATTAACAGACTTGCAAACTTTGCGAACATATTATTCATTGATATATACATTAATTCTTAGTCAAAATAAAATGTAAATATAACACTGAGTGTATTCCAAAAGCTTTAGTGTATTATATCTTTTCAGTTACCAATTATTAACCTTCTCATATAATAAAATCAGTTGTGTTTTACAAGAGCCATAAAAAATACCATTCAAATTGCACTCTTCTTTCATTTTTTTTTAGTAATATAATCCTGTATGAATTTTCCTGTATCTCCTTAAGGATTTAATTCAATCTAGTCAACTTCTGCTTAGTCATCTTCCTTCGTGATTTTGGAGTACTGACACAATAATTTTCTGTCTTCTGGTAAATCCAGTGGACCAGAGTTCTCGTGGGGATTTTGTCTTTCAAGTTTTTTGAGACAGCTAATTTAAAAACTATCATTAGTGAATCTTTTTAGCTTTTCCACTGACTGATTGAATGACTGGCAACTTGTGGGATGTTTTTTGTTGTTTTTTAAGCAAAATATGGATATTGACTTATGCCTCTGATCATGTCACCATAGACAGATAATAAATTCTTGCATCAGACAACATGATGGAGAAGTGCAGGAAACCCACTTGATATGTGCCTCATTCTCCTTGTGAGACTCTAGATGGATAAAATCTCAGATCTGTAACTTGAGAAAGGAAGACATGTAATTACGTAACCTTTAAAAATGGGTAAAAAGGACAAGAAATTGTTTCTAGGGTTGCCCTAAGCAGACTAAGACATCACTTCCACCAAGAATTTTCCATAGCTCTGAGATCATACTATTGTATGCACTGGATTTGCTATGTTTATTTTCTTCCTGTTTTAAGAGGACATGGAAAAGGATAGAAATAACATGCTACTACTAGCTGTAAAATAGCGTATATCTATTATAGTTAGAGGTAATGGGATTCTTATGATTGTCAACCTTTTTTGTTTTATCTATGACTGATATTTGTTTACCTTTAGTCCATTTGCTTTGTACTTTTAGTTGTTATTTTTATCTCACAATGAACTAGAATGAATGTTTAGACAGACTGTATTCCTGAATTATGCAATTATGTCTTTCTTCTTGAAGTGTTACCCATTTCTATTAAAATCCTTTTTCTGTCTGAATTTTTCCTTATAGCCAATTTTCCTTGTAATTTGTCTTGTCTTTGAGAAGCGATATTGAAAAGCATTTAAAGAAAAATGCAATCATCAGGCACAGTGTTCACACAGGGGAAATCCTGTTTAACTAATTCGATATTCTTCTACAATAAGGCTATCTGCCTAGTGGATGAAGGGAAGGCAACAATTGTAATTTTTCTGAATTTTAGTAAGGTTTTTAATACTGTTCCTCACTACATCCTTCTGGACAAGTTGGCCAACTGTGAGCTGAGCAGGTGCACAGTATGCCAGGTGAAGAACCAGCAAATGGCCAAGCTCGAAGTGTTATAGAGAATGGAGTTACATGTGATTTGTGACCAGTCACCAGTGGTGTTCCTTGGGGAACAGTTCTGTTTAATGTATTTATCAATGATCTAGACACAGGATTTGAATGCACCATTAGTAAATCTACTGATGATACCAAACTGGCAGGTGTTGTTGACTCTCTAAAGGGAGTGCAATCCCTGGCAGAGTAATCTAGACAGATTGGAGTATTGGGCTATGATTAATAGGACAAAATTTAACAAATCCAAATGCCAGATTCTACACCTTGGATGTAGTAATGCTGGGCAGAAGTATAAACTGGGAGAGGAACAGCTTGAGAACAGCTCTGCAGAAAGGCTTTTAAAACAGATGTGAATACTTCCATGTAAATGTTCATATAGGTAATTTAAATATGAGATTTACAAAAGTCACAGTAACAAAATCTTAACTTTGCATATTGAAAGAAATTGTATTAGTCAAACAACACTGAATTAGTGCCAATAAGAATAATAAAAAGTCTGATCAAATAAAAAGGGGCTAAGGTAAAACAATGTACCATAAATCAGAGAAATAAGGGAACAAAAAGCATTGCATCTAAAGTAACATGTTAAAAATTTCCCCAGAATGCACTTTCAATAAAACACTGAGCAGCTGACCTTTTTCATCTATTCCTCTTTTATGAAGTATTAAAAATGTCTTCATGGGGAAATCTGGCAACAAACCTCACTCCTTTCAATCTCCTCTCACTCAACCATCTCAGTTGTTTGATCTTTAGCATCAAACATTCTGAATAAAAGCGAAGGTACACTATTTATATCATATTTCTGTCTTCATTAGGTTTGGAGAGATCTTGGATGTAATCTAGAGTATAAAAACTGGCTGCATAATATTATAAATATTTTTATGTCCTTTCTTTCTCTACCTTATTGTTTTCTTCTTCCCTATCCCTGCCTTTTTTGCCTTTGATGAAAAAAGCTGGTTTAGTGAACTAACACTATCTTTATCACAGTGCTGCTGTGAGCCATGTGGAAAGAGCAGCTAAAAAGCAATCTCTTAAATCGCCTGATGCTCTACAAGTTTGCAGGGTCTTAAAGGAGCAGTTCAGACTGCCTGTTGTGTGTCCTGTTCTCTTCCCTAGCCTTTTGTGTAGTTTGTCTTGTTCAGTCTTGAGTAGAGGAAGACCTGACTTCAACAAGGACAGCAATAAAAAACTGCTTTTGACCTTCTCGGTTAACCATTGGGTAGAACTGATTCTGCTTCAGGGCAGGAACCAGATGACCTTTCCAGACCTTTTCTACTGTAAGATCTTATCATTTTCACACAAAAAAAAAAAAAGTTATTACCATCTTTATTACCATTTAAAAGACTTTCAAACAAGAAGCGGTCTTTAGAATAACTCTTAACACCTAAAGTAAAATGAAAGAAGTGATATTGCAAAAAACAGCCTTAAATTACTTTAATGAATTCATGTCCTATGTGTCTAAGAAAATTACACAGGTTTTAATGGTTTTTAAATAGGAAATCAAGCAGAAATATGTATTTATATATATATATATATATATATATGATTCTATGACTACTACCTGAAACACAAAACCACTCTGAATTCCTTTGTGTTTTACAGTGGCCTTGAAAGGACTTGCAAACTTGGTTTGGGGGCTCATGTATGAATGTCCCTGATTCCACACTAACAAACTGGTAGAAGAAACAAAATGAGCAGGTACTGGTATCACAGGAAAATGCTGAATCTAGGGCCTTTATTTTTTGTCTTTATTATTTAGCTTAAATTTTATACAGAGTTTGAGATAATAATGATGCAACTATGAACCAGCAAAAATGTAAATAATGTCCTTTGAGTGACCTGTTCAGAAAACTCTCAGCTCAAGGCTGTGTAGTGGGCTTATATGCAAATAATTCTGGGTGAAAATGTATCCTCATATTTTGGAAATAATATGTGTTTATCATGTGTGTGTCATGAAATGATCAAAGTAACATTTTAGATCTGGACCATTTGATGGAACTATTGGACATTTTCCACTGAAGATACAGAATATCACAAAAAGTGAATGAACTATAATGAAGGTTTTACACGGCACATTGCAACACGAAAACCTATAGAACTGGAGAGACCAGAGATGGCACTAGTCAGAGAAATCAACATCAAGCTTATTAATCCAATAAGAGCATCCATGCTGACCATACTTCCTTTAAATCAAAATAGTATTGCATAAAGAATCTCAGCAGCACATGGAGGCTGGTGGTAGTGTGAAAGGGAGAAAAGAGATGGGCATCCATTTGTTATTCTGAGAATTTCTTGACAGTGGAATGTAAACTGGAGCATAGTGGGAAGGGAAAGGTATAATAAGGTTCGAAGACATTATTTCAAGGGTGGCAACACTGAGATCTGGGGAAATGGAGCAATGGGATGCCCTAAAAAGTGTTAGACAGGATATTTGTCTTATATCTATATTGCTGATTCTCTAATTTTATTACTTTCTAAATTTTTGCAGTTTGTCTTTCATTTGATAAAGATTTTGCCTTATAAACATTATTTTTTGACTGAAGAGACAGCACCTATTTTGCTGTTTGTTTTTTTTTTCCCATGTATCCTAGGTGGTTGTGCAAATTAATTAGATTCTACAATTTTTTTTTTAAAAATTAGTAACCTCCAGTCCTAGATATTAAATCCAACTCTATACCTTAATTGTCAATTTTTTAGACATCCTAACTATTTCTAAACAAATTAATGAGCACAGAATAAAGAACCCCAACCTGCAGTTCGGTGCCAAAGCAATAGAGCAATGCTACTCCATTACAGTTGAATTCACACAAAATTTGCTGTTCAGGATTCCAAACTAGTAAGTCTGCATTGAGTGCACTGAAAGAAGATACATCCATTCTTTTCTTGAAATTCTTTGAAATTAGTTTTATATCTGGACTTTTATTTTAAGTCAGATTCAAGTCCCACGAATTAATTCCTAAACACTGCATTTTTCTGGCTTAAAATAATTAAAATTCACTTCAACTTTCATTCTCAGCTTATAAAGACAAAAATATTTCTTCAAGATTCTGTATAAACTCACTAAAGTTTTTATACAAGATTTTGGAACAATTATTCATGATAGGGATCAAATTGACTTTTTCTGTCAAATGCACGCTGAAATTTTGTAATCACCTCTATACATCCACATGAAATGCCTCAGAAAGATTTCTGTTTTCCTGTTTGCTCTCATCTTCACTGTTGTTAGCATGGGGGTTTTAAGCTATTAAAAAAGATTAATAAAAGATGAAAAAGAAGTGTAAAAAGGATCTATTAAGAACAGAAACAAAAAGAACAGGGAAAGGAGATTTATTAGGAGAAAGACAGTGTTTGAGAGTCTGAAGACATAAAGAGTAAATAATTCGAAGGTCTTACCCCAACATTAGAAATTAAAACATAAACTATGTTTTTTACATACTAATATTTACACATTATTCTTTACTAAGAAAAAGAGGCTTCTGTATACTTTGAATTAGAAGCCAGCAAAGAAGATCTAGAAATGGTCACAATTTTTAATTAATCCTATCCTTCGTGGAGTTTGGTTTGGTTTGGTTTGGGTTTGTATTATTTGGGGTTAAGGGTTTTTGTGGATTTTGTTTGTTTGGTTTCGTCTGATTTTTAATTTGAGGGTCATTGTGATGGCAAGATACATTATCTGCTTCAAATAAGAAGATCCTTATACAAAGTACAGTATGGAAATTTGAAGCACAATTGTTATTTCTAAGTGTGAAAGATTTAGAGTTTGATAACATCTATTCAAGTCAACTCAATGAATTAGCACACGGTATTGCAAATCTAGTAGAAGCCATTTAAAAGTAAACTGTAAATCTGGTGGTAGTAGCTTTGGAGAAGAAACACAGTATCAAGACAAAAAGTGGGGAAAGATCATGATTCATGCAGCTGATTCTATAAAGCTATGCAAAGCATTAGAAAAGATTCTGAACAAGAACTAATTAGGGTCATAAAGGTAAATGGAACTTACATTACAACATGGTTTTATCTCATACAGATTATGTCATACTAAATATTTTTTTAGATAATTGACTAGAGAGGCTAATGAAGTAAAGCTACTCTATTGAGACTTAAGCTAAACCTTTGATAAGATATCTTGAAGAAAAATTAGCATTAACCCTGGTGATGGCAGCAATTAACACAAGGTGTGAAAGGAGTTTGTAGGAGGGAGACTATCCTCAGCTATACTGAAATAGTTAGACAGGCTGCAGAAAAATAAACACAGACACCTCTCAAGCGTCAGTGTTGAGACTGAACATATATACTATATTTGCTTATGACACTGAGAAGAAAAGTATATATATGCTTGAGAAATAAGCAACAAAGTGTTGAGTCTGCATCAAGAGGATCTCGTCGTTCTAGGGAAAAAACTCACACAAATGGAACACAATTTAACACCACAAACTTCAAAAAGCATATTTTCAAGAATTAATAATAAAAATTTGCTGCAAAAGGAACACTGTCAATCTGATGTGAGGAAATTGGTATATCTGGGTATATTTGTTGGAGTTGAGTATGAAATGCCAGAGTCATGTAGCCTGGAAACACAGCTACTGCTACTGTAGAATGCATTGACTGGCACATTCTTCTAAGAGAAAGCAGAATGTAAACATCACTGCACAAAGCATCAGCAAGGCCTCATCTGGAATACTATGTACATCTCTACTCATTTCTCTGAGAAACGATTAATTTAAATTGGATCAGATTCAGAGAAGGGATACAATTAAAAGAATGGAATATTTACCTTAAAAGATTAAGAAGAGCTCTGTTTACCCTAGCTGGGGAAGGTTAAGAGAGGATATAATGACTTTTTATAACTACATTGAGAGGGACTATATCAAGGAAAGAAAAATCTTTTAATTTTAAGAATAATATTAGTACATGATAAATGGCTATGAATAAGCTTAGACTAGACATTATATAAGGTTTCAGATCATTTGGTGAGTGAACTTCTACAATAACCAGCTGAATATCTTTGTGAGCCACAGAATCAAAATTGCTTTAAAGTCTAGTTTGCTAAGCCTATAGAAGCATTTGGAAAAAGTTACCAGAAGCAACAATACTTTGTGAAACTGTGGTTTACTGCCTCTGTGCAGACTGAAAAGGAATGTAATTGGGATTTCCCTATGAGAAGAGGGGAGTGAGTGAAAGGGAAGTTGGGAGCTTGACTCACCAGGGTCAACTCATCAAATCCTAAAATTGAATGCATTCCTCTGAATCAACTATAGCTTTATATTGACCAGCTGACAGGATGAGTGAACTGGAGACCTGGGGGGAAGGGCAAACTGCCAATGAGAGAGAGAAAGTGATGGAGAAGAGAGTATTAATTCCCCATCAATTAACAGAACTGCCTCAGATACTCAAATGTCGTTACTTATTTATCTAACCTGCGAAAACTCAGCTTTAGCTAACAGCTTCAGTCAAACAGGGCAACTTTAGGAAAACAGTGAAAACCAGACCCTAATTTTATATACAGTCGTAGTTATGAATGGGACTGATATCAGAATCTGATACAAAGCCTTTACATTAATCAAAATATTAATAGAATCAATCTCCAGAATTGTAAGAAAACTTACTTGCTTTCCAGTCCATTTAACAATTATTTGCATTTAAAAAAACAAAACCAAAATACCAAAAAGAGCGGGTACATCAAAATACTTCCAAACAACTTGGATATTTTCATTAATCATATTTACTTCCATTTTTCCATACCATAGAAAATAAAGTGGAGCTTTGTATCAGAAATGCATACCATAAATATTTATTTACTTGAAAATTTCACAATGATTCTCCCTAAGTTCCCTGAAGTCAGAGAGATTATAATTTGAAACTCCGATAATATCTGCTAAGAACTCAAGAAGGAGTATACACATTTTGTTGCAAAACAGAGACTCTTAAGAAAGCAATTAGCCCTGGAAAAGATGATCTCTGTTACAGTATATCCTGCAGGGAATGGATGACATTACCATGAGCACGGATTTATAGAGTATTTCTTCTAGAAATTAAGAATTTGATTCTAAAACAATAAGATACCACCATAGATGAAAATTGAAAATATAGCATTAAAATACCATACATTGCAAAATATCATTCCATTAGGCACTGTAACTTCACAGTACTCCACTGTGTGCAAAAGAATTGAACCTTATTTTCCACAGTCTTCTTTTTGGAGCTTAATCAAATCATTTATGTCCTTTTAAATAGCTTCAACTCTGTGAATTATCATTTGTCTTGTAGCTAATCCATTCATCTGTATAAAAACAAAATAATGTAATTCAACAGAACTGTAGTGAGTATTTGTGGTCGTCCTTAACCAAGGATTTATGAACACAAATACATAAGGAATCTAAAGAATACTCCAAAGCCATCTATTAATTTTCCAGAGTTGCATTTACTTGAACAGCAATCTGGATATTATTTGGTAGCAGTAAGATGTTACGAAGTCTTTTGTTAAGCTTCCAGTTAAAGAAAGTGATCCTTAAATGTTGGTAAAAGTATGTTAAGCCTCTACTATATTTAATTTCTACTTATGCAGAACAGCTGGTTTGTGGACTTCTTGCACAGAGCACCAGAGGAATCCAAATCTGCGCACAGTGCTATTTCACCATCTTCTCCAGATACAAAGAGTTTCAGCCTGTTCTTTGATCTAACTTCAAGTGGAGAGCCAAAGCAAACAGACAACATTTGGGGGAAGTCTGCTTGGGTGATTCATGATATTTGTTCTTGGTATCTCCAAAAATGTGACAAAATCTTTCCTTTCTAGTGAGGGAAAGGAGAAGAAAAGATGCTGGGTGGCATTTCACCAGCCCGAGGGCTAAGGTGATGGGGAATGGAACCAAAGCCCAGTGGGAGCAGCAGGACTTCTGCTTTTGACTCACTTGGTCACTGAAATGACATCTAAAGGCAGGGTGAGCTAGGGGAAGAGAGGAGGCAGAGGAAAAGGCAGATGGCATATTTACTAACATTTACCTACTTCCCCAAAAGTGTAATATATCTTGTGATAAAACATGGGGTTATTTGTCAGCCTTTGTGAATGCACTGGTTGCAGGTGGCAATGTGCTGGCCACAGAGGGCAGAGGGGAAGGGCTGCAGGGGGCCTCTGTGAGGAGAGGCCAGGGCTGCCCTGTGCTGGACACAGCCAGTTCCAGCCGGCTCCAATCCACCTACTGCAGGGCACAGCTGAGCCCACAGCTGAGGTGGGGACATCTCTCCCCCTGTGAGCTGTGCCATTATCTGACCTGGACTCCTGTTAATCCCCTTGTTGTCCCTCTGCCTAGAAGTTCAGTAAACCCCCAGCAAAACGGTCCATCATTGCAGTCATGTAGACACTGGCTGGGGCATTCCTGGAGCTTGCCTGGGATGACTGAGGGCACTGGAAATGCACACAGGGAAAACACTTATGCCCAGGTACGTTGCAGCTGTATGGAGCAAACCTGTCACCTTCAGCTATACAAAGACAAAACCAATCATATATATGTATGACATGTATGACATTAAAAGAATTTTCTCAGTGCTTGGAGCTCCATTTCTCTTCTTCCAAACTGCTTATCACTAGTAAATATGCATGAAGTTGGTTGATTAATATCAACCACCCTACTCTTATATTTTGTTGAATGAACCACCATGTTAAAAAGGTATTAGATGGCAATGGACAGAAAGATATTGTATAATTCCATCACAAAAATCTAATTTCACAGGAATATAGGCTTAAAAGGAACATTTGCATGCTTAGACAGTGGCTTAGGTTAGTATTAAGGTTATCTGGATTCTGTTCCTTTTCCTTATAATTATTTATGCAAACTGCTCAATCCTTTGCTTTCTCTGTCTGACCTGCAATGAGGACAGCCTTGTTAACAAAACCTTCTGGTAACTTCTAGTATGTAACCATGCAAATGTATTTTTCACTAAAGAGGATCTTTTTAGTCATTTAGCAAATAAGAAAATAGGAAAAGCAGAATTAATTCTGATCAAATGCATATACATACACACTCAACTATGATTAATTTACTGTAGTCATATGCCTCTGGTCATGACAGAATAAAAGACTATATATTTCTTCTAAGCTATATAGATGTAATTCTGAGATTTTTCTTTCTATTCAGTTCTAGTTGAAGAACAAAGAGCATATATTCTGATTTTACTTACCCTACAATACATATCACAACATTATCATAATACTCAAATTATTTTTTCTGAGATTTGAAGTGGTATGGGAGAAATAATGCCCTTTAACAGTGATGTACACAATGTAGTATAAATGTTACATTTATACTTAGTCAGTTTTGAGTAGAATTTAGTTTTTTATTTTAAACTGTTTCAGATTCACTATAAACTCCCAGTTTACTGTGAAGCATGATTACATCTGAATACTTTATACCAAACACACTTTTTTACACAATGAAAATATAATTTTTGCCTTATTCTATAAACATAATTCCATATTTATCCATGACATTCCTCTAATAATAATTTTCACCTGATAGGGGTATTAAGTTTTTTTACTTTTTATAGCCATCCTACCCTTTCATCTGATTTGAAACCAGATTTAATGTGGGAAAATAAGTCCTATTTGTAGCATAATAATAAAAAGTTTTATGATATTAAAGCGTCTGCACTTACTATTCATAAAAATGACATAATTCCTAAATATGGTAAAATTTGTCTTTACTTCCATCAGATGCTGAAGATGAATTTTTCTGAAAGCAAAGCTCCTCTTATGTAAAGTCATAAGTTTATGAAGCTAGCTTTGTATTTGATTATACATGTATTTATATGTGTATCTAATAATGCTTTTCTGCTTGATGCTTAGGATATTTTCTATTCATTTGAAAAAGAAAAAGTTGAGATAAATTTTTTGCAAATCCACATTATATATTAAAATGCTCAGAGTATTATTTCTCTGCATAATTTAAAAGATTATTGAAAAGTGATCCTCTTATCACTAACAACAAATTTCCCCTTGCTGAATCATTAGTAATTCAGATCTGTCAGTTAGTGGAACATTGGTATTTAAATTGATGCAAATATTTTAATTTATTCTCACTTAATAAACATCTAATTTATTAAAGACCAAACAACTTGATAATTTTCAGTTGAATCTATCTGAGAGGGATTTTAATTCTTAGAAAGGCTTTGTAATGCCCTGAGTAACAACTACGCAGAAGGTAGCTGTCAAGTCACATAAAACTTGATTTGGCATCTACAGTTGAAAGTGAAAAGAGACAGTACCTTTATTAGAAGCTGTAGCCTACATGATATTGAAGAAGAATATACAAAAAACTTTCTCATTTATTTAAGTCACTAAAATGAGACACTACTTGGGAAATGCAGAAAACCAAAACTGTGACGAAAACACAAAACCACCATTTCTAAGATAATTTCTTCTGGGATTGGCAGAGTATTTGAGTCACACAGTAAAAATAAATTACTTTAATTATTTGCCTGTGCCCACAGAACTTTTTCAAGTTACAGCATATGCTTCTGCTCAGAATTTGTTCTTCAGTGTCACCATCTTTATCTTTCCACTTTCCAAGCATATTTATAAGAAATTATTTCATTCTGATGTATGTCACCATAACCAAATAACCTAATTTGGTTTTTTTTTTCCTTTCTTTGCAAAAAGCTCACCTCACGAACCTGCTCTTATCTAGAAATATACTGGTACTACTTATGTAAATTGTGTTTCTGAAAAAGTCTAGGATTGGCCTCCTACAAAACATTCTGCAGTTGTAGAAATGTATTTGTACTACTAACTGTTAACCTTAACAGGGGAGAGATTAAAGCTTCAGATCTGGTTCCTATAAAGTATCAGCAAGGTAAATTCATGCCTGCAGATATATCCTGAAATTGATAAGACAATGAAGGGCCCAGTAGTGTCTCATCCCTTTCTTACAGGGTAGTAACAATTTAGATGTGAACATACCTGCAGGACTTTTAGGGCTGTAAGGTAGCAAGGTTTTTAGCTTTTGGGATTTTTTGTTTTGTTTTTCTTTTACTTCCACAGTAGTCCTGGTAGCAGGCTAAGTAATCTTTTCCAATACTGAAAAATAAACTCCACATAATAGTGAATATACTCATTTGAAGGCATGGATAGCTCTCATCTAAAGATTCCCAAAGCTGATATCCTCTAAGTAACAACAAATGTCAGAATCTTATCTTTAACAAATGATGGTTATCTCTGGGGAGCTCTGTAAGAGATATATATACAACAAACATGAATGCACAAAATCCATTAAAGCAAATGAAAAAATCTCACAAGGTATAGTTGTCAACAGTGGGTTTTGTACATAACAGGTAGGGAGAGATATTTAGAGGATTGAAGAAGGTATGTCCCAGGGAGGCAGGGGACGCACTGAGGGCAGCGAAGCCTAAGGGGGCATGCACCTAAATAGACAACCCCACTGGTCACAAGGTTACATGGTTTTAGGGGATAAGAGGGAGCGCCGAGTTTGAATAAACGTCTTTGATTGCCATCTCATTGGAGAGCTGATTGCATTTCTTTATTATATAAAGACCCACGTGACAGAGGATGTAAAACTTTTGGCTTGAGGAGAGCTCTGACATTTCTTAGCTGTTGAGAATTTGTGCAATAATATTCAAAGGAACTTAGGGAGGAGCCACTGGTAATAGATCAGGTTTTGTTCAACCGCAGCAGACCTCTAATTTTCACTCCTTTTCAACCTAAGGAGACTGAAGGCCCACTCCAAGACCTTAAACCATCTTGTCCAGAAGCTGCTTTATGCTGATGACGCCACCCTTGTTGCCCACACAGAAGCAGCTGTGCAGCGTTTAACATCCTGCTTTGTAGACACTGCTGAGCTCTTTGGGCTGGAAGTCAGTTTAAAGAAAACAGAAGATCTTTATCAACCTGCACCTCAGGAAGTCTTCCATCATCCCCATATCACCATTGGCCAATCAGAGCTCAAATCAGTCCAGCAGTTTAATTACCTAGGTAGCATCATCTCCTTGGACGGTAAGACTGATGGAGAGACAGGTTAGCAAAGGCATATAGTGCCTTCGGAAAGCTTCATAAAAGAGTTTGGCGAAATAAAGAAGAAAAGTACAAAGATCAGTGTTTACAGAGCCATCATAGTGCTGTCTACTCTCTTATATGGATCTGAATCATGGGTCATCTACTGCCACCACCTGCGACTCCTCGAATGCTTCCATCAATGCTGCCTCCGCACAATCCTAAACATCCACTGGTCAGATTATGTGACTAATATGTCTGTTCTAGAACAAGCAGCAGTCACAAGTATTGAGGCCATGTTACTGAGAACACAGCTGCGTTGGGCAGGGCACGTCTCAAGGATGAAGGACCACCGCCTCCCTAAGATCTTGCTTTATGGTGAACTTGCCACCAGCTGCCATGTAAGAGGAGCCCTGAAGAAAAGATACAAGGACTCCCTGAAACAACATCTCAGCCTTGGCCATATTGATCATCATAACTGGTTTACTCTGGCCTCCAGCCGGGAGGTCGGGGGACACACCATCTATAACGCTGCTGATGCTGATGCAGGATTATTCTCAAGGAGAAAAGACAATGCAGAAAGAATCGTGTCTTGCAGAATATACCACCTAAGGAGTCTTTCTGCTGTGCCTTTTGCAACCGGACATGCCTGTCTCGTATTGGTCTCATTAGCCACCAGCACGCTTGTGACAAACATGGGTAGAGACTTTTCCCTAATCTTCGTTTGCGAAGTCCAGCCATGATGAGACCTCTAATAATGGAATATTATTCCTTTCCCTCAATTTAAACTGAAAATGGTATTCACAGTCCTTTATTTCTTTCTGTATTTTCTTAGATGTTCTATGTGTAAGCTGTCTTTTTTCTATTTGTCCTGATTTTAAAGATCATGTCAACATCAAAAAAGGCTGTATATCTAAAAGTAAATAGTTTTTTAAACTCTAAATGCATATTTTACAAATACTTCCTACAAATATCCCCTCTTTAACTGTTGGGGAATGCATTTAAAATGTGATGAGATATGCAGAGCAAAAATACTCCCAGCTCTGCACAGCATGGAGGAGATAGAAACACCATGCATTTCTACAAAGGCTCAAACACTGCTGGGAGGATGAAAGTCAAAATAAGTCACCTCTCTACAGGATCATCAGTACCATTTATATGTACCATCAAATAGTTCTTTACTGAAAAAATCTGTAAAAATCCCTGATGTTTGAATAATGTCTAAAGTGATTCTGACCACCAGTGACCAACAATCTCGGAAGACAGGAAGGCAGATGATCACATTAAGGGAACTATGAACAAGGACAGCAATAAAACATGGAAAGGCCAAACTGCTACTTTCTTAGAAGGGATTGAAAACCCAAATGGCAAAGATACAACTGATCCTTCTATGGATTGTGGAGAGAAAAGATGGACACAGCTATAGAGACAGCACAGTTCATAGTCTATTGAGCTCCTAAAATGATACCTTCATTTGGTCCAAGGCAAGACCAAGGCATTAAGAGAAAATAATTTGTTACTTGAATGACACTGAGTTTAGGGACAATATAGATAAGGTCTCTTTTCTTACCCGTCTTCACTTTTGCTTATGAAGAAAGGTATTTTATAGCAGTCCCCCCCCAGAAAAACCCCAAAACTAAGTGCTGTTACTATCTGTCCTTGAAAACATTGCAATCCTTATAACTTTATTGTCTTGCTTTCTTTATATTTTCTTTCCTCTTCAATCCTCATGGATAATGTTTACATCATTCTGACAATGCTTAGTAAAATAGACATTTGGAATGCAAAGTTAGACTATATTCCCAACACTGAATTCCTCAAAAAATTTTTTAAGAGTCAACGGAAGAATCACAGATCAGTAACGGGTTATCTTTTAGAAATGCAAGTGCTTAGTGAAAATTTTATACTTTAAATTTTACTGCACCGCAAAGCAAAATTTTGTGTTATAGAGGTAAACGAAGATCCATCAGTAATTAGACAAACAGAGAGAGGATACGCCTTAGCTGTAAAACCAAGTGTTAGAGCTTACTGTTTAATTAAAATATGAGCAGTCCGCTTTCTAGATCAGTTCTCTCACTATCTCTCTCTCTGGCATTTGAAAATATATATATACATAAATATATAAAATATAGAAATATAGACACCTATTTTATGTCCCTTCTTTTGAAATTTCTAGTTTCTATTTTCAAACTTATTCAGAAGTTATTATTTTAGTAGTCTTTTAAAAAATGTGGAAGTTGGTTGAAAAGCCAAATCAATTTAAATCTATTTTCAATCCCTTGGTTGAACATGCTCCAAATATTCTAAAATACTAGTCGGGCACAGTCAGTCTAGTCATTTACATAATTCCATCTTTAAATATTAAGTGACAGAGATAAATACCTACAAAAATACATGAACTTTATACAATAGAATTTTTAGTAAAAGTCCTTAGTAATAAACACACTATAATTTCATTAATATTTAAAAATTTGAATTAAAATCTAGTGTGATTAGTCTGTAGATTGGAGACATGGGAGGTTTTTTAATGGATGCCATTTTCCTTTAGAAATTTTGTGTACTTCCTTGAACACTTACTATCGTGAGCAGTCTGGCCTTAGAAGATATAAGATAAAAAAGAAACAGGAGGTTGTCAAGTTGTCATTGCCTAAAAGGCAAATCTAAAAATACTTCATATAATTGCACAATATCGTTTATATTTAAAAGCATCATAACAGTCTGTTTCATAAAGTTCATTCACTTGATGTGAAAATCTGTCTTCTGAAACAGTAAAATTCCAAACTGCCGTAAGACTGCATCTTGTGTGGACTCAAAATTTCCATTAATGTTGCTAAATCAGAAATATAGAAGAACCATGATACTCTTCTCTGTTCTGTACTAAGTAATTAATAGTCTTGATTCTCAGTAATTCTGTAATGTAAGTCTGAGATTTATCTGACCAAACCACAGTTATTCCAAGTAAGAGAGCTAGTCTAGGATAGTCTTCAAGGCTTTCTTTATCACCTTTCAAGCTGCCTCTCTCCTTGGACACTTCATCCCATTTTATACTGAGCACCAAAAGTTTTGGACTAGAGACATATTCACTTGCCATTGTATGCAGAAAAAACATGTGTGACTAGTTTTAGATTTGGACATCTTACTTTTTTTGACAACTGGTGTTGGATAAAATCACATCTTCAGTATTCTTAGGTTTTCCTTTCTAGATATTAAAATATACCTTTTTTGAGATAAAAATGAAAAAATTAAGACTATGAGTGAGTAATCATTGGAAATATTAATACAATAACAACCTTTCAGTAATGTAATGGTGGTCACAGTTTGTTTCTTGTAGGCTAAGGCACTTCCTTTTATACCACTCTAAACATAAATGTAAATTTGCTTGCCAAAGTACTCAACGGAATTACATCACCTGGCTTAGGAGAGAATTGAGAAAAGCTTATGAACAGTGAAAAACTTTAAGTGATGATATTTTTCACAACCAAGAGAAAATGTAAAATGAATGTAGAACCAGAAGGCAAACAAAATACAGAGTTCTTCCACCAAAATCTCAGTGTTTATGCTTTTGTCTCATACAAAGAACTGCTCAGGAAAGTCTGTGCTACAGGAATAATGCATCTCTGACTATTTAATTGGGGAACACTAGCTCAAGGCTCCCCCTCTTATAGCTGAATTACCTCTTAAACTATCTCTGAATTACCTCCTAAACTATCTCAGAAATCAGTCTTTATATCTTTTACTCTATTTTACTATCTATTACTCTATTTAATCAATAAAAATTGGACTAGATTATTAGGAAGAAGTTGCTATACTAAGGAATACTAAATAAAATGGTGAAAAGGAAATGGTGGAAAGGACTGATTTCAGTATTTTTACTGAAATGTTTACTGAATAACTATATTCTCAGAGTTATTTATGTTTCCTTTGTAGCTGAAAATAGCTGGACAAATCTAATTAATCAGCTACTTGATTCTTGCAAAGTGCTCTTTTCTTTTACAGAACTGACTAACCTGTAATGGACATTTTTGTTCAGAAAGCAGAGTTCTGTGAACAATGTCTTTTGAGAATCAGATCTAATTTGCCCCCTGCTTGGCCTTCTCTTCATATTCGTTGAAGACTTAAAAAGAGAGGATGTTTCAGTTTCTTCAACATATATTGGAAGACACTTCAACATGCTCTGCAGCATGCAACTTTTATAAATAAAAATTTCCAGGGTGAAAGTTTAGAAATAGCAACAGAAAAGTGTACTAAGATAAGCCATAAAGAAGCAGGAACTGTGACAGAATTAGAACCCTTTTAAAGTTTATCCTGACCTTTATGGCAGCTTCTAATCCTTATCTAAACATGTGTTTTTATTCATCTCCCTGAAATTCTCAAAGGATTCTCTGGAATGAAAACTGCAATCAGATTTGAATTAAAAGTTTGTATTCCTGGCAAGTCTAAAAGAAATGACTTTATGTTCGTGGCTCGAACTATGATTTTTATGCCTGCTATCATTTTTTTTGGATAACGGCCTTGCAACCCAGCCCTTTTAAAAGATTACAAACATGAAAAAAAAGCGTGCACACAATCCAAATACAAGGTTTAGTGTGTATTTGCCAGACAAAAGCAAGTAGCACCTACCACTACAAAAAGATCAAATTTAGATGAAACTGAATATTCAGAAATTAATTTGCTTTACATTTATATCTTAGTGGCACTGGTTTTATCAGCTGAGTATCACCAGAGAAAACTGGAAGAAAAGAGGAGAGGCAAATGAAAAGAGAATGCTAAAATCTTTGAATTGTTTTACACTTGCTTCGATTGACTGTATAGTTAAACAAATCACTTCTACTAAATTACATGTAAACTGCTTATAAGATACTACTCATGAATAATTAATATTCCTTATAAATCATTATTTTAATTATAAGGGATATTTGCTTAAATTTTAAAACTTGGATTAAAATGTGGTTTATGTGACTGGCTGGATGTCAATATCTAAATACTCTATGTTACAGTGGCTCTGTATTGTGAACTCTTCACAATCTCCAAGAGTCTCTCCAAGTCTCTCCCTGCATAGACTTGTGTTGACAGGTTCCTTAAGGTCATCTTTGTGCAGGTTTAAATCAATATTGTCAGGTCGTTTGGCCATGGTTACAACAGGACAGTATATGAGGTTACTGATGTCTTCATTACCCACTGGGTAGATAATAATCAAAATAGTTGTATCAGCATGGTTCTATCTATGGATTCTCCTCAGTCCTTCAAACAGTGATGCTTCCCTTTTCTCTCCCTGCACTCAGTGACGCATTTTTAGCAAAGTCCTTCAGTGGTAAACAGCAAATATCATCTTTTCCTGTGGCATAGTCTGAAAGAAGCATATTCATAGATTTGCACAGCAGAGTTTGGCCAACAGGCTGTTGCAGAGGCAAAGCAATTCCCTGAGGAGACTGTGGGTTGCAAAGCTCCACAGACTGGGTAAATGCAATAGAAAGACCCACTACTCTAAAACACTGAGAGATTAAGTTGGGAGCTAACCTGTGTGAGGTCAGGTGAAGGATTCTCATGGTCCCCAAACTACAGAGCAGTATCTCTGGTCCCGGAGTTATTATAGCCAAATTCTTAGATCTTTCTTCCAGCAGAGGTGGTGATGAGCCACTTTAGTGAGTGGCATATTTGATATTCTCTACATGACAACAAGGCTGGTTGTTGCCCCAAGGAACTGCTTCAGGGTTTTTTTCCCTCTTTGATCACCTGATTTATTAATGCCAGGTATAACCAGACATTGTGATAGTAAAAATGTCAACATTTATGGGATAAAATTAAGACAAAATTGTGTACCCTAACGAGATCATCAGAAATAGAATCATAGAATCATAGAATAGAATCATAGAATCGATTGGGTTGGAAAAGACCTCCGAGATCATCGAGTCCAACCCTTGGTCCAAATCCAGTCCATTTACTAGATCATGGCACTCAGTGCCACGTCCAATCTGCACTTAAAAATCTCCAGGGATGGTGAATGCACCACCTCTCTGGGCAGCCCATTCCAATGCCTGATTACTCTCTCTGTAAAGAATTTTCTCCTGATATCCAACTTCAATTTCCCCTGGTGGAGCTTAAGCCCGTGCCCCCTTGTCCTATTACTGAGTGCCTGAGAGAATGTTTGTAAACTCCCAGTTCTCCAGAACTGCAGCAGCCCAATTGTATAAAACAGGCATATATTGCCCCAGAAATGCTTTGGACACAGCACACATAAGTTTTTGTGAAGCCCTTAGTCTTTAATGTATGTTAAAGATAAGGTTACATGTAAGTGCTTATTAAGTGTTTATTAGGAAGACATGTAAAAGGCACTCTTCCCTGAATTATCCCAATCTTTCAGCCACATAGGGATCGTGCTCATACTAGTTACAAGAGTGACCTTTAATTCAAGTTATTCCAAGGCTCATGACTGAATTTCTCTGCCAGAAACCTTTCCAGTCAGGTACCTTAATGAAGCGTACAAGCTAGTGGGAAGCCAAATGGATAATTGGGAGGCTAAAATGAGTTCAAGCCTAACTAGTATGGAAGAAAGTACCCAAAGAATGTAGGAAAACCCATACACAAATTTCTTTTATTATTCCTCCTGTGAAGTTTGCAGCACTAGGAACTGGAACCACCTCCTTATTTTAGAATAAAAGTAACTGCTATAAAAAGATATCACCATAAAAATAAAATTATCCCTATGAAGGCATAGAAAAAATCTGATATTATGTAAGCACTGTAAGCAATTAAGTGAGTTATTAGCACAAGCCAGAAATGGTATTACTATACCTCACTGTTAACTTGAGTGAATGAAATTCATAAAAATTTATAATTCTGTGTTGATTATCTAAGCTGTAATACAACACAGTGCTCAGCGAGAACAGATCAAGGGGCAATGGAAGTTTTAGCATTACAGCAAAAATATAATCTGATGACACTTTTAACTCATTTCTTTCATAAAATCCTATTTAAAGGCAAAAGAATAAAGGATGAAGTAGAAAACAGTAGTACAAAGAGAGTAAGAGGCAATTGGTGCTGAGGAATCAAGGCAAAAAGGTTGAGAAAAAGCTTAGAAAATTGAACTTTTCTGGACATATAAACCTGATCTGCGTAAACCTGTATAAATACATACACATAGAATCTATAGATATTTCTTTAAATAACAGTAGGAGATTGACTTTCTTTTACTAATGATGCATGAGAGCAAAACCAGGTACAATACATGTCTATTAATTTACAACTTTACTACTTCTATACTTAATTACAAAAGCTGTATTGACACTTTGAATTTAACAAAAATTCTTGATATGCTGTATGGACTCCAATTTTGTGAGAGGAAGAACAAACGCATATTAAAATTTTATGAAAACAATGTAGCTTACAGCATTTAGTGCTGATCCCAGGGACATGAGATATCCTTGTTCAGGTGCTAAAATCTTCCTTTGATAGAGTTTTTTACGGAAGGAATTGTGCTGAAGGACTAATTCTATTTTTACTTTCTAGTTTATCAATATTGTTTCATGTCATTTTTTCCTGAAGCTAAAAAAAGTATCTCTCAGGGTACTGGGTAATTACAATGGGCAAGACAATGGTGTGCTTGTTTATTGTTCAAATAATAAAGAAAAAAGACAGGATAGCAATAAATACCAATGCAATAGATGTCCTTTTCTCAGTAGCAACAATTCCGAGAAAAGCTGAATGTTTCAAAACTTAAAGCTGATCTGAGTAGTCCATGTCTACTGCAAGTCAACTGTTATAAATTTAAGGAATAATTTCTTTTGAAAGGGATCCTGGGAGAGTAAACACATATTTCTTGATGTTTTCTAATTGCATTTAACAAAAGCTGCAAATGTAATACAAAAAATTTTAAAACATAAACCATGAGGTTGGTAGCCAGAACTTGATAAACTATGATTCTATCTTCTGAGGCACCTAAATACAGCTAACATGCTAAGTATTTGCTTCTCTAACTTTTGTTAAATCAGATTAATCTAAAATGAGCGTGGATATTTTCAATAATCTTTCTAAGACAAAGATTTGTACCTATATTGTCTGCTCTTACTTGAAGAGAATCCTGGGAGAATTAATATGAAGGGTAACTAACCCTGTCTCAAATTATACAGAAAGTAGTGAGTCTAAGCATTTTCCTGTAAGTTCCTGATGACCAGCATTTAACTTATCAACTCATAGAACTGATCATACAAATTCTTCTTTTTATTATTTATTTCGAAGATAAATACAAGGACAGAGAGGTAACATCTTGAACATTAAATATTAGAACTTTAATAATTTCTAAACTTTCAGGTGAAATTCATCTGGAAGCCCTTTGGTATCTAGTAGGTCCAGGGGAACAGCTTGCACAAACCAGTATTTGATGGATTAGTATCAACATTCTGTAATTTAAAGTAGCTTTCATCTTTGGAACGTGCAACAAATGAAGGGACTTCTAAGTAGTTTAGTGCAAATCAGAAGGATAAGCACTACATTTCAATTAACCCACTCTAGTGTATTCAAAAAGAAGGCACTGATATGTTTACATAAATATTAACTGCTTAATAATAGCTATGTGTTTAGCTACACACATTTCTAAGACAGGAATTGCTAATACAACCTGGTTAAAAAGAAAAATAGTCTAGAGGAACAAAGAAGCTTATGGTGATTCCATTTACCAGAGGTTGGAAAGAAAGAGTTTTGATGTTTAGGAAAGTTTCATTTGTTAATCCATCTCTCTTTAATTCACCAGTTCCACTGAAAATTAATTTCTTCAAAAACAATTTTCACCACTTACATTGGCTTGCTAGTATTAAATTTTCTCAGTAAATTTTTCCAGGAATTTTTCCCAGTTTTCATAATACTCATTCATCATAAGTATCTATAGTTTTTATCCAGATGAAAGATCTCTGGAAATGATAAACAATTGTTTCGTGATCCTCAAAGGCCAGCAAAAGACAATATAAGCAGCTCACTCGGGAGATCCCTTCACTTCATACGAGACTGTTCAGATTCAAGAAGATCATGGTTAGTGTTCCTACCAACAGCTATAAATCTCAGAGAATTAGTATATAGATGTCTTCATCCATCACAAGTGAGAAATCAGTTGTCAGCACAGTCAATGCTGTTTCCTTAGTGTAACTTGATCTAATGCCACATCACTTAAGGTCAAGGAAATTTAAAGGCTGCCCTGAAAATAGCTGGGCTTACTTTCTCCAGAACTGTTGAAACGCAAAGCTTGAGATAGTCACCAATGTCCACATAAAGAGTTGCTAGAGGAGAAGAGTTATTTGGTTTTTTGTCTACTTATTCCTTGCTTATTACATAAAGACCTTTGTTCTGTTCCCTACACTTCTCTTGCAGTTGTCTGAGAACGAACACCATGTCTGTGGTACTGAAACAACACTGTTGGCTCTGAAACCACACTTTCAGGAAGAATTCCTTCTGCTATAGCGGGTATTAGGGTCATGGCAGATCTCAATGATCAGGACGGTATCTACATTCGATATCGTACTGATGGAAGCCTATTCAATCTAAGGTGTCTGAAGGCCCACACTAAGCCCTTAAACCATCTTGTCCGGGAGCTACTTTATGCTGATGACGCCGCCCTTGTCGCCCACACAGAAGCAGCTCTGCAGCATTTAACATCCTGCTTTGCAGACGCTGCTGAGCTCTTTGGGCTGGAAGTCAGCTTGAAGAAGACAGAGGTTCTCTATCAACCTGCACCTCAGGAAGTCCCCCATCATCCCCACATCACCATTGGCCAATCAGAGCTCAAATCAGTCCAACAGTTTAACTACCTAGGTAGCCTCATCTCCTCAGATGGTAAGATTGACGGAGAGATAGACAACAGGTTAGCAAAGGCCTATAGTGCTTTCAGAAAACTTGAAGAAAAGTACCAAGATCAGTGTTTACAGAGCCACAGTGCTGTCTACTCTCTTGTATGGTTCCGAATCATGGGTCATCTACCGCCACCACCTGCGTCTCCTAGAACGCTTCCATCAACGCTGCCTCCGAACAATCCTAAACATCCACTGGTCAGATTATGTGACCAATACATCTGTTCTAGAGCAAGCAGCAGTCACAAGCATTGAGGCCATGTTGCTGAGAACACAGCTGCGCTGGGCAGGGCACATCTCCAGGATGAAGGACCACCGCCTCCCGAAAATCTTGCTCTATGGTGAACTTGCCACTGGCTACCACAAGAGAGGAGCCCCGAAGAAAAAATTCAAGGACTCCCTGAAACAACATCTCAGCCTTGGCCATATTGATCACCATAACTGGTCTACTCTGGCCTCAGTTCGGGAGGCCTGGAGACACACCATCTATAACGCAGCTGTCTCCTTTGAGAACACACGCAGGATCACTCTCGAGGAGAAAAGGCAACGCAGAAAGAACCGCGTTCTGCAGAATATATCATCTAAAGAGTCTTTCTGCTGTGCCTTTTGCAATCGGATATGTCTATCTCCTATTGGCCTCATAAGTCACCAACGTGCCTGTAACAAATGTGGATAGAGCCTTCCCAAATCTTCGTTCGCAAAGCCCAGCCATGACTTGCTTATTTTGGAGAAAGCTATAAACACTGTTTCTGTAAAGGAAGGCATACACAATAAAGTTTGAAATGTCAAATAGCAGAAGATCTTATGGCTACTGAGAGTCTGGAAGATACATACTGGAATTTTTCCTTTGTTCATCCAGTTTAAAGATTACACCCTTAGCATATCCTGTAGCTACTTCTCTAAATATTTTAAAAATATCAGACCTTTATATGGATATTGTCTGATCTTCATTCATAATGACATATACTTTTTCCCAAGTGCAATATATTTTACTATGCATTTCTGATTTAATACATGTATTTATATCTTCTTTGGATACTAAAGATTTAATTAGAGTCCCTTCTCAGATGATCTTTGAGCTTGTTAGTCAAAACAATTAATAACTATGCTTAATTAGCATCTGTTTTTACAGAAGTTGGCTTTCTTTTACTCTTAGCTTTTCCTAAAATCCCTTTGATGAGGATTAGAGTTCAGATGTCAATCAAAAACTGCAGTCCAGTCTCTTGAGAAATTTGAAAATATTTTATCCAGATTTCAGGGTTTAAAAATCTGTTTTGTTTCATTCCTACATCTTTAGTGTCTTAATTCACCTATTTCCTGTTAAAGGGTTAATTTTTGATTTAGGACCATAATCAAGGTATCGAACCTAATTTTCTTGCCCTTGATGTCCCTTCAGAATTACAAGTATGATCAGGTATGCATCAAATCTATAATCTTCATAGGAATCTAGTTTAGAAAAGATAAAAAATTAATATTACTTCCAAATACTAGATTATATAACAATCAGAAAAATATTTTCATGTAATACCGTGTTGCTTTGCCATTGCACATTTTTTATAACATGGTACTTTTATTAATATTTTTTACCATATAACTTAGAAGAAATGTTGTCTGAAACACTGTTACTACAGAACAGTTTATTAATGACAATGAGATTTATATCCATTTTCTGACTCTGAAAATTTGGAAGATGTTTCTCCTTTCACATGACTGCAATGCAAGGAGACCTGTCCTTAATTCAATGTGAGAAACCCCACTTCTTTAATGCTAACCTTTCAGGAAATAGAGTTGAAGTAAATTTTTCCTTCTTGCATATGTTCCCTTCAATATGGAAGCGTAAGTGTGGTGCATTCATAGGAAAAAAAAAAAAGAATGATAAGAATATATTTATGGCTTTCATAGATTTCCAGGTTACCAGGCATCAACATAAAGTGTGTCTATTTTTCTATCTTAGTAATCGGGCTATTTTGCTTATGCCAAAATGACTCCATAATCAATGTTCAGAGATTTCTACTTCTTTGCTTTCTTCCATATACAGGAATGGAGTTATACTCATCAAATAATTTTGTTTTCCTAGAATTTTCTTCATGATGTCCACTTCCCTGACATTTTGTAGCCTTCTACAGAGAAGACACACACAGAAGTAAAAGTGGAAGTGTGAATGAGATTGCTGAATAGAGGCACAGCTATATTTCACAGTAAGAGTTTTGATTTAATTTTCCTCTTTGGTCTAAAAATGACAGACTTGGTTCTTCAATGTAGAGATCAGAAATGGACAGATATTGAGTTGTTTGAGCGGGCTTATGGTAAGGATTTTTATTTATTCAGTAAGCAGTGCAGTGGGTCTATGTGCATCAGAGGTGGGGTATCTGATGACAATTATCTGTGAACAAAAGTAATGTGTTGATTGGACAGAGGTGGAAGCAACACAGCTAGATTCAGACCCTATTTACCCAGGATGACTCTAGATGATTTAAAATTGATTTAAAGCTCAGTATATAGACCTAGCTTGGAATTATTTTTAAAAAAAGTTTTTAGTATATGCTTAATAAAACCAGTTGAACTCCCGCCTTCTTTGGCGTATTTTGTCATCCTGAATAAAAACATGACCACATTTGGCAGATAAAGGGTTATCTGATGGTGGTTCCATATCACACTTCTCATCGATCTCATATGCTCTGCAGTCTTCACAAACTGTGTGGAATACAACCGCTTTTAGTCAGAGTTTTGTGCAAAGAAGCCTGCCTAAAAGCACAACTCAAAATTATGACACCTCTGCTAGATCTGCCTATCTGTAAAAGACTAGATTAACCTGGAATGGGCTGGAAAAGCACACAATTAACTAACTGCAGACTTTTCTAACACATTTGAGGTGGGAGACTAATGGGTGACAGAAACCTGGTGATGGTCATTGGGAGATGCCAGTGGCGACTTAATCTAGTGAGCTGATATTGAAAAAATATCCAAAAAGCAGTTGAAATGCAGGAGCACAGGGGAAACATGCAGGTTTGTCTGGCATTGTGGGAAAGGCTGGGCCCAAAGAAGAGTCTCCTGTTTGGCACAGGAGCCCCGCCATTGGCCAGGGCTTGGCATGTTGACCCCGGGTGAGTCCTGCTCCTCTGGTCTGTGCTGCTGCCCTAAACTGGACCAGAGAAGCTGGTCTTTGTGTGTCACAGAGCAGAAACCTGAAAATAAACATTAATAATCACACATTATACCTATTCTGTTTACCAAATACATTTTTGATTAGAGATCACTGATTATTGTGGTCTGTTCTTGCAGACACCCCACTTACAAATTATGACAACTTGGAAGTGTTTTTGAGGCAAAGAAGAAAGACAAAAGAGAAAAAAATCTTCTTGTAATTACAGTAAAAAACCCCCAAATGTTGTCAAAATAATATTAATAAAATTCAACATGGGAAACTTTATGTCAGACTGTAACACCTGTTATAACAGAACTCAAGCCACTTTGTTTAAAAATGCAGTCATTATTAGTGACATGAATAATTCACTCTGATCAAAAAATAAAAATGAGTATTTATATGGATGTGTCCATTTTCTGTGTCATAAAAAGTGTTTACTGGGAAAAAACAGCAAACAATTCTACTCAACTTTTTTTTGATGGGTATATGAATAATTTCAGTTAGCACTTACAGGCTTACTAGTAAGTAATATTTCATTTCATTTTTACCTATTCTGCACATTTAATTCAATGTGTATTTTTCCCCACCCTCTTTTTCTTTATGTTAGAAGTTTAGCCTTTGGGTAAAATAAAGAAAGTAATTCCTTTTTGTCAAAATGGTGCAAGAACATAGCTCTGAGGTTATGAAACAGACTTCATTAGTAGCGTATGTCTTCAATTTTTGCTATTATTTTAGCTGCCTTGAGAGACATTGAAAAATGAAACTTAGCACTAATGGACCTGAAATAATACTTCTAACTTTAGCATAGAATCTTGTAGGGGTTACATTATAAATAAGGGATAGTCTTTCACATAAGAAATTGCCAAAAGTTTTACAAATGAAAAAAACTTGATTTGGTGCTTTTTAACTGCAATTTTATTCAGTGGCAAAAAAAAAAAGCACCCACACTTTTCCATCATTACTGATAGTTTCTAATTAAAAACTACAAAGAAACTTTCAACATTTAGTTGTAAAATTATTTTGAATATTTCTAGGGACGGAAGAAATTATTTAATCCAACTGCTATAATTCTAAATGGTTAGAAAAGTTTGAGCGGTTAATTTCTGTCTCAAGTTCTTTGTCTGCTGATAATTTGGTGACTGAGATTTAATGTTATTATACTAGTCTTTCAATGGAAATGAAAAACAAAATGTGCAAAAAAACCCCATGCAAAATCACGTAGTTCATCTGTTGACACATCTTTGTCTACAAACTCATGATTCATTCTCAAAATTCTTAAGTTTCTCAAAGACATACAAGTCTTAAAGGGAAAGAAATATCTGAAAGTCTAGTGCAAATCAGTGACTATGAGCAGGGATAACTATACTGATTCCCCCCAAGAAAGGAGAGGGGAATCTCAGCTGTAAGACTTCAGCATCAGAGAGATGCCCTGCCAGCACTCTCAAAGCGTTTCTTGCCCTGCCTCATGTCAGAAAGTAATTGAGGCTATTGTAATGAGGGATGGGGAAGAGCAAAGGACAAATGAGGTGGAGTGACATTAGACATCAATAGGCAGGAAAATTGCTTCAATACTTGAATGCATATCTTCTTTTTTAATTTTTTTTCTCCCTATGTAACTGTAGAATTAGGACTGAATTAATAGGCTAGACAAAGTCCAGGGCTTGGAGATGAGGTTTATTTTTTTTGTGTATTGTTTTTTTTTTTTTTTAAGAAGTAGATTAGGACTCCAAGAAAGGACAGTATCTGCAGTTGACATGACTGCAAACCTTTACAAATATATAAATAAAACTGGGTTTTTGTAATGGTGCTTGTTTGTTCAGCTGTCAGTTTTTAAGTTTTTAAGCTGCAGGTTTTCTTTTTTTGTAGACAAAAATCATGTGACAATAATAGATAAAAATATTTTTTTGATTTAGGAAGATCAGCTTTGCAAGTATAAGGAACAAGTTCTCAAAAATTGATGAATCATTTAATTTGCTTTTTCATTTCTTGTTGTCAGAAATATTACTTAAATAATCTAACATAAAACTTCTAGTGTTTAGGTTCCCTCACTCATCCAGTTTTCTAGAAGGAAACAGACATGCGAAGCAATTTAAACTGGAGAAATTCATCAACTGCAATTTGATCAAATCGATGTTGCAATCAAACATCTCAAAAAGATCTTGCATTGACTTCCTCTTATTGCCAGGTGAACAATCAGTAATTACAATGATTAATTGATTATGATGGAAGCAAGTTACTATTTTTTTAGTAGGCTCTGCAAAGAAATCTTAAGAATTAATAGAAATGGGCCTCCAGGTGACTATCACAAGAAAATTGCAACCTTGCCTTGACTGCAAGCTGAGTGACCAAACAGCATAAGCTGTGGTATACAGGACAACATAAAAAAGACGTGGCAGGGGCCCTGGACCAAGAGGTGTCCAAAGAACAACACCTGAGGCACCTGAAAATGTGTAGTGTGATATCACCATGATCTGACTTGACTGATGACCTGTGCAACAAACCCCACTCCTCAAGGAGAGAGTCTGGGAGAAAATGTATATAAGGAGAGAGCCCATGTCAAGGCTGAGCTGCTGGGCAGAACCTGACACTGAATATAGCTGGGGTGACCACTGTATTTCCTCAGCCTGCTCTGTGCCAACCCACAGCAACAGTGTCAAAGCCATCTCATCTAACTCCCACTCAGTATCAAGTTCTTTTGGGATCTCAAGGCTGTTTACCTCTTTTACTGTGTAAAATAGAGAAATTACAGAAAAGATCATAGCAATCTTGTGTCCCTGCTTATACTGGGAACTCTGGCTGTTGCACTGCTGGACGAGAACCTGCTTGTGGACTATGGCATGCTGAGTAGAGTTCCCACCTGTGGTCAAGTTGGTCAGCCTCACTATTTCTCACATCTTTATAGTATTCTTCCAAGTGAACAAAGTTATAAATCTTCTACCTGTACAATACCAAACTTTTCATGTGATACAGAGGCACTGGTTTCTTACACTTCTCCATAGGAATGAGCTCTTGCAGGACATAATTAAAGGCAGTGCATACTGACATCACAGTACATGCTCAGGTTATACAGTAGTCACTCAAGCACTAACATACAACCAAGGCCTATGACAATGTATACTGCCTATATTCTGATTGAAATCACAACCTATTTGTTAAAATGTCTTCCTCAGTGCCCTATTACAGTGCATGTGGGTGTGCGTGTATACTGAGCTATTCCTGACACAGCCCTGCTTGGTTCACATTATAAATTGATCTTAGCAGTGTCTATGGATAAATATACCTTTTTACCACGTGGCATTATCTTTTTGCAGGGTATTTTAAACTAGAATGCTACCTTAGGATGATGTCTAGACCTGACATCTAGAGTTCCATTTGTGATTAAATAAACCCTTATAGCAAGAGGATTTCAATTTGTTGCATTTGCAATAAATATATTGAAGAGACATGAAGCACTCTACAAAAGCATGTCTGATGCTTTTTTTTCTCTTATACTTGAGAGTTTTTAATATAACTATGCCTAGAATTTATTTAATGATTTGATTGATTAGTTGTTTTTTAAGTAGTGACATAAGAGCCAGAACAGGGGATTTCATGAAAACACAGATTGCCAGAATCAAAGCTTTGTAACCACCACAGTTTGAAGCATCTTTTGTATTGTTTCAGAGGACATCCAAGCACAGATGTAGGCACAAGGTTGTGTTCACAGTACATCAGAGATTCATATATATCTGTCTGACCACGCTTCAAAAAAGTGATAGTAAAAATAGTGTCAGAACCTGGGATAAAGGTTTTTCCTGTCTTGATGACTGAAACAAGAATATACATCAATGATATACATAAAGTTTAAAACATTATTAAGTTGAAGTTTCTCTAAGTTTCTTTCAGTGCTTAAAGTAACAGTAGAAATTATCATAGAATCACAAATTATGGTGAGTTGGAAGCGATCGATCAGGATCACTGAGTCCAACTCTTATCTCTGCACAGGATACCCAAAGACTTACACCATGTGCCTGAGGATATCAACCAAAAGCTTCTTGAACTTTGTCAGGCTTGGTGCTGTGACCACTTCCCTGAGGAGCCTGTTCCAAGGAACCATCCTCTGAGTTCCTTGTATCCAACCTAAACCTCCCCTGACACAGCTTCAGGCCATTTCCTCAGGTCCTGTCACTGGTCATCAGAGTGAAGAGATCTGTACCTGCCCCTCTCCTTCCCCCTGTGAGGATCTTGAAGACTGCAATGAAGTCTCCTCTTCTCCCGGTTGAATAAACCAGTTATATTGAGAGCTATTTCATAAGTGGAGTTTTACTTCACAAATTTGTCTAATTATAATGGAAAGAACTCTTATTACACCTCTTATCCCTTGACATATGACTTATGATTCAGTGTCTATCCTTCCTTGAAGTTTTAAATGAGTGTGTGTTCACTGATCTACAATGCCACTTACGACAAAATGTTACCTGTATAATTCTGTTGTACTGGTTGTTATCATTGTAACAATAAACACTAAGTAAACAAACTGTTGTCTTTAGTAGATGACCTGAGACACTAAAAATAATTTTTAAAAAAATATCAAGGCCCTTTACCGAATTCCTGTAGGATATCCTGTTACCCAGTATAATTGTCCAAGTAGTTTTCCTGTGCCTATCTACATCACAGTTTTTCATTTGAATTTATTTACAGCTTCTCTATGTCCTCTGTTTTACAAGTAGAGCTTTATTATGCAGTTCAGTGGCCTTTTTTTTTTTTGAGCTATACAAAGCCTAAATATAGGGAGCAGTAATAAGCAGAAGGGCAGAGAAGAGTCTGCTTACCTAAAGTAGAGTAGAGGATTCTATTACTTATAGACTACAATTCAGCAGTTCAGCAGCCCAAAGGGGTAGAAAAAGAAATGTGGGATTTCGAATTAAAATAATCTGCGCTGAAATACCATCAAGAATTCTGATTTAAATTTCTGGCATTTGCAGCCATAGAATCATAGAATGAGTTTGGTTGGAAGGGACCTTAAAGTTCACCTAGTTCCAACTCCCCTGCTGTGGACAGGGACACCTTCCACTAAACCATTCCTCTCTCTCCATGTGTACACAGCCAACTGCAGAGTTTTGCAGTGGTAACTTCGCTACATATCAAAAAGTGTCTGAGTGGCCTCTCCTACTATTGAAAAGTAAGGTACATATTCTCCTGTCACACAATATCAGAAATAAATATCAGCTGACACCCTAAGTTTTAACATGGAAAAGAAAATCAGCAATAATCCTTGACTTCTCTTTTCCATGCTACATTTGATTTGATAGATGTATGCCATCTCTTTATTATTTCTTTTGTAAATTGAAAAGTCTTATTTTTTCAGGATTTTACATTTGGAAACCTTGATACTTGGTTCTGTGTCTCTTTCAGTTCTACTGTTTTTGAGATGGGGCTCGAAAGTATGTTGTTAAAAAAGGTAAGAATGGTCTGGAATTAGTGCAGTGGTGCAAGATTGGAATTTATTTTTTTTTTGATTACTAACTAGTGATTACTGAGCTAATACAAATATAGACAGACCCAATATGTTTGCAATAATACCTGGATCTTCCACTTGTTAAGAAAAATGATTTCATATTTTTTTTTAATGTTAAACATGGTCAAATGCTGCACTATAAAGCAGACAATGAATGAACCGGTGTGGTGGGGGAAAACAGTTTTCCCCCTGAAGTTATAAAATGGTAAATCCCCAGGGGGTGGTGATCCTTGAGGTTTGAGCCAATGAGCACTTTTGCAAAATATAAACATATCACACTTAGACCGGAAAAGAAACTAGTTGTAGTTGTTGTTGGAGAGGTGGTCATGTTGTAGAGCCACGAGGAGAAAGGGTAGGAGCCCCCCTTGGGGAGCTCTGGTAGGCTGGGGGGCTACAGGGACTTGGAACAGTGTAAGACTGGGCTAAGTACCTGTAGCTAGAAAGCTAAAGAAGTTTCCTCCACCGTGAGTGGGCAGATGGAGCAGCAGCAGAGACAGCAGTGGACGGAGAAAGTGGCAGAGAGCCAGAAGAGATAAGAACGAGCAGCAAACAGGCATTGCAGCCAAGGAAGAGAGTCACAGAGTTGTCTGAAGAGAAAGAGAGCCAGCAGCAGAGAGAGCAGGACTAAGCTCTACGGACAGAGACAGAGTTTTGGGGTAAGAACCGAACCAAAAACCCCCAAACCCCTCTGAGACCTCCTAGAGAGAGAAAGATGATGGACTTTTAGTCTTGGAGTGCTACAGCACTGTAGAAAGGAGCTGAAAAGCTCAGAGAAGGAATGCGGAGGGGGTGACCTTGCTCCCCCCCCCGCTGCTTGAGACAGAGCACGGAGCTCTGCAAAGGGGACTTGAATCCCCTGAAGATACGGACTGTCACGAAGACGCCTGTGCTTCGTGGCATGATGTGGTGAAGCGACCATTGTCTGGGTGAACGCAGCCCATGGAAGAGAAGACCCTCGCTTGGAGACGAAGGGCCGAAGGGGCTTGGATACTCCCTCGTGTACTGGCAGAGATCCAGCTACAGCTGCTGCACAGAAGGAGAGAGAGACAGAGCCTGCTGCCCTAGAGACATTGCTGCTCTGAGAGTAGAAAGGATCTTTTCTTTCTTCCCTCCTGGACTTTTATTTGGAAGGGAGAAGAGATTTGATCCATTGTAAATACTATTTTGTCATGGTAGAGATAGTTAAGATTGTATATAATGTATTGTAGTATTTATTTTGTACAGTCATTGTAATAAATAATCCCTTCCCCTCATTCTGAGTCTCATGTGGTGTCTGGAAAACGCATCTCACACTGGGCTGAGATGTGGGAGGGGGTTTGGACTAGGGAATTGGATTTTGGGGATCTCAAACTATGACAACCGGGAAAATGGAGAGAGATATACTGCAAAAGCTCATATTTTCATGTCTGTAATCTATAAAATTGAACTGTGTTCAGAGACTGTTGAAAAATATGCAAATGAAAAGTTCTTCATATACTGGGAGTAAAAGAAGTTGGTAACGTCCTTAAATTATTTGCAAATTCTTTTACTATGGTTACTTCACCATTTCTTAGATCTAAAATACTTTTAACTGAGTTGTATATATTTCTAGTTAAAAGTTACATATGCCATTTACTCAGTAAAATTGATTATTTCTTTTCTTCATAATATAACTGTTAAGACAGTGGCAAAGAACATAACACTGAAGATAAAAAGAGCTCTATAAAAATGGTAAAAAGGAAAGTGGTTAAAGCCTAGAAAAAAGCATAAGGAAGAAAGAAGAAAGAAACATCATGTAGCTACTGGAACTGTGAGTAAATCGCCTGTTTAAAATAGAAAAAAGGTTAATGTCTAACTTGGGGGAAACGGAATTGTTTGATAGCTCAATAGAGAACTGCCCCACCTGTGCTTCAGGCTTCAAATAATATGAACTACCTAATATCCTAAATTGCAAAAAAACCCCTACTTTGAGGTTTTAGTGAGTGCAATGGTGGTTAACCTTTTTAAGTTGTTGCATAAGCTAGGAGCTTCTATTAAACCAGTGGAGAAAACATTTACATAGACTGTGGAAACCGCACAACATCACCTATTCCCTCAACTGCTGGTGACTTCAAACTGCTTCCACATTTATAATTTTTTTTTAAGTGGCTGAATTAAGAAAATTAACCGAGCATTGCCAGTTCAGAGATCTTAAATGATGCATTAAGGAACCAGTTAGTGTGTGTATGTGCAAAAAGAAACAATCTAAAAGTGGTCATTAACTGAGGGCAATTTAACCCTACCACATGTCATAGAATTTCTGTATCAGTGAAGATGGTTACTTACTATATCTATATTATGAAATCTGTGCAACGAGCAGGAAGAAGTACAAGACCAGTATGCTCAGATGCCATGAGTTTCCTTTACTATCTCATGATGCAAGTAACTGTCAGTGAGCACAGTAATGTGAGGCAGAAAAACAGCAGGTTATTTCAAAAACATAAACCACTTACAACACTACAGAAATGTAAATGTAAATTCATGAGTTTTGCAAATTAAGAATGGATCAAACTGCCACTGATATACAATTTATTGTTTAGTTTAGATGGCAAATGACATGTTTGAATTATTTTACAATTGAAGAAACAATACGTAAATTGGAGCTTAATACAAGGTTACTTATTATTTGTAATTCATCATAGTTTTATCAGACATAAAATAATTAATGGAAACCTAGTTTTAAACTGGTTATTAAACTGTTGCCTGATTTTATCAGATTAAAGTGGTATAGAGTAGGTCATAGCTAAGAAAAAAAATAAACCAGTTTCACTACAGCATATCTTTGACAAGTAATGTATACCAAAATTACAAAGTGGAGAGAAGTACTAACTACGAGATATTGGCTGACATAACTTAATCTGGTAGTCTATGTCTTTGGTAAGAAAGGATGAAGAAAGGCTCATCCAGAGAAGACTTAAGATGTATCTTTGCTATCCTGGTGGCTTGCCTTTTTTCCAAACCAACCCATTAACTTTCTAATTATGCAGATTTGATGTGTGTTTGTCACACCCAGGCTCTAAGCTAGGGCAAGCAAAGCAGTTGTCCAGCCAGAATAGTTTAGTTATTATTAAACAGTTTACTTATGTCTGGATTCCTTGCAGTACTTCTGCTGTGTCCTGTAAAGTAGAAAATTTAAATAAATCAGAACTCCCATAGCTAGTAATGAAAACCTTGGTCATGAAGAGCATGTCATCATCTAAGGTGTGACTTAACACAGTGTTCCCTGAAGCCCTATTTAGCATTCCTGGTTATTTGAGTATACTGTAACTTCTTAATATTCTTATAAAGGAGTTCCAAAAATAGGGCTTTTCTATCATGGAAACACCTTCAGAATCAAGCAAAACAAATTGAATAGAAAATTCATTAAGAAGTTCATATAAAAAAGTTCAAGAATTAGAAGATAACAGGCTTAAAACTGTCTTCCTCCAATCACAAGAATATGTCTTTGCTTTTGAGTTAACAGGCTTTTTCTTAACACAATGCTATTTTGGACTTAAGAAAAATGTCCTGTCTGAAAGCTGTATGAAGACTGATACACTTGGCTTCCAAATTGGTTCCACTTGTAAAGGGCAAAAAAAATCCAAAATGCAACATAAACTATGTCAGCCCCCTTACTAGAAGATGAAAGAGGAATTATGGACACCAGAGTATTTTGTCACAAGTCTCAGTTCAATATACAGACTTGGGCTGTTA